>NC_092142.1:17228774-18477774 GCF_043159975.1 Macaca nemestrina | reverse complement strand
TCCTCAACTCTCTCTCCTCCCCAACCACCAGCTAGAGATGAAACCCCCCAGGGCCAGAGAAGATGGCAGAGCCATGAGATGGAAGGCGCCTGGGCCACTGAATCACCACATGGAAGGTCACTCAGGACAGGATCCTCGAAGGACCTTGTGCAAGAAAGAAATAAGATTCTGGTCCGGGCTGGGTGGCTCATGCCTATATTCCCAGCACTTTGGGAGGCTGAGAGGGGAAAATTGCCTGAGGCCAGGAGTTCAAGACCAGCTTGGGCAAAATAGTGAGATCCCCAGCTCTACGAAAAATTTTTAAAAATGGCAGGCACGGTGGCACACACCTGTAGTCCCAGCTACTCAGGAGACGGAGGCGGGAGGATCACTTGAGCCCAGGAGTTCAAGGCTGCAGTGAGCTAAGATCATGCCACTGCATTCCAGCCTGGGGGACAGAGCAAGACCCTGTCTCAAAAAATAATAATAATAAAGAAAAGAAAAGAAATAAACTTCCGTGGTGTCAAACCACAAGACCTTGGCAGCTTATCTGTTACAGCAGCTAGCCATACCTTAACTGATACAGTGACTTCTAGCTTTGTAGTGAGTCATATGAGATCTCTGAGCTTCAGTTTCCTTCCCTGTAAAATGGGATAACACCAGTACCTACCTCGTTTGGTTGTTGTGAGATCAATTGAGACAGTGCTTATAAAGACTTGAGACAGCACTTGGAGGATTATAAGACTTTAATAAATGTTGGCTATTTTTATTATAAGAGCTACCACTAAATTCCTGCCCCTTGTCCAAGTTAGGAGCTCTTCCCATGATGTCTTTTGTGCCTTCTTTTCCAAACCACACTTAATAACTTGGAAAAGTATGACTTGCCCTAATCCTCAAGTGCCTTAGAAACTTATTGAGTCTTAGAGGCACTTCTTGTAATGAGGCTAGGGCCCTTATTTTATCACGAGGTTGTCCAGGCATATCTTTCTTTCTTTTTTTTTTTTTTTGAGATGGAGTTTTTTCGCTCTTGTTGCCCAGGCTGGAGTGCAATGGTGCGATCTCGGCTCACCGCAACCTCCGCCTCTCAGGTTCAAGTGATTCTCCTGCCTCAGATTCCTAAGAAGATGGGATTACAGGCATGCGCACCATACCCGGCTAATTTTGTATTTTTAGTAGAGACGGGATTTCTCCATGTTGGTCAGGCTGGTCAGTTGGTCGGCTGGTCTCGAACTCCTGACCTCAGGTGATCCGCCTGCCTTGGACTCCCAGAGTGCTGAGATTACAGGTGTCAGCCACCATGCCCAGCCAGACCAGGCATATCTTAAGTGTCCTGGCTTCTCCTTACCAGAGAGGCCACCAAGAGGGCAAGGGTGACCTTGCACAAGGATGGAAGAGGAACCCACCTAGAAATCATCCAAAGGCTGCCTCCCCTTTGCTTCTCCAGCCCCAACACAATTAAGCAGAATAAGATCCCAAAGCAGACATCTAAGGAGAACTTTGGCGGCCACATTGGCAGATACTCTCCCTGGTTCTTGGACCAGTTCTGTCACTCAAGATCCTCAAGTAGTGAACAACAGGTCCCAAAGAGCCTCCTGTGGCCAGTGAGGGCATCTGCTCATGAAGACAGAAGGGAAGATCTTTTGCCCACTGCCCGCCCTGCTGACTCTTCACCCACCTGTTTGCTTTGTTTTGCTTGGTGAATAATGCCCTTGCCTACAGCTGTTTCTAAAAATAATTTCCATGATAAGCCAACTATATTCCGTCCTGCTTTAATGCAGGGCACAGGGGGAGGCAGAAACCCAGGGAAGCAGTTTTCATGTCGACTCACAAATAGGAAGAGAGAGAAAATTACACCCACTGAGCATCTGCTGTGTGCTAAGTCCTTGCATGCATGTCATCTCACCCAGTCCTTCATGGTGCCAGGAGCCACATGTCTTCTTCAGTTCTGTTTCCTTCATGCCTATCAGCCTTAGGCACACTGTGGATGCTCAATAAACACTTATATCTAAGGCTGGGTGTGGTGGCTCACATCTGTAATCCTAGCACTTTGGGAGGCCGAGACAGGGAGATTGCTTGAGCCCAGGAGTTCAAGACCAGCCTGGGCAACATGGCAAAACCCTGTCTCTACAAAAAAAAGTACAAAAATTAGCCGGGCATAGTGGTACACACCTATAGTCCCAGAGACTCAGGAGGCTGAGGTGAGAGGATCACTTGAGCCTAGGGAGGTCAATGCTGCAGTGAGCTGAGATTGTGCCACTGCACTCCAGCCTGGGCAACAGAGTGAGACCCCATCTCAAAAAAAATAAATTAAAAGATTTTTTTAAAAATGTATCATCTAAGTTCCTTGCTATAGTCTCTGCTAATTGCTCAGATCTCATTGCCTAATTCACTCCATGTGTTAAATATGTTTTGGACACTCTGGCTTTCTTTCTCTTCTTTGAACAAAATAAACTCATTCCTGCCCCAGGACCTTTGCACAATTCCCTCTGCCTAGACTGTTCCTTTCCTCCATCCCTGCACTGCTGGACCTTCTCAGCTTATATACCAAATTTTAGAGTAATTTTCCAGGCCTTCTGTGTTGGCTCACTCCACTATTATTTAGCTGTTTGCTTATTAATCATTTATCTTACCCCAATTAGAACGTCAAGGTCATGAAAGGATGGATTTTTTCTGTCTTTCTGTGTTTCTTCAGCAACTAATGTAGCCCTCAACAAAGCAGGGGCTAGATAAACACTTAAAACATATAACCCAGTAACTGAGAGCTCAGATTCTAGTCCAGATGACCAGGGTTTGAATCCTGGCTCCAGGATCCTAAGTAAGCTACTTCCCACCCTATTGTTGCCTCACTTTCTTCATCCATAAAATGGCAATAATGACTCCTATTGATGGCAGTGAAGGGCCATCCGGAGCAGCCACTGCCATTGCTCTGGCTGTGGTGGGGGTGGGGGAGGTGCGGGGAACTGGCAGTGGTGGCAGCAGAGAGGCTGCAGGAGTGGCAGCAGTGGTGGTGGGACCCCTGTGCCCCGTGTCCCTGTGCCCCACATGCCCAAGGCAGCCAATTGTGCTGTCCCCACCCTTGCATGACCAGGTGGGACGCACTCCCAGGACCAGAGCCTCTGTGACTCCAGACCCTGGCATGCATCACCTCTCTCTGCCCCTGCCATAGCTATGGGGAGTGTGCGGGAAGGAGGCAGGTGGTCCTCAGTGCCTGCCCCCAGGAGCCTCCACTGGAGCCTGCTGCCCTGGGGGCTGCTGCAATGGGACTGGGGTGAGCCACCCACCAGCGGGAGAGCAGTGAGGTCAGGCATGGAGGAATGGGCAGAGAGTGACCCAGCGAGGACCTGGGATCCCGCCCCAGGCTACCAGGAGGTGTGGCCAGGGCTGCATGCTTCACAGAGCGGGTGGGATCTGTCACAAGCCGGAGCCCTGCCTCCTCCAAAATGGCACAGAGGGAGCTCCCTGGGTGCAGCCACAGCCACTCAGCCACAGCTGCAGATTCAGGCATCCATGCACTCTTGGGGACCCGGGGAGATACCCTTCCCTCCCCACCCCAACCTCCCACCCTGCCTTTGCTGCCTGGCTCCTTCCTGCTTTCGGCACCCACTCCTATCTCGGAGCAAAGTTGGAACCAAGCCTAGGTGCTGTGGCAGCCTGGCCAGGGGTGCACAAGCTTGGGGCAGTGCTGATATGGCAAGCCCCTGATGCCTCGGCCCCCTCCAGACTTTGGGTGCCAGCAAGCATGAGAGGGAGGCCGAGGAGGGGCTGAGGAGAGCCCACCACTGGCCTGCAGGTGCCCCTTGGCATGAACAGTCTGAGTGCCTTGAGCAGCCTGGCATGAGCAGCAGGAGACAGGCTTCTGGGCAGAAGGGGGCTGGTCCCTGGTGAAGCCCCAACTTCAAACCAGGGAGAGTCTGAAGCCTGGGGGCCAGGCCGCCAGTCCCGTGGACCAGAGCAGGAACTTCTGGTGCTTTTCCCTTGGCCTGTCCCTGGCTGCCCATGGACCAATGAGCATGTACTTCCTCCCCTCTGAGGCCCATAAAAACCCTGGACTCAGCTAGACTCAGGGTAGAGAACAAAGAGACAATGGGTAGACTACAGGCTGACCAGCTGCAGAGAGGAACTGCCCTCTCTGCTGACAGCTGGACACTTGGATGACCTCCCTAGCAGAGAGGAGCTACCCTCTGTGCTGAGAGCTGAGCACTCATTGGGACACCCTGGCTATGGAGAGGAGCTACCTGTTACGGGTCCCCTCTGAGCTGTTGTATTGCTCAATAAAGCTCCTCTTCGTCTTGCTCAGCCTCCACTTGTCTGCGTACCTCATTCTTCCTGGATGCAGGACAAGAACTCAGGGCCTGCCAAATGGCAGGGCTAAAAGAGCTGTAACACAAACAGGGCTGAAACAGACCCCTTGTTTGCCATGTTACAGGCAACAAGAAGGAGAGAAGAAAGAAGGAGAGGAGAGCTGCAGCCCTTCAGAGGGCCCAGGCCCGGGAGCTCCCCAAGCCAGGTTTGTGACTCGCCCTTTGGGGCCTTGTGGTTCCTGGTGTCTCCAAGCTTCTGGGCACCACTGTGTTCCCCAGTGCCAGCCATTGAAGCTGCTTGTGGAGAGCCTGGTCCAGCCACAGCCTCACAGTGAGCTGGCACCCATGCTGGCACCTGGAACTGCCCACCGCACTGCAGCAGCTGGTGTGCCTGACTGTGCACAGTGGCTGAACCCAATGCTCGCTTGCTCACATAACCCTCGCTACTCTGCTCCAGTCTCTTCAGAGGCATGGGATCCAGCCTGGTAGCGTGAGCCGAGCGCAGCCTGCCAGGATGAGTGCGCCCAGTGGGTTCGAGCAAAACTCGGGCAAAGGCACCACCAGTCAGTGGTTTCTGGCCAGAAAAGCAACACCCTCAATGATCTTAGCGTTTCTATGCAGATTAAATGAGTTAATTCATTTGAAAAACTTGGAGCAGTGCCTGGCACACAGGAAGCACTATTTAAGTGTTTGCCATTATTATCGTCAAATACTGCATGAACAACCCTGAGATAGATTTTATATGCATCTGATAGAAGAAAAATAGAGGCTGAAAAAGATTAAAAGGTTCTGCTCAAAATGATACAGCACTAAACTCTGGGAGTCTGGTTTTCTGATTTCTAAGCCAAAGCTATATCCACTACAGCACGTTCCCTCAAAATGTAGGCAGTCAGGTGACACTAGAAGCTGTACCCTGCAGGCCCTGGCATTTTAAATTTTTATTATACATATATTTCAAATGTTTAATTAATTAATTTTGAGACAGGGTCTTGCTCTGTTGTCCAGGCTGGAGTGCAGTGGTGTGATTATAGCTCACTGCAGCCTCAAGTGATCCTCCCACTTTGGCCTTTTGAGTAGCTGAGACAACAGCCACACGCCACCATATGTCCAGCTGATTTATTTTCATTTATCTTTTGCAGAGATGGGGTCTTTCTATGTTGCCCAGACTGGTCTTGAACTCCTGGCCCAAAGCAATCCTCCTGCCCTGGCCTTCCAAAGTGCTGGGATTATAGGTATGAGCCATGGCACCTGGCCAGGCCCTGGCATTTTAAAAGTTAAGCATTCTGCTGCTGGCAGCTCTGGGTTGGGAAAGTCAGAATGAGGTGATGGATAGAAGGGATGTCTGAAAGCATTCTCTTGGTTTCTGATTTGATTTCTTGCCTAAGTCTTCATCTCGAACCTACCCAAGTGCTGGCCTTGGCTTCTGAGCATAATATTGCATCTTGCCACCACCGAGGCACAAAGCAAGTCTGAAATCTGGTCTCTTCTGGACCCCCTGTGTAGCCCAGACCCTGCAGGCACATATGTGGTTGGATAAACCCTCAGCTCCCCGATGTTGTCCCCCATGGGGATCTGCCTGGAACAAGGTTCCATCCAAAGGCACCAGAGTCATTAAACAGCCATTCAGTGGAATAAAAACCCTCAGGAGCCCTGGCAGCTGGCCTGGTCTTCAAAGGCTGCCATTGGAATGCATAATGGATGTGTACAATCCAGCCAAGTTCTACCGCCTGGTGGATGTTGGCAGACTCAAGGAGCTCTCAGGAGGAGAAGTTGAGGTCAGAGTGCTACTGGCGGCTCTGCTAGGAGAACCCCAGGGTGACAGGTCAGGTCTGTGCTTCCATCTCCTGACCGCCTGGCTAGAGTTCTGGCCTCTGCCCACATCCAGGTTCAACACCACAATCAATGGAACCCTTGCTTTATGCCAAGCACTGCACTGAGCCCATTTACACATCATTTCCTTTTGTTCCCACAATAGCCTGTGAGGTGGGAACTGAGATCTACAGACAAGAAATCCTGATTTAGAAGAGATAAGTAACTTGGCCAAGATAGGGAATGGTCCTTTACATCAGCACATTCTGCTGATCCTACCTCCAACATTATAGTCCAGTGAATGACTTCTCTGAAACCCTTCTTCCACCTCTCCAGTCCAAGCCGCCATCAACCCAGAGGTCTTTGAGATGATCCTCCTCTCAACAGCTGGAAGGATATTTTTCAAACATCTAAGCCACATCACTTCCCTGGTCAACATCCTCCAAAGATGTCTCGATGCACTTAGAAAAAACCAACTTCTTATCCTACAGGCTGTACTTGATCTGCTCCTTGATATTTCCCCCAACCCTGCTCTGGCCATATTGGGGTGACACAGGAGAACAGAGGAAGGGTCTCCTAGCTATTCAAAGTAATGCAGGGCAGGTGAGCTCCAAAGTAGGGCTTAGTCCACAAGGGTTCCTGGCTTTGCCTGGGAAAGAATTCAAGGGTGAGCCGGTGGTAGGGTAGAAGAAAACAGCTTTATTGAAGCAGCAGTGTGACAGCCCTGTGACTGCTCCTGCAGAGCAGGGGTACCCCATAGGCAGTGTGCTGAGTAGCAGCTCACGGCAGTTTTGTAATCATATTTATACCCACTTTTAATTACATGTAGATTAAAGGGTGGGTTATGCAGACATTTCTAGGAAAAGGGTGGTAACTTTTGGGTTGTTGGGTCATTGCCATGGAAAGGGATGGTAACTCCCAGGTGTTGCCATTGCAATGGTAAACTGACCTGACACACTGGTGGGCATGTCTTACAGAAAGCTGTTTTCCCCCATCCCTGTTTTAGCTAGCCCTCAATTTGGTCCAGTGTCCAAGTCCCACACCTTCTGACTCAAAACTGTGGGTCTTAGACCAGCACAAGTGTCACCTGGAACTTATTAGAATACAGATGCTCAGGTGCTTCCCCAGGCTTATGGAATCAGAAACTGCATTTTAACAAGACCCCCAGTTGATTCACAGGAACATCAATGTCGTGGTTAAGAGTGAGTGAAAAGGGCTTTGGAACCAAGCAGCTTTAAGTTGGAAGCTCAGCTCAACCACTCACCAGCTGATGACTTAGCACAGGTTACTAGTTACTACCTAAACAGTGAAAAAGTAATCTTACCCAAAAAGAGGCCTAGCCTTTGTCTTTGGCTCCTAGGGGCTGATCTCTAGGTCCCTGGAATGTTCTGCCTAAGAAGAGTATCTTTGTTTGCCTGGGGGCTTTGACTCTTGGCTAGCCTAGCAATGTGATTTATGATGGGGGCTCTAGGATCACAAATATTATCAATTCAGACTTCTGGAGAAACTGATCATAAAAGGTATTACCCAGACCTCTGGGAGGGGATAGAGACTGAAGATCAGCCACCTGAGCAGTATGTGATTGAGGCTCAGTAAAAACTCTGGATGCCAAAAGTGTGGCAAGCTTCCCTGGCTGGCTATCCTGTGTGCACTGTCACACACCATGACTGAGTAGAAGTAACACTGTCTGTGACTCACAAGGCAGACAGATGACTACATTCTCAGAGTTTGACCCCTCCTGGACTCTGCCCTATGCATCTCTTCCCTTGGCTGATTTTAATTTGCACCCTTTTGCTGTAATAAAACTGTAGTCATAAGTAGCACTTTCTTGAGCTCTAGTAGTCTTTCTAGCAAATTATTGAACCTGAGGGAGGTCATAGGGGCCCTGAAATTGTAACCAACTGGTCTGAAGGGAGGTGGTCCTAGAGACCTCAGAACTTACAGCTGGTATCTGAAGTGAGGGCAGTTTTGGGTGAACTGTTCTCTCACTCCGCAGTTGGCTATACTCATTGCACTTCCCGTCCCTAAGCTTCGAATTTCCCCAACTGCAAAATGATCATAAAATAGATCATAACTTATACGTTTGTTGAAAGATTAAATGAGAAAATCAGCCAGTTCATGATAAATAGAAGTATTACTGTCCCCATTGTTCAAACAAGAAAACCAAGGTTCAGCGTGGTAAGGCAACTTGCCCACAATCACACAGAAGCCAGCTCTGGCTGACTTTGAACATGGTGCCACACAGCTTCCTCATGACTTGCTAATGTTTTCTGAGAAGGGAAGAACAAGAGGGGTTTGGTTGAGCCAGGGGCCCAGCAATCTGGTAAGGAACTCAGGGGTTGTCTGGAGTGAGTCGCCTGCCTCCATGACAATGCTCCCCACTGTTTTTTCTTCTTTCCTTCTGGGATTCATGTGACATAAATGTTCCGGAATTCATGTGACATGAACATTAAACTTTTTGATATTTCTCCATAGATCTTCCCACCCTCTTCTTTCCCCGATTTTTTCACTCTCTGTTGCATAATATCTCTGGATCTGTCTTCGAGCCCACTAACACCTTCCTCTGTCACCTCCATTCTGCTATTGAGTCCATTCAGCAAATATTTTGTTTCAGTGATTGTACTTTTTCAGTTCTAAAATTTCCACATAATTCTAATATCTTCTATTTCTCTGTTGATCTGCTGACATTTTCTACCTTATTATTCTTTTCAAGAGGGTTCACCCTTACTTCCTGGAGCGTGGTTATAATAGCTGCTTCAAAGTCTTCATCTGATAATTCCAATATCTGGGCCATCTTGTGGTTGGCATCTGTTGATTACACTTTCTCTAAGAATTTGCCAGATTCTACTCATTCTCCATAAATCAAGTCATTTTGGGTTGTATCCTGGACATTTTTAATATTACGAGACTCTAGGTCTTGCTTAAATCCTATTGAACATGTTGACTTTTTAAGAAATTGACATGGAAAATTTCAGGCTACATGTTCTATCCTGCCTTCTGTTTGCTGTTATTTTGATGTCAGTTCAGTTTTCAAAGGCTTTGCAATGCTATTCATATCTGCCCCTCAGATGTGTACCCTAGGGACTTAGGTGGTGAGCCATGCTATAGTTTGATTTTCAGTGTCTTTAGTAGACTGTTTAGAATAAAACTAAACATAGCTTGGAGATGAGTCCAGTATTACATACACAGCTTTATGGAATCCATTCTTAAGTTCTTCCCTTCTGTAATACTCCCCATACTGTGGCTCCCAGGAGCTCACTTTTGTGGTCCTCTGGCTTTAATGCCTTCACTCTGCAGCTCACTTCCCATGACTGGTCTGGCACTAAGTGCCTACTGCCAGGTCTTGCTCTGACCTATCTCCCCATACTGCCAATCCCAAGGAACTTCAGAGAGCACAAACGCCTGGTTCTGCATCTGGGTTGGCACAGATTGGGTGTCAATTCCTGGCTCCCAGACATCATACCAGCTGGCAGCTTCGAAGTGATGGTGAACAGGTGAGGGAGATGCTGGGGCAATAACCACAGGCTGCTGGGCTGAGCTATTAAATACCTCCAAAGCGCCCGGTTTTCAACTCTTTCACAGACTGCAATGATTAAAACAGCAGATACAATTTTCCAAGTGGCTACTTCTGGATGGGTTCACAGGCTGATTTGTCTTTAATCCCCCTAATAAGAATGATTGCTACATTTTACACAAAAGTAAGCCGGAGCTCAGAGAGGCAGTGTCACTTGCTCGAGGCCACACAGCTGATTTGTCATGGGGCCAAGATTCAAACTCAAGTCTGTGTAATTCCAGGTCCTGCTCTTGTATGGCAGGGTCCGTCAATTATCATCATCATCATCAATCATATTTGGCATTTATTGAGTACTAACTGTGCAAGGTACTTTCTAAAGCTTTTTATATAAAATAGTGAGATTTTCAGCATCAGAGGAAAGGTAAAAATAAATATATAAAATAAAAATTGAGATTGGAAGCTCATAAGCTCATAACAGAGGAGAAACCTGAGATCCATCTCAGGACAGTCTCATACTGTCCCCCAGGCTGGAGTTCAGTGGCGTGATCATAGTTTACTGCAGACTTGGACTCCTGGGTTCAAGCGATTCTCCCAACTCAGCTTCCTGAGTAGCTGGGACTACAGGCAAGTACCATCATGCCTGGGTAATTTTTTAAATTTTTTGTGGAGATAAGGTCTCGCTATGTTGCCCAGGCTGGTCTTGAACTCCTGGCTTCAAGCAATCCTCCTGCCTAGGCCTCCCATATTGCTGGGATTATAGGTATGAGGTGTGAGCCACTGTGACTGACCAAAAGGTGAAATTTGAACCAAACTGTAGCTCACTCCAATCCATACTCTGAATAGCCATGCAACCCTCTCTCTAGGAGGCAGCGTTGAGCCTGGTGCTCACTAAGTCAGGCTAGAAGGGGAAAAGACAGAGGCTGCTGCATGGCTGCAGAGAGAAGGTATGTCATGGGTGGGCTGTGGCCAGGGTAGGGCTGTAGGGAAGCATCTGTGCCCTGGAACAAGCCCACTCATCTCTCCATCTCAAGGAAATTTCAGGCTCTCAGAATGCTCTGCCCCTCATTTCTTTCCTCTTCTCTTCTCTGCTGGAGACCCTCTGTCTCTCCACTATCCTGCTTCCCAAACTCCAACACTTTTTATTTTTAACTTAATTTTATTTTTTGAGACAGAGTGTCACTCTGTTGCCCACGTTGGAGTGCAGTGGCATGATCCTAGCTCACTGCAGCCTTGACCTCCTGGACTCAAGTGATCCTCCCACCTCAGCCTCCTGAGTAGCCGGGATGACAGGCATGCACCACCATGCCCAGCTAATTTTTAATTTTTTTTTTTTTTTGTAGAAATGGGATCTTGCTATGTGCCCAGGCTGGTCTTGAACTCTTGTACTCAAGTGATTCTCCTGCCTCAGCCTACCAAAGTACTGGGATTATACATGTGAGTTACCGTGCCTGGCCCCCAGCTGCTTTAAACAACACCCTCCAGTGCCCATTTGACCTGGGGTCTTTCCAAACAAGAGGCTGGCACGCTGCCCTCCAGCCCTCCCATCCATTCCCCGCCGCGCCTCCCCACCCATCTCATCTCACCAGCAGATTCAATTAGCCGATTTGATGCCACAGCTGCAGAAAGCCAAGCAATTATGGAACACAGACCAGGTGCCTTGGCACTCGCCCTCACAGAGGGGCCTGGGAGGCCTCCAGACAGACAGCAGGGTGGGAGGGAAGCGGAACAGTAGAGGCAAAGATTGGCCAACCCGGCCTGCACAAGAGAGCCACCTGGGAGCTTTGAAGAATACAGATGCCTTCCAAAACCCCAAAAAACCCAGACGCCTGGGCTGATTCCATTTATCTGTTCTGGGAACTGGGCATCCGAATTTTTTTAAAGTCCCTGAGTAATACTAATGTACAGACAGGGTTAGGGAGTCAAATGATGTGCAGGGATAGGGACCAGTGCTAAAGAGTTTATTTACTTACTTATTTACTTTTTATTTATTTATTTATTTTGAGACAGGGACTGGCTCTGTCACCTAGACTGGAATGCAGGGCCACAATCTTGGCTCACTGCAACCTTCACCTCCCAGGCTCAAGCGATCCTCCCACTTAAGTCTCCCGAGTAGCTGGGACTACAGGCATGCACCGCCATGCCCAGCTAATTTTTGTATTTTTAGTAGAGATGGGGTTTTGCTATGCTGCCCAGGCTGGTCTCAAACTTCTGGACTCAAACGATCCACCCCCTTCAGCCTCTCAAATTGCTGGGATTAGAGGTGTGAGCCACTGCACCGGGCCAAGGGTTTAATTCTCATTAATGCACTGGCACAATCAGTCATTCACCCTGATGCCCTTCTGTTTTCCAAAATGTGGTCTGCAGCCCCACAGCATCAGCATCACCTGGGAACTGTTAGAAATACAGAATTCTAGGCCCACCTCGGCCTCCTGAGTTACCGAGTCGGAATTTGCATTTTAACAAATCCGTGGGCAATGCAGATGCATGTGATAATAGGGACGCCACATTCTCTAGTCTTAGCTAGAGACACCAAGGGTTGGCAAAAGTTGAGGCATGTCTGTCGTCGCCTTGTTTCTTTTCTGTGTGTTCCATAGCTGTCCTGCACTGGTTATTATTGGAGAGACCTCTCTAAGCCTATGCCCTAGTCAATTCCTGCAGCAGGCAGCAGGGTGTGGGGGGTCTTTCATGCCAACCCCTGGCGGTTTTAGATCCCAGGTTGAAATGTGACGTCAGCCTCAATTTCTCTTTTGGGGCTGGAGCCCGGCCGACCTCTCTGCATCCCCTGCAATCCTGTCTGCTGATTAATACCTCCTCATCCTTCAGCTCCCAGCTCATGTGTCGGCTCCTCTCACTTCACAGACTGGGTCAGACACTCTGAAATGTGCCCTGCATCTCTCCTTCAGAGCCCTTAGACCAATTTACAATTCAATCATTATTGGTGTGGCATTCAATTAATGTCCGTCTGCCTCTACTAGAATTAAGCTCCATGAGAACACAGGCCGTGAATGTCTGGTTCTCTGTCGAATACATAACATCTAGCACGGTGCCAGGTACATAGTAGGTGCTCCAAAAATTTAATCAGTAAGGACAGACACATGGTCAACTCCTACCCCAGGAAGCTGGTCCCACGCCCTCCCACCTCAGCCATAACAGGTGGCCAGAAAGCAGCAGTTCCTCCACCTGCCTTCCCCCAAGCTTTGGGGATGCTTCCTAAGCCAAGGGCCTCTTGACCGAGTTTGCCAAGGGAACAAGAGGTTTTTTGTCCTTTATTTTTTGAGATGGAGTTTCACTCTTGTCACCCAGACTGGAGTGCTATGGCGCGATCTTAGCTTCCCGAGTAGCTGGGATAACAGGCACCCGCCACCATGCCCAGCTAATTTTTGTATTTTTAGTAGAAACAGGGTTACACCATGTTGGCCAGGTTAGTCTCGAACTCCTGACCTCAGGTGGATCAGCCGTCTTGGCCTACCACAGTGTCGGGATTATAGGCGTGAGCCACTCTGCCCAGCATACAGAGGGTTTTGAGTGCCTTTCAGAAGGACAGGAAACCCTGGCCACTTCGGGGAAACTAAGGGAGGGAGAAGGCTAGAGGCTCAACATATGACATTTGGTTCCTTCAAATTTAGGGATTTCTCCAAAACTTTACCTCCAAGAAGACAGAGGACCTTTCTCTAACATCGAGAGGGAAGACAATACCCTACCCAGGTAATTCTGCAAAATAATTTTTTCCTTCCCTCTTTGGGTTTTCCACAGAATCTCAGGCTCTATGTAGACAAGGTAGATAAGCTATATTATTTATTTATGTATACATAATAAATAAGGCTATATATATATATATATATATGTAGCCTTTCTTCAGATAAGCTCAAGGTAACATCTAGCTGCACAAATTGGATGTCTTTCAAGCAATAATAATCTCGTCTCATATTTAAAGAGGACTTTCTCTGAGCCAAGCATTGCTCTAAGCCTTTACGTCTATTCACTCATTTGGACTTTGTAACAATTAACTGAACTAAGTACCATTATCCCCATTTTATAGGTGAGGAAGCTGAGGCAAAGAGAGGCCAAGCAGAGGGCCAAGATTACACAGCAAGTAAGTCACGAATATGAACCCAAGCTAAGGGTCTGGTTCCTAACTATTATGCCTAACTATTCCCTCAAAGTGGCAATGAAAGAACATTCTTTTCTCAGGGAAAAGAACAGTATGCCAGGTTCCAGCATCAGCATCCAGGTACTTCTCTGCATTGCTCAGGATCTCCCGGGCTCAAGCTTCATTTATTTATTTTTTCTTTCCTTCTAATTATAGGAAAATACATGTAACATAAAAGTAACCATTTTTAGATATACAGGTCAGTGGCATTAAGTATATTCACAGTGTTGTGTAATTATCACAACTGTCCGTCTCCAGAATTTTTTTTTTTTTTTTTTTGAGACAGAGTTTCACTCTTGTCGCCCAGGCTGGAGTGCAATGGCACAATCTCGGCTCACTGCAACCTCCTCCTCCCAGGTTCAAGTGATTCTCCTCCCTCAGCCTCCTGAGTAGCTGGAATTACAGGTGCCCACCACCACACCCGGCTAATTTGTGTATTTTTAGTAGAAATGGGGTTTCACCGTATTGGCCAGGCTGATCTCAAACTCCCGAACTCAGGTGATCCACCCGCTTCGGCCTCCCAAAGTTCTGGGATTACAGGCGTGAGCCACTGTGCCCGGCCTCCAGAACTTTTTTTTTTAATCTTGCCCAACTGAAAGTCTTCACCAATTAAATAATAGCTCTCCATCCTCTCCTTCCCCCAGCTCCTGATAATCTCTATTCTACTTTCTGTCTATGAATTTGACTACTCTAGATATTTCACGGAAGTGGAATGATACAGTATTCATCCTCTCCTATCTGGCTTGTTTCACTTAGCATAATTTCTTCCAGGTTCATCCATGTTGTAGCATGAGTCAGAATTTCTTTCCTATTTAAGACTGAGTAATATTCCATTATATGTATGCACTGCTTTGTTTACCCGTTTATCTGTCGATGAATGTTCAGGTTGCTTTCACCTGTTGGTGGTTGTAAATAAGGCTGCTATGAACGTAGGTGTACAAATAACAGATCAAGTCCCTGCTTTCAATTCTTTTGGGTATATACCTACAAGTGCAATTGCTAGATCACATGGTAATTCTATTTTTAACTTTTTGAAGATTTGCCATCAAGCTGCCTTTCTTTTCTCTGTCTTTCTGATGTGGTTTGCATCTGTGTCTCCACCCAAATCTCATGTCAAATTGTAAACCCTAGTGTTGGAGGTGGGGCCTGGTGGGAGGTGATGGATCATAAGGGTGGATTCCTCATGAATGGTTTAGCATCGTCTCCCTTGGTACTATATAGTGAGTGAGTTCTCCCGAGATCTGCTTGTTTAAAAGTGTGTAGCACCTCCCCCTTCACTCTCTTCCGCCTGCTCTGGCCATGTAAGGTGCACGCTCCCTCTTTGCCTTCCTCCATGACAGTACGTTTCCTGAGGCCTCCTGGGAAGCCAAGGAGATGCCAGTCTCATGCTTCCTGTACAGCCTGAGGAACCAGGAGCCAATTAAACTCTTTTCTTTATAAATCACCCAGTCTTAGGTATTTCATTGTAACAATGTGAGAATGGACCAATACGCTTTCTTTCCTTCTTTTTCCCAACATCCAGTAAAAACCCAATCACTTCAGTGGCCAGCTCCACTTTACTTTGGTTCAGTAAACCTTCCTGAATTTCCTGGAAGCCCTCTGGGCTGTGTGTTGCTATCTTCGGAGGTGAAAAGCAATTTTACCCCTCTTTTCGTTTTTTATTTTTAAACCTCAGCTGCAGAAACCACCTGATTGAAAATTGCAGACGAATCCTCATCCCACACAGGAAAACAAGTGTTCAGAAAGTCCAGCTTACCAGCTAATTACAGCCTTTTACCAGGGATTCATGGCAAATGCTAAATTGCAGATCAACCTTACTTTTCTTATGAAGTGTTTGGAAACATGCTAATAGGCTGGGTTTTGGATCCTCGGCCTAGAGGTGACAGCTCTTTCCCTCAGTGGACAAATAAAGCGGGTTAGAACCTTATGAATTTGAGTTCAGGAGAACTGTAGCTTTGCTGAGATACATACCAGCTTAAGACACCTTTCTCATATTATTCCAGCCAGTACCCTTTACGTAAAATGCCACCCTAGCTGGGATTTCCACTCACAGCTGTGGTTCGGAACAATGAATGAGCCATAGAAATATCTGGGGTACTTTTAAAAAATAGCTACTTACAGATGCTCAGTGCCTCAGCCTGGTCCAGTTGCTTTAGAGTCTCTGCAGGATACAGTGCAGTCATTGGTAGCATTTTAAAGCTCCCAGGTAATTCTAAGGTAGAGCCAGGGTTGAGAATCCCTGATTTAAGGGTCGGGCAGGCAATTCTTCCTCCTCCAGAAAGAATATTTTCAATGAGCTTTTAACCAGAGGAACATGAACTTCCAAGCCAGGGGCCCAAAACTTACAGGCGAGAAGCGGGTCTTCTGTGAATGGAGAGGACAGGACTCGCCTGATGGCGTCAGCTGACCACTGCCCCAGCTGACGGTTGCCACCCGAAGTGCTGTGGGTTGAATAAAAGATGCATGGGGGCGGGGTGTGGTGTGACGACCCTTCTAGTTTGAGCCTTATGAGGTAACCATACGGGATTCAAGGAAGTCAAAAACACCTCTGCAACTACATGCAAAATTTTCCATATTTCCATGTATTTTTCTGGAGTTCTAATCACAATCCCTGAAGCTCTGTCATATCCCCCACCTCCAGAATAAATCACCTCAGCTTTTATCATACTACATCATGCAACAGTATCTAATGCAGTTATTAAAAATAAAAAATTAAATCCATTTGTATTCATGTTGATCTGAAGGCAATGAATGCATTCATTGTTAATTACACCAAAGCAAGCGTCAATGTGGTATCCATGGAATGTCCTGGTAACCTCCGCCAGGGCAGGGATCAGGTCTGTTTTGTTCACTGCTCTATTCCCAGAACTTGGAAGCACTGCCTGGCACAGAAGGTGTTTAATACACACTTGTTGAATTCATGAATAATGTTTTAAAGGAACAGAACCCTCTGTATGTGGATATTATTGTGTGAACAAGGAAAAAACTGTGGAATGATACACGGCAGAACATTAAAGGTATGACTTCAGGGAGAAGGAACTGGAAAGGGGAAGGCATTAAAGAAAGACATTAGGCTGGGTGTGATGGCTCATGCCTGCAGTCCCAACACTTTGGGAGGCCGAGGTGGGTGGATTACTTGAGGTCAGGAGTTTGAGACTGGCCCGGCCAACATGGTAAAACCCCGTCTCTACAAAAAATACTAAAAAATTATCCGGGCGTGGTGGCGTGCACGTATAATCCCAAGTACTGAGGAGGCTGAGGCATGAGAATTGCTTGAGTCTG
Organism: Macaca nemestrina; assembly: GCF_043159975.1. Classification (NCBI taxonomy): domain Eukaryota; kingdom Metazoa; phylum Chordata; class Mammalia; order Primates; family Cercopithecidae; genus Macaca; species Macaca nemestrina. The sequence continues at coordinate 18,460,739 of NC_092142.1, read as the reverse complement.
GGAAGCAAAGGTTGCAGTGAGCTGAGATCATGCCACTGCACTCCGGCCTGGGCGACAGAATGAGACTGTCTCAAAAGAAAAAAAAAAAAAAAAAAAAAAAGGGAAGGATTCCACAGCAAGAAAACACTCTGAAATAAACAAAACTGCATGAGGGAGTGAGAAGGTGGTGGCTGCCCTATGGGCGTGGGAGAAAAAAGGAAAACATTAAACTTTCCCTTTAATAATAGTTCACGGTTCTAGAGTGCTTACTACGGACGGCACAGTGCTCAGCACCCTGTGTTTATTGATCGCACTGAATTATGTGCATTCTATCCTGAATGCACACAACAATCCTGTGAAATATCCTGTATTGTTATCCCCATTTTACAGCTGAGAAGACCTAAGCCCGCAGATCTTGCCCAGGGCCACCAAAGTAGGTGAGTGGTAAAGCCAGGACCCAGACACCAGCTCCCCAGCACAGGCACATAACCCCTGTTCTCCTCTGATTCTCTGTCCCTACACATCTTTTTCATGGTGTCACTCATTATAACACGTGTGTGGTACATTTATCATAAAATGTTAAGTAAAATATGAAGTGTCAGGGCTTTCCATGTGGGCTCTCAGTTTCCCCTGGGGTCCTCTCCTCAACTAAGCTAATGATAGGAGGTCCCTTATTCTCAGCAGGGATTTGGGAAAAGAGGCTTCATTTTTTATCCGTGTCTTCGTTTAATACACAGCAGTTCCCATTGCCTGCCTGTGCACCATTTAAGGAGTCAGAGGTGACTGTCTTCTGTGTTGGCCTGAAACCTAGGAGAGAGTGAGGCTCTTGCCTATTTGTGACTCCATCTGGACAGCAGCCATCACAGGCTGCATTAGAAGGGATCATTACATCTGCATAGGGCAGGCATCCCCTGATTCAATGCAGACTCTATGGGTGACAGGCCTTGAGAAAGCCCAGAACTAACCTGCTTCGAAGGGGTCTCAGAGGATAGACATTTGCAACCTTGGTGAGAAAGAGCAATAAGTTTATATAGGGGAAATCTTGCATGCAAGGATTTTTCAGCCATGGATTGGTTTCTTGGGAGACCTGGAGCCCAGAGTTCTAGACAAGATCTAAACAGAGGAGAGTTTCCAGTTACCCTGGAGAAGGATGTCTCAAAGGATGATGTCAGATCCCCAATGCTAGCCCTACCTGGGTTCTTGAGGAAATACAGATCCCTTGATATGTGGAGCTGGCAAGACCAGAGCTTGAATTCTGATTCTATCAGCTTGAGACTTTGTGTAGGTTGCTTAGGTTTTAAGCCTCAGTCTCTAGATCTCTAAGTTCAGGATGAAGATATCAACTTGACAGGGTGGGTTATGGTGAATATTAGCAATGATATAGGGAAGTATATACTGTAATTAGAACACAAGAAATAATAACCATTACTCCTACTAACTCTATTCCTGTTGTGGTGAGTAGCTTCTAAGATGACTCCTAGTGGTTCCCACCTCCCACTCTTCATACCCTTGTGTAATCCCTTCTCTTGAGTGTGGGCTGGGCCTATTCTAGTGAATAGAATATAATGAAAGTAATAGGATATCATTTCCAGTATTAGATTACAAAAAGACTCTTCCTTCCCATTCCTGCTCCCTCACTTGACCACTCTGATGAAAGCCATGTTGTGAGTTGTCCTATGGGGAAGCCCATGTGGCAAGGAATTGAGGAAGGTCACTGGCCAACAGCCAGGAGGGACTGAGGTCCCCAATTCAACAGCCTGCAGGAAACTAAACCTGCTGAAAACTGCGAGTGACCTTGAAAAGAGATCCTCCCCCAGGTGAGCCTTCAGATGAGACTGAAGCCCCAGCCAATACCTTGATTGCAGCCTTGTCAGAGGTATTCAGACAGAACTATACAGCAAATCTTTGTATACCTGGATTTCTGACCCACGGGGACTATGAGATATAAATGTTTGTTGTTTTAAGCTACTAAATTTTGGGGTGATTTATTATGCAGCAATAAATAACTAATACACTCTGGAAATAATGCATTAGATTATACCTTGGAAAAACGGACTAAATTCTACCAGACAGTGGCACATGAAGCCTCTGCTTAAATACTACACCCTCTGGGAAGACTTTCAAAATCCCTTTCTCTGAGTTAGGTGACCCTGTTTTCTCATATGCTTCTCTATTTGACTGCAGAGAACTTGAATCATCACCACCATCATCATCAAAACTAACACATAGTGAGTACTTATTATGTACCAAGCATATTCCAGAGTCATAAGTCATTTACTGTTCACAACAAACCTACGCCACAAGTACTATTATTGTTCACATTTTGTAGATGAGGAAACTGAAGCTCAGAGGAGTTAAGTAACTTGCCAAAGACCTCAGTTATTACGTGACAGTCTGAGGAAATTTTGCTTGAATCTACATTTCTAACAATTACGTTATAGGGCTCTATGAGTCCTGACCCAGTTCATAGATGTTAAGTGAGTTCGACCCCAGGTAGTTGAACACCAGATATTAAGTTCTTAAATGTAACTCCCTCTAGATTCCTTCTGTCTCTAGGACAGTCAGTTGAACGTGCCTCACCTGGAGTTCATCAGATTTTGGAATGCTACCTACCTGTAAACACTAGGCTGGCATTTTCCAGTTCTTCTTGGGGAACTTTAAAGCTGAAGGATTCATTGTAGAAAGGATCAATTGTGCCTCTTAAGAAGGATGTCTTCTTGGTTTTCACAAGCTTGAGTCCATGCACCAGTTGGATTTTCACAAAGGGGTCTGAAAATTAGACACAGCATCATAGAATGTTGGAGATCATGAAACCTAATCTGTCCAGTCATTCTGCCATTCAACCTCCCATCCATCTATCTTTTTATTCATCCGTTCTTCTATCCATCCATCCATTCAACTTTTCATTCATCTCATAGTCCATCCATTCATCCACCTGTCTATCCATCCATCCATCTTCCCATCCATCTGTCAGTTCACCGATCCATTCATCCTCTCACCATATTTTTATCTATCCATTTTCTATCCATCCGATTTCTCATCTATTTGACAGTTCAGGCATCCATCCATCTATTATCCGTCCATTTTCCCATCTATCTGCTTATCCGCTTATCCCTTTCCCTCTTCCTTTAGCTATCTAATATTTGTTGAGCTCCTCCCATGTGTCAGCATTGTGTTAGTTTTACTGATGAGAAAACTGAGGACTCAAGGTGAGAAATCAATTTTTAAAGATCTTGCTGGTGGACACAGAATCAGACTCAGAGACTGCCTTGGATTTCTGTCTGTGGAAACCCATTATCATTTCAGTGAGCCCATAGTCCATATACAGGAGAATAGAGATGGCAGAATTATAACATTTTTAGATCATTTTACAGTTTACAAAGGGATTCATGTACATTATCTAATTTAATATTTGTTTAAACAACTTATCAAGATGAATACTGTTATTATGTCAATTTTTGAGATTGAGAAATTGAGGCATATAGTGGTTAAGTAGATTCCCCAAAGCCATATCATTTGCAAGCCACATCATTTGACTCCTATAACTTTAATGATTTTATCATACTGACTCTCCCATTGTGGTGAGTCTGAAACTCTTCAGTCTTAATACCATTGCCTCCACTGGCCCTTTCTAAGCCTCTGTTTTTATAATGTGGCTTTTGAGAGTGCAAGGTGTCTTCTAGCTGTCACCTTATCACAAAAGTAATTTATTCAGCTACTGCATTTAGAGAAGACAATAATTCCACCACTGAGCTGAACAGATCCCTGTGACTACAGCTGCTTTCACAGTAATATCCTTTGCTGTCATGGGAGAAGCAACATACAGATGGAATGGAATCTGTTGCATTCCATTGAAAGTCATGTTTGAATGGTTTTTGCTATAATGTACACACTTTAAATACAAGTCTTTTCAGAGCTGGAATTCATAAAGATTTATGGCACACATGAAATGAGCTGGCAAAAAACCTCAGTGTGTCCTCCACGATCATTGATTAGAACGGCCAGTTTCTGCACACTGTCGCCACCTGCAGGATGGCGTCTCCATTGCAGGAATAGCATATGGAAAGGCCAAGTCACTTCCTTGGGTTCAAAGAGGATTTAAGTTTCCAGTGGTTATCACGACTGCTCTCAGTCCACTCCCCAATTCCAATAGGGTTACTAAGATGGCATGATTTACCTGCCTCATCCTGAGATGAGTAATGCTCATCCAGGATACAGAAAAAGAAAACTGGGTCCCCCACACAAACACAGATGCCCCATTAATAAAGTGAGAGAAGCGAGGAATCACATGGTACCTGAACCTTGGCTCACATCTGTCTGAAGAAGTTGCTTGGCTCGAATGACATCAACATTCAGTCTGCCAGCACTTGGGAGATAATTCAGTGACAGAAGCAGCTCCCCCAGCTCCACTTCATTCTGTAGAGAAAGGAAATGGTCAGGAAGTTGCCTTCTCCTTTTATTCCTTTTGCACCCACCATGCAAGAAATTGCTTGCAGCAGCTCACAAACAGGTTGCTGTGGGCGCATCAGCTGACAGTGGGTGCCTCTGTGTGTGACTTCTTTTCATCTCTGCCTCCAATTATTGTGGTCCATCTATCTCTGAGTTTTTTCCACTCTTAGATCACTCAACAGCAACAACAATAACAACAAAAGCAGCAATAATAAAAAAAAATGTTTCACTGCCATGAACCATGCTAAGCGCTTTACATGTAACGACTAATGAGTCTGTGAGGTATTAGTATTAACTCTGTTTAACAGATGAGGAAACTGAGACTCACAGGGTTAAATAACATGTCCAAAGCCACAGCAAGAAAGTGGTAGAGCTGGTACTTAGACCCAGGGAGGCTGATTTGATTCCAGATAATCTGACTGCTGTTATTCTGCCATCCAATAGGATACCTGGAGGTAGAATGCCCTGCAGAGGAACTATCTGAGTGAGAAATCTGTTCTTAACCTGGAATCCCCAATAGATCCCACGCTTCTAACCTCACCATAGCTATACTCAGCGCAGAGATATCCCTTGTTGAAGAGTACCCATCCCCTTGATGTCAGCTCTATCACACTGTGGAAAATTCCCATGAACACCTAAGTGCATGACTCCATACTGCCAAAAATACCTAGAAAGCAGGAGGCCTCCCGCTTCTCTGTCCCTTTAAAAAAAAAAAAAAAAAAAAAAAAAAAAAGTATTGTAGAAAATTTCAGCCATGTACAAAACAATAAACTAGCATAACAAATCTCCATCTATCCATCACAAAATTGTAACGGGCATTTTGCCAAATGGTGTTTCACCTATATCCTGACTTGTGAAATATTTTAGCTGAATATTTTCAACTAAGTCCTCGACATGGTGTCATTTTACCTGTATATCCTTCAGAATTATTCTTTAACTGATAAGGACATTAAGACAAGCATTTTAGTGTGGGAAATTTCCAGTCATATTTCAAAACCAGGCGGAAGAGTATACCCCGCCATCTTCATACCCAAACATCACTCAGCTTCAAAAATTCTCATCTCATAGTGAATCTCCCTTCACTTACACTTTCATTCAACTCCCCATATTCCTCTGAAGTAACTCCCAGTCATTATATTATTTGTAATATTTCAACATGTATCTTTAGAGGGTAAGATCGCTATCTATCTATCTATCTATCTCTCATCTATCTCATCTATCTATAATCTAACCATCTATTATCTATCCATCATCTGTTTCTCTATGTCTATTATCTATCTTTATCTATCATCTATCTAGCTTTCATCTCTATCTTTTCTGATGTCAGTCATTTCAGCAAATTAATGCCAAATGCCTAACACAATACCCAGCAGCTCTAGAACAATGCCTAGCACATAGTAGATACTCAATAAACATCTGCTGACAGGGTGAACAGTCAAACCAAAAGATTCCTGTACCGAGTGAGTTAGTCCCCAAACAAACAAGAAACAATCTCGCATGTTAACTCAGAGGCTGCTGACAAACAGCCTGCAGGTGTGTTTTGTTTGCCCCACATCACATTTTAATTTATAATTACTTGTTAATTATTACATGATTCAAGAATCAAGTTATTTCACATTTTTTAAAAAAATCTGGATTTCTTGCCTTGCTTGAAAAACAGGAAGATCTGGTAACACCGGCATTCCCACCAGGCAAGTGACAAAGATTCTTTACTTGACCAAACTTTAGTCAGGCTCCTAAACCTCCTAGGCCCATCAGTGCACCACCTTGTAAAATCCAGTTTCTGCAAAGAACTCTGCTAAATCAGTTTGGTCAGGTTCCTCATTCTCTCTCTCTCACTTTTTTTTTTTTTTTTTTTTTTGAGACAAGGTCGCACCCTGTCACCCAGGCTGGAGCAATGGCATGATCATAGCTCCCTCCAACCTCAAACTCCTCGGCCAAGGGATCCTACTACCTTAACATCCTGAATAGCTGGGATTACAGGCATGTGCCACTATACCTGGCTAATTTTTTTTTTTTAAGAGACGAGGTATTGCTGTGTTATCCAGGCTGGTCTTGAACTCCTGGCCTCAAGTGATCCTCCTGCCTTAGCCTCCCAAATTGCTGGGATAACAGGTATGAGCCATTGTGCCCAGACAAGTTCCTCATTCTCCATCATCCCCCAGGTAATGTCTGATCACCCTGGCCTGTCTCCAGCAAAAATCCTGCCAGGTTGATTTAGCCAGAGTCCCCCTTACTCCTCTGATGCTTCCTCTTAGTAATTTTTTAAAAATTCCTGACCCCCCACTTTGCTCCATGGCTATGGATTCCCACTTGTCTGTGCTGTATTTGAGGCTGAGTCCAGTCTCTCTCTGTGATTGCAAAATCCCATTACTGTGGTCCCTATACATATCATGATGGTCCTCAATAAAGTCTGCCTTGTCACTTTAAGAAGTGTCATTGAGGGCTGGGCGCGGTAGCTCACGCCTCTAATCCCAACACTTTGGGAGGCCGAGGTGGGCGGATCATCTGAGGTCAGGAGTTCGAGATCAACCTGGCCAACATGGTGAAATCCCATCTCTACTAAAAATACAAAAATTAGCTAGACGTGGTGGCATGCACCTGTGATCCCAGCTACTTGGGAGGCTGAGGCAGACCACTTGAACCCAGGAGGCAGAGGTTATAGTGAGCCAAGATCGCACCACTGCACTCCAGCCTGGGTACCAGAGCGAGACTCCATCTCAAAAAATAAAATAAAATAAAATAAAAGAGAAGTGTCATTGAGTAATTTTCTTTAATCCAACATCTGGCCACAGAGCTGTGCAGTGCTCCTTTAGATGGGACCTGCCCGCTTCACATCATACCTCATCTGTCCGCTTCCTCCCCTTTACATTCCTGCTGCCCTGCCCTGGGTATCCAAGTATGGAGATTTTCAAAATAGGAATGGTCAACTGAGTGTCTTGAGTAATAAAAGAAGTTCAAGCCCTTTTGCACTGTTGCTAGGGGTTTCCTGCTGCTTCTCAAGGGCTTGGAAGATGCAGTGTCTTTAGGACATGACCCTGCTGACATATCTACTTTAGTATGAGCAATGCTGAGGATTCTGCAGGAGCCCAGGCCATCCAGGTCCTCCCGGACTTTGCTCCTCCCAGGTTCATAAGTCACAGTGACATTTCCTTTTATTTTAAAAGCAGTTTACTATGTACCAGGACTGGGGATACATCAGTGAGATCACTCCCTGACTTTACAGAGCATACACTCCTGTGGGGGAGATGGACAGTACCTAGATTTTAAAAAATATATCAATGAGATGATTTCAGGTAATGCTAAGTATTAGGAAGAAAAATATAGCAGGGTGAGAGAAAGGAAGAAGCTTTCTTGGGTGATGGCAATTTGCTGCGTCTTGATTGTGGTAGCAGTTACGTGTGCATTTGCCAAAAATCAACAAACAGTAAGTTCCACCTCAATAAAGTTGATTGAAAGGGGGGTATTTGAAGTAAGCAAATGTGGCAAAATATTGGAGACTTACGACATCTGGGAGATGGATACATGGGTGTTTTATTATTTTACGTGGGAAATATTCCCATTAAAAACATTTACTTTATGTGAAATAAATATGACAAATCAGGCAGAGTAAGAGAATGAATGGGGTTCACATGGGAGCTGCCCTTTCAGTCGGTGGATGGGGCAGGGCTTTTCTGAAAGGCGAGGTTTGAAGAGGAATGAGGGAGGAAGGAGGGATAGGGACTCCTGGGGCAGAGGGAACAACAGGTGCAAGGGCCGGGATGGTGGGAGGGAGGAATAAACCCGGTGTCACTCAGTCGGTGTGTTCAAAGGAACAAAGAGAAGGCCAGTGTGGGGAGAATGTAGCAAGAGATGGATTCTAGAGATGCTTACAGGAACGAAGGCAAGCTGCCCAGTGGTTGATCCCAGGGGCTCTGCCCAATCCTAGCAGTCCTCACAGAATTGGAAGGAGGAGGTGAGGCCATCTTTTGGGCCCTCAATACGTAAGAGCACCTCAAGCCCCCTCTGCAGCCTTCAAGTGTGGATAGAATTGTTCCTTCCCTCCCCTGGGGCCATTGATCGAACCTTCAACACGAAACTTCCTGAAGCTATCCTTTTTCTAAGAAGGCTGAGTGTTTTTCATCTTAAGAAAACAAAGCTCTTTTATTCCTTCTTCCCTTTGCGGATACAAGCTCGCTTTACTCTCTACCCATCCCATCCTCGATACACGGCGTGCACATCAGGGCTTTCAGGTCGTACTTTTCTAGGGAACCATTCCCATTGATCCAGCCACTCTTTCTGTCTGCCTTATCTGGGGAGTGATGAATTTGTAACACTGTTCTCTGGAGTCAGGGGAGCAGTTGATAGAAAGTAAAAAAGAGGGCTAATTGTGCAATAGCAAAGGATTCATTGATTCATTTAACAAACGCTCATGTAACAGGTACTCGGTCCTAAGCACTTGGGGATGTCACGATCATGATCGTTACAGCAAACCTTTATGGAGAAATCACCATAGTCCAGGCACTGTCCTAGGCTCTAAAGTTTCCTTAGCAACTCCAGAGGCTTCCGTCTTGCAGGTGAAAGAATTCAAGCTTAGAGAGCTTGAGCTGCATGACTTGCTCAAGATCATGTATCATAAACAAAAAGAACAAGGTTCAAACTCAGCCCATGGTTAACTCTTACACAAGGTTTCTGGTGAGTAAGCAGCAATCCCAGACGTCAAGCAACTCACTGTCTACTGGCGGAGAGCAAGGAAGATATAAAAACAAATCAAAATTCCAGGGGCTGCACACCACTAGGATGGCTATAATAAACACGCACACAAAACCATAACAAGTGTTGGCCAGGATGTAGTGAACAAGAACCCTGTATACTGCTGGCAGTAATGAAAACTGGTGCAGCTGCTTTGGTAAACAGGTTGGAGTATGACCGAGCAGTTCCATTCCTAGTTGTATACCTAAGAGAACAGGAAACATGTCCACGTGAAAACTAGTATGCAGATGCTCATAGCAGCACTACTCACAATAGCCAAAAGTGGAAGCAGCCTAAATGTCCATCAACAGATAGATAAACAAGATATCACCTATCTATGCAATGGCCGGTTATTCATTCATAAAAACAATGAAGCATTGATACAAGGTAGACAAACCTTGAAAAAGTGAAAGAAGCCAGACACAAAAAAGTCACATATTGTACAATTCCATTGACAAAATATCCAGAATAGGTAAATCCATAGAGATAGAAAGTACATGAGTGATTGCTAGGATCTGGGAGGAGGGGGAAATGTGGAGTGACTGCTTAATGGATACAGGGTCTCCTTTGGGTGATGGGAGCATTCTGGAATTAGAGGTGATGGTTGCACACCACTGAGAATTTACTAAATGCCACTGAATTGTATATTTAAAATGATTACCTTTATATGATGTGAATTTCACCTCAATTAAGAAATAATTGCAAATATATTTTAAAAAGCTCATCATCACTGGTTATTAGAGAAATGCAAATCAAAACCACAATGAGATATCATCTTATACTAGTTAGAATGGCGATCATTAAAAAGTCAGGAAACAATAGATGCTGGAGAGGATGTGGAGAAATAGGAACGCTTTTACACTGTTAGTAGGAGTGTAAATTAGTTCAACCATTGTCAAAGACAATGTGGTGATTCCTCAGGGATCTAGAGCCAGAAATACCATTTGACCCAGCAATCCCATTACTGGGTATATATCCAAAGGATTATAAATCATTCTACTATAAAGACACATGCACACGTATGTTTATTGCGGCACTGTTCACAATAGCAAGGACTTGGAACCAACCCAAATGCCCATCAACGACAGACTGGATAAAGAAAATGTGGCACATATACACCATGGAATGCTATGCAGCCATAAAAAAGGATGAGTTCATGTCCTTTGCAGGGACATGGATGAAGCTGGAAACCATCATCCTCAGCAAACTAACACAGGAACAGAAAACCAAACACTGCTTGTTCTCACTCATAAGTGGGAGTTGAACAATGAGAATACATGGACACAGGGAGGGGAACATCACACACTGGGGCCTGTCGGGGGTTGGGGGGCTAGGGGGGATAGTATGAGGAGAAATATCTAATGTAGATGACCGGTTGATGGATGTAGCAAACTACCATGACACATGTATACCTGTGTAACAAACCTGCACGTTGCACACATGTACCCCAGAACTTAAAGTATAATAAAAAAAGAAATAATTGTAGGGCTCAAGTATTAATCAGCCATATAAATGAAACCTAAGACATACTGAAGCACAATCTATTCGTGAGAGGGGCATGGTCAAGGAAGTCTTCATGGAGGAGGAGGCATTTAAGTTAAGCCCTGATAAGTAGGATTTGGTCCAGCAAATATTGCAGGGAAGGGTGCCCCATACAGATGGAACAGAATGAGGGAAGCCTTCACTAAAGCCCCAGTACTCTTCATTGTGTTCTGATCCTGAATTTATCCATATTATTATGTAAAGGTTGATATGGTTTGGCTGTGTCCCTGCCCAAATCTCATCTTGAATTCCCACATGTAGTGGGTGGGGCCTGGTGGGAGGTAACTGAATCATGGGGGCAAGTCTTTCCCATGTTGTTCCCGTCATAGTGAATAAGTCTCATGAGATATGATGGTCTTAAAAAGAGGAGGTTCCCTGCACAAGTTCTCTCTGTTTGCCCGCTGCCATACATGTAAGACGTGACTTGCTCCCCTTGCTTTCTGCCATGATTGTGAGGCTTCCTCAGTCACGTGGAATTGTAAGTCTAATTAAACCTCCTTCTTTTGTAAATTGCCCAGTCTCAGGTGTGTGTTTATCAGCAGCATGAAAATGGACTAATACAAGGGCCAAGTAACTTATTATTAATAATAAAGTTGGCTGGGTGCAGTAGCTCATGTCTGTAATCCCAGCACTTTGGGAGGCCAAGGCTGGAAGATTGCTTGAGGCCAGGAGTTCAAGACCAGCCTGGGCAACATGGTGAGATGCCCCCGTTTTCTACAAAAAAAAAAATGAAAACATTAGCCAGCTGTGGTGATGAGTGCCTGAGATCCCAGCTATGTGAGAGGCAGAGGTGGGAGAATTGCACGAGCCAGGAGTTTGAGGTTGCAGTGAGCCATGATAGAGGCTGGGCAACTGAGAGAGACCCTGTCTCAAAAATAAGTAAATAAAATAAAGTAGCCAAAGATGGTTAATAATTTGGATGTTTGAGATAAATTAGTGAGCATTCTCCGTAGAAACAACATCACCTTCACCCATTTACATTCCTGGTTTGTCGTTGTTGTTAAGTGTGGAAGACAATACTGGTTTCTCCCTTAGAACAGGTGTGTGCTCTTGGCCACTTAGGAATGGATGATGCCCTCCCCACTTCTATATCAAATAAATTTTTTTTAAAAAGAGAAATATAATTTTTGGCAAGAATTTGATATTTCAGAAATAACACTGCAGTACCCATTGAGAAATCAGAACATTGCTGAGATTTACATTTGAGAATTATTGCAGCAGTCCTTTTTGTCTGGGCATGGTGACTCATGCCTGTAATCCCAGCACTTTGGGAGGCCGAGGCGGGCAGATCACTTGAGGTCAGGATTTAGAAATCAGCCTGGCCAACATGGTGAAACCCCATCTTTACTAAAAATAAAAAAAGTATCTGGACGAGGGGGCGGCTGCCTGTAATCCCAGCTGCTCAGGAGGCTGAAGCGGGAGAATCACTTGACCCAGAAGGCGGAGGTTTCAGTGAGCCGAGATTGCACCACTGCACACTAGCCTGGGCAACAGAGCAAGACTCTGATTCAAAAAAAAAAAAAGAGAGAATTATTATTATCTTGAATGACGTATGGTGAGCAGCTCTATAATTTTCAGGGCTTGGAGGCCTCAAAGCCTTATCCTAACCCAGCCCTGGAGGAAAAGAAGAGTTGCCATCACACTCAGGGTCTCTGCCCCAGAATATGTTGTACGTATGAATAACAGAATAACATCGTTCACTTGGACATCATAAATGTCAGCTCTAACAATCTGAGGACAAAAATGTCCCTGGGGGCTTCCTGGAGCCAGGATCTTCTCAGCCCTTCTTCCGTAGAAGTGTCTGATGCTACATCTAAAAGCTGACAATGGCCAAGCATGTTGGCTCATGCCTATAATCCAAGTGCTTTAGGAGGTCAAAGTGGGAAGACCGATTGAGCCCAGGAGTTCGGGGCTGCAGTGAATGTCGGTGGTGCCACTGCACTCCAGCCTGGGCAACAGAGCAACACTTGGTCTCTAATTTAAAACAAAACAAAAAATGTTGACCAGGAGTCCGCTGATAAGGAGCTTAGACTGTAGGAAGAGAAAGCAGGACCATCTAGTCCAGCAGCTCCTCAACTTGCACCACTTAGGAAGATCATGAAATTAATGGTGATCTTTACAGACATCCATGAGGTGCTGGGACATCCAACTTGCATCAACCTGGGGTAATTTTGTTCTCTCTCCTGCCACCTCCAGGGACATTGGCAACATCTGGAGATGTTTTAGTTGTCATAACTGGGGAATAGGGTGGGGTCTGCTACTGGCATCTAGTGGGTAGAGAGAGACCAGGGATGCTGCCAGACATCCTACCAGGTACAAGACAGCCCCCTTCAACAAGGAACGGTCTGGCCCAAAATATCACTAGTGCCAAAGTTGAGAAATCCTGACCTAAGTCTATAAATCTTGGGCTGATTCAGATTTTTTAAATACATAACTGTACCCTGAACAAAATTTTAATAGGAACCAAAGTCTTGAAACTTTTGGCATAAGAAGAGTTCATCAGGTGCAGTGGCTTGAGCCTCTAATCCCATCTACCCAGGAGGCTGAGGTAGGAGGATGGATTGAGGCCAGGAGTTTGAGGCCCGCCTGGGCAACAAAGCAAAACCTTCCCACCTTCCATCTCTAAACTTTTTTTTTTCTTTAATTAGCTGAGCATGGTGGCATGCATCTGTGGTCCCAGATACTCAGGAGGCTAAGCCAGGAGGAATGCTTGAAGCCAAGAGAGTTCGAGGCTGTCAGATGCGAGAAGAAGTTCCTCTTCAAAGGTTTAGCTTGTTTAGTTTCCTTGTTCTTTGTTCTCTACTTTCAAGGCCAAACTTCCTTGCTCTCTGTACCTCTCTGTCTTGGTTTCAGTAAACAACTCTTCCGCCAGTCCTTAGCTACAGAGCCTACATCTAGTGCCCACTCTGTAAATTATCCCTCCCATTACAATGACTCTTCTCGCCGAAACTGTCCTTCCCGCCAGTGTAACCGCATTCCTGCACTTTTCAAGTTAGCCAACCAGGTTCAGCTTAGATTGTGCAGTCCAACTCCAACCAGTGGAGGCAGGACGGAGCAGCAGGGACAAGCTGCATTAGAGATAAAAAACCCCTTCCCTCCTTTGTTCGGTGTGCTCTCATGATGACCAGACCTGTGAGAAACACCCTCCTACAGAAGTAAGTTTTGCCTTACTGAGAAATTCTTTGTTTTAGTGCTCACTTTCTTTGTGACACTGAACAGCATTTGTTTCTAACAAGACTTTAGTAAGCTGTGATTGAACCCCTGCACTCTAGCCTGAGTGGCATGGCAAGACCCTGCCTCTTAAGAAGAAAGAAAAGTCTATTCACCATCTCCACTGAGTTTGTCTTCAGTCCCCTCTGGGCCTGAAGAGGCCAAAGCTGGTGCTACAAGCCAGAGCCCAGAAAGATCCAGCTAAGATTTCCTTCCTTCTGCTTTCTCCTTAAGCCAATCTTCTTCACTGCAAAGTGGACACCCAAGCACCAAATACAAAAATCCTCCCAGGAAGTGGGCTCAGCCCTCACAGGGAAAATGGATTGCTTGTTCTGATAGGATCTCCAACTCTATAAAGTCTTCCTTATCCAAATTTAGTGAGATAAGGTTGAAATGTCAGAGCTGAAATAATTTAGACCAACACTCTGGTTTTCTTTTTTTTTTTTTTTTTTTTTTTTTTTTTGAGACGGAGTCTGGCTCTGTCGCCCAGGCTGGAGTGCAGTGGCCGGATCTCAGCTCACTGCAAGCTCCGCCTCCCGGGTTCACGCCATTATCCTGCCTCAGCCTCCCGAGTAGCTGGGACTACAGGCGCCCGCCACCTCGCCCGGCTAGTTTTTTTTTTGTATTTTTTAGTAGAGACGGGGTTTCACCGTGTTAGCCAGGATAGTCTCGATCTCCTGACCTCGTGATCCACCCGTCTCGGCCTCCCAAAGTGCTGGGATTACAGGCTTGAGCCACCACGCCCGGCCAACACTCTGGTTTTCTAAAAGAAAACGGAACCATGCCATTGCCTCATTTCCCTGTTTATTTCTTATTTTATTTATTGATTGATTGATTGTGACAGAGTCTCGCTCTGTGGCTCAAGCTGGAGTACACTAGCATGATCTTGGTTCACTGTAGCCTCTGCCTCCTGGGTTCAAGTGATTCTCACGCCTCAGCCTCCCAAGTAGCTAAGATTACAGGCATGTGCCACCATGCCCAGTTAATGTTTGTATTTTTAGTAGAGATGGGGTTTCACCATGTCAGCCAGGCTGGTCTCGAATGCCTGACCTCAAGTGATCTGCCCACCTTGGCCTCCCAAAGTGTTGGGGTTACAGGCGTGAGCCACCATACCCAGCATCACTTCCCTGTTTAAAACCCTCCATCGCTCAGAATAAAATTCAAAGTGCTTAGCCTAGTCAACAACAGGGTTTGTCAACCTCAGCACGATTGCCACTTTGGGCTGGAGCATTCTGTGTTGTGGGAGCTGTCCTGTGCATTACAGGAAGTTTAGCAGCATCCCTGGCCTCTACCTACTGGATGCCAGCGGCATCACCCCTCTCCTGATTGCAAAAACTCAAAATGTCTGCAGACATCGTCAAATGTCCACTGAGGGCAAAAATCACCCAATTCTACAGGATCAAAATGATTTGATCCAAATGATTTGATCCAAATGATTTGATCCCTGCCTGCCTCTGAGACCTCACTCACCAACCGCCTCTGCCTTCTTTCTGTTCTTTAAAAATACAAGATCATTGGCTGGGCGCGGTGGTTCACGCCTGTAATCCCAGCATTTTGGGAGGCTGAGGCAGGCAGATCACGAGGTCAGGAGAATAGAGACCATCCTGGCTAACACAGTGAAACCCTGTCTCTACTAAAAATACAAAAAAAAAAATTGGCCAGGCATGGTGGCGGGCACCTGTAGTCCCAGCTACATGGGACGCTGAGGCAGGAGAATGGCATGAACCCAGGAGGTGGAGCTTGCAGTGAGCCGAGATTCCACCACTGCACTCCAGCCTGGGCAACAGAGCCAGACTCCATCTCAAAAAAAAAAAAAAAAAATACAAGATTATACCTGCCCCAAGGCTTGAACCTGCTATTCCCTGGGAATCTCAACTCAACAGTCACCTCCTCATCTAAGCTTTCCATTAACACTCAGTTGAAAACAGCCCTCTGCCTCCATCACTTTCCATCACACCACCTTGTTCATTTCCTTCATGGTACTTGGTCCTTAACCTGTTTCTCTATAAAGGCAAAGCAAGTGCCCCTGTGTCCACTACTATATTCACAGCACCAGGAGCAAATCCAAGATCAAGCAGTGCAGCCCCCAACACACAGGCTGAGCTGCTGCCACACCATGGGCCGAGAGGGATTGTCAGCACGATGTTCTGCCCCCTGTCCTATCCAACCCCCAGAGAATCGAAGCCAAGACAGGAGAAGGAACTGGGTGACAGGCCCACTTCTACCTTGTCCCTTGTGGAAGCGATGTCACAAATAAACAGGCCTCATTTCCTTTCTTGTAAGAGCCTGATGAGCTTAATTTGGTCGAACCACGTGGGGTGGGCTAGGGAGAACCAAAATAGACCATCTGTAAATTACTCGGATGAATCCGGCAGCCGGCTTGGGCAAATGTGGCTTGGCTCTCTCCTCTCTACCCAGACAAAAATTCTCTCTCCCTGCAGCCTTTCAACAGAGTTAATTTCTAATCAATAAAAAGGAAATAAAAGAAAATCATCTGGGACAAAAGACATTTTCCGGAGAAGGCCAGAGCCCAGCTCTCCTCCTGACAGGTTTGCTTTGAACTCCTTCTCAATGGTCCTTTCGCTCTCTCTCACCTAGCAAAGGATTTCAAATGTGTGCACACAACTTTTAACGAAGCCCAAACACAGCTGCTCCACGCCCCCTTATGCCTTTGCTCTCAGGGGTTGGATAAAGCCTATTGTCTCTTAATCTGCTGCACAAACAACATTAAAATAGAAATGGATTTTTTAAAAAGTAAACTCCAACTGCAATGCCAGCACTTTACACATTTCATCAAATGCTTTCCTTTCTTTTTTTTTCTTCTTTTCACTTTTTTTCCCAGTCTTTGTCAATACCGCAACCCTGTATTTGCATAGCTGCATTGACAATACAGGCACATTCTGAAATACCCTTTAAGGAAAAAACTTAGATCAGAGGGGAGAGGATGAAGAGAAGTGGGTTAAAGGGTACACACATACAGTTAGCGAGAAGGAATAAACTCAATGTTTGGGGCTGGGCACAGTGACTTATGCCTGTAATCCAAGCACTTTGGGAGGCCGAGGTGGGAGGATCACTTGAGGCCAGGAGTTCAGGACTCCTGCCTCAAGCAAGACTCTGTCTCAATTAAAAAGTAATAATAATAAATGTTTGATAGTACAGTAGGGTGACTATATTTAACAAAAATGTATTGTGCTAGAATGACAGAAGTCCTAAATATGGTGACTTGATCACTATGCATTATATATGTAACAAAATTTCACGTGTAAGTTTCCCCAGCCATGTGGAACTGAGAGCCAACGGAACCTCTTTTCTTAGTAGATTGCCCAGTCTCAGGTGGTTCTTTATAGCAGTGTGAAAGACTAATACACCTCCAATAATTGCAGAGAGTCAATTTATGTTCTTTAAGCCACCAGTTTGCAGCATTTTGTTACAACAGCCCTAGAAAACTAATACATGTGTATTGCAATCGTATCCTCCCAGTTTCTGGCTTGCCTTTTAATTCTTTTTACTATGTTTCCTGATAAGCAGAAGTTCATCATTTTAATGGGGTAGAATGCATCCCTCTTTTCCTTCATTGGTTCATACTTTATTTTCTGACTTTTTAAAGGGGCGCTTTGCTATACTAATGTCACAAAGATCTTTATTTCCTTATAAAACTTAAAGTTTGGCCATTCATCAGTTCCTGGCCATCAGGACTTGATTTTGGTCTGTGCTGTGAGGTAAGGCTCCATTTTCTTTCTTCTTTTTTTTTTTTTTCCTGTTTTGTTAGAGACAGGGTCTCACTGTATCACCCAAGCTGGAGTGCAGTGGTATGATCACAGCTCACTGCAGACTTGAACTCCTGGCCTCAAGTGATCCTCTTGCCCTGGCCTCCCAAAGGATTACAGGTGTGAGCCACTGTGCCTGGCCCCATTTTCATTTTTGAGGGAGTGGCTACCTTGTTCCCTATCTTTCTGCTCCACAAAGTTGTGAGTTCATTGAGGGTAGTGACCTTCCATAACCTTCCCCCAGTGTCGGAGGTGAGGCCTGGTGGGAGGTGATTGACCATGGAGGTAGATTTCCCCCTTTGGTGCTGTTCTAATGATAGAGTTCTCAGGAGATGTGGTTGTTTAAAAGTGTGTGGCACCTCCCCATTCTCTGTCTCTTTCTCCTGCTCCGGCCATGTGAGACATCTCACTCCCCCCTTGCCTTTCGCCATGATTGTAAGTTTCCTGAGGCCTCCCCAGTCATGTTTCCTGTACAACCTGCACAACCTGCAGAATCGTGAGCCAATGAAATCTCTTTTCTTTATAAATTACCCAGTCTCAGGTATTTCTTTATAGCAAGGTGAGAATGGACTAATACACCTGTAAATATGACTGTCTTAGTCCATTTTGCATTGCTATAAAGGAATAGCTGAGGCTGGGTAATTTATAAAGAAAAGAGTATGAACTGGCTTGTGGTCCCGCAGGCTGTACAAGAAGCACGGCACCAGCATCTCCTCTGCTTCTGATGAAGGTGTCAGGCTGCTTCCGCTTTTGTCAAAAGGGGAAAGGGAGCTGTCATGTACAGAGATCACAGGGCACGAGAGGAAGTAAGAGTGATGGGAAAGGTGCCAGGCTCTTTTAAACAACCAGCTCTTGTGCAGAACTAACAGAGCAAGAACTCACTTATTACCATGAGGATGGCACCTAGTCAGTCATGAGGGATCCACACCCATGACCCAATACCTCCCATTAGGTCCCACCTCCAACATTGGGGATCACATTTCAACATCAGGTCTGGCAGGGGAAACACATCCAAACTATAGCAATGGGAGTTCACAGTCCTTATTTGAAAATAGGGGTTTTGCAGATGTAATTGAGTCAAGATGAGGTCACACAGGAGTAGGGTGGGCCCTATATCCCGTAGGACTGGATTTATGAAATGGGGAGAAGAAACATGGACTAAGACACACAGGGGAGAATGCCAGGTGAGGACAGGGGTGGAGGCTGGAGGGATGCGGCTCTCAGCCAAGGAGCACCAGGATTGCTGGCAGCCATCGGAACCCAGAGGAGAGGCCTGGGGTGGTTTCTCCTATAGAGGTTCTGCAAGGAATCAACTCAGTTGACACCCTGCATTTGGACTCTGAGCCTCCAGAGTTGCGAGGGAATAAATTCCTGTTGTTTTAAGGCACCCAGTGTGTGTTACAGTGGTCCCAGAAAACTAACACACTGGTGAATTAAGACAAAGGACAAACAGTCACAAACCTCTATTGCAATCCCAGCTCTCCCACATACACTAGCTGTGTGACCTTACCCATGCCGCTAAACCTCTCGGAGCCTCTTTCCTTTCCTCCTAGGAAAAGGAGGATGCATACCATATACCCCATGAAGTTCTAGTGGAGAAGGCTAGATCTTTCTTGAAATTCTTCAGTTGGTTCCCATGACACTGTCCGCTCCTACATTTCTTCTTACCTTCTAGCTTCTATTTCTTGGTCTCCACAGTTCTTTTTTCTTCTCTCCTGCCCTTAAGTGTAATTTTCCCCAGAATTCAACTCCTAGTCACCTTTTCTTTACTTTATATGGTGTTTCCTGGCAATTTTCTTGATGCCTATCATTTCTACTATCACATTGACTAACCCAAACATACTTTCTTTATGAGTTCTGGTCCTGCCTAAGCCTTCTTTTTTTCTCTTTCTCCTTTCCTTTCTTCCTTCCCTTCTATAAATATTTATTGAACATGTATTATGTACCACTAGGGAACAAGACAGAAAAAAATGCCCCTCCTCTTGGAGCTCACATTAAAGTGGAAGACGCTTAATAAGGAAATTAATATGTAATGTCTGATAGCAGTAAAGTGCTAGGAAGAAAAACAAAGCTGGCTGCAGGGATAGAAAGTGATAGGACTGCTCTTTAAAAGGAAAATCAAGAGGCTGGGTGCCGTGGCTCACGCCCATAAGCCCAGCACTTTGGGAGGCCGAGGCAGGTAGATCACTTGAGGTCAAGAGTTCGAGACCAGCCTGGTCAACGTGGTGAAACGCTGCCTCTGCTAAAGATACAAAAAGTAGCGGGTGTGGTGGTACATGCCAGTAGTCCCAGATACTCAGGAGGTTGAGGCACGAGAATAACTTTAAACCGGGAAGCAGAGGTTGCAGTGAGCTAAGATCACGCCACTGTACTCCAGCCTGGGTGACAGAGTGAGACCCTGTCTCAAAAGAAAAGAATAAAAAAAGTCAAGGAAGGCCTCTCTGAGATGGTGACCTGAGTAAGACAGGAGGGAGCCATGAAGGTATCTGGGGGGAGAGCATTCCAGGGAGAGACACAGCTGGTGCAAAGGCCCTGAGGTAGGGCCATGCTAGGTGTGCTTGAGATACCCAGCAAAGTTGATGTGGCCGAAGCAGAATCAAGGAGGCCACTGACCAGGGAAATAAAGTTGGAGGGAGATACGGGGGATGAGTCTTGTTTAGATTTTATGTTGAATGAGATAGGAAGCCATTAGAAGGTTAGATGCAGGAGAAAGACATGAACTGACATTTATTTTACTGTATTCCCCTGGCTGCTGGGTTGAGAAATGCAATGCAATGCAAAGGAATGAAGCAGGGTGACCCGTGAGGGGCGTCCTAACACTGCAGGTGAGAAGTGAAGGTGGCCTGGACCTGGCTGGAGGAGTGGAAGGGTTTGAAGGGGTTGGTGGGGCTGGCCTGATTTGCTGATGAGTGTAGGCTATGACTCCTAGGTTTTGGGATCAACGCTGGTGTCACTGATGGATATGGGGAATACCGATGGAGGGGCAATTTGGGGCAAAATCAACAGTCCAGGGTAGAAGTGAGACGTCAGCCAGTCACTCCAGCAGGCGGCAAACCTAAGTTCAGTGTTGCCAAAGCTGCCCTCAACAAAAGAGTCACTGGGGGTGCTTGTAAATACAGATTCCTGGGGCCTCCCAGAGCCTACTTGATCAGATTCTTCAGGGGAGAGACTTGGGAATCAGAATGTTTCACAAGTGCCCCGGAAATACTGATAACACAGGTGTTTCAAGCCATGGGATCAGATGAGATCACTCAGGGATCTTTAGTTAAGTCCACTGGAAGCTTCCTCAGGGGTGCCCATCCTCAACACCCTGCACCCCAAACTTAGCTCATCAGCACCACTCCTGCCCCATCCTCGCCTGCTCCTCCTACCTCACTGTCCAGCACCCCTAACCAGCAAGTCCCTCAACCCCGAAAGCTGAGTGAAGCTCTAGAGACCTCCCTCACCCTCTGCCCTCATGTCATCTCCAACTCCAAAAAATCCTCCAAGCCCCCTCATGCCTCTCCAAAATCACTCCTGGATCCCTCCCCCAACACATCTAAGGTCACCTGCCCTGTTCTCAAACATGAAGTTGATGGATTGCTTGGATGACATATATTACTTTATTCTCCTTAATCAAACTGAGTTGAAACTTCTTGGCTAGGAAGATTTCAATGTAATCATCATGGTAATGACTGCCAATGACATTTATTTAGTGTTACCAGTAGGAAGTTCACATTAATTGAGGCCTTGCCTCATGCCACAAGCATTATCAGATGACAGCCTAACTATGACCCTTCATGTTGGAGTTGTTATTCTTGCCATTTTCCAACAAGCTGAGCCTCAGTGAGACAGGACAACAGTTAACACAGCCTCCTCATGTTCAGTTGAACACAGCCTCCTCCATTCACTAACTTCATGGCCTTGGGTAAGTTACTCAAACTTTCTGTGCCTGAGTTTCTTTAACTGTAAAATGGGAATAATAATGGCCCCTAGGTGGAAATGAAAGCCCTTAGAATAGTACTTGATCCGTAGTAATACTCAGGGAGAGCTAGCAATGATTATTATCAATGACATTGAGTAATTACCCAAGGTCACACTGCTGGAAGTGGTTGGGCTGGCTCTGACCTGAACATTAAAGGACACTAGGTCTGTGCTCTTGACCACGACATGGCGCCACTGTAAACATGTGCCAGGCTCTCTGATCTTGGTGCTTCATAAGTACTAAGTCTCACTGCCCACAATAAACCTTTGAAGTAAGTACTTCTGCGATCGGTATTGTGATGGCAAATGTTTAGTTCTTGGGGTGGGGAGAGCAGAGGTTCTAACTTATGACACTGGTCAATTTCATACACAATAGCTGGTCTCCAGCTATCAATGTGATGATGTCAACCAGCTTGCAAAATTCCTGAAAACTTTACAATTGGCTCTGGAAGCCAGCATACCACATGATCCCCATTTACAGACAAGGAAGTTGAGGCTTAAAGATGACAAGTAACTCACCTGAGCCTACACCTCTAGTGGATGGCAAAGCCAAGACTTGAAGCCAAGTCTGTATGACTCCAGGGTCTACGCTCTTAGCCATCATGAGATCACCTCCCTTGTGGGGTAAAGAAGTTAGTACACTGAGTGTTGGTACAGTATACAGCAAGACGTCCCTCCCAAAAGCCATGTGACGTTGGACAAGTCACTCAACCTCTCTGTGCTGTAGTTCTCTAGTCTATATAACATGAAAGTTGGTCTAAATCATCTCTGGTTCCTCTTCTAGTTCATTTAATAACTAGGAATCAAAAGTGAATGTTGAGGCTGGTCACGGTGGTTCATACCTATAATCCTTGCACTTTGGGAGACCAAGGCAGGTGGATTGCTTGAGCTAGAAGTTCAAGACCAGCCTGAGCAACATGGCTGAGCAAATTAGCCAGGCATGGTGGCTCACGACTGTGGTCCCAGCTATTCAGGAGGCTGAGGCAGGAGGATTGCTTGAACCAAGGAGGTAGAAGCTGCAGTGAACTGTTACTGTGCCTCTGCACTCCATTCTGGGGAACAGAGTGAGACCCTGTCTTAAAAGAAAAAAAAAAAAAAAAGACCCTGTTGTCTTTCTTTAGAGGTCCTGTCTCTAAAAAAACAAAACAAAACAAACAAAAAAGTGCATGTTGATGTCTAAAATGCAAAACCAATTTCTATTTAAGGAGGAAGAAAACACAAAGGACCGCATGAAAAGAAACTTCTAGTTAATGACTGCTTGGTAAGACTCTGGCCTGGGCCCAGCTCTGGCTGCACAACATTGCCAAAACACTGCTGTTCATCAGAACCTGAGCAGGAAACAATTTTAACATACACACAAAGGCCAGGACTCTACGGAGAGGGTCAAGGCTGACAGCAGCTCAGGGCAAGTGAAAGAGGGATTTCTCATTAAGAAACCTGACATTTGCCTTGTCAAGAGCCTTGGCTGGTGAGGTACCAGGTGGTGAGTGATCTCAAAATACAAAATGCAGTAAGGTGTCTCTGTTTCCCAGGCTGTTTTTGGCAGCTGACAAGGCAGGCTGGGGGCGTTTATAACTCCAGGCAGTTTCCAAGTACCGGGTCCAGTGAGCACATAACTCTGAGCACCTCGAATTATCAAGTATTTTGGCTTTAAAAAATGTCCCAGAGAAACTATTCTGGATGACATTACAATGGTGAACCCATGTCATTATAATTTGTCCAAATCCATAGAATGCACGATGCCAAGAGCATCCTAATGTAAATTATGGATTTAGGGTAATGATGATGTGTCAGTGTAGGTTTACCAGTTGTAACAAATGTACCATTCTGGTCGGAGATGCTGATAATGAAGGAAATTACATATGTGTAGCGGCAGGGAGTATACGGGAAACCTCTGTCCCTTCCTCTCAATTTTCCTATGAACCTAAGACGGCCCTAAAAAATAAAGTCATTTAAAAAAAAAATTCTTCAGCTGCGTGCTGGTGGCTCACATTTGTAATCCCAGCACTTTGGGAGGCTGAGGCAGGTGGATCACATGAGGTCAGGAGTTCGAGACCAGCCTGGCCAACATGGTGAAACCTTGTCTCTACTAAGAATACAAAAATTAGCCAGGTGTGGTGGCTCATGCCTGTAATCCCAGCTACTCAGGAGGCTGAGGCAGGAGAAATGCTTGAACCCGGGAGGCAGAAGTTGCAGTGAACCGAGATCAGTCCATTGCACTCCAGCCTGGGCAACAAAGCAAGACTCTGTCTTTAAAAATAATAACAATAATGAATTCTTCTATCTACTGTCTGCCTGGGGCATGGTTATGACCAAAGTAGTATAAATTGAAATGCAAATCAGATTCTAAGCCAATTCCTTCTGGTTTCAATCTTAATTGTGCCTCAATGTCCCCTCTTCTTGGTACGTTCCCTCCCTGAGCTTCTGGCGCCTGAGTTCCCAATCACCATTTATTCAGCATATATAGCATGACTCCATCTCTTTTCGGGTCTTTTTGGTTTTGGTGGGTTTTTTCATTTGGGACAGGGTCTGGCTCTGTTACCCAGGCTGGAGTGCAGTGTTGCCATCATAGCTCACTGCAGCCTCCACCTCCCGTCTCAAGTGATCCTCCCACCTCAGTCTCCTGAGTAGCTGTGACTGTGGATGTGCATCACCACATCAGGCTAATTTTTAAATTTTTTATAGAGATGAGGACCTCACTCTTTCTCTGGGCTAGTTTTGAACTCCTGACTCAGACAATCCCCCTGCCTTGGCCTCCCAAAGTGCTAGGATTACAGGGGTGAGATGGAGTGTCGCTCGTTCACCCCGGCTAGAGTGCAGTGGCACGATCTCGGCTCACTGTAACCTCCGCTTCCCGGGTTCAAACGATTCTCCTGCTTCAGCCTCCCGAGTAACTGGGACTACAGGCGCCCACCACCACGCCCAGCTAATTTTTGTATTTTTAGTGAAGATGAGGTTTCACCATGTTGGCCAGGCTGGTCTCAAACTCCTGACTTCAGGTGATCCTGCCTGCCTCAGCCTCCCAAGGTGAGCCACCACACCTGCCCCCACTCCCCGATCTCTTTAAAAAAAAAAAAAGTGTTTTGTTTTGTTTAAAAAAAAAGGTAAAATAAATGAAAGAGGCAGTGCCATGGAGTAGAGTGACTCAGAGTACAGCCTCTGCAGCTGGATGACATGGGTTCAAGTCCCAGTTCCGTGGCTTGGGTGTATTGCTTAATGCATGCCTCAGTTTCTTCATCTATAAAATGGGGTGATGATAATAGTTCACACAATAAAAGCACTTAGCAGAATGCCCAGTGCACTAAGAATTATCCTTAATTTACAGCCTAGGAGTTAGACCCAGGTTCACAGTTGGGAAATGGTGAAGCTGGAACTCTTAACCAGATCAGTCTAACTCAAAAGCACGTGCTCTTTACACAACAATATTTGTTCAGTTCAGAAGACATCTGTTGAGTTCCTTCCAAGTGCCAAAGATACCAAAACTAGAACCCTTTTATTTGGCTGGGCATATTGCTCACACTTGCAATATCAGGACTTTGGGAGGCCAAGGAAGGAGGATTGCTTGAGGCCAGGAGTTTGAGACCAGCCCGGGCAACATAGCAAGACTCCGTCACTACAAAAAAAAACACTTTTTTAAATTAGCTGGGCGTGGTGATTCACACCTGTGGTCCCAGCTCCTTGGGAGGCTGAGGCGGGAGGATCGCTTGAGCTCAGGAGTTTGAGGCTGCAGTGATCATGATCACACCACTGCACTCCAGCCTCAGTGACAGTGTAAGACCCTGTCTCAAATAAATAAACAAATAAATAAACCAACCAACCAACACGAAATAACAACAAATGCTGATGTCTATGGGGTATTTACTCTGCCCCAGGGTCTGGCCAAACCTTTTCCTGTGCATCAGCAGGATGCTGAGTGAGAGTGTTTCCTGTTGACGGCAGAACGTGCTGCCCTGGCCCAAAGAGAGGACCAAGGGGAAGTACCCAGGGGCCAGCAACATCTAGGACCCAACATCTCTCTCTGGGATTTGTAAGAGGCAGAGAGGCGGTTCTGAGCATTCACAATCCTCCCTACTACTCCCAGTATGTACATGTAAAAGGGATGAGGGGAGAGGGAGCATTGGCTGAGTGGGGACAGCTATAGATTCTCCTTGTCCTCCATCCCTCAAAAGCTCAGAGAGAGACATGGCTGCCAAGACAGTCATTTGCAAAGACTGGGCACCTCTATAAGAAGGGATGAATGGCATCTTTTTCTTTACAGGCTTCTGCTTAGCCAATGTTCTTATTCATCTGCATTGCGCCTTCCTGATCAGAGGAAAGGGGAAAAGAAGAGAGATGGCAAGCAGGGAGAAGGGAAGGCATGGAAGATGCTGCATTCTGAGCCCTGAGGGTGGCCAGAGAAAGTGTAGCAATGCTAAAGGTGCCCACCACAGCACCTAGCCCCGACCAGAACAGGCTTCGTTGACTGCCTGCTGTCAGCCCTACATCTCTGCTTAGGTCTCTCTGGTCAGTGGAGTCCTTCCTACTCGTGTCCATAAGGCAAGCTGGAGGTGCCCAGGGAATTAAGGACTTTTGGGAGCATCCTGCAACCCATGCCAGATGGGAACTGGGTGAATAAATACCCCAGCTCCCTCACCCCTCGCACTGAGTTCCCCAGTAGGATTAAGCTCTAGTTACCCACAGTGGTGAGACACTTTATTGGTCTCATTTTCTCCCTTCTCTTCTGGTGTTTCTCAGAATCACTTCCTAAAGAAAATGCCTGCCCTCAAATATTTGTCTTTAAAAGAACTCAACTAGGATAACAGGTGACTTTCCCAGGTGTCAGCAGACACTGGAGAAGACAGCTTGGTTAGTGGCCACACACACAGACTCTGCTTCCTAAGCCACAGTGCTCTGAATTCTAGACATCAAAGGTCTAAAAGGTTTTCATTTGGACAGTGCAAATCTCAGGCTGAAGCAATGTTCAGAAACATAAATATCCAGCATTCCAGTGTGCAAATATCACTTTTGACTAAACATATTTTCTCCTTCCAGGCCCAAATCAAATATTCCTCTTCAGTGGGCGATTTGGCTTTGTAATGTAAGATATTGCACCCTGACATGACTCAGAACTCTTCTCCATGAATCCCTAAGAGCACTTTAACTTGAATCTACCCCTTCCCAGAATGGCTTCATAAAATATCATCTTAGTGGCAGCCCTGTATTGGGTGCACTCTGCACACCGGCCACTCAAGCAGCCGGGCACAGCACTTGCCACGCCAGCTTATGAAACTGTCACAACAGCCAGCCCCTAAGTGGCAGAGCCAAGTTTTAGATGCAAGTCTGTTCAGCTCAAAAGTCAGAACCCTTTCCACCTTCCACCTTCCACCTTTCACCTTCCACCTTTCACCTTTCACCTTCCACCTTTCACCTTTCACCTTCCACCTTTCACCTTTCACCTTTCACCTTCCACCAGCCACCCAGTGTTTCTCGGAATGAAGTCCAGAGTTTAACTACGTTGGAATCTCCCAGCCCATTGGCTCAAGTGCAGATTCATGGTTTTTTCACCCAAGATGTGGGAAATCAGAATCAGGGAGGCTGAGGTCTGGGAGTCTCCACAGTCATAGCTCCCAGGTGATTCCGATGCTTGTTAAAGTAAGAGAACCACTGCAGTAGCAGAAACCCTCCTGATCATCCCCTGCTGACCCCACACTGTTTGACATTCCTTGTTTATAGTTTCCTCAAAGGCTGCTCCTGGGCATCAAAGACTCTGCTTTCAAATTGCATCCTTTGTCACCGCCACCTTACATGGGGTCCAGATCATCACCACCTCTCACCTAAGGGACCACAGCGATTTTTCCTAACTGGCACCGGTACTTCTTGTCTTTTGCTCCTCAACATTTTTTTATGAACATTCTCTGTCTCTCTCTTTTTCCCAAAGAAACAGGGTCTCTTTATGTTGCCCAGGCTGGTCTCGAACTGCTGGCCTCAAGCGATCCTCCCACTTGGCTTCCCAAAGTATTGGGATTTTTGGCATGAGACAGCACACCCAGTCTACATTTCTTTTTTTTTTTTGAGACAGAGTCTCGCTCTGCCACCCAGACTGGGGTGCAGTGGTGTGATCTTGCCTCACTGCAGCCTCTGCCTCTCGGGTTCAAGTGATTCTCGTGCCTGAGCTTCCCAAGTAGCTGGGACTACAGGCATGCGCCACTACACCCAGCTAATTTTTGTATTTTTAGTAGAGATGGGGTTTCACCATGTTGGCCAGGTTGACCTTGAACTCCTGGCCTCAAGTGATCCTCCCTCCTCAGTCTCCCAAGGTGCTGGAATTACAGATGTAAGCCACCATGCCTGCCATGGCTTATACTCTCAACACTTTCAAATACAGAGAGGCTTAAAGAATTGTACAGTGAGGCCGGGTGCGGTGGCTCACGCCTGTAATCCCAACACTTTGGGATGCTGAGGTGGGCAGATCACGAGGTCAGGAGATTAAGACCATCCTGGCTAACATGGTGAAACCCCGTCTCTACTAAAAATACAAAAAATTAGCTGGGTGTGGTGGCAGGAGCCTGTGGTCCCAGCTACTTGGGAGGCTGGGGCAGGAGAATCGCTTGAACCCAGGAGGCAGAGGTTGTAGTGAGCCGAGATCATGCCACTACACTCCAGCCTCGCAACAGAGTGACACTCAGTATCAAAAAAAAAAAAAGAATTGTACAGTGCACACTCTTAGACATATACTTTAGATTCCAATTGAACAGTTACTGATATTAAGAATGCTATAATTATTTTTAAAATATGCTCTATTTGCTTCATCCCTATCCATCTACCACTCTAGCTTTTTTGAATGCATTTCAAAATAAGTGGCTGACATTGGTACACTTTCCCACTGTCTTGGTCCATTCAGGCTGCTGTAACAAAAACACTATCAACTGGGTGGCTTGAAAACAACAGAAATTTATTTCTCACCCTTCTGGAGGCTGGGAAGTCCAAGATCAAGGCACCAGCTGATTCCATGTCTGCTGAGGACCATTCCTCGTAGATGGGACCTGTTGGTTTTGCCCCACATGGAGGAAGGGGTAAGGCAACTCTCTGGAACCTCTTTACAAGGGCACTAATCCCATTGATGATGGCTCTGCCCTCACGGCCTAACCACCAAACGCCGTCTGAATACTATCTCCTTGAGGTTAGGATTTCAACATATGAATTTAGGAAACCTTCAGACCATGGCACCCATACACATTTTGGCATGTCATTAACCAGAGTTCAGTGTTTGTTTATGGCGGGGATTTTTTTTTAGATTAAACTTATATATAGTGAAACACACAAGTCTTAGGAATACTGGATGAGCCTTGCCAAATGAATACAACTGTGTATGCTTCCTAATGCTCAGAACGGTTCCCGCATGGCCACGGGGCATCTGATCTCTCCACTGTCCTTGCTCTTCCTTCCCCAAACCATGTGCACTCAAGAGAAAATGAACCACCTACATCGTGGGTATTTTTACGGCTTAAAAACACACACACACAGTTGGTCAAAAAGCCATCTGTACACCCATGTTCATAGCAGTGTTATTTATAATAGCCAAACGGTGGAGGCAACCCAAGTGTCCACTAATGGATGAATGAACAGACGAAATATGACACACACACACACACACACACACACACACACACACACACACTGGAATACTATTCAGCTCAGCCTATAAAAGGAAGGAAATTCTGACTCATGCTATAACACAGATGAACCTTGAAGACATTATCCTGAGTGAAACAAGCCAGCCACAAGAAAAGTAATCTATGACTCTACTTATATGAGGTACCTAGAATTGTCAAATTCATAGAAAGTAGAATGATGGTTGTCAGGGGCTGGGGAGAGACGGAGATGGGGAGTTATTGATTAATGGGTGTAGGGTTTCAGTTTTGCAAGAGTTCTGGAGATGGATGGTGGTGATGGTTGCACAATAATGTGAATGGACTTAATGCCACCGAACTGTACAGGCAAAAATGGTTAAGACGGTAAATTTCATGGTGTGTGTATTTTCCCACAATTAAAACTAATAATTTTTTTTTTAATTTCGAGATGGAGTTTCACTCTTGTTGCCCAGGCCAGAGTACAATGGCGTGATCTCAGCTCACTGCTATCTCCACCTCCTGCGTTCAAGCGATTCTCCTGCCTCAGCCTCCCAAGTAGCTGGGATTACAGACACCCGCCACCACACCTGGCTAATTTTTTTGCATTTTTAGTAGAGACGGGGTTTCACCATGTTGGCCATAGTTTTTTAAAAGAGTAGCGCCTACACAGATTTCAATGGCTTTCAATCCATTCTGATGAGCAGAATTTCTCTAAATAGCCAGTGTAATTTCATGTCTATGTCAATCCCCTCGTCCTACTCACTGTATGGTCTTATTTTCATTATCTTCCAGCCAACCTTATCCCTGAGACCCCCAAAATGCCATAGCTCCATTAGCTGCCAGTTTCCTGAATGCTAAGATCAAAGATGCAGTCAGATGGGACACTGCAAGACAGATGGGATGTTCTGCCCTGAACCAGGAAGTGCTTATATGCTGGCCCCACAAGCCACCCATTCATCTTCCATATGGGTTTTCCAAGAAGAAAGTATAACTAGACACTAAGCATTAGCCCGACTCCACACACCATTAGAACAGGCTGAAAATAAGAAATTGAATAGTTTTGTCTTATACACCATTACACAACTGCCTCCTCTCCTTCCCATTCCACTGACCAACCAACCAATTTGGTGAAGGCAGATGTTAGCTTCTAACAAAAATCAGCAATCAGGACAGCTATACTGGCTCACGTCTTTAATCCCAGCACCTGAGGGGCCGAGGCAGGAGGATCGCTTGAACCCAGGGGTTTGAGACCAACCTGGACAAAATAATGAGACTCCATCTCTGCAAAAACTAAAAAGTTATCTGAGCGTGTTGGTGTACACTTGTGGTACCACATGGTTCCAGCCACTTGAAAGGCTGTGGTAGGAGGACTGCTTGAGCCCAGGAGTTCAAGGCTGCATTCAGCCATGATTACACCACTGCACTCCAGCCTAGATGACAAAGCAAGACCCTGTTTCAAAAAAAAAAAAAAAAAAAGACAGGTTGAGGTCCTAACCCCCAGTATCTCAGAATGGAACCTTATTTGGAAATTGGTTCATTGTATATGTCATTATTTAAATTAAGATGAGGTCACACTGGAGTCAGCTGGGTCCTAATTCAATATGACTGGTGTCCGATGTCCTTATAAGAAGAGAAGAGACATGGCTCACGCCTGTAATCCCAGCACTTTGGGAGGCCGAGGCGGGCGGATCACGAGGTCAGGAGATTGAGACCATCCTGGCTAACATGGTGAAACCCCGTATCTACTAAAAATATAAAAAATTAGCCAGGTGTGGTGTTGGGCACCTGTAGTCCCAGCTACTCGGGAGGCTGAGGCAGGAGAATGGCGTGAACCTGGGTGGGAGGTGGAGCTTGCAGTGAGCCGAGATCATGCCACTGCACTCCAGCCTGGGTGACAGAGCAAGACTCTGTCTCAAAAAAAAAAAAAGAAGAAGAAGAAGAGAAGAGACACAGACACACACAGGGCAAAAATGGCCATGTGATGGTGGAGCAGGGATTAGAGCAATGCAGCTCCAGCCAAGGAATTCCAAGGACTGCCTGCAACCACCAGAAGCAAGGAAGGAGCAAGGAGGGCTTCCCCTCCCAGTTTCAGAGGGAACATGACTCTGCTAATGCCTTGATCTGAGACTCCTTGCCTCCAGGCCTGTGAGACAATAAATTTTTGTTGCTTTAAGCCACTCAATTTGTAGTGCTCTGTTATGGCAGCCCTGGCAACAAATCTACATCCAAATCCCCATCTCCAGCTCTGCTTCTAGGGAACCCGGCCAAAGACAACCAGCTTGTTTTTTTCTTTCTTTCTTTCTTTCCGTTTTTTTGCAGAACTTAATTTTTTTTTTAACTTTTATTTTAAGTTCCGGAGTACAAGCACAGGTTTGTTATATAGGTAAATTTGTGTCATGGGGGTTTGTTGTACAGATTATTTTATCACCCAGGTATTAAGCCTAGTACCCATTCATTGTTTTTCCTGATCCTCTCCCTCCTCCCACCCCCGACCCTCCAAAAGGCTCCAGTGTGTGTTGTTCCCCTCTCTGTGTCCATGTGTTCTCAGTATTTAGCTCCCACTTATAAGTGAGAATATAGAGTATTTGGTTTTCCATTCCTATGTTAGTTTGCTGAGGATAGTGGCCTCCAGCTCCATCCATGTTCTTGCAAAAGACATGATTTTGTTCTTTTTCATGACTGCGTAGTATTCCATGGTATATATGCACCACATTTTCTTTATCCAGTCTATCACTGATGGACATTTAGGTCGATTCCATGTCTTTGCTATTGTGAATAGTGCTGCAATGAGCATAACGCATGCATGTGTTTTTATAATAGAACAATTTATATTCCTTTGGTATATGCCCAGTAACGGGATTGCTGGGTCGAAAGGTATTTCTGTCTTTAGGTCTTTGAGGAATTGTCGCACTGTCTTCCACAATGGCTGAACTAATTTACACTCCCACCAACAATGTATAAGCATTCCTTTTTCTCCACAACCTCACTAGCATCTGTTATTTTGGACTTTTTAATAGTAGCCATTCTGACCGGTGTGAGATGGTATCTCATTGTGGTGTTGATTTGCATTTCTCTAATGATCAGTGATGAGCTTTTTTTCGTATGATTGCTAGCAGCGTGTAAGACAACCGGCTTTTCCACTCAAAGAGCATAAATTCCAGAATAAGCATTAGCTGGGCAATAGGAGCATATTCTTTCCTCAGTCATAGTCTCCAGTGCCTCTCTCTGAGTTTCTTGCCTCGCTAGTACGAGTCTGGTATTCAAAGTGAAATACTCATATAGCATGACCTTCCTAGTGGATTTCATCATTTAAAACTTCTGCCTGAAATACATTTGCTCCCCAAATGTGAGCAAATACATCCTGATCCACTCCAACAGTCAAGACCTACTATATTGGAATTACTGAGAGATGGTACCTCAGTCTTCAATATGGTGTCCATTTTCAAGGCCAATTTTGATCATTCTTAACAAAATGAGTCTTGGCAGGGCTCAGTAGCTCATGCCGATAACTCCAGCAAACTTTAGGAGGCCGAGGTGGGAGGATCGCTTGAGACCAGGAGTTGGAGACCAGCCTAGGCAACCCAGTGAAATCCCCATCTCTGCAAAATATATTTTTTTAAAAAACTAACCAGGTGCAGTGGCATACAACTGTAGTCCTAGTTACTCAGGAGGCTGAGGTGGGAGGATCTCTTGAGACCAGGAGTTTGGGGCTGCAGCGAGCTGTGATTAGGCCACTGCATTCCAGCCTGGGCGACTGAGCCAGACTCTGTTTCTAAAAATAAAAAATAGGCCAGGGCCGGGCGCGGTGGCTCAAGCCTGTAATCCCAGCACTTTGAGAGGCCGAGATGGGCGGATCACAAGGTCAGGAGATCGAGACCATCCTGGCTAACACAGTGAAACCCCGTCTCTACTAAAAAATACAAAAAACTAGCCGAGCGAGGTGGCGGGGGCCTGTAGTCCCAGCTACTCAGGAGGCTGAGGCAGGAGAATGGCGTAAACCCGGGAGGCGGAGCTTGCAGTGAGCTGAGATCCGGCCACTGCACTCCGGCCTGGGCGACAGAGCGGGACTCCGTCTCAAAAAAAAAAAAAAAAAAAAGCCAGGCGCGGTGGCTCACGCCTGTAATCCCAGCACTTTGGGAAGCCGAGGCGGGCGGATCACAAGGTCAGGAGATCGAGACCATCCTGGCGAACACGGTGAAACCCCGTCTCTACTAAAAATACAAAAAATTAGCCGGGCGCTGTGGCGGGCGCCTTAGTCCCAGCTACTCAGGAGGCTGAGGCAGGAGAATGGCATAAGCCCGGGAGGCGGAGCTTGCAGTGAGCGGAGATCGCGCCACTGCACTCTAGCCTGGGGGACAGAGCGAGACTCCGTCTCAAAATAAATAAATAAATAATAAACAAAATAATTTTTAAAAATCAAAATGAGTGCTGATTGCCCATTTATTACCGCCTGCAGCACACTGCATTATGGCTTGCTGTTTACCAAACTCTCTTTCCCACTAGATTGGAAGTTTCCTGCTGCTAGGAATGGTATGGGATTCATTTTTATTAATCCAACTAGAAATGCTGGGCACATAATAGGATCTCAAGAAATACAGAATGAAGAAATGAGCAGATCAGAGAAGAAAAAAACAAAGAATAATAAAGAGGGGAGAAGAGAAGGAAAACAAATATCTTAAGGGTCCAGATGATGCTTCCAAAAACTATTTTGAACAGTACTAAGAAAACACTCATCATCATCAGGAATGAGAGACAGAAGGCATTTACAACCAGAATTTAAGAGTCAAATCCACAATTAAAGGCATTAACAGCCACTACTTCGCTGATAATAGCACCAGCAAGGCTGGAAGCCCGAGTGTGACAGACCAGAGTGTAAATCAGATGAGCAGTTACAGCAGCTGACCCGCCTGCAATATTTCAACTTTATACACACTTTTATTATTTTATTTTTTTAGACACAAGGCCTCACTCTATTGCCCAGGCTGGAGTGCATTGGCGCAATCATAGCTCACTGCAGCCTCAAACTCCTGGGCTCAAGCAATCCTCCTGCCTCAGCCTCCCGAGTAGCTGGGACTACAGGGACATGCCACCATGCCTGGCTTTCTTTTTTTTTTTTTTATGTTTTGTAGAAATAAGGTGTCACGAGGCTGGGCGCGGTGGCTCAAGCCTGTAATCCCAGCACTTTGGGAGGCCGGGACGGGCAGATCACAAGGTCAGGAGATCGAGACCATCCTGGCTAACACGGTGAAACCCCATCTCTACTAAAAAATACAAAAATCTAGCCGGGTGAGGTGGTGGGCGCCTGTAGTCCCAGCTACTGGGAGGCTGAGGCAGGAGAATGGCGTGAACCCGGGAGGCGGAGCTTGCAGTGAGCTGAGATCTGGCCGCTGCACTCCAGCCCGGGCGATAGAGCAAGACTCTGTCTCAAAAAAAAAAAAAAAGAAAAAAGAAATAAGGTGTCACTATGTTTCTCAGGCTAGTATCTAACTCTTGGGCTCAAGCCAACCTCCCACCTCAACCTCCCAAAGTGCTGGGATTACAGGTGTGAGCTATTGCACTCAGCCCTATACACATGAATACTTTTAATTCTTAGAGGCACCCAAATGTCTCCATGAAACTAAAGCACAGCCTGCAGCTTTCTCAAGGGTGAGGAGCCAGCCCTTGTCTGGGAGAAACCTGCTCCCGCAGTGACATAAAACAGGCCTGGCTGTCCCTCTTCAGATGGAAGGGAGACGGCAGCCCCGAGATTAACTCAGCTCAGGAGACGCCGGCTCCTCTGCCACAAGAAGGCTCAGCATTAGGAGTGAACCGGAACACTCCCCGCCTCTTGTCTGCCCAATTAGATATTCACCAGGTGTGATTACCGCTTAGTGCACTGGAAGGCGATGCATTACAGGCTCACTCTGAATGGGTTCACAATAGAAGACGTCCTCTGCTGACAACTGGGGCTACCACTGTGGAGAGCTCACCACCCGCCAGGCCCTCGCTGCAAGGTGGTATTACTACCTCCATTTCACCTGAAGTGAGGTGAGGGAGCAGAGGGGTGAGGGAGCAGAGGGGCCTAGCAACAGTTAGGCAGTGGGAGGAAGGTTGCAGATTAGACCCAAGGCCATTTTCTCTGCGTGTCACCAAATGGCTCCCCATGGAAAGGCAATCTTTTTTTTTTTTTTTTAGAGACAGGGTCTCGCTCTGTCACCCAGCCTGGAGTGAGCTGGAGTGAGTGCACTGGCTCAATCATAGCTCACTGCAGCCTCGAACTCTGGGCTCAAGAGATCCTCCTGCCTCAGCCTCCCAAGTAGCTGGAATTACAGATGTGCACCACCATGCCTAGCTAATTTTTACATTGTTTTTTGTAGAGGCGGGATCTCATTGTGTTGCCCAGGCTGGTCTCACATGCCTGGACTCCAGTGATTCTCCTGCCTCAGCCTCCCAAAGTGCTGGGATTACAGGCATAAGCCACTGCGCCTGGCCTGGAAGGCAACTCTTATTGACCTCATGGTGGCCAAACCCCCTCCCTTGTTTCTCCATCTCCCGTCCCTGTTCCTACACCAGCCATCCCACAGGACAGGGAGAGAAGGAAGGGAAGACAGGAGGAGGGGAGGAAGGAAGGAGGTGAGGGAGGGAAAAAGGGAGGGAAGAGGGAAGCGGGGAAGGAAGGGAAGAGGGGATCGGGGAAGGAAGGGAGGAAGGGAGCGAAGAGAGAAGTGGGAAGGGAGGGAGGGAGGAAGGAGTGGCTGGGTCTTTTCCTTTCCTTGGGCTCCCCACATCCTTCTACCCACAATGGGTAGACAGTGATCCTCTAACATGCAGGAATGCCCAACAGCCGACTGGAGACACAGCCTGGTCCGTGGGTGGCTTCCCGAGCAGCCAACCACATTTCCCTGGGCTGGACAGGGGGAAGGAAGCCAATCTAACAGTTGGGCTGAAAAGCATCCATGCATCATCTTGTTTTCCAGCCTTCACTTTTTCCCCCCCAAATCAATTTCTGAAAGTCAAAATGATTGATAGCTTTATACCCTGTGCAATCATTCTCTTTACTAAATAACTCAGCATCAATCATTTAAAAAAGGCTTCCAGAGTGGTGGTGGTTACATGAATCTATATGTGTGATAAATTTTCACAGAAAGACACACACAGGAGTGATGTCTATAAAAACTAGTGAAATCTGAGTAAGCGCTAGGTTAGTTACCAATGTCTATTTCCTGATTGTGTAAGATGCTATCATGCTGGATCAAGAGGACACAGGAACTCTCTACTATTTTTGCAACCTCTTATGAGTCAAAAATTATTTCAAAATAAAAAGTTTTAAAAATCCAAAAAAGCCTTTTAAACAGTAAAATAAAATAAAAACAATCACTTTTTTAAAAAGCTCCCAGGAGGAAACACCACAAACCCATCCCTTACCTGAGAACTGGGAATCAGCGCCTTCCACCAGTGCCCGCCCTTGACCAGGTCAACTTCACACAAAGGCACGGAAACTTTCCCAATGACACAGTGGCGGGAGAACTTATCAAAATCCACCACGGTCAGGAGCAGGGTCCTCCTCTGGGCCTCCAGGAAGGGGATCTCGAAGGTGTAGCGCTCCTCAAACACGGGTTTCTGGGTCTTGCGTTTGACCCCGGTCTGCTTTGAGTTCTTCTGATCTGGCAGGAGACAGATCTTGACGTAGGGGTTGGAGTGTGCCATGTCCTGACGCGAGCCGTCGTGGGAGATGGGAGGTGGCAGGTCTCTGGCCTCGATCACGCGCACGGTGAGGTGGTTGTGCAGCAGGTCGTACTGAGTGCTGAAGTGCAGCATGCCCAGCTGGTACTTGGACAGGATCTCCTCGTCCGTCAGAGAGTCCACGTCGTCACTGCTGGAGTCAAGGGAGTACAGGTGGGGTTCGAACTTCCTGAAATAGTCGTCGGGGGTATAGGTCCGTCTGAGCACCGAAGGCTGGATGGGCTCCTTCTTGGCGCTGAGAACGCCAAACTCGATGGGTTTAATATCGATGAGTGGAGAGCTGGGACGTCTTGACTCAAGACCTGAGAGCCACCAGAAATAACAATGAAGACAGCCACATACAAGGCACACCTGGGCAACTTTGCAGGTGAGCAGATTCTTGCACTGTTTACTCTGCTTCAAAATGATCCTTGCCATCTTTCTCTACACTCTGAAATACTCATTGATTCTGTGACAGACAGTATGGTGGCACTCTTGTCACCACTGCCGTCATCACAGCAGCTAAGTGCCAGGCACTGCTCTAATAGACTGAGTACATTACATCATCTCATATGTGCAATCACAATCTTCACATGCCCTTGAATTCTTAGATAATTACTATTATCTTCACTTTATAGATGAGGAAACAGAAGCTTTAAGTAACTTTCTGAAGGTCACACCCTTGCAAGTGGAGGAGCCAGGGGTCAGGCTGGTCTAGCTGGCCCCAGAGTCTGGCTCTAACCATTATCCTATGATGTCTCCACTTTAAGAAAGTGAGCTCTGGGACCAGAGTGTCTGGGTAGAATTCCCTCTCAGCCACTTACTCACTACTCGTGCACTCATTAACAATGAGCCATGTGACTCCAGGCATATTCTTTTGACTCTCTAGGACTCTGTTTTCCCATCAGTAAAATAGAGTCAATAATGGCACCTACCTCAAAGAATGTGATGAAGATCCACTGAACCAGGGCATGGAAAGGGCATGGCGCAGAATGTGCCCATAGGCACAGACCAATAAATGGGAACGATTATACTTCTTCAAGGTTCGTATTCAAACTTCATCGCTTACGGGCTGCCTCTCTCCCTTCCATGAACCAACAGAGTGCATTGATCCCAAGTTCATAATTCTAACCTTTGTGCATCCCACTCTTCTAGCAATGAGCTCATGGCATTCTTGCTAATTGCCCTAACAGCTGTCTTTATGAGACATTTGCCTGAGGCATGGGAGGTGCTCTGATAGATGTGTGCTAAATGGAAATCACCTGTGTTCAGAGCTGGGCATAAGACTCAGAAATCATCTAGGCTCACACTGTCCACAGAAAGATAACGCAAGCCAGAAATGCAAGCCACATATGTAACTTAAAATATCCTGGCAGCCATGACTTTAAAAACATGCCAAAAAAAGGGCAAAATTCCTTTAATTTAATGTAATTTATTTGTTTATTTTGAGACAGAGTCTTGCTCTGTCGCCCAGCCTGGAGTGCAGTGGCGGATCTCGGCTCACTGCAACCTCCGCCTTCCAGGTACGAGTGATTCTCATGCCTCAGCCTCCCAAGTGGCTGGGACTACAGTTGTGTACCACCACACCTGGCCCATTTTTGCATTTTTAGTAGAGATGGGGTTTCGTCATGTTGGCCAGGATAGTCTTGAACTCCTGGCCTCAAGCAATCTGCCTGCCTTGGCCTCCCAAAGTGCTGGGATTACAGGCATGAGCCACAGCACCTGGCCTGCAAAATTAATTTTAGTATTTTATTTTATTTAACCTACTATATCCAATATATAATCATTTCAACATGGAACCAATATAAAAACATGTTAGTGAGATACTTTAAATTCTCTCTCTCTCTCTTTTTTTTTTGGAGACAGCGTTTCACTTTTGTTGCCTGAGCTGGAGTGCAGTGGTGTGATCTCGGCTCACTGCAACCTCCACCTCCCGGGTTCAAGTGATCCTACTGCCTCAGCCTCCCAAGTAGCTGGGATTACAGGCATGCGCTACCATGCCCATCTAATTTTGTATTTTAGTAGAGATAGGGTTTCACCATGTTAGCCAGCCTAGTCTCGAACTCCTGACCTCAGGTGATCCTCCCGCCTCGGTCTCCCAAAGTGCTGGGATTATAGGCACAAGTCACCACACCAGGCCTTTTATTTTCTCACTGTCTTGAAAGTCCAGTACATATTTTGCACTCACAGAACATCAGTAAGATTCAGTCTCACACCATTTGCATGCTCAACAGCTACGTGTGTCTGGTAACTGTTACACCAGACAGCACAGTTCTAGATCAGCCCTCTCATTTTACAGATGGGAAGACTGAGGCCTAAAGAAACCCTGTGCTCCCTCTGTTTCACTATTTCATGCCCTTGAACTCTTTTTTTTTTTTCCCTACTTTTTTCTTTTCCCTCTACCCCCAGGAAAGGTTGGACACCAATGATCTCCACCTGAATGGACTTGTTTCAGGCATTTTAAGCTTTTCTCTCTGTTTAGTGAATTTCAGACATCAGTTCAGGCAGAGAAGAGATACTTTTGTGGAGCAGAAGGAGGTTGGGAGTCTCTGGGTGTTTATCTTCCTTTTTCATCCTCACCCAAATCATGCTGTTTGGTCAAACACATATGCCACACAACAGAGTAGACAAATTGGGCGGCCAAGTTTGATGGCTGCACATACATTTTGTTTAGACTCAAAAGTAAGAATGTTTCATATAAAAAAAGAAAAAAAAAACCCAGATTGCCAATATCTCTTTACAAAGATCAGACAATACTGGGCCCCCAATCCCATACAGCTACCATTGGCCAAGCTGAGCAGCAGCCGCCCTGCTCCCCTTTCAATGGGGCATTCACTTTTCAATTGACTGAAGTCTTCACCCTGCCCTAGTAACTCTCCAGGCAGAGCGGCAGCTGCCATTTGTCACCGCACTCAGGCAATGTTTATCTCTATGTAACCTCTGCATTTGGCCACTGATGCAACCCGCCTAGCTCCCAAAGTCACCAGAATTGACAAGCCCTTCTATATAATATAGCCACACCCATCTTTCAGAATCTGAAATGATATACACTGACAATGTGAATCAATTCAGCCAATTCAATCAAACTTAAAATTAATAAAAGCAAAAATCAATCAAAATGATTGCTTTTGATTGAACTCATCAGCAATCAGGTGTGATGCCGTCCTCTGTCACACCGTCATTATCTCTCTCTCCCCCTGTCTCCTGGACTGTCACCCCACTCTGCCGCCCTCCCCCAGCAACCACACTGCCCTTCATGACTCTCCGTGGGAGTGTCTGGGAAAGTCGGCCAGGGCCCCCAGAGAGGTACAGCGGAGATACTTACTCGAAATCCTCCGCGTCAGGCTGTATGTGGACTTGGATGTGTCTGAGGACGAGCGTCTTCCATCCGGGGAATTGGTCCGTGGGGTCAGCGGGACTTCGCTGGCCGTATGGACAGAGTCACCATCCTTGTCACTGCTCCGGCTGGCCATCCTATAGGAAGGGAAGAGGTCTCAGTAGCTGTCCAGGAATCCCGAGGGACTGGCATCTCCATCCCTTGGGGGTTAAGACCCGCGATGAAACCGTTCTCAGACCCATTTTATGCAACATGGAATAATGCAAATTTGAAACAGTGTGGTGTCCTTAAACTCTCAACAACGTCTTGCTTTTTGCACCAAATGTGAAATGATATGAAGAAATATTCCCCGATTTAGAACAATCTGTCAAGAACTTGCATAATTTCAAAGCTGGGGCTGGGCAGAGAACTGTGTAAACTTAGGCTGTCGCCACGTGGGGGCGCCACTTTGGCTCAGTGAAGCCCGAGACCTGTCAATCTCTAGTCTGCAGTGAACCGTCTGGTGGTTTATAGGCATCCAAACTTCTGCTTTTGGTTACAAGTGTCCTGGTATTTCAATAGTCACTGTGTCTATAATTTAAGATCTTTTAAAAATATCCTATAACAATGTCACTCAAGGGTTCTTTGCGTGGCAGAAATGGCCCTGAAAATCAACAATTTCTGAACAGAAGTTTGATGTCAAGAAATAGCTATAAATTAGCAGCAGCCGTGACTCAATGTGCTCCCAATAAAGAACTGCTGAGAAATTGGGAAGGAGCGGGTAAGGGTGGATGGAGAAGAAAGACGATACGGGGTAGTGATTAAGAGAACCGCTGGGGCTGAACCCTGGCTGGGTGCTGGGGTAAGTCCCTTTCCCCTCCCGTACCTCCATTTCCCCATCTGTAAAGTGGAAATATTGACAGTACCCACATTATATGGTGTTTGCAAACCCTGAATGAGTTAACACATATAAAATGTGTAGAGGCCGAGCATGGTGGCTCACACATATAATCCCAGCATTTTGGGAGGCCAAGGCAGGAAGATCCCTTGAGGCCAGGAGTTTGAGACCAGCCTGGTCAACACAGCAGGACCCCATCTCTACTAAAAGTTGACTGGGCATGGTTGCCCACAACTGTAATCCCAGCACTTTGGGAAGCTGAGGCAGGAGGATCGCTTGAGCTCGAAAGTTTGAGGCCGGGCGCAGTGGCTCAAGCCTGTAATCCCAGCACTTTGGGAGGCCGAGACGGGCGGATCACGAGGTCAGGAGATCGAGACCATCCTGGGTAACACAGTGAAACCCCGTCTCTACTAAAAATACAGAAACTTAGCCGGGCGAGGTGGCAGGCGCCTGTCTTCCCAGCTACTCGGGAGGCTGAGGCAGGAGAATGGTGTGAACCCGGGAGGCGGAGCTTGCAGTGAGCTGAGATCCGGCCACTGCACTCCAGCCTGGGTGACAGAGCGAGACTCCGTCTAAAAAAAAAAATAAAAAAATAAAAAAATAAAAAAAAGAAAGTTTGAGACCAGCCTGGGCAACATGGCAGAACTCTGTTTCTACAAAAAAAAATTAAAAATTAGCTGGGCATGATGGCTTGTGTTTGTAGTCATAGTCACTTGGGAGGCTAAGGCAAGAGGCTCGCTTGAGCCCAGGAGTTTGAGGCTGCAGTGAGCTATGATTGTGCCAATGCACTCCAGCCTGGGAGACACAGCAAGAGACCCTGTCTCAAAAATAAATAAATAAAATGCTTAGAACAGTGCTTGGTTGTGTAGTAAACAGGCGCTCAATACATTTTGAAACATTTTTTATGGATTGATCAATCGATCAATTCATTGATTTTTTGTTTGTTTGTTTAAGAAACAGGATCTCACTATGTTGCCCAGGCTGGACTCAAACTCCTAGGCTCAAAGTGATCCTCCCGCTCTCAGCCTCCTGAGTAGCTGGGACTATAGTTGCATGCTTCCATGCCCAGCTTAGTTGATATTATTACAACTGGGGGGCTTTAAGATCTCCCCCCCAATACTCATAAAGCTAGGTAAGGATGCTGGAGGGATGGAAAAGGAGGTAGAAAAACAGCTGGTGACATCGTTTTGAGACTGATGCCGCTAATAGCATGCCCCTAAGCCATAATGGCTGTAGATTTATGCCTTCCGAGGCTGCAACCCCCGCAGCGTGACATTAAAGCCTACAGGAAAACTTGTCTTGAAAAATGCAAGTTTTGAATGCTGTGAAGTCCTCAGACACATTCTGTGCATGAGATGAGACTGATCTAATGTTCTTCAAAAGCATTATCAGGAGCCGGGCGCGATGACTCACGCCTGTAATCCCAGCACTTTGGGAGGCTGAGCTGGGTGGATCATTTGAGGTCAGGAGTTCAAGACCAACCTGGCCAACATGGCGAAACCCCATCTCTACTAAAAGTACAAAAATTAACCTGGCATGGTGGCACACACCTGTAGTCCCATCTACTTGGGAAGCTGAGGCATGAGAATCACTTGAACCTTACCCAATCTTGGGTATCTCTTTATCGCAACACAAAACAAACTAACACGGGTTGGGAGAAGGATGAATAACTAATTTGCATCACTGTTAAAAGGGAGAACCCCAACTGAGCCAGTAAT
Source organism: Macaca nemestrina (assembly GCF_043159975.1). NCBI lineage: Eukaryota > Metazoa > Chordata > Mammalia > Primates > Cercopithecidae > Macaca > Macaca nemestrina. The sequence goes on along the minus strand of NC_092142.1, from coordinate 18,417,855 downwards.
GCTAAACTCTAAATGGCACACACTCCCAATCGCCAAGTGAGGCATCTCTGTGAGACCTGTAAGAGCTCTGCACATTGTAGGGATTCAACATATGCTTGTTCGACAAGCAATCAACCAACTTGACTTTAATTCACTCTTCAATGAGGGTCTTTCTGGCATTGCTTCAAAAGGCACCAGTTAGATTGTGCAGTTTTCCCAATCTTCACCAGCCTAGCCAAGAAAAGTTGGGGGCCCACAGGACATGAGCATATGTGACAATTAATGTTGTGTCCCCCAAGATCACACACAGAGCACACACAAAGGGCCAGCTCATCTGCCACGTGCCAGTCCACAGAGGCAAGTCCCATGGTTCTCGGCTCAAATGTCGCAGTAGGAACAGCATTGCGAAGCCCATACACTTGACATTTCTACTTCCTGTCTGTTTGATAACATGCAGCTGCCCACTTGGTAAATAAATCTGGGGAAAATACAAAGCTGTAAATTTGCTTTCTGAATGATTTAGCCGTCTTCTCTTTACAGATTTCTCTTACCGTTTTGCATTATGCTGAGTGCCAAAAATGTGTCAAGCACTGCCCAGTGTTCAGAAGAGACCTCATTCATCCTGGGAAGCACAAAGGTCATGCACAGCTGTTCAGTCTGTAGACTGCACAACCCTAGGTGGTGCCATTCATGATGGCCACCATGTGAATTGGTGCCACCTGGAGTTGTGTGGTGTATTGGCCCTGCTGGGAAAGTTACAGTCCACTTCTCTACTAGTGGCAAAACCGAAAGAAGTGTCTTCCCAGAGGGTCCCAGCCCCCTTGCCCCTGCTTACACAAAGGGTCAGCAGCAGTCAAGGTAAAATGCAACTGTCTTCCAACTCAGCATGAGAACCTAGGCTGTGCATCTGTAACACTCAACATTTGGATATCTAGGGGGCAAACAGGTACCTGACTGTGATTTTCAACACCTCTGAGGGGTCTCCGCTGGTACAGAAGAAAATCCAAATTCCTTACTCCGGCATTCAAGACCCAATTCAACCTGAGCTTGCAGGCTCATTTTCCACTATTCCCCCAGCTGTTCCTAGATGTAGTGTCCATTCGTGGTGTCTGCCCACTTCTCTAGTCAATTTTCTCCTCTGTAGTCACAACACCCCAATTGTCTATTACAGGGGTCTGCAAACTACAAAGCCAAATTCACTGCCTGATTTTGTAAATGAAGTGTTAATGAAACACAGCCCTGCCCCTTCATTTATGGTCTACAGCTGCTTTTGCACAACAATGGTAGAAATAAGTAGCTGCAGCAGAGACCATATGGCCCACGAGGCTAATATATTTACTATTTGATACTTTAAAAGTTTGCCAACCCCTGGTCTAGTAGTTTAGTTCATGTGTTTCGGATAGAAATGAGCATTTCCCTGGTTTCCTGGGTGGGCAGGTAACTGGCATGATTCTGGCACCATTTCCTCCAAGTGAAAGTGACTGGTACATAACCCAAGCCAGGCTAATGAGAGCCTTTCCAGGTTTTGTTTTGTTTGTTTATTTGTTCACTTTTTATGCAACGGCAACAGAATGCAAGTCTAGTCCTGCCACATGGAGAAAACAAGCTTAAGAATGAGGCCAATACAGAAGAAACAGAGAGAGAGAGAGAGAGAAACAGAGAGAGGCTCTGATGACATGATTTCTGCTCCTGGATCCAGCTACGCCTGAAGCCATCATTCCTGATTCTTTCATAACAAGGCCTTATGCAGGACTGTCATATATGGAATGCAGGGTGTAAATGCACAACTCTAGGGGGCAACCTGACTTATATACCTGCCTTACCTCCTACATGAGATTGAAAATGCCCTGAGCATGGTCATAGGACCCTATCTAGCCCTGTGTATGCCACAGCGCGTGGCACACTGTACTTAAGAAATAACTACAAAAGGAACTCAGATTAACTTTTCAACTGATGATTGGCACTTTAAGAATGCAAGTTCTGCCTGAAGAATAGTGTGTCAGTCAACAACTTTTTCTGAGTGAACAAGACAGGCAAAAATCCCTGCCCACATGGAGTTGGCATTCTTGTGAGCATAGCTTTAAAGACATCAGATGGACTGAACTAACTTCTGCTACATAGACCAGTGGAATCCTTTTTTTTTTTTTTTTTTTTTTAAAGTCTTGCCCTGTTGCTCAAGCTGGAATGCAGTGGCATGATTATAGCTCACTGCAGCCCTGAGTTTCCAGGCTCAAGCGATCCTTCCACCTCAGCCTCCCGAATAACTGGAACTCTAGGCAACAATATGCCCAGCTAATTTGAAAAATTTTTATAGAGATAGGGATCTCATCGTGTTGCCCAGGCAGGCTGGTCTCAAACTCCTGACCTCCAGCTGTCCTCCCACCTCAGCCTCCCAAAGCACTGGGATTACAGATGAGAGCCACAGCACCCGGCTGCAAATTATCTCTTGATTAATGAGTTGCTTTCACCCAAAATCTCAACTTCACACACACCTGTAGGATTCAGGCCACAACTTATGAATAATGAATAATGGAAGAGTTCTTTAACATTGTGTTTGTATCAGTTTAATTAATCTCTATTGATACCTAATACTGACAGAAATAAATGCTTATAAAACTTTTACTCTGTGCTAAGCATATTATATGCATATCTTATTTATTTATTTATTTATTTATTTGTTTATTTTATTTATTTTTTTTTTTGAGATAGGGTCTCATTCTTTCCCAGGCTGGAGTGCAGTGGCGCGATCATAGCTCACTGCAGCCTCAACCTCCTAGGCTCAAGCAATCCTCAGCCTCCACAGTAGCTGGGACCACAGGCACACATCACCACACCCAGCTAATTTTTTGATGTTTTGTTGAGATGGGGTGGGGGAGAGGGTCTCACTATGTGGCCCAGGCTGGTCTCAAACTCCTGAGCTCAAGTGATCCGCCTGCCTCAGCCTCCCAAAATGCTGGGATTACAGGTGTGAGCCACTGCCCCCAGCCAGAATTACATTTATAATCACCAACGAAGTATCAAGCATTCCTAACTACTTTTCCACATTCCAAATTCATTGACTCCCTGCAACAACTCTGAGAGAAATACTATTCTTTTTATCACCCCATTTCACAGATGGGAAATCAAGGTACAGAGAGATCCAACCATTTGCCCAAGGTCACAGAACTAGAAATAATAGTTGCGATCACAGAGCCTGGATCCAGAGCCATTTTGCTATGGAAATATTTGATACTTGCTTCTAAGAAGAGAAAAAGAGGCCTGAGGCATGAGCCCCCAACTTGGGAGGGAAAGATGGGACACCAGAGACTTTTGCAATCTCAGACCAAGGACTGAGCTGAAACAGCACTGCCTCCTTCCACCCTGCCAGGCTCCAGCTGTGGGTTCTGGCCGCTGTCTCTCTCCCTCTCTGGGCCTGCCCCTCCGAATCATGACAAGCCCACTTGATGACTTCTTGATCCTTCCCAGCCCCGACCTTCTTGACTGTACCCAGGCTCTCTGACCACGTCCCTCTCTCAGTCAGGGAGAGGTGGACCAGGCACGTGGCTGAGAAGCTTCAAAACTGCGTTCCCAAAATATCTGAGCGACTGGCAGATGGAGATGTTGTATGCAGGCGCGGGAGGAGAGCGAATTAGAAATAAAACGAAAGATGCCAGAGAGAACATAAACAGCGTTGGAGGACAGGATGGAGCCTGGAGGTGCTTTTCTGCTTCCCTGTTTCTGAAGTTCTTGTTCGGAGCAGCAAAAAGGCCCTTGCTTGTTGATTCCGTCTACCCATCCATGCAACGGATATTTATCGAGCTTTTACTATGTGCATGCCCTGGGCTGGGTGCTAGGGAATCTTGTCACGCGGACTTGGATGGAAACCCTCAGAATGTGGTCAGCCCTTGAAGAATATAGAGGCTCACAGATCTCCTTTTCTGCTTGGAACAACACTTTATATGACTAAAAATGCCCACACACTTAGCATTACACGGTTCATATCTCAGAAGGCCCAATGTGCCACTAGGTGAACTAAAACCCCGCCACCAGCTGGTCTTGCCAGCTTGCCGAACAAAATGAGGTGTACAGAACATATTCGCAGTCTTCAGCAAAGATGTCCATGGAAACTCAGCCTGCTTCTCTTTCATGCCCCCACATCCGCCCTCCTGTGGCCCAGACCCCCAACCCCCGCTTCTCAGAAAAAGGGAAAAGTCTTGAAATTGATTTCAGAGAAGTTCAGAGCAGTTTTACTTACAGCCAGGGAGGGGTCTGAGCAGGGAAAGGTCCCAGAATTTCAACTTCATCCTCACTTGACTGGCAACAGCTGGACTCGTAGCACTTCTGACAGCAGTGCCGGCAGGTCCATCTGCACAGCAGCAGATCAGAGAGTCTAGAAAGAAAACCCTGAGGCCATTGGGGGAGGTGGGCCGGGGGTAGGGGGAGAGGGGTGGTGGGCAGGGTGGGGAAGAGGAAGAGGAGAAACAACACCCAAAATTAAAAGTAGCCAATCTCGGATGAGAAATAGACATTCAGGAGTTCTGGCTTTGCTGCTCAGCACTTAGAACAAAATGTTTTCCATTTCTATTTACCAACTGCAGGCACAAAGATAGCAAACATCAACTCGCTGGAGCCATTAGTAGCAAGCAAAACATTTGCAGGTATTTTCTTTGGTAGTTTATGTGAATGTCTTTCTTGACATGTGGGTGGTTTATACAACATTGTAAGGGCTATACAATATGTTCAAAACACAATGAATATTACTCTGTCTTCTTGAAAGCAGGGGAAAAATATGTAAAAAATGATCTCGGTGACATGAAACAGACAGAGATAATCAAACGGAATAAGTAGGGGTGGAGAGGGAAACTTGTCTTCTCAACTGGTGTCTTTTCAAAACCGGGATCTCCTTTCGTTAGAAAGGAATGGAAACTCTGCTGGTATTAACACCAGGTTATTGTTGAATATTCACTATCCCCACAGCCCCACATAAGACTCCAAAATGAAAGCCAGGCATTTCTTGATTAGAAACCAGACCAAACAAATCAACAAATGAACCCACCTCGTTTAATGGTTCCAACTGCCCTTTTAAGATCCACGATGAAGCCAAGGGCGTAAGGGAACGAAGGGGTTAAAGAAAGAGAGACAAGACCAGTTTAGCAATATTCCAGCAACTCAAAAAAAAATTTACAGAAGAAAAAAAAAAAAAAAAAAAGCCCTGCGTATTTCCACTTACCATCCTGGGAAGGGAGCTGACTTCCTAACAAGGTGTTGCTATTTTCAGGGCTGCTGGTAGCCTCCTGGTTAACCAACACCAAATAAATGGGAAACTTTAGCATTTCGATTTGATTTGCACCGTATGCTGTTATGAATCAGAGCAGGCGGATAGATAGTCATGCTATCCAATACAGCCACACTTCAGGAGAAGAGCAAACCTTCCTATACAGAAATAGCCATGTAGCCAACCCAAAAGGACATGATTAGCTAACATGCAGGCAGGCATACAGTGGATGTTACTTGGCTCCCCCGCCCTCCCGGAGGCCCTACCTTCCAATTCTGCTCCAATGGTAATGGTGGGGTGTTTCCTATCACCACCCACAAATAGAGGGAACTAAAAAGGAAGCCCTAATCTGGTCCTCTTGAGGAAGGAGGGCCTCCCTTCCTGTTGTGGCCCCACCCCACCTCCCCATCTTCGTCTCCTGGGTTTTCAGGGCACAGACTCCCTCCTTCTCTTTAAGATGGTTTTCCAAATGGGCCAAGTAGACTAGGTTGGTTAGAAGTCCTGCACCCCAACCTCGGGCATGCCCCAGAGGTGAACTGAGGTGGGATTCAAACTCAGAACTTTGAATCAAGAGGGGGAAAGTTATTATCTTCTTTCCAATTCTCCTTCCAGGAGGAGAAAGTCTCAATTTGGTACCACTGCATGTTAACATCTTTTTACCACTTATCAATTTCTACCCTCACCCATCCCCTTTCTTTTAAACAAAGAAAGTAGATCTTGTCCAGAGCCTTGCAGACAGCCATGTCCACCTAGAATTCAATAATGTGGCATTACTCCCATTGCGTTATTCTTCCAGTTGCCTTCTGCCCATGTCACATGATCTTGGTTTCCTATGATATTAGTGATGTAATGTTTCCTTTTCATGTGATTTTGTTAAAGTAAAAATAAAAGTTAGCCCATTTATAGAAAAAAAAAATTAAGTTAATAATAGCATAGGTAGGGCTAGGCACAGTGGCTCATGCCTATAATCATAGTATTTTGGGAGGCCAAGGCGGGTGGATCACCTGAGGTCGGGAGCTTGAGACCAGCCTGGCCAACATGGTGAAACCCCCTCTCTTCTAAAAATACAAAAAATTAGCGAGGCATGGTGGCAGGCACCTGTAATCCCAGCTGCTGGGGAGGCTGAGGCAGGAGACTCACTTGAACCTGGGAAGCAGAGGTTGCAGTGAGCCAAGATCACACCACTGCACTCCAGCCTGGGCAACAGAGTTATTTAGACTCTGTCTAAAATAATCGTCATCACCATCATCATCATCATAGTACAGGTGGTACGTGGCTTGTGAAAAAATCAAAATCCTCGAAGTGGTAAGGGAATAACAACAGCTTGGGAAATACTCAAAGGCACTTATCACAAAATCTCTAAAGCCAAAACTCAAACCATACACAGAAGAAGACCCAAAGGTGCTGAGGGGCCATGCAACGAGCTGAGTCAAGAAGTACTACAGTCCTAGTCTCACCATTGACTGATCACGTGACTCGCACAAGTCAGGGGGCCTCTCTGAGCCTCGGTTTCCTCTTCTTTAGTGGAAAGGCTACTCCATACGTCAAAGGGGTGCTGTTAGGGTGGGACAGGACACTGACTCTGCAAATACTTGCGTGCGGTCCAGTTGAAAATTAAAATGCACCCTTTCTGTGATGATAATTGGGTGATTGTCAAGACATAGTGGTACCCAGCAGGCACCAGGTATTGTCCCGGCAGGTACAGCAGGGCACAAAACAGCAAAATATACTCTCATAGGGCTTACATGAAAAAGTGCTTTAGAATGTTTAGGATAAAGTGATACTTTTTCATGATAATCCATGACCATTTTCGGAATATGGGGAAGCATTTCCTAGACATGTGGTGGTCAAAAGAGGCCATTTATGAAACCAAAGTGAACAGAGACAAGGCCACCTCATGCCCCTGCTGAAAAACAGCCTTCCCAGCCTTCTCAAAGCCCAGGTGCAAGATGAGTGTCAGGGAACAGAGAGAAACCAAAGAAGATGAAAGAGGTACCCTGACGTTCCCAGGCATGCGGTCTTTCTGGCATTGGGTCTCCTGGGTTCCCATGTTTGACACTGATGGAAGAGAACCAATTCATACCAGAAAGAAAGAGGAAGAAAGAAAACCCATGCATTCTAAACAGAGGTTGGCAAACTAAGCTTCGCAGATCAAAACCAGCCCCGCAGCCTGTTTTGCTACAGCCCTTGAGCAAAGAATGATTTGTACGAGTTTAAAAGGTTGGGGGGAAAAAAAAAAAAAAAGATGACTGCCTCTTGATTCATGCAAAGTATACAAAATTCAAATGTTGGTGCCTGCAAATAAAGTTTTATTGGAACACAGCCACACCCACTCATTTACTACTGTCTGTAGCAGTTTTGGTGCTATAGTCAGAGTGGAATAGTTGTGACAGAGACCATGTGAGCCTCCAAGAGAAAAAAAGTACTATCTGGCACTTCACAGGACAAAAAAAGTTTAACACCTTGTTCTAGAAGGAAAACCAACATCTCTGCTCATTGTCATATGAGATGCTTAACATATCTCGCACCGACCCCCCTTGAGATCCCACCTTGACCCCTAAGCGGCTGTGTGGCCTTGGGCAAGTCACTTAATTTCTCTCTGCTGAAGGCGGCCATTAAGAACCCCAGGAGCCAGTAAATATGTTCATTTCTCACTAAATTGCGCACTCAGAGGGGCAGGAACTGCGCTGTTTTCATCACTGCATCCCCAGTGCCAGCACTTAGTAGGCGGTCGCCCAAGTGTGTGTTGGGTGACTATTGAATAGCCCCTGGACAACATTCAGCACACAGTGGGTGGACAGTAATGTGACCTTCAATGAACTTGAAAAGAGAAACTGGCGATTCCACGAAAGGGAAGCCAATCCGGGGAATCGAAGGCAGGAGACGAATGGAAGAGGCTCCGCCAGGTGACACAGCACAGAGTTCCCGACAGGCTGAAGCGTCTGAGGACACTATGAGGGGATACGTGAGCCAGAGGGGAATGGGAGGACCAGCAGCACCCCCAGCTGTGGCTGAGGGGACAAGATGTGAGCCAAGATGCACCCTGGACGTGGAAGTCTGTAAGCTTCTCTGCCCAGCTCAGAGGAGCCAGCACCAGAAGCAAGCAACTCAACGGGTCTCACTGCGAGTCTGCCTGCTTGACCTTGGCGCTGACCTGCGGTCACTTCCCTTCTTGCAGAGGAGAAAGGTCTTTTCATCAAGAAGCCTGGCCCACCCCTCCGCCCCCTCTCCCCAAAAAAGGCTGCTTAGAAATTATTTCAGAATTAATTCAGCCCAAGGATTCTTGGGGGACATTTCTTCAAGGTGAAGAGGGTCCACATCTCCCAGATCCCAATGCAGCGGACTAAAGTAACAGCCTCCTTTTTCTCCACCAGCGCGCCTCTGGCCTCCGGGTGTCCCCCACCCCTCAGCACCCAGTGCCCGGGAGAGACGACGTCCTTGTCCCTCCTGGTCGGAACAGCTGCCTCAGGCTCGGTCTGCCGGCCAATTAGCCGGAGCCGTCACCACGGCAACGGCAGCTGACGGGCCGGGCTGCTGGCTCGCCCCGGGCAGCCCTCCCCACGGCCCCTCCCCTGGGGTGGGGTGCCAAGGAGAGGGAGGGGCGGGGGGGGAAGAAAAGTCCGCCCCACCCCCCATTCCCTCCCCAAGAGGCAAGGGTGCGCTTTGCAGAGTCCACATAGGACCCTCCATCCCGGGGTTTGGGGGTCCCCAGTCTCTCCTCCCGGGGCGCACCCCTGTTGCTGCAAGGGTTGCCCGCGCACGGGCATCCTTTTTCTCGAAGCAAGTTTGTGGGAGCTTAGCCGTGGGCCCTCCCTTCCGCGCGCTCCCAGCCGGAGGGGGCGCAGCACCCCCTACCCGCACCCCGGACCTTGCCCCCAGCCTCAGCCCTACCTGGATGTACGCCATTTTCGCCCGCGCGCACTCACTCCGGCCCGGGCATGGCGCCGCCACGGCCACTTTGCCCTCGCCAACAGCGGAGGGGGAAGAAAGCAAAGGGGGAAAGGAAGAAAAAAGCAGCCGGTGGCCCCAGACGTGACTGGAGTGGCTGATGAGCGGCGCCCGCCCCTCCGCCGGCCGCCCCGTCCTTGCCTTTCCCTGCGTTCCGGCTCTCGGAATCGGGGCCGCCTCCCCGGTTCGGAGAGATGGGTTGCCCAGGGCCCCCGCCTCGGTCTCCCTCGCTGTCCCGTGCTCCCCCCCGAGGCGCTCCCCAGGCTGGAATAAGGCCCGGGCGCCTGGGCAAGGAGCCCGGGGCAGCCGCGGGGACTGCAGCGACCCCAGCGCAGGCGGGGCCGGAGACGCTGGGGCCCGAGCGCGCGGGAGGCGGGGGAGGGGATGGGGATGGAGAAGGGGGTGGGAGGGGGCGGTACACAGGTCAGCCCATCCTGCTGGCAAGGGGGCTGGCATCTACCGAAAGCAGGGCCCCCGGGGCAGCAGTGGAGCGGAGGGGACACAGTGCAGCCTGCCATGAAGTCTGCAGCAGGGAAGGTCCTCCCTATCCAGCCCTCTCCCCAAACTGGGTTGGAAAAACTTTATTCCCGCCCCACCCGACGCGCCTAGCACGGTTGCGGTGAGGATCGCAGAGGCTGCTTGGATGGGAGCCTCAAGTTAAGGTGGGCATAGGGCGTCCCAAACGGAGGTGCTGTGTCCAGGGCTTCAGGGGGCGCGCGGAGAGAGCGGAGCGCCCCTTTACTCTAAACCTGCCGGAGTTGCGCCCTGGACGCAACAGGTCTAGTGCAGGGCGGCCCGGCAGCGCCACCCAGCGTCGTGCCCGGCCTCGTGTGCTCCTCTGCCCACCGGCTGCCGGCCGCCAGTGAGCTTGCGCCCCGGGGCGTGTCCACCGCTGCCCTCCTGCCTGACCTCGTGGCTGGGGCGCCCTGGACCCACAGGCCTCCATCAAACCTCCCAGTCCAAGGCCTCTGGCTCTCCACTCAGAGATTCGAGGTGGAACATTGCCCTCCTCTGGATTTATTTTATTATTTTATTTTATTTTATTTTAGACACAGAGTGTCACTCTGTCACACAGGCTGTAGTGCGGTGTGGGGTAATCTTGGCTCGCTGCAACCTGCGCCTCCCAGGTTCAAGGAATTCTCGTGCCTCAGCCTCCCGAGTAGCTGGGACTACAGGCGCCCACCACCAAGCCCGCTAGATTTTGTATTTTTCGTAGAGAAAGGGTTTCACCATATGGGCCAGCCTGGCCTCGAACTCCTGGCCTCAAGTGATCTGCCTGCCTCGGCCTCTCAAAATGCTGGGATTACGGGCGTGAGCCACTGTGCGGGCCGGATTTCTTTTTAATATGCCCAGTCATCTCCTGTTGCTGGGCAGCAGCTTATCAGCCTGTTAATTTTAACCTCCCAGTGCCTCTTTTTCCTCAGTAAAAACAGGAGAAAATCTCCACCCTGCCTATCCTCCAGGGCTGTTTTGTGGGAATAAATGAGAAAATGAATATGGAAGTAACAAACAAAAGATGGATATTCAGATGCATATATTTTTTGTCTAAAAATCTAGCAGGCCTATACATTTTTTAGTATGATATATTTAGTTTGTAGCATATAGCACGTAACGCATATTGAGTGCTTATGATTCTGCAGGCATACACGCCTCAACACTTCACAAGCATTATTTCATTTCAACCTGCAGTACCTTGATCACTCCTATCAGCTAGCACTCTGTCCAGCCAGAGTAGGCACTGAATAATTGTTTTTGTTGCCCTTATTCACTCTGCTTCCTGAGGGAGGTGCTATGATTATCTCCAATTTATGAGGGACTGGAGTCCGGAGAGGTAAAGCCTCTACGAAGGCCTGACAGCTGGTAGCCCGGGGCACTGGCCTTTGAACCTACAAGTCCAGGAATGAACCCAAGGTGGCCACTCCTAATCACTTTGTGGTATTTATCCACAATCTTTCTCCAGCACTGATGGCAGGGCATGCCAGGTGGGGGGTGGGCCTCTCAGAGGAGGATGCCTATTGGGACGGGTGCTCCTTGGGGGCACTTGAGGGAGCTGGAGGAATTTGCTAGGTGTTCCCGTAAGTAAAAATAATTAACCCTTTTTCACCTGAGGTCAGGAGTTTGAGACCAGCCTGGCCAACGTGGTGAAACCCCGTCTCTACTAAAAATACAAAAATTAGCCAGGCATGGTGGCAGGCACCTGTAATCCCAACTACTCCGGAGGCTGAGGCTAGGAGAATCGCTTGAACCTGGGAGGCAGTGGTTGCAGTGAGCTGAGATTGTGCCACTGCACTCCAGCCTGGGTGACAGAGTGAGACACCATCTCAAAACAAACAAACAAACAAACAAACAAAGTTAACCCTTTTTGAGGTCTGTGTACCAGGCACTGTTTCCAGCCCTTTACACTAATTTCAATCTTTTAATTTTCTGATTACCATGAGGTAGGCACTAGTACTATCCCACTCTTTAGGTGAGAAAAAAAGAGGCATGAAGAGGTGAAGTTGGCCAGGCGTGGTGGCTCATGCCTGTAATCCCAGCACTTTGGGAAGCCAAAGTGGGTGGATCACTTGAGGCCAGGAGTTCAAGACCAGCCTGGCAACATGGTAAAACCCTACAAAAATTTTCTCTACAAAATATAAAAATTAGCCCAGCATTGGTGGCTCACACCTGTAGTCCCAGCTACTTGGGAGACTGAGGCTGAAGAATCACTTGAGCCCAGGAGATTGAGGCTATAGTAACCTGAGATCACACCACTGCACTCCAGCCTGGGTGACACAGTAAGACCCCATCTCAAAAAAAAAAAAAAAAAATGAAGTCATTTGCCCAAGGTGTATCATGCCAGACCACTGTTAACTCCTATAGGAATGGTACCATGTCCAAGAGGCCAAAAAGAGACCTAGATACAGTGAACGAGACCTAGGGTTTATTGGGGAAACTTACATACAGGGACAATCCGGTGGCAGCTGGCTGGACAGGAGAACCTCCATTGTTTACATAAAAAGCATGCAGTTTATGTAGCGTTTTCACTTAACACCTTTCACCTAGCAACTTCCTTTTGGCCCTTTAACCCAAAACAAAGGGCCTCAATTGTTTATATAAAAAGCATGTTTATATAAAAAGCATGGAGTTTATATAGCATTTTCGCTTAGCACCCTCTATCTAAGCAACTTCCTTTTGACCCTTTAACCAAGGGTTTTGCCTCTTTAACCCAAAACAAAGGGCCTCAATTGCCTGTACAGCCTGCATTCCAAGGGACAGGCAGGAGACCCAGACATCCTTCATAGATAAGGAGTGAATCTCCAGGTTGGCCACTCCCAGATTCCTTAGCTCTGAACTGTGAATACACATTCTTCTTAGACCATAGTGTCGTTTGCAGAGTAAGCTAAGTTCAATTATTGCCGTCAGATGTGTCTGCCCTGCAGGGTGCGTATGGCTTCCAGGAGCTGGGATTCAAACCTAAACTTGAATCCTTTCCCTAGCCCCTGCACTATGCTGCCTAATAATGCCTGGTCTTGGAGGAGGGGGATGACCCCGTCCCCAGAATTTTTTAGTACCTTAATCCCTTATGACCTGAAACTGTCCGAGGATACTAAGTACCTCTCCAGCAAAAGAAGAGGTTATTTAAAATGTGGATAATAGAACCTGCCTCTGGTACTATGAAAGGCTTTAAATGTGTGCAAAGCACCTGGCAAAATAGGTGTTTGATAAATGCTTGTTGAATGAGCAAATGGATTGCAGCACAGCTAACATGGACACTTTCAACTCTCAGCCAAGTGGTTATTATGATTGAATGCTAAGCCCTTCATATTCGTTTTTGTTTCATCCCTACTGGATCCTTACAAGGTGGGTACTGTCATGGTCCCCAGTTTACAGGTGAGGAAACTGAAGTCCTGAGATGAGAAGCAAAGTGAGTTGCCCAAGAGAAACAGGTGACAAGAGACAGGGACAGGATACAAATGCAGATCTGGTTAGCAATAAAGGCTCGACTCATCATGGCTGCACCGTTATCAGATGAAAGAATGGACGATCAGTTTAAGTCCTTCATCAGGGGAGTGTCAGATGAGTTCCAGGATCCCACTGCTTTGCAAGCCTCTCCCTGCCTTTCACGGGGACCTGAAGTCCAGCTTTTCAATGTAACTTGGACTCAGATCAAGGCTGTGCCTGCAAAGCTGGCACCTTTACAGGTCTCGATGGAGAAGGCCCCAATCTAGGAGGTAGACAAATGCATGGAATTATATGTGACCTGTGGTGTGATAAAGGGAGTCTCAGGGGACTGTGGGGTTACAGGTGAGAGACCCCAACCTAGTGTGATGAAGGATCGCAGAAGGTTTCCCGGAGAGGCTGACATTAAACTGAGTTCCAAAGAACCAAAGATGGGGAGTGGTGCTTATTTGGGAGGTCCATGAACTTAGAAAGGAAAAAAGTTACGTCGCCATTGTCACCAACCTCCTTCTGAAATTTAGTGTTTCCTTCCATTATGAATGCAGGCAACAAACCAACACAAGCTTAGCACTTACTCAGGACTTTGTCACCAACAATGATCATGTGTAGTCTATCTCATTACACTTGCGGTTGTCGCAAATGACTTGAAATTTCATTTATGTTCTTTACTGCTTGAAAATTACAAATAGTTATTAGGCCCACCTCTAAATCAGTCTATTTAATGTGTTAACAAAGAAGCAAAGACATGACCATATTTAAATTTGTTTAAATATTTTGATAACTGTATATCAGTGTTCATTATAATTTCATTATCAATCTATGTATTCTATTCTATGATTCTAAAAACATTATTCTGAAGGGCTCCATAGGCTTTGGTGGATGGCCAGGGTTTCATGACACAGAAAGTAATAAGAAAGCCCTGAAGGTAGCCTCTGCATTAGCTTAGAGGTGAGAAAGGGAACTGGGGAGAGGCAGGTGGCAGGTGTGGCTCCACAGGTAGTGGATGCCAGATGTCAGGTGGCCTCCTAAGTTACCCCATGGAAAAGCAGAGAGGATTGTGATCAGAAAGATTTTGGCAGGGCTGTGTGCATGTCTATCTGTCTGTCTACCTGGCTGTCTTTGGACATGGAACAGACAAGCCTGGAGGCAGAGAGGCCAGCGAGGAGATGTTGCAACAATCTAGGTGAGAAATGATGCAAGTCTGAACCAAGATAATGGCAGTGAGCCAATGGCAGTACCAGAGTGAGAGGTGATGAGGTCATGGAAGGCAAGGAAGGCTAGAGATTTGCAGGTGTGCTGCAGGAGGAGGAGGGGTTTGTGTCTGAATATGCTGAGTCTCAGATATGTATTATCTAGGGTTCCTGGAAGAAGTCCAATTCAATTCAACTTGGGCAGAAAAGAATTTATGGGCTCATTAACTGGAAAGTCAAACGGCAAATCCTGTGGGCATGGTTGGAATAGGGATGCAACTGAAGTCATAAGAGCTTGCTCTCTCTCTAAATATAAGTCCCACCTCTTTATAGCATCTCTCTGAAAATCAAGGGTTTTTTTTCTTCCTAGAGTAGGTTTGCTTTACATGGCAGGAAAATGGCCACTAGTGATCTTAAGTTTATATTCTTACAGTTTATGCTCCAAAAAGAAAAGACTGTTTTGTTTTGTTTTGGTTTTGGTTTTGGTTTTGGTTTTTTTTGAGACAGAGTCTTGCTCTGTTGCCCAGGCTGGAGTGCAGTGACACAATCTCAGCTCACTGCAACCTCCACCTCCAAGGTTCAAGCAATTCTCCTGCCTTCACCCACCAAGTAGCTGGGATTACAGGCGTGCACCAACATGCCTGGCTAATTTTTGTATTTTCAGTACAAACGAGGTTTCACCATGTTGGGCAGGCAGGTCTCGAACTCCTGACCTCAGGTGATCTTCCCAGAGACTTTTTTTTTTTTTTTTTGAGACAGGGTCTCACTCTGTTGCCCAGGCTAGAGTGCAGTGATGCAATCATGGCTCACTGCCCCCTCCAACTCCTGGGCTCAGGCAATCCTCCCACCTCAGCCTCCCAGGTAGCTGGGATTATAGGTGCATGCCACCACACCTGGCTGATTTAAAATTTTTATTTTGTAGTCATGGAGTCTCGCTATGTTGCTCAGGCTGGTCTCAAACCCCTGGCCTCAAGCAATCCTTCCACCTTAGCCTCCCAAAGCACTGGGATCATAGGCAAGAACCACTGTGCCCGGCAAGAAAAGAGATTTTTATACCAAATCTAATGGAAAACTTCTGGCCATACTTCTCATGCCTACTGTTGTCCAGAGGACCCTGTACTCTGCTTCAGTCAGCCTGGACTAAGTGACCAGGTGACGAGGGATATGTGAGCCCCATGAGCTGTGATCTCACAAGGGCTGCAGAGAGGGAAGGAGTTGGTTCTCTAAGAACAGCTGCTGGGAGACAAAAAGAAAAAACCAAAAACCAAAAAACACGGCCACGATAAGGTCACATTGGAGCACTCAGGCGGAGATGGGCAATGGGCAGATGAGATGGTTCTGGAATTCAGCCCCTCTTAACACAGAATGACATTCAGAGCTGATGAACAGGGAATGAGGCTTCAGTCACTTCCTGAAGGCACCCAGGGGCTCATTTTTATCTCCAGCTTCTAAAAAGAACCAGGCCTTTCACCTTCTTCCCTTGAACACCCACCCACCCAGTCCTGGATGGCAGACACATGCACATAATAATGGTCTTCTCTTCAGGATCCTTAGATAGGTAGTTAGAGGTGCCAAAGCAAACTACGGTCCTGAAAATACCTACTATAATTAAAAAGCACCAGAACTGCAAAAGCAGCCCCCGGCATCCATATGAACAACACAGATTCTGGTTAGGTGACTTTCTATTTCTGCCATACAGGCCGATGGCACTTGTCTCCTAAGTCAGTTTTAATTACACAGCTTCTCAAACATGCTATTCAGATCCTATTTTAGCTATACCTGTAACCCTGGGCAGTGTTTTTGAATGCTAGGGAAGTAAGAGGGCCCCAAGCTAATTAAATAGCTTAGTCTGAAATAGGAATGGCAACTTCTTGTTAACTATGATCCCAAGAGCAGACATAACCAAGTAACCCCACATGGAAGTCAGACTCCTTTCATCTTCATCCTCCTCATGGGCTGTGTGGTTTGACAGCAAGAGATCTGACTTGGGCCAGGCATGGTGGCTCATGCCTGTAATCCCAGCACTTTGGGAGGCTGAGGTAGGCGGATCACGAGGTTAGGAGATCGAGACCATCCTGGCTAACATGGTAAAACCCCATCTCTACCAAAATACAAAACATTAGCCGGGTGAGGTGGTGCGCACTTGTAGTCCTAGCTACTCAGGAGGCTGAAGCAGGGGAATCACTTGAACCTGGGAGGTGGAGGTTGCAGTGAGCCAAGATTGCACCGCTGCACTCTAGCCTGGTGACAGAGCAAGATGCTGTCTCAACAACAACAACAAAGAAGAGATCTGACTTCTAGTCCAGCCTTGCTTACGTGATAGCTGTGTGACCTCAAGTAAGTCACTTCACCTCTGCGAGCCTCAGTTTTCCTCATCTGCAGAATGGGTATACTCCCCTGCCAGCCTGGTGAGAGATAAAGCAAAGGAGAAAAATATACTTGAAACACTAACATGTAGTTCATGAGTAGTAGTTCTCTGTTTCTTCCGCTTAAAAGCGTAAGTTTATTTTTATTTATTTTCATTTTCTTTTCTTTTCAAGACAGGGTCTCACTCTGTTACCCAGGCTGGAGCACAGTGGTACAATCACAACTCACTATAGCCTTGATTTCCAGGGCTCAAGTGATCCTCCCATATCAGCCTCTCAAGTAGCTCAGACTACAAGCACACGCCACCATGCCTGGCTAATTTTTAAATTTTTTTTGCAGAGATGAGGTCTTGCTATGTTGCCCAGGCTGGTCTCAAACTCCTGGGCTCAAGCGATTCTCCTGCCTCACTCTCCCAAAGTGTTGGTATTACAGGCATAAGCCGATATACCTGGCCCCCTCTTTTTTTTTTTATTTTATAGTTGGAAGAGAAGATCGAGTGTTAGGGAGGAAGAAGAGATAGCATGGAAGTTAAAATCCTGGACTTTGGACTCAGCCTGCCACTTACTAGCTGTGTGACCTTGGACCTGCTTCTCTGTGTGGCTCAGCTTCCTCCTCAGTGAACAGGATACTAACAGCCACCATTTAGCGGAAGTGAGGATTTAGTGGGCCAATCTAGATTTATCCCTCAGCACAGCACCTGCCACCATTTATTTACTCAATAAATGCTAGCTAGTACTATTTTTTATTTTTAACATAAACACATCACACAGACAGGTTATATTATTACTAGTCATTGTACTAGGTGCTTTATTTACTCTGAACAATTTTCTTTTTTTGTTCGTGGCTCACACCTGTAATTCCAGCACTTTGGGAAGCTGAGGCAGATAGATCACTTGAGCTCAGAAGTTCAAGACCGGCCTGAGCAACATAATGAAATTCCGTCTCTACAAAAAACACAAAATTAGCCGGGTGTGGTGGTGTGCACCTGTTTGCCCAGCAACTTGGGAGGCTGAGGTGGGAGGATTGCTTGAGCCTGGGAGATTGAGGCTGCAGTGAGCCGAGATTGCGCCACTGCACTCCAGCTTGGGTAACAGAGTGAGACCCTGTCAAAAAAAAAAAAGAAAAGAAAAGAAAAGAAAAGAAAAGGTTGAGAAAACAGAACAATACATCAGACAGGAGGACAGGCATTCATCAAACTTGACTGTGCACAGAAAGTAGGGAGCTACGCTGTATCCTGAAACCCCTTATTTTCAGACTCCTCACCCAGAGATTGTGATGCAGTAGAGTTAGAAGTGAGGTTTGGGGATTTGCATTTCCTGATGAGCTTCCCTAGAGATGATGATGCAGGTGGTCTAAACTTTAACCTTGACCTTAGCATGCTGGGACATCCTTTTGGTGATGTTCACACACTTCCTACCTAGGACGATGCCCACCACCAGCCAGGCTGCACCCCTGGCCCCCTATCCCAAGGGATGTTCCATTGACTCAAACAGGTCAGGATGGGAGATTGCACAGAGCGGGAGGATGCGCCTTATGGTGCCCATAAAGCCCTGAAGATGTTTGACTTACCCGTGACGCTTGACCTCCAGCCGGTCCCTGCCTCCTACCAGACATCTCTTCATCTTGCATGCTGTCTGCTGATACCACTCCTAAGGATCTTGCTTAGGGGAAGGAGTCTGATGGTCTCGCCTTTGAAACCCCCTGAAGCCCCTGCCCCATCCTACCTCCAGCCTCCACATTGGTTCAAGAATTTCCACTACAGATGTTCCTGTCTGAGGCTGGTAGCTACAGTCAGCCAAACCCTCTCCACCCCATGATTCAGAAAAGGGTGACTAATTATGTAATCTTCAAGAAGGAAAATGTGAGGGCGACTTAATAATGGGCTGCAAACATGTGAAGCGTTATTAGCAGGAAGCTGGTGACCACCTGTTCCCTCTCTCTGCCACTGCTAGGAAGAACAGAGGTAGGATTTACCTGCAGAAATCAAAGAGAGTTTCAGGGTAGGCATAAGCGTTGGTAGCACTGATGTGGTTACAAGAGGCGGCATATAAAATCCACTATCCTGGGACTTATGGAAAGGGAAGAAGCATTGGATTTGAGTGGTGTCTCCGTTAGAGGCAGGGAGGAGGGCGCGAGGCTGTGAGCAACTTTGAGACAGGGATTTTTGTCTTGCTCAGCCCAGATCCCTGGCACCTGGCACTCTGTAGACCAGTGGTTCTCAAAGCATGGTCCCTGGACCAGCAGCATCGGCATCGCCTGGGACCTTGCCAGAAATGCAGAATCCCAGGTCCTTCCTATACAGACTGAATCAGAGCCTCTAGGCGCCAAGAAATCCTCCAGGTGATTCTAATGCTGGCTGAAGTGTGAGAACCATGAAGCTTTCAAATTTACTGTGCGTTTCACTCAGGGAATCTTGTGAAAGAGTCAATAAGTCTGGATCATGGCCTGAGATTCTGCATTTTTTAAAACTTTTTTTTTTTTTTAATTTAGGCTCGAGTGTACATGTGCAGTTTTGTTACATGGGTATATTGTGTGATACTGATATTTGGGCTTATAATGATCCCGTTGCCCAGATAGTGAACACAAAACCCAACAGGTTGTTTTTCAACCCTTGCCCCCCTTCCTTCTCCTCCCTTTTGGGGTCACCAGTGCTTGTTGTTCCCATATTTATGTCCATGTGTACCCCATGTTTAGCTTCCACTTATAAGTAAGAACATTCTGTGTTTGGTTTTCTGTTTCTGCATTAATTCGCTTAGGATAATGGCCCCCAACTGCATCCCTATTGCCGCAGAGGATGTTATTTTATTCTTTTTGTGGTTGCATAGTATTCTCTGGTGTATATGTACCACATTTTCTTTTGCAATCCACCATTGATGGGCACTTGAGTTGATTCCCTGTCTTTGCTACTGTAAATAGCGCTGCAATGAACATATGAGTGCCTTT
Organism: Macaca nemestrina; assembly: GCF_043159975.1. NCBI lineage: Eukaryota > Metazoa > Chordata > Mammalia > Primates > Cercopithecidae > Macaca > Macaca nemestrina. The sequence goes on along the minus strand of NC_092142.1, from coordinate 18,398,235 downwards.
TCGGTAGAATGATTTATTTTCCTTTGGGTATATATACCCAGCAATGGGATTGCTAGGAGTTTCTGCATTGCTTACAAGCTGTACATGATGCTGATGCTGCTAGTCCACAGACCACAGATTGAGTAGCAAGGATCTAGAATAGATGCTTTTACCCCTGCACACACCTGAGGGCTCAGCCCACTGCCACAGGGAACATGAAAAGGACCAGAAGGCAGATAGACCCTGTCCCAAGGCAGGTGGGATACAGTTGAAATAATATGGAGTCACAGAGACCTCAGTTCAAATAGGGACTATGTTGCTCACCAGTTTTCTGTGCCTCTGTTTCTTTATCAGTAAATGGGCATGTAATCTGCTTTCCTGGGACGTATGACATTCCAGGTGGTTGGAGATGCAGATGAAATGAAGGAGATGGAAGCTCCTGGCATAGTGTCTAGCATGTGGTACCCACTCTGCCATATAGTTCCCCTTCCTCTGAATGATCAGGTCTCATGTGATGATCTGGGGCCTGTCATGATTGAGGGCACCCATTAGTCATGCCAACACCAACATCAACAAGGTGTTCTCTCTTTCTCTCCTTCTGCTTTGACCAACTGTCTACCTTTTAGAGCCTTGTAATCTAGTAGAAAATGCAAGGTCCATCTTCCTTTCTCCTATGGAAATAGAGTTATGGCTGGGCATGTAGCTGCCCAGCTAGAATCTACGTGATTTACTGATGTATCTGAGTTTCTGATGGATCTGGACTCAGGAGCTCAAACCATGAAGCTGGTTCTCTGCCTTTCCACTTCTCATTTTTCCTTTGACCTATCTACACAAATCTCCAAAATGTGTTCCCAGCCCGGATGGGAACTCTGAACTCCAGGACACCATATATAACCTGCCGCTTCTTCTCCAACAGCATGTTTAAGAAAAGAGGTTTTCAAATTATGGTTAAACACAGTTTCCCACCTGTTTTTGTAAATACAGTTTTATTGGAACACAAGTTTTCTATGGGAGTTTTCATGCAGCAGTGGCAGGGTTGAGTTGTTGTGACAGAGACTGTATGGCTTGCAAAGCCCAAAATATTTGCTATCTGGCCCTTTACAGGAAAAAAAAATCCAACCCCTATCTAAGAAGTATAACAAGTTTTGTATTCCAAGACCAAATTTCTGACCTGTTCCTTAATCACCTAAACCTGCTTCTTCCTCTGTCTTCCCTCTCCAAGTTGCTCAAGTCAGAACCCTTGGAGCCATCCTTGAGATATAGATATAAAAATATAGATACAGATTCTCTTGTACCTTACACCCAATCAGAAAAACCCTGTTAAATCTTGTCCTCTTTACATTTCAAATATACCCAGAATCTGACAATTTATCATCATTTCCCATGAGGTCCCATGAGAGATGTTGAGGTCCCATAATCTCTCCCCTGGATTATTTCAGTAACTTCCTAACTGGACTCTCTATTTTCTCCATCACCAACTCCTACCTGATACTCTATTCTCAACCAGAAGCCCACATGAGCTGTAGAAATATAAGTCATACTATGTTATTCCTCTACTCAAAGCCCTCCAGTAAATTTCCATCTCAGCTAAAGTAAAAGTCAAAAAGATTCCACATAACCTGGCCCTCCATCATCTACCTCTTTGTTCTCATGTTTACTACCATCCCCTCATTCCATTCCAGCCACACCAGCCTCCTTGCTGTTCCTTGAGCACCAGATAAGCTCCCAGCCCTGGGCCTCTGCACTTGAACTTTCTGCCTGTTTCACTCACCCCTCTGAAATCCTCCATGGCTTCCTCCTTCATCTCTATGACAGGCAGCTTCTAAGATGGCCCACAGTGATCCTCCTCCTGGTATTAACACCCCTGTGTAATCTCCTCCCATTGAGTGTGGGCAGGACCTATCACGGGTGATGGATGTCACTTCTGTGATTAGGCTACATGAGGCGGTAATTTCTGTCTTGGCAGCAGATTGCCTCCCTTGCTGTCTTTGGGGAAGCAAGTTGGTATTTTGGAGACACCTACATGGCAAAGAAATGAGGGTGTCTAGCTAGGAACTGAGATCCTCATTCCAACAGACCTAGAAGAACTGAAATTCTGTAAACTACCACGTGAGTGTGGGAGCTGATCCTTCCCTCATTGAGCCTTCAGATAAGAACACAGCCCTGCCAGCACCTTGATTAAAGACTTGTGAGAGACCCTAAAGTAGAAAATCTAGCTAAGCTATGCCCAACTCCTGGACCACAGAAACTGTAAGTTAATAAATATCTGTTCTTTTAGGCAGTTAAATGTAGGGTAATTTGTTAAACAGCGTTAAATAATACTTCACCTTCTCAGTCTGATCTTCTTTGACGTTTCTCTTTAAAATAGCAATGTTTATTCCTGCCTAGGAGCTCCCAGTTCCCCTGCTCTGCCTAATTTTTCTCCATAATACATATCACCATGTGACATATCATATGAAAATATATTTTTTATATTTTTTTGTGGTCTGTTTCCTCAACTAGAAGTAAACTCTTTGAGCACAAGGGCTTTATTTCTTCCACAGTTGAATCACTAATATCTGGAACAGTGCCTAACATGTAGAAGCTGCCCAATAATATTGTCAGATGAATGAATGAATCAATGAATGAATGAATTCTGTTGACAGTCTCCTTCCACAAAAGTGGACAAATGGCACTAATGGATATCAGCTTTACAATTTCCTAGCACAGCAATCCCAATGAGAAAAGAGATTTTTCCAGACATCCATCTATATCTATCCAGAAAAGGCCCAATTGGACCCACTTGGGTCTTGTCTCTCTTTGTTAAGAAAAACATGGAAAAATGTCCTAAATAAAGCATGTGATCTTCTGACACCCCCATAACAATTTTGCCTTCTCCAGAGTAGCAGAAGAGTTTTAACACTTTATTCATTGTTCTCAAATAAGGCTCAATGAGGCCTACCTATGTACTATTTCAGGAAGAAACCTTGTTTCTCTAGGTGAGGAAGAATTCAGTATTGTCTAAAGAGCCATCACTCTGCACGAAGATTTACATGCCAATCTTCACAACAGCATTATTCATAATTGCCAACAAGTGGAAACAATCCCGAAGTCCACTGATAGGCTAATGGATAAACAAAATGTAGTATAGTCATACAATGGAATGCTTTTCTGCAATAAAAGGGAATGAACTACTGATGCATGCTACAACTTAGATTACCTCAAACACATCATACTAAGTGAAAGAAGCCAGTCGCACCGCTGCCTCCACCTCGAAAAATAAAAATTAAGAAAACCCACACATATTGTATGGCTCCATTTATATGAAATATCCAGAAAGGGAAAATCTATAAAGACACGAGGTAAACTAGTGGTTTCCCAGGGCTGGGAATGGAAAACGGGGAATGAATGTAGACAGCACAAAAGATTGGGGGGTGGCGGTGGTGATGGAAACGTTCTAAAACTGTACTATGGTGATGATTGCATGACTTTGTGAATCACTGTAAATCATTAAATGGTGCACTTAAAATGGGTGAATTTTATGGTATGTAAATTATATGTCAGCAAAGCTGTTTTTATAAAGAAAATAAAATGAAAAGCTCTTGCTAAACTTTTTTTAATTCTATGTTGAAAGGATCCTCTGTCAAATTGTCTTTGAGAATCATGCTTCCTTCCTTTTTAGATGTTTCTGTGAAAGATCAATGTAAAATGTTCCTTCAGTGTCTCAAAAATATAAATGAAGTTTATAAATAAATTGATGAATACTTCTAAATGGCCTGATTTCTGCCCTGTGTAAGGCAATAAAAGGGGCCATAACATTTCGACTTTTGAAATGGTTTTCTGGTCATGTTTGCAGAGCCATCGTTGTCTGACCTCATCACTGACTGAACTGCACCAGCTCCAAGGGCCATTGCCCATCAAAGCAACTGACAAATGCCACATTCACAGAGAAAACAGGAATAGTGAAAGCAAAGTCTTGCATTGTGACTACTGGGGATTGAGGAAGGGTAAAATGCTCTGATTCGCCCGTCTTATAGTGACCTGCAATTTCCATTTCAATGTAATCAAAGGAGGATGGAGGTAATCTCAACTTTGGTAGCCCTTGAAGTGCTACCCTGGATCAATGGCAGGTGCAAGGGAGGATGTAGCACTGCAATTGGCCCAGCCTGCATCACATGTCCATGCCTATGGGAGGGGTAGCACACCGAGATTTGTAGCCCCACTAGAAACATATAGAACAAGAGATGGATAGTTCCCACTAAAGGAAATAAAATGATGAGACAGAAATATCAGGTAACTTATATTATTTCCATGTGCAGAAAAATCATAATGGGTCAAGATGCTCTGTGGGTAAAGGCAGTCAGTATTGTAAGTGACAGTTTAACAGAGGCTCATGGGGCAGTGACCTGGTTACAGTGAGACCCCCGGTTAAAGTCAGCCTCGTACCCATCCAAGTATTCTGTTTCCATTCAAGGGGACATACACGTGTTGAGGACTCTGGGAGGGCATGTGTTGCAAAGGGGATGGTCCCTGGATGACCCACACGGTAGGCAGCTCAATGCCAATTCCCTTTCACTTCTCAGACTTACACTTGTGCAGATCTGGCTACACAAAATTAGGAGAATTCTGTGCAAGATGAAAATTCAAGACCCCTAATTCAAAATTATTAAGGATTGCAAGATAACCACAGCAATGCATCAAGCCAAGTAGAGGATCCCCCTGAGCACTGGACTTGTGCCATTGCCCAGGTCCTATGCTCACATCACCAGTCCTGTCATCATGACATAAATTTCTTCTTCCTTGTCCAACCTAGGGGACTTCGGTACCTTCTCCTCCGAGTCACTCCTGCACTACCTCTTCCTTCATCCACAGCACACCCACTTACCTAGAATTAAGAACTAAAACCAGAAACAAACAAACAAAAAAAAGATCAAAAGAGCCACTTCTCTCAGCAAGTTTAAATCCAAATATCTCTGAGGCCAGAGAACTCTGTGAGGAGAAAGAAATTCACATGTTTAAGAGTTTATCCTTTAGCTGGGCCTCGTGGGACGCATCTGCAGTTCCAGTGCCTCTGAGGCTGAGGCAGGAGGATGGCGTGAGCCTGGGAGTTGAAGGCTGCAGTGAGCTATGGTCCCACCACTGTACTCCAGCCAGGGTAACAGAGTCAGACTCTGCCTCTCAAAAACTTAAAAATTAAATTTTAAAAAGTAGTATATTCTTAAAGTGTCTCACGGTGTTTACTCTCATCCTTGCCCAGAAACAACTCCAGTATTCTTTGTGGGACTTGGGTGGAAGACGCTGAAGAGAGTAGCATCCAGGATGTAGCCCCGATCACAAGGGCTGCCACCATTTCATGGTATTTAATAATAGCGATTTTCTCTGGGCACAGTGGCTCACGCCTGTAATCCTAGTACCTTGGGAGGCTGAGGCGGGTGGATCACTTGAGCTCAGAAGTTTGAGACCAGCCTGGGCAACATGGCAAAAGCCCATCTCCAAAAAATACAAAAGTTCGCCGGGCATGGTGGCATGCAACTGTAGTCCCAGCTACTCAGGAGGCTGAGGTGGGAGGATGGCTTGAGCCCAGGAGGCAGAGGTTGCAGTGAGCAGAGATCTCACCACTGCACTCCAGCCCGGGCAACCGAGTGAGACCCTGTCTCAAAACAAAACAGGCCGGGCACAGTGGCTCACGCCTGTAATCCCAGCACTTTGGGAGGCCGAGACGGGCAGATCACGAGGTCAGGAGATAGAGACCATCCTGGCTAACACGGTGAAACCCCGTCTCTCCTAAAAATGCAAAAAATTAGCCGGGCGTGGCAGCAGGCACCTGTAGTCCCAGCTGCTTGGGAGGCTGAGGCAGGAGAATGGCGTGAACCCGGGAGACGGAGCTTGCAGTGAGCCGAGATCACGCCACTGCACTCCAGCCTGGGCGACTGAGCGAGACTCCGTCTCAAAAACAAACAAACAAAAAAAAAGTAAAACCAATTTTTATCTATTGAACCCTTACTATTTGACAAAACACTGCCTTAAGATTTTCGCATATAGGTATGTCTTCCCATTCTCACACCAACTCTGCAAGCCAGGCACAGAGACAGAAAAAAACTACTATCCCCATTAAAAACAAAAACAAAAAATGAAGCCAGACAGCTAGTAAGTGACAGAGTAGGATTTGAATCCAGATCTGACAGAGGATTTCTGCTACACCAAACAACATTTGATCATTCCATTTATTTTGTTTGTTCGGTTTGGGTTTTTCTTTGAGACAGGGTCTCACTCTGTCACTTAAGCTGGAGTGCAGTGATGCAATCACAACTCACTACAGCCTCAACCTGTCAGACTCAAGCAATCCTCCTGCCTCAGCCTCCCAAGTAGCTGGGACTACAGGTGCATGCCACCACACACGGTTGGGTTTTCTTGTTGTTGTTGTTTTGTTTTGTTTTGTTTTGTTTTGTTTTTGTCAAGACAGGATCTTGCTCTATTGCACAGGCTGATCTCAAGCTCCTGGACTCAAGTGATCCTCTCACCTCAGTCTCCCAAAGTGCTAGGATTATAGGAGTGATCCACCTCTCCTGACCTGATCATTCTATTTCTAACCCCTGAAGACTCAACACAGGGCAAATGAAGACATTATTATCTTAAGCTGCATTTTGATGCCTTTTGCAATACTCAAATTATGTTAAAATTGATGAACCTTGAAAGTTATCATGGAAAAAATGTCAAAGATAGGCCAACCAAGGCATTTTTGGTGGGGCTCAATGTCAAAGCCTAACTGATTACCCATTGTTCTAGATACCTGTGGGTTCAGAGTTAAGACCAATGAAGCTCAAACCACTAATCTTAATGAATAGACCAAACAGGAGATCAGTAAAAATGAAGAAGCATAAACCATCCTGCAGAGATAGGATGGGTCAGAAATCATTTTAGGTCACTGGAGAAGAGAATGCACTAAAACAGAGGAGACTTTCCCAGGTCTTCCTAAAACATTGCTTGGATCATTTATTCCACAAGGTGCAATGAGCACGAATTTCTATGAGCCAGCACCGCCATGGGTGTGGGATATGAAGAATACAAGCCGTGCCAGTGCTCAGCTCAGAAGTTTCCAAGCTCTGGCCAGGCACAGTGGCTCATGCCTGTAATCCCAGCACTTCAGGAGGCCAAGGCAGGAAGATTGCTTGAGGCTAGGAGTTTGACTGCCCTGGGCAACATAGAGAGACCAAGTCTCTACAGAAAAAAAAAGCTAGGCATGGTGGCAGGCACTTATAATCCCAGCTATTTGGGAGGCTGAGGAGGGAGAATTGCTTAAGCTCAGGAGGTTAAGCCTGCAGTTAACTACGATTGTGCCACTGCACTCCAGCCTGGATGACAGAGCAAGACCCTGTCTCACAATTTAAAAAAGAAGCTTTCATGCTCCCATTGCCCAGCATTCAAGGCTTTGTAGGCTTCACCCCTCTGGTAGAGGGCATGTATACAATGCATGGAAACCAGGAGAAGGGGAAGGATGATAAAGAGAGAGCTGAATTAAAAGAGAAGTGTTGGGCCTTCTGAAGGGGGAAGTGCCTCCTGACTGTCGTACCCTGAGTTAACAGTGACTCTTTGTGGCTGGACTGTCTTCACTGATGGGCCACATTTTGCCTCCCTGACCACCAGACCTCCCTGATGAGGAGAGTGGATACCCCACCACAGTCTCAGAAAGAATGTCATCCAACACCCAAGTGCATACCCATCAATCTTCATATTGGAGTAAGTTCAGCCAATAACTGAAGTTGTTATTTCCTGCCTCTCAATTCCCAACTCCAAAGAAAATGCTGCAGTGAGTAACCATGTAGTTAGTAAATGGGACTGGTCCCCTTGATTGCAAGTTGGCTCTAATGCTGTCAGTTAAACCAGCTTCTCTGAGAAAGCCGTGTCTACCCCCACCTAGCTGCCTATCAGGTCTTACTTGGGATCCTTATAGGTATATCTGAGCCTCCTACCAACCCCTCCCCTGCAAACCCAAGCCTTATAAGGCACAGACCCTTTCTAGTCTCAGACAGATCATCTTTATTTACCAAAACCTTTTGGTGCAATTTAGTCAACTGTGAAATACTCCGTAGCAAACTTGACACTTATCCCCTATGATTCAGTTGTGCAAAATGAGCAAGATTTTTTGTTTCATAATTCTTCTCATCTGGGGCTGGAATGTGAGGAGTGTTGTAATCCCCTGAGGTTGGGGAGTTCAGCACCAGTCCGGGGTCCAGGAAGCTGTCCTCAAGTTCATCTCCACTCCACGTCTTCCCTCTGTTCATCTGCCATTCCCACACCATCTTGAATGCGGTGCCCTGCCAAAGCACATTACTCTGAGACCTGCAATCTCTCACTTTTTTTCTTTTCTTTTTAAATATTGTATTAGTCCATTGTCGCACTGCTATAAAGAAATACCCGAGACTGGGTAATTTATAAAGGAAAGAGGTTTAATTGACTCACAGTTTCTAACATGGCTGGGGAGGCTTCAGGAAACTTACAATGATGGTGGAAGGGGAAGGGGAAGCAAGGACCTTCACATGGCAGCAGAAGAGAGAAGAGTGAAGGAGGAATTCACGAACACGTGTAAAACCATGAGATCTTGTGAGAACGAACTCACTGTCACAAGAACAGCATGGGGGAAACAGCCTCCATGATCCAAGCACCTCCCTCCCTTGACACGTGGGGACTACAAGTCCCTCCCTTGACACATAGGAATTACAATTCAAGATGAAATTTGGGTAGGGACACAGAGCCAAATCATATCAAATATAAAGTTTGTTTAGAGACAGAGTCTTGCAGCCTTAAACTCCTAGTTTAAGCCATCCTCCCAGCTCAGCCTCCCAAGTAGCTGGGACCACAGGTGCACACCACTACGCCTAGTTAATTTTATTTTAATTTATTTATTGTAGAGATGGAGTCTCACTCTGTTGCCCAGGCTGGTCTTGAACTCCTGGCCTCAAACAATTCTCTTGTCTCAGCCTCCCAAGGTGCTGGGATTACAGGTGTGAGCCACACACTAAATCTTTCTCTAGGTTGTGCCATGGAAAGCTGGGCACCACCCCTAACTCTCTCAGATCCCCCTAAACCTCTCTGGAGATTTCTACAACACACTTGTCCTTGCTACCTCCTCCAGGAAATAGGGAGTGTGGGTTCTTGAATCTAATCTCTTACCTCATTTCTTTTCTCTTTCTCCTCCTCCCTGCCCAATAGATACTTTACTTCCCCATTATCTTATGGAATCTTGTATCATTGCCTCATAACTATTTTCTGTCTGTGCAGTAGTTCCTAAAAGTATGGTCTCCAGACCAGTAGCATCAACATCGTCTGGGATCTTATAAAAAATGCAAATTCTTAGCACCTAACTCAAGCCTTCTGAGTAACAATCTTTGGGGCTGGAACCCAGCAATCTATGTTTTAATAAGCCCTGCACGGGATTCTGATGCATGCTTAAGACTGAGAACCACTGCTCTAGGGTCTGAATCAATGGTTCTCCACCCTGGTTGCCTTATAATCACCTGGCTGAGCTCTTAAAAATTACTGATTTCTATGTAAATTAATACAACCTCTATGGAAAACAGTATGGAGATTCCTTGAAGAACTAAAAGTAGATCTACCATTCAGTCCAGCAAACCCACTACTGGGTATCTAGAAAAGGAAAAGAAGTCATATGGAAAAGACACACATATGCACACATATGGTTATTGCAGTCCAATTCATAACTGGAAAGATATGGAACCAACCTAAATGCCTGTTGACCAATGAGTGGATAAAGAAAATGTGGTTTATCTACACCATGGAATACTACTCAGCCATAAAAAGGGACAAAATAACGTCTTTTGCAGCAACTTGGATGGAGCTAGAGGCCATTATTCTAAGCAAAGTAACTCAGGAATGGAAAACCAAATACCATATTTTCTTGTTGATAAGTGGGAGCTAAGCTATGAGGATGCAAAGGCATACAGAGCAATGTAATGGGCTTTGGATACTCAAAAGGGAGAGAGTTGGGGATGTAGGATTAAAAAACTACATAGTGGATACAATATAAATGACTTGGGTGACGGGTGCATTAAAATTTTAGAATTAACTACTATGGAATTTATCCATGTAACCAAAAACCACTGGTACCCCAAAATCTATTGAAATTAAGAAAATTAAAATAATAATAAATACATAATTACTGATTTCTAAGCCCCACCAGAGACTAATGAAATCAGAGGCCAATGAAGAGGCCCAGTCAAATATCAATCCAGTCAGATTTAAATCAGCAAAATGGTCCAACTGACCCATAGGTACATGAACAATAATGTGTGGTCGCTGTTTTAGGCAACTAAGTTGGGGTTGGTTTCTTACGCAGCAGCAGCTAACTGCTATGCAGCATCTATATGAATTTCTGGTGGTGTAGTGACTGATCTCCTCAATTCTTCAAATTCAGCCATTGGTTCCGTTCCCTGGCTGCTCTCCTAGCTGTTCCAGCCCCTGGGAGGATACCCTAACATAGTTCCCCTTCCCAGTGACTCCACCCCAGCCTCTAGCAGCCGGATCAGACAGGAGCAGAATGAGGTTCCAAACCCATGATGGCCAATAAAAACATAATGTGAGCCACGTATTTAGTTTAAAATTTTCTGGTAGCCACATTTTTAAAAAAGATAAAAGGAAACAGTGAAATTAGTTTTAATACATACTTTATTGCATATTTTATTTTATTATACATTTCTTTAACCCAGTATATGCAACATATTATCATTTCAACGTGTGGCACTAGGCACATTGCAGGTGTTGATTAGCTACCTGTGGCTACCAAATTGAACAGAGTAGTTCCACACAGATTCTTACACATGTCCCTTCCAGAGCAACGTGACAGCAGGCATGAATAAGAAACAGAAGGAGCAAAAAGAGCTGAGCCTCTGCCAAACCCAAGTCACGTTGCCTTTTTTTTTTTTTTTTTTTTTTTTTTAGAAACAGGCTGGAGTGTAGTGGGGCGATCATAACTCACTGCAGCCTCAAACTCCCCAGCTCAAGCAATGCTCCCACCTCAGCCTCCTGAGTAGCTGGGACTACAAGCATGCACCACTCCACCTGGCTGCCCCTGCTTTTCATACCTGGCCCCTTGCCAACCAAAGTGTGGTTCTTTGACCATCAGCGTTACCTGGGGGCTTGTTAGAAATGCAGAACGTCAGGCCCTAACCCAAATCTACTGAATCAGAATCTGCATTGTAGAAAGATCCCAAGTGGTTCATGGGAACATTACATTATTACAGGCATTGGCCAAGGCTAGCCTGTAATTTAGTTACTCATCTGTTTCACCTGTAGGCCACTACCCTACAAGGGCAAGGACTGTCCTTTTCTTCACCACCCTGTTTTCTGAACATCTACTATAGAGCTTGGCATAATAACTACCTGGACAAGAAAATTAATGAAGTTCTTCTTGTCCTATCCATTCACCCACTGGGGTTTCTGTAAACTAGCCCACTTCCTTTTCTCTCTCTCTCTCTTTTTTTTTTTTTTTTTTTGAGACGGAGTCTCACTCTGTCGTCCAGGCTGGAGTGCAGTGGTGCAATCTTGGCTCCCTGCAGCCTCCGCCTCCCAGGTTCCAGTGATTCTCCTGCCTCAGTCTCTCAGGTAGCTGGGATTACAGGCACACGTTACCACGTCTGGCTCATTTTTGTATTTTTAATAGAGACAGGGTTTTACCCTGTTGGCCAGGCTGGTCTCAAACTCCTGACCTCAGGTGATCCGCCTGCCTCAGCCTCCCAAAGTGCTGAGATTACAAGCATGAGCCACTGCGCCCGGCCATTCTATTTTTCTTTAAATCCCGCCTGGGAAAAAGAAAAAGAGTACATTGTGCATGACCAATTTAAAAACACCTGCCTGTGTCCTCAACAATAGTCTGTTCCACTTTAAAAGTGCAAGGCCTGACAATGCCCTGGGGTTCCTCGTGCCTTAGATAAACTGCAGCCTTTGCAGAGCTAACCCCCCAAAGCTGTTGGAAGCCAGGGCCAGGATTCAGCTGTGCCAGTCTGATGTTTACTTTTCACCAAAGTATTATGTCTGAATAGAACCCATTCTGCTATTTTAGAAAGTGTAAATGGTTGGGGGCTACTCAGGAAAGGTAGCTCGGAGGAGGAGACCCAAGAAGGGGCTTAGAGTTGAGACTCTAGTAGGGAGGAAGACTTGAAGATGAGGACCTTTACTACCCCTATCAGAATAAGAAAATGCCAGGTGCCCATATTAAACATTGGTGGGCTGATAGAAACTGGGGGATGGGGAATGTTAAACCTCCCAGTGCTGTCCCCATGGAGCCACCACTGGTATTCAGGTCTCAGGAAACGAAACCACAAATCACCAGGAGGATGTGTGTTTGGAGTTCAATGTTGGTCCTAACCAAGGTAGTAGAATTTTGTATCTTAGAACATCAGAGCTGGTTGTGACGTGCCAGAAGTTGGGTGTTTCAGAAATATTTGTTTAAAGTAAAGCAGGTATTAGCTTCGGTTGTGATTTTGCTCATCTTTTTGATGTCATTGAGACCAGGGATCCAGCAATTCCTGAATCTTGTCGTCCATCTCCTAACACCCTCCTGTTCGCTCGACCCCATTCCCAAAGTTCTTTAGGGAGCTATATGCAAGAAGCAGCAGCTAAACTGGAATCAAAACACATTTTTATTAATAGTTGAATCTGGACCTAATAGTCACCCATGTAGAGCTTCCTTTAAAAAGTTAGAATATCACTTGAGCTCAGGAGTTCAAGGCTGCAATGAGTTATGCTCACACCGCTGCATTCCAGCCTGGCCGATAGAGCGAGACCCTATCTCTTAAAAAATAAAAGAGTTAGATTAGAGCACTTGGTTTAGGCTGTAACCAAAAACAGTTTTTCTAGTCCCACCCAGCCTCCCAATTAATGAATATAAATCTTAGAGTCTTACCAAACTTAATACAGAATCCAACCCAATGGCCCACATGTAAGGCAACATGCAAGAGCTCAGGCAGGCCATGAGATCAGAGCACTGCCCAGCCTGTGACAGGGGAAGAAGGGCAGAGCTGCAGCCTTTGCCACACAGTGACACTAGGGACAAATGGCCCAGGGAGTGTCTAGGACTCTGATGGAGCCAATTAGCACCTTCTCCTTGCAGAGAAGCTAAAAGGATAACAGGCAGAGAGTGAGCAGCCATGCAATCTGAAGAGTCCTCTCTACCTAAATAAATGAATAAAGAAATAACCTGTCAGGCACCATCCAACTCCTACACTTTACAGATGAGAAAACGCAGATCCCCAGTGGGAAAGAGGCTAGCCCAGGGTCACACAACAGGACCATTGGCACAGGTGGGGTGAGAACCTGGGTTTCTGATTTCTGATTCAGAGCTTGGTAGATTGGACCCAGCTGGACCCAATTGGTAGCTTTTCCCTATTGGATTCAGCTTTCAGGACCTATACAACTCTGTAAAAGAATGGAACAAGCTTAAGTGTAATGGAATCTCCTGGAAATGGCAGCAACACTTCCATTGGCCAAAACGGGATCACATGACCATCCCTAGCTGCAAAAGAGTCTGGGAAAGCAGGGAATGGAATTGAGCAATTGATTGGCTTATTGACTGACCATCATCCATAGTCCAGAGCGAGCCCACTCCTAATTGGAACAAATTCAGAGTAGACAAAAAAGTAGGGGGAATGGGTCACTTGTAGGTCACATTTTCCAACCCAGTGATAATATTATGTTCATATCATAAAGAAAGTGCCTGATATTAGAGAGCTAAAGTGATAAGGTCACAGCTAATTAATGGTCAAATCACATTTCTACCTGACTCCAGAATCTGAGCTCTTACCTACAATAGAATATTGACTTTCGGAAAGAACACAAAAAATATGGAGCTCTTCAAGAGTTTGAGAATCTTACTTTGCAAAGCTACGCCAATGTTCTCGAAATCATCTAATCAAATGATACTTGAAATTAGTATATATATTTTTCACTCAAAGCAACAAAAAATCATTTTTTAATCATAGCAATTTGAGAACATTCTTTCCTCATGATGGAAGCATATAGGACCATTAGGCTGTACAATCCCAGGAGGTGCCATTCATATAGCAGCCTCTATTCATAGCACCTCCTAGAGTTGTGCAGTGCACAACCCACTCAGCCAGATACTAAATCATGCAAAATTAAACACGTTTCTCTGGTCCTTCATTTCCTCATCCACAAAGTGAGCTGGTTGTTCTAGAAAAATTCAGAGGTTCCTTTCGAGACTGAATAAGATACTGCGACAAACCATGTGTATTCACAAGGAGAATAATAAATAGGCAAGAATATAAAAGTGTCTTATGCCTCCCCAGGAAAACTTGCTTTGCACGGTGCAGAATAGAGATGGCTCTGAAATATTCCTCGTAATACAGCCTTTTCGGTTATAAAACACCCTTGTTAACAATCCACAACACTCTGGAGCTTAATTTCATCAGAAACAAAATACGTCCTTACAGTCACATAAAAGTGTTCCCTCTTCCTCGTCAGACAAACAGCAAATGGGGCGTTGATCCCTGAAGGACACTATTTATGGGCAGTGCGCCTGCTAAGAATTGGCATGACCTTTCTTCCCATATCTGTCTAGTCCCCAGAGGGATAGGCCCTCTTATTACATTTTCCCAGCCGGGAGTTTAGCTCCACAGGCAACCTCCTGTCATTTGTTTGTCTGATGGGTATTATTTCTTCTAAGAATCTAATTAGGATCTTTTAAAGAGTTCAGCCTGGGAGTGAGGGAATTAAATGTGACTCAGAGTGTGCGCTGCCCAAAGCCAGGCGAAAAGTCAGATGATCATTCATTGGTTTATTCAGATATTTATGCGGTCCGCAAGCCCTGACAATGTACACTTGTGTGTGTGCCAACCTATGCTGGGGGTTGAGGCAAGTGGATAGGAATGGAGGATCTCTCTCCACCTTGGAGGAGTTTAGCCACATATCGCTGATAAATTCCACTTGAAGGGAAGTAATTGAATACATGGCACACAATGTCATGTGTCCACCAAGTCTTCTTTTTTTTTTTTTTTTTTTTTTTTTTGAGACAGTCTCACCCTGTCATTTAGGCTGGAGTGCAGTGGTACAATCATGCCTCAATGCAGCCTCAATTTCCCGGGTCCCAGTGATCCTCCCATCTCAGCTTCCCAAGTAGCTGGGACCACAGGTGCACACCAGCACGTCAAGTTAATTTTTTTTTTTTTTTTTTTGAGGTGGAGTCTCGCTCTGTCGCCCAGGCTGGAGTGCAGTGGCGCAATCTTGGCTCACTGCAAGCTCCGCCTCCCGGGTTCACACCATTCTCCTGCCTCAGCCTCCCGAGTAACTGGGACTACCGGTGCCCGCCACCACACCAGGCTAATTTTTTGTATTTTTAGTAGAGACGGGGTTTCACTGTGTTAGCCAGGATGGTCTCGATCTCCTGACCTCGTGATCTGCCCGCCTCGGCCTCCCAAAGTGCTGGGATTACAGGCGTGAGCCACTGCGCCCAGCCGCGTTAATTTTTGTAGAGACAAGGTCTTACTATGTGGCCAGGCTGGTCTTGAACTCCTGGGCTCAAGGAATCGCCCACCTTGAACTCCCAAAGTGCTGGGATTAAAGGCGTGAGCCATGGCACCTGGCCTCCCAGTCCTCTTTCATTTTCTTATATTTTGGGCCAAAGGAAGACTGCATTTCACAGTTCCCTTGCAGTGAGGTGAAGTCTTGTAACTAGTTCTAACCAATGGGCTGTAGCAGAAGTCACCATTGTATTCAAGAACCCAGGTGCAGCTGTCAGGTCTCCTTTACCCTGCTTTGGGGACGAATAATGCAGAGGTTGTGTGTATGAATATCTGCCAGCCTGAATCTCTTCGGTCTGACAAATTCACCTTGGTTTTGTAAAATGTTAAAATTAGGATAAGTGGGTGAAGGGTATACTGGAATTCTCTGTACTATCTCTGCAACTTTTCTGGAAATCTAAAATTATTTAAAAATTAAAAGTTGGCTGGGCGTGGTGGCTCACACCTGTCATCCCAGCACTTTGGGAGGCCAAGGCGGGTGGATCACCTGAGGTCAGGAGTTGAAGACCAGTTTGACCCACATGGTAAAACCCCATCTCTACTAAAAATACAAAAATTACCCAGGCATGGTGGCACATGCCTGTGGTCCCCGCTACTCGGGAGGCTGAGGCAGGAGAATTGCTTGAACCTGGGAGGTGGAGGCTGCAGTGAGCCAAGATCACGCCACTGCACTCCTGCCTGGGTGACAGAATGAGACTCTGTCTCAAAAAAACATAAAAGTTGTTTAAAAATCAGTGCAAATGTTTTCCAAGTATCTACTCTGAAGGTTATATAAGTGAAGCAAATCTGTGTGTAGAGTTGTCAGAAAAAAATACAGCAGTCCCTAAGCCAAGGAAAAAATACAGTAATCCCTAGGCCAAGCCTGGAATAGACACAGAAATTGCAAGCATGAGTATGAGGTGGACGCTGGTATCTAGCATCTCCCAGTCCAGTATGAGTCTCCAGGTATATCCCAGCCCCTGGTGTAGTGCCTGGCACTAAGCCACAGCACCATTACTGTTTGTTGTTTGAATGAGTGGGTGCACGACTTCATTCATTCAAGGTACACTTAATTAAGTACCTACTGTGAACAAGGCCGTGTTCTAGGCACTACAGATGCAAACACTGCACATTAATTACAGTGAACAAGACAGACAAAAACTCCCTGCCCTCATTATAATTACCTACCAGTGTTGGGGCAGGGGAAATGAAAACATAAAAAAGCAGCTGGGTGTGGGGGTGGCTCACGCCTGTAATCCCAGCACTTTGGGAGGCCGAGGCAGGCTGATCACCTGAGGTCAGGAGTTGAGACCAGCCTCTCCAACCTGGCAAAAACCCATCTCTACTAAAAATACAAAAATTAGCTGGGCAAGGTGGCGGGCGGCTGTAGTCCCGGCTATTCGGGATGCTGAGGCAGGAGAATCACTTGAACCCGGGAGGCGGAGCTTGCAGTGAGCCAAGATCGCACCACTGCACTCCAGCCTGGGTGACAGAGCTAAACTCTGTCCAAAAAAAAAAAACATATAAAAGCGAATATATGGGTATTCAGATAGTGATCAGTGCTACACAGAAAAATGAAGCAGATGAGGAAATTTGGGAGTATGAAATAAGGTGGGCAGTGTGATTGCAATTTTAAAGAAGGTGTCAGGGAAGCCTTGCTGGGTGACGGTTCAGCCAAGATCTTCAGAAAGTGAGATGTGTATAAAAGTATATCTGAAGGAATAAGAAGTGTCTTGGTAGCCATAAGTAAATATCACAGACTGGGTGGCGTACCCAGCAGACATTTATTTCTCATAGCTCCGGAGGCTGGAAGTCTGATATCAAGGTGTCGGCCAGTTTGGTTTCTCCTGAGGTCTCTCTCTGGGGCTTGCAGCTGGCCACCGTCCCGCTGTGTCCTCACATGGTCGTCCCTTGCTTCTGTATTGTCTGAGTCCTAGTCTATTCTTATGAGGACACGAGTCATATTGCATTAGGGCCCATCTGTGTGATCTCATTTTACATTAACTACCTCTTAAAGATCCTATCTCCAAATACAATCGCAATTCTGAGACATTGGGGTTTAAAATATCAACATAGAAATTTTAGGGGATGTAATTCAGTCCATAACAGTGAATGAATGAATGAACGAATGAATGAATGAATGAACCAGTCTGCTGCTTTGCTTATGGGTGAGAGAGTGAAGGCAGTCAGAGAAACATGGGACAAAAGGAACAGGGGATGAGGGGCAAAAAGCCACATCAGGAGAGAAAAACAGAGATTTGACATGTGTTGTTTTTCAATTCCCTCTTGGCCAATTCAAAATATGTTTTTCCCAGCTCTGACTCTTAATTATTTCCGGAAACGGTTTCATTAACTGCTGTCCTGCAGCAGGATGCAGTGATGAAATCCCTGAACTTAGAGCCAGAAGATGTGACTTCTGCTCTGCTGGGTGACTTTGGGGGAAGTCACTAACCTCCCTGGGCCTCCTTTCAATGGGGATGGAAATCCCTGCCACCTTTCAGAACTGCAAGAGAAGTTCAGGGAGGTAACTGGCAGGCAGATGAGGGCTTTGTAAACAGGGAAATGTAATATAAATAAAAACCTAAGGTATTGCTATGAAGCTTGCTGTGAAAACCACTGCAGACAGCTCGTGCCTGGGGCCCTCTGGTCATTTCGAAGGAAGCTTATTTATTAAACTCCAGCTTTTCCCTGGTTGTTCTCTTCAGCCCTTCAGGACGATCAGAGAGCTGGGGGAGCACAGGGCTGGGAAGAAGAAAGGAGAAAGGAGAAGAAAGAGAAATAGATTCCACCTGAAGCCCAGAGCTGGTGATTTTTGCCTCATCAAGGATTCTTGCTGATACTGACCAGCACCTGACTTTGACATTGATGGGAGCTGACATTGATGGGTACCCTCCTCATTAGGCTCTGTACTAAATCCTCCCCAGGCATCAACTTACCGAATTCTCATAACACCCTCTGAGATTGGGGCTATTATCTACCCATTTTGCAGGTGAATAAACTGAGGTTCAGAGGCATTAATTGCCCAGGGTCAATTAAGAAGCAGAACTGAGCCCAGATCTGTCAGCTTCTCTCTTAACCTTGACCTACACCCCCTCATCATTCCTCAAAATATCCTGGCATTTAGTAGGTACTAAAGACATGTTAGATCTCTAAATTCTCTAGTTTGAATCCCAGCTTTGACACTTTCCAGCGTGTGAAGTTGGACAAGTTATCTTCTTTCTCAGAGGACAAAAATCCCTGCCCCTCCCACCTGTCAACTCCAGTACTTGCCAAGTATGAGTCAGAGACTGTTACTTAACCTCTCTGAGCCTCGGTTCCTGTAGCAGTAACATGAGATAATAACAGTTGATATTCCAAGTGTAAAGCACATAGCCTAGTGTCAGGCACAAAGAAAGTGGTCAACCAGGCAGTTAGCAATTCAGGACAGGGGTGACAACATGGCCCCTATATTCCATCCAGGGTAAGTAAGAAGAGCAGAGATAAACACACAGACCGGAAGGATAAATTTAAAATGTTCACTTCTGCTGATTTCAGAACTTAAGATCAAGAAAATAATGATCTCAGCTAAAGATGTGCAGTTTTCCTTTGACTAGAAAACAAGATATTGGGTGATGCATTGCGTTTTCCTTATTGCTTTGCCAGAAAGCTCAGAGCTAAATCTAATTCTTATTAAGAGTAACTGCATGAATCTGGGTTTAGCAAACTTCCTTTATAAGATATGTATTTATAAATTTCTGTTCTATTGACTTTACTGTTCCTGTAACATTTAGAGTTAACTTGAAAGAAATTGTTAAATCTAGCTGCTTGAAAAACAGGCAAGGTTAAAAATGATCAACACATATTATGTGGTTATAGTTTAAAGTAATGCATTTGAAATCAAAGTATTACCCATTACTTAAATTTTAGACAAAGATAAAAGGCACAGAGGCAGGTCCAGATCTATACATTTAGGTTAAAATATTGTTTTAAGGAAAAAAATAAAAGGCAACTAGATGCCAGAGATTAATTTCAAAGTGGAATTCGTTCACATGAAACATTTAGAGGAAAAAAAAAAAATTGCAAATCTTCCCCAGAGCTGCCCAGCCCTGTTTGCAGGCAGGGAGTCCCCCTTGGCCCCACCCAGGCTGACACTTTGCTTTTTTGAGTCCCAGCTCTCAGAGGAACAGAAGCCTGCTCCATTTGCCCATGCCGGGAGGGATTTCCTGTTTATCTTTCCAGATCGTGTGTCCACATGCACAAGATGTGAATCCGGGGCAGAAGCCAAGATGATGAGAGCTATTTCTGCAAGCCAGTTCGACGTTAAACATGCAGGGAATGAAGGAAGTTTACATGTAAATCAAATTAGTCGTGTCCCATTATCTGGGGTCTCCAGAAAATGGGGTGTGTGTGTGTGTGTGTGTACACGCGTGCACGCACGCGTGCATACACTTATATCCAAATATGATATTCTTTTTCTTTTTTTTTTTTGAGATGGAGTCTCACTCTGTCGCCCAGGCTGGAGTGCAGTGGCACAATCTCGGCTCACCGCAACCTCCGCCTCCCGGGTTCAAACGCTTCTTCTGCCTCAGCCTCCCAAGTAGCTGGGATTACAGGCGAATGCCACCACGCCCAGCTAATTTTTGTGCTTTTAGTAGAGATGGGGTTTCACCATGTTGGCCAGGCTGGTCTCAAACTCCTGACCTCAAGTGATCCGCCCACCTTGGCCTCCCAAAGTGCTAGGATTACAGGCCTGAGCCACCACGCCTGGCTGATATTCTTTCCAAATACTGTAGACCATGGGTGTTCAATCTTTTGGCTTCCCTGGGCCACATTGGAAGAAGAATTGTCTTGGGCCACACACAAAATACACAAATACTAATGAAAGCTGATGAGCTAAAAATAAATACATACATACATACATACATACATACATACATACATACATACATAAATCTCATAATGTTTTAAGAAAGTTTACAAATTTGTGTTGGGCCACATTCAAAACCATCCCGGGCTGCACGCAGCCCACAGTCTGTGGGTTCGACAAGCCTGCTATAGACTGTTACAAGGATTCTCATTTTGGCACCAATGTAATGGCCAAAAGATTGGAAACAATATAAAATTAATCGATGGGAACTGGTAAAACGATACACCCACATGATGGGAAAGAATGCAGGTATTCACAAAGAAAGAGGACACAGTCACTTTGGAAAACAGTTTGCAGTATTTAAAAGCTGAACATAGGCTGCAGTTTCTCCAGTACTCTTAGAGCAAACCCCTAAGTCCCTCGCGCAGTGTATATCAGGATTTCCAAAGCTAGGCACTACTGACACTTGGGGGCCAGATTACTTTTTGTTGTGGGGGCTGTCCTGAGCGTCACAGGATGTTTCTAAGCCTCCACCCACAGGATGCCAGTAGCACTCCCCTCTGCAAGTCAGGGCAACCAAAAATGTCTCCAGGCATTGCCAAAATGTCACTACATGCAACAACATCCATAAATCTCATAAACTAGTGCTTAGCCAAAGAAGCTAGACACACACGCGCAAAGAGTACATATTTATACATCTATTGTGGTTGAGGGAGGGGAGGGACGGGCACGGAGGTTCTAGAATAAAGGTAGCATTCTGGTTTTGGATTGCAATACTGATTACTCAAGTGTTTTTCACACTGTAAAAGTTCACCCTGCTATGCAATTTTCTATAATTATGATTCAATAAAATGGTTTTTAAAATGAGGCATATTGAGATGGCTAGATATGGAAAGATCTCCAATACGTATAAGTGGTGGGGGGAAAAAAAAAAAAAAGCAAGTTGATCGCATACTGTAATTTTTTTGTGTTTGTAAGGGATGTATCAGAGCAACCAGGAAGCACACACCGCTTGCTGATGTGAGTACATGTTGTCAATCACTGCAGTGTGCCCCAGCCCTCATGAATAAATGCATAAGTTGTCCAGACCCTACGACTCAGCCCATCTGGTCACCAGGGATATGTCCTAGAGAACCTCCTGCCCGTTGCCCAAGGGCATATGTGCAGGAAGGCTCCTTGCAGTGTTGCTGGAATATCAGCTGAGGCTCAGAGAGGTTAAGTTACTTGCTAAATATCACACAGCTTATGAATAGGAAAGCTAGCAGCTGAGCCCAGGTTTATTTAAACCCAGAGCTTGAGCTCCTAACCACCATACTGTATGACTGCTACCTCTGCTCCATGCCGTACACTGGCTGGGTAGGGTGGCATAGACAGGAACAACTTGGCCAGCGGGCTCGAATGGCATCCAAAGATCATTCCATCCATACTTTACTGAACTAATGAAAAGTTTGTGGCTATGGCATGGGCCTCCTCCTCAACTCTTGGGGCACAATGGAGCACCCCAAGCCCTTTCTTCTACCATCCCTTACTCTTGTCAACCCTTGGGTCCTTCTCCTGCCCCCCACCCAAGGTCTCACTTCACCACAGTCAGAGTTCACATCTGGATGGGGAAAGGGAGCTTTCCATCTTCAGGGCAGAAAGGGGGAGGAGTGACCCTTTTCAGTGACCTCCAAAACCAAACTACGCAGACTGAATTAGTTTAGGCTCCCCAAGAAGCGGACCCTGAAACAGGGATTGGGGTGTGAGTAGCTTATTTGCGCAGTGATTCCAGGAAACACCGGGAGGGAGGGGACAGTGAGAGACAGAGATGGGAATGGGAAGGCAGCCAAGAAAGGGTATGTCCCCAGGCATATTCCTATGGGAGGATGGAGGAGGGGTAGCAACTGAGGTTCAGCTCTGCTCGGGCCAGGGCAAAGCATGCATCCCAGAGCTGTCCCACGGGAAAGGCGAGGGAGCTGGGCGATTATCCACCAGTACCATCTGTGGTTGGTTGAGTGCTGCTCCCTGGGGCTCACACATTCCAGCAATGTCTGTCTTGTCCTACATGTGGGTGGAATGTCCTGTCACAAACAGATAAGATCTCCCGGGCCTGAGCTGCAGGTGTTCACAGGAGGCCACCTTCAGAGTGAGGACGTGAGAGCAGCATGGATCCACAGGCTGCAGGGGAGGCACCTCTGCCATCATCATTGTCTGTCTCTTTGCCAGCCTTGAATTATATCACAGGTTGCTCTCCTTTGATTGCAGCCTTGGAAACATGAGGACGCAAAGGAAAAGAAACCCACCCTCCCATATACTGTGGGTTAACCTGGAATCCCCCCAAACTCCACGGTGGGCCCGGCAGCCCCCTCCCTCAGCCCCAGCACAGTGGGAGACTAACGGTGGCAGCAAGCTCAGGCTTGATGTACCCAAAGCCCTTGCAGGAGGAAGCCAAGGGTGCCTCTTGCCTTTGGGAAGGGAGAAGCTGTGAGTTGACTGAAGTGATCAAAGGCACCTCCATCCTTTACAGATGCAACGAGTTGCTAACACTTTCCGAGAGGGATTAAATAAATGAACATCGGAAACTCTGTCCCTGGGCGGAAAAGAAAAGTCACCCGCAGGCATGAACACACTCTAGAAACTCTTGCTAGCATCTGAGCTGTTCCCCGCTTTCTCTCCTTCTGATTTTGGATCAACCATCAAAAAAGGCAAACTCCTTTCCATGCTGGTAATGATGGTGATAATGATAATAATAACAACAATGATAGCAGTGACCCTCACTCCTGAGACTTGTAAATATCGCTTTACATCTAGCAACTCATCTCATCTTCCCAAAAAGTCTAACAAGGAGGCCAAGCGCAGTGGTCCATGCCTGTAATCCCAGCAGTTTGGGAGGCCCAGGCAGGCAGATCACTTGAGGTCAGGAGTTCGAGACCAGCCTAGCCAACGTGGTGAAACCCTGTTTCTACTAAAAATACAAAAATTAGCCAGGTGTGGTTGTGCGTGCCTGTAATCCCAGCTACTCGGGAGGCTGAGGCAGGAGAACCATTTAAGCCCGGGAGGTGGAGGTTGCAGTGAGCCGAGATTGTGCCACTGCACTCCAGCCTGGGTGACAGAGTGACACTCTGTCTCAAATAAAGAAAAAAAATGCCTCACAAGGAGAATCTAAAATGAGCCCTATCTTGTCAGTGAGGAAAGTGAGGCTCAGAGAAGGTGAGTCAGGGGTCACAAACTCAAATGCCTACAGGGGCAGCAGACAAGATAATCCAGCGAGTTGGGTGGCTATCACATATGGACTGTGATTCATGAGGACTATGTGAACTGGAGATGGAGCAGGCAGCCCCTCCTGAGCCCCAGCCTTGCCACTGCCACATGGGAACATGGGCACAGTGTAACCGACCTTATTTTTCAAGTGAAGACAGAAAATTGGATTTGAATGTGACATTGGCCCAGTTTTGTAAGCAGCTGAAATCAGTTAGAATTAGTTCCCTCTCCTTATAACAAAATAACAGGGCTAAGATAAAAGTTTCTTTCACACACCAAAAAGAAGTTGGAGGCTGGGCGCAGTGGCTCACACCTGTAATCCCAGCACTTTGGGAGGCTGAGGCAGGTGGATCATTTGAGGTCAGGAGTTCGAGATCAGCTTGGCCAACATGGTAAAAC
Organism: Macaca nemestrina; assembly: GCF_043159975.1. Lineage (NCBI taxonomy): Eukaryota > Metazoa > Chordata > Mammalia > Primates > Cercopithecidae > Macaca > Macaca nemestrina. The sequence continues at coordinate 18,374,262 of NC_092142.1, read as the reverse complement.
TCTGTCTCCACTAAAAATACAAAAATTAGCTGGGCATGGTGGTGGGCACCTGCAATCCCAGCTACTCAAGAGGCTGAGGCAGGAGAATTGCTTGAACCCAGGAGGTGGAGGTTGCAGTGAACTGAGATCGCACCTCTGCACTCCAGCCTGGGAAACAGAGCAAGACTCTATCTCAAAATAAATAAATAATAAGAAGTTGGAGTCTGGGCACTATGGCTCACACCTGTAATCCCAGCCCTTTGGGAGGCCAAAGATGGGAGATCATTTGAGGCTAGTTGTTCAAGACCAGCCTGGACAACATAGTGAGACACTATCTCTACGAAAAAATTTAAAAATTAGCTGGGTATGGTGGTGTGTGCCTGTAGTCCCAGCTACTTTGGAGGCTGAGGTAGGAGGACTGCTTGAGCACAGGAGTTTGAGACTGCGGCAAGCTACGATGGTGCTGCATTTTAACTTAATCACCTCTTTAAAACCCTTACTTCAAAATATGATTACATTCTAAGGTTCCGGGGCTTAGGACTTCAATATATGAATGGCAGGGAGGAGACACAATTAAGCCCATAACACTGTCCATCTCCCCAATTCACCCAAAACCTCCTTAAGAGTAGAATTTATGTCTGGTCCAAGAAACTACTGTGTTTTTTTATAGCTGAGCACATGTACCATTCATGGACCATGTGACATACATGTTTTAGGTTAGTAGGTATTAGAAATTATTGTATTAGAAAAATATGTATAACTAGCACAATAAACCAATAATTTCACAGATAGTGTTTGGAATAAGGCTAGAGAGAAAAAAACAAAAAACAAAAAAACAAGCAACTATCTTAGTCCATGTGAGCTGCTATAACAAGATGCCCTAAACTGGGTGGCTTATAAACACAGAATACTTCTCAGCCAGGCGCGGTGGCTCACATCTGTAATCCCAGCACTTTGGGAGGCCGAGGTGGGTGGATCACCTGAGGTCAGGAGTTCGAGACCAGCCTGACCAACATGGTAAAACCCCATCTCTACTAAAAATACAAAAATTAGCCGGGCATGATGGCACACATCTGTAATCCCAGCTACTCGGTCAGCTGAGGCAGGAGAATGGGCTTGAACCCGGGAGACGGAGGTTGCAGTGAGCCAAGATCATGCCATTGCACTCCAACCTGGGCAACAGAGCAAGACTCCATAAAACAAACAAACAAACAAACAAAATCCAGAAATGTATTCCTCACAGTTCTGAAGGCCAGGAGGGCCGAGATCAATGTGCGGGTAGATTTGGTGTGTGCGGAGGGCCCACTTCCTGGTTCACAGATGGTGCCTTATCGCCGTGTCCTCACATGGCAGAAGGGGCGAGGGAGCTCTCTGGTGCCTCTTACAGAAGGGCACTAATCCCATTCCTGAGAACTTCTCCCCCATGACCTACTCACCTTTCAAGAGCCCCTCGTATCCTCACATTGGCGATTAGGTTTCAGCACATGCATTTATGAGGGACACATAAGTCCATGGCAGCAGTGTTAAGAAGAAGTAAACAGTCTGGGCGCAGTGACTCACGCCTGTAATCCCAGCATATTAGGAGGCCAAGGCGGGTGGATCACCTGAGGTCAGGAGTTTGAGACCAGCCTGGCCAACATGACAAAACCCCATCTCTACTAAAAATACAAAACTTAGCCGGGCGTGGTGGTGGGTGCCTGTAATCCCAGCTACTTGGGAGGCTGGAGCAGGAGAATTGCTTGAACCTGGGAGGCGGAGGTTGTGGTGAGCCGAGATCGCACCATTGCACTCCAGCCTGGGCAACAAAGTGAGACTCCGTCTCAAAAAATAAAAATCAACATAAAAAAAGAAGAAGAAGGAGTAAACAAATTGTCTCGCAGGAGGTACTGTGAGGTGGCAGAGATACTCCCCAAGGGCTGGAGCTGGGGGAACCCAGCACTAAGAACCAGCTCTGAAGTCACATGACCCTGAACTCCCTTCCTGGGGCTCCTGCTCATTGGCTATATGACCTTGGTCAAGTCACTCAACCTTTCAGAACCTCATTTTCTCAACTATATGCTGAGGATTCTAAATACTCCAGCCTCCTATGGCTGTTCCAAGCATCACATCAGCCTTGTAAGGAAGATCACTGGGACGTCAGTCCTGGCTCTGCTGTTTCCTGGCTCTGTGACCTTGGGGAAATTACTTTACCTCTCTGAGCCTGCTTCTTCTGTAAGAAGAGCATTAGGGTACCAAACTCCTAGGATGGTCACAAGGATTCAGTGACTTAATTTCAGCTTTTGAGTGGTGTCTGGGGGTAATGAACGTTCAATCAACATCATTATTATTAGTCACCCAAGGGTGGCTCTGATACACGCTGAACTGGTCCCTTCCAGTGGCCTTGATCATGGGCACTACCCAGCTCCAGGCTAAAGCTGATGTCAGATTGCCACATTGGAAGTCCACATCCTGCCATTGTCCCCAACACCCACTGTCTCAAGGCAGGGAGATGAGGTCATGGGAATTGATGTTTTGTCCTGAAGGGATAGGCAAGGGTGGATGGGCAGCCCCTCTCTCCCACTCCTGATTGCTAAATGGGGAAGCTTTGGCCTCAGTTTCCAGGTCTGTCCAAAGATCTTTACTTCTTTCCTAGACATTTCTGTATACCTGAACTTTTTACAGTCAGCATATATCACTTCTATAATAAGCAAACAAGAAAGCTATTTTCACTTTTGTAAAACCAATTCAGGCCTGGCTCACACCCTCCTAGATTCCCAGAGTCACCTTCTGACCTATCTGGGTCACTTGTTCTTTGGTCTGACTCTCTCTAAACACAGAGCTGCTGTGTTCCAATAAAACTTTATTTATACAAAGAGGCTGCAGGCAGGATTTGGTCCATGGTCCATAGTTTGCCCTGACCTAGGATGCTGTGTGGAACACAGTAAGTGCTATACGAGTGTTAGCTATGAGTGAATGTGTGTGAGCTCACAAGCATGTATGTCTATGCGTACATGTGTGCACATGTGTATCTACATGGGAAGCATGTCTCTGAATGTGTATTGTGTCTGTGTGTGGGATCTGTTTAGCCCTTCTATAAAAAACAAAACAACAAGCTCATACCAGCCAACATTTCAACGCAGCTACCCCAGACTTCCTGCTTCTATTCTGGTGAGAAAGGGAAGCTTCGGGCGCCAACATCCAGTGGCCTAATGGAAAGGGAAGCTTCGGGAAAAGCCAAGAGAAGAAAGAGCTGGTGTGTCTCTGTCATTTTCATCTGGGTTAAGATTGGAGGGAAGCCATCATTGGTGGTTGTGCTACTGTAGGGCCGGCAGCCCACGCCTTCCCATCTGCTGAAAGGATGAAGTCAGTCCTCTGGGGGAAAAGGGGGTGGAGAGGGGACACTGTAAAAATGAAAAGGGAAGCTTTTGAGGAGCTTTGAAGGAGGGGTTGGGGCGGAGGGAGAATGACTCCCCGCTCCTGTGGTGGGTGGCTTTTCCAGACAGCTTGTAAACATCTGCTTGCTTGTTTCATTTTGATCTCCCGCCGAGGGACTTCTGAGGGGCTACTTCCTGTATGACTAACTTCCTTGGCCGGCTTTGCAAGGGCCAAGGAAATGCAGTGAGCGTTAATTTTGGAGTCAGCGGATGAGAGTTCAAATCCCTGTTTGCACTTCTTTACTAAATGCCCTGGGGGCATATGCTGTCATCCCTCTGAGCCTCAGTTTCCACCTCTGTAAATTGGGGCCCCTGTTATAATAGTATCACCTCCTAGGACTATGGCAGTGATCAGAGGAGAACCGTGTGTGTCCAGCATTTGTCACACAGCTTCACTCAGTAAGTGCTCCCAAAGGTGACACCCTGAAACAGACCCCCACGGGTTAGTGCACTGGGCTTCAAGATTTCAGGGAAGCCTTCCCTAATTCCCCCAGCTGCACTAGGTCCCTTTGACTTATAGTGTCATAAAAACTGGTTTCTTTCCTTCAAAGCATTTACCTCTGTTAGTTTTGTTTTTTGTTTGTTTGTTTTTGAGACAGGGTCTCACCACTCTGTCACTCAGGCTGGAGTGCACCATCACGGCTCACTGCAGCCTCAACCTCCCGGGCTCGGGCAATTCTCCCACCTCAGCCTCCCAAGTAGTTGCGAATACAGGTGTGTGCCACCATGCCTGGCTAATTTTTGTATTCCTTGTAGAGACGGGGTTTTGACATGTTGTCCAGGCTGGTCTTGAACTCTTGGGCTCAAGTGATACACCTGCCTTGGCCTCCAAAGAACCAGGATTACAGGCATGAGCCACTGTTCCTGGCCCTCTGTTAGTTATTTAGTGCTCACTGGCACGCTTATTTGCAAGCGACTGTCTCTTCCAGCAGACTGTAAACTGCAGGCCAGTAAGATGGTGTTTGCTCTGCTAACCACTCTATTATCCCCTGTGCCAGCACAGGGCCTGGCACATATTGGCACTCAGTCATTGTTGAGTAGGCTCCCAATGGGGTCTTCCAAAATGGTAGGTGATGCCTTCAGCATCCTGGTGTTACCTCGGCAAATCCATACGGGTCTGCCACCACCTCAGTTCCTGCATCCTCAAAAGAAAGAATTCAACTGAGGGGTATAAGGCAGAAGGAGAGACGGAGGCGAGTTTCAGAGCAGGAGTGAAAGTTTCTTAAAAAACTTTAGAGCAGGAGTGAGAGGAAGGAAAGTACGCTTGGAGGAGGGCCAAGCGCATGAAACTGTAAGACAGAGATCATGGCAATAGTCCTAGGAGGTGATACGTGACCTCTCAAGTGCTCCATTTGACCTTTGACTGTGGGTTTTTATATGTTGGCCTACTTCCAGGGTCTTGCATCCCTTCTCCCCTGATTCTTCCCTTGGAGTGGGCTATCCGTATGTGCAGCGGCCTGCTAACACTTGTGGGGGTGGGGGTGGGGTGGTGCAGTGTGCTTACTGGAGTTACGTGAGGTGTTCTTCCCTTACCAGCCTCGTGTCTCTAGAAGGTCATATACCAGTTAAACTCCGCCATTTTGCCTCTTAAAGCTCATCTTTGAGCCCATTCATCCAACTCCTAAGATCTTATTTGGAAGCTGCTGATCACCACTTTGATCACCAGTTTCACGTTTTTTTCTTTTCTTTTCTTTTTTGTTTTTTGTGTTTTGTTTTGTTTTGAGATTTGCTCTTGTTGCCCAGGCTGGAGTGCAGTGGTGCAATCTCGGCTCACTGCAACCTCCGCCTCCTGGGTTCAACCGATTCTCCTGCCTCAGTCTCCCCAGTAGCTGGGATTACAGGCACCTGCCACCATGCCCGGCTAATTTTTTTGTATTTTTAGTAGAGATGGGGTTTCACTGCGTTGGCCAGGCTAGTCTCGAACTCCTGACCTCAGGTAATCCACCCACCTCTTTAATACATGGCTTTTATTGCCTCTGTAGGATCATGCACACATCCCTTCTGCTCCTTGCCCACTGGTGAACCAGTCACTTGGCCCTGCCTAACTGCAGGGGACTGGGAGATAGAGGGTTACTCATGGATATTTAGCATATGGAAGGGAAAAGCTTAGACTCTGGCTGGTCCCATGAGGCTGGTTTAGTGAGAGGAAGCCCAAATGCACTTTTAAGCCTTGCAAAGTGAAGATCCATACTAATTAGACTGCTTTTGAAAACCAGGTATTTATCAGAGAAAAAAGAATCCTTTGCTTAAAACAAGTCCTTTGCTTAAAATATGGAGCAGGGTTTCTAGCCCGCAGTTTTGTGCCATGCAGTATCCTGAAGGCTTCTCTTCTTCAAATGCCACAACCATTTGTGTCCAAGGTTGAAATATGTCTTAATGGTTTCATGTTGATAAGGATCAACAGTTGCCCATCAGAGGCACAGCTGCTAATTTGAGGAGACTAATGATTGAATAAACCATGAAGATAAAAATCATTTGAGAGATTTGGTCCTTAAAAGCTTTTAGCCTGAGTCTGGAATGCAGTGGGACTCCTAGGGGTCTTTTTTCCCTGGCTTCATTAGAAGGTGTCTTGATGGACTTTTATTTTTTTTAAGTGCCAGCTCAGAGCCACTACACCTAAAGATAAGTGGGGGAGAGAGATTGAGATAATGTGAGCAAAACCATTGAATATTCATGAAAAGAGCCAGCATTTTGTGAAGACAGGCTGTATCAGACATATGTTATCTGCAGGCTATAAGATTAAAAGAAGTGGGGCAGCCAGGCATGGTGGCTCACACCTGTAATCCTAGCACTTTGGGAGGCCGAGGTGGAGTATCCCTTGAGGCCAGGAATTTGAGAACAGTATGGGCAACAGAGTAAGACCTCTGTCTTAAAAAAAAAAAAAAAAAAAAAAAAGCCAGGAGTTGTGGCACGCACCTGGAGTCCCAATTACTCAGGAGCCTGAGGCAGGAGGATTGCTTGAGCCCAGGAGTTCAGGTTGCAGTGAGCTATGACTGCCCCACTGCACTCCAGCCTGGGCGACAGAGCAAGACTCTGTCTGTAAAAGAAAGAAAGAACAAGGGCACTGTCCCTCTGAATTTTGAGGCGTTTCATTACTGAGAAGTTTCAGGATGACTCTGATGCCTCCTTTTTTGTTTGTTTAACTGTTTCCTTCTCCTTGGGGTTGAGGAAAAGGGGAACTGCCAAATGGATGCAGTCCCATGCCCACGTAGCAATTATATTTTGCCTTGCGTCTCTCAGCTAAAGAGCTCTCTCCTAGGATTTGGTCCCCCAGCAGCACCACCACCACCATCATCCTTAACCTTTCTGTCTCAGCCATGTGGCAAACCTCATGCAAACCAGCTGGTGCTTCCACATCTGGTGGAGAGATTGCAGGTACTCCACTGAGCACTGCAGGTTCCAGAAGGGCCATCTGACCTAGGTCACTGGTTCACAACCCCAGCTGCACTCTAAAATTGTCCAGGGAGATGTAAACAGCTCTCATACCTTGGCTGCATCCTCCTAAGCTCTGGTCTCTCTGGTCTTGGGTGGGATCCCCAGCATGAGTATTTTTACAAAGCCCATCACCCACTGTTATGAAGCCAGGATTGAGAACCACTAGCCTAGGCTGGGCGCGGTGGCTCACGCCTGTAATCCCAGCACTTTGGGAGGCTGAGACGGGCGGATCACGAGGTCAGGAGATCGAGACCATCCTGGCTAACACGGTGAAACCCCGTCTCTACTAAAAATACAAAAAAAATTAGTCAGGCATGGTGGCAGGCGCCTGTAGTCCCAGCTACTCCGGAGGCTGAGGCAGGAGAATGGTGTGAACTCGGGAGGCGGAGCTTGCAGTGGGCCGAGATCGTGCTACTGCACTCCAGCCTGGGTGACAGAGCGAGACTCCGTCTCAAAAAAAAACAAAAAAAAAAAAGAGAACCACTAGCCTAAGCTTTCTGCCCAGGAACTCAAGCAATGAAAATCAGACTGGGGAGAAAGATGACACACGTTAGAAGTAAGAATGAGATAAGCACGTGGTTGATGCTCTCACTGGATCTTCTCCCTTCTGGGGACGCACCTACAACAAAAAGTCACAACCGCAGACTCATTCACAGTCTTGTGGGGAAGGGAGTTTGGTGGCAGGGAGACAACTGGCAGAGTGCCTAAGAGTGATTCCTTCTTAAGAAATGGACTCACCTTCCTGTGGTTCCAAAAATGCTGGTGCACTCCTAAGAGAACACAGCCAACATTCAGATAACACTGCTCAGTTTCACCATTTTACTTTTTGATTCTTCCAAGGAACCTATAAGAGGAGAGATTAGCTCCTTCATTTTGCAAACGAAGGGACTGATGTCCAGATGGGTTAATTGATTTGCCCAGAAGAATACACCCAGTGACAGGTGAAGCTGAGACGTCAATCCTAACATTTATGGGGTATTTACTAAATCCTAAAACTTACACAAGTATTAACTGAATAATTACAGAATGGTAAATTCTCTAATTACTTCTCACGTCTTTGACAGAGTCTTCAGCTATGTGTTTGTGGTATTTCTCTGGCAGACTTTTTTTTTTTTTTTTTTTTTTTTTGATGGAGTCTCACTCTGTCACCCAGGCTAGAGTGCAGTGGTGCAGTCTCAGCTCACTGCAGCCTCCACCTCCTGGGTTCAAGTAATTCTCCTGTCTCAGCCTCCTGAGTATCTGGGATTACAGGTGCACACCACCACACCTGGCTAATTTTTGTATTTTGAGCAGAGATGAGGTTTTGCCATCAGGCTGGTCTCAAAGTCCTGATCTTAGGTGATCCACCCACCTCAGCCCCTCAAAGTGCTGGGATTACAGGTGTGCGCCGCCATGCCCGGCCTCTTACAGACTCTTATTTATCCACTATACTCACTCTTTCTTCATCTACTGCTCAGAGCTGCTGTATGCCATGTGCCAGGCTCTCTTTCCCACTTCCCTTGCAGCTAAGAATGGTCATGTGACATTATTCTGGCCAATAAGATGTCAGAGGAAGTCTACTGAGTAATCTAGCAGTCCTCAACTTTTTGGCATCAGGGACCAGTTTCATGGAAGACAATTTTTTCATGGGCTGGGTGTGGGGGGAGGATGGTTTTTGGATGATTCAAGTACATTTATTGTGCACTTTATTTTTCTTATTATTACATTGTAATATATAATGAAATAATTATACATTTTTGTCATAATGTAGAATCATGGGAGCCCTGAGCTTGTTTTCTTGCAACTAGATGGTCTCATCTGGAGATGAAGGGAGATAGTGGCCAATTATCAGGCATTAGAGTCTCATAAGTAGCATGCAACCTAGATCCCTCACAGGGGCAGTTCATAACAGGGTTCACCCTCCTATGAGAAGCTAATGCTAATGATGATCTGACAGGAGGCAGAGTTCAGGTGGTAATGCAAGAGATGGAGAGCAGCTGTAAATACCGATGACGTTTCACTCACTTGCCTGATGCTCACCTCCTGCTGGGCAGCCCAGTTCCTAACAGGCCATGGACTGGTACTAGCCCATGACCCAGGGATTGGAGACCCTTGCCCTAATCCATTCTCTTTCTTCCCTTCTTCGAAGAAAGTCAAAGGAGGTGGGATCTTGACATGACAAGCATGAGGATACAAAGCAAAAATACCTTGAATAGCAGAGCAAAAATATCCCTGGGTCCTGATTCATCCTGACCTGCTGCCTGCCCACCTCCAGGCTTCTGGCCGCATGAGAAAAGCCACTATATCTGTTTGGATCACTCTAGGTTAGGTTTTTATAAGCTGTGGCCAAATGGATACCTAATGGATACAATTTCCTATATGCTCTTCCTTGTTGTTCTTTTTCTTCACAATTAAATACAACATCTAAGCTAAGCGGCACCAGTGAGCACAGGACTGAGGCTGCAGCCTCAGCACGCTGGGCACGCAGAGTCCTTGTCTCGCCTCTATCATCTTTGAGACCTGTGGCATCTTGTAACCGAATCAATGCTTTCATTTTCCCAGTTTCCATTTGTTTTTACAAGATAAGGCAACTGTGGGAACATAAGCAAACAGCTGTGTAAACACTTTGCACAGGGATGGCGACAGTGCTAACAATTAAACCATTTCTTGGTGGACCAGGCACCCCACTGTGCTTCAGCAATGAGGGAAGCCCGGATTCATCACGTGGAAGGTGGTTTGGGGTGTCAGTCAAGTACCTGTATAAAATTCTGTTTGAAAATCAGATATACAGAAGTTAAGGACTGCCTGGACCAGGAGTGGTGGCTCATACCCACACCCATAGTCCCAGCACTTTGGGAGGCTGAGGTAGGAGGACTGCGTGAGGTCAGGAATTCAAGACCAGCCTGAATAACAGAGCAAAATCCTGTCTTGACCAAAAAAAATACAAATTGAAAAACCTAGCAATGCATGGTGGTGCATGCCTGTAGTCCTAGCTACTTGGGAAGCTGAGGTGGAAGGATCTTTTGAGCCCATGAGTTTGAGTCAGCAGTGAGCTATAAAGGGCCACTGTACTCCAGCCTGGACAACAGGGCAAGACCCTGTCTTTAAACAAGCAAACAAACAGAAAAATGAACTGCTTCTATTTACTACAGTGGCAGCCTTTTTATGCCAGATTTTCCTAGGCATCCATGTCAGTTAGTTATTGCTGAACAATAAACCACCTCTAACTTGGTGAATTAAAACACAAAGTATCTGTCTATTATTGCTCAGAGTCTATGGGCCAGCTGGGTGGTTCTGCTGATCTGAGCCAGGCCCTGCTGATCTTGGCTGGTTCACTTGAGTGTTTCCATCAGTCAGTGGTCAGGTCTATTGGGGCAGTGGGGATGAGGTGAGGAGGCTGCTCTAGGATGTCCTCATTCCCGTATCTCCCAGTTGGCTGGCTGGCGGCTCTGGAGACGAGGTTGAAGGAGCCATGTGATCGCTCATCCCCCAGCAGGTAAGCTGTTCACATGTCAGCAGCAGCCTTCCAAGAGAACAATAGGAAATAGACAAGACCTCTTGAGGCCCAGATCACGAACTAGCACTATGTCCCTCCGCCACATTCTGTTGATTAAAGAAACTCACAGCCTGCCACAGTGGCTCACACCTGTAATCCCAGCACTTTTCGAGGTCAAGGTGGATGGATCACCTGAGGTCAGGAGTTCGAGACCAGCCTGGCCAACATGGTGAAACCCTGTCTCTACTAAAAATACAAAAATTAGCCAGGTGTTATGGTAGGCGCCTGTAATCCCACCTACTCAGGAGGCCGAGGCAGGAGAATCGGTTGAACCTGGAAGAGGTTGCAGTGAGCCGAGATAGCGCCACTGCACTCCAGACTGGGCAACAGAGCAAGACTCCATCTCCAAAAAATAAATAAATAAATAAACTCACAAAGCCCTTCCAGATGTAAGGGGTAGGCAAAAAGGCACCCCTTCTTGATGGAAAAGATTGCAAAATCATTTTGCAAAGGGCATAGGTGTAAGAAAACCGGAGAACACGGACTATTGTTGTAACCAGTCTACCATAGTATCCTGAATAAAACTTTTCATAGTGGAAAATGCCACGGACATCAAGGAAGGAGATGAACAAAAACTGGGTAGCAGAGAGATGATCAGGGAGGATTACAGGGAAACAGATCCTGCAGAGGAGAAAGAATGAGCTTCAGCAAAGTGAGCAGAGGAAGAGGTGGGAGACACAGACTATGTGAAAATGCCACTCTAGTTTTAATTTATTTGTAGAGACGGGGGTCTCGCTATGTGGTGCAGGCTGGCCTCGAACTCCTGCAATCAAATGATCCTCCTACCTCAGCCTCCCAAAGTGCTGGGATTGTTAGAATGGCATTTTCAGGCCATTCTAATAATTGCTTCTACACTGACTCGTACTGGGTGCTCAATCTGTGCCAAGCACTTTTTGTGCAAAGATCTCACTTAATCCTCAATCACTCCTATGGGCGAGGTTCCGTTATTAATCCCATTTTACAGATGAGGGAATCAAGATTCAAAGAGGATTAGGTAACTTGTAGAGACACATAGATAAGAAGTGCGGAATACAAGATTTGAAGACAAGCCTTGTTTTTTTTTTTTTTTTTTGAGATAGAGTCTCACTCGGTTGCCCAGGCTAGAGTGCAGTGGTGTGATCCCAGCTGCCTGCAACCTCTGCCTCCTGGGTTCAAGTGATCCTCCTGCTTCAGCCTCCCGAGTAGCTGGGACTACAGGTATGCATCACCACACCTGTGTTTTTGTTTGTTTGTTTTTGTATTTTTGGTAGAGAGGGAGTTTCACCATGTTGCCCAGGCTAGTCTCGAACTCCTGACCTCAAGTGATCTGCCTGCTTTGGCCTCCCAAAGTGCTAGGATTACAGGCATGAGCCACTGTGCCCTGCTAAGAAGTCTTTGCATTAATGTATGCTACTGTCTGTCTCTAACTTGTCTCTGTCCCTACTTCTAGCCCCGTGCCCAGGTCTGGACCATTGCAGCATCCAATTCCTTATAGTCTTGCTTCAGGGCTTGGCTAACTTTTCAACAAAGGGCCACAAAGTAAATATTTTCAGTTTTGTGAGCCATCTGGCCTCTGTCACAGTTACTCAACTCTGCCCAGGTATCGTGAAAGCAGCCATAAACAGTATGTTAATGAATGGACATAGCTGTGTACCAATGACACTATTTACAAAAATACTCAGGTGGTAGTTTGCCAACCCCTGTATAATTCACTCTCCACACCTTAGCCAGAGTGAGCCAAATTCAAATGTGACCTTGCCACTCCTTGTCTAAAGTGAGTCAACAGTGCCCTTTGATCAGTTCAAACTCTCCGTGTGGTCTGCTGCTGTGTATGCTTGTGTGTGTGTGTGTGCCTGTGGACTCTGTACCAATGGCATCACCATTCCCTGGCAGCTTGTTAAAGAGGCTGAATCTCAGGCCCTGGCCAGTTATGGTGGCTCACATCTGTAATCCTAGTGCTTTGGGAGGCCAAGGCAGGAGGATGGCTTGAGGCCAGGAGTGTGAGACCAGCCTGGACAAGAGAACAAGACTCCATCTCTACAAAAAAATTTTTAAGTTAGCTGTGCATGGTGGTGCATGCCTGTAGTCTCAGCTAGTCAGGAGGCTGAAGCAGGAGGATCACTTGAGCCTGGGAGGTTGAGGCTGCAGGGAGCTCTGATCCTGCCATTGCACTCCAGCCTGGGCAACAGAACAAGGCCCTGTCTCAGAAAAAGAGATAAAAAAGAAGGCAAGATCTGCTGAGTCACAACTTGGGGGTTCTGTTGTTGTTGTTGTTGTAGTTGTTGTTTTTGCTTTTTTGAGACAGAGTGCCACTCTGTTGCCCAGGCTGGAGTGCAGTGGCACAATCTTAGCTCAATGCAACTTCCGCCTCCCAAGCTCAAGCAATTCTCGGGGTTCAGCCTCTAAAGTAGCCGGGACTACAGGCATGCACCACCATCCCTGGCTAATTTTTGTATTTTTAGTAAAGATGGGGTTTTGCCATGTTGGCCAGCCTGGTCTCAAACTCCTGACCTCAAGTGATCCCCCCGCCACGGCCTCCCAAAGTGCTGGGATTACAGGTGTGAGCTACTGCGCGCAGCTAGAACTTGCATTGTAACAAGGCTCCCAGGTGATCTGCGCACTCCAGCCTGAGAAGCTCTGGCTTCAAACTCCCTCCCACCTCATCCCTTCCACTGACTCCTCCTTCCCTCCTCTCCACCCACCCCTACTTTCCAGTCAAACTGGAATGCTCTTTCATCTCTGCGTTCAATACATTCTTCTCCAGTCCAACTCCCTTCACTGGGCTAATTCCCACCTATCTTTGGATCTCAACTTAGATGTCACTTCTTCTAAGGAGCTCTCCTGAAAACCCTAAAGTGCACGAGGTACCCTTGTTTGGTTTTCAAAAACTTTCTCCTACCCAGCACCCACCCCGCTGTACAGTAATGGGTTCTCTCATTGCCTTTCTGCCTCTCTCTGTGAACTCCTAAGAGAGAAGCCATGTCTGTCTTGGCCCCCTTTGTGTGTGTGTCCTCGATGCCCTGGGACAGTATTATTCACACCCCACCAACTTTCCCCTGGGCAAGTGTCCTACACAACTACTGTTTCTTTTTTTTTTTTTTTTTTTTTTTTTTGTGAGACGGAGTCTCACTCTGTCACCAGGCTGGAGTGCAATGGCGCAGTCTCGGCTCACTGCAACCTCTGCCTGCCGGGTTCAAGTGATTCTCCTGCCTCAGCCTCCCGAGCAGCTGGGACTACAGGTGCACGCCACCACGCCCGGCTAATTTTTGTATTTTTAGTAGAGATGGGGTTTCATCATGGCTGCAGGTTTCCCTGGGTTTCCACCTGGCTCGGAGGCTCTGAACGGCCCTTAGTCTCCAAGATTCTATCTCCTGCTAAGCCTGGTGGTTTTTCTGTATTAGCGAATGTTTACCATTTTGCAAGGGCCTGAGGGCCTAAGAGATTTCTGGACAAAATTCTTGAGCCACAGGCCAAGACGTGAATGGTGTTTGGGTATGTGTGAGGGAGCAGGGGTGGGAGAGTGAGGCAGAGAGGAGAGGTGGGGACAGAAGGTTCTAGGCCAGGAGGAAGACGTGAAAGTTCAGGATTCCAGGGAGCACACCTGTAGCGCTGTGAACTAGCATTTGTTTCACACCTGTATACAGAGCTAATTCTACACAAAAATCATCCCCAGCCTTAATGCATGGGGAAAGTTTCCCATACACCCAGAGGCTCAAAGCAGTTGAGGTTTGTGCAAAGAACCACAAGCCAGCACAGGCACAGGCTGCCCTCCGGGAAGACGAAAGCCCTCCCCAGATCTGACATTCAGTCCAGAGGTTTCTACAAGTTCCTTTATTAATAAAGCAAAATAGAAAAGAACAAGGTCCCCAAATGACCCATATGATTCGAAGTGCAAATTTACTCCAACCTGCAAGAGAAAACGAATGGCAGGTCTTGACTGCAGGGGCCATGGAAATTTGGGGTGATTAAATTGCCTTTGAATCACACAATTGTAGCAGCTGAACCATATCTGATTAACTCTTTGGTCTCTGTTATTGGAACAAAACCAGTGCTACGCCTGCAGCCGCCAGACTGCAACCAGAAACACAGTTTGGGGTCAGAAGACATTAAAAATCACAATAAAATAGGAGGAATGTTTTAAGTCAAGCAACTGAATCAAGGCACCTTTTTTTAAAAAAGCAAAAAGTTGTTAAAAAATATTCCAGAATAGTAGATACTTCAAAAACCAGATTACAGTATATATCATTTTGCTGGACATTTTAGTCTATTTTCTGCATACATAGTCACACATTCTTTACCCTCTCCCAACTTATACGTGCTTTATCCCCTCCAGTCATGCGTTATGTAGGTATAAAAAAAATAAAGATGTATCTAAACAAGTGACTTAAAAAAAAAAAAAAACTAACGAAGGCCACAATGATAACACTGAACTTGTTTCCTCTTGAGGCACACTGGAAATGTTACTGAGGTTCATTTTCCCCGCCACTGACTCGTCTTCCTCCATGCAGACAGGGATGAGAAGTCAAAGTCTTCATCAAGGTCAAAAGCCACATGTTACAGAAAAAGTGACTTACTCCATAGAGGTTACATGAGATGCTCTGGAAGCACTTAGGTTAATTCCTTCACAGTGTTTACTAGGACGTCAATTTTGGTGGAGCTGCTGAGTCAGGAAATGATAGAGGCCGGTGGGGTGCCTCACGCCTATAATCCCAGCACTTTGGGAGGCCGAGGCAGGTAGATCACCTGAGGTTAGGAGTTCGAAACCAGCCTGACCAACGTGATAAAACCCCATCTCTACCAAAAAAAAAAAAAAAAAAAGCCAGGCCTGGTGGCAGGTGCCTGTAATCCCAGCTACTCAGGAGGCTGAGGCCCAAGAATCACTTGAACCTGGGAGGCGGAGGTTGCGGTGAGCTAAGATCATCCCACTGCACCCCAGCCTGGACAACAAGAGCAAAACTCTGTCCCGAAAAAAAGAAAGAAAATGATAGAAACATTCAGGGGTGAAGTCTGATCAGAACCATGCTTTTAGGCCAGGTGTGGTGGCTCACGCCTATAATCCCAACACTCTGAGAGGCCGAGGTGGGAGGATGGCTTGAGTCCAGTAGTTCAAGACCAGCCTGGGCAACATAGGGAGACCCTGACTCTACAAATAATTTAAAAATTCGCTGGGTGTAGTGGCACATACGTGTGGGCCCAGCTAGTTGGGAGGCTGAGACAGGAGGATCACTTGAGCCCAGGAGGTCAAGGCTGCAATGAGCTGCAATCTTGCCACTGCACTCCAGCCTGGGCAACAGAGTGAGACCCTGTCTCAAAAAACAAAAACCAAAACCTGTGTTGTTGGTACTGGAAATGGTACAAGCCGAAGAAGCTTGCACCCCAAATCCAGCAAGCAATCACCACTGTAAAGGCATGAGCGAGGATACCACTAACTCCCCAAAATTAATTTAAATGTAAGAATAAAATACAAAGAAACAAGTTATTCTGCAATCCTTCCTCATTACTCATCTGCAAACTCTGACAGAACCAAGAAGTTTACCCCAAATCACCAGGAAAGAAATGCCAGAAACTGGCCCTAAGTGGCTTGACGTAGGATCTGACTCAAAAAGAGCAGCTTGGAGATCAAGTGTCCTCCTGGAAACTGTGAGTTAAGTGTTATCTGTGGCTATGTTAATTTTTTTTTTTTTATTTGTTTCTACAATAAAACTTAGCTCTGAGAGATTAAGATGATTTGAAATATCACACCCCCAAGTATATATAACACTACCATATCCAAAACAAAACCTATGACCATATACATACTTGGGATGTTAACTGTGTAAGGCAGTGGTCGCAAACTGGTGGCCCCCAGGCTTAAACACATGTTTGGCCCACGTGGTATTTTGGACATTTTTTTTTAATTACTTGTTTAAAAATCATCAAGTTTCACTTTTCAAAAAAAAAACCTGATTTCCAGCTTGTTGCCCCATTTTTTTCTGCATGGCTGAGCAACGGTCCCCTCTTTAAAGGCGAGCGCAGGTTCCGCCCCACCTCCCACCCCGTTTCTACAGGCTGCTGAGTTTGCGACCCCTGGCTGGAAATAGCACTAAAAACGTGTTTCCTAACCCAAACCTCTCTCACACCCTCGCGCAATTTTCACTTTTCCCCTTCCCTCTCTTGCTTCACTTCCATCTGAAGTCCTCCTTCCCCAGTTCTTTGGATTTATCTTGCTTCATTCGAATTCTGCCTTCCTTCGGCTTCAGTTTCATTTTGCAAAACACATCTCCGCTCAGCCCACGATCATTCCAGGAAGGCTCCCAAGACTGGTCAGTGGGAGTTACCGAAGGGTGTCTCGCCACAAAATGACTGAGTCATCTTCCCCAAAAACATTTTCCTCCGGCACTGGCTGGACAACTAATTTTTTTTTTTTTTTTCGCTGTTGTTACTGTGGAGCCTTCTTGCATGAGAATATTTGCATATATGAATCTCTAGTACCAAGCATACACCAAAAATGTGTACATTTCAGATGAATGACATAATGGAGCCCTAATAAAATATAGAATTGAGCTTAATTTAACTGTCTTGGGCAACCATCATGCCTGGCTAATATGCCATATTATTTCCGTTGTACACAGTACATGTTTTGGTTTACTAAACATTGATCAAAATTGATCGAAATCTCTAAGTTTTGGTTACCATGTACAGAGAACAACTGCTCAGCATGGCATTTAAATAAAACAGTAATATTGTAAAAACTCACAAATACAATGCACAATTTATTTTAAAAAAATAAAATTTAAAAACCTTGAGGATGGATGAGGCTTTGGGTAATTAACCTGAAAAAAAAAAAAAACTAACAAAAGAACTACAAGAACTAAGTATGTTACCAGATTTATACTTTAAAATACTATTAAAAGAGGAACTCACTGACACAGCTAGAAATATTTCTAAAATTCAGCTTTTAAAGCTTTTTTTTTTGAGGCGGAGTATTGCTTTGTCGCCCAGGCTGGAGTGCAGTGGCATGATCTCGGCTCACTGCAAGCTCTGCCTCCTGGGTTCAAGCGATTCTCCTGCCTCAGCCTCCCAAGTAGCTGGGATTACAGGCACCCGCCATCACGCCCGGATAGTTTTTGTATTTTTTAGTAGAGATGGGGTTTTGCCATGTTGGCCAGGCTGGTCTTGAACTCCTGACCTCAGGTGATCCGCCCACCTAAGCCTCCCAAAGTGCTGGGATTACAGGGGTGAGCCACCGTGCCCAGCCTTAAAGCTTTATAATCCTTCCAACCCTTGGTCCTACTGTAGCAGACAATGAGTACAGAGGAAGCTGTGGTTGAGTATGGAAATATATATATATATGCATATATATAAAAAATATGTATATATATATAAGATCTACTATTGGCATCTATTTTTTAAACTATTTTTAAAAAATACTGTGCAGTTTCTATCTTTGCATAAAGTTAGCAGACTGACTTTTTTGCACAATGCAGTACCTTATGACCTAACATTGATCTCACAAAGCTAGGAATGACCTTTGCGAGGAACTGGCCTCAAGACAACCTCAAAGAGACGCACAATGTTTGCAGCTGCTTCTCTTTCAGCCCAAGGTTGCAAAGGATATAAGAAGCCAATGCAGCTTTGAGGAGAAGGATTCCCCGTAAATCACCTACTCACCATGATTTCCCACAGCGGGCAAGTGGATCCCCTAAAGAAAGAAGGTTTATAGAGTTCCCTCCAAAGAGCTCAGAACTTCAACAATGATTCTATTCACATCGCCATTTCTGTCTTCCAAATTTTAGCTGTAAGAGTCTGAGGAGGTACATGTTTTTATTAAGAAAAAAAAAAAAAAAAAAAAACCAATGTGTAACACTTAGACTGGCTGCATTTCCAATCAGGCAAACCCATGATGGGCCATGGTGAACTTAAAACTGTAATTGAGGGCTGTTATAAATTTGGTAGAACAAGGAAGAATTCCAGGACAGGCTCCTCCCAGCTGCAAAATACACCCAACCTGGTGATACTGATACCTAAAGAGAAAAAAGAGACAGACTGCTGTCAAGTGCTGTCTCCCTTGCTCTTTTCCTAATTTGTCTCCTCTGCCCACGACCAAGGAGTAACTGACCTTCAAGCACAGAGCCTAAGATACTGAACTATAAGTGAAATGTTTTGCAAGACCTGTGCTGAATCAACAGGTCTCTTGGACCACGTAAGACTGCCTGAACAAGGAGGAACCATCAATGGTTAGAGATCCAGCACAAACCACATGCTAAACAGCAGGCATTTCCTTTTCATCAGCTCATTAAGTTCAGAAAGAAATCTCTTTGTGAAGGAGTTTGCTAAAAACCTTAAAACAAAAACCGTTTCTGTCTCCAGCCAGCAGCCAGCCTTGGAGAAACACCTTTACAGGCAAAGCCTAAAACACATCTTTCTCCAAAGCCAACATGTTTTATGCCTTCACCAGTGTTGTCTTGAATATGTATTTGGTTGCTGCTTTGGTTCCAGCCATGTCTGGCTGGTAGTAGGTAGTTCCATGAATGGGTGTTGACGGACTGGTACATATCCCAGCTTGTGGCCTGCGGTGATGTTAGGCAAGCATGCTGGCCACTTTTCAAGGCTGTACATTTAATAATAAATATAACTGGCTTCCCTCTCAGACGCAATGCTTGGTGCTAGCAATTACCACAATATGAGTGAATTGATCAATATAAAGTGCTATTTTCTCTGGAAGTTTCTCTAATCAACTCTCGATTGCCTTTCCATCTGTGTGACTTAATTTTTTGACAATCTTGTCAAACACCTGTGATTGCACCATTTTAAAAATACATTAATATTAATGTGAACAGTGGAAATTATGTTCCTCTGAACATTAGCCCCTAAAATAGAACTTCAATTCCAGTTGCAAATAAAGATTCAGATTTTTCTTTTTAAAGACAATCAGGAACCAAGTACCTAGCAAGTAATTGTGTCAAAAACTTTAGTGTTTTTGTTTGTTTGTTTGTTTTTAATTTGGGCAGAGAGATCTGTGTCTAAAAATCGACAAGAATAAATTGTCCCTGCAGCTAGTTCTTACTTCTACTGGACTTCTGTAAAAGCCACATCCTTCTACAGAATCGGTCCACAGAGAACATTTGAACCAATTATTGGGGCTGCTGTTGCATGTTTTCCCTTAGTTTGCCCAGGACCCTCTAGTGGGTGTGAAGATGTCATATTATATTGGACTGTGCAGCGAGGAGGTGATATTTAAGCCACTAAAGCTTGTGGCAGCCACCAAATTTTTCTCTGCCTTCTGCAATCTTGCATTTAACTGGCTTCGCCGCCATTCCCACCCCCACCCAGTGAGAAAGGCTTTAGGAGCATTTGGTCAGGTGGGGGTGCTGTCAGGGTTTACGGTTCACCTTCAAGGAAGCCCTGGGTGCGCTGACTCCGGGGCGGGGGGCACCTGGCAAGGTAGCGGGGACCCCCGTAGGCCCGGAGAAGCTGGGGCAGCCTTTGCCACGTGGACAGCAAACGCGCCGCTGCAAGTTCCCGGGCCTGCCCGTCGAAAGCGGCCAGGAGGTCAACTGGGGCGGCTTCCCGCAGTGCCTTGGGCAGGGGACCCACCTCAGCAGCCGCCCCACCAGGGCCCAGGACACAGTGGAAGAGCGTATGGCGTCGCAGCAGGCAGTCCCTAAGGAACTGCACCAACTCCTCCAAACACTTCCCCAGGTGCTCCTCATCCCAGCCTTGCCCAGGGGCCCCCTTGCGCAGCAGCACTGCCAGCAGCACTGTCTTGAGCACATATGAGGACAGGATGCGTCCCCACTGGGTGGCAGCCGCTGAGTCCAGCCCACGGGCGCCCAGATCTCGCAGAGCCTTAAGCAACTGCAGGCACTTGAGGTAGCAGGCACCTGGAGCTGCCCGTTCCTGCAGCCAACTCAGCAGCTTCTGCTCCTGGCGTGCCGTGTTCACACCCCACAGTGCCTCCGCGCGCAGGCCCTCAGGGAGCTCCAACAGGGGCGCGCTGGGCAGGGGTGGCGGTGGTGGCGCCACAAGGAAGACCCCATCTCCCAGATGGACTGCGGGGATGAGACGCACAGCCATGGAAAGGCGACAGCAGCCGTAGTCAGTGCGGCAGGGCAGGATGTGTAAGGTGGGGGGCTGTTCCAGGCCACCTGGAGTCAAGGTGACCCGACAGCGCCCCTCCAGGCTGTAACGCACAGTGGCCAAGGAGCGCTGCAGATGCGACTGGAACCAGCGCAGCACCAAAGTAGCAGAGAGGTGACGCCGCCCGCGCACATCCACGCAGAAGGCATCAGCAAAGGGTTTGCAGTCCCGAAGCCAGTGGCCCCCCGAGGCCCCCAATGGTGAGGGTGGTGCCTTGAGGGCGCACACGAAGCAGCCGCGGAAGGCTGGGGCCAGCACTGGCTCCTCGCCCAGGCTCCGTGGCTCCAGCGCCACAAGCGGCGGCAGGCGCAGTGGCACCAGTACGTCGAAGCTGTCGGGCCGGCGGATTTTATGCTGCTCGTAGGCGCTGCCCACCTGGATGAAGTCTCCGCGGAAGGCCAAGGCCAGCGCTCCCCCGGGAATGAGACCAGGGGACCCCCGGGCGCGGCCAGCCCGCACCAGCTCGCCCACGATCCGGCTCACGTGCGCCTTGCTGTGGCCCAACACGTGCGGAGACAGACGCACCTCGTGCTCGTAGTAACTCTCCAGCAGGATGCTGAGGCCCGGCTCTCGGAAGTGTCTCGAGGAGAAGGCGGCGTGACCCCCCAGACGGGAAGACCCGGGCAGGAAGCGCTGCCGGACAGCGTGGCGACAGCGCAGGAGGACGTAGCTGAGGAGGAGCAGGACGGCCACCTTAAGCAGCGGGAAGCCGCCGTCCACGCCGTCGGGTGGCTCAGCCCGGGCGCCCCCGCTTCCCCGCAGGACATGGTAGAGGCACACCAGGGCGGTGCACAGGCCGGTCACCAGGGGCCAGAAGACGCGTAGATTGAGGGTGTAGTGCACCGACATGCCGGGCGCCCGGGGCGGCGGTGGCCGAGCAGCCCAAGGGGCGAGCCCCGGCGGCGACCCCAGCCCAGCATGCGCACAGCGTCCGGGCAGCCCCGCCGTCCCCGTCTCCTTCTCCGCGGCGGCTTCCCGATCGCAGGCCCGAGGGAAGCCGCCCTCCAGCTCGGCCTCCTCTCCCAGCTCAAGTGTTCCTTCCAGCTGCGGCCCGCCCTGCGCTCTCGGGCCCCGGGCCGCGCCCTGCCCCGGCTGCGCGCTGAGTCCGGCTCAGCGGCCCTCCCCGCCCGGTGCCCCCGCGCACCGCCGTCGGCCAGCTTCTGGCCCGGCCTGGCTCGCCTCCTACCCTGGGCGGCCCTCCTGGCTCTCCCGCCGCTCCTCTCCGCGCCTGACCCTGTTACTCGGACCCCGGGAGTTTCCTCTTCCGAGGGGGAGGCGAAGCCGCGCCAGCTAGCCGGGAGGAAATGCCGGAGTCTGGAGCCTAGCGTGGAGCTGGCGAGCCGGGTCGGCCCCCTCCCGGGCCTCCGCCTTAAAGCGACGCGGGGCGGCGGGAGGGACTTCAGGACGCGCTTGGAACTGGCCTCCCGCGGCCCACCCCCATCCTCCCTCCCCGAAGGCAGAACTGGGAAGGCCCTGATTCCGGGGCGGTGGCTTCGTCCATGGAGCCTCTGGAGTTGCACTCCCTTGAAGTTATACTGGGACGTTGAAAAGGAGAAGAGGGCGCACAGCCAAACTGTCCAATCCTCCCCGCCCCCACTGCACAAGTCGTGGTGGAGTGGCAGGCCCTGGCATAGGAGTGGCCCTTGCCGTCTGCGTCTGTCCTCTGTTCAAACCAGTATTCACCTAGCACCTACCATGTGCCAGGCCAGAGCCACGGTGCTGGGGAAATCGCAGTTGACAAGTTGGACAAGGTTTCTGTCCTTCGTGAAGCTTACAGCCTTTTAAAAATGGGAATCAAAAAAGGGAAGGGGCCGGGCGCAGTGTCTCACTCCTGTAATCCCAGCACTTTGAGAGGCCGAAGTGGGTGGATCATTTAAGGTCAGGAGTTCAAGACTAGCCTGGCTGACATGGTGAGACCACCCCCCTCCCATCTCTACTAAAAATACAAAAATTAGCCAGGCATAGTGGCGCGCTCCTGTAATCCCAGCTGCTGGGGAGGCTGAGCCAGGAGAATCGCTTGAATCCAGGAGGCGGAGGCTGCAGTGAGCCA
This sequence comes from Macaca nemestrina, assembly GCF_043159975.1. NCBI lineage: Eukaryota > Metazoa > Chordata > Mammalia > Primates > Cercopithecidae > Macaca > Macaca nemestrina. Next base: position 18,351,752 of record NC_092142.1, on the reverse strand, counting down.
CTGTACCCCAGCGTGGGTGTACTGGCGCCACTGTACTCCAGCATGGGTGACAGAGTGAGACTCCGTCTCAAAAAAAAAAAAAAAAGTTGGGGGAAGGATTCCACAGCAAGAAAACGCTCTAAAATAAACAAAAGTGCTGGAGGGAGTGAGAAAGTGGTGGCTGCCCCGCGGAAGCCAGAGGATGACAGGGGTGACATTTGGCCCCAGACTTCAGCGGAACATGCTGGTTCACTCCTGTAATCCCAGCACTTTGGGAAGCCGAGGCAGCAAGAAGATCGCTTGAGTGAGGCCAGGAATTCGAGGCTGCAGTGAGTTATGATCATATCACACGCTCCAGCCTGAGTGACAGAGCAAGACTCTTGTCTCTGTACGAATAAAATAAATAAAATTAAATTAAATTAAAATACAATTATTTTCCCAGTGGAGGACAGGGGCACAAACAGGTTCAGCTCAGGCAGGTTCAGCTGCACCCCCCTTTCCCGCCCTCCCCCACAAGGTTACACAGCCTTTGCAGAGCTGGGCAGAAACCAAGGCACAGAACTCCCAGGAGGGGGCCCAGGGAAGGTCCCTTCCTCATCTGGGAATTTTGGGGGTCCTTTGTCAGGGCCTACATTGGAGCCTCAGTCCTAGGAAGCTTGTTTTGTTTCCTAACAGGGAGCACTTCCTGAAATAATCTGCTCTATTTAAATAATTGTATTTCTTTATTCACACTCATTACACCTTCTTTGCTCACACTGACCTTTAAAGAGAGCAAGGGTGAATACATTAAAACATGTTAGAGGGCTAAGCAGGTCTGCCTTCAGACCCTGTCTACTACTGTTAGCTATGAGATCATCATCTACTAGTCAAGATTCTTCAGGTTGCAAGTGACAGAAACACAGCTCCAACTGGCTTAAGCACACACACACACACACACACACACACACACACACACACACACACACACAAAATTGTATCATGTCAACTGAGATCCATGAAAGGATTTCAGGTACAGCTGGATCTAGGTGCTTCAATGATGCAGACCTGTTCTCCCTTCACTTCTTAGCTCTGCTTTTTAAGTGGACTGTACTCTCCGCAGGTCCTCTCCATATGCCCTTGGCTGCTCTAGTCTCACATTGTCTTCAGTGCAGAGGAAAAGAGCCTTTCTTGTTTTTGTTTTTGTTTTGTTTTGTTTTTTTAAAGACAGAGTCTCGCTCTGTTGCCCAGGCTGGAGTGCAGTGGGACAATCTCAGCTTACTGCAACCTCCACCTCCTGGGTTCAAGTGATTCTCATGCCTCAGCCTCCCAAGTAACTGGGATTACAGGCACACGCCACCATTCCTGGCTAATTTTTGTATTTTTAGTAGAGATGGGGTTTCACCATGTTGTCCAGGCTGGTCTTGAACTCCCGATCCCAGATGATCTGCCCACCTCAGCCTCCGAAAGTGCTGGGATTACAGGCGTGAGACACCACGCCTGGCCAGAGAGGCTTGCTTTTTTAAAAGTTGTGGTAAATGCTATGACTTGGGATCGTTTCGGGTCGTATTCTGAAGTCACCAAGCAAGGGAATGCATGGATTAGCATTGCCTGGGTAGTGCCCCACCAACCCCAATCCAAATCTATGTTGAAACCTTAACGGCCAGTGTGACTGTATTTGGAGATAGGGCTTTTCGGCAGTAATTCCAGTTAAATGAGGTCAGAAAGATAGGGTCCTGATCTGATATGATTGGTGACCTTATAAGACGGAGAGAGAGACGGCTCTCCCACCACATGGTTGCACCAAAGAAAGACCATCTGCAAACCTGGAGAAAAGCCCTCACCAGAAGCCGAACCCTACCAGACCTTGATTTTGGACTTTCTAACCTCCAGAACTATGAGAAAATAAATTTCGGTTGTTGGAGTCACCCAGTCTATGGTATTTGCAGAGGCAGCCTGAGCTGACTAATACAGTTGGGTACCCAACCCTGGAACCAAGGGGTGGAGTCAGCCCTGTTCAAACTGTGGGAATTGTGGGAAGGGGTGTCTCTCCCCCCAAGGAAAGTCATGGTGCTGTGGCTGGAAAAAGATGGATGAGATGTTTTGCTATGCAGAGATGACAGCTGGCCACCTCGTTCGGATAACTCTGTTAACCTATCTTTCCTTCTATCTCCCCATCTATAAAATGGGGTGCTACCAACAGAGTGGTTTATTTTTCCCCTGGCAGATATAGTAGTATGCTATCTCCAACTATACAAATAATGACAATGCTCTAGGTCAGAGTTAGCAAACACTACTTTTTTTTTTTTTTTTTTTTTTAAGAAACAGGTCTTGATCTGTTGCCTAGCCTGGAGCACAGTAGCACAATCATAGCTCACTGCAGCCTTGAGTTTCTCGGCTCAAGGGATCCTCCTGCCTCAGCCTCCCAAGTAGCTGGAATTACAGGCATGCACCACCACACCTAGCTAATTTTTAAATTTTTTTGTAGACATGGGGTCTCACTATGTTGCCCAGGCTCGTCTTGAACTTCTGGCCTCAAGCAGTCCTCCTGCCTTGGCTTCCCAAAGTGCTGGGATTATACACATGAGCCACCATGCCCAGCCTGGCACACACTTTTTGTAAAGGGCCACAGAGTAAATATTTTAGGCTTGGATATTATAAAGTCTGTACTACAACTGCTCAGATCCACTGCTGTGGCCCCCAAATAGCTGAGTTTGGAACCGTTGCTTGGCAAAGTTCAACTTGCATTAGGTTGGTGCAAAAATAATTGCGGTTCTTGCCATTACTTTTATTACTAATAGCTGCATCCCTCTACCTCTGTCTTTTATTTATTTATTTATTTATTTATTTATTTATTTATTTATTTATTTTGACACAGTTTCGCTCTTATTGCCCAGGCTGGAGTGCAATGGCTTGATCTCGGCTAACCGCAACCTCTGCCTCCCGGGTTCAAGTGATTCTCCTGCCTCAGCCTCCCGAGTAGCTGGGATTACAGGCATGATCCACCACGCCCAGCTCATTTTGTATTTTTAGTAGAGACGGGGTTTCTCCAGGTTGGTCAGGCTGGTCTCGAACTCGCGACCTCAGGTGATCCACCCGCCTCGACCTCCCAAAGTGCTGGGATTACAGGAGTAATCCCACTGGACCCGGCTGCCTCTGTCTTTATTTGGCCTTCTTCCCTGTGCGTATTTCTAGGTCTTTGTATCCAAATCTTCCCCTCCTTTCTCACACTATTTATTGAATTTAGGGCCCACCCTAATCCATCTTAACTTGATGACCTCTACAAAGACCCAAATAAGGTCACCTGCACATGGCCAGGAGTTAGGATTTGAACTTACCTTTTAGGGAGACATAATCAACTCACCACAGCAGCTAGAGATGATCTGTCAATGAGTGGATAGGGCTGTGCCCATCAAATTTATTTATGGATGCTGAAATTTGAATTTTGTAAGATTTTCATGTGTCATGAAATATACTTCTTTTGATTTTTTTCAGCCATTTAAAAATATGAAAACCTACTGGGCACAGCAGTTCATGCCTATAATCCCAGCACTTTGGGAGGCCAAGGCAGGAGGATTGCTTGAGCCCAGGAGTTCAAGACCAGCCTGGGCAACACAGTGAGACCCTGTCTCTAAAAAAAACAAAACAAAACAAAAAACTAGCTGGGTGTGGTGGTGCACACCTGTAGTCCCAGCTTCTCAGGAGGCTAAGACAAGAGGATCATTTGAGTCTAGGATGTCGAGGCTGCTGTGAGCTGTGAACTATGATCATACCACTGCATTCCAGCCTGGACGAGAGAACAAGATCCTAACTCTAAAAAAAATCTGAAAACTAATCTCGGCTTAGGGGTCATACAAACACGCTCAATGTACCTTGAGTAATTAGCTTCCTAGGGCTGCTGTCACAAAATACCACAAACCAGGTGGTTTAAACAACAGAAATGTATTATCTCAGAGTTCTCAAAAGCAGGAATCTGAAATCAAGGTATCTGCAGGACTGTGCTCCCTTTGGAGGCTTCAGAGGAGAATCCCTCATTGCCTCTTGCAGCTTCTGGCGGCTCCAGGTGCCCCTTGGCTTGTGGCTGCCTCACTCCCATCTCTGCCTTCATCTTGCATGGCCTTCTCCTCTGGATCTGAGCCTTCTCCTTTTCTGTTTCTTTTCTTTTCTTTTTTTGAGACAGGTTCTCATCCTGTCACCCAGGCTGGGCTGGAGTACAGTGGGTGATCACGGCTCTCTGCATCCTTGATCTCACCTGGGCTCAAACGATCCTCCTGCCTTAGCCTCCTTGAATATCTGTGACTACGGTGTGCACCACCACGCCCAGGTAATTTTTTATTTTTTGTAGAGATGAGGTCTCACTCATTGTGTTGCCCAGGCCACTTTCGAACTCCTGGCCTCAAGCAATCCTCCTGTCTTGGCCTCCCAAAGAGCTAGGATTACAAGCGTGAGCCACTGTGCCTGGCCTTCTGTTTCTTAGGACACCTTTTATTGGATTTAGAATGCACTGGAGTAATCCCATTGATCTCAACTGGAGATCTGTAATTTAAAGATCCTGGCCGGGCGCGGTGGCTCAAGCCTGTAATCCCAGCACTTTGGGAGGCCGAGACGGGCGGATCACAAGGTCAGGAGATCGAGACCATCCTGGCTAACACGGTGAAACCCCGTCTCTACTAAAAAATACAAAAACCTAGCCGGGCGAGGTGGCGGGCGCCTGTAGTCCCAGCTACTCAGGAGGCTGAGGCAAGAGAATGGCGTGAACCCGGGAGGCGGAGCTTGCAGTGAGCTGAGATCCGGCCACTGCACTCCAGGCTGGGCGACAAAGCAAGACTCTGTCTCAACAAAAAAAAATAAATAAATAAATAAATAAATAAAGATCCTTAAAGATTCTTAAATTAAATTATGTCTACAAAGACCCTTTTTTTCAAAGAAGGTCACATTCACAGGTTCTAGGGGTTAGGATGAGAACGTATCTTTGGGAGGACCATAATTCGCCCCCACTACACCGAGTAAATGACGTATTACTGTTGCTATTTTTGCTGCCTGTAATCTGTTTCCATAGCCCATTTCCTCTAAAGGACTCAAGGTACAGGCCTCAGAACTTTACAGTTGGCAAATCTACTATATGTGTCAGAGCAAATACAGATTTATTCATTCATTCATTTACTACTCATATTTGTGGGTTCTTACCAGGTGTTAGGCCAAGGGGGATGTGAAGGAAAACACAGGGCTTTGAGCTGACAGACGAAAATGGTACATACACACAGTCTATGGGTGGATTAAGAAAACTGTCACTGTTGGCCGGGCACAGTGGCTCATCCCTGTAATCCTAGCACTTTGGGAACCCGAGGCGGCCAGATTGTCTGAGCTCAGGAATTTGTGACCAGCCTGGGCAACATGGCGAAACCCCGTCTAAAAATACAAAAACTTAGGCCGGGCGCGGTGGCTCAAGCCTGTAATCCCAGCACTTTGGGAGGCCGAGATGGGCGGATCACGAGGTCAGGAGATCGAGACCATCCTGGCTAACACGGTGAAACCCCGTCTCTACTAAAAATACAAAAAAAACTAGCCGGGCGAGGTGGCGGGCGCCTGTAGTCCCAGCTACTCGGGAGGCTGAGGCCGGAGAACGGCGTGAACCCAGGAGGTGGAGCTTGCAGTGAGCTGAGATCTGGCCACTGCACTCTAGCCTGGGCTACAGAGCTAGACTCCGTCTCAAAAAAAAAAAAAAAAATACAAAAACTTAGCCGGGCATGGTGGCACGCGCCTGTAATCCCAGCTACTCAGGAGGCTGAGGCACGAGAATTGCTTGAACCTGGGAGGTGGAGGTTGCAGTGAGCCGAAATCACGCCACTGCACTCCAACCTGGGCAACACAGTGTGACACACACCTGTAGTCCCAGCTACCCACGAGACTGAGGTGGGAGGTTCACCTGAGCCCAGGAGGTTGAGGCTGCAGTGAGCCATGATTGCGTCACTGCATTCCAGCCTGGTCAACAGAGCGAGACCTGGTCTCAAAACAAACCAAAAAAAAAAAAAAAAAAAAAAGAAAAGAACCAAAAGCCAAAACTCCTTTAGCATTTAATGTTTGACAAAGGTCACTCCTATGGCTTTTGTTTTCAATAGCTTAGCAAGTATATATACAGACACTCCTCCCAGAGTGTCTGATGTCTTGGAGGTTTGTCTCACAGAGAATGAATGTGAACAGTGATGAGAGGAAAAGAGAGAGAAGGGTTTCATTTCCCACAGCGGGAGCAGGGGGAGCTCATGGAGAGGTAACATGTAACCAGGTTGTGAAGGACAGGATATGATAGTCCATTTGATGCCTGTATCACATGCCTCCTAGATGTGGCACTTCCTCAGCAGTATCTCTTGGAATGCACAGAACAAACCCAATGAGGCAGGTGCTGTTATTATTGCCATTCACATATGAGAAAAGTGAGGACCAGCCTGGCCAACATAGTGAAACCCTGTCTCTACTAAAAATACAAAAAATTAGCTGGGCATGGTGGCGGGCGCCTGTAATCCTAGCTACGCAGGAGGCTGAGGTAGGAGAATCACTTGAACCTGGGAGGCAGAGACTGCAGTGAGCCGAGATCGCTCACACCAGCCCAAGTGACAGTGCAAGACTCCGTCTCAAAAAAGAGAAAAAAGAAAAGAAGAAAAGTGAGGCCGAGAGAGGTTAAGTAACGTATTAAAAAACACTCCAGGGGCCGGGCGCAATGGCTCGTGCCTGTAATCCCAGCACTTTTGGAGGCCAAGGTGGGTGGATCACTTGGGGTCACAAGTTTGAGAACAGCCTGGCCAACATGGTAAAACCCCGTCTCTACTAAAGATACAAAAATTAGCTGGGCATGGTGGCACATGCCTGTAATCCCAGCTACTCAGGAGGCTGAGGCATGAGAATTGCTTGAACCCGGGAGGTGGAGGTTGCAGTGAGCCAAGATCATGCCACTGCACTCTAGCCTGGATGACAGAGCAAGATTCCATCTCAAAAATTAATTAATTAATTAATTAATTAAATAAAAATAAAAATCACACTCCAGCCTGGGCAACATAGTGAGACCCTGTCTTCAAAAAAAAAAAAAAAAATTAGCTGGGTGTGGTGGTGTGTGCCTATAGTCCCAGCTACCTAGGAAGCTGAGGCAGGAGGATCGCTTGGGCCTGGGAGGTTGAGGCTGCAGTGAGCCTGACGATTGCATCACTGCACTTCAGCCTGGATGAAAGGGAGAGACCTGTCTCAAAAAAGTCACACAGCTGGCAAGTCTGACTCCAGAGCTGGACTCTTCCTCCCTATACTTCACTCTTTTACATTGTAAAGGGCTTTATAGGACAGAAAGGAAAAGAGCAGTGTAGTTTATGTTCATGTCTATTTCTCTAATCAGTTGATGAGGCTCTTGAAGTCAGGGGCTTTGCCATATTCATTTTGGTATCCCGAGTAGCCTTTGCCATGCCTGGTACTTTATAGAGATTTGTTGAATGAATGAATGAAGGAAGGAAGGAATAGGATTTTGACCAACAGAAATTCAAGGAGACCATTCCAGGTAATATAAACAAAACGTGCATATGCTTGTGGTCAAGGAGCATGTGACCGCTTGGGGGAACAGGACATCAGTCCTGTGGTCACGGAAGTGTAGAATTTTTGAATGGACACTGTGGCTCCATTTACTAGCCATTCGTTTCAGCTCTCTTCTAGGGAGCTTCTGTAGCAGGAGCTGGGAAGCGAAACACATTCCCACATTTCCTGGCACGAAGACAGGAGCCACCCGAGACACCCGCTTTGCTAGTGTGGCTGGCAGCAGAGGTGGGGTGGTCCTGCAACTCCGCAGCTGGAGCAGGGGCCCTGGTTCTGCAGGCAGTTTCCTGGTGGGGACAGAGGCGGCAGCTTCCCTGGTGGGCCAGTTTCTGCTCTGTGGCTTAAGAGTTATTTCTGGAAGTTCCACTCAGATTCCTTCACTGCTGCCTTCCCAGTGATTCTCAAACTATCTGTGATAAATGACCTGTTGCTGGTTTGTTATTTAAAATTTCCTGTTGGTTCTACTATACAAGACTATTACATAGCTCATGTCATATGCAATTCACAGGCAACTTAGACTTTTGACGATTATTTTATTTAAAAATCTCCTTTTGGCCAGGTGAGGTGGCTGGTGCCTATAATCTCAGCACTTTGGGAGGCCAAGGTGGGAGCATTGCTTGAGACCAGGAGTTCGAGACCAGTCTGAGCAAAAGAGAAAGATCCCATCTCTACACACACACACAAAAATTTTAATCACCTTGCATATTCAATATTTGACCGGGCCTATCTTTATTTAGAGATTATCCACACTGACCTGTGCCTAGAGAGATGAGCCTGTCAGTCACACCCTTGTAAATGTCACAGCAATGTCAAGTTGATGCAGATGTTTCTAAACACTCTCAAGGGACTGGACCAGGGCCACCAGGAACAAGGGAGTCCAATGCACAACTTTGCCAACAATGCCACCCAGTACTGAATGGCAACCAAGTAACCCAAGCCTATCTTCTCTCTTGGGGAGTCTGAATGAAGGGGACACAGAAGCCCTGAGGAAGGAGAATTCAGAATTAAGCAGAAGCCTTAAATCAGCGGAAGCCATAGAGTAGGCAAAGGCTAGGGGGCAGTGGAAACCACGGCAGGTCAGGGGAGAGTAGGAAGAAGCAAGGCAACCAAACAAATGAGTCCAAGAATGGTGGGCTATCGGAGTTGTTCTGGGAGCACAAAAGCTGCCGTGCAGCCTGAATGACCTTACAGCTCTTTTTCTGACTTGAGTAAGTAGTGCTGTCTGGGTTCCCTGTGATCCTTCTAACCATCCCTGCCGGAGTCTGAGATCGTCCAAATGTGTCTCTTCCTTGCCACCCAGATTCGCTGGGTGGTGGCAGCGTGGGGTGGGGAGGCTCTTTAGCCCAGATCCTCAGAAAACAGAACCTAAGGGTATGGCTTGCCTATGAGTGTTTTACGGGGAGTGGTTCAAGCCGAAGGAAGCTTTGCAGCAAACACAGCTGGTTCCTCCATCCCCTTCAAAGAGGCTGCACAGAGCCTCTTAATCTCTAAACATTTGGGGAGAACAAAGGGCAAACAATTGAGCTGATGATTCTTCCCATGTCCTGTCTCTTGTTGGTCAAAGGATACCCACAGGATATTTACTGTCCCCACTCCGGGCCATGTGGACATGATGAAGAAGCCAGTGTCCCTGAAAGCCCCTGCCTGTACATGTGGGTGGTCTTTCCTTATCATCAGCACCACACAAAGAGGTCCTGTGGCAGGAGTGGCAGCAGCCAGTTCTTTCCAGCTGTGAAAATAGAGTGATCCCTTGCTAGGGTTGCTCTTGTTAAGAAACAAGGCAGGCCAGGTACGATGGTTCACACCTGGAATCCCAACACTTTGGGAGGCCAAGGCGGGAGGATCACTTGAGTCCAGGAATTTGAGGCTAGCCTGGGCAACATAGTGAGACCCTGTCTCTACAAAAAATTATTTTTAAAAACTTAGCCAGGCGAGGTGGTGTACACTTGTAGTCCCAGCTACTCGGGTGGCTGAGGTGGGAGGATTGCTTGAGCCCTGGGAGGCTGCGACTTCAGCCCTGATTATACCACTGCACACCAGCCTAGGCAACAGAACAAGACCTTGCCTCAAAGTACATGCACGCATGCGCATACACACACACTCACACACGAAACAAGGCAAGTGGCTGAGGCCCAGGAGTGCAGATGGGGCCAAATGGATCTGGGGTGGCCCATAAGCTGGGTCTGGTACAAAAGGCTTCCTGGAAGAGATGCCTGCTAAGCTGATTTTGGAGGATGAATTGATCATTGTCAGATAAAGAGATGGAGAAGGGCATCCTGGGCAGAAGTCATTTCATGCATGGAATCCTGGAGGATGAAAGACCATGGTTTGAAATTCAGGGGGTCTGAAGTTTGGGACTGGAGAAAGCAACACTGAGAGATGAGACTGGAGAGTGGGCCACAAGACAGGCCACGATGGACTCTGTGTACCATGCTGTTTGGTCAAGATGCTCTTGTCTGTAAGTAACAGAAGGCCCTCACTCTTCTAATTTAAACAACAAAGACATGTTACAACCTTACATAACAGGACATCTGGAGGTGGAGTGGCTCCAGGCTTGCTTATTAAATGGCTCAACCATGACATCAAGTCCTTCCATCTTTCTTGATATCTTCAGACTAACTTTCCTCCTGGTTACACAATGGCAGCCATGGATCCAGGCATCACATCCAGACATAGCAACATCCATCAGAAAATGGACCTAGCACCATGCCTGGTACTTTACTGAGTTAGCTCTGTTTTTTTAGGGGGATCTCTATTTTACAGCAAGGAAATCTTTTGCAGAAATCTCGTAACTTAGACACGTGACCACATATAACAGCAAAGGAGGCTGGGAAATATACTCATTAGCCTAAATTCTATGTGTCTTGCTAAACATAAATGTTTCATTACTGTAAAAAAGAAAGAGAATAAATATTGGGGGACACTCATCACCCTTTGCCATAGTAAGCAACTAACAGTATCTGCTCCATGAGCCACTGTTGGATCAGTGCCATACTAATTGTGATTTCTAATTAAGTGTATTTTCAAATATATTGTAAGTTGCTTTGAGAGCAGGGTCCATGTCTGTCTTATAGGTGCTCAATTACTAATTGTAGAATGACCAACAGAACAAAAGAAGGAATGAGTCTTATTTCAGAAGTCCAGCAAAGTAGCCCTGGATTGGTAAAGAATCTTTCATTAGAAAAATCCTCTTCTGGCCGGGCGCAGTGGCTCACACCTATAATCTCAGCAATTTGGGAGGCTGAGGTGGGCAGATCACCTGAAGTTGGGAGTTTGAGACCAGCCTGACCAACTTGGAGAAACCCAATCTCTGCTAAAAATACAAAATTAGCTGGATGCAGTGGTGTGTGCCTGTAGTCCCAGCTGCTCAGGAGGCTGAGGCAGGAGAATCACTTGAACCTGAGAGGCAGAGGTTGCAGTGAGCCGAGATTGTGCCATTGCACTCCAGCCTGGGCAACAGGAACAAAACTCCATCTCAAAAAAAAAAAAAAAAGAGAAGAAAAGAAAGAAAGAAAGAAAGAAAAACGCTCTTCCCTGGTCTCTATTTTAGAGGCCACTGTCTCTATAAGAGTCATGAATAATGAAACTAACATCAGTCAAAGGAAAGCTTTGGTGTGGCAGAGATGAAGGGCCATGAGAGAGCTAATGAGTCTGTAATGCAATTTGGTGCCAATAAACTGGTACGATATTAACTCTAAGGCTATGAGATTTACTCTATAAAGCCAATGCAATTAAAGACTAAGAACCCGATCCTCCACCTGCTCCAGTTCTTCTAGTTCGAGTCATTCTAGCGCCGACTTCCCGCTGACATTGTCTGGTGATGTCATGGTGAGAATTTTGACAGTCATTAAATTTCTGCCTGGAGGGCCAACGGGACCAAAGAAACTCAGAAGTGAGTGGGACATAAAGCCACCGAGGGCAGAAAGCCGTTGTCTACAAAGTTAACATGTCAAACACAAGACCCCCTCTTCCTGGTCTCCTGCTAGCATTGCGGTGATGAGAGCCAGCTGTCTTGAACATTTACTAGGGGACAGGCCATGTTCTAATTAGGCACTTGATTTAACTCATTCAGCCCTCACAACAAAGAACAAAGTTATGGGCCAGGCGCGGTAGCTCATGCCTGTAATCCCAGCACTTTGGGAGGCCGAGGCGGGCAGATCACAAGGCTGGGAGTTCAAGACCAGCCTGACTAACATGGTGAAACCCTGTCTCTACTAAAAATACAAAAATTAGCCAGGCATGGTAGCGGGTGCCTGTAATCCCAGCTATTCAGGAGACTGAGGCAGGAGAATCGCTTGAACTGGGAGGCAGAGGTTTCAGTGAACTGACATCAGGCCACTGCACTCCACCCTGGGCAACAGAGCAAGACTCCATTCAAAAAGAAAAAAAAAAAAAAGAACAACTTTATGGACATCCTCCCCACTGATTTTTAAATTTTTTTTTTTTTTTTTTTTTTGAGACAGAGTCTCGCTCTGTCGCCTGGGCTGGAGTGCAGTGGCCAGATCTCAGCTCACTGCAAGCTCCGCCTCCCGGGTTTACGCCATTCTCCTGCCTCAGCCTCCTGTGTAGCTGGGACTACAGGCGCCCGCCACCTCGCCCAGCTAGTTTTTTGTATTTTTTAGTAGAGACGGGGTTTCACCGTGTTAGCCAGGATGGTCTTGATCTCCTGACCTCGTGATCCGCCCGTCTCAGCCTCCCAAAGTGCTGGGATTACAGGCTTGAGCCACCGCGCCCGGCGATTTTTTAATTTTTTAAAGAGACGGGGTCTGACACTATTGCTCAGACTGGTCTCAAACTCCTGAACTCAAGTGATCCTCCCACTTTAGCCTCTCAAAGTGCCGGGATTGTAGGCATGAGCCACCTTGCTGACCGGTAGGTTCTATCTTTATCCCCATTTTGCAGATAGGGAAACGAAGGCGTTGGCAGGATACACACATTGTGTGAGATCAGGCAGCCAGATTCAAACCTATGCCTCCTACATTATACCTTTAATCATCCTACAGACTGCTTCAAGTAAGTTTTTCCAAATAAATGTCTGATGCTTTTTTTCCATGGTTTGAGGCGAGAGGAACAAAATAAGACATGATGGGATTTTTTTTTTTTTTTTTGTAAAGTTCAATTTACAGTGGAGTCTCATCTTGCAGGTCAGGGACATTTCTAAGTCAGCACATAGAAAATGAAATTTTCTTTAAATTACCTTTTGTATTTACTTCAAATTAGCTTTGTTCTATCAGCGTAGGAGTTTGAATTACACATTTGTCAAAACTTATTGGATGGTCCACTTTAGACTTGTGCATTTCACGGTATCTAGATTTGATCTCAAAAAATCATAAACACATACTAGATTCTAGTGAGTGATGAGCATGCTGAAGGGGTTAGGGGTGAAGTATACTGACCTCAGCAATTGCTTTTAAAATGCATCAAAAAATAAGATGAACTGATGAGTGGAGAGGGGGCGGATAAAGGAATAAACATGAGATAAGGCCAGCTGAGTTAAACGTTAATGGTAGAATCTAGGTTGTGGATATATGGGTGTTCACTGCACAATTCCTTCCATTTCTCTGTATGTTTGGGGAAAAATGTAAATATAATGTTAAGGGAGAATGCTCAGTTGAGCATTTGATGAAGGAGTTGGTTTGAGTTTAGTAGCCAAGTTGTGTGAATAATATATAACTTTAAGCACTCAGCAAAGTGTGACACTCACAATGTGACATAATGTCAGACCGGCAACAAAGACTGGGAAATGTAGTCTATCCATGTGTCCTGCTAAGTGTGTTTCATTAGCATAAAAAAGAAAACAAACAAACAAATATTGAGGGACATGATCCCTTTACATCAGTAAAAAGATGAGGGAGATTGCCAATGCTATTGAAAGCATTTGCGGCTGGGTGTGGGGGCTCACGCCTGTATTCCCATCACTTTGGGAGGCCAAGGCAGGAAGATCACTTGAGCTCAGGAGTTTGAGACCAACCTAGGCAACATGGCGGAACCTGTCTCTACAAAAAAATACAAAAATTAGCTGGGTGCAGTAATGTGTGCCTGGAATCCCAGCTACTCAGGAGGCTGAAGGGGGAGGATCCCTTGAGCCCAGGAGGTTGAGGCTGCAATGAGCTGTGAATGCACCACTGCACTCAAGCCTGGGTAACAGAGGGAGACTCAATCTATACATACATACATACATACATACATACATACATACATACATACATACAATAAAGCATTCTCTTCCAACCCCAGAGCATTTTTGTTTTGGTAACTGAATTCCAATAATTTAAATCTGTATGGGATGTGGTTTCAGTATAGTTATTTCAAAAATCTGTTCCTTTTGGATAATTTACTCCAGAAGAAGACAGCTGTCCTGTTGTGAGGGCACTCAAGGACCCCTGTGGGGAGGCCCACAAGCTGAAAAACTGAAGCTGCCTGGCAAAAATCAGCACTAACATGCTAGGTGTGTGCTGAGCCATACTGGAATCACTGCTGCCAGCTTCAGTCAAGCCTTCAGATAATGCAGCCCCCAGTTGAGATCTTGGCTGCAACTTCATGCGAGAACTTGAGCTAGAGCCACTCAGGGAAGCTGCTTCCAGGCTTCTGACCCACAAAAACTGTGTGAGATAATAAATGATTATTGTTTTAAGCCACTAAAAAAATACTCTAAGAAGATACACTTCCACTCTGTTGGGCATGAAAATAACTATTTTCTTTTACAGGAGAAACTGGTACTAATGATAGTCAAAGCAGGTTCTCTTCTCTCCTTAAGTCCTCACTTAGTAAAATGAAAAGTTGGCAATTCTAGGTTAATTCCTCAAATACTTTACCTTCTGCCACTCAAAAATGTGGACAGGGCTTTTGTCTGCTTTGTTCCTTGTTACCTATCCAGTGCCTGGCATAGATAGTCACTCAATACATAAATATGTGTTGAATTAATTTTAATGCTTCATGAAATCTAAAAAGTTGAGGGAAAGAAAAACCTGCATCAACACACCAGAAGTCACTAAGTCATTACTAAATAAATGGATGGTTAGACAGATGTCCCTAAACTATAGCCCAGCCGCACACAGACAACCTGTGACTGTGTGTCCATAGACATAGTTGTCACGACCTCCCAACCAGCAGGAACAGAAAGAACCAAGTCCCATCCAGGATTCCCTTTATTACAAGTAACCCTCCATCAATTTCATCCCAAGGAGGAAAAGAATGACTCTTTCATATTCCCAAAAGCCAAGAGGACCCTGTGTGTTTTGATGCCTAAAAAAGAATCACTTGAATTCTGCATCTCTCTGGTGGAGAAGGAAGAAAAGACTGCAGCAGTGGATGGAAACACAGTAAAGAAGAAGTCCTAAATCGTCATATTTCCTACTCTCTAGATAGGCACAGTGGTAAATTCTGTCACCTACTTACTGAGACCTGAATTCTTGGCAATGGGTAAATCCATAGTTCATGATTCAACTCATACTTAACAGTTGTCCACATTCTCAAGCCCTTGCTATGTGTCAAGCGCTGCGCTTTGCATACACATTATTACTAAATCTCATAGCCAGTTTTTTTGTTTCGAGACAGAGTCTTGCTCTGTCACCCAGGCTGGAGTGCAGTGGCACAAACACAGCTAACTTCAGCTCAAGTGATCCTTCCACCTCAGGTTCCCAACTAGTTGGGACTGCAGGTGCATGCCACCATGTCCAGCTAATTTTTTAACGTTCTGTAGACACAGGAGTCTCACCATGTTGCCCAGGCTGGTCTTGAACTCCTTGATTCATGTGATCCTCTGCCTTGGCCTCCCAAAGTGTCATGGCCAATTTTTAAGGTCGATATTAACATCATCACCCATTTTACAGATGAGGAAACTGAAATTCAGAAGGATTCTAAAATGTATCTGTGTGCATCCAAATATGGGCAGATGGAACCCAAACTTGAACTCAGTTCCACCTGACTCCCACACCAGTGCCCTTACTACTACATCATGAGGATTCTCTGAATTGAATATCAAAGCGGGTGGCATTGTTATTGGGTCTATTTTACAAATGAGAACTAGAATTGAGACCATAAATTCAAACTTTCATCAATTACTATTAGGGGGTTAGAACACTCCAGTGGATGTCTCTTGTTTCATTCTCTTTGGCATTCTTTCTCCCTTCTTCTGGTGACAGCACCCTGATTTTTCTCCACACCTTCCCAGTTCTCAGTTCATTGATCTAGCCCCAATGGCCCCAAAAACACATGACCTAGGCCTGTCCACTACCCCCGCTGCTCACTGTGGGTTTCAGAGTGGGAAAGTGATCCAAGCTGATCCGATAAGAGAGTATCAGTTAGCTTCTGCTGCATAACAAACATCTCCAAACTTAAAGTCTTCAATAACAAATATTTATTATTTTTTATAATTCTGTGGGTTGGCAGAGTGGTTCATCTGGCCTAGGCCAATTCAACTGACCTGTGTAGTCTCTTGGTGGCTTGGCTGAAGCTGAGTGATCTAGGATGGTCTCACTCTCATGTCTGGTGGTTGGTAGGCTAGCTGGTCTACGGGTTCCACACCTGGGACTGCTTGTCTCTACTCCATGTAATTTCCCATCCTCCAGTAGGCCATGTCAGTCTTGTTTATGTGACAGCAGCATTCAAAGAGATCCAGAGCAAAGGCTGAAAAGCATGTCACTGTCACTTTTACCATAGTCTATTGTTCAAAACAAGTCACAAATCCAGCCCAGATGCAGGGACTGGAGTAATACACGCCACCTCATAGTGGAAGGAGCTGCAAAGAATTTGAGGCCATGTGCAATTTACTCCAGAGTCAATCTTGGGGCTTTTGCTGGAAAATTAAGAAAGAAAAGCCCTTTTTCCATCAAGGGTACTGGTTGAGTAAGCCTGGAGATGCTACCAGGTGTCCTGTCATTGCAAGGAAAAGCCTTGCTGGAGAGGAAAGGATCACAAAGACTAGAGATAAAAATCGGCTTCACTGGAACTTCTGGATCCAGTCAGACCTGAAATTGACACACACCTGTAAATCTCAGCACTTTGGGAGACCTAGGTGGGAGGATCACTTGAACCCAGGAGTTTGAGACCAGCCTGGGCAACGGAGAGAGACCCCATCTCTTCACAAAAATGTAAAAATAAGGTGGGTGTGAGGTGGGAGGATCACTTGAGCCCTGGAGGTCGAGGCTGCAGCGAGCTGTGATCACATTACTTCACTCCAACCTGGACAACAGAGCAAGACTATGCCTTCAGAAAAAAAAAAAAAAAAGAAGACAGTGCTGAAGTTGGGTTTCACAGAAGACAGTGATGAAGTTGTTTCATACAAGTGTCTGCTTTTGCCTTCAACAGAGATGGGATAAGACTGCAGGAATTTTCAGAAAAGATGCAAGGAGAGTTGTCACATACTAATTTTTTTGTTTGTTTTTTTAGAGATAGAGTCTCACTCTGTCGCCCACACTGGAGTGCAATAGTTTGCTCTCAGCTCACTGCAATCTCCACCTTCCAGGTTCAAGAGATTCTCCTGCCTCAGCCCCTGAGTAGCTGGGATTACAGGTATGTGCCACCACGCCCAGCTAATTTTTGCACTTTTAGTAGAGATAGGGTTCCACCATGTTGGCCAGGCTGGTCTCAAACTCCTGACCTCAAGTGATCCACCCACCTCAGCCTCCCAAAGTGCTGGGATTACAGGGGTGAGCCACCCCTAGCCTTGTAGCATACTAATTTAATGATGAGCAGGTTAGCTGGAACCTTTTGATCTGGAAAAGGTAGCTGGTATGGAATATCAGTCACTTTTTTTCGTGTTATGTTAATGTTTCCATGGGCAACCAAATTGCTACCAGTTTTTTCCTTAGGGTAAAACAGAGAAGCCTCATCACAAAACCCAATGACACCTAAACACAACACTCTTTGTTTTTGTTTTTTTTAGAGATGGGGTCTTACTATGTTGCCCAAGCTGGTCTCAAACTCCTGGACTCAAGAAATCCTCCCACCTCAATTTATTTTATTTTATTTTTTGTAGAGATTAGGTCTTGGCTACGTTGCCCAGGCTGGTCTCTAACTCTGGGCTTCAAGTAACACCCCCACCCACTGCTCGGCTCACCCTCCCAAAGTGCTGGGATTATAGGCAGAAGCCACCACACCCAGCCTACAATGTTTACAATTTGGTGATTTGTACCTCTAAGACTCTTCAGAAGAAAATACTTAGAAATGAAAATGGAACATATGGAAATGGATGGACATTGTTGATGCCTGGAATATAGTAAAGTCAAATTAGGGACACTTCTAATGTACGTGAACTCAACTATAAGTATATGGCAGAAAGAGGACAGAGTAAGAAAGGAGGGGGAGGCTGGGGGCAGTGCCTCACACCTGTAATCCCAGCACTTTGGGAGGCTGAGGTGAATGGATCACTTGAGGTCAGGAGCTCGAGACCAGCCTGGCCCACATGGTGAAACCCCGTCTCTACTAAAAATACAAAAATTAGCCAGGCGTGGTTGTGGGTGCCTGCAATCCCAGCTACTCAGGAGGCTGAGACAGGAGAACTGTTTGAACTTGGGAGGCAGAGGTTGCAGTAAGCCGAGATCACACCACTGCACTCCTGCCTGGGCGACAGGGCAAGACTCTATCTCACAAAAAAAAAAAGAAAGAAAGAAAAGAAAAGAAAAAGAAAGAAGGGGAGAGAGAGAGAGGGAGAATATGGGAGAATGTGAAAGTCACAAACATTGCAGGGGAGCCCATCTACTTCTGAATCTTTGAAACGCCTGTGAGAAGGGAATTGGCTGTTGGCCCCTCAGACTAGACTAGGCCAGTTTCCCCACCTGCTGGGTGTGACTCATGTTTAAAGATTCCTATTTTCCTTCAACGTCATCCCTAGAAACAATGTCTTACAGAACTGTTATTAAGTTTAGCCTAAAGCCACTTTGGGAGGTGAAGGCGGGCAGATCACCTGAGGTCAGGAGTTCAAGACTAGCCTGGCCAGCATGGTAAAACTTCGTCTCTACTGAAAATATAAAAATTAGCCAGGCATGGTGATACATGCCTGTAATCCCAGCTACTTGGGAGGCTGAGGCAGGAGACTCACCTGAACCCGGGAGGTGGAGGTCGTAGTGAGCTGAGATCTTACTACTGCACTCTAGCCTGAGCAACAAAGTGAGACTTCGTCTCAAAAACAAAATGAAAAATAATAATAATAGAAAATATTTATATTTTCCTTCAACATCATCCCTAGAAACAATGTCTTACAGAGCTGTTAAATTAAGTTTAGCCTAAAGCTGCCTCCTAACATATTTTAAGTTCTGCATAAAGGTTTCTCCATCTGTAATGGACTATAACCTAACCGCAGGTATAAACAGACCGTAAACTACTCATGTGCCAATCACCGAGTTTTGCCCAATCACAGACAGCCAACTGTTGAAGCCGTGTCAAATAAACCAAACGCTGAGCTGTAACCAATCCAGCTGTTTCTGTACCTCACTTCCATTTTCACTTTCCTTTCCCTGTCCATACATCTTCTCTGACCACGTGGCTGCACCAGAGTCTCTCTGAACCTCTTCTGTTTCAAGAGCTGCCCAATTCGTGAATCATTCTTTGCTCAATTAAACTCTGTTACATTTAATTTGTCTAAGGTTTTTCTTTTAATAGAGAGCAACTGAAGAAATGCAGTGATGTGTTCCGGCCCCGGGAACAAATAAACTGTGTGTGTGGACCTCCTGGGAGACTCTGTACTTAAGGGCGTCTTTGACAATAGTGGTTTTCACCATCCTGGCTGACCTTGGAACTTCCCCCAACCTCAGTTCCACATGGAAAGAGATGGAGAGAATGAACAGGTCTCTTGCTCTGAAACCTTCAGTAACTCTCGCTTTGCAATACTGGAGTCCGCTGCAGTTTCAAATACTCTTGCTGGAGGGCATAATATCCTTTAACCTATCCCAACCCATTGAATTCATCGAAATGCGAATGTGACTTCTAAATCCTCAGAAGCTAACTAACCTCAGGCTGGGCATGGTGGCTCTCACCTGTAATCCCAGAACTTTGGGAGGCTGAGATAGGAGGATCATTTGAGCCCAGGAGTTTGAGACCAGCCTGGGCAACATAGTGAGACCCTGTCTATAAAAAAAAAAATTAGCTAGGCATGGTGGTGCCCACCAGTAGTCCCAACCATTCAGGAGGCTGAGGCAGGAAAATTACTCAAGCCCAGGAAGTTGAGGATGCCGTGAGCCGTGATCACGCCACTGCACTCCAGACTCTGGGATGCAGTGAAACACTGTCTCAAAAAAAAAAAAATTAAAAAAGCTAACTTCCCAGTGATCTTGGACTCCTTGCTCCAGAACCTCTTGAGAAGCTTTTCTAAACCACCTCCTGGTCACCTGATTGTACTGCAAGATTGGCACTATCTGCTGAAAGTCACACTGGCAGCTTCTCACGTAGACACATGCTGCTTCCCCAAGTCTAAGCACCTTCTTTGTCACTCCATGCTCTGACCATCAGCTTGACAAAATGCCAAGTCGCTTTTGTGTACCTGGCACTTGAACACAGAGGTCCTTCACTTTTCCTCCTTTGTTGAGGGCACTTTGTGAGCAAAGAAGGAGTGAATTTGGCTCTTTTTATAGCCCTATCTAAAGGCCAGCCTTTTTTTCTGCAGCTGGAAGTGATCTATGCCACACTGTGTGCTTAAAAGGGATGGATCATCAGCCCTGCCCTCGTGTCAGGGCTGTGCAGAGCACATAATCTACCTTCCATTTCCTCTGCAAAACCACCTGAGGTTTAACTTGATGCATTTCATTTCTGACCCTGCATGAAGGACCACCTCAACACCTGCATGTTTTAGGAGGTTTTAACAATATCCACTTTGTCAATCATCTGGGATCTCCAGTCCACACCGTGCCCAGTAGGAAGCCAGTGTTCACTTTGCATGAGTAAAAACTCAAAGCCTAAACTAGGCACAGCTTATCTTAACCACACAGAGGGATGGAAAAGGCAGGCAGCTATGCTTACTCAGAATTATTTTAATGGAATGATCCTTGTCCTACTGTGTGACTGTTGTTCACCTAACAGGTATTTGTGTTTATTATAGATAATTCATTCAATATTCATTGATTCAAAAAATAGTGATTGTCCATTTTCTGTTGCTTATTACAGAATATCTGAAAGGAAAATAATTTATTACTTACAGTTATTGAGGCTGGGAAGTCCAAGGTTAAGGGGCTGCTCTGGTGAAGGCCTTGTTGCTGGTGGGGACTCTCTGCAGGGTCCCAAGATGGCACAGGGCATCACAGAGCAAGGGGTTGAGTGTGCTAGCTCAGATCTCTCTTCCTCTTCTTATAAAGCACCAGTTCTAAAGCCTGTAGTCCCAGCTACTCAGGAGGCCGACGCAGGAGAACTGCTTGAGCCCAGGAGGTGGAAGTTGCACTGAGCTAAACTCCAGCCTGGGCAACAGGAACAAAACTCTGTCTCAGAGAGAGAGAAGAAAAGAAAAGAAAAGGAAAACAAAAGAAAAGGAAAGAAAAGAAAAGAAGGAAAGAAGAAAGGAAGGAAGGAAGGAAGGAAGGAAGGAAGGAAGGAAGGAAGGAAGGAAGGAAGGAGGGAGGGAGGGAAGGAAGGAAAAAAGAAAAGAAAAGAGAAGAAAGAAAAGAAAGGGAAAGAAGGAAGGGAAGGGAAAAGAAAAGGAGGGAGGAAGGAAGGAAAGAAAAAAGAGAAAAGAAAAGAAGGAGAGAGGAAGGAAGGATGGAAGGGAGGGAGGGAAAATTGCAGGTAATTTTTCTTTGGACACTATCAGATCCCTCAACAAACAATATCGTCAGCCACACCGTTCTTCGTCACCTTAAGAAGTACGGAGATGCGAAGTATATTTTATGTTCATATGCTTTGATCAATCCCAATAACTTTCAATTTCCTAATTTCACATACGATAAATCTCCAAATGCTTCAAATAGGTCCATGGTCCTTCTGACCTGTAAGTGAAATCATTACAAACTGTTGTGGATCTGAAAGGGAGACACAGTGACTCCAACGAGTTGAGGATTATCCTTCAAAACCTTTCTACCTGTCATGGAAATGGATTTGAAAGCAATGCAAGGAGGTGAAATAACAGGTTTTAAGGTTAATTCGATGTTGAAGATAAGGCTGAAGAAAGAGTCAGGAATACATGTTGGACTCTAGTTTAGGCAACTGGTTAGAACTTTCAATCCCCATTGGCTGGAATTCTGTCTGGCACAGGGCACATGCTAAATAAATGTTTGTGAATGAAAAAAAAAAATCTTCCCTTGAAATGAATCGCTTCCCTCAACTTCCTTATTTTTGTCCTATATTTTGATTGTTTTCCTAGTCATTCAGCCTGAAACTCATCACTGACTCATCTTGAGGTCCTGTATTAGTTGGGGTTCTCTGGAGAAACAGAATCACAGAACCAATCAAATGTACACACACACACACACAGATTTATTATAAAGAATTTGCTCAGAGCAATTACGAAAGCTGAGAAGTCTCAAGATCTGCAGTTGGCTAGCTGGAGACCCAGGAGAGCTGATAGTGTCGTTCCAGTCCAAAAGTCACTGACTTGAGCCAGGCACAGTGGCTCACGCCTGTAATCCCAGCACTTCGGGAGGCGGAGGCAGAGATGGATTGCTTAAGTCCATGTATGAGTCTGTTCTCACCCTGCTAATACGTATCAGAGACTGGGTAATTTATAAAGAAAAGAGGTTTCATTGACTCACAGTTTTGCATGGCTGGGGAGGCCTCAAGAAATTTACAATCATGGTGGAAGGGGAAGCAAACACGTCCTTCTTCATACAGCAGCAGGAATGTGAAGAATGAGTGCCCAGCAAAGAGGGAAGCCCCTTATAAAAACATCAGATTTCGTGAGAACTCACTCACTATCACGAGAACAGGATGGGGAAAACCACCTCCATGCTTCAATTGTCTCCACCTGGTCCCTCCCATGACATGTGGGGATTATGGGAACTACAATTCAAGATGAGATTTCGGTGGGACCACAGCCAAACCATATGAGTCCAGGAGTTCAAGACTAGCCTGGGCAACATGGTGAAACCTGTCACTACAAATATATATATATATATACAAAAAGTAGCTAGGCATGGTGGCACGTACCTATAGTCCCAGCTATTCAGAGGACTGAGGTGGGAGAATTGCTTGAGCCTGGGAGGCAGAGGTTGCAGTGAGCCAAGATCACACCAAGATCACTGAACTCTAGCCTGGGTGACAGACTGATACCCCATCTCAAAAAAACCATCAATAACAACAGCAAAAGTCACTGACTTGAGACCCAGGAAAGACCAATGTTTCAAGTCTGAAGGACAGAAAGAAAACGATGTCCCGGCTTGCAGGTTGTCAGACAGGAGGCGTTCCCTCTTACTTAGCCTTTTTGTTCCATTCAAACCTTCAACTGATTGGAAGGGGCTCATCCACATTAGGAAGGGCAGTCGGTCTCACTCAGTCTATTGACGATAATGTTCATCTGACCCAGATACACCCTTGCAGACACGCCCAGAATAATGTTCGAGCAAATGTCTGGGCACCCTGTGGCCCACTCAAGTGGACACATAAAATTAACCATCCCAGGTCCTTTCCAATTAGTCACCGACATCTGTTCTTTTCTGGAGAGTTGATTTCTATCCTGGCAGGAAAGAGGCACACAGAAAAGAGGCTTATTGAAGGGAACTGAATGAGGGGACTGGTCAGAAAAGTCAGCACAGAATGAAGGGAACTTAAGATTGAAGGATGGTGATGCTTCCAAGGACATGCAACTGTAGGAAGATGCTACCACCTGTGGATTGAGGAGGCATGCAAAGGAGGTGGACTAGGCACTCACTGTCCAAAGCACTTAACACATTAACCTTCAAAAAAAGTTTTATTGGAATATAATTACATACCATACAATTCACCAATTTAAGGTGTACACTTACAGTCTTGCAACTATCATCACAGTCTATTTTAGAGCATTTTCATTGCCCCAAAGGTAAATCTTGCACCCTTTGCCATTGGCCTCTAATGCTCCCATTTCCCCAGCCCTAGGCACTCACTGATCTACTTTCTTTGTTTTTTTTTGTTTTTTTTTTTTTTTTTTTGAGACAGAGTCTCACTCTGTCACCCAGGATGGAATGCAGTGTCGCGATCTCAGCTCACTACATCCTGCGCCTCCCGGGTTCAAGCGATTCTCGTGCCTCAGCCTCCCAAATAGCTGGGATTACAGGCATGTGCCACCACACCTGGCTCATTTTTAAATTTTTAGTAGAGATGCTGCTTCTCCATGTTGGCCAGGCTGGTCTCAAACTCCTGACCTCAGCTGATCTGCCCACCTCAACCTCCCAAAATGCTGGGATTACAGGCGTGAGCCACTGCGCCCAGCCTACTTTCTCTGTAGATTCGCCTATGCCGGCATTCTAGGTAAATGGAATCACGCAAGAGGTGGTGTTTTGTGACTGGTTTCCTTCACTTAGCATTTGTTTTCAAGGTTCAGCCATGACAACCCAGGTATTCTCATTTTACAACTAAGAACATTAAAGGTTTCGTAACACTTGGTAAGTGGTAAGCAAGGATACCTCTCCCATCCCCGCCACTGGCGGTGGAGCCCATTACACTATGCTGCCTCTGGGTCCCCACGGAGCTGTCACCCAGATCTTCACCCACCCTCAAGACCAGCGCTACGTAAATGTCCCCCACTGGGTTCCGTCTTCCTGTCTCCAGGCCATCCTGACCCCACTGCCTAATTGATATCCACTCTCAAGTCCTGACTACATCTTGACCTCCAGGGCTCAGGGGACATCAGGCCTTTTGATCTGCCCAACACCTGTCCTCTCTTCTGGAACAGGACTCTGGCTTCCTCTGTGGGAACCACCCCTACCCCACTCTCAGCCCGCAGGGCCCGGGTGGAGTTTTTCCCACGCCACCTGCTGCGGGAGCAACCATGTGACCAGGCCTGGCCAATGAGAGCTCCACAGGCCTCCCCAGTCCACAGTGATTGGGTAAAAGGGAGCGATGGGGAAGGGGTGTGGTTGTGGATTCCGCAGCTTCCCTGTGTTCTGCAGAAGCAAGAGGAAGAGACTGTCATCTTTCTTGTGGATGGAGGGGTGTTAGGATGTCCTATATAGAAGCGCTATGGCCATTTTGCTACCATAGGTGAGGAGGACCACAGGGGAGTGTGTGTGGGGTGGGGGGGAGGGTCATTGTGAAACTAGTATCAACACTGCGGAAAGCAGTGAGGAGACAGAAAGCGAAAGAAAAGTCAAATGTTTGGTTTCAGTTCCTGGATCAAGCAATACCTGGAGAAAGAGGTCTCTGGGTCCCTGATTTAGCAGAGCTAATAACTTCCTATTGGAAGCAAAGGTGGCTCACGTCTGTAATCCCAGCCCTTAGGAAGGCTGAGGCGAACAGATCACTTTGGGCCAGGAGTTTAAGACCAGCCTGGGCAACATGGGGAAACCTCATCTCTACTAAAATACAAAGATCAGCCAGGCATTGTGGTGCACGCCTGTAATACCAGCTACTTGGGAGGCTGTGGCAGGAGAATCGCTTGAACCCGGAAGGCAGAGGTTGCAGTGAGCTGTGATGGTGCCGCTGTACTCTAAGGAAGCAAAAGTGAAATGTTTTCTGTTGCTTCTAAATGATAAAAGGGGGAAATATGAATTTCGTGTTCTAAAATTCTTTTATTCCTCAGCACTTAGAATAATGTGTGCCCTGAAAGCAGCCAAATGAATAACTTCAATAATTTTTTTTAAATGCCCACGTGGTCTTATTTAAATATACACACCTACACAGAGCATCAGCAAGTAAGTGCAACAGGTGTCATTTCTGTGCAGTTTTTTTTTTTTAATTGTTGCAATAAAGCCACTTGGAAATTAGGCATGGAAAATACCATACAGAGGCTGCCGCCCCAGCAGAACCGGAAGTATGGGTGTTTGTCATTGTTTCCACCTGGCAAAGACAGCTTGGTCTGAAACATGTTTCCAGCTGTCACAGCACTGAATAAGTTACAGAAAATTGGAACAACAGGTTACATCTTAGCAGAAAACGGTGCAGGAAAAGTGGGACAGAATGGATATCCTGAATCAGCCCAGGCAAGTAGGATGTAAAGCGTGGGAAGTACATCCAAGCAGAGGCAGATTTAGGATGAATGCTTTTGTGGAATTAAACTATTGCTTCTTTTTAAAAAGATTATTATTAATATTATTATTATTTTTTAAGATGGAGTCACCCAGGCTGGAGTGCAGTGGCATGATCTCGACTCACTGCAACCTCCACCTCCCGGGTTCAAACGATTCTCCTGCCTCAGCCTCCTAAGTAGCTGAAATTACAGGCACCCACCACCACACCTGGCTAATTTTTGTATTTTTAGTAGAGACGGGGTTTCTCCAACTTGGTCAGGCTGGTCTCGAACTCCTGACTTCAAGTGATCCACCCGCCTTGGCCTCCCAAAGTGCTGGGATTACAGGCGTGAGCCACCGCGCCTGGTCAAATTTATTATTATTGAGACAGGGTCTCCCTGTGTTGCCCAACCTGGTCTCAAACTCCTGAGCTCTAGTGATCTGCCTGCCTCAGCGTCCCAAAGTGCTGGAAATCGCAGCCGGCTTAAACCATTGCTTCTTAACCAGGGCTACACATCAGAGGTCCTGTGTGAGTTTTTATAATATGTTCATCCCTTAGGCCCAGCCCCATAGCTTCTGCTTCAGTAGGACTGGATAGAGCAGGAGCATCTGTAGATTTTTTTTTTTTTTTTCCAGATCTCGAGTTTATTCTGACAGGCGTGCCCAGTTAAAAATCCAGGATTAAACATTGGGAAATTCTGTCTAATTTTGGAAATATAATTGGAATTTCTTTAAGTGGAGGGAAGAAAGTATCATAAAGAGAAATTCTCAAAAAAACAAAACAAAACGCTTTGGGAGGCTGAGGCAGGATCACTTGAGGTCGGGAGTTTGAGACCAGCCTGGGCAACACAGTGAGACCTCATCACTAAAAATAAAAATAAAAATTAGATGGGTATGGTGGCTCACACCTGTAACCCCAGCACATTAGGTGGCTGAGGAAGGAGAATCGCTTGAATCTAGGAGTTCGAGGCTGCAGTGAGATATGGTTAGCCTGGGCGACAGAGCAGACCCTGTCTCTTAAAAAATAAATAAATAAATCAGTGCAGCCCCTTGGATGTTGTTTGATACCTGAAGCTGGTTTTTCCACGTGGCTCCACTAGATAGAGACTAATCGTCCCCCTGTTTTCCTGTTTCCCTTTTCTGAAAAAGAAAAATGTATCCACCGAGATAGGACACCCGAGACGCGTGGACAGCGCAGACTGGAGCAGCCAGCCGAGCCCTCCGCCTCTGGCCATGCACACACGTGACATCAGTTCCCGTTCAACAGCGGAGATCGCGGGGCGGGATGATTGTGGTCAGGTTATCTTATGTATCATACATAACGCGCAGCACTCCCCCGGCTCTCCTGCCGGGCGTTGTCCAGCCGACCTTGCAGCAGAGCCTTGCAAGGCTCGCAGCGTGGGGCGCGGGCGCCCTCTGCCGGACCCAGGCGAGCGCCGCGGGCCCGAGACCTTCCTTGCCCTTGGCGCGCCAGGTAGCCGATCTCTCTACGCGATCCAGGATGAAAGGACCTGTAGTGTTCGGGCTCAGCCCCGCGGGGCTGCCGTTTCAGACGCAGGAGTGAGAGGATGCACGTCCTGCGGGCGAGAGGCGCCTTTTAAAGCTCTGAACACATGAGGTGGGAAAGCGCTCTGTGCCCCGTGATGCCCCGCAGACAGACATGAGCGGTATTGAGGCTGAAGCTCCACTTTGAAAGGTGCCTTTGGTTTCCCTGAGTTGGGAAACGTCGTGTTTTCTTGGCCTCAAGTCACCTGGCTCAAGGGATCTTAAGGAGGACCTTAATGAGGGTCTAGTGTTTTTATCAAATTATCAGAGGTATGGGATGTCCCAAAGGGTTAAAACCTTGAGCTCGTACTTCCTTCCCAGGGGTCCCTCCTTCTGAAAGATGGTCCTCCTAAGCGGTAGGGGCCCCGAAAATCCTGTGTTAGAAGTAACCCAGGCCGGGGGTGGTGGCTCACGCCCGTAATCCCAACTACTTGGGAGGCTCGCTTGAGCTTGGAAGTTTGAGGCTGCAGTAAGCAATGATCACCCCACTGCCCACCAGCCTGGACGATAGAAGGAGACCCTGTCTCAGGAGAAAAAAAAAAGAAGAAGAAAAAAGGCAACCCAGATGTCTACCAAGAGGCAAAAAGAGAAGATAAGGGGAGGAACAGTGGCTTAGTGGTTAAGTTTACAGCCTCTGGAACCAGGCCAAGGAGATTCAAGCACAGGCCTGGGCTGGTGTAGGAGCTGGGTCAGGTCAGCAGTGGTTGCCCTGGAAGAGTATGGCAGCCAATTAAAAAACGAGATGGGGCTCTATGAATTGACTTGGGAAGATGGCCAGTGTAGGTCACCGAGTGAAATGCACAAATCGCAGATCAAATGCATAATATTCCATCTGGGGAACAATACAAACCCAAACGTGTACGTGGATAAAAGATTTCTAAAAACCATCCAGAAAGATATACATTGAATTATTAATAGTGGTTGCTTCTAGGGAACGTTTGGAAGAAGAGCCTTTTTTTCTTTTTCT
The DNA here is from genome assembly GCF_043159975.1 of Macaca nemestrina. NCBI lineage: Eukaryota > Metazoa > Chordata > Mammalia > Primates > Cercopithecidae > Macaca > Macaca nemestrina. The sequence goes on along the minus strand of NC_092142.1, from coordinate 18,323,657 downwards.
CTTTTTTCTACTTATATGCAGTTTATATTTGATTTTGAGGCAAGTATTACTTTTGGAGGTGGAAAAAAAGAAAAAAAAATGCACTCTGTTAGTGGTAGGTTGCTACTAGCTTATCTCAAAGGAAGGAAGTTGGTAACAGAGTTTGCTATCAATCAACAGTCTGCAGGGAGATTTACTTGTCACTGAAAATACCCTTTAGCACTGCTAGAATAATTTCCTATGTGTGTACATGCATTATTTATTACAAAAGAAAAGTTTTAATGTTTTAAAAACAGGGCAATTTAACCTTGTCTTTAGTCCAACAAAAATGTATTGCATGTCAGGCACTCCACTAAGCCTTGAAGACATGGAAACCACCAAATTGGTGTCTGCCTTCCAGGAGCTTATGGTCTGGCTGAGTGCGCCTCACACTTTAGTGTGCTTCCACATCACCTGGAGCTGTTGTATTGGTTATCTGTTGCTGCATAACAAATGACCCCAACACTCAGCAGCTGGAAACAACAAACATTTATCATCTCAAATAGTTGCTGAGGGTCTATCTAATCACTCCTGAGTGATTCAGGAGTGACTTAGCTGGTTGATTCTGCCTTGGGTCGCTCATGAGGTTGGAGTCAACATGTTGGGGGCTGCAGTCATCTGAGGGCTGAATTTGATTCACTTGCAAGGCCAAAGGATTCACTTGCGAGATGGTGTACTCCCATAGCTATTGGCAGGAGACCTCAGTTCTTGGCCATGTGAGCATCTCCACAGATTAAGTGCTTTGTGTGTCCTCATGACATGACAGCTAGGTTCCCCCACAGTGAGTAATCCTAGGGGGAAAGGTGAAAGCTGCAGTGTCTTTTTTTAAAAACAACAACAAAAAAAAAAAAAACAAAAACAAAAAAACAGATTCTGGCTCTGTCATCCAGGCTAGAGTACAGTGATATGATCATAGCTTAGTGTGGCCTCTAACTCCTGGGCTCAAATGACCCTCCCACCTCAGCCTCCCAAGTAGCTAAGACTGCAGATACATGCCACCATGCGCAGCTAATATTTTATTTTATTTTATTTTATTTTATTTTATTTTATTTTATTTTATTTTATTTTTGTAGAGATAGGGTTTTGCTATATCGCCCACAGTGGTCTTGAACTCCTGGCCTCAAGCAAACCTCTTGCCTTGGCCTCTTGAAGTGCTGGGATTACACGTGTAAGCCACACACGCCAAACCTTTACAGTGTCTTTTATGATCTAACTTTGGACGTCACACTTCATTTCCACCATGTTCTGCTAGAAACAAGTCACTGAGTACAGCCCACAAACAAGGCAAGGGGAAGCAAGCTCCACTGAACATAGGTGTATCAAGGAATTTGTGGACATACTTTAAAACCACATCTTTCTCAAATGCAAATTCTGTTTGAGTAGGTCTGGAGAGATTCCCAAATTCTGCATTTCTAACATGCTCCCATGTGATACCACTGCTGTTGGTCCATAGACCACACTTTGAATAATGAGGGAATCAAAGACTTGCAAAGACTTACAGTTCAGATCGCCTCTTTGGAACTGCAGTACTTGCGAGAATAATATCCTTTCTCATCCTGCCATCATCTTTGGATAGTGTCCAATTTTCAAATCACATTTTCCCTGAAAGGTCAGATCAGGAAAGTAAGAGAAAGACAAGATTACCTTGTTAATACACAAGGACAAGCTGTAATGGAATTAAAAACAATCAAAGGGAGATTCAAAAAACCTCTCTGGTCTTGTTCTGGAAGCTCTCAGAAGCATAAAACATCGGCCATCAATTCTGAAGGGGAAGCTAAACAAACAGCCTGGGTTTTTAATAAGAATTGTACAAAGTGCTTTATGGGACTAAGACTCCCAGCTGCAGTACTTATAAAATTAGCTTTGACATGGGAGGGCAAGAAATAGCACGGCGAATCTCAGAACGTGAAAACTTCTTCATGCTCTGCTGGCTTGAAGGGTAGTAAATATAAAAAATCAGTTTCTCATTTAACAGCCAGGATTAAAATTTGCATAAAACTAAGTAGCCTAAAACAAACAAACAAACAAAAAAAACTAAACTAAATCACCTGTATTTTTCCTATCGCTTTGGTCCGTGCTAGTTTGGATGTGATTTGTCCCAACCAAAACTCATGTTGAAATTTGATCCGCAATGTGGCAGTGTTGGGAGGTGTTTGGATGATGGAGGTGGATCCCTCATGAATAGATGAATGCCCTCCTGCTGGACGAGTGAGTTCTCACTTTCTGGGGAATGGGTTAATTCCCAAGAAAGTGTGTTGTTAAAAACTGTCTGGCCTCCTCAGTTTGACTCTTTTGCATCCTGTCTAACCATGCAATCTCTTTGACATGCCCACTACCCTTCTACTTTCCACCATGGGTGGAAGCAGTGTGAGGCCTTCATCAGATACAGCTGCCCAATCCTGGACTTTCCAGCCACCAGAATTGTGAGATAAATAAATCTCTTTATAAATTACCAGTCTCGGGTATTTTGTTATAGCAACACAAAACAGATAAGACAATTTACATGCCATACAACTCATAATTTTAACATGTATGATCCAGTAAATTTAAGTATAGATTGTGCAACTATCACCACTGATTCTAGAACATTTTTACCACATGAAAAAACTCTGTATCCATTAGGAGTTACTCCCTATTTCTCCCCATCCCCGCCCCTCCAGCCCTAGATGACCACTAATCTACCTTCTGTTTCTATGGGCTTGCCTGTTCCATGTAAGTGGAATAATACAATATATGACCTTTTGTGTCTGGCTTCTTTCACTTAGCATGATTTGCATGATTTTTAAAAATTGTGGTAAAATACACATAATATAAAATTTGCCATTTTAACTTTTTTTTTTTTTTTTGAGACAGAGTCTCACTCTGTTGCCCAGGCTGGAATGCAGTGGCGTGATCTCAGCTCACTGCAAGCTCTGCCATCTGGGTTCAAGAGATTCCCCTGCCTCAGCCTCCCATGCCCGGCTAATTTTTGTAGTTTTAGTAGAGACAGGGTTTCCCCATCTTGGCCAGGCTGGTCTTGAACTCCTGATCTCATGATTTGCCCGCCTCAGCCTCCCAAAGTGCCAGGATTACAGGTGTGAGCCACCGTATCTGGCCAAACCTTTTTTTGTTGTGTTTCTCAAAGTTGCCCAGGCTTGAGTGTTCTGGTGCTCTCATAGCTCATTGCAACCTCAAACTCCTGGACTCAAGCGATCCTTCCACCTTGGTCTCCCAAAGAGCTGAGACACAGATGGCATGAGCCATTGTGCCTGGCCCCATGTTAACCATTTTGAGAAGACATTCCATTGACATTAAGTACATTAATATTGTTGTTCAATAATCAACATCATCCCTTTCCAGAACTATTTTCATCTTCCCATACTGAAACTCTGGACCCAAGCATAATGTTTTTAAGGTTCATCCGTGTTGTATCACGTATCACTACTTCATTCCTTTTTACAGCTGAGTAAGGTTAAGTGCGTTGTTTGGGTATATTGTCATTTTGTTCAGTTGATGGACATGAGTTGTTTCCACTTTTAGTTATTATGAACATTCACGTACAATGATTGAACATGGTTTTTTTTTCTTTTTTCTTTTTGAGACGCAGTTTCGCTCTTGTTGCCCAGGCTGGAGTGCAATGGCACAATCTCGGCTCACCACGACCTCCGCCTCCCAGGTTCAAGGGATTCTCCTGCCTCAGCCTCCTGAGTAGCTGGGATTACAGGCACGTGCCACCACGCCTGGCTAATTTTGTATTTTTGGTAGAGATTAGTTTCTCCGTGTTGGTCAGGCTGGTCTGGAACTCCCAACCTCAGGTGATCCGCCTGCCTTGGCCTCCTAAAGTTCTGGGATTACAGGCGTGAGCCACTACACCCGGCGTTTTTTTTTTATAGAGACAGGGTGTTGCTCTCTCACCCAGGATAGAGTACAGTGGCGCAATCATGGCTCACTGCAGCCTTGACCACCTGGGCTCAAACAATCCTCCAATCTCAGCCTCCCAAGTAGTTGGGACTGCAGGCACCCACACCACGCCCAGCTAAGAAGAGGTTTTGCTATGTTGACCAGGCTGGTCTCAAACTCTTGGACTCAAGTGATCCACCCACCTCAGCCTCCCAAAGTGCTGGGATTGCAGGTGTGAGCCACTACACATGGCCATGTTTTCATTTCTGTTGGGTTAATACTCAAGAGAGGAATTGCTGTATCCTATCTGTTTAACTGGGGAACTACCAGATTGTTTCCTGAAATGTCTACACCATTTTTACATTCCTATCAGCAAGATATTGATGCAGGATTTTTGTTGGCCACTTTGCCAACCAGGGAACTCCATGAATGGTGATGCCCTCCACCTGGGCCTCACTTGGCCTCAGACCTGCTGCAGGAGGCACCCCGCCCACTTGGTCCGCTGGCTGCACCTGATTTGCACACCAGCTCAGCCTGTGGCTGGACCAGGTGTGCCAGAGCCCACCTGTGTTACAGCTCGTACATGCATTTGATGGTTCCCAAGTTCTTATCCTGAATCCAAGAAGGATGAGGTTATGCTGACAATCAAAAAGCAAGGATGATGAAGAAGAATTTTACTGAGTGATGGAACAGCTCTCGGCAGAGAGGGGACATGAGGGTGGTCCCCCACGTGATGTTGGTTCATCGCTCCCCCAGTCTGGCTGGGTCCAGGGCTTTTATGGGCTCAGAATGGGGAAGCGCATACTGACTGGTTTCTGAGTACGCAAAAAAGGGTAAAACAAAGGCACCAAAGTTGGGCACAACAGTGTAAAAAAACAATTAAGGAAGGGTAGATATATGTAAAATAGGTGAAGCGTGGGGATCAGAGGAAAGCATGCCAGACAGGAAGACCGGTTCTCAATCCAGTCTGTGGATTTACCTGGGACTTGTAGTTTTGCTTTCAGGCTTTAAACTGTCTTTGGTTTGAGAGTCGGGTTTCACCAGGAATCCACCCCTATCTGCCTAGGCATGTGACTGCCTCCTGCTATTCTCCCCTCTCAAGAGGTACATCTAATTGCCGTTAGGATAAAGACCATGATCACTCTTAACTGCTTCCTGCTGACAGGGGGCGCTGTTCTTGGAAAACGGCAGTCAGAGCTCGCTCAGAGGGCTATCTAAGGGTCCCTGGTAAAAGGGGCAATTGTCTGAGATTCCGGTTGGTGTTTGATGACCTCTAGGTGAGAAGAGACAAACCAGGTTATTAGAAGACATGAAAAAAAAAAAACATGGGGGTAAGGACAGCTCAAAAATCCTGAGGCTGCCAACACACCCAGGTAACTTGTGGCTAGAGTTATGTCTGCTAAAATCTGGGTGCAAGGAGCTTGGCTTTGGTTAGCTTCCCTGGCCTTATTTTCCCAAAGAAACCTCCAGGTTATGGGCACCTCATTTACCCCTATCGCCTGGCAGGATTTGCAGGATAGTTGCCCAGAACTAGAATATTGATCCAGATTTCTATATTACCCATCCCTTGTTTCTTCTGAGTTGCAGCCAGAGATCACTAGTTGGTTCACAGGAATAAACAGGGTTAGTCTAAAATACAGACAAAAACTTAAAAACAACTAATAAGACCAGAATTTAATGACAAGTACGGTAAGTTTTGAAATAATTTTTCTCTCTCCAGCCCTCATTTTTGTTAAAAACAAATAATAATAGGATAGTTTGCAAAATAAACTTTAGTCTTATACTTGGCCTGATTATTTGCATAAAGTACAGCAAGAATAATTATTTTTCATATATGCTTTTAAAATTGGCTTTAATGGAATTCTGTTCCATAAGGAATATCAGAAAAGACTTTTTAAAGTCAAGCCCAGCAATGGGTTTGTACCCTCAAATACCTATGAGTTGGGTAAATTCCTCTCTTCTTGAGGTCCCAAGATAACTTGGGGCTCCTGGACCTGTTAGAAAGTGACATTCTTTACTCATCATGAGGAAAGAGAGAGACCCTCTCATATTGTTTTATATTGTTTTATACTCAGTACCTGTTTTAAGAAAAAAAACAAGGAAGTAAAACCAATGCCCAGTGCCAGGCCCGAAACCAGGCCTGGGCCTGCCTGGGTTAAACCCAGTAGTTAAAAATCAACTCATAACTTAGAAACTGATGTTATTCATAGATTCCAGACATTGTATAGAAGCACATTGTGAAACTCCCTGCCCTGTTCTGTTTCTCTCTACCAGTGCACGAAACCCCCGTCACGTATCCCCTAGATTGCTCAATCAATCACAACCCTTTCATATGAAATCTTTAGTGTTGTGAGCCCTTAAAAGGGACAGAGATTGTGCACTCAGGGAGCTTGGATTTTAAGGTAGTAGCTTGCCAATGCTCCCAGCTGAATAAAGCCCTTCCTTCTACAACTCGGTGTCTGAGAGGTTTTGTCTACGGCTCGTCCTGCTGCAATCACAGGTTAGGAGCCCTGTACAAGGACTGTAGACAAGGTATGAGGCCAGTTTCTCCAAGAAACTTTTTTTTGGCTCTGCAAGTCAAGCTTGATTCCTTAAAGGGAAGCACACCCTTCTATCAGAAACTGATAAAACAACCAGTTTCTCCAATTGTGTCCTGTTGCAAAAGAAAGTGGATTCTTGTTGCACTTACGCAAATGACTACATTGCCATAAGAATACTCACAAATAGTTTCCAAATTCTAGAGAAACCAGCAGAGGAACAAATACGCTCCAAATTTTGTTCACAGGAGTATACCTTACTCAATTGTTAAATGCTGTAAATAGTTCAAAATAAAAGTTTTCTTGACTCTGAAAAACAAAAGATCAGCAATGTTTTAAGCAAAAAGTTAAACGGATTACCTGTTTTCTATTAGTTCAGCCCATTCAGTTAACTCTTGTTCTGCCTGATAAATTCATGAATATTTAAGCTCTTCATGAGTCCTGAATATTTTTCCTTTATTCTAATATCACAATCTAAAGATATTGGAAATCTGCATTTAAGAGCACCTAAGTTCTATAGCTGATTACAAACCACCTTTTGAAGAGGATCAAAACAAGACTATGATTGTCTGTGAACGACAAGATGTCTTTAGACAGTCTCAGTCAAAAACACGATTGACAAATTTCATTATTTCTGTGGTTTACAATAACATAATAATCCTAATTCAAATTGATATCATATACTTAGAGATTAGAATTTTAGAAATCTCATACAATTTTGGAACACATATTAATGTTATTCACTAAAATGTAACCTGAAGAAGATTAAACATTATTTTTATTTTGGCAATCCCACGTAATTAAACATGTCAAATAATCCAGGGGCCCTCTGTTGGCATCCAAAAGTTAGGGGTCAAAAAAGACAACCTTGAAGCTAAAGTTTGATTTGGGGAAGCCTACTGAACATGTTAAAGGCTTAAAACACTTGATACTATAAAATAGAATTCCAGGTTATCATTAGCCAAAATGATGACTCAAAAACTTTTTTTTAAGGCACAAAACCTTTACTCATTAAAAGGGAAGACAACTTTCCAAACAATTTGTCTCTTGCCTTTCCCTTCTTTTTTTGGTAGTTTATTTGCAAGGCAAACAAAAATCTTTCATTATCCTTTACTATTACATAAAAATCTTGTTCAAGACAGTCAAATTTCATCCTTGCATCAGTCTACTATTAATGTCATCCCCAATTTTTAATAGTACCTTATAGATAAATCTATCCAATCTTAACTAGTTTGAACATGAGGTGAGATTCTTGTAAACCTTTTATAACCCTCTACAAATTCTTGTTAAAGAGCAGACCAGTGCCTTAAGAAAACCTTCTTGTGCTTTTATTTCAAGGTTCAATTTACAGAAAAACCAAATAATATCCCTTTGAATTTAATCAGTATGTTCACACAGAGCATTTATTTTATAAGATTAATTTTTACAAACCATCCACAACTTGTTCAAACCTTTAGGTTTATCTTATCTAATTTCAAACAAACACCCAGCCTTAATTTATTACAATTATGATTTGTAGACTTTCACCCAATTACATAAAATTAAATTCACTCTTGGTTGAGGAAGAGAGAGAGGTAGCAGAGGATTAATCCAAATGATCCTGGTGTCCACTACCCTTCAAAGCCAGACCCTGGTGGGGCAAGTCCTGCCAAGTCATCAGGTGCTGATTAAACACAGAGGACTGGGTGGGACACAAATTCCTAAAATGTGGTTCTTTCCCAGAAACATCTTATAATCTAGTTCAGCGCCTTGCAGCTCCAACTCACATCAGAATCACCTGGGAGCTTCTGAAACCATTCTGACCCTGAACTCCACCCTAAATAAATCAAAACTCTTGGTCCACAAACTGAAAAAAAAAAGTTTAATCTCCATGGGACATTCTAATGGGCAGCCAGAGAGGAGATCCACTGATCTAGATTTTTCATACATCACTTAAAACTTTGCAAATTATAAAATATTTCATTAAAGTATGAAAATTTGAATCAGTTTGGGGTTTTTTTTGGGGGGGGGGTGGTAAAAGACCTTAAGGAAAAGATCGTAATTCAATTTCACAAATAATCCACAACTTAGTATAGTCTTCGATGGAAGCAACACGCCCGTCTTAGTCTGTTCAGGCTGCTATAACAAAATAACACAGTCAGTCGGGTGTGGTGGCTCACGCCTGTAATCCCAGCACTTTGGGAGGCCTAGGCAGGCAGATCACGAGGTCAGGAGATCGAGACCATCCTGGCTAACATGGTGAAACCCCGTCTCTAATAAAAATACAAAAAAATTAGCCGGGCACGATGGCGTGCACCTATAGTCCCAGCTACTCGGGAGGCTGAGGCAGGAGAATGGCGTGAACCCAGGAGGCAGAGCTTGCAGTGGGCCAAGATCGCACCACTGCACTCCAGCCTGGGTGACAGAGTGAGTGAGACTCAAAAATACCACAGTCTGGGTGGCTTATAAACATCAAACATTTATTGCTCAGTCCTAGAGGCTGGGAAGTCCATGATCAAAGTCCTAGTTGGTGTGTGCTTGTGAAGGGTCTGCTTCCTCAGAGCCCACACCCCTTGAAGTCTCACACTGTGGAGAGGATGAGGTGTCTCTCTAGGACCTTTCATAAGGCACTAATCCCATTCATGAGGGCTCCACCCTCATAACCTCACACTTCCCAAAGGCCCCACCTTCTATCAACTTGAGGGTGAAGATTTCATCATATGAATTCTGGGGAGACACAGACATCCAGACTGTAGCACTTTCCCACCCCTTATCACCCACAATTCAGAACGGAAACAATGGTCTTTCACTTACTTGATGGACTTCATAGTTCTGCTTGGCCAATCTCAAATACTCTCATGTTTCCAATTATCTTTTGTTACCAGTAAACCAAACTGTTTTTTCTCCTAAAGATTCCCGTTACATTATTAATGATTTCTCCTTGATGTTTTAGGAGAAAATGAGCCTGGTGAAGTGGCTCACACCTGTAATCCCAGCACTTTGGGAGGTAGAAATGGGAGGATCACTGAGTCCAGGAGTTAGAGACCAGCCTGGCAACATAGTGAGACTTCGCCTCTACAAAAAAATAGAAAGAATTAGCCAGGTGTGGTGGCGCACACCTGTAGTCCCAGCTACTTGGAAGGCTGAGGTGGGTGGATTGCTCGAGGCTGGGAGGTGGAGGCTGCAGTGAGCTGTGACCCAGCCTGGGCAAAAGAGTGAGACCCTGTCTCCAAAAAAAAAAAATGTATATATATATACACACACACACACACACGTATGTAAAAGAAAAACATGTATATAAAAGAAAATTAAGTATGAGACCAAACAAGGTTCAGCTTTGTTTGCTGTGACTTGAACAAGGCTGGTGACCTGTCGGTCTCATGGCAGAAAACACAACCCAGAGAAAAATCAACACTGCAGTTTTTTTTTTTTTAAAAAAGAAACCTTATAATTTAATTAACAAAATTCACATTGTACAAAAGTACAATGATAACTGTACACTTGTTTCTCTGCAAATGTCACTTGGTAAATTACTGTCATCTTTCATAGGCAGGCATAACTGGACACACTTTACAATCTTTCTGATAAATATATCGCCACTTTGCATCCAGCTTGGATAACGCTCTTCAGGACGGCATAGGCTGGAGCCTGTTAAAAACAATAAGCAAACAAAGAAACATGTTTTGTGCTCATTTTTGGTTGTAAGATTCAGCGCTGGCAGGGCAGGCTTTGGATTTCTCGGAATGAGAAATAGATCTAAGGAACAATTTATTTTAGTTTCGAAGAAAGCTATTCAAAATGTTGGAATGCCTCTGCTACTGCCAAAGCATTGGAGTCATCCAGATTCTCACAGGGAAAGAAATGAAGTTCCTGGGAGGCCAAGGCGGGCAAATCATCTGAGGTCAGGAGTTCAAGACCAGCCTGGCCAATACAGCGAAAACTCGGTCTCTACTAAAAACAAAAAATACAAAAATTAGCCAGGCATGGCGGTGTGTACCTATAATCCCAGCTACTCGGGAGGCTGAGGCAGGAGAATTGCTTGAACCCGGAAGGCAGAGGCTGCAGTGAGCCAAGACTGCACCACTGCACTCCAACATGGGCGAGAGAGTGAGACTGTCTCAAAAAAAAAAAAAAAAAAAAAACAAAAAAAAACGTTCCTGGGGAAAACAAGAAGGGATAAAGCAAGAAAGGAGATTCCCAATCTGGAGCAATAACGCATTTCCTTGCTTTTTGTCAAAGCAACATCATTGGTTTTCTCTCCCTTTGGCTGTCGCTTTAAAATTTATTCTTCTGGGAACAGAAACCTCAACCTCCCAAATAAGGAGTCCCAAAGCAGAACAGGTAACAGTAGGGCCCTACCAATTCGGCATCATGTTCAAGGCCTGTGTCATGGTGCTCAAGCTCTTCATCCCGAAATTTCTTTATCACCTGGTTAAATAAAAAGACACCAAAGCAAGTTAGCCTTCCAACTCTCCTACTGTTCCATTTCATTTTGGAGGCTAAAGCCTCTTATTATGGCCTAAGACAGGGAGGCCAGCTTTTCCTCTAAAGGGCCAGGGAGTAAATACTTTGTCCCAACTACCCAACTCTGCCACTGTAAACAGAAAACCAGTGCGAGACAAGCAAATGGACATGCTTGCGTTCCAATAGAAGTTTATTTAAAGAAACAGGTGGCTGGCCACAGGCCATAGTTTGCCAACCTCAGATTTAGACTCTAAAAAACTAAACAGTTCCCTTATTTGCTGTGGAAAATTATCTCAGGATATCTATTCATTTATTTAATCTAAAGGGTTCCTGCTCACGCATCTGGTCAGAATCTACCAATGATAAAGAAGTGGGCCAGGTGCGGTGGCTCACGCCTGTAATCCCAGCACTTTCGGAGGCCAAGGCAGGAGGATCACCTGAGGCCAAGGCAGGAGGATCACCTGAGGAGTCCAACACCAGCTGGTCAACATGGTGAAACCCCATCTCTACTAAAAATACAAAAATTAGCTGGGCATGGTGGTGTGTGCCTGTAATCCCAGCTACCTGGGACGCCGAGGCAGGAGAATTGCTGGAACCCAGGAGGTGGAGGCTGCAGTGCAGGTGGAGACCACTGCACTGAGAGAACGAGACTCCATCTCAAAAAAAAAAAAATGAACAGCACCAGGTGGCGTGGCTCACACCTGTAATCTCAGCACTTTGGGAGGCAGAGGCAGGAGGATCACTTGAGCCCAGGAGTTCAAAACCAATCTGGGCAACAGAGAGAGATACTGTCTCTACGAAAAATTCAAAAAATTAAAAATAAAAGAAGTGAACAGGACAGGGCTCAAGAGACAAGGGTTCTGGCCAGATGTGGTGGCTCATGCCTATAATTCCAGCACTTTGGGAGGCCGAGGAGAGAGGATCACCGGAGCCCAAGAGTTCAAGACCAGCATGGAAAACATGGTGAGACCCCATCTCTTAAAAAAAAAAAAAAGGCCGGGAGCGGTGTCTCACGCCTGTAATCCCAGCACTTTGGGAGCCGAGGTGGGCGGATCACCTGAGGTCTGGAGTTCGAGACCAGCCTGACCAACATGGAGAAACCCCATTTCTACTAAAAATACAAAATTAGCTGGGTGTGGTGGCGCATGCCTGTAATCCCATCTACTACAGAGACTGAGGCAGGAGAATGGTTTGAACCCAGGAGGCGGAGGTTGCTGTGAGCCACATCACGCTATTGCACTCCAGCCTTGGCAATGAGAGCGAAACTCCATCTCAAAAGAAAAGAAAAAAAAAATTAGCTGGGTGTGGTGGCATGTACCCATAGTCCCATAGCTACTCAGGAGGCTGAAGTGGGAGGATCACTTGAACCCAAGAGTTTGAAGATGTAGTAAGCTATGACTGTGCCACTGTACTCCAGCCAGGGCAATAGAGCAAAATCCCACCTCTAAATAAAAAGAAAAAAAGACTAAGGAGACAAGGGTTCTAGTCCCAGCTCTGTCTGTGCTGTATGGCCAAGGCAGATGGGTTCACCTCTCTGTTCCTCAGTTTGCTCACCTTTAAACTGAGGCTCTAAACCCCCACCATCCCCTAACAATCTCTAGTATGTTTTCCTCTTACCCAATTGCTATCTGCCCTTTTCTCCTTGAGCAGCCCTGTTTTAGAGCATGGACAAATACCTGAAGAAGTTCCTTGTATTTTTCAGGGTCCTCCTCCATCAGCTTCCTGATCTGGTTGTTGTAGTGATGTGCTATGCTCTCTTCCACCGCCACGGTGCAGGCCATTGCACCTTCCTTCCCGAGCAAGGCGGTCCCTGCCCCTGGGATTGTTAAACCCAGACCAGAAAAGAAAGAAGCAGATATGACTGGTAATGGAGATCATCTGTGGCCAGGGCTTCTCAACCTCTGCACCAGACACTGGGCTGGGTCATTCTTTGTGCGCCCCATGCATGGTAGGATATTTAACTGCATCCCTGACCTCTACCAACTAGATGCCAGCAGCGCCAACTAAGTTTTGACAACCAAAACTGTCCCGAGGGCTGGGCGCAGTGGATCACACCTGCAATCCCAGCCCTTTGGGAGGCCGAGATGGGCGGATGACCTGAGATCAGGAGTTCGAGACCAACCTGGCTAACATGGTGAAACCCTGTCTCTACTAAAAATACAAAAATTAGTCAGTGTGGTGGTGGGCACCTGTAATCCCAGCTACTTGGGAGGCTGAGGCAGGAAAATCGCTTGAAGCTGGGAGGCGAAGGTTGCAGTGAGCCAAGATCGCGCCACTGCACTCCAGCCTGGGTACAGGGCGAGACTCCATTTCAAAAAACAAAAAGTACCTAGATATTGCCACATGTCCTCGTCAGGGGGGCAAACTCACCCTGAGGGAGAACCACTGTTTTAAGAGAGACTGGATCCCAGTGTTAAACCTGGAATTACATAGTAAGAAAAGCCATTCTCTTTTCAATGCTGTTTTATCCTGACTGTGGCCAAGAGAAAGTCAGCATTTGGGGTGAATATATCTTTGATCTTTTATACCATTTATTCTTCTCCCTTTTCTAAAAGAGTGAACAGACCTCAGGTTGAGAATCTTTGTCAGGGAATAGTATTTGGCTGCAATTGAATTATACTAGCTTTTTTTTTCTGTTGTTTATTTTTACTGTATTTTCTATTTATAATACAGACATTAGGCCAGGTGTGGTGCCTCACGCCTGTAATCCTAGCACTTTGGGGAGGCCACAGAGGGAGGATGGCTGGAGACTAGCAGTTTGAGACCAGCCTAGGTAACATAATGAGACCCTATCTCTACAAAAAAATAGACCTGTACGTGGTGGCATGTGCCAGTAGTCCAAGCTACTCAGGCTCAGAGGCTGAGGTGGGAGGATCACTTGAACCCAAGAGTTTGAGGTTTCCCTGAGCTACGACTATACCATTGCTCTCCAGCCTGGGCAACAGAATGAGACCCTGGCTCTATTTTTCGTGTTGTTTTGTTTTTTGTTTTTTGTTTTGAGACAGAGTCTCGCTCTGTCGCTCTGTCACCAAGACTGGAATGCAGTAGGCCGATCTCGGCTCACTGCAACTTCCACCTCCGAGGTTCAAGCAGTTCTCCCACCTCAGCCTCCCAAGTGGCTGGGATTACAGGCCTGCACCACCACACCCAGCTAATTTTTTGTATTTTTAATAGAGATGGGGATTTCACCAGGTTGGTCAGGCTGGTCTCGAACTCCTGACCTCATGATCTGCCCGCCTCAGGCTCCCAAAGTGCTGGGATTATGGGTACAAGCCACCACGCCTGACCTTTTTTCTTTTTAAGTACTGACATTAAGATTCTATCTTAAATAAATTTAAGCCACACACCAAAAAAGGTAGTCAATTTAACTCTGGAAAAATATGAAGTAAACAGAATGAGGTCGTAAGAGGACATAGCAAGAATTGTGAACATGATACCTGAAGGATGTAATCATTCTAGATCCCCAAGCTTGCATAAGCTCTTCTAGAGAGACACGTACCCAGTGCAAAGCCCAGCACGTTCCAAAAGGGCATCAGAACTGTCGGCCGGACCCTGAACGTAACCATCAACTCACTGAACTTTTTCAAATGGTCCTTTTCTTGATCCCACATTTTCTGTAAGAAACATAAAAATAAAGACATGCAAGAATTCCATAGAGGCCTCCCACTCATCCAAGCAGCATACAGGAAGCAAAATAGAAACGGAGAAAATGATGGGAACTGCTGTCTCTGCCATTCCCCTCAAAACGTCAATGGAAAAAGTAAGACATCAGAGTAAAGGAATCTTTGACAAAGAGAAGATAGCGCCGAGAATACAAAACAATCTATTATCTCAATTCCAGGTAAGACTGCCATGAGCTACAGTTCCAGTGCAAGTCTCTCAGGCCCACAATGTGCCTAGTAAATAACAAGGGTCCACACGCATAAGAAAAGACATGTTTAACCCATTTCAAAATCAGGAAGGCGGAACATTAGCTGTTGTGTAATTTCCTTCCAGACTACTAGAATAGTATCATCTTGTTGTTGTTGTGGTTTGCTTGTTTTGAGACAGGGTCTCACTCTCTCACCAAGACTGTAGTGCGGTAGCAAGCTCATGGCTCACTGCAGCCTCAACCTCCAGGCTCAAGTGATCCTCCAACCTCAGCCTCTCAAATTAGCTGGGATCCTCCAACCTCGGTCTCTCAAATTAGCTGGCTAATTTTGTTGTGTGTGTGTGTTGGGGGTAGGAGATTTGCTGCTTTTTTTTTTTTTTTTTTTTTTGAGACGGAGTCTCACTCTGTTGCCCAGGCTGGAGTGCAGTGGTGCAATCTCAGCTCACTGCAACCTCTGCCTCCCAGGTTCAAGCAATTCTCCTGCCTCAGCCTCCCAAGCACTGGGACTACAGGCGTGCACCACCATGCCTGGCTAATTTGTTTTGTATTTTTAGTAGAGACAAGGTTTTGCCTTGTTGGCCACGCTGATCTCGAACTCCTGACCTCAGGTGATCCACCCGCCACAGCTTCCCAAAGTGCTGGGATTACAGCTGTGAGCCACTGCACTCAGCTAATTTTTGTATTTTTTGTAGAGACGGGGTCTCGTCATGTTGCCCAGGCTGGTCTCAAACTCCTGGGCTCAAGCAGTCCATTGGCCTCGGCTTCCAAAGTGCTGGGATTACAGGCGGAAGCCACAACACCCGGCCCCAATTATTATTTACATCAGAGGAAAAAGGGAGAATGCTAGCTGCGGCTAACACTTAGATGGCACTTCCTAAGTGCCAGGAGCCATCAAAGAGCTTTATGCAAGCAATTCATTCAATCCACACAATCCCTGTGAAGGACACACTATGACTGCATACCTGTCTATGTACTATATGTCTCTGTGCTTTATCCATAAAAAGAACAATATGCTTTTTGCTCTCCATCTCTCCACCAAGAACCAACTTTCGCTCTCCTGGAGACAATGGCATCTCCCTGGGGAACGCCTGACCTCCCGCGATTCATTACTTGAAGGCCTTTGGATCTGCCCATTCGGTAGACCAGGGTGAGGGAGATGAAGAAGCACCCACCTGAATGACTGGCCCGACGCTTGTCCGACCCAGGACGGCCATCTGCCCGGCATAGATGCGGTTTGCTCCATATTCGCCCGCATGATCCACCCGGATTATTCGATCCACAACTGCCCGATTGATATTGTCTAAGGTCATTCCTGAACTGCGAAATCTGACAATGATCCTTCTTCCGTAAGCTGAAATGCAAGTGTTTATTCTTCGTTACGTTCAGGTAAAATCCAAATGTTCCTTTTACAGACAGAAGAAAGGGCACTTTGGGATGGAGGTCACAAACGAGCTCCCCGTGGGCCAGGCATGCCCATAAATGTACTCTGTTTAACCTACAGTGTTAAAAAAGAGGATTCTACCTAAAGATCTGGATTTCTGGCTTCACTTTAAGTGTATGAAGATCTGGAAATGCTGAGCCTATCTTCTTACCAGGCAGTTAACATGGCAGCCGCTTCTCGATGGGCATGGTCCTCCAGTTCGCCGGCCCTCTGGCGCATTTCCCCCAGCACATGCTGTGCAGGAGAGGCCCGTAGACAGCTTTCAAAAACACGGTGCTCTTCCCCAAATGATCTCTGGGAGGAGGCTCTCTGAACTGACATTTTTTAGAAGCTATGTGCGTAAGTCTTTGCTTCAGCCAAGGCTGAGAACCACAGACTAAGTTCTCTTAAAACCCACACCTGCCGGGCGCGGTGGCTCAGGCCTGTAATCCCAGCACTTTGGGAGGCCGAGGCGGGTGGATCACAAGGTCAGGAGATCGAGACCATCCCGGCTAACTTGGTGAAACCCCATCTCTACTAAAAATACAAAAAATTAGCCGGGCGAGGTGGCGGGCGCCTGTAGTCCCAGCTATCAGGGAGGCTGAGGCAGGAGAATGGCGTGAACCCGGGAGGCGGAGCTTGCAGTGAGCTGAGATCGCGCCACTGCACTCCAGCCTGGGCGACACAGCGAGACTCCGTCTCAAAAAAAAAAAAAAAAAAAAAAAAACCCACACCTGTCCGGGCACAGTGGCTCATGCCTGTAATCCCAACACTTTGGGAAGCCAAGGAGAATGAATCACCTGAGGTCAGGAGTTTGAGACCAGCCTCACCAACATGGTAAAACCCCATCTCTACCAAAAATACAAAAATTAGCTGAGTGTGTTGGTACACGCCTTTAATCCCAGCTACCTGGGAGGCTGAGGCAGGAGAATAGCTTGAACCTGGGAGGCAGAGATTGCAGTGAGCCGAGATCGTGCCACTGCACTCCAGCCTGGACAACAGAGTGAGACTCTGTCTAAAACCAAACAAACAAAACAACAGAGAAAAAATTTTAAAACCCCACACCCTTGGGCATTCGACTTTGAGACTAGCCTTAGAGTCTAGATTTCACCTCATTATGGTCCAAAATTAATTCAAAGGAACTCTTATCTTCAAAATGTAAATTCTTCATGACAGATTACATTTTATCTTTAAAAATAAATCTCCTAACCTTAACACTTTAATTATATTCGCTGAGCCTTATATTAGAGTAACTCAAGAGGCTTTTTTCCCTGCAAGGAAGAGTTTTGCAGCATTCTTAGGTGTGTAAGGTGTATTCACCTCATTTTGCAGATACGGAAAATAGAAACCTAGGGGTCATTTAGTTTGTAATGGTAGCTTCGATCTGCACTGGTATCACTTTTTGTTTTGAGACAGACTATGGCTCTGTCGCCCAGGCTGGAGTGCAATGGTATGATCTCAGCTTACTGCAAACTCCACCTTTCGGACTCAGGCAATTCTCCTGTTTCAGCCTCTAGAGTAGCTAGGATTCCAAAGTAGCTAGGACTACGGGCATGCACCATCATGCCCAGCTACTTTTTTGTATTTTAGTAGAGACAGGGTTTCACCACGTTGCCCAGGCTGGTCTCGAACTCCTGAGCTCAAGTAATCCTCCCATGTCGGCTTCCCAAAGTGCTGCGATTACAGGCGTGAGCCACCGCCCCCAGTCAGCATTGGTATCACTTTGTAATGTTTCAGCGCTCTTAGGCCGTGACTACCATGTCTTTAATGCATACGTCTTTTCACTTAGGCTAACTTCAACATCCAGCGAATATGTGGAAAAAATTCATTTTGGATACATATGTGGTTCTTTCATGACAAAGGCTTGGGTGTTTTGGACACGAGGTGATGAGGTGGGTTGGTGAAATTTGGGGTGGCTGTGCACTTGAAATCTTCTACTAGATGGGGCTGTAAATGTCACACTTTTAATAAAGAAGTGTGGACGTAAGTTCTGAAGCATAATGACCCAGCTTTGGTCCATTCCTCGGCATGATCCCCTTCATCTCACTGAGCATATCTGACTCAAAAGACGGATAGGCCCGGTGCGGTGGCTCACGCCTGTAATCCCAGCACTTTGGGAAGCCCAGGCAGGTGGACTGCTTGAGACCAGGAGTTCAAGATCAGCCTGGCCAACATGGTGAAACCCCATCTCTACCAAAAATATAAAAATTAGCCAGCCATCGTGGTGCGCCTGTAGTCCCAGCTACTCAGGAGGCTGAGGCAGAACAATCAGTTGAACCCAGTAGGCAGAGGTTGCAGTGAGCTGAGATGGTGCCATTACACTCCAGCCTGGGTGACACAGTGAGACTCTGTCTCAAAAAAAAAAGAAAAAAAGAAACCAAAAACATGTGTCCCATCTCCAACACTAGCCTTGGGAAAATCAGGATCGACATTTCTTACACATAAAATTGGCAGTAATCATTGGTGACTCATACCTGTAATCCCAGACTTTGATAAGCCAAGGAGGGAGAATCACTTGAGGTCAGGAGTTTGAGACCTGCTCATCATGGCGAAACCCCATCTCTACTAAAATTCAAAAATTAGCCAGGCATGGTGGTGCATGCCTGCAGCCTCAGCTACTTGGGAATCTGAGGCAGGAGAATCGCTTGAACCCAGGAGGCGGAGGTTGCAGTGAGCTGAGATCGCACCACTGCACTCCAGCCTGGGCAACAGAGCAAGATACTGTCTCAAAAAAAAAAAAAAAGGCAATAATCAGGCTCTTTCCTTTTTAAGGGAAAACACATAATAATAAAATTATCTTACTGAGTTATGAGGATAAAATGAGATATAAGAAGCAAAGTAACTTTATAAACAGAAATGATTCTTATTCTGTTATGCTCACTGGCGAACAGAACAGCATTAAAATTCACATTCAACAACCCTCAGAGTTTTGCCTGCATTGCCACACACTTTAAAATAAAATTGAGGCTGGGTGCTAGAAGCTCTCAAATGCATCACTTTACGTCCATATTTTCCCAACGTGTGAAACACGCCAGTGTGGTACCTATGAAATTTTAAGTGGCTTATGGATATGCAATAAATAACCCCATGTAGTAAGGGGTACTCTTTTAAAATCTCTTGCAATCTTTTTTATTTCATTAAGGAAGATATCTCCATTTACAGCCAGCATATCCTCAACACCTTTCCCACACTTGCTAATTTCCCCTTTGTAACAGAAAGACAGTATTTAATACAATTTCGTAACTTTTTAATTTCAGTTTTTTTTTTTTTAATAATTACTCATCCATTTGTGGCAAGTGGCACTGGCTTCCCATTCACCAGAAGGATTTCGTTTCAAGGAAATTAATTTTAAAATGGGACAGGGCTATACAAAAAAAAAAAAAACACATCTAGTAATCAAAAGTTCAAGCAGTACTGCCATTAGGCAAAAATCCCGAAGGTGGTACACAGTAATTTAACGTTGAGAAAACGACCTCATGACAAAATTTTTTTTTTTTTTTTTTTTTTTTTTTTTTTGCGGGGGTTGGGGAGACAAAGTCTCGCTCTGACACCCAGGCTGGAGCGCAGTGGTGCAATCTCGCCTCAACGCAACCTCTGCCTCCCGGGTTCAAGTGATTCTCCTGTCTCAGCCTCCTGAGTAGCTGGGATTACAGGCACCTGCCATCACGCCCGGCAAATTTTTATTTTTAGTAGAGGCGGGGTTTCACCGTGTTAGCCAGGCTGGTCTCAAACTCCTGACCTCAGGTGATCCTCCAGCCTCGGCCTCCTAAAGTGCTGAGACTACAGGCCGGAGCCACCGCGCCCGGTTTCATGACAATTTGCTAAGGCAGCACAGATGAAACAAGGAAAGCAGGAAACATGGTCCAAAACCATGTCTCTCTACTCCAAATTCGATGATCCTTTTACTACACTGATGGCTCTCAAAGTTTACAGTGCATGCAAATCACCTAAAGGGCCTGTTCACAGACCACAGATACCGACCAAGTAGGTCGGGGTGGGGCCCGACAATCTGTATTTCTAGCGAGCTCCCAGAAGTAGCGGAGGCAGCTGGTCGTCGGGCTACACTTTGCCTGGCAAGGCCCTGGGCAAAGACCACAAAAAGAGAGACTCCCTGAGACGTCTCTCTTTTTTCAGTGTCGCCAACTGTCCTCGACTCGGAAAGCTGGCTGCACCTGCCGTGACATCACTGCACAGGTGTGCCATGCGTCACTCCCCAGGCATCACTGCCTAAACCACCCCGTCTTCCCGTCACTCTCGCCACGAACTACAGGCCCCCCCCCCGCCCGCCAGCGCCCCGTAAGCTGAAGTCACGCAGTCGCGCTCCGTCGCAGGCCTGTGACGTTACGAACGTCTCCCCCGTGACCTCTTCGACCCAAACCTCAAGCGAAAATTCCCTAGCTTGCTAGCCCAGCGCAGGACTGTGACTGCGCGCATCCCTTTACCTGAGAGCGACCGCCGGGCACCCGGGCGCAGCCGCCACAGGCAGGGAGCCGCCGCCGCCCCGGCGCAACTCATTGCCGGCACAAAAGAGCAACCACTTCGTTGAACGGAGCGGGCCAATACTGCCCTTGGCTCGGACTGATGACGCACAGCAGACGTAAGGCAGGCTCAGCTTGCCCGCGCACCGGTGGGAACGCCCCCTAGCCCCGCGCTAGGGGTTGGATTGGTTAGATACGACAAACAAAAAGATTATATTGGATGGGGTCACTATCAATCACTCTCAAGACCAAGGAAGCCAAGGCGCCTTGGGTTGCCAGGGAGATGAAAATGCTAAATTGCTGTTTCAAAGATCAGGATAGGGTTAGTGATTTCTCACCCAAGTTCCTGGGAAAGAGGATCATGAGGGAATTACTTATTAACAAGGCACGTTATTTCCTGCTTTACCTACGTGGAAGGAGGTTTTTTTTTTTTTAATTTGTATCCTATATCTACTTTAAAATAGTAAGCCTGGGCAACATAGCGAGACCCCGCCTCTACAATTAATTTTAAAAATTAGGTGGGCGTGGTGGAGCACACCTATAGTCCCAGCTATTCGGGGGGCTGAGGCGAGGGAATAGCTCGAGCCCGGGAGCTCGAGGCTGCAGTCAGCCGTGATCCTGTCACTGCACTCCAGCCTGGGCCCTGTCTCAAAAAATATATATATATGTAATATAAATTATGTAAATTATATGCACCACATGGTTAATGTGTTGTATAATGTTGTCTCTATTGGTGGGCTGAAAGCCAACTTTAAACTTCTCCTCAGTCCTTTTCTCTATTTTCAGATTTTCTACAAAGAACATGTTTTATCTCTGGGATCTACCTTACGGTATTGTGTGCATGTGTGCATGTATATTTGTGCAAATTGGAATTTTTTGGGAAGGGAGGGGAAATTTAACAACGTACTTTTAAAAGATCATATAATACAGCAGTCTTAGGAATCTACTCAACAGAAATAATTTTTACATGAGTAATGTACATGAGGGCAAAAATCAAAGATGTATGTCTGCAAGGATATACAACGTTTAATATTGGCACCATCAGGGGGCTGGAACTGGGAGAACGGGGCTTTCACTTTCTACTTTACACCCTTGGATTATTTATATATTTTATCCAAGTTTACTATAAAATGTTTTAAGATGCAATACAATTGTAAAATTATTGAATTCAAGTTTTTAAGTTGTTTTTCTATCACTCTAGTGTTCACATTGACACACCAAAATAATTTAAAATTATGATTAACCCAAATACTTACTACTTAGTGAGGATGTTGTAGCACTCTCATGTAAAACTACTGGGAGTCTGAATCTGGCTCTCAAAAGCCTTAAAATGTTCAGAACCTTTGCTGTAATCCCACTTCTAGGTCTCTGTTTCCTTTTTTGTTTTATTTTTTGTTTTTGTTCTTTTTAGACAGAGTTTCACTCTGTCACACAGGCTGGAGTGCAACGGGGAGATCTTGGCTCACTGGAACCTCTTCCTCCCGGGTTCCAGCGATTCTCCTGCCTCAGCCTCCCAAGTAGATGGGATTACAGGTACACACACCACCACGCCCAGCTGAGACTGGGTTTCGCTGTGTTGGCCAGGCTGATCTCAAATTCCTGACCTCAAATGATCCTCCCACCTCGTCCTCTCAAAGTGCTGGGATTATAGGCGTGAGCCACCGCGCCTGACCTAGGTCTGTTTCTAAGGAGAAAAAATGTTGACAAAGATTTATAGATGTGCCCGTTATTTATTACTGGGAAAGTTTGGAAACAAAATGTTAAGCAACAATTGAATATCAAAACATTATGTCCGAGTGCAGTGGCTCACGCCTGTAATCCCAACACTTTGAGAGGCTGAGGCGAGAGGATCACTTGAGCCCAGGAGTTTAAGACCAACCTGGGCAACATGGTGAGATCCTATCTCTACAGAAAACTTTAAAAATTGGTCAGGCATGGTGGTGTGTGCCTGTGATCCCACCTACTTGTGAGGCTAAAAGGATCACTTGAGCCCAGGAGGCTGAGGCTGCACTGAACCATGATCACACCACTGCATTCCAGCCTGGGCGATAGAGTGAGACTCTGGCTCAAAAAAAAAAAAGAAAAAAAGAAAAAGATCTAACTGTATGATATTATGTAGCCCATTGAAATGTTTGTAAAAGCTTTTAATAACAGGAGAAAACACTATCTTTAGATTCTTCAAGAAAACACATATGGCCGGGCGCGGTGGCTCACGCCTGTAATCTCAGCACTTTGGGAGGCTGAGGCGGGCAGATTACGAGGTCAGGAGATCGAGACCACGGTGAAACCCCATCTCTACTAAAAACACAAAAAATTAGCTGGGCGCAGTGGTGGGTGCCTGTAGTCCCAGCTTCTCGGGAGGCTGAGGCAGCAGAATGGCATGAACCCGGGAGGTGGAGGTTGCAGTGAGCCGAGATCGCACCTCTACACTCTAGCCTGGGCCACAGAGCGAGACTCCGTCTCAAAAAAAAAAAAGAAAAAGGAAAAAGAAAACACGTATTAAGTGAAAAAGAAATGAGAATACCAAAGTTCTTTCCTTCTTTCTCCGTCCTACTTCCCTCCCTCTGTACTTTCTATCTTAAAAGGAATTTTGCCAAGATTAACAGGGGTGCCCATAAATGGTGCTTTTTAACTTTTTGTCTCTGTTGCTTTTGCTGTTCTCTGTATTTGCTATAAAAAACAAGTATTTTTATAATGGCAAAACAAAATTTAGAAAACAAAAATGCATACTATTCCCTAATTCCATCCCCCTACCCACCAGATTATCCATTAAAAATAAAAAAAAACAGTTTCCGCCAGGCACGGTGGCTCACGCCTGTAATCCCAGACTTTGGGAGGCCAAAGTGGAAGGATCACTTGAGGTCAGCCGTTCCAGACTAGCCCAGCCAACAGGGCAAAACCCCATCTCTACTAAAAGTACAAAAATTAGCTGGGCATGGTGGCGCACACCTGTAGTCCCAGATAGTTGGGAAGCTGAGGCAGGAGAATCACTTGAACCCAGGTTGCAGTGAGCCGAGATCACACCACTGCACTCCAGCCTGGGCAATAGAGTGAGACTCCATCTCAAAAACAAAACGAAACAAAACACGCACACGGCCGGGCACAGTGGCTCACATCTGTAATCCCAGCACTTTGGGAGGCTGATGCAGGCAGACCACCTGAGGTCAGGAGTTTGAGACCAGCCTGACCAACATGGAGAAACCCCGTCTCTACTAAAAATACAAAATTAGCCGGGTGTAGTGGTGCATGCCTATAATCCCAGCTACTCAGGAGCCTGAGGCAGGAGAATTGCTTGAACCTGGGAGGCGTAGGTTGCAGTCAGCCGATATCGCACCATTGCACTCCAGCCTGGGTGACGAGCAAGACTTCATCTCAAAAAAAAAAAAAACCCACACACAAAACCCAGTTTCCAAAATTTCAGGGAGACTGATATGAGTAATAATACTATTCTGGTCTCCTGTTTAGCCAGTTCTGCATGAATTAAACTCTTTCTCTGTTGCAATTCATCTGTCCTGATGAATGGACTGTATCCAGGCAGCAGGCAAAATGAACCAGTTGGGAAATTACACACATACACCCTCCTTGGCTTCAACAGAGCCAAGGAGCTTTAAAAGCACTCATCTGAGGACTACATTCAACACTTCTTTCTTCTCTGTCATTTTAGGAAAAGGCAAAGAGCAACTTTACAAACTGTTAGAGTTTTCCATCATCACTTGACTGCTGACAAGAAGCCTCTTTGAATTCCAGTATACACGATCACATTTTCAAACCTTCAAGACACCATTTAATCAGGAGTTCTAAGGCACGTTTGTTAGCGAGAGCTGCACTTTAAAAATTATACAGACATCACCTGAGGTTATTAAAGTTATCAAAACATATAAAAACCTTCAAGTAAGAGGTATGCGTGTTAGCAGCATTTAACTAAAATTCAGTTAGCATATTTCAATATCACTTTTATAATAGGGAAAAAAAGGCGTACATTTTTGTTCATCACACACACACACACAAATAGAAAACTTGAATATCATCAAGCCTGGTCACAGTGAAAATGTTATATATATTAATATAAAGGCACTGGGCAGAAATGTTTATAATTACAATTTGTTTTTTTTCTTTTCACCTATCTTTTTTTTTTTTTTTTTTTTTTTTAAGATAGGGTCTCCCTCTGTCACCCAGGCTGGAGTACAGTGGCACGATCTCGCTCACTGCAGCCTCCACCTCCCAGGTTCAAGTGATTCTCATGCCTCAGCCTCCCAAGTAGCTAGGATTACAGGCACACGCCACCACGCCTGGCTAATTTTTGTACTTTTAGTAGAGACGGGGTCTTACCACATTGACCAGGCTGGGTCTCAAACTTCTGACTTCAAGTGATCTGTCTGCCTTGGCCTCCCAAAGTGCTGGGATTACAGGCATGAGTCACTGTGCCCCGCAGAATGTATGTTTTTAAGTGAGACTGGAGTGAATCTTTGATTACTCAAAATTCCATGACACCAGTTATTAGATTTAGACAAGATCAGGTGTGTTCAGGGTGGTATGGCCGTAGTTATTAGATTTAGAAACCCATAAACCTTAACAAGTCAGGAAAAGACAGAAAAGCTCATTGGTCTCCCAGTTACAAAAATATCCCACTTTCAATAATACCTTTGTGGAAAAGCAAGAAAATGGCTGTAGGAAAGGGACGAGAAGACATCATTGCTCCTCTGAGTAAGGAGTCAGTCATGTTTGAGTAGTGGAGTGGAGATGGTGGGGAGAATTATTGTTAACAGCAACAGCTTTCTAAAACCTGCACCCAACTTTAAATTCCAGGCTACTCCCCAGGAAACGTGTGGAGCCAGTGAAAGGAAGAAAAACAATGAAAGGAAGGCTTGAAAAGTTCATTACAAAACTACAGTGCTTTGAAAAATATTTCAAAGATATTAAAATGAAAACTGATTACATGAAACAATAACTTAAACTTCTGTTTTTCTGTTAAAAGGTTCACACCTATCCATTTTGGGTAAGCTTACAATGAGGTATTTATTGCATATGGTTTTTGCCATAACGGAAATCTTAAGAGATATTCTACGTTTGTTTTTTTTTTTAGACAGAGTTTTGCTCTTGTTGCCCAGGCTGGAGTGCAACAGTGCAATCTCGGCTCACTGCAAACTCTGCCTCCTGGGTTCAAGCAATTCTCCTGCCTCAGCCTCCCGAGTAGCTGACATTATAGGCATGTGCCACCATGCCCGGCTAATTTTGTATTTTAGTGGAGATGGGATTTCTCCATGTTGGTCAGACTGGTCTTAAACTCCCCACCTCAGGTGATCTGCCCGCCTCGGCCTCCCAAAGTGCTGGGATAACAGGCGTGAGCCACTGCGCCCAGCCACATGTTTTGTGAAATAAAGGCACGTGCATTAAAAATTGTAAGCACAGGAAAACAAACAACCCTTAAAAATGTGGATATGTGTGTTTAAGAAACCAGCCTCCAATTCTGTTTGTTATATATTCATGGGCGGTCTGATTGACAGGCTGAGCTTGAGTCCACATCCCAAAACACTTGTGCACATAAACTCGTGGCTCAAATACTACACTACCGTCCCCGCTCTTTCACTCTTGTAAAAGCTCAAACGGCTTGTTGGTTTTTGGTAGAGTCGTCACAGAGTGGCCGGTCCGCAGGCAAAGGCTTGGGTTTCCCCTGCTTTTCTAAGTCACTAAAGCCCTAATTAAGGGCTGGGTTAGGTAAACACAGCTGCACGTATGGAAAAGCCTAAACTCCAGAAAAATATATTTTTAAATGTCCACTCAAAACCCAGGTAGACTCTGTAGGCTCAGCAGAATCACTAGGTCAGCTTAGAAGCAACAGGCAGCGCCATCTTCATGCTCAGTCTAGTTAGTTCCTCGTGTCCCTTTGGGCTTCTGTTAGTTTCTGGATTAGGTAGCGCTTGTCACGACTTTCCTAAAAAATAATAGGTTCACATGTGCATTTAATATATTTGGAAACAAATACCATCATTACCTACCAGACTGAGGGCTGAGGATTCCAACCACTGGACTATTGTAATGACCTCTCATCTAGTCTGTCATTGTGTCCACGCCACAGCCCCTTGTCCACAAAGCAGCTGATCCTTTTTAAAAAAAAAAATGCACAGTACAACCGGATGTGGTGGCTAATGCCTGTAATCCCAGCACTTTGGGAGGCCGAGGCAGATGGATCACCTGAGGTCGGAAGTTCAGACCAGCCTGACCAACATGGTGAGACCCCATCTCTACTAAAAATACAAAAATTAGGCCGGGCAAGGTGGCTTACGCCTGTAATCCCAGCACTTTGAGAGGCCGAGGCAGGTGGAGCACCTGAGGTCAGAAGTTTGAGACCACCCTGACCAATGTGGTGAAACCCCATCTCTACTAAAAATACAAAAATTAGGCTGAGCAAGGTGGCTCACGCCTGTAATCCCAGCACTTTGGAAGGTTGAGGCAGGTGGATCACCTGAGGTCAGGAGTTCGAGACCAACCTGGCCAACATGGTGAAACCCCAAAACCCCGTCTCTACTAAAAATACAAAACATTAGCCGGATATGGTGGCGGGTGCCTATAATCCCAGCTACTTGGGAGGCTGAGGCAGGAGAATTGCTTGAACCCGGGAGGCGGAGGTTGCAGTGAGCAGAGGTCGCGCCACTGCCCTCCAACCTGGGCAATAAAAGCGAAATTGTCTCAAAAAAAGAAAAAAAAATTAGCCAGGCAAGGTGGCGCACACCTAGCTAGTAATCCCAGCTACTCGGGAGGCTAAGCAGGAGACTTGCTTGAACCCGCGAGGTGGAGGTTGCAGTGAACTGAGATCACACCACTGCACTCCAGCCTGGGCGACAGAGTGAGACCCTGTCTCAAAGGAAAAAAAAAAGACTGGCCATCACGGTGAAACCCCTTCTCTACTAAAAATACAGAAGTTAGCTGGTTGTGATGGTGGGTGCCTATAATCCCAGCTACTTGGGAGGCTGAGGCAGGAGAATCGATTGAACCCGGGAGGTGGAGTTTGCAGTGAGCAGAGATTGCAGCACTGCACTCCAGACTGGATGACAGAGCAAGACTCTGTCTCCAAAAAAAAAAAAAAATGCACGGTAGACTCCTACTTAACACCCTTCAGTGGCTTCCCATCCCACTCAGAATAAAACTCTGTTTTAACAGAGCCCTCGAGGCACTGTGACTCGATGACTCTGGCTGCTATTACAATATCACCTTGCCTCTTCCCATCACTCACCACCCTGTGGCCACACCACCCCCTCCCTCCTGTTCCCCAGAAGTGCCCGGCTCATTTCCTCACTGTGCTCTTTCCCTCTTACTCTCATCCTTAAATAGGACCTCTGATAATGGGCTCCTCTCTCTATTATTCAAGTCTCAGCTGGGTCCAGCTATATAATGGTTTCACCATTATAGGCTCATGCCTATAATCCCAGCACTTTGGGGGACTGAGAGGGGATAATCACTTGAGCCCAGGAGTTCAAACCAGCCTGTGCAACATAAGGAGACCTCATGTCTTTAAAAAATTAAAAAATTAGCCAGGCATGGTGATGTATGCCTATAGTCCCAGCTACTTGAGAGGCTAAGGTGGGAGGATGACTTGAGCCCAAGAATTTGAGGCTGCTGCGAGCTATGACCATGCCATTGCACCCCAGTCTGGGCAAGAGAGTGAGACCCCATCCTAAATTAAAAAAAAAAAAAAAATCACCTCCTCAAAGAAGCCTTCTACAGCCGCATCTGCAGTAACAGATAGCCCACTCGTCACTCTACCTTGTTTTTATTATCTTCAGAGAAGCTATAATTAATCAGCATTTATCTTATTAACTACCCAGCAGTTTTGTTTTTTTGTTTTGTTTTGTTTTGGTTTTGGTTTTGGTTTTGGTTTTTTGAGACGGAGTCTCACTCTGTCGCCCAGGCTGGAGTGCAGTGGCCGGATCTCAGCTCACTGTAAGCTCTGCCTCCCAGGTTTACGCCATTCTCCTGCCTCAGCCTCCCCAGTAGCTGGGACTACAGGTGCCCGCCACCTCACCCGGCTAGTTTTTTGTATTTTTTAGTAGAGATGGGGTTTTACCGTGTTAGCCAGGATGGTCTCGATCTCCTGACCTCGTGATCTGCCCATCTCGGCTTCCCAAAGTGCTGGGATTACAGGCTTGAGCCACCGCGCCTGGCCTTACCCAGCAGTTTTATCTCTTGTTCACCAAAGTGTCCCAGCCCAGCACAGTACAAGGCACAGAGTAGGTACTTAATACACATCTTTTTTTATTTTTATTTTTGAGATGGAGTCTCACACTGTCGCCCAGGCTGGAGTGCAGTAGCACAATCTCAGCTCACTGCAACCTCCACCTCCTGAGTTCAAGGGATTCTCCTGCCTCAGCCTCCCAAGTAGCTGGGATTACAGGTGCCCACCACCACGCCCAACTAATTTTTGTATTTTTAATAGAGACAGGGTTTCACCATGTTGGCCAGGCTGATCTTGAACTCCTGAGCTCAAGTAATCTGCCTGCCTTGGCCTCCCAAAGTGCTGGGATTACAGGCATGAGCCACTGTACCCCCGTTAATACACATCTTGAAGGAATAGATGAATCAGTGAATTAATGAAGCTGGACGGGGCCAGGCCTGAAGGCAGAGTTTTGGGGAGGTGGTGGTGAGAGAAGGCTGCAGTAATTTCACTCCCTCCCAGGAATACCCCACTTTCCTTGTGGTGTCCTGGGTAAATGTCCCCAGTCATGACCCTCTGGGGCTGTGCTTCCTTACCAGGGATAGCTGCTCTCGGAGCTGGATGACCACCCGTTTGTGTGCTCCAGCTAAGGCAATGAAGTAAAACATGATGAGGCTGCAACACAAGACAGACAGGTCACTAGGGAGTCTGGATAATCTGAAGGCCACTAGAAAAACAACCCAACGTATTTTTCCTTGAAACAGTTTTACTTTTGTTAGAAAAGAAGGCTGGGCACGATGGCTCATTTTCATATTCCCAGTGCTTTGCCCAGGCAGAAGGATCACTGAAGGCCAGGAGTTTGAGACCAGCCCAGGCAACATAGTGAGAGCCCCATCTCTAGAAAAATAAAATATGGCCGGGCGCGGTGGCTCATGCCTGTAATCCCAGCACTTTAGGAGGCCGAGGAAGGCAGATCACCTGAGGTCAGGAGTTTGAAATCAGCCTGACCAACATGGTGAAACCCCGTCTCTAATAAAAATACAAAAATTAGCTGGGAGTGGTGGTGGGCACCTAGAATCCCAGCTACTCAGGAGGCTGAGACAGGAGAATCGCTTGAACCCAAGAGGCAGAGGTTGCAGTGAGCTGAGATCGCGCCACTGCACTACAGCCTGGGCAACAGAGCAAGCCTCTGTCTAAAAAAAAAAAAAAGAAAGAAAATGTAAAATTAGCCAGGCATGGTGGCGTGAGCCTGTAGTCCTCAGCTGCTCAGGAAGCTGAGGCAGGAGGATTTGAGCCCAGAAGTTCAAGGCTGCAGTGAGTTATGATCGCACTACCATACTCCAGACTGGGCAACAGAGCCAGACCCTGCTCTACAAAAAATAAAGAAAACCCTCATCTCTTCCAAGCAGAGGGTATAAGAAACAGCTACTGAAGTTTTTATTTGGCAGTGGCAGCAGAATCTGATTTATGCCTTGCTTTTTAATTTTAATATTAAAATTTGCTGATGTTCCCCTTGTACATACAGAATGACAGAAAGAGAGAATGACAGAAAGAGAGAATGACATGGTTGAGAAAGTCAGCCGGGCATGTAATTAACATGTGGATGATCACTGTGGAGACGCTCTAGCCCATTTCCTCATTTGTAAAATAGGGAAAACATAATAAAACCCAGTGATTTCCAGCTTTGGATAAAATCATTTTTATTTATTTTATTTATTTATTTTTGAGACAGAGTTTCACTCTTATTGCCCAGGCTTGAGTGCAATGGCGTGATCTCAGCTCACTGCAACCTCTGCCTCTCAGGTTCAAGTGATTCTCCTGCCTCAGCCTCCCAAGTAGCTAGAATTACATGCCTGGCTAATTTTATGTATTTTTTACTAAAGATGGTGTTTCACCATGTTGGTCAGGCTGGTCTCGAACTCCTGGCCTCAAGTGATCTGCCCGCCTCAGCCTCCCAAAGTGTTGGGATTACAGGCCTGAGCCACCGCGCCTGGCCTGTTATGCCCATTTTAGAGACAGGAAAGTGCAGTTCAAAGAAGCTCAATAACTTGTCAAGTCTAGAGTGACCCCCACCCCCTGCCATTTCCCAATGGGAGGAGCCCACATGCCTCAGTGGGTCCCGGTGGTTCTCACTCACCAAATAATCATGAAGAAAGGAACTGCAAAGGCTTCGGAAGTGACGCCGTGGATGAAGGACTGCAGCGAGCTGGGGAAGGTGCTCACCGTCTTGGGGATGACCTCCCAGGTGGTGTTGAAGTTGGTGAACGGCCCACAGGCTTTCGAGGAAGGGATGCTGCCAGGACACAGACCAACAGGCTCAGAAGGAGCGTGTAGCACAGGCTGAGTGTCCCGCCTCCGCACGCCCAGAATGTTTTGTTAACAGTGGCCTGCAAGGAGCCACCTGACCTCCTGGGCCTTCTGGAATGTTTGGGTCGAAAATGCTTACCCCGGCTGGGCACGGTGGCTCATGAATGTCATCCCAGCACTTTGGGAGGCTGAGGAAGGTGGATCACCTGAGGTCAGGAATTCGAGACCCAGCTAACCAAAATGGTGAAACCCCATCTCTACTAAATATACAAAAATTAGCCGGGCATGGTGGTGCATGCCCACCCAGCTACTTGGGAGGCCGAGACAGGAGAATCACCTGAACCTGAGAGGCGGAGGTTGCAGTGAGCAGAGATTGAACCACTGCACGCCAGCCTGGGCAACAAGAGCAAAACTCCATCTCAAAAAAAAAAAAAGAAAAAGAAAGAAAGAAAGAAAGAAAAGAAAACAAAAGAAAAGAAAAGAGAAAGAAAGAAAGTGCTTACCCTGAAATTTCATCAAGTCTCTAGACCTAACTTCCAGTTTACAGGAAATTCAGGAGAGAGAGCAAGTTAAATGACAGTGTAAGAAAATAACAAGACAAATCAAAAATGTGGGCATTCTACTCTCCGGTCTCTTAATTGAGAAGTGAGGAAACTGGCCTGGACTCTTCAGAGAATCAGGAATTAAAAGAGACTAAGGAGGGAGAGCATTAGGAAAAATAGCTAATGCATGCTGGGCTTAATACCTAGGTGACGGGGATAGGTATAGCAAACCACCATGGCACACATTTACCTTGGTAAAAAACCTTCATGTCCTGCACATGTACCCCAGAACTTTAAATTTAAATTTAAAAAAAGAGAGACTAAGGAGATAGAACAAACAGAAGCAATGGGTCAAACTTGGAAGATCACTATTTTAAAAACAAATCTCTAATCCCAGCACTTTGGGAGCCCAAGGCGGATGTATCACCTGAGGTCAGGAAATGGAGGCCAGCCTGGCCAATGTGGCGAAGCCACGTCTCTACTAAAAATACAATAACTAGCCTGGCATGGTGGCGGGTGCCTGTAATCCCAGCTACAAGGGAGGCTGAAGCACAAGAGTTGCTTGAACCTGAGAGGTGGAGATTGCAGTGAGCTGAGATCGGGCCACTGTACTCCAGCCTGGGTGACAGAGCAAGAGCGAGACACCATCTCAGGAAAAAAAAACAAAAAAACTATACTAAAGACTATTGAGGGACAATTGGAGAAATTTAAAATGGCAGAAATATGATATTAGTATTAATCTTCTTAAGTGTGATATATTATTGTGGAAACACATAAAGAGGAGTCCCTTAGTCTAGGAGCTGAAGTACTTAGCAATGAAATATTATGAGGTCTATAAGTTAATTTCAAATTATTTCCTATCCAAAAAAAAAGTATGCATAGAGAAAACAAATCCAGTTGGCCCCCCACATCCAAAGGTTCTGCATCATCAAATTCAACCAACCTCAGATAAAAATATTTGAAAAATAGGCCGGGTGCGGTGGCTCAAGCCTGTAATCCCAGCACTTTGGGAGGCCGAGACGGGCGGATCACGAGGTCAGGAGATCGAGACCATCCTGGCTAACACAGTGAAACCCCGTCTCTACTAAAAATACAAAAACTTAGCCGGGCGCGGTGGCGGGCGCCTGTAGTCCCAACTACTCGGGAGGCTGAGGCAGGAGAATGGCGTGAACCCGGGAGGCGGAGCTTGCAGTGAGCTGAGATCCGGCCACTGCACTCCAGCCTGGGTGACAGAGCGAGACTCCGTCTCAAAAAAAAAAAAAAAAAAAAAAATTTGAAAAATAAAAAACAACAATACAGCCAGGCATAGTGGCTTGTGCCTATAATCCTGGCACTTTGGGAGGCCAAGGCAGATGGATCACTTGAGGTCGGGAGTTTTGAGACCAGCCTGGCCAATATGGCGAAACCCTGTCTCTACTAAAAATATAAAAATTAACCAGGCATGGTGGGGGCACGTACCTGTAATCCCAGCTACTCCAGAGGCTGAGGCATAAGAATCACTTGAACCCCGGAGGCAGAGGTTGCAGTGAGCCAAGATGGCAACACTGCACTCCAGCCTCGGCAACAGAGCCAGACTCCCTCTCAAAAAAAAAACCAAAAAAACAAAAAACAAAGCAAATACCATGCTTTTTTTTAAATTTTTTTCTGAGACAGAGTTTCACTCTTGTTGCTCAGGCTGGAGTGCAATCCTGCAATCTCGGCTCACTGCAACCTCTGCCTCCCGGGTTCAAGTGATTCTCATGCCTCAGCCTCTGGAGTAGCTGGGATTACAGGCGCCCACCACCACGCCCAGCTAATTTTGAATTTTTAGCAGAGACAGGGT
Source organism: Macaca nemestrina (assembly GCF_043159975.1). Classification (NCBI taxonomy): domain Eukaryota; kingdom Metazoa; phylum Chordata; class Mammalia; order Primates; family Cercopithecidae; genus Macaca; species Macaca nemestrina. The sequence continues at coordinate 18,290,191 of NC_092142.1, read as the reverse complement.
TCTCCATGTTGGTCAGGCCGGTCTCGAACTCCTGACCTCAGGTGATCCGCCTGCCTCAGCCTCCCAAAGTGCTGGGATTACAGGTGTGAGCCACCATGCCCGGCCTACCATGCCATTTTATAGCAAGGACTTGAGCATCTGAAGATTTTAATGTGGTTGGGGGGAAGATCATGGAATCGATGCCTGAAAGATACTGAGGGAGACTGCATAGTAAAATGTTAACAGTTGGGACATCCAATTGAAGGGCATATAAGTTTTACTGCTGCTAGTTTTTCAACTTTTCTGTGGATTTCAAATTTTTCAAAATGAAAAGGAGAGAAAAAAATAAAATAAAATTACAATAGGAAAGCACTAACATTAAGACCTGGAAAGAACTGACTAAATTCACATCACAAAGGTCTGTGTATAAGACTTTCCATTGCAGCCCTTTATGTAGGGATAAAAATAAATTCCTGGAAACAACCTAAATGTTGTTTAAGGAAATGGATGAACAATTTATGGGCCATTCATATGATGGAATACTAACGAACCATTGAGAGAAAAAGAGAGAAAAAGTGGCCAGTCACGGTGGCTTACGCCTGTAACCCCAGCACTTTGAGAGGTGGAGGTGGGAGGATCACTTGGGCTCAGGAGTTCAAGACCAGCCTGGGCAACATAGCAAGATAGCATCTTAAAAAAAAAAAAAAAAAAGACAGAAAAGACACAAATGTGAGGAGAGGACCATCACTCAGAGGAAAATTAAGTACTTGAGAAGGAATGAGAAAATGAATTTTCACCATTTTTGTATATCTTTTTAATTTTGTGCTATGTGAATGCATTTCCTATTTTAAAAAATCAAGCCGGGCACGGTGGCTCACATCTGTAATCCCAGCACTTTGGGAGACCGAGGCAGGCGGATCCCCTGAGGTCAGGAGTTCGATACGAGCCTGACCAACATGGAGAAACCCCATCTCTACTAAAAATACAAAATTAGCTGGGTGTGGTGGCACATGCATGTAATCCTAGCAACTCGGGAGGCTGAGGCAGAAGAATCCCTTGAACCCGAGAGGCAGAGGTTGCGGTGAGCAGAGCTCACACCACTGCACTTCAGTCTGGGCAACAAGAGCGAAACCCCATCTCAAAAAAAAAAAAAAAGACAGAAAAAAAAAATCAAAGCTAAAAATATTTTTTAAAGAAGAGTTTTGTATGTCCATGGACATGAGAAAGGATATAATATAAAACTAAGTGGAAAAAAAAGGAAAACAAAAAAAAAAGAAAAAATATTAAATGAAAAAATAAGTTACCAAACAGGATTATACTATTATCTCATTTTTTTCTGAAAAAATAAATAATTGCTTTTCATAAATAATTTCCAGAAATATTCATAAGAAAATGTCATTACGTCACCTATGGAGAGTGAAAATAAGAGGTGAAGTTAAGGAGCAATTTTTTTCTCTTCAATTTACACCCTTCGGTACTGCTTGAATTTTTTATATAACATACATTACCATAACAATAAAAAGCAACAAAACACATACAGAATCAAATTGTTAAAAAAGAGCCACCTGGCCGGGCGCGGTGGCTCAAGCCTGTAATCCCAGCACTTTGGGAGGCCGAGACGGGCGGATCACGAGGTCAGGAGATCGAGACCATCCTGGCTAACACGGTGAAACCCCGTCTCTACTAAAAAATACAAAAAACTAGCCGGGCGCGGTGGCGGGCGCCTGTAGTCCCAACTACTCGGGAGGCTGAGGCAGGAGAATGGCGTGAACCCGGGAGGCGGAGCTTGCAGTGAGCTGAGATCCGGCCACTGCACTCCAGCCTGGGTGGCAGAGCGAGACTCCGTCTCAAAAAAAAAAAAAAAAAAAAAAAAGAGCCACCAAGCACAGTGGCTCACGCCTGTAATCCCAGCACTTTGGGAGGCCGACATGCGCAGATCACTTGAGATAAGGAGTTCAAGACCAGCCTGGCCAACGTGGTGATACCCCGTCTCTACTAAAAATACAAAAATTAGCTGGGTGTAGTGGCAGGCGCCTGTAATCCCAGCTAGTTGGGAGGCTGAGGCAGTAGAATTGCTTCAACCTGGGAGGCAGAGGTTGCAGGAAGCCAAGATCACAGCACTGTACTCTATCCTGGGCAACAGAGTAAGACTGCATCTCATAAAAAAAAGAACAAAATCTGAGAGAGGGACTCAAAGTTCCAGGCTTTTCCTTTTTTGTTTGTCTGTTTATTTGCTTGTTTTTTGTTTTTAATTTGAGACGAGGTCTTGCTATGTTGCCAGGGCTGGTCTTGAACTCCTTGGCTCAAGCGATCCCCCTGCCCCACCTTGGCCTCCCAAAGTGCTGGATTACAGGTGTGAGCCACCGCACCTGTCCAGGCTTTTAATTTAAAGATGAAGAAACAAAATTCGGCCTGGTGTGGTGGCTCATGCCTGTAATCCCAATACTTTAGAAGGCCGAAGCAAAAGGATCAATTGAGCTCAGGAGTCTGAGATCAGCGTGGGCAACATAGTGAGGCCTCGTCTCTACAGAAAAATAATAAAATTTAAATAATTAGCCAGGTGTGGTGGTGCGCACCTGTAGTCTCAGCTACTCAGGAGGCTGAGGCAAGAAGATCGCTTGAGCCTTGGAAGTCTTGACAGCCTGTGTGTGTAGAACACCATGAGAAAAGCCAATAAAGCCACGGTGGCTCACACCTGTAATCCCAGCACTTTGGGAGGCCAAGGCGGGCAGATCACCCGAGGTCAGGAGTTCAGACCAGCCTGGCCAACATGGCGAAACCCTGTCTCTACTAAAAATATAAAAATCAGCCAGGCATAGTGGCACACACCTGTAGTCCCAGCTACTCAGGAGGCTGTTTGAACCTGGGGAGATGGAGATTGTAGTCCCAGCTACTTGGAAGAATCATTTGAACCTGGGAGATGGAGGTTGCAGTGAACCAAGATTGCGCCACCGCACTCCAGCCTGGGTGACAGAGCAAGACTCTGTCTCAAAAAAAAAAAAAAAAAAAAAAAAAAAAAGTGATGTGATGGATCCTTTTACATAAAAGAGGAACAGATCAAGAAGCAATGAAATGTTCTAGAAAACAACGTCGCATTTACCGTGATATGCTGATTGTCAGAGGTATGATTGCCAAACACAGCCCGATCAACAACACCAACAGGAAGAAGAAATTAGAATTGGATGCTCTGAACGGCCTGGGGGAGGGTCTGCAGGTATAAAGCAGACTCCACTACAAGGAGAAAAACAAAGAAAAATTAAGATCAATAAGTACAGCTTCTATAAGGATAAATAAGCTCATTCCTGCATTACAGTGGGAATGTTAATCACTCTAACCTTTCCAGAGGGTAGTCCAGCAATACAGATCAAAATGAAAAAGGTTTCATCCAGACTCCAAACTTTGGGGAATTCATGCTGATGAAATAGAAGGAGAAATGGGCCAAAACACAGCTATGTGGATGTTTTGTTTGTTTGTTTCTTTGAGACGGAGTCTCGCTCTAGCGCCCAGGCTGGAGTGCAGTGGCGCGATCTCGGCTCACTGCAAGCTCCGCCTCCCGGGTTCACGCCACTCTCCTGCCTCAGCCTCCCGAGTAGCTGGGACCACAGGCTCCCGCCACCATGCTCGGCTAATTTTTTGTATTTTTAGTAGAGACGGGGGTTTCACCGTGTTAGCCAGGATGGTCTTGATCTCCTGACCTCGTGATCTGCCCGTCTCGGCCTCCCAAAGTGCTGGGATTACAGGCTTGAGCCACCGCGCCCGGCCAACAAAACAATTCTTAACAAAACTCTCAAAATTATAAAAACACAAAAATTCATCAAGAGTAGGCTGGGCACGGTGGCTCACGCCTGTAATCCCAGCATTTTGGGAGGCCAAGGCGGTTGGATCACGAGGTCAGGAGTTCAAGACCAGCCTGGCCAAAATGGTGAAACCCCATCTCTACTAAAAACACAAAAATTAGCCAGGCACAGTGGCAGGCTCCTGTAGTCCCAGCTACTCAGGAGGCTGGGGCAGGAGAATCACTTGCACTCAGGAGGGGGAGGATGCAGTGAGCCGAGATCACGCCACTACATTCCAGCCTGGGTAACAGAGTGAGACTCCATCTCAAAAAAAAAGCATATTTTTCTAGAATAAACGTATATTTTAAATAAAGGATGTAATTTTGACATGTCTCATAGGATATAAGGTGAGCTCCAGACATATTGGTGCCCTGGAAGGTCGAAAATGGCCCAGCATATGAGCCCCCATTCCCACCGGCTCCTTACCTCTTTCACATAGAAGATGATAATGAATTTCAAGGTTGCAATTGCAGGGAGAAGGGGTGAGAAAAAGGCTCCGATCCAGCAGATGGTTTGCCCATAAACTATCCCCAGGACGTTATCAGGAATGGCAAACTCCTGCTGACCCCAGCACTGAATCAGCTTCCAAGAGGAACAGTAGGTCACCAGGAGCCTGGAAACAGACAATTCTTACTTGGGCTACTGGTGTCTGCCAAGGCCACAGAACCATATCACAAAGATCAGGACTATTTCCATGCATATTTCTCATGGACACTGGTTAGTCATATGTCTTAAAGATGCAGAATATAATGAACTCAGGAATCATTAAGATCAGGTTCCAAGTCTCAGATCTACAGTTCGGCACTCAAATTGATACAATCCTTGACTTTTTTTTTTTTTTTTTTTTTTCCCGAGACAAGGTCTCACTGTCACCCAGTCTGGAGTGCAGTGGTGCAATCATAGCTCACTGTACCCTCAACCTCCAAGCCTCAAGCGATCCTCCTGCCTCAGCCTCCCAAGTGGCTGAGACTACATGTGCATGCTTGGCTACCTGGCTAATTTTTGTTTCTTGTAGGGACAGGGTTTCACTTATTTTGCCCGGGCAGGTCTCAAACTCCTGGCCTCAAGTGATCCTCCTTCCTTGGCCTCACCAGTGCTAGGATTATGGGTATAAGCCACTGTGCCCAGGCTTCCATATTTATTTTTAAGGACTCACTAGACCTCTGGCCTCTGCCTAGATTATCTGCATACATGGGTAAAGAGTGGTTAAGTGAACAGAGAATAATAACAGAAATGACAACACAGTTTATGATAATCATGCTGGTGATAGCTAACATTTTGTTGAGTTCTGTACTATGGAGTGTTCTCAGTGCTTTCATCTGCATTACTTACCCCATTTACTCCTCACCACAAAGTTACTGGGTGGGTACTTCTACTATCCCCATTTTACAGGTGAGAAAATAGGCACAGATCTTAAATAACTTGCCCAAAGTCACATGACTAGCAAGGGGCAGGGCGGCAGCTTGAACCCAGATCAGGACACGGGCGTCCATTGCCGCCTGGAGAGTCTGCACCTTTTGTGCTGATGGCAGAAGGCCATCCCCAGCAAAACCTCATGGAAAGTGACCCCATTTCTGCTCTTCATGCTGCCTTTAGATTAGCAACTAATGCATGCTGAGGTCAACAGCCTGGAGCTACTTGAAAGTTTCCAGTTATGAACAGACACAATGGTTCAAACCTGTAATCCCAGCACTTTGGAAGACTGAGGCAGGAGAATCATTTGAGGCCAGTTTGAGACCAGCCTGGGCAACATAGCAAGAGCCCCTCTCTATAAAAAATTTAAAACTTGGCCTGGCATGGTGGCTCATGCCTCTAATCCTAGCACTTTGGAAGGCAGAGGCAGGTGAATCACGAGGTCAGGATATGAAGACCATCCTGGCTAACATGGTGAAACCCTGTCTCTACTAAAAATACAAAAAATTAGCCAGGTGTGCTGGCGGGCGCCTGTAGTCCCAGCTACTCAGGAGACTGAGACAGCAGAATTGCTTGAACCCAGGAGGCAGAGGTTGCAGTGAGCTGAGATTGCGCCACTGTACTCCAGCCTGGGTGACAGAGCAAGACCCTGCCTCAAAAAAAAAAAAAAAAAAGTTACCAGTTGTCAGATTTCCAGGGCTATAGAGTCATCCAGCAGCTTCTGGAATGCAGCTGCAATGGGACCCTCCAGTTGTGTGTGTGTGTGTGTGTGTGTGTGTGTGTGTGTGTGTGGTGGGGGGGATAATAAGGGCACCCCTCACACTTACTTTCTAGGAAAATCCACGAAGAGTGTCACAGCCAAGATGATGATGAAGTCGAAGATCATCAGCTTGTACATTTCCTGCCCAACTTGGGTCTCCCAGCACTGAAACCAAAGAGAGTGAGGGAAACTGAAAGACCCTAGCTGAGGCAGAGAAAGCCAGGCTCCCAAGACACCTTCTAATTCCCTTTCCAACTCCAGATCCTGTGGCTCCAGCGAGGGCATCAGCTGAGGCAAACTCTGAGCCTCAGCACAGACTTTGGTTTCCAAGCCCTCAGAAGTGCCTGGTGTTGGACTCCAAGGGGCCACACTCTGTCTCATCACTAGAACTAGAAAGCGAAGCAACTGCAGTTCAAACCCATGACTTCAACCGCTGTTCTCTTGACCATGACACTGTATTCCCGAAGGACCCAGCCACGCCCCTGCCCCACAACTCACCGGGTAGAGTTTCTGGTTGTAGCCGCAGAGGTCGCATGTGTCATCATCACAGGATGTGATCTTAGAGCCCAGCGTGAACACCAGGACACATATGGTGGCCAGCCGCATAAAGACACACCTTTGGAAAGAGAAGGAGAGAGGATGGGAAGATGAGGCCCTCAGGGCGGCTGGTCCCTTGGAACTGTGGCTAGGGAATGTAGAAGTTGCCTTTTTTTTTCTTTTTCTTTTTTTTGAGACCGAGTATCGCTCTGTCGCCCAAGCTGGAGTGCAGTGGCGCGATCTCGGCTCACTGCAACCTCCGCCTCCAGGGTTCAAGGGATTCTCCTGTCTCGCCCTCCCGAGTAGCTGGGACTACAGGCGCCCGCCACCACACCCGGCTGATTTTTTTAATTTTTAGTAGAGATGGGGTTTCACCATGTTAGCCAGGATGGTCTTGATCTCCTGACCTTGTGATCCACCTGCCTCAGCCTCCCAAAGTGCTAGGATTACAGGCGTGAGCCCCCGTGCCCAGCATTTTTTTTTTTTTTTGGCAGTGGGGGATGGAGTGTTTGTTCTGTCGCCCAGGCTGGAGTGCAGTGGCACGATCTCAGCTCTCCTGCCTCACCCTCCCAAGTAGCTGGGATTACAGGTGTCTGCCACCATGCCCAGCTAATTTTTTTTCTATTTTTAGTAAAGATGAGGTTTCACCATGTTGCCCAGGTGGTCTGGAACTCCTGGCCCCAAGCAATCCACCTGTCTCAGCCTCCCAAAGTGCTGGGATTACAGGTGTGAGCCACCATGGACGGCCCAAAGCTGCCTTTCTTAAAAGAAAACCCCAGCCAGGCATAGCGGCTCGTGCGTGTAATCCCAGCACTTTGGGAGGTAGAGGCAGGAGGGTCACGTGAGCCCTGGAGTTTGAGACCAACCTGGGCAACAAAGTTAGACCACCACCCACTGGCCATCTCTACAAAAAAATAAAAATAAAAATTAGCAAGGTATGGTGGTGACCCAGCTACACAGGAGACTGACTCAAGAGGATTGCTTGAGCCCAGGAGAACAAGGCTGCAGTGAGCCGAGATTGATCCACTGTACTACAGCCTCAGGGACAGAGTGAGAAAAAAAACAAACAACCAACAACAAAAAACAATGTAGGGCATGGTGGCTCACGCCTGTAATCCCAGCACTTTGAGAGGCCGAGGCAGAGGGATCACCTAAGGTCAGGAATTCAAGCCTGGCCTGGTCAACATGGTGAAACCTTCTCTACCAAAAACACAAAAATTAGCTGGGCGCGGTGGCGCACGCCTGTAATCCCAGCTACTCCAGAGGCTGCGACAGGAGAATCGCTTGAACCTAGGGCGCGGAGGTTGCAGTGAGCCAAGATCACACTACTACACCCAGCCTGGGCAATAGAGCAAGACTCCATCTCAAAAAGAAAAAAGCAGGCCGGCGCGGTGACTCACGCCTATAGTCCCAGCACTTTGGGAAGCAGACGCAGACAGATCACCTGAGGTCAGGAGTTCGAAACCAGCTTGACCAACATGGAGAAACCCCATCTCTATTACAAACACAAAGTTAGCCAGGCATGGTGGCACATCCCTGCAATCTCAGCTACTCGGGAGGCTGAGGTAGGAGAATCGCTTCAACCCAGGAGGCGAAGGTTGCCACCACACCCAGATGAGATCGCGCCATTGCACTCCAGCCTGGGCAACAAGAGCGAAACTCCATCTCAGAAATTAATTAATTAATTAATTAATTAAAAAAGCAAACCCCTAAATGGGTACAGAATTTCTTTTGGGGCTGATGAAAAGGTTCTGGAGATGGATGGTGGTGATGGCTGCACAACACTGGGGCTGTATTTAATGCCACTAAATTGTATTCTAACAATGGTTAAAATGGCAACTTTTATGTTACATATATGTTACTATAATTTTTTTAAAAGATTGGCCGGGCGCGGTGGCTCAAGCCTGTAATCCCAGCACTTTGGGAGGCCGAGACGGGTGGATCACGAGGTCAGGAGATCGAGACTATCCTGGCTAACACGGTGAAACTTCGTTTCTACTAAAAAAATACAAAAAACTAGCCGGGCGAGGTGGCGGGCACCTGTAGTCCCAGCTACTCGGGAGGCTGAGGTGGGAGAATGGCGTGAACCCGGGAGGCGGAGCTTGCAGTGAGCTGAGATCCGGCCACTGCACTCCAGCCTGGGCGACAGAGCCAGACTCCGTCTCAAAAAAAAAAACAAAAAAAGAAATAAAAGATCAGAAAGCTGGGACCTCCTAATTCCGTGATGACATAGTGACACTATAGGACATGACACATTCCTGAAAAGAACCACTGGAATATTTTCTGTATCAGCGTCGAGGGATGTCTGGTGTGCTGAAAAGTGAAAAAAAAGTATGCTGCAGAGATATCACAGAGATATGATACTATTTTTGGAAGAAAAAACCTGTGAGTGTTGGCACAAACATCAGGAACTGTGTGGACAAAAACACACTGGGTTCAAGGGAGGTGGGTGGAGACGGTGAGTTTTTGTTCTCGTTTTTTTGTTTTTTTTTTTTTAAAGACAATTTTCTATTGTTTGGTTTGTAATACAAAAATAAATAGAAATGTTTGACTAGCATGGTGAAACCCCGTCTCTACTAAAAAATACAAAAAATTAGCCGGGCGTGGTGGCGGGTGCCTGTAGTCCCAGCTACTCAGGAAGCTGAGGCAGGAGACTGGCGTGAACCTGGGAGGCGGGGCTTGCAGTGAGCCATGATTGTGCCACTGCACTCCAGCCTGGGCGACACAGTGAGACTCCGTCTCAAAAAAAAAAAAAAAAAGAAAGAAAGAAACATTAAAGAATAAGGGAGGCTGGGCATGGTGGCTCATTAGCCTGTAATCCCAACGCTTTGGGAAGCTTAGGTGCGAGGATTGCTTGAGCCCAGGAGTTTGAGAACAACCTGGGCAACGTGAGGATATCCTGTCTCCACAAAAAATTAAAAAATCAGCTTGGCATGGTGGCGTGCACCTGTAGTCCCAGCTACTCGAGAGGTTGAGGCACTTGGGTCCAGGTGGTCAAGGCTGCAGTGACCTATGATCATGCCACTGCACTCCAGCCTGGACAACAGAGCAAGACCCAGTCTCAAAAAAAAAAAAAAAGGAGAGAAAAGAATGAGGGTAAAAGTGAACCCACGCCCTCTAATCACTCTTCTCATTACTAACACCACACTCTGTGCCTCTGCTGGGATACAACAGGAAGGACATGGCACCGCTGATGAGGTTTCCTTAACTAAAAACTGACACAGAATCTAACAAAAACTCTGAATCTACGCAGTCATTGACAGCAACTATGGGCACAGAAAAACAAATTAAACACACCAGGAAGAAACAATGGACGAAATCCAGAATAGGAGATATTCTACAGGAAAAGATCCAGTTTCTTCCACAAATCAAAGGCTTAACAAAAGGGGAGGGGAAACTCTGAAAAGAATACAAGAGATTTAGGAGACATGACAACCAAACACAGCATGTGGGCCGTGTTTGGATTCTGCTTTGAACAAATCAACTGTGGAAAACCATCTGCAACCCCACCGGGGAGACCGACTCGATTTTATTAGGTGTGATGATGGTTATATGTTTAAAGCTCCCATCACTTAGAGATATAATGAAGTTGGCTGGGCACGATGGCTCACGCCTGTAATCCCAACACTTTGGGAGGCTAAGGTGGATGGATCATCTGAGGTCAGGAGTTCGAGACCAGCCTGGCCAACATGGTGAAACCTCGTCTCTACTAAAAATATATTTTTAAAAATTAGCCAGGTGTAGTGGCCCGTGCCTGTAGTCCCAGCTATTCGAGAGGCTGAGGCAGGAGAATTGCTTGAACCCAGGAGGTGGAGGTTGCAGTGAGCCGAGATCACACCACTGCACTCCAGCCTAAGCAAAAGGGCAAGACTCCATCTCAAAAAAAAAAAAAAGGTATAATGAAGTGTTTACAGATGAAATGGCATGTTGCCTGAGATTTGCTTAAAATAATCCAGCAAAGAAATGGGGAATGGATGGAAATAAGATTAGCAAAATGTTGGGAATGACTGAAATGTAAGTGAAAGGCATATGGGAATCATTACACTATGCATTCTGTTTGAAAACTTTGAGACCGAGCATGGTGGCTCTTGCCTGTAATCACAGGATTTGGGAGGTGGAGGTAAGAGGGTGACTTAAGCCCAGGAATTCAAGACCAGCCTGGGCAACATAACAAAACCCTGTCTCTACAAAAAAAAAAAAATTGTTTTTTTTTTTTTTTTTTTGAGACAGAGTCTCGCTCTGTCGCCCAGGCTGGAGTGCAGTGGCTGGATCTCAGCTCACTGCAAGCTCCGCCTCCCGGGTTTACGCCATTCTCCTGCCTCAGCCTCCCGAGTAGCTGGGACTACAGGCGCCCGCCACCTCGCCCGGCTAGTTTTTTGTATTTTTTTTAGTAGAGACGAGGTTTCACCGTGTTAACCAGGATGGTCTCGATCTTCTGACCTCGTGATCCGCCCGTCTCGGCCTCCCAAAGTGCTGGGATTACAGGCTTGAGCCACCGCGCCCGGCCAAAAAAATTGTTTTTAATTAGCTGTGCGTGGTGGTGCATGTCTGTGGTCCCAGCTATGTGGGAGGCTGAGGTGGGACGATTGTTTGAGATCAAGGATTTGAGACTGCAGTGAATTATGATCTGTCCCCCCACTGCACTTCAGCCTGGGGGACAGAGTGAGACCCCATCTCAAAAAAAAAAAAATTTTTTTTCAAAATAAAAAATGTTTTATATAACATGCAAATGCTATCTAAGGCATGTGAGAAACAGAAAGAAAACTCTCAAGTCCTGCACAGTCCCACCTGGTCTTCTCCACTCATTTGTGTTAACTCCCTGGACTCTGCCTTATAGCTGTCATTTCTGACAGTTTTAGAGTAACCCCTGCTCTTAGGGTCCCAGCCTATGCCCTGTGCTATTATATGGACCAAAAACATAATATCAAGGAGTAGACTCTCAAATCAAAGACATTTCACCATATGTACAAATTCTGATTCATTCATGGGGGCTGTCTGAAGGTTGAGGAGGACTCTTGGCTCAGCAGGAAAATGCACCACAATTGATTAGCGATGTCTGCCATGGGCAAGAGAGGGCAGGTGGTGATTGGCTTGACATGCCTGCCATCTTCATGGTAGGCATTACCTAAGGATTGTCAGCCGGATCTCAAAGCCTGGGGAATAATCCTCATAGCGGATGATCTTGGCAAAGATCATTGGGGTGATAAAATTGGCCAGCGTGATCACAATAGACGGTAGATACAATATCAAGAGGTTCTCTCCAAAAACCATCTTGTCGATTTCCTAGGAGGATAACAAAACTTATTAGTCAGGAGTATATAAGGAAGTTACACCACAAATAGATACAACAGAAAAGAACTCAACTATGGGTGTTGGCAAATGAAACATATTTGTCATTCAACATGGCCTGTAAGTCATGTCCTTCCTTTTTTTTTTCTTTTTTTTTTTTTTTGAGATGGAGTCTCCCTTTGTCGCCCAAGCTGGAGTGCAGGGACATGATCTCTGCTCACTGCAACCTCCGTCTCCCAGGTTCAAGCGATTCTCCTGCCTCAGCCTCCCGAGGAGCTGGGACTACAGGCACCCGCCACCATGCCAGGCTAATTCTTGTACTTTTAGTAAAGTCAGGGTTTCACCATGTTGATCAGGCTGGTCTCAAACTCCTGACCTCAGGTGATCCACCTGCTTTGGCCTCCCAAAGTGCTAGGATTACAGGCATGAGCCACCGCGCCTAGCCGCCATCTTCTTCTTCAGATGTTCAAAAAGAGGTATCTAGTACTGTGTGGGAAGAAAACCAAGCTCTACTGGATTGATTAAGGGGTTGTATAAGAAGACCCGTGAGGCCGGGCGCGGTGGCTCACGCCTGTAATCCCAGCACTTTGGGAGGCCGAGGCGGATGGATCACGAGGTCAGGAAATCGAGACCATCCTGGCTAACACGGTGAAACCCCGTCTCTACGAAAAATGTAAAAAATTAGCCGGGCGTAGTGGCAGGCACCTGTAGTCCCAGCTACTTGGGAGGCTGAGGCAGGAGAATCGCTTGAACCCAGGAGGCGGAGCTTGCAGTGAGCCGAGATCGCGCCACTGCACTCAGGCCTGGGCGACAAGCAAGACTCCGTCTCAAAAAAAAAAAAAAAACAAAAAGAAGACTCGTGAGTTCTGTATAAATGGGCAATTTAAAGTATCTTCAAGGGTGTAGGATTGATTGATTTGAAATTGAAATAGCAATTCCCTGCTTTCACAGTAACAGACTACTTAGACAATATATAGCTATCTGCAATAAAAAGTAAATTTCCTAGCCTCCCTTGTAGCTAGGTACTACCATGTGACTAAATTCTGGCCAAGGGGATATGAGTGGAAGTTTTTAGTGTAACCCCCAGGTCATGCCCTTTAAAGGAAGAAATGCGCCCTCCTTAGCCCCTTCTTCTCCTTCCCCTTGGCTAGAATGTGGCCATGGTGGTGAGCTATCTTGTACCATACAGAAGACCATACTCAGCCAGGCGCAATGGCTCATGCCTGTAATCCCAGCACTCTGGGAGGCTGAGGGAGGTGGATCACTTGAGGTCAGAAGTTCGAGAGCAGCCTGGCCAACCTGGTGAAACCCTGTCTCTACAAAAAATACAAAAATTAGACAGGTGTGGTGGCGGGTGCCTATAATCACAGCTACTTGGGAGGCTGAGACAGGAGAATTACTTAAACCCGGGAGGTGGAGGTTGCAGTGAGCCGAGACTGCGCCACTGTACTCCAGTCTGGGTGACAGAACGAGACTCTGTCTCAAAAAAAAAAAGAAAGAAGAAAAGAAAACCATATCCTAGGGAGGGCAGAGCCACAAGATGAATGGAACCTGGACCCCTGATGATTGATTTCATAAAGCAGAGCCACTAGACAAACTTGGATTTTTAAAACCACTGCTATTTTAGGTAAACTAAGGCCTTAGTTCATAAATAACAGTCAGGGATAAAACCCTAGTCCAGCCTAGTTTTGCATATTGCAAATTCCAGGAGTAGTAAGGATCTCAAACACTACACTTTAGATGCTTTTAAAAATTTCTCGGCCAGGCGCGGTGGCTCAAGCCTGTAATCCCAGCACTTTGGGAGGCCGAGACGGGCAGATCACGAGGTCAGGAGATCGAGACCACCCGGCTAACACGGTGAAATCCCGTCTCTACTAAAAAACACAAAAAACTAGCCGGGCAAGGTGGCGGGTGCCTGTAGTCCTAGCTACTCGGGAGGCTGAGGCAGGAGAATGGCGTGAACCCGGGAGGCGGAGCTTGCAGTGAGCTGAGATTCGGCCACTGCACTCCAGCCTGGGCGACAGAGCGAGACTCCATCTCAAAAAAAAAAAAAATTTCTCTAAAGCCAGGTGCGGTGGCTCACACCTGCAATCCCAGCACTTTGGGAGGCCAAGGTGGGTGGATCTCTTGAGGTCAGGAGTTCAAGACCAGCCTGGCCAACATGGTGAAAACCCGTCTCTGCTAAAAATACAAAAATTAGCTGGGTGTGGTGGCGTATCCCTGTAATGCCAGCTACTAGGGAGGCTGAGGCACGAGAATCACTTGAACCTGGGAGGTGGAGGTTACAGTGAGCTGAGATCACACCACCACACTTCAGCCTGAGCGACAGAGTGAGACTCTGTCTCAACAACAAAAGCAAAAAAAAATTCTCTTAAAAGTGAAAACTGGGCAGGGTACAGTGGCTCACATCTGTAATCCCAGCACTTTGGGAGGCGGAGGAGGGCAGATCACCTGAGGTCGGAAGTTCAAGACCAGCCTGATCAACATGGAGAAATCCCATCTCTAATAAAAACACAAAACTAGCCGGGCATGGTGGCACATGCCTATAATCCCAGCTACTAAGGAGGCTGAGGCAGGAGAATCGTTTGAACCTGGGAGGCGGAGGCTGCAGTGAGCCAAGACAACGCCATTGTGCTCCAGCCTGGGCAACAAGAGCAAAACTCCGTCTCAAAAAAAAAAGTGGAAACTGATCACTCTGATTTTCAGGTCTTGATCATATTAGCCAAACTTGTATCTCCATATGTAAAACAGAAATGACAATGGTACCTACCTCACAGGTTTTCAGTGCACTAGGCATAATGTCCAGCCAGAGTTCAAGTTAACTTACCTTTTTCATGTGCTCTTGAGAGAAGACAGTTGCTACATATATTGCATAAAAGCATGCCCCTAAAACAGCCAGAACAATACAGTTCAAAAACAGTCTCAAAGAGTAAATGCGTATTGTTTCTTCTGAGGTCCTTTCTGCTATTTTCTGCCGTATTCTTTCTTCCTCCAGATCTGCCTGAAGATAAAAGAAAATTCATTTGTGAGCAGTGGGATGAAGGGATACTCAGGGATAGAAACTGATTCATCACTCTCTCCCCACCCATCTTTAAGAGTTCTAGCCAGGCGTGGTGGCTCACTCCTGTAACCCTAGCACTGTGGGAGGCCAAGGTAGGAGGATCACTTGAGCCCAGGAGTTCAAGACCAACCCTGGCAACATAGGGAGACTCCATCTCTACAAGAAAGCCCAGAAGATTTAGCTGGGTGTGGTGATGAATGCCTGTAGTCCCTGCTACTCGGGACGCTGATGTGGAAGATTGCTTGAGCCTGGGAGTTCAAATCTACAGTGATGTATGATCATGTCACTATACTCCAGCCTGGGTGACAGAGTGAAATGCTATCTCAGGAAAAAACAAAAACAAAAAACAACAACAACAACAAAAACTTCTTTTAAATATTCATCTCCCACAAGATACCATCCTAGACTTAGCCTAACTACTTTTTTTCTTTTTTTTGAGATGGAGTCTCGCTCTGTTGCCAGGCTGGAGTGCAGTGGTCCAATCTCAGCTCACTGCAACCTCTGACTCCCTGGTTCAAGTCATTCTCCTGCCTCAGCCTCCCGAGTAGCTAGGATTACAGGCATGCACCACCATGCCCAGCTAATTTTTGTAATTTTAGTAGAGACGGGGTTTCACCATATTGGCCAGGATGGTCTCAATCTCCTGACCTTGACCTGCCTCAGCCTCCCAAAGTGCTGTATTACAGGCATGAAGCTCTGCGCCTGGCCTAGCCCAACTATTTTTTATGTCTACTAAAGGCTTAAGTAAAGGTAGAACCTATTTAAGACTGCAATTGGGCTTTGCAATAAATGTGAAAACAGAACTATAAACTATCATGGTATTACTTAAATATAGTATGTGTCATTTCTTCAAACAGCATACAGGTGAGGTGTTGTTATTTTTTCTTTTACACAATCTAGTAGTCTCTGCTTTTATTAGGAGAATTTAATCTGTTTGTATTTAGTGTAAGAAATAATAGATTTGATTTGATTCCTTCCATTTTATTATGCTTTTGATTTATTTGTCCCCTCCTTTGCTTTGATGGGTTTATTAACATGCTAGTCTTTACTCCTTTCTCTCGTTATTCATTTGGAAACTCTTGTGTACTTTTTTTTTTTTTTTTTTTTTTTTTTGAGACAGAGTCTTGCTGTGTCACCCAGGCTGGAATGCAGTGGTGCAATCTCGGCTCACTGCAATCTCCACCTCCCGGGTTCAAGCAATTCTCCTGCCTCAGACTCCCGAGTAGCTGAGACTACAGGCATGTGCCACCATGCCTGGCTAATTTTTTGTATTTTTAGTAGAGATGGGGTTTCACCATGTTAGCCAGGATGGTCTCGATCTCCTGACCTCGTGATCTGCCTGCCTCAGCCCCCCAAAGTGCTGGGATTACAGGCATGAACCACCGCGCCCGGTCTGTACTTTTTCATATACTCTCCATCCCACACTATGGTCATAACATTCCCTCCTTACTCCCATTTCTCCTGGTATAAGCAGTGTTTATGACAGGTCCTCCTCACGTGGAAAAATAACAGTGTAAAGTAGTAGGGTCTGGGGAAAGACATCACCTCCTTCCAGCCACTGTGTCCCCACCCCACTTCCCAGTTCCAGTTCACCAGAGCTCCTATTCAGGTCTAGGGTAATCAACCCTAGTAACGTGTTTGCTGTGAAAAGTTCTTGAAAGCTATAGAGGGGTAACTTGCTAAGCACCAGGGACAACCTGTCCCCCACCCCTGATTCTCTGAAAGCTGAAAACTCAGGCTCCAAAGGCAGGACCTTGCTGGTGAGGACCCCACCACGGGAAAACCCAGGAGCACTCACTCGGAGCTCGTACCGCAAGCTGCTGTGCTTCAGATCCGCCATGCTGCGGTTAGTGATGCAGAAGTCCCAGCCGGCAAAGATCTTGTTGCAGTAACTCTGAAAGTGCTCCTCACTCCGAATCAGGTTGATTTTGAATCCTTCCACCGACCTGACCCCAAAACACAATCATCCTTCTTATAGAAACAACAGCAAAAGAGAGTCCCCTGAACTGGCTGTGTCTGAAACTTAAAAAGTGAGACATAGCTGCATTTTCAGCCCATTGCGACATGGTCAAGTTTGGGGCCATTCTTTTTTTTTTTTTTTTTTTTTTTTTTTTTTTTTTGAGACGGAGTCTCGCTCTGTCGCCCAGGCTGGAGTGCAGTGGCCGGATCTCAGCTCACTGCAAGCTCCGCCTCCCGGGTTTACGCCGTTCTCCTGCCTCAGCCTCCCGAGTAGCTGGGACTACAGGAGCCCGCCACCTCACCAGGCTAGTTTTTTTGTATTTTTTAGTAGAGACGGGGTTTCACCGTGTTAGCCGGGATCGTCTCTCGATCTCCTGGCCTCGTGATCCGCCCGTCTCGGCCTCCCAAAGTGCTGGGATTACAGGCTTGAGCCACCGCGCCCGGCCCAAGTTTGGGGCCGTTCTAAATATATGTGGCAGCTGACAAGGTATCTCATTGTTGATCCTTTCCTTTACCCATCTAATTGCTTCAAACACAGCTAGAATAAAATCCATACTTTTTTACCCAACTTTTATTTTAGATTCAGGAGTACATGTGCAGGTTTGTAACCTTGGTAATACTGCATGATGCTAAGATTTGGGGTAGAAATGATCCCGTCGTCCAGGTACTGAGCATAACATCCAACAGTTCTTCAATCCCTGCCTCCCTCTCTCCCTCTCCACTCTAGGAGTCCTCAGTTTGTTTTGCTGCCATCTTTATGTCCATAAGTACCCCATGTTTAGCTTCTACTAATAAGTGAGAAAATGCGGTATTTGGTTTTCTGTTCCTGCATTAATTTGCTTTGGATAATGGCCTCTAGCTGCAACCATGTTGCTGCAAAGGACATTATTTCATTGTTTTTTATGGCTGTGTAGTATTCCATGGTGTTTATGTACCACATTTTCTTTATCCAGTCCTCCACTGATGGGCACCTTGGTGGATTCCATTTCTTTGCTATCACGAATAGCACTGTGATGAATATACGAGTGCACATGTCTTTTTGGTAGGGCGATTCGTTTTCTTTTAAAATCCAAACTCCTTAATACAGCTGAGAGATCCCTATGTGATCCAGCTGTGCCATCGCCTCTCCTCCCATGTAACTATACTTGCTTTCTCTCTTTTCTATAAATACACAAATTCCTGTTCCTGCCTCTGGGAAATTCCCACTACTATCTCCAGGGATGGTGCTCCTCTCACCCTCCCTATGGCTGGTCTCCTTCCCATCCTTCAGGTTTGGGTTCAAATAACCCCTTTGTAATCCCTCATCTCCCCATCTAAGGCTGTAACCCCCACTTCAAGCCAGTCCTTTTTATGTATTTATTTATTTACTTATTTTTGAGATGGAGTTCTTACTCTGTCACCCAGGCTGGAGTGCAGTGGCGCAGTCTCGGCTCACTGCAACCTCCGCCTCACAGGTTCAAGAGATTCTCCTGCCTGAGCATTCCGAGTAGTTGGGATTATAGGCGCCTGTCACCGCGCCCAGCTAATTGTCTGTATTTTTAGTAAAGACAGGGTTTCAACAGGTTAGCCAGGCTGGTCGCGATCTCCTGACCTCAGGTGATCCGCCTGCCTCGGCCTCCCAAAGTGCTGGGCTTACAGGCATGAGCCACCACGCCCAGCCCAGTCCCTTTTATTTAATTCACAGCAGTGATACTAACCTGCAATTATCTTATTCATCTGTTTACTGTTTGTAACTCCTTACTCTAACTAAATTTTAAATTCTTTGAGAGCAGGTCCCCTGGCTATCTTGCCACCTTTCTATCCATAATGCATGGACTATATACTTTGGTTAACATGCAACTGATGGATAAAGCAATGAATAAATGACTTAAATAGTATATTAACTATTTAGTGAGCACCTGTTTAGGTCAGATACAATTGTTGTGTATTTTTATTCATTCAAATGCTTTCATGGGAAAAATACGCCTGGCACTGGATATAAAACACCAGATGCCATACACAGTCCTCTGTAGATGAAACAGGTTATTTTTAGGATTTGCCAGTGAGGCATAAAGACAATAGAAATGGAAGGAATTGTTATGATCAGTCATTCTGCCAAAGGATTACAGCAAAGAATTTATGTCAGAACCACATGGAGTACTTTCCCCAAATCCAGTTCCCAAATGGTTTCTTACCTGAGATTTTCAATTCAGTAAGTCTCATGCGGGCTCCAGAAATACACCATGTTATAAAGCTTACGGTGACCCATCCCAGTTGCAAGCCTCTGATTTAGACCAGACCTACATTTTATTTTTTATTTTTTGAGATGGGAGTCTCACTCTGTCACCCAGGGTGGAGTGCAGTGGTCTGATCATGGCTCTCAGCAGCCTGAACCTCCCCAAGTTCAGGTGATCCTCCCACCTCAGCCTCCCACATAGCTCAAACTACAAGCACGCACTACCACACCGAGCTATTATTTGTATTTTTTGTAGAAATAGGGTTTTGCCATGTTGCCCAGAGTTGGTCTTGAACTCCTGGGCTCAAGCGATCCACCCACCTTGTACTCCCAAAGTGCTAGGATTACAGGTGTGAGCCACCATGCCTGACCCAGACCTACATTTTACAGATGAGAAAACTAAGATCCAGAGGAAGGAAAATTATTTCCCTATATCCAGAGAGTTAGGTGGCAGAACTGGTGTTACTTTGATGATGATGATGATGATGATAATAATAATAATTTTAATTCAATAAATGTCTATAAGGTGCTAGGCACAGTGCTAAGGTGTTCATTCGCCTGCCTAGTTTATGTTAATCCTCCCAACAACCCTTCCAGGTATGCACATTTCACAGATGAAGAAAATGAGGCTCAAAGAGGTGAACTGACATTCTAGTCATGGTCTCTGGCCTACAAAGTCCATACTCTTTGTCACTCTGTGGCACATCCACTTCCTGGGCCATAGCAGGCCTTTCTCCCATTACATCACACCCAGCCCTCCCTCCATGGCCTTCCCCAGAAAGCAATCAAGGCCTTGAGCTTGAACAAGATTCATAGTTAGATTCGCTGTACAACTAACAAATCTTACTCATTCGGCCCGGCGCGGTGGCTCACGCCTGTAATCCCAGCACTTTGGGAGGTCGAGGTGGGTGGATCACGAGATCAGGAGTTCGAGAGCAGCCTGGCCAACATGGTGAAACCCCATCTTTACTAAAAATGCAAAAATTAGTCAGTCGTGGTGGAGAGCGTCTGTAATCTCAGCTACTTGGGAGGCTGAGGCAGAAGAATTGCTTGAACCCGGAAGGCAGAGGTTGCAGTGAGCCAGGATCAGGACACTGCACTCCAGCCTAGGTGACAGAGCAAGACTCCATCTTGAAAAACAAAAACAAAAACAAAAAACCTTATTCATTCTTCAGGGACCCTTCCAAGGCTTTGGAAGACTCTAGCAATGTGTTCCTATGGTCTTATTTGTTGTTTTATTTATCATTTACAAAACATATTTTCATACTCTTTGTCTTAAAGATGGCGCTTCCAAATTGTCTCGCCTGTAGGTCCATAAAACTTGGATCTCCCCTGGCACAATCACGGAACCCCAATCAACCAATGTTTACCAAGCATCTCTTTGCCCCTCAAAAGCAGCCTCAGGCTTCTGCTCATTTGTACATAGTACATTTGGGTGGGGGATGGACGCTCACTAGTTCACGTTCATCTCATAGATTCTGACTCAGTATACAAGTGCCAGGTTGGGCAATGGGGTTTTCCTTGCAGTGGTGAATCCTGGTCCTTATGGAGGGCCAAATCCATCCGCAGCACCCTGGTCTGTTCTGCACCTGTGATAAGGGGCTTCGCAGCTCCACGGCTTACAACACTGTGTATGCTCTCACAGGGACAATCAAGTGGGCAATAAAGAGGTCCATCCATGATACTGTCTGCGAAGAAACTCCCCTGGGGCAGAGATGGCAAGTTGTCCATCAAAAATTTGTGGTTCACCTTCTATAGTACAGTATCACTGCTGGGTAATGGCTGCCCAGCCAGGAACAATGTTTCCCGGCCTCCCTTGCAGTTGGTTATAGTCATGTGACTAAGCTGTAGCCAATGGGATGTGAGTGATGGACACCACTTCCAGGTCTGGCCTATAAATACCCTCTGCATGGTTCTCCTCCATGCCTTTTCCTTTCCCATTCCTCCGTGGGACCTTCGAAACCACATGCTGAAGATGGCTGAACTTTGGTCAACTTTAGTCCTAGAATACTATAAGAAGAATTCTACCACACTAACCTGTGCCCCTACCCAGAACTGTCATGTAAAAGAGAAATACAGGTTTTGTTTTTGTTTCATTTGTTTGTTTGTTTTTGAGAGTCTTGCTCTGTCGCCCAGGCTGGAGTGCAGTGGCACGATCTTGGCTCACTGCAGCCTCACCTCCCAGGTTCAAGTGATTCTCGTGTCTCCACCTCCCAAGTAGCTGGGACTACAGGTGTGTGCCACCATGCCCAGCTAATAAAAAAGAAATAAAATTTCTATTGTGTTTGGGTCCTTGTACCTTTTGTACCGGTTGTTTGTTAAGGGAATTAATACTCTTCTCTTCTCTTGGGAATTGCTCTCTCTCCCTAAAGCACTTGTCTCCCACAGGAAAAGCCATATTGTCATAGGACCCTAGCCCCTGGCCACAGCTGAAGGAGTGCAGTGCTGAGCACTTGAACCTCCAGGGGCTCATAGTAGACATGCTGCTCCCCATGGCCACGGTGGAAGGGTCAGGGCTGGAAACCTGAATGAAGCAGAAACAACAAGTTTCTTCTAAGGATTTCTGCACCTGTGACCCAGGAGGTCAAGGCTGATGCAAACTATAAGATGCCCTATTTCCCACCACTTAAGAAAGCCACCACTACACCAAAGAATTGAAGACGAGGGATTCTTGCTTTTGATGTTGTTCCTAAGCCATGGCTCCATCTTTGTCCTTCCTGTAATTTGAGTTTCCTCCCTTCCTTGGATCTGTGAGCCACTCAATAACCATCAGAGTTAGGTTTCTGCTACTTACAACCCAGTAGACACCTTGTTAACATACACACCAAAGCAAAGGAAAGGGTGTGTGTGCAGTGGGGTGGGATTGCCAGATGTGTTCAGTAGTGATTGAGTGGAGAACCCCACGCCAGGCACCGTGGCTTACACCTGTAATCCCAGAATTTTGGGAGGCTAGGGTAGGCGGATCACCTGAGGTCAGGAGTTCGAGACCAGACTGGCCAACATAGTGAAACGCTACCAAAAATACAAAAATTAGCTAGGCATGGTGGCACGTTCCTATAGTACTAGCTACCCAGGAGGTTGAGGCATGAGAATTGAAACCAGGAGGTGGAGGTTGCAGTGAGCCAAGATTGCACCACTGCACTCCAGTCTGGGTGACAGAGAAAGACTCTGTCTGGGAAAAAAAAAAAGAACCTCAGTCTGCTACTCCATCCCAAATCCTGACTTCTATTTCTCCCAGGTCTCTTCAGCTGCCAATGTACTCACAAACCCTTCCCCACAAAACCCACTACTGGACTCCGCTCATCCTTTAGGCAGTGGCCCCCAGGGCTCCCGTATCTCCAACAGCCTCCAGCCATCAAGGGTAATTCAGAGAGAATGCAAGGACAGACTTTACCTTTTCACTATCCAAAGAAGGCTCAGGGCCAGGTAGGCGATTGTGCTTATCAAATACGCCAGGGGCAGATCATAGGTGAAGTTCTGAAATTTCACCCCATCAATGGTGTAATGTCCGTAAAAGAGGCTAGTCTCCTCCAGGAAACCCTGAAACGAATCCAAGAGCACGAGGTTAGACTGGTCAGCTCACTGTGGGGCAATCAGAAGAGTAGTCCCTGCCTCAAGGAACACAAGTTCCAGTGTCCCCTTTCCTCTCCGTATCCCCAGAGACTGGAACAGCCCCAGAGGCACAGGGAGTACTCAGTGTTTGGGAAATAAAGCACTGATAAAATCCTGGCATTAAAAATGCACAGGTGGGCCAGGCAAGGTGGCTCACACCTGTAATCCCAGCCCTTTGGGAGGCCGAGACGGGCAGATCACCTGAGGTCAGGAGTTCGAGACCAGCCTGGCCAACATGGCGAAACCCCCGTCTCTACTAAAAATGCAAAAAAAATTAGCCGGGCTTGGTGTTGCGCACCTGTAATCCTAGCTACTCGGGAGGCTGAGGCAGGAGAATCACTTGAACTTAGGAGGCAGAGGTTGCAGGGAGCTGAGATCACACCACTGCACTCCAGCCTGGGTGACAGAGTGAGATCCATCTCAAAAAAAAAAAAAAAAAAAAAAAAATGCACAGATGGCCAGGCATGGTAGCTCACACCTGTAATCCCAGAACCTTGGAAGGCTGAGGCAGGAGGATTACTTGAGCCCAGGAGTTTGAGACAAGCCTGGACAACATAGAGAGACCGCTATCTCTACAAAAATTGTTTTTTAAAATTAGCTAGGCATAGAGGTGCATGGCTATGGTCCCAACTGCTTGGGAGGCTGGAGTAAGCCGTGATTGTGCTACTGCACTGGATAACAGAGCAAGAGCTTGTCTCTGAAAGAAAAAAAGCACATATAACAAGCCAAAACTGAAATTAACAATAAAATTCCATGTGCCATAGCATCAAAAAGAATAAAACATTAGGACTAAATTTAACTAAAGAAGTGCAAATCTTGGCCAGGCACGGTGGCTCATGCCTGTAATCCCAGAACCTTGGTAGGCGAAGGCAGGTGGATCACAAGGTCAGGAGTTCGAGACCAGCCTGGCCAACATAGTGAAACCCCGTCCCCCACTAAAAATACAAAAATTAGCCGGGCATGGTGGCACGTGCCTGTAGTCCCAGCTACTTGGGAGGCTGAGGCAGGAGAATCACTTGAACCTGGGAGGTGGAGGTTGTGGTGAGCCGAGATCACGCCACTGCATTTCAGCCTGGGCAAGAGGGCGAGACTCTGTCTCAAAAACAAAATAATAATAATTAAAGAAGCCATAAAGAAACAGAAAACATCCCATGTTTATGGATCAGAAGATCTATGGCCAAATTCCTCACATTGATTTACCGATTCAACATTATCCTTCTTAGCAGCCTAGCTGGCTTCCTTACAGAAACTGACAAGCTGATCCTAAAATTCATATGGAATCGCAACGCACCCAGAAGAAGAGCCAAAACAGCTTTGAAGAAGAAGAACAGTAAGGCCTGGTGGCTCAGAAAACTCTCTGACTTCTTCTCCTTCTTTTTTTAAAATAAAAAAGTAGAGATATGGTCTCGCCATGTTGCCCAGGCTGGTCTCCAACTCCTGGGCTCAAACGGTCCTCCAGCCTCAGCCTCCCAAAGTGCTGGGATTACAGGTTTTGAGCCACTGCACCCTGCTGACTGACTTCTTATGGTAGGAATGACTGAACGCCTCAAATACCTCCTTGGATGGCAGGAAAACTCCAGGAGAGTGAAGGAGAGAACAGATATAGCAGACACATTGTAGGTAGGTAGTACATAGTGGTTGCCTACGGCATTGTTTACAAAGGAAGGAAATGAGAGGAAAACTGAATGTCCATACAGGGATCGGGCTAGATCACTAAAAATCCATATGATGAAATATCAAGCAAGACCACGTAAGTGCACAGAGAAAGGTCAACAGTCAAGTAGGCTGTAAACCATGGGGTTAAATGTTCAGTGACCTCCGGGGAGGGATATTTTCACTTTTTTACTCTATAAATTCTGTATTTTTCATGACAACCGTGCATTCTGTGTGTGTGTGTGTGTGTGTGTGTGTGTGTGTGTGTGTTCTTAAATTTATTGAAGCTGAGCATATTTATGTTATACAATTGTGCATATCTGTATTTTAAAATTATACAAGACAACCGTGCATTCTTATATTATTTGGGTAACGAAGTCATTTGTTAACTGGAAAAGAAAAAGTAGAAGCAGAAGACTCCATTCTCCTTTCAACTCTCCCAAAGGCCATAAAAACGTGTCCAACCAGAAGAAACCTGTGTGTGCTGCCAAGGGCTGATATCAGGGTTATCACCAACCTCTCCCTCAAGACAATGTAACGATTACAGGGCAAAGGTCTGCTGGGCCTGGAAAATGTTTTCTGATTTGATAATGAGCTTGGTTCAATTGTTTTCAAGAAAAATGAGCCCCTGTTTGAGCTCTCTGGCCCTCTTTCACTTGTGCCTATTTACATTCAGATTATGAACAATCACATTACATTAAAATTCAGTTTCCCAGCCACACTAGACATATTTCAAGTGCTCAAGAGTTAGTGGTCCTGGGCCCAGCACAGTGGCTCATACCTGTAATCTCAGCACTTTCGGAGGCTGAGGCAGGCAGATCACTTGAGGTCACGGGTTCGAGACCTGCCTGGCCAACATGATGAAACCCCGTCTCTACTAAAAACAAAATTTAACCAGGCGTCATTGCACACCCGTGTATTCCCAGCTACTCGGGAGGCTGAGGCATGAGAATTGCGGAGGCGGAGGCGGAGGTTGCAGTGAGCCAAGATTGCACCACTGCACTTCAGCCTGAGTGACAGAGTGAGACTGTCTAAAACAAAAAACAAAAAGCCAGGCGCAGTGGCTCACACCTGTAATCCCAGCACTTTCAGAGGCCAAGGTGGGCAGATCACTTGAGGTCACGGGTTCGAGACCAGCCTGGCCAACATGGTGAAATCCCATCTCTACTAAAAATAGAAAAAGTAGCTGGGTGTGGTGGCAGGCGCCT
Source organism: Macaca nemestrina (assembly GCF_043159975.1). Taxonomy (NCBI): domain Eukaryota; kingdom Metazoa; phylum Chordata; class Mammalia; order Primates; family Cercopithecidae; genus Macaca; species Macaca nemestrina. Next base: position 18,264,669 of record NC_092142.1, on the reverse strand, counting down.
GTAACCCCAGCTACTTGGGAGGCTGAGGCAGGAGAATCACTTGAACCCAGCGGCCAGAGGTGTCAGTGGGCCGAGATCGCGCCAATGTACTCCAGCCTGGGCGACAGAGCGAGACTCTGTCTCAAAAAAACAAACAAAAAAGAGTTAGTGGTTCCATTGTTACACAGCACAGGTCCACATTCTCCAGATCATTGCAGAAAGTTCTCTTTCAGACAGGTCATTATCATGCTTACTTTATTGAACGTCTATAATCAAGCGCAGCTAACTCTCCTATAAAATTTTTCCTATCAGGAAGAAGGTTACAGTATGCGAAGAAACTTTTTTTCTTTTTTTTCCACAAACAGAAACTTTTCTTGTGGGATGTAATCTAAAGAAATGGGGTTGGCCGGGCGCGGTGGCTCAAGCCTGTAATCCCAGCACTTTGGGAGGCCGAGACGGGCGGATCACGAGGTCAGGAGATCGAGACCATCCTGGCTAACATGGTGAAACCCCGTCTCTACTAAAAAATACAAAAAACTAGCCGGGCGAGGTGGCGGGCGCCTGTAGTCCCGGCTACTCGGGAGGCTGAGGCAGGAGAATGGCATAAAAACCCGGGAGGCAGAGCTTGCAGTGAGCTGAGATCCGGCCACTGCACTCCAGCCTGGGCGACACAGCGAGACTCCATCTCAAAAAAAAAAAAAAAAAGAAAGAAATGGGGTTAACAGCAGCTCTGGGATTTGATCCTAACTTTGCTTTCAAAGGCAGTGTGACCTTGGGTAGGTCACTGAATTTCTTTTCTCATTTGCACAAGTCAACATTTGCATGGCTTTTATCTTCTAATTTGCATAGTGGACATTTGCACAGTTTCTGTTTTCTCATCTGCATAGTAGACTTTTTTATTTTATTTTATTTTATTTTTTTGAGACAGAGTCTTTCTGTCACCCAGCTTGGAGTGTAGTGGTGCAATTTTGGATCACTGCAACCTACGTTTCCCAGGTTCAAGAGATTCTTGTGCCTCAGCCTCCCAAGTAGCTGGGATTACAGGTGCACACCACCACGCCAGGCTAATCTTTTTTTTTTTTTTTGAGACGGAGTTTCGCTCTTGTTGTCCAGGCTGGAATGCAATGGCTCAATCTCGGCTCACTACAACCTCCGCCTCCCGGGTTCAAGCAATTCTCCTGCCTCAGCCTCCCGAGGAGCTGGGATTACAGGCACCAGCCACCACACCCAGCTAATTTTTTTGTATTTTTAGTAGAGATGGGGTTCCCCATGTTGGCCAGGCTGGTCTCAAGCTCCTGTCCTCAGGTGATCTGCCCACCTCGGCCTCCAAAAGCACTGGGATTACGGGCGTGAGCCACCGTGCCCAGCCATGTACTTTTTTTTTTTTTTTTAACTTTTTTTGCATAGTAGACTTTTGAACAACCATCCAACAATTCCTCTGAGTTGTTTTTAGGAAAACATGAGATCAGAGATGTAAAAGGATTTTTTCAAAATCAGGCGGGGTGTAGTGGCTCACACCTGTAATCCCAGCACTTTGGGAAGCCAAGACAGGTGGATTGCTTGAGCTCAGGAGTTCGAGACCAGCCTAGGCAACATGGCAAAACCCTGTCTCTACAAAAACACACACACACACACGCACGCACAAATTAGCTGGGCATGGTGGTATGCACCTGTAGTCCCAGCTACTCAGGAGGCTTGAGGTGGGAGGATGGCTTGAGCCTAGAAGCAGAGTTTGCAATGAGCCAAAATCATGCCACTGCATTCTCTGATCAACAGAGCCACACCTTGTCTCAAAAAGAAAAAACAAAAAAAAAGGTAGGGGTGCTTTTTCAAAATCAAACACAGTGGACAAATTCAAGGCTTTCTACCAATTTATTCAGAAAAGTGGAAGCTCAGTGGTATGGCATTTTTGTTTGTTTGTTTTGTTTTTGTTTTGTTTTGAGACGAACTCTCCCTCTTGTTGCCCAGGCTGGATCGTGCAGTTGTGTGATAGCTCACTGCAGTTTCCACCTCCCGGATTCAAGCAATTCTCCTGCCTCAGCCTCCTGAGTAGCTGGGATTACAGGCGCCCCCCACCGTGCCCAGCTAATTTTTCTATTTTTAGTAGAGATGGGGTTTCACCATGTTGGCCAGGCTGGTCTTGAACTCCTGACCTCAGGTGATCTGCCTGCCTTGGCCTCTCTGAAGTGCTGGGGTTACCGGCATGAGCCATCGCGCTCGGCCGGTAAGGTATTTTCATATCAGTAATTTTCAGAAAGTATTTCTGAAAAAATAAAAGTACTTATTTGTATTTCTCAAACACCTTGAGCAGTGGTTCTGAACTGGGGGTAATTTTGTCTGCTAGGGAACATTTGGCAATCTCTGGAAACATTTTTGGTTGTCAGAGTCGGAAGAGGGCAGTGCTGCTGGCATCTAGTGGGTGGAGACCAGGGATACAGCTCAGCGGGCTACCATGCACCAGATAGGCCTACACAACACAGAGTTATCTAACCCACTGGACACGGTGGCTCATGCCTGTTACCCCAGTACTTAAAATCTCATTGCTTTTATGGTAGCTCTAAAAGGTTTTTTTTTTGTCACCTTCTAAAAAAATTATTTTGGCCAGGCACAGAGGCTCACACCTGTAACCCCAACACTTTGAGAGGCCGAGGCAGGAGGCTTCATCGAGGTCAGGAGCTTGAAACCAGCCTGGGCAACATAGTGAGACCCCACATCTCTAGAAAGAAAATTAAAAATTAGCCAAGTGTAGTGCATGCCTGTAGTCCTAGCTACTTGGGAAGATCATTTTAGCCCAGGAGTTTGAGATTACAGTGAGCTATGATTGCACCACTATACTCTAACCTGGGGAACAGAGAATGATCCTATCTCCAAAAAAAAAAAAAAAAGAGTATCAATAGTGCCAAGTTTGAGAAACCCTGGTCTAAAGGGCAAAGATGGCTACTTTTCATAGCTGCAATCTTATTTGCTGAAAAAAGTGAAATTAAAAAATGAAAAATCACAAAATCTTTTTTTTAAGATGGGGTCTTGCTCTATTGCCCAGGCTTAAGTGCAGTGGTGCAGGCTGCAACCTCAACCTTCTGGGCTCAAGTGATTCCCCTACCTCAGCCTCCAGAGTAATTGGGACTACAGGTGCATGCCACCACGCCCAGCTAATTATGTTTATTTTGTGTAGAGATATGTTGCCCAGGCTGGTTTCAAACTCCTGGCCTCAAGCAATCCTCCTGCCTCGGCCTCTCAAAGTGTTGGGGTTACAGGTGTGAGCCACTGTGCCTGGCCAAAATCATTTTTTTAGAAGGCGATAATAAAAACCTTTTAGAACTACCATAAAAGCCAAGAGATTAATTCCATTTTAGAGTTGGGGACTGGTGGTGGGGGATGGTAACCTGGGATTGACTTATAAGGGATTTCAGAGAATCTTCATATGCCCATGTACATGATATGCAGGTATGTGTGCATATCATCTGAAAGTGTGAGTTTGTACATCACACATGTCCCTGTGTGTAATTTCTGGAAAACAAGAGCCACATCTTTCATGCACCCAGTCTGGGGCTCCAAAATGTTCGGGTTTATCGGTGTCAGAGAAATTGTAAACATTCTATCTGGGTTCATTTTCACTGAAGCTTCCTTCTGTAGGGGAAGTCAGCATCTTGTTGCAGATCAACAGAAAGGTTGAAGGACTAGAGGCCGGGCATGGTGGCTCACGCCTGTAATCCCAGTACTTTGGGAGGCTGAGGAGAGTGGACCACCTGAGGTCAGGAGTTCCAGACCAGCCTGGCCAACATGGTGAAACCCCATCTCTACTAAAAACACAAATATTAGCTGAGCGTGGTGGCACACACCTGTAATCCAGCTACTCACAAGGCTGAGGCAGGAGAATCACTTGAACCCGGGAGGCGGAGGTTGCAGTGAGCCGAGATTGCACCACTGCACTCCAACCTGGGCGACAGAGCGAGACTCTGTCTCAAAAAAATAATAATAATAAATAAAAAGAAAGAACTAGAAAAAGGCCAATGGCTGAAAGTGACAAAGCATATTTCCTGACATTCTAGCAGTTGATGGTGAACGTTGTTCTTTCAGATGAGGTAACTGCAAATCCTGTTTCATTTACTGGTATATATGTCAACCAACACTTGTGTTTGGCTCTCACTGCAGAAATTCGGGAAACTGATCTTTAAATCAATCAATTTTTAGTAGATTGAGGAGCTAAACAAAGGATTATGTTAAATACTTACAGTGCCAGAAAGCAAGTCTATGATATAACTGTAAAAGTAAATGAGTCCAGAACTGCTTACTGGATAGACTGTACATTGTATATCTGTAAGAAACAAAAACCAGAATGTCAGTGGAAACAGTTTTACAGTCTCTATAACCTGCCCGTTTTTTTGTTTGCCTGGCTCATTTTTGTATTTTTAGTAGACATAGGATTTCGCCATGTTGGCCAGGCTGGTCTTGAACTCCTGACCTCAGGTGACCCGCCCACCTCAGCCTCCCAAAGTGCCAGGATTACAGGCGTGAGTCACCGCACCTGGCCATAGCCTGCCTGTTTTTCACAATTTGTGTGTATAAGCATGTACAGTCATGCATGGCTTAACAAGGAGGATACAGTCTGATAAATATGTCCTTAGGCAATTTCGTCATGCGAACATCACGGAGTGTACTTACGTAAACCTAGATGAGATGGCCTGCTACACACCTAGGCTGTATGGTATGGCCTATTGCTCCTAGGTTACAAACCTGGACAGCATGTTACTGCACTGAATACTGTAGGTAACTGCGACACAATGTTAGGTATTTGTGTATCTAAACACGTCTAAACAAAGAAAAACTACAGTAAAAATACAGTATTATAATCTTAGGGGACCACCATTGCATATGTGATCCATTGTTAATTGAAACATTGTCATAGGGTACATGACTGTATATGTATATTACATTTAGAAATGTCATATATATTTACATATTTGCACAGATATGTTTGTATATTTGTGATTTGCCATTTTCAGTCCAAACCCCAATGTGTCCAATACAGTAATATTTCTTTCTCCTTCTACTTCTAGTGTTTCCTTCACTATTCTCCCCAAACATCTGGCGATATGACTTTTTTTATATATTTTGTATGTAAGTCCACATATAGAGCTTGTTTTTTGCTTGTATGTGTGACTATCAATGCTCCAGATAGAGGCTGCTCCAACAGCTTGGGCTCCAGAGTGAAGCTCACCAGCCCACAGTGGGCATGGACTGTGACTGAGAAATGAACCTTTGTGGTTATTTCTCACTCACAGTCTCAAATACCCACAAAGGTTTATTTCTCACTCACAGTCTCATACTGTTATGCTGTCATGCTTGCATGCTGTTATTCCATAGCAGCATGAGTGTTACGGGATCACTTGTTTCTGCAGCATAACCTAGACCATCCTGATTAATACAGTCGCCCAAGAATTAGAATAAGGTTCTTAGCAAAGCAAGCATTGTAGCAAGGTACACAGGGAAAACAAACACACTTCATAGTAAACCAGGCCTTAGACTCACCCGTGTCTTTGAAAGGAATGAGCACAAAGCTGCTGTTGGTGATCTTGTATTTCGTGAGTAAGATTGGGAGCAAAACCAGCATAAAGATGATCAGAAATATCACCAAATTCAGTAACACCAGGAATCTCAAGAAGGAGAAATAGGACTGAATCCCAGTGCCAAATTTCCCTGGAAAAAACAAACCCGGACATCACTGACCGGCGGTATTGACACACTACACATCATAGATTCAATTAGCCACAAAAGCTGAAGCTGGAGCAATCAGTAGCTGAAAAGAGGAAGAAGCATTTTAATTTTTTAAAAATTGTTAGCTTTAAGACTTGATCTTCCAGTATTTTAACTTTTCACCTGTAGATCTACAATCAATCTTGAATTAATCACTTGAGAATGGTATGAGGGAGGGCTCAGTATTTATCTTTTCTTATAGGAATCTCTAGTTGACTCAGCACCATTTATTGGCTGCTTTTTTTGGAAATAATCACCTGACCACACATGTATGAATCTGTTTCTGAACTCTATCTTGTTCCGTGGGTCTACATGTCTATCCTTACACCAATGCTAGACTGTCTTAATTATTGCAGATTTGTAAGACTTGATACATGGTATCTTTTTTTTTTTTTTTTTTTTTTTTTGAGACAGTCTCACTCTGTCACCCAGGCTAGAGTGCAGTGGTGCAATCTCAGCTCACTGCAAGCTCTGCCTCCCGGGTTCACGCCATTCTCCTGCCTCAGCCTCCCGAGTAGCTGGGACTACAGGCGCCTGCCACCACACCTGGCTAATTTTTTATATTTTTAGTGGAGATGGAGTTTCACCGTGTTAGCCAGGATGGTCTCGATCTCCTGACCTTGTGATCCGCCCACCTCAGCCTCCCAAAGTGCTGGGATTACAGGCGTGAGCCACCATGCCTGGCCCGCTGATACATGGTATCTTTCAGCTTTGTTACTCCTCAAGATTGTCTTAGACATCTTTGGTCTTTTGCATTTATATACAAATGTTAGAATTAGTGTTTTAATTTTCATGCACAGTCTGCTAAGATTCTGATTGGGATTACACAAAATATATAGGTCAATTTGAGGAGAAGTGACATATTTATAATATTAAGTCTTCTGATCCATGAACATGGTATATTTAGGTCTTCCTTAGTTTTTCTCAATAATACTTTATAGTTTTCTGTGCATAATTATTGCATACAGTTCTTTAGATATATTCCTAGATATCTGATTTTTCTTTTTCTTTTTTTTTTTTTTGACACTGAGTCTCACTCTGTTGCCCAGGGTGGAGTGCAGTGGCATGATCTCAGCTCCCTGCAACCTCTGCCTCCTGGGTTCAAGGAATTCTTGCACCTCAGCCTTCCGAGTAGCTAGGACTATAGGCGTGAGCCACCACGCCCAGCTAATTTTTATGTTTTTAGTACAGACGGGGTTTCACCATGTTGGCCAAGCTGGTCTCGAACTCCTGATCTCAGGTGATCCACCTGCCTCAGCCTTCCAATGTGCTGGGATTATAGGCGTGAGCCACCACGCCAGGCCCTGACATTTTTGATACTATTGTAAACTGTATCATTTAAAAAAGTTTACTTTCTAAATGTTTGTTGTTGGTATATAGAAATACAATTCATTTTAAATAGAGACACTTTAAAATTAACCATAAACCTTGTTATATAACATTAATTTCAATAGTTGTCTTCTTAATTATCTACATGCATATCATTGTCATCTGCAAAAAAAAAAAAAAGGCATTTTATTTTTTCCTTTCCAATTATTATCCTTCCCCCCGCCCATCCTGCTACATTGGCTAGAACTTCTAGGATGATTTTGAATAGAATCTGTGATAATCGGCACCTTTTTCTCATTTTCAATCTCAGGGAAAAAGGTTTTAATATTTCATCATTAAGTATGTTGTTTGCTGTATAATTTTTATAGGTTTTTAAAATAAAATTAAGAAAGGTCTTATCTATTTATTATTTGCTAAAAATGAGAACTGAAGTTTGTCAGTGCTTTTTCTGCATCTGTTGGGATGATCCTATAATTTTTTTCTTTTATTCTGTTTCGTGGTGGATTACATCGATTGATTTGCAAATAGAAAACCAACCTTCCCCTAGATAATGATTAAATTGCTGAGGATAGAAAGCATTCTGAAGAGCAAGGATGGCTTCTTGTTCTTGGTAGGAGCAAAGAACTCATTACTGGAGACCGAAGATATAAGATACCCACAGTTTTTTGCCACTCTCTAATACTTAGCAATCTGCCAGAGGCAAGAAATTTATTATCACACCTGCACTTCATGTCAGATGAGCACCTACCCAGCCAAGAAATCACAGGGGTAGAGTAATTGCAGAGAACATCAAAATCCCAGTTCCCAGGGAGAACCTACCCTCTACCACACAAGCCACTTTCTGAATGAAAATGTCCAGAAAGCCTACCACTTCGCAAGAGAGGAAGCTAGACATAGTGGCTAAAACCTTGGACTCTACATCTTGAATGCCTGGGTTCAAACCCCGGTTCTGCCTCACCCTGTCTGAGTGAACTTGGACAAGATCTCAAACTCTCTGAGCCATGCAAATGACAAGCACCTAAATGAAAGTTTCCCTTGAAGATTAACTGAGGTAACGAGTAAAGTGCTTAACACAATGCCTGGTTCACAGTAAATGCTCAATAAAAATTAGCTTTTATTATTTTGCTCCAAACATAATATTACACTTAAATCTCAAGAGAAAAAGTATGAGTGCATGGTTGAAGTTTTAAGTGAGCCATGAAGCCTTTTAGAAATATATTATATTCTCCAAATAAAACAACAATTAAAAGGTTGTTCATTGGATAGATTACCAATTGTATTTTATAGGTCTTAAAATAGTAATAATGGAGAAAATCATTTCCTTTATTTATCCTACTACATTCCTTACAAACCTCACGAAGTTTCCATTTTAGCAGTTTTGGGGAGATGTTTGAAAAATGTTTTGCTGTAAAATAGATAATCCTGGCCAGGCGTGGTGGCTCACGCCTGTAATCCCAGCACTTTGGGAGGCCAAGGCAGGCAGATCATCTGAGGTCAGGAATTCAAGACCAGCCTGTCCAACATGGTGAAACCCTGTCTCTACTAAAAATACAAAAAGTAGCCGGCCTGGTGGCACCTGCCTGTAGTCTCAGCTACTTGGGAGGCTGAGGCAGGAGAGTCACTTGAACCTGGGAGGCGGAGGTTGCATTGAGCCAAGACTGCACCATTGCACTCCAGCCTGGGCAACAAGAGCGAAACTTCATCTCAAAAATAAAATAAAATAAAATAGATAATCCAAAAAAAGTTTAATGTTTCTAATTTTGTATTTTTTTTTTAATTTTCATTTCTATTTTTAGATTAAATAGAGACAGGATCTTACTATGTTACCCAGACTGGTCACAAACTCCTGAGCCCAAGTGATCCTCCTGCCTCAGCCTCCCAAAGTGCTAGGATTACAGCAGGCATGAGCCACTATGCCCGGCTAATTTTGTATTTTGGCACAACTTCCAATTTTTGCATACTTGCTATGGACCAAATTGTGTCCCCACCCCCAAATTCATACGGTGAAGCCCTAACCCCCAGTGTAATGGTATTTGGAGATGGTCCTTTGGGAGGTGATTAGGTTTCAATGAGGTCTTGAGACTGGGCCCCCATGATGGGATTAGTGTCATTATAAAAAGAGACACCAGAGAGTTTCCACTCTTTCTCAGAGCACACTCAAAGCAAAGGCTACATGAACACAGCAACAAGGCCTGTTCAAGTCTTCAAAACTATGAGAAAAAAAATTTGTTTTTTAAGCCATCCAGTCTGCAGTATGTTGTTATGGCAGCCCAAGCCAACTAGCGACAACACTTTAATCCCAAATTCTCACCATTATAGGAAAGGAAGGGTTCACAGTATTTTCAGGGCCATGGGAACTCTTTGCAGTTTGGTAAGAGTGATGAACCTCGTCTCAGGATAATAAAGCTTTCTGTTTGTTTATTTATGTTTTTGTTTTGAGACAGGGTCTGGCTCTGTTGCCCAGGCTGGAGTACAATAGCACAATCATAGTTTACTGCAGCCTCAAACTCCTGGGCTCAGGCGATCCTCCTGCCTAAGCTACCCCAGAAGCTGGGACTATGGGTGTATAGCACCACATCCAGCTAATTTTTAAAACTTTTTTTTGGGCCGGGCGCGGTGGCTTATGCCTTTAATTCCAGCACTTTGGGAGGCCGAGGTGGGCGGATCACAAGGTCAAGACAATCCTGGCTAACACGGTGAAACTCCATCTCTACTAAAAATACAAAAAATTAGCCAGGCATGGTGGCGGGCGCCTGTAGTCCCAGCTACTTGGGAGGCTGAGGCAGGAGAATGGCGTAAACCCGGGGGGCAGAACCTGCAGTGAGCCGAGATCACGCCACTGCACTCCAGCCTGGGCGACAGAGTGAGGCTCTGTCTCAAAAAAAAAAAAAACTAACTAACAAACTTTTTGTTCTAGAGGCAAGGTCTTACTTTGTTACCCAGGCTGGTCTCAAACTCCTGGGCTCAGATGATCTTCCTGCCTCAGTCTCCCAAAATGCTAGGATTACAGGCATGAACCACGGCCTGGCTGGGATAATGTTTTTAATAATACGATAACTGTATGTCTGTTTTTATTTTATGCATTGAATTTAGAAGTATAACATTTTAAAAATAATATATTTATGCATAATATTTTAATGCATAAAATAATAGTCTACTAATATTAATATATTATAATTTAATATTATTTTAAAATAATACTATTTATGCATTTAATTTAAATTAAATTATTAAATAATTTATTTTATTTTATTTTATTTTATTTTGAGACGGAGTCTCACCCTGTCGCCCAGGCTGGAGTGCAGTGGCGCCATCTTGGATCACTGCAAGCTCCACCTTCCGGGTTCACGACATTCTCCGGCCTCAGCCTCCTGAGTAGCTGGGACTACAGGTGCCCACCACCATGCCCAGCTAATTTTTTGTATTTTTAGTAGACACGGGGTTTCACTGTGTTGGCCAGGATGGTCTCGATCTCCTGGCCTCGTGATCCATCCGCCTCAGCATCCCACAGTGTTGGGATTACAGGCGTGAGCCACTGCGCCTGGCCAATTTAATATTATTTTTAAATAATACTATTTTATGCATTTAATTTAAATGCATAAGATAAAAACAGATATACAGTTATCATCTTATTAAAAAAATATGTGTGATAGAATGACCTACGTGAGCATCAGTGAGCACCTTTACTGGCACTTCTTTTGAGACAGAGTCTCGCTCTGTCACCCAGGCTGGAGTGCAATAGTGTGGTCTTGGCTCACTGCAACATCCACCTCCTGGGTTCAAGTGATTCTCATGCCTCAGCCTCCCAAATAGCTGGGGTTACAGGCATGTACTACCATGCCCATCTGATTTTTTGTAGTTTTAGTAGAGATGGGATTTCACCATGTTGGCCAGGCTGGTCTTGAACTCCTGACCTCGTGATCCACCCATCTTGGCCTCCCAAAGGGTTGGGATTACAGGAGTGAGCCACTGTGCCTGGTCTTCACTAGCACATTAAATAACAAGATCTAGCGGCAAGTCTACTAATGACTGAAATTTCCAAGCAGTCATGGGCATTAGTGGTATTCCAAGATAAATACAACTGGAAGGGACAGGAAAATATCCACGATTTTTTCCTGACAAAGACACAGGTTCTGCTAAACCTTGCGGTGGTTTGTTGTTCACATTCATCATAGAAGGAAATGCTCAATTTCAGCTAGACGCTAGTGGAAACGAAGCTGTACTTGCTCCCCAGACCCAGAGACTTCTGCGGAGGAGCCTGCACAGAGGCCGGGGCGGGATACCTTCTATGCTGCGAATGTCCTCCCGCCACAGCTCCAGGTGGGTCGTCATCTCTCGAGCCTTCTCCAGGAACCTCTTCCAAGACTTGCTGCTGTACCGCTTCCACTGGTCCCACTCGGAGAGATACTTCATTTGTGTCTCCTGAATGTCCCTGCATGGAAAACATAAGCATCACAATCACAACAGCAGCAGCATCAAGACTCAGCATCCCAGCCCAGCGCGGTGCTCCACGCCTGTAATCCCAGCACTTTGGGAGGCCGAGGCAGGTGGATCACCTGAGGTCAGGAGTTCGAGGCCAGCCTGGCCAACATGGTGAAACGCCATCTCTACTAAAAATACAAAATTAGCCAGGCATGGTGGCAAGTGCCTGTAATCCTGGCTACTCCAGGAAGCTGAGGCAGGAGAATCACTTGAACCTGGGAGGTGGAGTTTGCAGTGAGCCAAGATTGTGCCATTGCACTTCAGCCTGGGCAACAAGAACGAAACTTCGTCTCGAAAAAAAAAGAAAAGAAAAAGACTCAGCATCTCATAAAACCCCAGCTGAAAGGACAGAGAAATATGTGAGCTCTCATACATTGCTGCAAGGAATATAAAATGCTGTCGCCGCTATGGAAAAAAGTTTGGCAGTCCGTCAAAATGTCAAACAGAGTAACCATGCGCCCTGCGGTTCTCAGATCACATGAAGCCAGGAGTTCAAGACCAGCCTGGCCAACATGGCAAAACCCCGTCTCTACTGAAAATACCAAAATTAGCCAAGCGTGGTGGCGGGCACCTGTAATCCCAGCTACTAGGGAGGCTGAGGCAGGAGAATCGCTTGAACCCAGAAGGTGGAGGTTTCAGTGAGCCAAGATCATGCCATTGCACTCCAGCCTGGGTGACAGAGCAAGACTCTGTATCAAAACAAAATTATTTTAAATAAAAATAATAAAAATAAAAGACAAAAGAAAAATAGTATTTTGTGACACATGAAAATCACATGAAATTCAAATTTCAGTGTCCATAAATATTCCTAGAACACAGCCATGCCAATTCATTTATGAACCATCTGCAACAGCAGAGCTGAGTAGTTGCAACAGAGACTGCACGGCCCACAAAGCTGATCCTGAGTCTAGAAGGAAAGCAAACATGTTGACATTCAACAACGACAGCTCCCTGGGAGAAGTGTTACAAAAGGGGATGTGGTCAGGGCTCTGGAAACCTGGAGGAGATGCCCCAAGTCCAAGTTGGTGTTAGAGGAGGGAGTAAGGAGAGCAGGGGAAAAAGAAAGTGCTGGGGCCTGAAGGTGAGAGAGGAAACATGAGGAATTTGCCAACCATCCATGGCACATGGCACATGCCTCCACCCTCCCACCAGTCTGTCCTCCTCCATCAGACAGGGAGCTCCTATTAAAGAAAAGGACTTGAACCTCCCATCCAAACAAGCCTCCCTGTGTTGTGCGTCAGTTTCCTTATCTGTATGTTGGAGTTAGTAAAGTACCCACCCTTAGATCAGTGGTTCTCAAGTGAGGGCAATTTTGCACACCTCCCAAAGAACATCAAGCAATGGTCTGGGGACATCTTTGACTGTCACAACTTGGGGGAGGGGGACATGCTTCTGGTATCTAGTGGGTAGAGGCCAGGGATGCTACTAAACATCCTCCAATCCACAGACAGCCCTCCACAACAGAGAACGATCTGGCCCTAAATGTCAATAAGCAAGAGTGTGGCTGGGCGTGGTGGCTCACGCCTGTAATCCCAGCACTTTGGGAGGCCGAGGTGGGCAGATCACGAGGTCATAAGATCGAGACCACCCTGGCTAACACGGTGAAACACTGTCTCTACTAAAAAAAAAAAAAAATACAAAAATTAGCCAGGTGTGGCGGCAGGCGCCTGTAGTCCCAGCTACTTGGGAGGCTGAGGCAGGAGAATGGCGTGAACCTGGGAGGCAGAGCTTGCAGTGAGCCGAGATGGCACCACTGCTCTGCAACCAGGGCGACAGATCAAGACTCTGTCTCAAAAAAAAAAAAAAAAAAAAAAGCAAGAATGCTAAGGTTAAAAAACCCTCCCTTGGCTGGGCGCGATGGCTCGTGCTTGTAATCCCAGCACTTTGGGAGGCCGAGGCAGATGGATCACCTGAGGCTAGGAATTCCAGACCAGCCTAGCCAACATAGTAAAACCCTGTCTCTACTAAAAATACAAAAAATTAGCCAGGCATGGTGGCAGGCGCCTGTAATCCCAGCTACTCAGGAGGCTGAGGTGGGACAATCGCTGGAACCCAGGAGGCGGAGGTTGCAGTGAGGCAAGATGGCGCCACTGCATTCCAGCCTGGGCGACAGAGTGAGACACGTCTCAAAAATAAATAAATAAAATAGCCCGGGCGTGGTGGCTCATGCCGGTAATCCCAGTTCTTTGGAAGGTCGAGGCGGGCGGATCACCTGAGGTCGGTAGTTTGAGACCAGCCTGACCAACATGGAGAAACCCTTTCTCTGCTAAAAATACAAAATTAGCCAGGCGTGGTGGCACATACCTGTAATCCCAGCTACTTGGGAGGCTGAGGCAGGAGAATCACTTGAACCCGGGAGGCAGAGGTTGCGGTGAGCTGAGATCGCACCATTGCACTCCAGCACGGGCAACAAGAGCGAAACTCCGTCTAAAAATAAATAAAATAATAATAATAATTTGAAAACCTTGCCTCAGAGGGTGGAGTGGGGATTAAAGGAAATAAAGAGCTTAGAATAACAACTGTTAGCAATTAGAATTATCCTCCCTGGCCGGGTGCAGTGGCTAAAGCTGTAATCCCAGCACTTTGGGAGGCCAAGGCGGGTGGATCAGGAGTTTGAGGAGTTCGAGACCAGTCTGACTAACATGGTGAAATCCTGTCTCTATTAAAAATACAAAAATTAGCCAGGAATGCTGGTGGGTGCCCGTAATCCCAGCTACTCAGGAGGCTGAGGCAGGAGAATTGCTTGAACCTGGGAGGGGGAGGATGCGGTGAGTAGAGATCGTGCCATTGCACTCCAGCCTGGGCGACAGAGCAAGACTCTGTCTCAAAAAAAAAGAATGATCTTTCCCGTGTCCTTTTCTTTGCCACTTTATTATATTATTATTAGTTTTTTTTTTTTGAGACGGAGTGTCACTCCATTGCCCAGGTTGGAATGCAGTGGCACAATCTCGGCTCACAGCAACCTCCACCTCCTGGATTCAAGCGATTCTCCTGCCCCAGCCTCACGAGTAGCTGGGATAACAGGCACCTGCCACCACGCCTGGCTAATTTTTGTATTTTTAGTAGAGATGAGGTTTCACCATGCTGGCCAGGCTGGTCTCAAACTCCTGTCCTCAGGTGATCCACCCGCCTTGGCCTCTCAAAATGCTGGGATTACAGGCATGAGCCACTGCACCCAGCCTTCTTTGCCACTTTCTAGGGATTCACTGGTAAACCAGATAGATATGGGCCCTGCTCTCATGAGTCTGTTAGTTTCATTTTTCCAGTGAACCTGGAAGTCCCTTGATGGAAGAAAATATGTCTCTCTCTTAGGTGTGGCAGAGTTTGGGTACAGAGCAGTAGTAGTTTATAAGAATTCAAAATCTGTGAATCTGAAAGAGTGGAAAATAAAATACATTATTTATTTATTTATTTATTTATTTGATTTTAAAATACATTTAGATATGTAATACTTCATGAATTTGTGTGTCATTCTTGCTCAGAGGCCATGCTAATTTTCTCTGTATCATTCCAATTTTAGTATATGTGCTGCCAAAGGGAGCACCAAATTTTTTTTTTTTTTTTTTTTTTTTTTTTTCTGAGACAGCGTCTCGCTTTGTCACCCAGACTGAAGTGCAGTGGCGCCATCTTGGGTCGCTGCAGCCTCAATCTCCTGGGCTCAGGTGATCCTCCCACCTCAGCCTCCTGAGTAGCTGAGACTACAGGAGTACGCCACCATGCCTAGCTAAATTCTGTAATTTTAGTAGAAACAGGTTTCACCACGTTGTCCAGGCTGGTCACAAATTTCTGAGCTCAAGCGATCCACCTGCCTCAGCCTCCTGAAGTGCTGGGACTACAGGTATGAGCCACTGTGCCAGCTGAAATACATTTATAAAGTCTCAATATTTTTTGAGAATACAAGACCACCCAAATTAAAAATAAAACCAGAGATAACATATTCTTAAACCTACAAGGCACAGTGTATGATCCAATGTGCATCATCCAATGTGTTATTTTGTATTTTTGTTTTGTTTTGTTTTTTTTGAGACACAGTCTCGCTTTGTTGCCCAGACTGGAGTATAGTGGCACGATCTTGGCTCACTGCAACCTCTGCCTCCTGGGTTTGGGCAATTCTCCTGCCTCAGCCTTCCAAGTAGCTGGGACTACAGGCGCCCGCCACCATGCCCAGCTAATTTTTGTATTTTTAGTAGAGACGGGGTTTCACCATATTGGCCAAGCTGGTCTTGAACTCCTGACCTTGTGATCTACCTGCCTCGGCCTCCCAAAGTGCTGGGATTACAGGCATGAGCCACTGCAGCCAGCCCAATGTGTTATTTTGTTTTGCCGTTGTTTTCGTAGAGACAGGGTCTTATTCTGTCACCCAGGCTGGAGGGTAGTGGCATGATCATAGCTTACTGCAGCCCTCCTATTCCTGGGCTTGAGTGATACACCTGCCTCAGCCTTCTGAGTAGCTGGGACTATAGGCACACATCACCACACCCAACTAATTTTTCTAATATTTATTTATTTATTTATTTATCTATTTATTTTGTAAAGACAGGATCTTGCTATGCTGCCCAGGCTGGTCTGGAACTCCTGGTCTCAAGCAGTCCTCCTGCCTCAGCCTCTTAAAGTGCTGTAATTACAGATATGAGCCACTTTGCCCAACCCTTCTAATGAATTTATGCTACTGACCCTGTGGGGGAAGCAATTAGAGTGTTAAGCAGAAATACCCACCTCTGTCATTACACCAGGTCAATCGGAAAATTATGTTTTAAATTCTTCAAGAATGGGGGAGATGGCAAGCTACCACCCGAATCCATTCTCCCCTTCTCTGGCACTAGCTGGAGACACTTCCCAGCTTTCTCAGCAGTTAGGTATGACCATGTGGCTAAATTCTCTCTGGTAGAAATGTAAAGAAAAGTGGTATGTGCACCTTTCAGACTTGGCTCTTAACCCACTCCCAAAACTCCCAATGACTCAATGAATGTGTGAATGCCCCATGGCCATGTGACTTTACAGCTCTTCCCATTAGCAGGAGGAATCTCTTTCCACCAAATTGAATCTGGACTGTGATCTGGTTAGACCACAGACTGCAGTAGGAGGGAAGCTGAGCTGGTTCTAAGCCTAGTCTCAGGAGGTTTTGCAGGCTTCTGATCCTCTCTTGGGCTCCAGCTGTTGCCATGCGAACAAACCTGAGCTATCATGATGATACCATGTGATCATCCCAGCTGAAGCCACCCTAGACCAGCTTATAGCCAGCTGATCCCCAGCCTAGATCAGCAGAGCCACCTCCCCAACCACAGCTGACTATGGATAAAGATTCAGCCCAACCGAAACTAGAAGGATTTGTCCAGCTGACTGGTAGACTTGAGAAACTATTGTTTTAGGCTACTCAGTTGTGGGGTGATTTATTCTGCTGCGTAGCTAACTGGTATACTCATACTCCAAACTCTTTCTTTTTGCCCTGATTGGTTGCAGACAAAAATGAGGCTTCAGGGGTATGCAGAGCCACAAGATGGAAAGAGCCTGGATCCCTGAATGGCTGCAAAGTCCCCCAGTTCCTAGTACTGTATGCCAGCAAGAAATAAACTTCTGCCAGGCACGGTGGCTCATGCCTGTGATTCCAGCACTTTGGGAGGCCAAGGCAAGTGGATCACCTGAGGTCAGGAGTTCGAGACCAGCCTGGCCAACATGGTGAAACCCTGTCTCTACTGAAAATACAAAATTAGCTAGGCATGGTGGCACATGCCTGTAATCCCAGCTACTCGGGAGTCTGAGGCAGGAGAATCGCTTGAACCTGGGAGGCAGAGGTTGCAAAGATCGTGCCATTTCTCTCCAGCCTGGACAACAAGAGTGAAACTCTGTCTCAAAAAAGAAAGAAAAGAAAAGAAAAGAAAAGAAAAGAAAAGAAAAGAAAAGAAAAGAAGGAAGGAAAGAAGGAAGGAAGGAAGGAAGGAAGAAAGGAAGGAAACTCCTTTTTTTTTTTTGAGACAGAGTCTTGCTCTGTTCCCCAGGCTGGAGTGCAGTGGCGCAATCTCAGCTCACAGCAAGCTCCGCCTCCTGGGTTCATGCCATTCTCCTGCCTCAGCCTCCCGAGTAGCTGGGACTACAGGCGCCCACCACCACGCCCGGCTAATTTTTTGTATATTTAGTAGAGACGGGGTTTCACCATGTTAGCCAGGATGGTCTTCATCTCCTGACCTCGTGATCCGCCTGCCTCGACCTCCCAAAGTGCTGGAATTACAGGTATGAGCCACCGCGCCCGGCCTAGAAAGAAACTTCTAATATGTTGAGTATGTTTGGGTATCTTTTTTCTTTTTTTTTTTTTAAGGCTAGTCAAGTGAAGCAGTAGGAGTGGAGAAGAAAGTTCAGGTATCTTTGTCAAAGAGGCTTAACTTACCCTAAGGAATAAAATTTTAATTATATGAGCTCTTCAGGAAAAGCATTTCATGCACAAAACGTACCTCTAGGCCATAACATACACAATGCAGGTTCCAGGTGGCTAGTGAACAAACCTTAGTCTCCGCTTCTCAGAGATGTTCAGTGCATAATTTCGAAGGGATTGGCTGCTGAGGTTTTCAGCGATTCTGTCCTCCAGCTGGGAGCTGTAAGAGTCGGTTGACTTTAGCAAAGTGCCGCTTTGCTTGTCCCGGGAATGGACAGTCGTTCTCCTGCGTGCAATGGACCGGTAGCTTGGCAATTCTTGGAGGAAGTTCACAGGTGGAGAGGAGAAGCAACTGGCATCTAGAGAGAGGTTCTCTTTGTAAAAGAAAAGAAAAAGCCATCATTCACTCCAGTGAGTTTGGAAGCCAAGCAGGAAACTTGGATCTTGGGCATCATCACTGACCCTTGCAGATAGTTACTAGCCTGGGTCTGTGAGGACAGCATTTTGACCTTATTATATTTACCAAAGTGGTGCTCAGGACAATGAAATCATCTGCAGATGGGCTCACTTTCTGCAGATGCGTTTGCGGACATGCTTTAAATTGCACAACATCTGATTTCCAGTGTATGGCTGCAGCCACTAGCTAAAAGCATGGCCTTGGGCAAGTTATCTAAACTTGCCCAAAGTTTTAAATATTTTAAATATTTGTCAAATGGGGCCAGTAATATTTGCTCCAATTTCCTCCCACAGTGTAGGGTATAGTAATGTATTCAATAAAACTCTAAAAAGCGTAAAGTATACTATGCAAATGCATGGCAACAACATCAACAACAATAATAGCATTTCCTGTGTGTCAGGCATGGTGTTAAGAGCTTCACACGTATTCATGGGATCCGGACTGGCCTCCTGATCTGCTTGGACCAACAGAACAGAGCAGAAGTGATGCTGGGCCAGTTATAAGGCCAGCCTTAAGAGGTCTTGTAGACTTCTCCTTCTCTCTGGAGCCCAGCCAGAACAAGCCTGAGCGAGCCTGCTGGAAGATGAGACTATGTGGGATGACCGCCCTAGCTGAGGCCACTCCAGACCAGCCTTCAGCCAGCTTGACCGCCCTGTTAACCACAGACACTTAGAGTGAATGACATTCCCAATTTACTTGCATTTAGAGAGCGGGTGATTGGGCGCACGGCAGACAAATCCAGGGTTGACTCCAAAACCCTTATTTCTATATCAGGCCAGTGCTAGAAGTCAAGCTTTGCTGTGTCTTGGGCAGCAGGCTAAGGCAGGTGGGCTTTCTGCTGAAGGGGAGGGAAGCTACCTTCAAGATGGGTTTTACCCCTCATCGGATTTTAGTTGCAGGAAGATCAGTCTGAGTAGAGACAGACAGGACTCAGGGAGAAGAGGGGGCAGGCAGCCATAATTACCTAAGCAATAACCCCTACGCAGTAAAGCTTCTACAGCTTCTTGATCGAAGCTAAATGTTTGCGTGTGGATCCCCACTCTGTCACTTATTAGCTCTGTGTCTTTGGGAAAGTTACTTAACCTTTTTAAGCTCTGTTTCCTCATCTCAAATATTCATTCAACAGCTCTATCTACCATGTGTCCTATCTGGAGTTAAGGGAACTGCAGTGAACAAGGCAAGTGCCCTACTCACGTGGCAGTTATATTCTGAGATGGGGGAGAGGGAGATCAAATAATAAACAGGCAGTAAATATTAAGCCAGGAAGTGACACGTGCAATGAAAAAAAAAAAAAGAACAGAGTGGTGTCAGGGGACAGAGGTGATATGAGGAGGGGTGAACTGTTTTTGATAAGGTGGGGTCAGGTACGGTCTCTCTTTAAAGGTGACATTTAGATGAATGAAGGGAAGGGGTGACACCCCTGGATATTTGGGGAAAAGCACCCCAGGCAGAGGGAACCCATAAGTGGAAAGGCCCAGCGGCAGAAGTGTGTGTGACAGGTTGGAGGAAGAGTGAATGAGCAAGAACCTGGTAGGCGGTTTTGTTGGTGGCCTCCAGTGAGCCACACTGGCCCTCTGCGTGGTCCCCTCCTTGGATTTGCACAGGACCTGTGCTTGCTTTAACCAAAGGACTCAATGGAAGTAATGCTCTGCCATTTCCAGCCCAAAGTCATAAGAGGGCCTTGCAGTAGCCACTTCTGTGCTCTTGGGCCAGGGCTGCCTGGAAGGAAGTCCAACTACCTAGGACAACGAGGTGGAGAGGAAGAGCCCCTAAGCCTACAAAAAGAACCAAGGACCTGGGTGATTGCAAGAACCAAGGCCCCAGGCTCGTGTCTTCAACACCCTGGGACAGCCAGGCACAGTGGCTCACACCTGGATTACACCTGTAATCCCAGCACTTTGAGAGGCCAAGGCAGGTGGATCACCTGAGATGGGGAGTTCAAGACCAGCCTGGCCAATATGGTGAAATTCCATCTCTACTAAAAATAGAAAAAAAAAAAAAAAATTAGCTGGGCATGGTGGCATGCACCTGTAATCCCAGCTACTCACAAGGCTGAGGTAGGAGAATAGCTTGAACCCGGGAGGCAGAGGTTGCAGTGAGCCAAGATTGGACGACTGCACTCCAGCCTGAGTGACAGAGCAAGACTTCATCTCAAAAAAAGCAAAACAAAAGAAAACAACAGCAACAAAAATCCCTGGGGCATCCTCACCAGGCATCGCCGTGATGAGGCCATCTTGGGCACTCCAGCCCCAGCAGACATCCCAGGCAGCAGGGCAAGCGGGCTCCCCCATGCCCCGAGTCATCCCTGATGCACAGAATCAGCAAAATTAATAACATGGCTTAAGCCAGTACGTTTGGAGCAGTGTGTTGAGCAACAATAGGTATTTAGGACAGGGAGAATGGAAACGCTGAAGTCAGAAGGGTGGCTGGGGTCGGACCAAGCCGGACTTTGTAGGCCGTGGCAGAACCTTGAGATGTCATGCTTCGACTGCGTTTTAAAGGTCACCCTGGGCCAGGTGTGGTGGCTCATGCCTGTAATCCCAGCACTTTGGGAGGCCGAGGCGGTCGGATCACAAGGTCAGGAGATTGAGACCATCCTGGCTAACATGGTGAAACTCTGTCTCTACTAAAAATACAAAAAATTAGCCGGGCGTGGTGGCGGGCGCCTGTAGTCCCAGTCACTCGGGAGGCTGAGGCAGGAGAATGGCGTGAACCCGGGAGGCAGAGCTTGTAGTGAGCTGAGATTGTGCCACTGCACTCCAGCCTGGGCGACAAACTGAGAATCTGTCTCAAAGGGAAAAAAAAAGGTCACCCTGGGCCCGGCACGGTGGCTCACACCTGTAATTCCAGCACTTTGGGAGGCCAAGGCGAGGGGATCACCTGAGGCCAGGAGTCCAAGACCAGCCTGACCAACATGGAGAAACCCTGTCTCTACTAAAAATACAAAATTAGCTGGGCACGGTGGCGCATGCCTATAATCCCAGCTATTCAGGATCGCTTGAACCCAGGAGGCGGAGGTTGCAGTGCGCTGAGATCATGCCATTGCACTCCAGCCTGGGCAACAAGAGCGAAACTCCATCTCAAAAAACAAAAAGGTCACCCTGGAGGCTGCAAGGCTGAGGTCAGGACTTGCTACACAGCCTGTTTATGAACATTAAAGAGGATCACATGGGTAGACGGTCCCAGGCAGTGCTTGGCACACACAGAGCTCCATAAAGGCACCAACTGGATGAGGATGGGCAGGGGCAGGGCCCGGTGGGGACCGGTCAAGGCCTGGCTCTGGCACTGTAATCTTTGCCTTTCTCGGATGGGCAAGTTCAGACACAATGGAGCAGCTGTCCCACTGTAGATGACACACGGACACGTGGCTGGGGCCCTGCCAATCTCCATGCGCAAGTCTGCGAGCCTCACCCACCCTTCTACCTCCCTGCCTAGCACACCCTGAGGATATGACACACTTCCATTAGTGGCAGTGGCTCCCTCGAGCCAATATGAGGGTAGGGCGGGTGTGGACCCTGAGAAGGAAAAGGGTCTAAGCCCTGCATGGAGGCTACCCTCCCGCTAGCAGAAACAAAGAGCTATTATTAACCACGAACAAAGGTCTTTGAATATAGAACAGCATGGACCTACTGAATATTCAACTGCCGTGGGGTCAGGGCCCCCAAGCTGGAGCCTGGGTTGGTTTAAAACACTGGCCTCTCACCCACCAGCCAAGCCACCCCAGGAGGGACCACAGCTGCCTCAGAATCACATTTTTCTCATCTCAGGAATGGAGGATCTAATACCATGGGCCTCATCAGCACAATGGTGAGGAAGGAGTTGCAAACGGCATGAATAACACCGGCTAAGATTTCTTGAGTACTTGCCTACCTTGTAGCAGGCTATTTAAAGTATTTAACATGCGGGCTGGGTGTGGGGGCTCACGCCTGCAATCCCAGCACTTTTGGCGGCCAAGGCGGGTAGATCAGGAGGTCAGGAGATCGAGACCATCCTGGCTAACACAGTGAAAGTCTGTCGCTACTAAAAATACAAAAAATTAGCCGGGCATAGTAGTAGATGCCTGTAGTCCCAGCTACTTGGGAGGCTGAGGCAGGAGAATGGCATGAACCCGGGAGGCAGAGTTTGCAGTGAGCTGAGATTGCGCCTCTGCACTCCAGCCTGGGCGACAGAGCGAGAATCTGTCTCAGAAAAAAAGAAATACATTAAAAAAAAAAGTATTTAACATGCATTGTCACACTTAATACTCCAAACTACTCTTTGGAGAGAATTATCCCCATTGTGCCGGCGTGGTCTCAGCTACTTTGGGAGGCTAAAGCAGAAGGATTGCTTGAGCCCAGGAATTCAAGACCAGCCTGGTCAACATAACAATACTCCAATTCCAAGGAAAAAAAAAAACCCGAAAGTCAAACAAAATCATTATCTCCATGTTACAGATGAATACCTGAGGCTCAGACAATTAGTAAGTGTTGCTTGCTTACACAGTAAGTGTTGGAACTAGGAACGCATCACAGGCTGATCAGACCCCAAAGCTGTAGTCTTCACCATGAAAAAATTCAGGGGGTCGCGGATTTACAAGTGCTTTGTAAATGTTAAAATGCCATATAAGCCGGGCACGGTGGCTCATGCCTGTAATCCTAGCGCTTCGGGAGGCTGAGGCAGGTAGATCACTTGAGGTCATGAGTTCAAGACCAGCCTGGCCAACATGGTGAAACCTCGTCTCTACTAAAAATACAAAAATTAGCTGGGCGTGGTGGCGGGTGCCTGTAATCCCAGCTACTCAGGAGGCTGAGGCAGGTGACTTGCTTGAACCCAGGAGGCGGAGGTTGCAGTGAGTCGAGATCACGCCGCTGCACTCCAACCCGGGCAGCAGAGCAAGACTCCATCCCAAAAAAATATACAAATAAATAAATAAAATAAAAATAAAATTCCACACAAATCAACTAGGTAATTAGCCTGTTTTTCATACACCACCTACCCCCTCCCAGGAAGAACTGTTCTGATTTTTCCTCTTTAGACACTCCAGGGAAGTTCCTCAACTTCAAACAAAAAATGTCACGACCATGTCTTCAAACACAGGCATCATTATTTTTATAACTAGGCTCCACCCCCTCTTGTTTCCGTATAGGAACATACACTTTTCCCAGCATGACGTCACCTCATTCCTCACGCCAACCTGCAGAGTAAGCGCAGAGGGCTTCACTGCCCTGGCTTTTTTTTTTTTTTTTTTTTTAGAGATAGGATCTTGCTCTATTGCCCAGGCTGGAGTGTACCTTAAACTCCTGGGCTCCAGTGATCCTCCCACCGCAGCCTCCCAGATAGCTGGGATTACAGATGCACACCACTACACCTGGCTGATTTTTTAATTTTTCAGTTTTTAGCAGAAACGGGGTCTTGCTTTGTTGCCTAGGCTGGTATCAAACTCCTGGGCTGAAGTGATCCTCCTGCCTTGGGCCTCCCAAAGGGTTGGGATTATAGGCATAAGCCACCACCCTTGGCCTGCTCTGGCTTTCCAACAGGGAAACTGAGGCCCAGGCTTGGTGACTTGCCCAAGGCTTGAGTGTCAAGACAGACTCCTGGTTGTACCGCAGGTCATTTCACCACTGAGAGCCTTGATGTTCTCCTCATCCTTAAAGAAGACGTCTCATTACAGTTATTGTCAGACGTTCTACGGAATTGGTCCAGCCAAGAGCCTTGCTGTTGCGATGGCCACTGTAGTCCTGTGGTCAGCGTGGGCTGCTGTTGACCATCTGCACAGGAGTGGGTAGCATATTTCAGATACCGGGGTGCCTCTAAGAATGCCTAGAACTTCTTGGTCACTGGAGCCAGATTTCAGCAATTAGGAGATTATTACTTAGGCGGGAGAATGACTGGGTAATTCCAGGAGACACGAGGGAGCAGGGCCAGGCATAACCAATTTTTCTGCCATATACTATTCTTCCAGGTTAAGGACAAAGTCTTTCTGAGGCTTAAAAGCAGTGTCCTGCTCATAGAAGGCCCTCCATCTGGGGTGAGCACTGTGATTCATGCACGTAATCCCAGCATTTTGGGAGGCCAAGGCGGGTGGATCACCTGAGGTCAGGAGTTCAAGACCAGCCTGACCAACATGGTGAAATCCTGTCTCTACTGAAAAAATACAAAATTAGCTGGGCGTGGTGATGCATGCGCCTGTAATTCCACTACTTGGGAGGCTGAGGCAGGAAAATCGCTTGAACCCAGGAGGCAGGGGTTGCGGTGAGCCGAGATCACTCCATCACACTCCAGCCTGGACAACAAGAGCAAAACTCCATCTCAAAAAATTAAAAAAATTAAAAAAGTTTAAAAAAAGAAGGCCCTCCATCTGAAGAATGAATGAATGAATGAATGAATGAATGAGCAGTGCAGAGGCAGGCACATCTTGAGAGCATCGTGAGGTCCTAACTTTCTTGGCAACATTTCCCACAAGACACCACATCCTACCAACAGGCATGAACCCTCCCAGGAAGTGGGCACCAGCCAAGTATGATCTAAAGGGCACTAAAACCACCACTACCTTCCCCCCCGTCCTAGCCAAGAACCTTGCCCAACCGTATTTGGTGCTGAGTTCACAGCAGAGGTTTGTTTCCCACGCAAAGTATCACGGAAACTCTGGGTAAAAAGAGACTTCGTAGGTCACTGGGTCCAGGCCTCTCACCAGCTGCTATGGGAATTAGTTCTGTTTGACAACTTGTATGGAGCCTCTCTGTGCCAGACTCCAGACTGAGGGCTGGGACTCTGGAGAAGATGAACGCTTGCTCCCTGCCTTGATGAGCTTTTGCTCACTCCTTCGAACACCACATAGCTCCTAAGTGCCCACTCCACCGCACTCACTCACCCTCGTTACTACTCTATCCTTTTTTCTGTTGTTTGTTTAAGACAGGGTTTTGCTCTGTTGCCCAGGCTAGAGTGTGGTGGTGCCAACATAACTCACTGCAGCCTTGATCTCCCAGGTTCAAGCAATACTCTTCACCTCAGCCTCCTGAGTAGCTGGGACCACAGGTGTGCACCACTATACCCAGTTAATATACATATATTTTAGTAGAGATGAGGTTTTGTTATGTGGCCCGGGCTAGTCTCGAACTTCTGGACTCAAGTGATCCTCCCCGCCTCAGCCTCCCAAAGTGCTGGGATTATAGGTGTGAACCACCACAACTGGCCTAGTCTGTTCTTTTTAATCGTTTACTTGTGGTGTGTTGTCTCTGACTCTATAACCTCTATGAAGGCAGGGACTTTGTCTCTTTCTGTCACTGCTGAATTACCAGGGTCTAGCACAGAGCCTGGTACATGACAGATGCTTAATAAATACCTTCTAAGTTGAATGAATGAATAATTCAGGAATGAATGAATTTGGTGCTGAGGATACAAGATACGTTACATCACCCACCAAGCCAACCAAAGTACTTTAAATACCAGGAAAGCAAGGATGTCAAAAAAATGAGAAAAAGATTTTAGGAATTTAAACCTTGAATATTATTCTTTTCTATATGAATGATGTATTTTTTTCACAATACAAAACGTTTTGTTGTTTTGTGTTTTTTTGTTGTTTCTTTGTTTGTTTGTTTTTTGAGACGGAGTCTCGCTCTGTCGCCCAGGCTGGAGTGCAGTGGCCGGATCTCAGCTCACTGCAAGCTCCGCCTCCTGGGTTTACGCCATTCTCCTGCCTCAGCCTCGTGAGTAGCTGGAACTACAGGCGCCCGCCACCTTGCCCATCTAGTTTTTTGTATTTTTTAGTAGAGACGGGGTTTCACCGTGTTAGCCAGGATGGTCTCGATCTCCTGACCTCGTGATCCGCCCATCTCGGCCTCCCAAAGTGCTGGGATTACAGGCCTGAGCCACCGCGCCCGGCCTGTTGTTTTGTTTTTGAGACAGGGTCTCACTCTGTCACCCATGCTAGAGTACAGTGGTGCCATTTCCACTCACTCTGCCTCCCAGGCTCAAGCAATCCTCCGGCCTCAGCTTCCCAAGTAGCTCGGACTACAGGTGTGCGCCACCACACCTGGTCAATTTTTTGTATTTTTTTGTAGAGATGGGGTTTTACCATATTACCCAGACTGGTCTCAAACTCCTGGACCCAAGCAATGCACCTGCTTCCACCTCCCAAAGTATTGAAATTACAGGGGTGAGCCACCGCACCTGGAACAAAAATAATTTAAAGAGTAAAAAAAGCTGGCAAAAAATATTGACTGAGATTTTGACCGTATGTTACATTCTTCCTATTTCAGGTACTTTACACAAACCAGCCCTATTGGAAATGTGCTTTGCTTTTCTTTCTTGTGAAATGATAAAATGTCATGCACACACACACAATTTGATATCACTGATAAGTCAATGTAGATATCAATCTCAGAACATTATGGACTTCTTTTCACTTGAATTGTTTTTATTTTTGTTTTTGCTTTTGAGACAGAGTCTTGCGCTGTCACCCAGGCTGGAGTGCAGTGGCGCAATCTCGGCTCACTGCAACCTCTGCCTCCCGGGTTCAAGCGATTCTCCTGCCTCAGCCACCCAAGTAGCTAGGATTACAGGCGTGCGCCACCACACCCAGCTAATTTTTTGTATTTTTAGTAAAGACAAGATTTCACCATGCTGGCCAGGCTGCTCTCGAACTCTTGGCCTCAAATGATCCGCTTGCCTCAGCCTCCCGAAGTGCTGGGATTACAGGCGTGAGCCACCGCGCCCGGCTGAATTGTTTTTATTTTGGATGTCAGGTGAAGGTAGAGTGTCCAGATAATCTGTGCTTACAGCTACCAAAGGGCCTTAATCCAAGAACTCATAAAGTCCCCGGACTCAACAGGGCGTGGTGGCTCACGCCTGTAATCCCAACACTTTGGGAGGCTGAGGTGGGCAGATCACCAGGTCAGGAGATCAAGACCATCCTGGCTAACACGGTGAAACCCCATCTCTACTAAAAATACAAAAAAATTAGCCGGGCGAGGGGGTGGGTGCCTGTAGTCCCAGTTACTCGGGAGGCTGAGGCAGGAGAATGGCATGAACTCGGGAGGCAGAGCTTGCAGTGAGCTGAGATCATGCCCTGCACTCCAGCCTGGATGACAGGGTGTGACTGCGTCTCAAAGAAAAAAAAAGTCCCCGGACTCTAGTTGAAGCTGCTATGACATGTCAATCAAGTGCAAGAAGCCCTCCAAAGCCAGGGACTCATCACTGCCCTGCTCCTGGAAAGACCCATCTATCCATTCACTTATTCACCCACCACTCAGTCACTCAGAAACATTTACTGAGCAACTGTCGCCACTCAAGCACTGTTCTAGGACTACAACATAGCCTTGAACACCACACACCATTTCCCTGCTTTTATGAAACTTGCATTCTATTTGGAGGAGACAGACATTAAACAAGTAAAAACAATGTACTTCAGATGTTGATAAGTGCGTGGAGAAAAATAAGTCAGGGCGCCGGGCATGGTGGCTCACCATTTGTTGGGCTTCTGCAATGAAGGGCATGTTCTATATCTGCACTGTCCAATACAGTGGCCACTGGCCACATGGGACTATTAAGCAATTGAAATATGACTGGCTGGGTGCAGTGGCTCACGCCTATAATCCCAACACTTTGAGAGGATGAGGCGGGAGGATGGCTTGAACCCAGGAGTTCAAGACCAATCTGGACACCATAGTGAGACCCTGTCTCTACAAAAAAAATAAAATAT
This sequence comes from Macaca nemestrina, assembly GCF_043159975.1. Taxonomy (NCBI): domain Eukaryota; kingdom Metazoa; phylum Chordata; class Mammalia; order Primates; family Cercopithecidae; genus Macaca; species Macaca nemestrina. Next base: position 18,236,622 of record NC_092142.1, on the reverse strand, counting down.
TTTTTGGCGGCCGGGCGCGGTGGCTCAAGCCTGTAATCCCAGCACTTTGGGAGGCCGAGACGGGCGGATCACAAGGTCAGGAGATCGAGACCATCCTGGCTAACACGGCGAAACCCCGTCTCTACTAAAAACACAAAAAATTAGCCGGGCGAGGTGGCGGCGCCTGTGGTCCCAGCTACTCGGGAGGCTGAGGCAGGAGAATGGCGGGAACCCGGGAGGCGGAGCTTGCAGTGAGCTGAGATCTGGCCACTGCACTCCAGCCTGGGCGACAGAGCGAGACTCCGTCTCAAAAAAAAAAAATATATATATATATATATTTTTTTTGGCTGAGGTGGGAGGAGTGCTTGAGCCCGGAAGGTCGAGGCTGCAGTGAGCTGTGATTGAAGCAATGCACGCCAACGTTGGTGACAGAGCAAGACACTGTCTCAAAATAAATAAATAAATACAGCCTAGAGGGGCCTCATTCGCAGCAGCCCAGTGCTTAGTCTGAGTGGGGAGGAGCCAGAGGCCCTGGTAACCTCCCGGATCTGCTAGACTTTGTAACAGTAGTGTCAGGAGAAACTGCATGAGTCACGCCAACTGGCACCTGGGTGGGGCTGGTGACTGGCTAGTCTAAGGCTTTACAAACAGATGAGCAAACAGCCTTCAGGAGCAGTGACTAACTCCATCATTAGAGCTGCTGCTGGGCCTGGAACTCAAGCCCCTGCTTTTCATGCCCATGGAGTATCTGGTCGGGTGTCTGTGGGGCAGTTACTGCGATTCTGTCTATCTGAGAAGGTGGCAAGGCCTGTCAGTTAAGAGCAACCCACCCTGCCTGGATTTGGACCCCAGCCTCACTTGCTGCCTGCATAACCTGGCAAGTTTCTTGATCATTCCATGCCTCAGTTCTCCCACCAATAAAATGGGGACAGAGGTTCCTACCTCCTATAGCTGTCCTGAGGATTAGATGGCAATCACATGTAACATGCTTAGAACAGAGGTCAGCAAACATTTTCTGTAAAGAGGTAAGAATTTACTATTTGCAATTACTCAGCTTTGTCCTTGTAGCAGGAAAGCAGCCACAGATAATCCATAAATGAATGGGCATGGCTGTGTTCTACTAAAGGTTTATTTACAAAAAAAAAAAAGGTTGGCCAGGCTCGGTAGCTCACACCTGTAATTCCAGCACTTTGGGAGGCTGAGGCGGGTGGATCACGAGGACAGGAGTTCAAGACCAGCCTGGCCAAGATGGTGATAGCCCATCTCTACCAAAAATACAAAACAATTAGCTGGGCATGGTGGCAGGTGCCCGTAATCCCAGCTACTCGGGAGGCTGAGGCAGAGAATTGCTTGAACCAGGGAGGTGGAGGTTGCAGTGAGCTGAGATGGCACCACTGTACTCCAGCCTGAGCAACAAAGCGTGACTCCATCCAAAAAAAAAAAAGGCCAGGCCCGGTGGCTCACGCCTGTAATCCCAGCACTTTGGGAGGCCAAGGTGGGTGGATCACGAGGTCAGGAGATCGAGACCATCCTGGCTAACATGGTGAAACCCCATCTCTACTAAAAATATAAAAAATTAGCTGGGCGTGGTGGCGGGCGCCTGTAGTCCCAGCTACTTGGGAGGCTGAGGCAGAAGAATGGCGTGAACCCAGGAGGCAGAGCTTGCAGTGAGCCGACATCGCGCCACTGCACTCCAGCCTGGGCGATGGAGCGAGACTCCGTCTCATAAAAAAAAAAAAGAAAGAAAAAAAAAGGCTGGATTTAGCACAGGAGTTGTTTGCAGATCCTTGGCTCAAAACACTGCCTGAGGCCGGGTGCGGTGGCTCACACCCATAATTCCAGCACTTTGGAGGCCAGAGGCGGGTGGATCACCTGAGGTCAGGAGTTGAAGACCAGCCTGGCCAACATTGCGAAACCCTGACTCTACTAAAAATACAAAAATTAGCCGAGTATGGTGTCAGGTGCCTGTAATCCCAGCTACTTGGGGGGATAAGGCAGGAGAATCGCTTGAATCCAGGAGTCAGAGGTTGCAGTGAGCCGAGATCACGCCACTGCACTCCAGTCTGGGTGACAGAGTGAGACCCTGTCTCAAAAAATAAAAAGGCCGGGCATGGTGGCTCACACCTGTAATCCCAGCACTTTGAGAGGCCGAGGCAGGCTGATCACCTGAGGTCAGGAGTTCGAGACCAGCCTGGCCAATGTGGTGAACCCCTGTCTTTACTAAAAATACAAAAATTAGCCGGGCATGGTGGCACGCACCTGTAATCCCAGCTACTCGGGAAGCTAAGGCACAAGAATTGCTTGAACCCAAGAGGCAGAGGTTGCAGTGAGCCGAGATCACACCACTGTACTTCAGCCTGGGCGACAGAGCTAGATTCCATCTCAGAAAAATAAAATAAAAAGGAGTCACCTCCCCCAAGAGGCCTATGGACCACCCCATCTGAGTAGGCTACTCTTCCTTCTCTATCTTACCATCTTGTTTGTTTCCGTCCCAGTAGTTAGGGCTACCTCCGATAATCCTATTTGTCTCTTTACTGTTTGGTGCGTCTCGCTTGACTAGAAGCTCCATGAAAGCAGAGACCCTACCTGCCTCCTTTGCCACTAGAACCCCAAGGCCTGGTATGTGATGATCCCTCAGGGCCCATTATTTGCTTCCCTTCCTCCTCCTCTAAGGGTGGAGACAGAACATCAGAAGGTCTAAGCAGACCCAGACCCAAACAATGTAAAAGGAAACCAGATTGTGACAAAGGTCAGAAGCTGAAAAGTTATTTCCGCCTTTTATCCCTCTAAATTCTTCACTTCCTGAAAAAACAAACAAGAAAAAGCCACTGAGGGCCCCTGGACTTAATCCAGGCCTGAGTTGCTGGGCAGAGGTCAGTCTTGTCCAGACATGGGAAAAAAATAACTCAAGTCAGACGAGTGGGTCACCAGAGAAAGAATCCAGCCTGCGAATGGCCTGTGCAATCTTCAGCTCTGTCCAGACCTGCCTCCCTCTGGTGATGCCTTTAAAGGTGGTAAGTGACCTGGACAAATGGGCTTAGAAGATAAGAGGGAAAAACAAATATCACAGGTCAGATGGTTATGTGTCTTTCAAGTTTAATACCATCTACTGGACTGAAAGACGTCCAAAGAATAGTTACTCAACTACATAAATTCCCTTTTTTTTTTTTTTTTGAGACAGAGTCTCGATATGTTGCCCATGCTGGAGTGCAATGGTATGATCTTGGCTCACCACAACCTCTGCCTCCCAGGCTCAAGTCATTCTCCTGCCTCAGCTTCCCAAGTAGTTAGGACTACAGGCATGTGCCACCACGCTCGGCTAATTTTTGTATTGTTAGTAGAGATGGGGTTTCGCCATGTTGACCAGGCTGGTCTCATACTCCTGACCTCAGGTGATCCACCCACCTCGGCCTCCCAAAGTGCTGGGATTACAGGTGTGAGCCACCGTGCCCAGCCAACTACATAAATTCCTAAAAATGTATCTCCAGAAAGTATAGGCACAACGGCACACGCAGTCATGCCTGTAATCAAGTGCTCTGGGAGGCCAAGGCGGGAAGATCCCTTGAGCCCAGGAGTTTGAGACCAGCCTGGACAACATAGCAAGACTCTATCTCTACAAAATATACAAAAATTGGGCGGGGTATGGTGGCTCAGGCCTGTAGGCCCAGCACTTTGGGAGACCAAGGCAGGAGGATCGATTGAGCTCAGTAGTTCGGGACCAGCCTGGACAACATAACCAGACCCCATCTCTACTTAAAATCAAGAAAATTAGCCAGATGTGGTTGCATGCGCCTGTAGTACCAGCACTTTGGGAGGCCAAGGCAGGTGGATCACCTGAGGTCAGGAGTTTGAGAACAGCCTGACCAACACGGTAAAATCTCATCTCTACTAAAAATACAAAAATTAGTATTTTGTATTTTTAGTAGAGGCATGGTGGTGCACAAGTACATATGGTGGTGCACACCTGTAGTCCCAGCTACTTGGGAGGCTGAGGCAGGAGAATGGATTAAACCTGAGAGGTGGAGGTTGCAGTGAGCCGAGATTGCACCACTGCACTAAAGCCTGGGCAACAGAATAAGACTAAAAAAAGGAAGAAAGAAAGAAAGAGAGAGAGAGAGAGAGAGAGAGAGAGAGAAAGGAAGAAAGAAAGAAAGAAAGAAAGAAAGAAAGAAAGAAAGAAAGAAAGAAAGAAAGAAAGAAAGAAAGAAAGAAAGAAAGAAAGAAAGAAAGAAAAAGAGAAAGAGAGAAAGAGAAAGAGAGAAAGGGAGGGAGGGAAGGAGATAGAGGGAAAGAAAAGAAAAGAAAACAAAACAAAAGAAGCCAGGTGTGGTTGCATGCACCTGTAGTCCCTGTACTTTGGGAGGCCAAGGCAGGAAGATCAATCAAGGCCAGAAGTTTGAGATTGCAGAAGGAAACCCTGTCTCTAAAAAAAAAAAAAAAAAAATCAGGGTCCAGTTCCACCACAAGAGCATCTCCAGGGGCTGCTGAGTTTTGTCTCTATCATTCCAAGTCATCCCTGCTCCAGACCAAGTCCCACCATCTGGCAGTCAGGTCAGTTCACACACAGTCACATCAGGGCCCTTCCAGGTTCTTTCCTTGAGTGCCCCTTGAGGAGGCTGGAGGAGAGGCCAAAGACATTTGCACCTGAGACTCCAGAGTCTAGATTTACAACCACTATGTTACAGCTGCCAGTGTGGCTGCAAGGACACTTCATTCATTCATTCACTTATTCATTCAAAATAGATATAGCATCTGCTGTGTGCCAGATGCCATTCTAGGTTCTAGGGAAACAAGGCAAAGCCCGTTTTCCAAAGCATCCACATTCTAGGAAAGACTGCTACCAGCCTGGCATGGTGGCTCACACCTGTAATCCCAATACTTTGGGAGGCCGAGGTGGGCAGATCACTTGAGGTCAGGAGTTCGAGACCAGCCTGGCCAACATAGTGAAACCCCATTTCTACTAAAAGTACAAATCAGCCGGGCATGGTGGCACGTGCCTGTAGTCCTAGCTACTCGGGAGGCTGAGGCAGGAGAATCGCTTGAACCTGGGAGGCAGAGGTTGTGGTGAGCCGAGATCGCGCCACTGCACTCCAGCCAGGGCAACAGAGTGAGTCTCCATTTCAAAAAAAAAAAAAAAAAAGACTGCTACTAAACAAGAAAATAACCAAACCAGATGACTTCAGGTGGTGGTAAGAGCTTTGAAAGAATAAGCAAGGGCCGGGCGCGGTGGCTCACGCTTGTAATCCCAGCACTTTGGGAGGCCGAGGTGGGCAGATCACGAGCTCAGGAGATCGAGACTATCCTGGCTAACATGGTGAAACCCCATCTCTACCAAAAATACAAAAAAATTAGCCAGGCGAGGTGGCGGGCGCCTGTAGTCCCAGCTACTCGGGAGGCTGAGGCAGGAGAATGGCGTAAACCCGGGAGGCGGAGCTTGCAGTGAGCCGAGATCGCGCCACTGCACTCTAGCCTGGGCGATAGAGCGAGACTCCACCTCAAAAAAAAAAAAAAAGAAAGAAAGAAAGAAAGAATAAGCAAGGTAACTAACTGGTCAGAGAAAGAGAGATGGGCGCATTCCCTCAGACAGCCCCAGAGGTCTGCCTCTCTGACGTGACATTTGAGCAGAGACCCAACAGGAAAAGGAAGAGGCAGCCCTATTAAGAAGGAAGAGGAGTCCAGGTGAAGAGAATGGCAGATGCAAAGGCCCTGAGGCAGAAACAATCTTGGTATGCTGGAAGGATAGGAAGGCAGCCAGTGCAGCTGGAGCAGGATAGGTTAGGGCGGGTCGAGGTGATGAGGGCCTGGAAAGAGGGGCTGGGGTTGAATCACCAGATCCTGTTGGTTGCTATGGAAGAGCCTGGAGTTTATTCTCAGAGCAGTGAGAAACCACTGGAAAGCTGCTTTTTGTTTTTTTGTTTTTCAGACAGAGACTACCTCTGTCACCCAGGCTAGACTGCTGTGGTGCAATCTCTGCTCACTGTAACCTCTGCCTCCTGGGTTCAAGCGATTCTCCTGCCTCAGGCTTCCCAGTAGCTGGGATTACAGGCACATGCCACCACACCCATCTAATTTTTTTTTTTCTTTTGAGACGGAGTCTCGCTCTGTCGCCCAGGCGGGAGTGCAGTGGCGCGATCTCAGCTCACTACAACCTCCACCTCCCAGGTTCAAGCGATTCTCCAGTCTCAGCCTCCCGAGTAGCTGGGACTACAGGTACATGCCACCACGCCTGGCTAATTTTTTGTATTTTTGGTAGAGAGAGGATTTCACCATGTTAGCCAGGATGGTCTCGATCTCCTGACCTTGTGATCCGCCCGCCTCAGCCTCCCAAAGTGCTGGGATTACAGGCGTGAGCCACGGCACCTGGTCAGCCACGGGAAAGTTTTATGTAAGCGGGGGAGTGATCTGTTTTATCATTTAGAAGGATACACACCTCTTCTTCTTCTTCCTCTGTTTTTAGAGACGGGGTCTAGTTCTGTCACCCAGGCTGGGGCCCAGTGGCACAATCACAGCTTACTGTAACCTCAAACTCCTGGGCTCAAGTGATCCTCCCGCCTCAGCATCCCAAAGTGCTGGGATTATAGGCATGAGTCACCATGCCTGGTCACACTTCTCATTCTTTAAGCCAGACCTCATTTGTCACCTCCCCCATCCCCCACCCCACCCCACAGACTGTCCTATAATGCCCATACAACAGGTCACTGTTTAGAAAGTGCTACAAAGTTACAAACACAGTCCCTTCTGAGCCTCCCACCAATGTTGGTGGGTACAAGGTCAAAAAAAAAAAAAAAAAATCTCATCTATCAAAGAGGCATAGGAGACTTTTTAGTTACAGGGCCCAATTATAGTTGTCCTAAAAAGATGCCAAAAGTACCCTTAAACACTTAGCAAACATTCAAGAACAATGAATCTCACATTCTTTGTACATCTTCAGTATAATGGATTCCACTAAAATAAGATGACGATCAATAGGAACCAACTAAAAAAATACTTGACAAGCTATTATTGAAAGGCTGAAATTCAGCTGACATAAGCAGTATTAATATTGAGATAGAAAATCATTCGCATTGAATCCACCCCAACTTTTGTTTTCTGATGTGGGTCTCTTCTAATTTTTTTTTTCTTCTGAACATTGAGAACAATCCAATTTGAAGGCCACAATGCCCAAATCTACACTCATGTTTTGTTCTACATCCTTGGTTTAATTAAATCTCTATTCTAAAATTGAAAAAGAGAAAACATTGCAGATAAAACCTTACGGCAGGGTCTTGTGTTTTGCAAGATTCCTAAGCTCCAAATGCTACAAGGAACCCTGCCTGAGTGCTGGCAGCTTTTCTGTCTTGACTGGGCAGCAGTTGTACATATTTCTGTAGAAATTGATGGAGTTGTATACTTTCCTGTAATTCTACCCAATACAAAAGATTCTAATACTTGGCTGGCTACCATGTATTGTGACTGTCTAGCCACAATGCCAGACACTGTGCTAGACACATCACACGATTCTCAGCTACTCCCTGCACCATCCTATTCCCATTTTACTGCTGAAGGATCTGAGACTCAGAGAAGGCAAGCCACTTACCAAAGGTCCCACAGCAATAAACAGACAAGGCAGAATTCTGTTTCAAGTTGGTCTAACTGTATGTGAAGGCTGAAATGCCTGGGAGGCAGGCACCTCATACCAGAACGTTAGGCGTGGAGGGGGTGCTCGCAATCCCTTCATTTAACAGATGAGGCTTTTGAAAGACTGTCTTGGTCAACAGCTGGAAGACAAACCCACCACGGTCCGGACTGCCATTCTAGTGTCCTTTTGGCCCGGCTGGGTCCCACTGGATTGGATGAGGACGCGTTGGAGGAGGGAGCAGGAATAAGAAAGATCGCCTTCCCACCTGCTGCTCCCCAGAGCCGGGAGCACCCCGCGCCGCGCGGGGCGTGAGAGTGGACAGCGGCCAAGCCGAGCCTCCAGCAGCCGGCTCCCTCCGTGCGCCCTAGGACCCCAGGGGCACCGTCCCCGCGCGCGCTCCCCGCAGCCCTACCTGGATGGACCGCGGGCTGCCGGCTGGGCCTGCCGAGCTGGAGAGCACTGGCCCTGGACTCGCTCATGGCTGCGCCCTGCGCTCCTCAGAGGCTGCCGGGGACGCTCTCCACCCGCGGCCGCCGCCGCCTCCCCAGCCTTCCCTCGCGGAGCCGGGATTCCAGGTTCCGGCGCTGACATCACAGAGGCCGGGGCGGGGCGCCCAAGCCTTCCCTTCCCACGCCCGCCGCCCGCTGGACCCCGCGAGGAGCCGAGCACAGAGACCGGAGAGGGGCTGCAGAGCCCGGGAGATCCGGCAAGGCTCCATCCAGCGGCGGCGACAAGCAGCGACCTCCCTGATGTCTCACTGAGTTTAAAACATCACAATAGAATGGGAACAATGGAAGCCCAGTCCCCACCAGGACCCGGTACACCCATGTAACGAACATGCACATGGGCCCCCTGCAACTAAAATCTAATCTAATCTAATCTAATAAAGAAATAAATAACGAAAATAACCGGTTGGGCACTGTGGCTCACGCCTGTAATCCTCTCATTTTGGGAGGCCGAGGCTGGAGGATCGTGTGAGCCCACAAGTTTGAGACCAGCCTAGCCAACACAGTGAGACTCCCATCTCTAAAATTAAAAAATAAAAAATCCACACACACACACACACAAACCCCAAGATTCCAAATAAGTGCATTTAGTAAGTTATCATTTGTGAACAAAAAGGAAAACAAAAAATATATTTGTACGTGTTTGTAAACGCCTAAGCTATCTCCCTAGAGAGTGCAAGAAACTGGCTACCTGTGGTAGCCCTGGATGGGGAGCTAGAGGGCCGAGTGAAGAGAAAACTACATGCAGAGTTTGTCTTTTACGTTTTACACTATAGCCTCGTTTCATCTCTACCTCTGTTCGTGTGCAGCTTAAAAACATAACATTGCCAGGCACAGTGACTCACGCCTGTAATCTCAGCACTTTGAGAGGCTGAGGCGGGCAGATCACCTGACATCAGGAGTTAGAGACCAGCCTGACCAACGTGGTGAAACCCTGTCTGTACTAAAAATACAAACTTAGCCAGGCACGGTGGCACATGCCTGTAGTCCCAGCTACCCTGGAGGCTGAGGCAGGAGAATCTCTGGAACCCAGGAGGCAGAGATTGCAGTGAGCCGAGATCACACCACCGCACTCCAGCCTCGGCGACAGAGCACAGAGCGAGACTCCATCTCAAAAAAAAAAAATAATAAATAATAAAAAATAAAAAATTTTAAAAAAAAACCATGAAATTAAAAATAATTGCTAGTGACCAGCCTGGACAACATGGGGAAATCCCATCTCAATTAAAAAAAAAAAAAAAAGAAAGAAAGAAAAGTAATTGCTAAATGTAAATAAATGGCTAAATAAATAAATGGGGAAAATGGAGAGAAATCTCCTATGCAGATTTTGAAATCATTTACGTAGATACTTCAAGGACAGAGAGTTTAGCTCCCTACTCCTTAAGTGTGGGTTGCCTCTAGTGACATCCTTCCAAAGAGTGCAGTATGGAAGTGGTGGTGGAAGAGGGCAGGATGGCCTTTACAGTAGATAACACCTGAAAACACTGTCTCAGACAAATGATCAAAGTTAACATCAGCTGGCCTCCGTGGCTCACACCTGTAATCCCAGCACTTTGGGAGGCCAAGGCAGTTGGATCACTTGAGGTCAGGAGTTCGAGACCAGCCTGGCCAACATGGCAAAACCCCATGTCTACTAAAAATACAAAAAAATTAGCTGGGCATGGTGGCGGGCACCTGTAATCCCAGCTACTCAGAAGGCTGAAGCAGGAGAATCTCTTGAACCCAGGATGTGGGCGTTGCAGTGAGCCAAGATTGCACTATTGCACTCCAGCCTGGGCAACAGAGTGAGACTCCATCTCAAAATTAATTAATTAATTAATTAATTAACATCAACAACATTAAGCTATGTGGCTAGTACGCACCCTTCATACGATGTGATGAGAAGGGCACTTTACCTCTGTGGTCACAAGAAAAATATCAGACAAATTCAACCGAGGGACGTTCTACAGAATACCTGGTTAGTACTCCTCAAAACTGTCAAGGTCATTTTTTAAAAAAGGAGGCTGGACTCTGTGGCTCATGCCTGTAATCCCAGCGCTTTAGGAGGCTGAGGTGGGAGAATGGCTTCAGCCCAGGAGTTGGAGACTAGCCTAAGCAACATATTGAGACCCCATCTCTACAAAAAAGTTTAAAAATTAGCTGAATGTGGTGGAGCATGCCTGTAATCTGAGCTACTCAGTTCCTGAAACACAAGTTAAAACACATTACAAACTATAGAAATCTGAATAAAGTAGGGACTTCAGTTAATAGTCATGTATCAATCTTGGTTCATTAATTGTGAAAAATGTACCATATTGATGTAGGATGTTAACAGTAGGGGAAACGGTGTGGGCCGTGTGAAAACTCGCATTCTCATCCTCAAAGGCTTTCTGTAGATCTAAAACTATTCCAAAACAGAAAATTACGTGTGTGGGTAAGTAATTTCCTGGCTCAAAATAAAAGCTATTATTTATTTATTTTGAGACAGCGTCTTGCTCTGTCGCCCAGGCTGGTGTGCAGTGGCAAAATCTTGTCTCATTGCAACCTCCGCCTCCTGGGGTCAAGCAATTCTCCTGACTCAGCCTCCTGAGTAGCTGGGATTACAGGCACCTGCCACCATGCCGGCTAATTTATGTATTTTTAGTAGAGACGGGGTTTCGCCATGTTGGCCAGGCTGGTCTCAAACTCCTGACCTCAAGCGATTTGCCGGTCTTGGCCTCCCAAAGTGCTGGGATGACAGGTATGAGCCACCGTGCCCAGCTGATAAAGCTATTTTTATTGTGGTTAATGGTAAGGTCACTGGATGGGAACCTGGTTTCAGATTATTTCCTGTGTGAGCTGGACCATGTGACACAACCTTTCTGAGCCTGTTTTCTTATCTGTAAAATGGGGATATAAGACTAGAGCTTAGGTCCCAGGGCTGTAGCAACAGCAATTGCCTAGAGACAGCCTAAATTTCCATTGACAGGAGAGAGGTTAAATAAATTTTGACACATCTGTCCTCCAGCAATTACATAGCTCTATATGGAGATCTATAGAAAATTATGTTTACAGAAGGTATATTATTAGGTGAAAAAGCAAGGTGGAGGCTGGGCATGGTGGCTCATGCTTATAACCCCAGCATTTTGGGAGGCTGAGGCAGGAGGGTCACTTGAGTCCAGGAGTTTAAGACCAGCCTGGGCAACATAGTGAGATCCCCATCTCTACAAAGATAAAATGTATCCAGGTGTGGTTGCATACAACCTGTAGCCCTGGCTACTTAGGAGGCTAAGGCAGGGGGATTGCTTGAGCCCAGGAGTTCAAGGTTACAGTGAGCTATGCTCATGACACTGCCCTCCAGGAGAGAGTGAGACACCATCCAAAGAAAAAAAGGTGTTGAAAAATACAAGAATATATATGTATCTGTTTGTAAATGCATCATACATCTCGGGACAAGGGAAGGGGGATTTTTACTAATTACCCCTTTTTTTACTCCATAGGCATACTACTGATACATACTCAAATGTTAAAAAATGATCTTTAAGCCTGTGGCACAGAGGAAGTGTCAGGAAATGATGGTTATTTCTACTGAGAGACAATTCCTCCCTCTTCCCTTCCTTACTGGAGGCCACCTTCCAGCCCACGGTCCCAGCCTGCAGATCTGGAAAGGGATGGATGAAATCCAGTTGTTCCGCATATGGAAGATGGAATGGCATGGAGGCGAGTGGGATTGTGTAGTGACCCTAGAGAGAAGACCCAGCACTTCCTGCTGGCTGCACCTGGCACCTGGTCCTTGCTTGACTCTGCATTCTGAGCCAGAGAGACCTCAGTTATTTTTCCAGGAGCAGAAGAATGAGCCAGGCTCCCAAAGGAGACTCCCTGCTCCCAGGAGACAATTTTACAGGAATAGAAATAGGATAGTTCTTCAGGAAGCAACAGTCACTAAAATCTCCTGTTAGAAGGAATAGAAGAGGAGGAAGGCAGACAGAGGGATACAAAGAAATTCAGACAGAGGGATGGTGAGTAGGACAGAAAGACGGGCAGAATTATCTTTTTTTTTTTTTTTTTTTTGAGACGGAGTCTCGCTCTGTCACCCAGGCTGGAGTACAGTGGCCGGATCTCAGCTCACTGCAAGCTCTGTCTCCCAGGTTTATGCCATTCTCCTGCCTCAGCCTCCCGAGTAGCTGGGACTACAGGCGCCCGCCACCTCGCCCGGCTAGTTTTTTTGTATTTTGTAGTAGAGACGGGGTTTCACCGTGTTAGCCAGGATGGTCTCGATCTCCTGACCTCGTGATCCGCCCGTCTCGGCCTCCCAAACTGCTGGGATTACAGGCTTGAGCCACCACGCCCGGCCGGGGCAGAATTATCAATTCATGTGTTGCTTTATTTCAAGGGGAGACACAAATGTCGCCACAGCACCCCCTATCGCCTCTCTCAATCCTAGCACTTTATTTTTACCGCTTGTTTTGTTTTGTTTTGTTTTGTTTGTTTTGAGACAGAGTCTTGCTCTGTTACCCAGGCTGGAGTGCAGTGGCACAATCTCGGCTCACTGCAAGCTCTGCCTCCCCGGTTCCAGCGATTCTCCTGCCTCAGCCTCCCGAGTAGCTGGGACTACAGGCACACACCACCACGCCCGGCTAAATTTTATGTTTTGTAGTAGAGACGGGGGTTCCACCATATTGGCCAGGCTGGTCTCGAAGCCCTGACCTCGTGATCCACCCGCCTCAGTCTCCCGAAGTGCTGGGATTACAGTCGTGAGCCACCGCACCCGGCCAATTGTTCTGTTTATCACACTAGAATATAAGCTTGGTAAGGGCTCCCTTTTACTATTAGGGGGAAAACAACAACAACTGCCACTTACAGAGAGCTTACTCTGAGCCAAACGCTTACCATGTGCCCCTTCATGTAACCTTCGTCCTCTCTAAGACATCAGTAGGAACCTTCAACTCCATGTTATAGAGAAAAGGACCACGGCCCGGAGGGAAAGTGGAATCTCTCCTCTTTGCTCCTTCCCTCCAGCGGCTCACCTTACCCAGCACCACCGCCCCTGCCAAGGCAAGGTTGGCCTCCTGACCGTCTCCCTGCCTCGTCCAAGTCTTGTGCCTCAGCACTCAGGGCAAACCTCTCAGTAACGGAGGTCTAGGCACATGTTCTCAAGACCTCCTGAGGACTTTGTCATGGGCCAGGGTCACTCATATTTTTTTAAGAAATTATATTAATGGGCCGGGCGCAGTGGCTCACGCCTGTAATCCCAACACTTTGGGAGGCTGAGGCAGGTGGATCACTTGAGGTCAGGAGTTCGAGAGCAGCCTGGCCAACATGGCGAAACCCTGTCTCTACTAAAAATACAAAAATTAGATGGGTTTGGTGGCGCGCACCTGTAATCCCAGCTATTTGGCAGGTTGAAGCAGGAAAATCACTTGAACCCATGAGGTGGAGGTTGCAGTGAGACAAGATCGCGCTACTGCACTCCAGCCTGGGTGAGAGAGCAGGACTCTGTCTCAGAAAAAAAAAAAAAAAAAGTAAATTCCTGGCCCCATCATCTTTGGCCTTAATGCAGGTTGTCCTGATACATACTGGGACCCCGGACGCCCTGCATCTTTTTCCCTTCCTCCTACCCACACCTACTGTCATTCCACACATTGTCTACAACAGAAATGCTTTGCAAAATGTAAACTTCTAAATAAATGTTAATGCCGTAGCCATGGCTATGTAAGACTTAGAATTGTGGGATTGTTGCCAGGCTTGGTGGCTCACACCTGTAATCCCAGCACTTTGGGAGGCCAAGGTGGGCGGATGATGAGTTCAGGAGATGGAGACTATCCTGGCTAACACAGTGAAACCCTATCTCTACGAAGAATACAAAAAAATTAGCCAGGAGTGATAGCACGTGCCTATAGTCCCAGTTACTTGAGAGGCTGAGGCAGGAGAATCTCTTGAACCCAGGAGACAGAGGTTGCAGTGAGCTGAGATCATGCCATTGCGTTCCAGCCTGGGTGACAACAGCGAAACTCTGTCTCAAGAAAAAAATCATTGTGGGATTGCAAAATGGACCAAAGGAGAGGGTACTGGACACACCAAAGGAAACGATCGGTTCCTCTCACAACACTTCTGACACCAAATGTGTGTGTGGGTTTTTTCCTCACACCAACTGTGTTAGTCCATCCTCGCCTAGCTATAAAGAAATACCTGAGACGGGGTAATTTATAAAGAAAAGAGGTTTCATTGGCTTACGATTCTTCAGGTTGCACAGGAAGCATGGCTGGGGAGGTCTCAGGAAACTTACAATCAAGGCAGAAGGCAAGAGGGAAATGAGATGTCTCACATGGCTGGAGCGAGAGGAAGAGGCAGAGAATGGGAAGGTGCCACACACTTTTAAACAACCAGATCTCAAGCCAGGCACAGTGGCTCAGCCTGTAATCCCAGCACTTTGGGAAGCCAAGGCAGGCGGATCGCCTGAGGTCAGGAGTTCAAGGCCAGCCTGGTCAACATGGTGAAACTCCATCTCTACTAAAAATACAAAAATTAGCATGTCTGTCATTCCAACTACACAGGAGGCTGAGGCATGAGACTCACTTGAACCTGGGAGGCAGAGGTTGCAGTGAGCCTAGATTGCGCCACTGCACTCCAGCCTGGGCGACAGAATGAGACTCCATCTAAAAAAAGAGAGAGAGAGAGAGAACACGCGCGCAAGCTCCTGAGAACTCTTTCACGAGAAAAGCACCAAAGGGGGAAATCCGCCTCCACCTCCATGAACCAATCACCTCCCACCAGGCCCCACCTCCAACATTGGGAATTGCAATTCGAAATGCGATTTGGGTGGGGACATAGATCCAAACCATATCACCAACCAGTCTTCCAACTCTCCTGACACGAGCTGGGCGACCTACGATTCAATTCCATTCCGACACTACCTACCTGGAGTAGAGTCAAACTTCACAGATAAGGCTCAGTCCCACAAGACTGCCCTCACATCAGATGCCAGTTACAAAGCCTACGCCTCCAGTGCTTCTGACTGATGCGGCTACAAATTGGGGGTTCCCATGACCCTCTCTTCAGGCTTGATAATTTGCTAAAACAGCTCACAGAGCTCAGGGAAACACTTGAATTACGTTTACTGATTTGTTATGAAGGGTACAAATGAGCAGCGGGAGGAAGAGAGGCATAGGCCAAGGTATGGGGAAGGGGCGTGGACCTTCCATGCCCTCTCTAGGCACCCCTGCAACACCTCCGCGTGCTCACTGATCCAGGAGCTCTTCAAACAGTTTGGGGTTTTTATGGCGCTTCCATTATGTAGGCACAACTGGTTAAATTCACTGGCCATTGGTAATTGAACTCAACTTCCAGCCTGTCTCGCCTCTCCAGGGATCAGGGGTGGGGCTAAAAAAAAATCCCAGCACTTTGGGAGGCCAAGGCGGGCAGATCACAAGGTCAGGAAATCGAGGAAAGGAAAAAAATTCTGTAGACACAGGGTCTTAATTTGTTGCCCAGGCTGGTCTCAAGTTTCTGGGTTCCATCAATCCTTCTGCTCCCAAAATGCTGGTATTACAAGCATGAGCCACCACACCCATCCCGTGTTCACATTTTTTTTTTTTTTTTTTTTTTTGAGACGGAGTCTCGCTCTGTCGCCCAGGCTGGAGTGCAGTGGCCGGATCTCAGCTCACTGCAAGCTCCGCCTCCCGGGTTCACGCCATTCTCCTGCCTCAGCCTCCGGAGTAGCTGGGACTACAGGCGCCCGCCACCTCGCCCGGCTAGTTTTTTGTATTTCTTAGTAGAGACGGGGTTTCACCGTGTTAGCCAGGATGGTCTCGATCTCCTGACCTCGTGATCCGCCCGTCTCGGCCTCCCAAAGTGCTGGGATTACAGGCTTGAGCCACCGCGCCCGGCCCGTGTTCACATTTTTAATCACGTTTGGGAGACGTTTTCATAGAGGATTCTAGAATTTTCCCATGTATGTTACCGCATGAGGAGAAGACATCTGTGTGAGTGCTAGTACGTCTATAAGAATAAAGTGGCCAGGCGCGGTGGCTCACACCTGTAATCCCAGCACTTTGGGAGGCCGAGGCAGGCAGATCACCAAGTCAGGAGATCGAGACCATCCTGGCCAACATGGTGAAACCCTGTCTCTACTAAAAATACAAAAAAAATTAGCCGGGCGTGGTGGCGCGTGCCTGTCGTCCCAGCTACTTGGGAGGCTGAGGCAGGAGAATCACTTGAACCTGTGAGGCAGAGGTTGCAGTGAGCCAAGATCACGCCACTGCACTCCAGCCTGAGCAACAAGAGCAAGACTTCATCTCAAAAAAAATAAATAAATAAATTCTTCTAAGAAGCTTGTATTAGGAATGTTTTCATTTGCAATTAAGAGAATACCCAGCTTAACCATAGTGCGTTTTTACTAGTAAGGCATCTCGCAGCGGGCGTGGCAGCTCATTGATGCTATCAGGTGCTCAAGTTCTTTCTCATTCTGCTCTGTTACTGTAGGGGCCAAAAGAAAACTTTTCCTCCACCCTCTAAAGGTTCCCTAAAAATGAACTTGTAACCATGGGATTAGCCCAACCTGGACCTTCTCTGTTGATAATAAAATGTCCCAGTTAATTCTTAGGTGTAAGATAGCCAAAAACTTCAAGTCATATGCCTGGGCATGCACATTCAAAAAAGCTTTGGGCCAGGCACGGTGGCTTACACCTGTAATCCCAGCACTTTGGGAGGCCAAGGCGGGCAGATCACCTGAGGTCAGGAGTTTGAGACCAGTCTGGCCAACATGGTGAAACCCTGTCTCTACTAAAAATACAAAAATTAGCCAGGTGTGGTGGCGGGCACCTGTAATCCCAGCTACTTGGGAGGCTGAGGCAGGAGAATTGCTGGAACCCAAGAGGCAGAGGTTGCAGTGAGCCGAGATCTCGCCACTGTACTCCAGTCTGGGTGACAGAATCAGACTCCGTCTCAAAAAACAAAAAAAGAAAAAGCTTTGACCTCTGATAACACCCAGAAAAAAACCATTCTTCCCCTAAGATACAAGAAGACAAAGACATGATCAAAACCTGAATGATGGACTATTTCAGAAGTGAGGGGTCCACTGGCCTGGAAGATCCAGGGCTAGGATCTGCCTCAACATACCTTATTGTAAATGGTCAAATTTGAAGTCCTCCGATCAGACACTGCCAAGCCAACATTTTAAAATCCTTTCCTTCTCCCTCTGGTCCATTAAAACTTGCCCCAGACCCAAATAGAGGAGACAGATTTTAGCCTGACTCCTGTCTCCTTGCTGGCTGATTTTGCAACAAAATCTTTTTTGTGTTGTTTTTTTTCCAAAAGCCAGTGCTATAGTTATTGGCTTCTGTGCGCATCAGGAAGCGAGCCCATTTGCTCTATAATAAATTGACAAAAGCAGATCAATAAAGAAAAAAAGGAGCCGGGCACGGTGGCTCAAGCCTGTAATCCCAGCACTTTGGGAGGCCGAGACGGGCGGATCACAAGGTCAGGAGATCGAGACCATCCTGGCTAACATGGTGAAACCCCGTCTCTACTAAAAATACAAAAAACTAGCCGGGCGAGGTGGCGGGCGCCTGTAGTCCCAGCTACTCCGGAGGCTGAGGCAGGAGAATGGCGTGAACCCGGGAGGCGGAGCTTGCAGTGAGCTGAGATTCGGCCACTGCACTCCAGCCTGGGCGACAGAGCGAGACTCCGTCTCAAAAAAAAAAAAAAAAGAAAAGAAAAAAAGGATCCACAATTTATTCATGTGCCTACGAACACAGGAGCCATACACAAACTATGAGACTCGAAGAGAGGCTGGGTGGTTGAAAATTAAATATTCTCTTCATGGCTGGGCATGGTGGCTCATGCCTGCAATCCCAGCACTTTGGGAGGCTGAGGTGGGCAGATCATTTGAGGTCAGGAGTTCAAGACTAGCCTGTCCAACACGGTGAAACCCTGTCTCTACTAAAAATGCAGAAATTAGCCAGTCGTGGTGGCGCATACCTGTAGTCCCAGCTACTCGAGAGGCTGAGGCAGGAGATTCACCTGAACCCAGGAGGCGGAGGTTGCAGTGAGCCGAGATCGGGCCACTGCACTCCAGCCTGGATAACAAAGCAAGACTCTGTCTCAACAACAACAAAAAATACTCTCTTCATAGGAGAGATGTATGGACCTGGAGACAGATATTATTTTGAAAGTGATTCTCTTTGCAAGCTGGATGAGACAGACAGGTTTGATGTATCAGATGAGGGTGGAATTGCACAGGAACAAATATTGGCTTTTTATGCAGATAAAGTCCTCCAGTTAATTCCTTAGGGCTGCCCTCAGAAGAACAGATGAAAAGTCTGGATGTGGTGATGGCTCCCAGTCTCTTCTGGTTACTTGATGAGATTCCTAGGGAAGGTGTATTAGACAATTGCATTTCTTTGGAGAAAAGTGTTCTTAGATAAGGAAAGAGTCTCTCCTGGTGCTTCAGGAAAGAGGATCAGAAAGACAAGGAGGTGAGGAAAGGTCATAGAGAGACCTTGAGGCTGCTTCTTTAGATCAGTATAAAAGACAAAGCACCATATTTTGGGGTGTTTTCTGAGCCCTAATGACATTCAAACCACATAGACTTTTTGTCCTCATGGTCACAAGATGGCTGCCACATCACCACACATCACATCCATGTTCAAGACAATAAAAAAGATTAAGGACAAAAGCAGCAGAAGTTGGCATTATGGCCATCTATAGATGCAAGAAAGTCTGGAAAAGAGCAGATCTGGTTTTCTAGACTCTAGACTGGGGTTCTGAATAATACTGAGTGACCCAACCGACATTGTCTGCCACAGCTCTTGCTTCAATAAGTAACACAAACGTTCATCAAAGAAGAACGATTGTATTAAACCCTGTCTTTCCGACGCTCTTTTCCGAAGCATAAGGAGGCTCTCTCTGAAACTTCCTTATCTGACTCACAAAGCTTGTCTTGGGAAGCTGTTGTCAGCATTGGAGGGGTGGTGTTGGAAGAGACACCACATAATGGCAGGGTGCCGTGGCTCACACCCATAATCCCAGCCCTTTGAGGGGCCGAGATGGATGGATTGGCTGAGCGCAGGAGTTCAAGACCAACCTGGGCAACAGGGCTAGATCTCATCTCTACTAAGAAGTTTTTAAAAATTAGGGCCAGAGGCTGGGCAAGGTGGCTCACACCTGTAATCCCAGCACTTTGGGAGGACAAGTTGGGCGGATCACAAGGTCAAGAGATGGAGACCATCCTGGCCAACATGGTGAAACCCCGTCTCTACTAAAAATACAAAAATTAGCTGGGCGTGGGGGTGTGTGCCTGTAGTCCTAGTTACTCAGGAGGCTGAGGCAGGAGAATCACTTGAACCCGGGAGGCGGAGGTTGCAGTGAACCGAGATCACGTCACTGTACTCCAGCCTGGTGACAGAGTGAGTTTCCATCTCAAAAAAAAAAAAAAAAAAAAAAAAAAAAGCAACTGGGAGTGGTGGCTTATGCCTGTAATCCCAGCGCTTCGGGAGGCTGAGGTGGGCAGATCACCCAAGGTCATGAGTTTGAGACCATCCTGGCCAACATGGTGAAACTCTGTCTCTACTAAAAATGCAAAAATTAGCCGGGCATGGTGGCACACGCCTGTAGTCCCAGGTACTCAGAAGGCTGACGCAGGAGAATCGCTTGAACCTGGGATGCAGAGGTTGCAGTGAGCCAAGATCATATCATTGCACACCAGCCTGGGCAACAGAGCGAGACTCCGTCTCAAAAAAAAAAAAAAAAAAAGCCATACACAGTGTCTCGCACCTGTAATCCCAGCACTTTGGGAGGCCAAGGCGGGTGGATTACCCGAGGTCAGGAGTTAGAGACCAGCCTGGCCAACACAGTGAAACCCCATCTCTACTAAAAATACAAAAAAAAAAAAAAAATTAGCCAGGTGCGGTGGCTCACACCTGTAATCCCAGCTGCTTAGGAGGCTGAGGCAGGAGAATCGCTTGAATCTGAGAGGTGGAGGTTGCAGTAAGCCAAGATTGTGTCACTCCAGCCTGGGTAACAGAGCAAGACTCCGTATCAAAAACCAAAAACAAAAAACAAAAAAAATAGCCAGGCATGGTGACGCACACCCGTAGTCCCACCTACTTAGGAGGCTGAGGTGGGAGGATCATTTGAGTCCAGGAGGTCAAGGCTACAGTGAGCTGCATTTATGCCACTGCACACCAGCCTGGTTGACAGAGCAAGACCCTGTTTCAAAAAAAGCAGACACCACATATTTGGTGCCAAGAGGGGGAAAAAATTCTCATTTGGTGTCAGGTGTGGTATGAGAAGTAAAACTTCCCTCACCTACTAAAGGACATGTTGGTTGATATCAAGTTTTGGCAATTATGAATAAAGCTGCTTGACAGGGTTTGGATGTCCTGCCCGAATCTCATGTTGAAACGTAATACCCTGCGGGGCATGGTGGCTCTTGCCTGTAATCCCAGCACTTTGGGAGGCCGAGGTGGGCGGATCACCTGAGGTCAGGAGTTCGAGATCAGCCTGATCAACATGGAGAAACCCTGTCTCTACTAAAAACACAAAAAATTAGCCAGGCATGGTGGTGCATGCCTGTAATTCCAGCTACTCGGGAGGCTGAGGCAGGAGAATCACTTGAACTCGGGAGGCAGAGGTTGCAGTGAGCCAAGATCATGCCATTGCACTCCAGCCTGGGCAACAAGAGCAAAACTCTGTCTCAGAGAAAAAAAGAAAGAAAGAAAGAAATGTAATCCCCACTGCTAGAGGTGGGACCTGGTGGGAGGTGATTGGCTCATGGAAGCAGGTCTCTTATAAACATGAATAGAGGCTATTCCATTCTGATGAACAGAAGATGGTTATCTTCTGTTTCTTCCTGTGGGGTCTTAAAGATATTTGGGAGTAGCCGGGCGCCATGGCTCATGCCTGTAATCCCAACACTTTGGGAGGCCAAGGCCGATGAATCACTTGAGGCCAGGAGTTTGAGACCAACCTGGCAAACATGGCGAAACACTGTCTCTACTAAAAATACAAAAATTAGCCAGTATGGTGGCAGGTTCCTGTAATCCCAGCTACTCAGGAGGCTGAGACAGGAGAATCGCTTTAACTCAAGAGGCAGAGGTTGCAGTGAGCCAAGATTGTGCCACTGCATTCCAGCCTAGGCGACAGGGTGAAACTCTGTCTCAAAAACATAAAATAAAACCATAATCAATGTTATAATTTCAATTTTAAAAATCACTTCATCTATATAGCTCTTCCTGCACCCCTAAGTGGCACATGCTGAGTCAGGCTTTGCAGTTTAAATGTGAATTAAAAATTCTCTCTGATGAGGAACAAAGCCCAATTGCCAGACCTTCCAAACGTGGCCACCAGAGGGCGCGCCGAAGTAGCCAAACTCGCTAAGGAACAGGGCGGTCCCCAGGGAACCATCCCGAGCCAAAAGCCGTTTTATTTTCCAAAGGCTGACTGATGGGGGAGCCCCCACGGGTTGTTCACACTCTATCTCCTCCTAAGTAAACAAACTTAATTGCTATTTAATTTCTTCCAAATTGCATCAACAGTCAAAGATAAATTAGTACCCTTGCCCTTTGTAGTAATCTGGACAATTTAATGAAGTCCTTTGCAGGGAAGTAATTGGATTTCAATGCCTCTCTCCCTGGTGCTCGCCCTGTCATTTCTGGCTAGTTATGATTTGCTGTGAATCTCTCAACATCCCAGTGCATCATTTTGCCTTTGTGGTCCGATGATAAATAACCTTCCTCAGATCTAGGTATATAAATACGTCTCTGTAGCCATTGCGATTGACTTCTTCAAGTACAAAAGATAGAAAATAGCTTTTCTTCCATTCAGGTCCTTCCTCCCTTCATCCCTCGCATTGGGTTTTACTGTTGACTGTTGACTTTCTGCCCACTTCATCCCTGGGTCTCATTGTGTTCTGGGGAAGACAGAAATGAGTAACACCTGGCCTACCTTTCATTCTTCAGGTTAGCACAGTTCTAGGGACCGGAAAAGGAGTGAACAAGAATCCCTATCATATTCACAATCACCAAGAGGTAGCATCAATCCAAATGTTCATCAAAGAATGAATGAATGGCTGGGCACGGTAGCTCACGCCTGTAATCTCAGCACTTTGGGAACCAAGGCAGGGAGATCACAAGGTCAGGAGTTTGAGACCAGCCTGGCCAATATGGGGAAACTCTGTCTTTACTAAAAAAAAAAAAAAAAAAAAAAAAAAAAAACATAAATTAGTCAGGCATGGTGGCGTGCATCTGTAATTCTAGCTATTTGGGAGGCTAAGGCAGTAGAATTGTTTGAACCAGGGAGGCGGAGGTTGCAATGAACCGAGATCATGCCACTGCACTCCAGCCTGGGCAACAGAGCAACAAGACTCTGTCCCGTCTCAAAAAAAAAAAAAAATGGGTAAATGAGCCGGGTGCAGTGGCTCATGCCTGTAATCCCAGCACTTTGGGAGGCCAAGGCACGAGGACCATTTGAGGTCAGGAGTTGGAGACCAACCTGGCCAACATGGCGAAACCCCATCTCTACTAAAACTACAAAACTTAGCTGGGTGTGGTGGCTCGCACCTGTAATCCCAGCTACTTGGGAGGTTGAGGCATGAGAATCACTTGAACCTGGGAGGCAGAGGTTTCAGTGAGCCAAGATCACACCATTGCACTCCAGCCTGAGCAACAGAGCAAGACTCTATCTCAAAAAATAAATAAGTAAATGAACAAAATGTGGTCTATTCATGCAACGGAATATTATTCAGCTATAAAAAAGAGGCCAGGCACAATGGCTCATGCCTGTAATCCCAGCATTTTGGAGGCTGAGGCAGGTGGATCACCTGAGGTCGGGAGTTTGACACCAGCCTGACCAACATGGAGAAACTCCATCTCCACTGAAAATACAAAAACTAGCCAGACGTGGTGGTGCACACCTATAATCCCAGCTACTTGGGAGGCTGAGGCAGGAGAATTGCTTGAACCTGGGAGGCAGAGGTTGTGGTGAGGCAAGATCGTGCCATTGCACTCCAGCCTGAGCAACAAGAGCAAAACTCCATCTCAAAAGAAGAAAGAAAGAAAGAAAGAAAGAAAGAAAGAAAGAAAGAAAGAAAGAAAGAAAGAAAGAAAGAAAGAAAGGAAGGAAGGAAGGAAGGAAGGAAGGAAGGAAGGAAGGAAGGAAGGAAGGAAGGAAGGAAGGAAGGAAGGAAGGAAGGAAGGAAGGAAGGAAGGAAGGAAGGAAAGAAAGAAAGAAAGAAAGAAAGAAAGAAAGAAAGAAAGAAAGTGCTGATACATGCTGCAGTGCAGATGAACCACAAAAGCTTTAATGCTAAGTGAAAGAAGGTAGACACAAAAGGTCACAAATTGGGTGATTTCATTTATATGAAATGTCCAGAATAGGCAAATCCACAGAAAGAGAATAGATTGGTGGTTGCCAGTGGAGGTGGAGGGGAGATTGGGGAATGGCTGCTCGATGGGTATGAGGGTCTTCTTTGGGGTGATGAAGACGTTTTGGAACTAGATGGAGGTGATGACTGCTTGACATTGTGAATGTCCTGAATTGTACACTTTATGTGATACGAATTTCACCCCAGTTAAAAAGAAAAGAAAAAATTCCTGCCCTTATGGGTGCAGTAGCATAATCACAGCTCAGTGCAGCCTCCAACTTTTAGACTCAAGCAATCCTCTGGCCTCAGGCTCCTGAGTAGCTGGGATTGCAGGTACATACCACAATACCTGGTTAATTTTTTTGAGATGGGAGCTGGCTCTGTCACCTAGGCTGGAGTGCAGTGACGCAATCTTGACTCAGTGCAGCCTCGTCCCGTCTCAGCCTCCCAAGCAGCTGCGACTACAAGTGCATGTCACCATGTCTGGCCAATTTTTAAATGTTTTATAGAGATGAGGTCTCGCTGTATTGTCCAGGATGGTCTCAAACTCCTGGACTCGAGTGATTCTGCCAAGGTGCTGGGATTACAGGCATAAACCGCCATGTCTAGCCCCTAGAGTTTGTATCCTAAAGTGGGAGTTGGGGGTGGGGATGAGAACGGGAAGATGCACAAATAAACAAATTGTTTAACTCTAGTGTGGAAACTGCCCTGGCAGACACGTACTAAGGGAGACACATACTAAGGGACTAAAGTCCAGGTGGCAATATTGTACTGCAGAAGTTCCCAGAAATTGGCAGAGCACGGTAGCTCACGTCTGTAATCCAAGCACTTTTGGGGGGCTGAGGTGGGCTGATCATTTAAGGTCAGGAGTTCGAGACCAGCCTGTCCAACATGGTGAAACCGTGTCTCTACTAAAAATACAAAAATTAGCCAGGCGTGGTGGCCTGTAATCCCAGATACTCAGGAGGCTGAGGCAGGCAAATTGCTTGAACCTGGGAGGCGGAGGTTGCAGTGAGCCAAGATTGCACCACTACATTCCAGCCTGGGCAACAGGGCGAGACTCTGTCTCGAAAAAAGAAAAAGTTAAAAGAGAAGTTTCCCAGCAGTCCCAGGGGTTGAGTCCCAGCCCTGGCTGTGTGAGCAAGTCATATATTTGTATTAATTTATACACATGAGATACCTTCAATCTGCAGGGATGCAGGATGTCCCTGGGTCTTTCCGTTCTTTCTGATGTGTCCATCTCTATCTATTTTCATTTTTTTAATTAATTAATTTATTTTATATATATATATTTTTTTTTTTTTTTTTTTGAGATGGAGTCTCGCACTCTAGCCCAGGCTGGAGTGCAGTGGCCCAATCTCGGATCACTGCAAGCTCTGCCTCCCCGGTTCACGACATTCTCCTGCCTCAGCCTCCCGAACGGCTGGGACTACAGGTGCCCGCCACCACACCCGGCTCATTATTTTTGTATTTTCAGTAGAGGCGGGGTATCACTGTGTTAACCAGGATGGTGTCCATCTCCTGACCTCCTGATCCGCCCGCCTCGGCCTCCCAAAGTGCTGGGATTACAGGCATGAGCCACCGCGCCTGGCCTCTGTCTATTTTCAAACTCTTAAATCCTGTCCGCGTTTCAACCAGTAGCAATCTGACAACTGTGTTGAGCGATGTGACTTTGGAATTTACAAGAAGCAGAAGGGCCTTTTTAATCTGCAGGATGCAAAGACAGGAAACGGGACGCTCGCAGACCAGAGCCCTTGGTTTTTCCGTAACAGTTCTCATCTGCCTCGTTTTTGTTGTTTGTTTGTTTGTTTTGAGATGGAGTTTAGCTTTTTCCCCAGGCTGGAGTACAATGGCGCAATCTCGGCTCACTGCAACCTCTGCCTCCCAGGTTCAAGTGATTCTCTTGCCTCAGCCTCCTGAGTAGCCGGGATTACAGAGGTGAGCCACCGCGCCCGGCCTGCTTTTTGTTTGTTTTGTTTGCTTTTTGAGACAGTGTCTCTGTCGTTGTCCAGGCTGGAGTCCAGTAGCACAATCTTGGCTCACTGCAGCCTCAGTTTCCCAGATTCAAGCAACCCTTCTGCCTCATCCTCCTGAGTAGCTGAAATGACAGGCGCGTGCCACCACACCCAGCTAACTTTTTTTTTTTTTTTTGAGGCGGAGTTTCTCTCTTATTGCCCAGGCTGGAGTGCAATGGTGCGATCTCACCTGACAGCAACCTCTGCCTCCTGGATTCAAGTGATTCTCCTGCCTCAGCCTCCCTAGTAGCTGGGATTACAGGCACCCATCACCATGCCTGGCTAATTTTTTTTTGTATTTTTAGTAGAGACAGGGTTTCTCCATGTTGGTCAGACTGGTCTCGAACTCCTGACCTCAGGTGATCTGCCCACCTCGGTCTCCCAAAGTGCTGGGATTATAGGCATGAACCACCGTGCCCAGCCTCTGTCACTTTTTTTCTATCTCATCAAAGATCTCCTTCTGTTTTCCTGATCTGGAGATAAAGTAATTCTCCCTGCTCAACTACTGAGAAACTAAATATCCCACATGTGGATTTTCCAAGTCCTCACTGGTAAGCAATGCCCTCGTTACACATCATATGGTATCTGACTATAGCATATTCCACGTGTAATTACATTACATTACACATGTAATCCC
This sequence comes from Macaca nemestrina, assembly GCF_043159975.1. Classification (NCBI taxonomy): domain Eukaryota; kingdom Metazoa; phylum Chordata; class Mammalia; order Primates; family Cercopithecidae; genus Macaca; species Macaca nemestrina. The sequence continues at coordinate 18,210,548 of NC_092142.1, read as the reverse complement.
AGCACTTTAGGAGGCCAAGGCAGACAGATCACTTGAGGTCAGGAGTTTGAGAACACCAGCCTGGCCAACATGGTGAATGAAACCCATCTCTACTAAAAATACAAAAAAATTAGCTGGGTGTGGTAGTGCACACCTGTAATCTCAGCTACTCTGGAGGCCTAGGCAGGAGAATCACTTGAACTCAGGAGGCAGAGGTTGCAATGATGCAGTGAGCTGAGATTGTGCCACTGCACTCCAGCCTGGGTGACAGTGAGACCCTGTCCCGAGCAACTGGGACTACAAGCATGCACCACCATGCCCAGCTAATTTTTGTATTTTTAATAGAGACGGGGTCTCACCACGTTGGCCAGGCTGGTCTTGAACTCCTGGCCTCAAGTGATCTGCCTGCCTCTGCCTCCCAAAGTGCTGGGATTACAGGTGTGAGCCACCACTTATGATCGCTTCTCGGCCTTTTGGCTAAGATCAAGTGTAGGAATAGTCACTTATGCATTCATCTAGCTCAGTGAATCTGCATTTTTACATAAGATAAAATAAACGTAGGGTAGAGGAAACCATCAGATCTGCATTTATCTCAGATGAACAGAGGGATGACTTTGAGTTCTGTCCTTTGTCCCGTAGCTGTGAAGATGAGCTATCAATTTACGTTGTCAGAGTGAAATTCAATAGAAGTGTTTTACAATAACGATCTTGGAGCCCACAGAAATTTCTTGGTGAGGAAATTGTGAGGGAGATAAGTAGTGTTTTTGTTGTTGTTGTTGTTTTATCTTTGTAGCTATCTTATTTAGAAATAAAATGAGGCAGCCATTAAAAAGGATGAGTTCATGTCCTTTGTAGGGACATGGATGCAGCTGGAAACCATCATTCTCAGCAAACTATCCCAAGAACAGAAAACCAAACACCGCATGTTCTCACTCATAGGTGGGAATTGAACAATGAGATCACTTGGACACAGGAAGGGGAACATCACACACCGGGACCTATTGTGGGGTGGAGGGAGCAGGGAGGGATAGCATTAGGAGATATACCTAATGTAGGCCGGGCGCGGTGGCTCAAGCCTGTAATCCCAGCACTTTGGGAGGCCGAGACGGGCGGATCACGAGGTCAGGAGTTCGAGACCATCCTGGCTAACACGGTGAAACCCCGTCTCTACTAAAAAATACAAAAAACTAGCCGGGCGAGGTGGCGGGCGCCTGTAGTCCCGGCTACTCGGGAGGCTGAGGCAGGAGAATGGCGTAAAAACCCGGGAGGCAGAGCTTGCAGTGAGCTGAGATCCGGCCACTGCACTCCAGCCTGGGCGACACAGCGAGACTCCGTCTCAAAAAAAAAAAAAAAAGGAGATATACCTAATGTAAATGACGAGTTAATGGGTGCAGCGCACCAACATGGCACATGTATACATATGTAACAAACCTGCATGTTGTGCATATGTACCCTAGAACATAAAGTATAATAAATAAAAAAAAAAAAGAAAAGAAAAGAAAAGAAAGAAAATGAGAAGGAGGTGGCCGGGCACGGTGGCTCACACCTGTAATCTCAGCACTTTGGGAGGCCGAGGCAGGTGGATCACGAAGTTAGGAGATCGAGATCATCCTGGCTAACACGGTGAAACCCCGTCTCTACTGAAAACACAATTAGCCGGGCGAGGTGGCGGGCACCTGTGGTCCCAGCTACTCTGGAGGCTGAGGCAGGAGAATGGCGTGAATGCGAGAGGCGGAGCTTGCAGTGAGCTGAGATCCGGCCACTGCACTCCAGCGAGACTCCGCCTGGAGAAAAAAAAAAAAAAAGAAAAGAAATAACGTGAGAAGGAAGTTTGTGTGACACAGTTCCCAGCTTGACTTTTCCCTTTGACTTAGTGGGTTTGGGATCCCGAGATTTCTTTCCTTTCATACAACATCACCTATAAGGTGTCCTTGCCACCAAACAACCTGAATCTAACCAAAGCTCCAGCTAAATTCCAGTTTGCAGTAAAGACAAGGGAGGGAGTAAACAATAGGAAGTAGCAATCTAACAAGGCAGAGGATGGAACATTTTTCAACTAATCCGATTCTCCTAAAAGTCAAGGCCTTTCAGAAAGTATAATTATAGACAGGTGTGGGGGCTCACACCTGTAATCCCAGCACTTTGGGAAGCTGAGGTAGATGGATCATTTGAGATCAGGAGTTCGAGACCAGCCTGGCCAACATGGTGAAATCCTGACTCTGCTAAAAATACAAAAATTAGGTGGGCATGGTGGCAGGCACCTGTAGCCCCAGCTACTCGAGAGGCTGAGGCAGGAGAACTGCTTGAACCCGGGAGGCAGAGGTTGCAGTGAGCTGAGACTCTGGGCGACAGAGAGACTCTGTCTCAATTAAAAAAAAGAATGAATTATGGTTGCCATGGGCAAGGGGGAGGAGAAATGGGGAGTTAGTGAGTTAGGGTTTCATGGATACAGATTTCAGTTCTGTAGGATTGAAAAAAGTTCCTGAGACGGATAATGGTGATAGTTGCACAACAATGTATATGTACCTAATGCCACAGGACTGTACATTTAAAAATGGTTCCAATGATACATTTTGGGGCATATGTTCTCGAGACCTCCTGAGGGCTTTGTCACAGGCCATGGTAACTTATAATTCTTTAAGACATTAAATTAATGGTCAGGCATTGTGACCTGTAATTCCAGCACTTTGGGAAGCCAAGGCGGACGGATTGCCTGAGCTCAGGAGTTCGAGACCAGCCTGGCCAACAGCGAAACCTAGTCTCAGTTGGATATGGTGGAAATTTTATTTAGTTATTTATTTCGTTGTAGTTTTATTGTTTTTGTTTTTGTTGTTCTTTATTTATTTATTTTTTTGAGAGGGAGTCTCGCTCTGTCACTCAGGCTGGAGTACAATGGTGCAATCTTGGCCCACTGCAACCTTTGCCTCCCAGGTTCAAGCGATTCTCCTGCCTCAGCCTCCCAAGTAGCTGGGATCACAGGCACCCACCACCATGCCCAGCTAATTTTTGTATTTTTTAAGTAGAGATGGGGTTTCATTATGTTGGCCAGGCTGGTCTCAAACTCCTGACCTCAGGTGATCCTCCCACCTTGGCCTCCCAAAGTGCTGGGATTACAGGCTTGAGTCACTGGGCCTGGCCCAGAAGGACTGTTCTGAGTGAAAAAGAGACTAAAGTGCCAACAAAACAGGCCAAAGATGAATTTTAGTGGCACCCTGGCTTGAGAAAACAAAGCAATCAGAAAGGTTTTTTTTTTTTTGATACAGTTGGGGAAATTTGAATGGACTGGATATTAAATGACATAGGGAATTATTGCTAACTTCCTTAGGTATGATGATGGTGTGACATTGTGTTAGAGAATGTCATTATTCCCAGGAGAGGCAAGCTGAAGCATTTAAGGATCGATATCCATAATATCTGAAACTTACTTTCAAAAGATTCAAAAAATAAAGTAAGTAAATTAAAGCAAAATAAATAAATAATAGAGAGTGAAAATGGCAAAATGCTCACAACTGTTGAAGGTCAGGTGCAGTGGCTCATGCCTGTAATCCCAACACTTTGGGAGGCCAAGGCAGGCAGGTCACCAGAGCTCAGGAGTTCAAGACCAGACTGGGTGACATGGCAAAACCCCATCTCTACAAAAAAATACAAAAAAAAAAAAAAAGTAGTCAGGTGTGGTGGTGCACACCTGTAGTCCCAGGTACTCAGGAGGCTGAGGCAGGAGGATCACTTGAGCCCAAAAGATTGAGGCTGCGGTGAGTCACGATCACGCCACTACAATCCAGCCTGGGCAACAAAATAAGACCCTGCCTCAAAAAAAAAAAGAAAAGAAAAGAAAAGAAAAAAATGGTGAAGTGGAGCGTATACGGGTTGTATTAGTCTGTTCTCAGACTGCTATAAAGAAATACCTGCAAGCGGGTAATGTATAAAGAAAAGAGGTTTAATTGGCTCATGGTTCTGCAGGCGTGATGCTGGCATTTGTTCAGCTTCTGGGAAGGCTTCGGCCAATTTATAATCATGTTAGAAGGCCAAGGAGAAGCAGATACATCTTATACGGCAGGAGCAAGAACAAGAGAGAGAGAGGGAGCCGGGCACGGTGGCTCAAGCCTGTAATCCCAGCACTTTGGGAGGCTGAGACGGGCGGATCACAAGGTCAGGAGATCGAGACCATCCTGGCTAACACGGTGAAACCCCGTCTCTACTAAAAAATACAAAAAACTAGCCGGGCGAGGTGGCGGGCGCCTGTGGTCCCAGCTACTCCGGAGGCAGGAGAATGGCGTAAACCCGGGAGGCGGAGCTTGCAGTGAGCTGAGATCCGGCCACTGCACTCCAGCCTGGGCGACAGAGCGAGGCTCCATCTCAAAAAAAAAAAAAAAAAAGAGAGAGAGAGAGAGGGAAGGTGCTACACACTTTTAAACAGGCAGATCTTGACAGAACTCACTCACTATCACAAGAACAGCACCAAGGGGATGACACTAAGCCATTCATGAAGGACTCACCCCCATGATCCAATCACCTCCCACCAGGCCCTGCCTCCAACTCTGGGGATTAGAAGTGGACATGAGATTTGAGTGGAGATACAGATCCAAACCATATCACTCGTATTCACAGTATCATTTTTTTCAACCTATCTAGATGTTTGAAAGTTTTCATAAGAGGCCGCGTGCAACGTCTCACACCTGTAATCCCAGCACTTTGGGAGGCCAACGTGGGTGGATCGTTTAAGGTCAGAAGTTCAAGACCAGACTGGCCAACATGGTGAAACCCCACCTCTACTAAAAATACAAAATTAGTCGGTCATGGTGGCACATGCCTGTAGTCCCAGCTACTTGGGAGGCGGAGGCAGGAGAATTGCTTGAACCCGAGAGGCGGAGGTTCCAGCTGATTCGAGATCGTGCAACTGCACTCCAGCCTGATGACAGAGCGAGACTCTGCCTCAAAAAACAGTTTTCATAAGATAGTAGGATAATAGTAGAATAAAATGAGTGTGATCCTCCAACTGTGTTTTTTCTTAGGTAACTCAAAATAAAAACAAAATTAAAGAGCACAGGGACGAGTGGGATGAATAGGTGAAGCACAGAGAATTTTTTTAGGGCAGTGAAACTATTCTGTATGAAAATGCAATTGTGGGGCTGGGGGCAGTGGCTCACGACTGTAATCCCAGCACTTTGGGAGGCCAAGGCAGGCGGGTCATGAGGTCAAGAGATCGAGACCATCCTAGCCAATATGGTGAAACCCCATCTCTAGTAAAAATACAAAAATTGGCTAGGTGTGGTGGCATGTGCCTGTAGACCCAGCTACTCAGGAGGCTGAGGCAGGAGAATCACTTGAACCCGGGAGGCGGAGGTTTTCAGTAGCCGAGATCGCGCCACTGCACTCTAGCCTGGCGACAGAGCAAAATTCTGTCTCAAAAAAGAAAAAGAAAAAAAATGTAATTGTGGACACATTAGATATCATATATTTGTTAAAACCCATAGAATGGCAGCCAGGCACAGTGGTTCACGCCTGTAATCCCAGCACTTTGGGAGGCCGAGCCAGGCAGATCACCTTAGGTCGGGAGTTCAAGACCAGCCTGACCAACATGGGGAAACCCTGTCTCTACTAAAAATACAAAATTAGCCACGTGTGGTGGCGCATACCTGTAATCCCAGCTACTCGGGAGGCTGAGGCTGGAAAATAACTTGAACCCCAGAGGCGGAGGTTGCAGTGAGCCTAGATAGCGCCATCGCACTCCAGCCTGGGCAACAAGAGTGAAACTCCATCTCAAAAAAAACAAAAAGCAAAAAAACGAAAACATAGAACGTACAACACCAAGAGTGAACCCCAATGTAAATGATTACCTATAATTAATAATAATGTATCAATATTGGTTCATCAATTGTAACAAGTGTGTCACACCAATGCAAGATGCTAATAATGGGGGAAACTAAAGGAAGGGAGGTGAAAGGAGTAATATCTGGGAACTTCCTGGACTTTCTGCTCAATTTTCTGTAAACCTGCTGGTTCTGTAAAATTGCTCTTTTTAAAGTCTGCTGTTTAAAAGACAATAGTATAATTCAACTTGAAAAATAAAGGTAAAGGCTGGGTACAGTGATCATGCCTGTAATCCCAGCACTTTGGGAGGCCGAGGCGGGCAGATTCTCTGAGGTCGGGAGTTCCAGACCAGCCTGACCAACATGGAGAATCCCCGTCCGTCTCTACTAAAAATTCAAAATTAGCCAGGCGTTGTGGCGCATGCCTGTGATCCCAGCTATTTGGGAGGCTGAAGCAGGAGAATCGCTTGAATCCAGAAGGCAGAGGTTGTGGTGAGCCGAGATCACGCTATGGCACTTCAGCCCGGGCAACAAGAGCAAAACTCCATCTAGAAACAAATAAATAAATAAATACAAATAAATAAAGGTAAATAAATCAAGAAGAGGCCAGGTGCAATGGCTCATGCCTGTAATCTCAGCACTTTGGAAGCCCGAGGCTGGCAGAACACTTGAGTCCAGGAGTTATCCTTGACAACATAGTGAATGCCGTCGCTACAAAACGAAAAAAAAAACACACACACACACACACAAAATTGGCTGGGCCCAGGGGCTCATTCTTGTAATCCCAGCACTTGGGAGGCTGAGGCGAGAGGATCACTGGAGCTCAGGGATTTGAGACCAGCCTGGGCAATATAGTGAGGCCCCATCTCTAGAAAAAATACAAAATCAGTTGGGCATGGTGGTGCAGCTATTCGGGAGTCTGAGATGGGAGGATCACTTGAACCTAGGAGGTTGAGGCTGCAGTCAACCATGATTACACCACTGTACTCCATCCTGGGTGACAGAGTGAGACCCTTCCTCAAACAAATAAACAAACAAAAAAAAAGCAGTGAAAGGAATGTAAAGATGTCCTCCAAAATTCTCATTTTCTCATTATGATGCTTCAATAATACTTTTATCCAACTATTAAATATCAAATTATTTCTAAATAATTTGGGGGTCTCCCCTGTTTTGCTACTGGCCCTAAACTCTACTGGGTAATCTAACCCTGATACAGTTCATTTCTTTAGCAAACATTTATTTGCTCAACAAATATTTACATGTTGATATTTTCCAAGTGCCAAGCATTGTGTTTGGTTCTAAGAAGACAAAGGTTACCTTAAAAAGAAAAAAAAAAAGCCGGGCGCGGTGGTTCACACCTGTAATCCCAGCACTCTGGGAGGCTGAGGCGGGCGGATCACGAGGTCAGGAGATGGAGACCATCCTGGCTAACACAGTGAAACCCCGTCTCTACTAATAAATACAAAAAATTAGCCAGGCATAGTGGTGGGCGCCTGTAGTCCCAGCTACTTGGGAGGCCGAGGCCGGAGAATGGCGTGAACCCCGGAGGCGGAGCTTGCAGCGAGCCGAGATCGTGCCACTGCACTCCAGCCTGGGCGACAGAGCGAGACTCCGTCTCAAAAAAAGAAAAGTGTACATATATATGTGTGTGTGTGTGTATATATATATATATCTGCCTTCAAGGAATTTACACGAGGGGTTGGGGAAATGACAAGCAAATCTCATTCTTGTAAAAACGAGCCCAGAGTCATCGGTACATGGGGGATTAAGTGGCTTCATCACAGAGACAGAGACTTGCTGGGGCTTGAAGAGAAGCTAGTCTGCCAAGTAGGTGAGGGAAGGAGGAAAGGCATGCCTGGCAGAGTACAACTGGGTGAGCAGGGTGTGCCCTCCAGTTCTGGGAGCTAGATATCACCCTGCTTGGGCAGGCTGGATCTGGAGTTAGAGGTAGAAAAGCAGACAGAGACCAGATCTGGGGGCTTCCGAAAAGCTCCTTCTTTGCCGGGTGCAGTGACTCACGCCTGTAATTCCAGCATTTTGGGAGGCCGACTCAGGCAGATCACTTGAGGTCAGGAGTTGGGAGACCAGCCTGACCGACATGGTGAAACCCCATCTCTACTAAAAATATAAAAATTACCTGGGCATGGTGGCGGGTACCTGTAATCCCAGCTACTCCGGAGGCTGAGGCATGAGAATCTCTTGAACCTGGGAGGGGGAGGTGGCAGTGAGGTGAGATCATGTCACCGCACTCCAGACTGGGTGACAGACTGAGACTCTGTCTCAAAAAAAATAAAGAAAGAAAGCCTCTTCTCGTAAGTTTACTCTATCTGAGTGTGACCGAGAGCCTCTTAGGCAAGGGAGGCTCTTGGTCAGAAATGAGTTGTTTGGTGACATGAAATGTCCCCTGGCAGCTTTGGAGGAGGCTGGACTGAAGGCAACTGGACCAGGTCCAGGGCTATTGCTGCAAGGAAGGCGTGACCCAGGAAAGGAGCAGAGGAAGGCATGGATTTGCCAGAACCTGGAGGTGGAACCGACAGGACTTACTGACTGGTCATAGGTCCAAGAGCATGAGAAGGAGGAGGCAGGCTGATTCCCAGGTTCTAGATGGTTGCTGGGAGGATCCTGGGTCAGGAAACCAGCAAGGAGCTGCAGGAGGGAAGGAGGAGATGACCAGTAGGTCTAGGACCCACTGACTCCCAGGGCATGTGGATGCCCAGGTAGAGGTGGTGAGTCAGCCACTGCATGGGCAGAACTGGAGTTCTAGAGAGAGGATGGGTGAGAATAAAAGCAGGGAGCATGATGCGGATTTGAGTGTCCAGGCAGGAGACAATGGAAGGACTGCACCAGTGAGATCACCTTTGCAAAAATTATGACAGTGAGAGAAATCTGATACGGCTGATTCCATCTTGCTGCTTCTTTTTTTTTTTTTGATGGAGTCTAGCTCTGTCACCAGGCTGGAGTGCAGTCATACAATCTTGGCTCACTGCAATCCGCCTCCCGGGTTCAAGTGATTCTCCTGCCTCAGACTCCCAAGTAGCTGGGACTACAGGCGCCCACCACCACACCCAGCTAATTTTGTATTTTTAGTAGAGGCAGGGTTTCACCGTGTTAGCCAGGAAGGTCTTGATCTCTTGACCTCGTTTTCTACCTGCCTCGGCCTCCAAAGTACTGGGATTACAGGCGTGAGCCACCATACCCGGCCCCATCTTGCTTCTAACCTCACAAGCTGTCCTTATTCATTCCTGGGGATAGGCAAGCAAACTATGGGAGGAATTTATAGTTTAAGTTTATTTGATTTCATTTGATTTTTGAGATGGATCTGTTCCCCAGGCTGGAGTACAGTGATGCGATCTCAGCTCACTGCAACCTCCACCTCCTGGGCTCAAGCAATTCTCCTGCCTCAGCCTCCTGAGTAGCTAGGATTACAGCCACCCAGCACCACGCCCAGCTAATTTTTGTATTTTTAGTAGAGATGGGATTTCACCATGTTGGCCAGGCTGGTCTCGGACTCCTGAACTCAGGTGATCTGCCCACCTCAGCCTCCCAAAGTGGTGGGATTACAGGCATGTGCCACCACACCCACCTATAGTTTAACTTTAAAGCAATCATGGTAAGAGTCCCTTCTCAAACCCAACTCCCTCCTTGCTCAGGGACTGACATCAACTTTATAAAACTAACAAATTAGCCACAAGGTTAGAATGATGGCTCAGGAAACACATAGCCAGAGGCTATAAGATTTATAACCTCCCCAACTGCTCCTATATTGATAGCATCACTATTGTAAAACCTAAGATTGGAGTTTCAGGTATTTTTCAGACCCTGAACTCTGATGGACCAGCCAGCACCATCCAGATCAGTAGCCCATACCAAGAAACTGGTTCAACTGGTCTTGTGATCCCATCCAGGAACTGACTCAGGGAAAGAAGACAGCTTTGACCCCCTATAATTTTATCATCAACCCAACCAATCAGCATTCCACAGTCCCTATTCCCACCATTTGTCAAACTATCCTTGAAAAACCCTAGCCTTCATATTCTGAGGGAGGTAGATTCAAGAATTATTTCCTGTCCTTCTGCTTGACGGGCCCTGTGATTATTAAACTTTTTTTTTTTTTTTTTTTTTGAGATCGAGTCTTGCTCTGTTGCCCAGGCCAGAGTGCAGTGGCATGATCTCATCTCACTGCAATCTCTGCCTCCTGGGTTCAAGCAATTCTCCTGCCTCAGCCTCCTGAGTACCTGGGATTACAGGCACCTACCATCATGCTTAGTTAATTTTAGTATTTTTAGTATAGATGGGGTTTCACCATGTTAGCCAGGCTGATCTCAAACTCCTAACCTCAGGTGATGCACCCACCTTGGCCTCCCAAAGTGCTGGGATTACAGGTGTGAGCCACCACACCCAGCCTAAACTCTTTCTTTGCTTCAAGACCTGCTGTTCTCAGTGCACTGCCTTTTCTGGGCAGTGAGCAGGAAGAACCTGTTGGGTGATTACACTGGTCCCTCCTCTGCAATGTGCATTCACACCATAAACAGTTACTGTCAACTAGGCATGGCAGCTCACACCTGTAATCCTAGTACGTTGGGAGGGTAAGGCAGGAGACTCCTTAACTGAAGACCAGCGTTGGCAACAAAGTGAAATCCCGTCTAATAAAAAAATCATCTGAGTATGGTGGCACGCACCTGTGTCAGAAACATTTGAACCAGAGCAACTTCATCTTGAATAGAGGCTGGGTAAAACGAGGCTGAGAATACTGGGCTGCCTTCCAAGGAGGTTAGGCATTCTTAGTCACAGGATGAGATAGGAGGTCGGCACAAGGTACAGGTCATAAAGACCTTGATGGTAAAACAGTTTGCGGTAAAGAAGCTGGGTAAAACCCACCAAAACCAAAACCAAGATGGCAATAAAAGTGACTTCTGGTTGTCCTCACTGCTCATTATACACGAATTATAATGCATTAGCATGCTAAAAGACACTCCCACCAGTGCCATTACAGTTTACAAATTGCCACAGCAACATCAAGAAGTTGCCCTATATTGTCTAAAAAGGGGAGGAACCCTCAGTTGCAGGAATTCCCCCCCTTTCCTGGAAAACTCGTAAATAATTCACCTCTTGGTTAGCATATAATCAAGAAGTAGCTGTAAGTATATTCAGTCAAGCAGCCCATGTTGCTGCTCTGCTTATAGACAAGCCATTCTTTTATTCCTTTACTTTCTTAATAAACTTGCTTTCACTTTACTCTATGGACTTGCCTTGAATTCTTTCTTGTGCAAGATCCAAGAACCCTCTCTTGGGGTCTGGATTGAGACTTTTTTCCAGCAAGACCTGTGGTCCCAGCTATTTGGGAGGCTGAGGTGGGAGGATCACTTGAGCCTAGGAAGTTGAGGCTTCATTGAGCTATAATTGTGCCACTGCACTCCAGCCTGGGCAACAAAGCGAGACAGATGGAGGCAGTGGAAATAAACAAAGACCAGCCAAATGAGAACAAACAGAAGCTACTTATTCGGAGCTTTCTGTAGCAAGGGAGCCAGTGTTTTGGCAAAGATGCCAAGGCGGGCAGAGAAATAGGAAAGTTTTAGAGTGGAGAAAGGGAAGGCTTCAGGTGCTCCCTGATTGGGGACTGTTGACCTGGGGAAGCTGTAGCTGTACTAACTGAAAGTGGATGTCCTATGTGATTGGCTGGGGGTGCCTGTTTGACTTTTTCTGGTTGGCCCTAAGTTAGAAGTAGAGACAAAAATTAGAGAAGCTGTCAGCTATTAATCAAGTCCTGGCCATTTGGGGCCAATCATCACAAGAGTTATTGTTTGGTTTCTGGGACCGGTCGCTAGAGAAAGTGATCCTACTTCCAACAAGTCAAGTTGTGAGGAATAGCAGGCTGGCCTGCTGGATTGGTTTCCTGGGCTGGTTGCTGCAGGTTGTGGGTCTGAGTTCTATTCAGACACAGTCCTGGCCCTCATGGAGCTTACATTCAAAGAGACAAAACAAGCATTCCGAAAGCAAGCAGAAGTGTTACCAAGACTCCTTCATACAGTGCTAAGGGTCTATGAAAAAAATGAACTACTTGATCTTCAGCTCATTTCCTGACATACAGCTACTGAAACTCTTGGAATGTCCAGAATGATATGAGTGTCTCTCATATGCTAATGAGATAGCTGGTGGCAGAGGGCCTCTCATAGCTCAGGATGGGGGCTGGTCACCAGAAAGACTAAGGCATGATTAGAGGATTGGAACTTTCAGTTCCACCCTGTATAAAATTTTACAGGGACTGCCATGCTCATTTGTTTATACAGTGTTTATGGGGCTGCTTTTATGAAATAATTGAATAATCGACCCCTCCAAACATCATGTTGAAATTTAATTCCCAATGTTGAAGGTGGGATCTAAGGCCGGGCGCGGTGGCTCAAGCCTGTAATCCCAGCACTTTGGGAGGCCGAGGCGGGCGGATCACAAGGTCAGGAGATCGAGACCACAGTGAAACCCCGTCTCTACTAAAAATACAAAAAATTAGCCAGGCGCGGTGGCGGGCGCCTGTAGTCCTAGCTACTCAGGAGGCTGAGGCAGGAGAATGGCGTGAACCCAGGAGGCGGAGCTTGCAGTGAGCCGAGATCGCACCACTGCACTCCAGCCTGGGCAACAGCGTGAGACTCCGTCTCAAAAAAAAAAAAAAAAAAAAAAAAAAGAAGGTGGGATCTAATAAGAGATATTTGGATCATGGGGGTGGATCCTTCATGAACAGATAACGCCCTGGGATGGGGGACTGAGTGAGTTCTCCTTCTTTTAGTTCCCAACAGAGCAAATTGTTAAAGAGAGCCTCATGATCGAGAGTGGTGGCTCACACTTGTAATTCCAGCACTTTAGGAGGCCGAGGTGGGCGGATCACAAGGTCAGTAGTTCGAGGTCAGGTAGCCAACACAGTGAAACCCTGTCTCTACTAAAAATACAAAAATTAGCTGAACGTGGTGGCAGACGCCTGTAATCCCAGTTACTTGGGAGGCTGAGGCAGGAGAATCGCTTGAACCCAAGAAACAGAGGTTGCGGTGAGCCGAGATTACAACACTGCACTCCGACTCCAGCCTGGGTGAAAGAGCTAGACTCCATCTCAAAGAAAAAAAAAAAAAAAAAAGCCTCACTCCAGTCTGGGCAAACATAATGAGATCCCCAACACTCTCTCTCTCTCTCTCTCTCTCTCTCTCTCTCTCTCTCTCTGTATATATATATATATATATATATATATATATATATATATATATATATATTTTTTTTTAATTAGCTGGACATGGTGGCACACCAATAGTCCCAGCTACCTAGGAGTTCAAGGATGCAGTGAGCTACGATCACACCACTGCACTCCATCCTGGTGACAGACCGAGATCCTGTCTCAATAAAAAAGAATAAAAGTAAAAATAAAAATTAAAAAGAGCCTGCACTCTCCATCTCTCTCTTGCTTCCTCGCTCTCCATGTAATCTCTGCACTCAGGAGCTCCCCTTTGCCTTCTACCGTGAGTAGAAGAAGCCTGAGGCTCTCACCAAATGGCCAGTTTTCCAGCCAGCAGAATCATAAGCCAAATACACTCTTTTCTTCACAAATTACCAGTCTCAGGTATTCCTTTGTAGCAATACAAACAGACTAAGACATTCCTCTACAGAAGGTCTGTCAACTCCTGATCTAGGCAAACTGACTATGGCATCTGCTCCCTTAACCAGTACACTAGACTGCCTCCTGGGCCTCAGCTAGCAGTGATGATAAATGCGGTGTGTTTTGACCCTCCAGCAAGATGCATCCTTTGGAGAGAAGGGACATGACCCTTCTTAGGTACAGTTTTTTTGGTTTTTTGTTTTTTTGAGATGGAGTTTCGCTCTTGTTGCCCGGGCTGGAGTGCAATGACACAAACTTGGCTCACCGCAACCTCCACCTCCCGGGTTCAAGTAATTATCTTGCCTTAGCCTCCTGAGTAGCCGGGATTACAGGCATGCGCCACCATGCCCGGCTAATTTTTTTTCTTTTCTTTTTTTTTTTTTTTTGAGATGGAGTCTCGCTCTGTCACCCAGGCTGGAGTGCAGTGGCACAGTCTCAGCTCACTGCGACTTCTATCTCCCAGGTTCAAGTGATTCTCCTGCCTCAGCCTCCCAAGTAGCTAGGACTACCGGCATGTGCCACCATGCCTGGCTAATTTTTGGTATTTTTAGTAGAGACGGGATTTCACCGTGTTAGCCAGGATGGTCTCCATCTCCTGACCTCATGATGCACCCGCCTTGGCCTCCCAAAGTGCTGGGATTACAGGTATGGACCACCTCGCCCGGCCTTAGTTACAGTTTTTATAGTAATATACTTGGATTTTTTAATGAACATTTGTCTCAAGAACTGAACCGTAATGTCATAGCTAAAATGTGATGCATAGAAGACAATATACGAGTAAATCTTTGTAACTTTGGGCGAAGCAAAGCCTTCTTAGATATGACACCAAAACACAAATGACAAAAGAAAAAAATAGGGCTGGGTGCAAGTGGCTCATGCCTGCAGTTCCAGCACTTTGGGAGGCTTGCTTGAGCCCAAGGAGTTTGAGACCAGCCTGGGCAACACGGCAAAACAAATCTCTACAAAAAATACAAAAATTAGCCAAGCATAGTGGCATGCACCTGTAGTCCCAGCTACTAGGAAGTCTGAGTGGGAAGGATCACTTTAGCCCAGGAGGTTGAGACTACAGTGAGCCATGATTGCACCACTGCACTCCAGCCTGGGTAACAGAGCAGGCCCCGGTCCCAAAAAATATAAGAAAAAAAAATAGATAAATTGGACTAAAAAAAGTAGAGATGCCGGGCGTGGTGGTTCATGCATGTAATCCCAGCACTTTGGGAGGCCAAGGCGAGTGGATCACGAGGTCAGGAGACAGAGACCATCCTGGCTAACATGGTGAAACCCCATCTCTACTAAAAAATACAAAAATTAGCCAGGCGTGGTGGCACGCGCCTGTAGTCCTAGCTACTCGGGAGGCTGAGGCAGGAGAATCGTTTTAACCCAGGGGGCAGAGGTTACAGGGAGCCGAGATCGTGCCACTGCACTCAAGCCTGGGTGACAAAGCGAGACTTCTTCTCAAAAAAAAAAAAAGTAGAGATGTCTAGGCTTCACCCTCAGAAATCCAGATTTAAATGAGTTGCAGTAGGATTCAAGCATCTGTATATTTTTAAAACCTTCACACTGATTCCAAGTATAGCACCCACTGCCTCTTTTGGCAAATTACATGTATTTATCCCTGGATTACTGCACACACTTGCTGATGGACAGTAGATTTTGAGCTGCTCTCAGTCTGAAACTCAATTCACTTAATCGGTTCCTGTGCCTGCCACAAAGCTGAGCTGTTGACTATAAATAGCCACAAAAGACTGGAGTCTGTTCTCTTGCTCATGAACCCTTCTAAGTGTTAGACTCTGTCATCCAAAAGACCACCAAGATGGCTAAGTAACAGGAGAGTTGTATTTGGTGACATCAGTTCACAAACCAGGAAGAGATAGTCTCCTGAATGTGTGGAAGCTGCTCTGTCTTTGAAGGGAGAAAGGGCAGGTTGGGTTTTATGCCTTACAGGGCCTGTATTACACAGTAGAATCATACATATTCAGCAGGTTTGGGGAAAAGACTATGCATATTTATGAGGGGAATTAAGTACATGCACAATGAGTAAACACATGTGTAACATACATCCCATGTTCACATTGGGGTGGGATTTTAGCAGTAAAGTGAGGTGGAATTTGGTTCTCTATGTCAAAAGGTGAGCTATAGGACACAAAGACATTTTGTGTGCGGCCTCTGTAAGCTGACTGAAACTGCTTCAGGTCTGCGGTTGCTCATCAGAAGACAATGTCTGTAAGGTCAGCCCTCTGTCCAATCAGAGTTATAGTGATCTGGGTGTAAATCAAAGTTAGGAGGGGTATGATAATTTGCCTTGACAGCTCCTATTGTTAGGGAGTTTAGCAAGAGCGTGGTTTTTCTTGCAGCCATAGAAATTTAGGAATTTAGGAAGGAATTCATGCCAGCCAATACCTAAACCCGTGACCTGTAGGTAACTTTTATTTCCTTATCCTTAAAGTCTATCTTTTTTTTTTTTTCTTAGATGGAATCTCGCTCTGTCACCCAGACTAGAGTGCAGTGACACAATCTCAGCTCACTGAAACCTCCGCCTCCCAAGTTCACGCCATTCTCCTGCTTCAGCCTCCTGAGTAGCTGGGATTACAGGCACGCCCCACCACGCCCGGCTAATCTTGGTATTTTAGTAGAGACGGGTTTTCCCCATGTTGATCAGGCTGATCTCGAACTCCTGACCTCGGGATCCACCCGCCTCAGCCTCCCAAAGTGCTGGGATTACAGGCGTGAGCCACCGCACCGGTAGGGTCCATTTTAATCAAGAGGAGTCTGTTTTGGGCTCTCAGATGACTCAGTCTCAAAAAAAAAAAAAGAAAAGAAAAGAAAATCCATGTAAAACTTGTTTGTTTTCAATTTATGTATTTATTTTTTTTTTTTTTGAGATGGAGTTTCATTCTTGTTGCCCGGGCTGGAGTGCAATGGCGTGACCTCGGCTCACTGCAACCTCCGCCACCCGGAGTTCAAGTGATTCTCCTGCCTCAGCCTCCCAAGTAGTTGAGATTACAGGCACACGCTACCATGCCCAGCTAATTTTTGTATTTTTAGTAGAGATGGGCTTTCTCTATGTTGGTCAGGCTGGTCTTGAACTCCTGACCTCAGGTGATCCGCCGGCCTCGGCCTCCCAGTGTTGAGATTACAGGCGTGAGCCACCGCACCAGGCCAAAACTTTTATTTTTTGAGAGAGAGAAAGACAGAGAATCTTACCCTGTCACCAAGGCTGGAGTGCAGTGGCACAATCACAGCACACCGTAGCCTCTACCTCTTGGACTCAAGTAATCCTCCCACCTCAGCCTCCCAAAGTCTATTATTGCAGGAGTGTGCCACCATGCCCAGCCTCCTATATAACTTTTGACTCCCCCATAACTTAACTACTAATAGACTACTATTGACCAGAGAAGCCTTACTGATAACCTAAAGCCAATTAATGCATGTTTTGTTTTGTTTTGCTTGTTTTTGAGACTGAGTCTCACTCTGTTGCCCAGACTGGAGTGCAGCGGTGTGATCTCAGCTCACTGCAATCTCCGCCTCCTGGGTTGGGAGGTTGAGACAGGAGAATCGCTTGAACCCAGGAGGTGGAGCTTGCAGTGAGTCGAAATTGTGCCACTGTACTCCAGCCTGGGCTACAGAGCAAGCCTCCGTTTCAAAAAAGAAAAAAGTCTTCAACTCATTGTCTTCACAGTGAGGAAGCTGAGAGGAGGTGGAAGAGGAGGTGTTGGTCTCACTGTCTTAGTGATACAGGAGATAGAAAGAAATTATTTAGGCAGATAATGAGGGCAAGAAAGTCTTCAGCAGAACTTTCCCTTCTAACAAAAAACAGCCCAAGAAATCTCTTCCATTCTAACAACAAGCAGGCTGGAAGATCAGGCTGCAAACATAGATAAGGAAACTGGAAGATTGCACGGGGGAATGTCACAGCTGCATAGATAGAAAGGGCTACCTGGGGTCAGGCAGGTCCACCATGGGGGCTCCACTTTCCCTTTTTTGTTAGCCCATGCACAGTATGAAAGAAATAAGCAACATGGAGTAGCTCAGGCAGAGGACCCACCTGCATAATGAACAATGGAGGTGGGGGCTGCCAGAGATTTGAGCCCTGTGCATATGACACACCGGGTCCTAACCAGTTTTTTGTGCCCTATGTAGAACAAATACCGCCTCCCACTAGTTCATCTATAAAAACCCTTGCAATTCACTGAGTTTCAGCAACCCATTTTTCCAGGACCCCTCTCTGTAGCAGGGAGCTATTCTCTTTCTTTCACCTATTAAATTTCTGCTCTAAACCTCACATTTTGTATGTGTCCATGTCCTTGATCTCTATGGCCATGAGACCAAGAACCTCAAGTGTCACCCCAGACATTGAGGCTGCTTCATTGGGGTAGCAGATCCACATAGAAGTGGACACCTGCTCATTTCAAACCCGTGTTGTTCAAGAGTCCACTGTGTGTAACTGTTGGTTCTATTTATTCGGTGAACCCTGTTACTCCCTGTCTTCTGCCTCACTTTATTTTATTTTATTTTGTTATGGAGTCTCACTCTGTTGCCCAGGCTGGAGTGCAGTGGTGCAATCTTGGCTCACAGCAAACTCCACCTCCTGGGTTCAAGTGATTCTCCTGCCTCAGCTTCCCAAGTAGCTGAGATTACAGGTGCTCACGACCACACCTGACTAACTTTTGTATTTTTAGTAGAGACGGGGTTGGTTTCACCACATTGGCCAGGCTGGTGTTGAACTCCTGCCCTCAAGTGATCCGCCTGCCTCAGCCTCCCGAAGTGCTGGGATTACAGGCATGAGCCACCTCACTCTTCTTTCTGCTCTCAGATGTTGCCACGTTCTTTCCCACTTCAGGGACCCTTTTTTTCTTTCTTTCTTTCTTTTTTTTTTGAGATGGAGTCTCACTCTGTAGCCCAGGCTGGGGTGCAGTGGCGCGATCTTGACTGAGTGCAACCTCTGCCTCCAGGGTCCTGGTTCAAGCAATTCTCCTGCCTCAGCCTCCCTAGTAGCTGAGATTACAGGAATGTACCACCATGCCCAGCTAATTTTTGTATTTTTAGTAGAGACAGGCGTTTCACCATGTTGCCCAGGCTGGTCTTGAACTCCTGACCTCATGATCCGCCCACCTCGACCTCTCAAAGTGCTGGGATTACAGGTGTGAGCCACCAAGCCCAGCCAAGGGACCTTTGCTTCTGTAATAGCCGATAATCTTTTCCCCCTCACCAAATCTCCATCTAGTCCCTTCTTCCTCATCCCCTAAGACCCAGCTAATGTAATTTTCCTTGGACTTCCACTATAAATGATATCCTAGATATTTTCTCTCACATATACAATTGGGATTGTACATATGCAACACAGAGACAAGTTTCTTAACACAGCTTTGGGTTGTACATGGACTTACTTGCAGTTATCTCTTTCTCATGCCAGCTCTGAAGCTCCTTGAGGGTAAAGAGTATGTCTATTTTATTCACCATTGCATATAATAGGTACCTTACAACATATTTATTAAATGAGCAAAGCAGCCTGACGCAGTGGCTCATGCCTATAATCCCATCACTTTGAGAGGCCAAGGCAAATGGTATCACTTGATCTCAGGAGTTTGAGACCAGCATGGGCAACCTGGCGAAATCCCATCTCTACAAAAAAGTTGTCTAAAAAATTAGCTAGGGTCGGATGTGGTGGTTCGTTCCTATAATCTCAGCATTTTGGGAGGCCAAGGCAGGTGGATCACCTGAGGTCAGGAGTTCAAGACCAGCCTGGCCAACATGGTGAAACCCCATCTCTACTAAAAATACAAAAATCAGTCAGACGTGGTGGCACGTGCCTATAGTCCCAGCTATCGGGAGGCTGAGGCAGGAGAATCGCTTGAACCTCAGAGGCAGAGGTTGCAGTGAATTGAGATCATGCCACTGCATTCCAGCCCGGGCAACAGAGCCAGACTCTCTCGGGAAAAATAAATAAATAAATAAATAAATAAATAAATAAATAGAAATTTTAAAAAGAAATAAAAATAAAAAATAAATTAGCCAGGTGTGGTGGCATGTGCCTGTAGTCCCAACTACTTGGGAAGCTGAAGTGGGAGGATTGCTTGAGCCCAGAAGGTTGAGACTGCAGTGAGCCTATGTCACACCACTGTACTCCAGCCTGACTGACAGAGCAAGACCCTGTCTCAAAAAAAAAAAAAAAAGAAAAAAAGAAAAAAAAAGAAAAAAAATGAGCAAACCTAGTCATTTTGATGGCCAATGTTTGACATGTATTTTAGAGAGAAAACAAAATTGGTCCCTTGCCTAGTATATGGTGTTGTTTTGCTATATAATTTACGGTCTACGTGTAACAAAACAGAAGAAAGCAATATTTAAAAACTGCCAGCAGGCAAAAATTAGCCTTACCACACACCAATCCTGCCTGGGTTCCCTCCAGGCTTGGAAAAACCATTTAGAAGCAATTGCCGAAACTTTGTTTGCAGCCTAATTAAATAACCAGCTCTCACCAGGAGTTTTAATGGCAAGCCTAAGAGGTCCAGAAAGTTTTTAAGGCTTAATGACCTGCATATGCTTTCAGCCCTACAGGATTCTTTAATATCTGCATAATTTTCTCTATGGGAATGCTTTATCTGAATAGACTGTTTTGCTTTAGAAAACATTTTTGCAAACTTTCTAACAAAATATTCCAAGGCCAGGCGCGGTGGCTCAAGCCTGTAATCCCAGCACTTTGGGAGGCCGAGACGGGCGGATCACGAGGTCAGGAGATCGAGACCATCCTGGCTAACACGGTGAAACCCCGTCTCTACTAAAAATACAAAAAACTAGCCGGGCGAGGTGGCGGGCGCCTGTAGTCCCAGCTACTCAGGAGGCTGAGGCAGGAGAATGGCGTAAACCCGGGAGGTGGAGCTTGCAGTGAGCTGAGATCCGGCCACTGCACTCCAACCTGGGCGACAGAGCGAGACTCCGCCTCAAAAAAAAAAAAAAAAAAATTCCAGACAAGTTATAATCCCAGTGATAACAGAGCTTCCTACTGCAATACATGAGTTAATGAACACAAAGAGGCTTGTGGAATGTCTGACATATAGCAGGTGCTTAATAAATGGTAGTTGCACGGGTGCAGTGCCTCCAGCCTGTAATGTGGTGCAATCTCAGTTCAATGCAATCTCCACCTCCTGGGTTCAAGCGATTCCCCTGCCTCGCCTCCCGAGTAGCTGGGACTACAGGCATGCACCACCACACCCAGCTAATTTTTTGTATTTTTTTAGTAGAGACGGGGTTTCACCATGTTGGCAGGATAGTCTCGATCTCCTGACCTCGTAATCCACCTGCCTTGGCCTCCCAAAGTTCTGAGATTACAAGCGTGCCCAGCCACGAGACAAGGTCTCATTCTGTTGCTGAGGCTGGAGTGCAGTGGTGTAATCATGGCTCACTGCAGCCTCAAACCCCTGGGTTCAAGTGATCCTCCTGCCTCAGCCTCTCCAGTAGCTGGGACTATAGGCACACACCATCCCACCTGACTAGTGTGTTTGTTTTTTGTTTTTTTGTTTTGTTTTGTTTTTTTGGAAATGGCTTTTTGCTATGTTGCCCAGGTTGGTCTTGAATTCCTGGCCCCAAGTGATCCTCCCGCCTTGGTCTCCCAAAGTGATGGGATTACAGGTATGAGCCACTGTACCCAGCCTATACCTATTTTTCTATGTATTTGAAGCACTGTTAAAAAAAAAAAAAAAAGGTATAATTTGGAAATTCAGTGGCACAAGTTACACTGCCATAACTGAGGGATATCATACAGTTAAAAAAAAAACAAAAACAAAAAACAGTCTCTCTGAACCTATCTTGGTTCAGGAGTCTGCCCAATAAAAAAAATCATAATAATAGTCTAGGCACTGTGTGCTCATGACTGTAATTCCAACACTTAACACTTTAGGAGACTGAGGTGGGAGGGTTGCTTGAGGCCTATGTGTTCAAGACCAGCCTGAGCAACATAGTGAGGCCCCATCTCTACAAAAACATTTTTTTAAATTAGCAGGGGAAAACTGGGTGCGGTCGTTCACCCCTGCAATCCCAGTACTTTGGGAAACCAAAGCGGCCAAATCACTTGAGGTCAGGAATTTGAGACTAGGCTTGCCAGCAAGGTAAAATCCCGTCTTTACTAAAAATAAAAATAAATAAATAAATAAATAAATAAAATTAGCCAGGTGTGCTGGTGTGCACCTGTGGTCCCAGCTACTCGAGAGATGGAGGCAGGAAAATTGCTTGAATCTGGGAGGCACAGGTTGCATGAGCCGAGATCACGCCACTGCACTCCAGCCTGCGTGAGAGCAAGACCCTGTCTCAAAAAAAAAAAAAAAAAAGGAAAGAAAAATAAAAAATTAGCAGGACGCAGTTGTATGCAACTGTAGTCCCAGATACTCAGCAGGCTGAGGTGGAAGGAGGATCCCTTGAGCCTAGGAGTTCCAGGCTGCAGTGAGCTATGGTACTCTCAACCCGGGCAACAGAGTGAGAACCTGTCCTCCCTGCCAAAATAATAATAATAATAATAATAATAATTGTTCTCGGGCCGGGCGCGGTGGCTCAAGCCTGGAATCCCAGCACTTTGGGAGGCCGAGACGGGCGGATCACGAGGTCAGGAGATCGAGACCATCCTGGCTAACGCGGTGAAACCCCGTCTCTACTAAAAAATACAAAAAACTAGCCGGGCCAGGTGGCGGGCGCCTGTAGTCCCAGCTACTCGGGAGGCTGAGGCAGAATGACGTAAACCCGGGAGGCGGAGCTTGCAGTGAGCTGAGATCCGGCCACTGCACTCTAGCCTGGGCGACAGAGCGAGACTCCATCTCAAAAAAAAAAAAAAAAAAAAAAAAAAATTGTTCTCCCATTTCAAACACTGCATTACATAATTGTACCTGCCCAAGGAAGTGTTTGTGAAAGTGTGATCACCAGACTGGCAGATTCAGCTACACTTTGTTAAAAATACAAATTCTCGGGTGGGAGAAATCAGCCTTGCCAACAAGGTAAAATCCCATCTCTACTAAAAATTTAAAAAAAAAAAAAAAAAAAAAAAAAAAAAAGGCCGGGCGCGGTGGCTCAAGCCTGTAATCCCAGCACTTTGGGAGGCCGAGACGGGCGGATCATGAGGTCAGGAGATGGAGACCATCCTGGCTAACATGGTGAAACCTCGTCTCTACTAAAAAATACAAAAAACTAGCCGGGCGAGGTGGCGGGCGCCTGTAGTCCCAGCTACTCGGGAGGCTGAGGCAGGAGAATGGCGTAAACCCGGGAGGCGGAGCTTGCAGTGTGCTGAGATCGCGCCACTGCACTCTAGCCTGGGCGACTGAGCGAGACTCTGTCTCAAAAAAAAAAAAAAAAAGGCTGGGCGCGGTGGCTCAAGCCTGTAATCCCAGCACTTTGGGAGGCCGAGGCAGGCGGATCACGAGGTCAGGAGATCGAGACCATCCTGGCTGACACGGTGAAACCCCGTCTCTACTAAAAAATACAAAAAACTAGCCGGGCGAGGTGGCGGGCGCCTGTAGTCCCAGCTACTGGGGAGGCTGAGGCAGGAGAATTGCGTGAACCCGGGAGGCGGAGCCTGCAGTGAGCTGAGATCCGGCCACTGCACTCCAGCCTGGGCGGCAGAGCGAGACTCCATCTCAAAAAAAAAAAAAAAAAAAAAAAAAATTTGCTCATGCCTGTAATCCCAGCCGTTTGGGAGGTGGGAGGATCACTTGAGACCAAGAGTTGGAGACCAGCCCGGGCAACCGAGCAAAACCTGGTTTCTAAAAAATAAAAAAATAAAAATAAAAACTTAGCCGAGCATGGTGGCATGCGCCTGTGGTCTCAGCTACTTTGGGTGACTGAGGCGGGAGGATCACTGGAACCCAGGAGTTCAAGGCTACAGTGAGCTGTAATGACACCATCACATTATAGCCTGAGCCAAATTCTCAAGCCCTACCCAGACCTGATGAGTCAGAAAACTCAGGAGGGTGGAGCCCAGCGATCTGTGTGGGGTTTTTGTTTGTTTTGCTTGGTGAGTTTTTTTTTTTTTTTTTGTAACAAACTCTCCAGGTAACTTTGTGTACACAAAAGTTTGAGAGTGGCTGCTCTAGTCTAAGGCAGTGCATCTCAGACTGCACTTCACACTAGGATTTCTTTGGCAGCTTTGAGAAATTCTAATGCTCAGGCTTCACCCACACTTATTAAATCAGAATCTGGCAATAGGACTCAGGCATCAATAGTTTTTACACATCCCGCAGGTGATTCAAGTGGGCAGGAGAATCTGAGAACCAGTGTGGTCTAGAACACGCAGCGTCACCGTCCCCTGGGTGCCTAGTAGAAATGTAGAATCTTAGGCTGGGCGCAGTGGCTCACGCCTGTAATCCCAGCGCTTTGGGAAGCCTATGCGGGTGGATCACTTGAGCCCAGGAGTTGGAGACTAGCCTGGGCAACATGGTGAAACCCCTGTCTCTAATACAAAAAATTAGCTGGGCATAGTGGTGCGCACCTGTGGCTACAGTGAGCTGTGATCGTGCCACTGCATTCTCGACTGAACCATAAAATGAGACCTTGTCTCAAAAAACACAAAAACAGGCCGGGCGTGGGGGCTCATGCCTGTAATCCTAGCATTTTGGGAGGTCGAGGTTGGCGGATCACTTGAGGTCAGGAGTTTGAGACCAGCCTGGTAAACATGTTGAAACTCCATCTCTACTAAAAATGCATTTTTTTCTTTTTCCTTTTGAGACAAAGTCATCACTCTTGTCCTCCAGGCTAGAGGGTGATGGTGCAATCTTGGCTCACTGCAACCTCTGCCTCCCGGGTTCAAGTAATTCTCTTGCCTCAGCCTCCCAAGTAGCTGGGATTACAGGCGCCTGCCACCACGCCCAACTAATTTTTCTATTTTTAGTAGAGATGGGGTTTCACCATGTTGGCCAGGCTGATCTCGAACTCCTGACCTCAGGTGATCCGCCCGCCTCAGCTTCCTAAAGTGCTGAGATTACAGGCGCGAGCCACCGCGCCCGGCCAAAAATACAAAAATTAGCTAGGCATGGTGTCGCACGCCTATAATTTCAGCTACTCGGAAGGCTGAGGCAGGAGAATCGCTTGAACCTGGGAGGCAGAGGTTGCAGTGAGCCAAGATCATGCCAGTACACTCCTGGCTGGGAGACAGCAAGACTGTCTCCAAAAAAAAACCCTCAAAAAAACAAAAATAAATCTCAGGCCCTGCCCCAGAGCTGCTGAATCTGAGTCTGCACTTTAACAAGATGGGGTGTGGGAGGGGTTACTCTCCTTTTTTTAAATTTATTATTATTATTTTTGAGACAAAGTCTTGCTCTGTCACCCAGGCTGGAGTGCAATGGTGCGATCTCGGCTCACTGCAACCTCTGCCTCCTGGTTCAAGCAATTCTCTGCCTCAGGCTCCCAAGTAGCTGGGATTACAGGTGCCCGCCACCACGACCAGCTAATTTTTTTGTATTTTTAGTAGAGATGGGATTTCACCATCTTGGCCAGGCTGGTCTTGAACTCCTGACCTTATGATCCACCCACCTCAGCCTCCCAAAGTGCTGGGATTACAGGCGTGATCCACCGGGCCCGGTCTTATTATTATTATTATTATTATTTTTAATAGAGACAAAGTATTGCTTTGTTGCCCAGGCTGGTCTCTTAACTCCTCAGCTCAAGTGATCCTCCTGCCTCAGCCTCCTAGAGTGCTCAGATTACAGGTATGAGCCACTCCTCATGGTCCTGTGACTCTCCTAAGCACATTGAAATGTGAAATGCCCTGTCCTGGAATACAAAAAACTCAATCTGAGATGTGTGTCTGAAACTGTCTGACATACAGATCAATGATTTACTGAACCCGGTACAGAGGTTGTTGCTTTCTTTCTTTCTTTCTTTCTTTTTTTTTTTTTTTTTTTTTTGAGATGAAGTCACCCAGGCTGGAGTACAGTGGCGCGATCTTGGCTCACTGCAATCTCCACCTCCCGGGTTCAGGTGATTCTCCTGCCTCCCGAATAGCTGGGACTACAGGGCACCCACCACCACACCTGGCTAATTTTTGTATTTTTTGGTAGAGATGGGGTTTCACCATCTTAGCCAAGCTAGTCTCTTTTTTTTATTTTTTATTTTTTTTTGAGACGGAGTCTCGCTCTGTCACCCAGGCTGGAGTGCAGTGGCCGGATCTCAGCTCACTGGAAGCTCCGCCTCCCGGGTTCACGCCATTCTCCGGCCTCAGCCTCCCAAGTAGCTGGGACTACAGGCGCCCACAACCGCGCCCGGCTACCAAGCTAGTCTCAAACTCCTGACCTCAAGCGATCCACCTACCTTGGCCTCCCAAAGTGCTGGGATTACATGTAGGCGGGAGCCATGAAGCCCGGCCGGCTTTCGTTTTTCTGATTCTCTGGTGACAGAGACTGTTTTCCTGCCCAACCCCCGCACCCCATCTCAGATTATCTGTCTGGGGGAGAGGAGAATGGCCTGAGAAAAGTAAATTCAATGAGCACCTCCAGGGGGCCCTAGAGACAGTGAGTAAGGGAGGAGGAAACACTTTAATTAACATTCTGATAGATTCTGTTCCTCATATTGTTAATTACTGCATTGTTTCATGGTAACTCCCAGGAGGCCTCCCGTAAACCAGCTATTTCTGGCTCTCCCTCCCCACCCTCCAATTTTTTCTCTTTACTCTTTTCTCAGCATCTTATCAGATCCCTGCTGAGCAATTTAGAAAGTGAAACCAAGCCTGAGTCAGAATTGGAATACACATTCACCTGGACTTCGTATTTCCCTGAACAGGTAGAATAAGAACCCCAGATTGCAATGGGCCTTCTGACCAAAGGCAACAGAAATGTCATTGTCCTCTTTTGTTGTTGTTGTTTGTTTGTTGTTTGTGAGATGGAGTCTCCCTCTTTTGCCCAGGCTGGAGTGCAGTGGCATGATCTCGGCTCACTGCAACCTCTGCCTCCCAGGTTCCAGCGATTCTCCTGCCTCAGCTCCCAAGTAGCTGGGACTACAGGTGCCTGCCACCACGCCTGGCTAATTTTTGTATTTTTAGTAGAGACGGGGTTTCACCATATCAGCCAGGCTGGTCTCGAATTCCTGACCTTGTGATCCGCCCACCTCGGCCTCCCAAAGTGCTGGAATTACAGGCATGAGCCACCGTGCCCAGCCTGTCTTGGAATTTTTTAACTGACAAGATCCTTTTGTACTAATCCCATTGATACACTTAAGTCTTTTTTCCTTAGCTTGAAAATGACTCATGGCTGGTTCATTTCTCTAGCATCTCCAAACCCATACTCGCTTTTGATATATGTGCGCGTATGTGCAGTCATGACAAATAAGGACTTTTAGGATGTTTTCGTATCCTGGGCAGTGGGGTATGGAAAGAGGTTAGGGCTGAGAGTAAGGACTCCTGGATCCCTTAGAGCACGTCACTCTGCTATGCTGGGTCTCTGTTTTCTCACTTCAAAAATAAGGAAGTTTGATGCCTGAGGGTGCAAATTCCAATACCTACAGGAGCCTAAGGAATAGCCTATATGGGGCTAAGCGTGGCCTCTACTCAGCCCCTCTTTCTTTGTTAACTTCTGGGAATATGGGTCCAGAATTGTCAGATTTCAAGGGAAGCAAAATAAATAAATAAATGAAATAAAATCTGGATTTCCATTTGCAATTTCTCTATTTATAAATGCCAGGAACTAACACAACTTTATTTTGCAGAATTTGGAAATTACACAAAATACTCCTGAGGCCATCGTTTACCTAGAGTCAGTCAGGTAATGACTTCTAGATTAAATGATATCCCAGGACTTTTTTTTTTTTTTTTTTTTTTTTTTTTTTTTTTTTTTTTAGACTGATTCTCACTCTATCGCCCAGGCTGGAGTGCAGTGGCGCAATCTTGGCTCACTGCAACCTCCACCTCCTGGGCTCACGCCATTCTCCTGCCTCAGCCTCCTGAGTAGCTGGGACTACAGGCGCCCACCACCACGCCTGGCTAATTTTTTGTATTTTTAGTAGAGACAGGGTTTCACCATGTTATCCAGGGTGGTCTCGATCTCCTGACCTCGTGATCCGCCCGCTTCGGCCTCCCAAAGTGCTGGGATTACAGGCGTGAGCCACCGTGCCCAGCCCAGGACTTTTTTAGTATCCAATTCTTCCCCTCTAATGCACTTGGGGGAGTCTTGGCTTCTCTCTCTCTCTCTCTCTCTCTCTCTCTCTGTCTCTTTTGTCTGTCACCCAGGCTGGAGTGCAGTGGGGCAATCACAGCTCACTATAGCTTCAATCTCTGGGGCTCAAGCGGTCCTCCCACCTGAGCCTCCTGAGTAGGTGGGACTACAGGCATATGCCACTATGGCTGTCTATTTTTAATTTTTTTTGTAGGGATGGGGTCTCACTTTGTTGCCTGTTGTTTTTTTGTGTGTGTAGTCATATCTGTGTCTCTCATTTATTCCTTCAATAAATATTTGAGTACCCATTATAAGCTGGAAACTGTTGTTGATAGACAAAAAATGAGAAGGGGTTTGTACCTTCAGGTGAGCAAATGAGACAACTAAGTCACATGCCACAGTAAATAATAAGGCTTACTGAACAACTACATTTGCTGAAAAGTCTAAGGTAAGGTGGGTCCAGGTCTTTAGCAATACACACAATCATTCTGAAGCTTGGCATTTTAATCTGTAAAATGACAATAATAATAATAATACCTCCCCATCAAGCATGTGTAAAGATTAGAGCTCTGCCTGTGAAGTGCTGAGAAGTGTCCTACCTGGCATGGGATAGATGCTTGTTTCAGTCCATGGATGCTGCTGCAACAAAATGGCGGCCAAATGTGGTGACTCACACCTGTAATCCCAACACTTTGGGAGGCGGGCAGATCACCTGAGGTCAGGAGTTCGAGACCAGCCTGGTCAACATAGTGAAACCATATCTCTACTAAAAATATAAAAATTAGCCAGGTGTGGTGGTGCATACCTGTAATCCCAGCTATTCAGGAGGCTGAGGCCAAAGAATCTCTTGAACATGGGAAGCAGAGGTTGCAGTGAGCTGAAATTGCACCATTGCACTCCAGGCTGGGTGACAGAGCAAGACTCCATCTCAAAAAAAAAAAAAAAAAAAAGATAAACTGGAGGAATTTAAACAACAGGAATTTATTTATCATAGTTCTAGAGGCTGAGAGATCCAAAACCAACGCATCAGTAGATTCGGTATCTGGGGAGGGCTCACTTCCTGGTTCACAGATGACACAACACCTTCTTGTTGTGTCCTTACATAGTGGAAGGCACAGGCAGCTTCTTGGTGCCTCTTTTACAGGGACACTAGTCTTGTTCACGAGGGCTCTGCCTTCATGACCTGATCACCTCCTGTATTAGTCCAATTTCACATTGCTGATAAAGACATGCCCGAGACTGGGTAATTTGTAAAGAAAAAGAGGTTTGATGGACTCGCAGTTCTACCTGGCTAGGGAGGTCTCACAATCATGGCGGAAGGTGAAAAGCATGTCTTATATGGCGGCAGACAAGAGAGAATGAGAGCGAAGCAAAATGGGCAACCCCTTATAAAATCGTCAAATCTCGAGACTTATTCACTACCACAAGAGTAGTATGGGGGAAACCGCCCCCATGAGTCAATTATCCCCCACCGGGGATCCCTCCTACAACACATGGGAATTATGGGAGCTACAATTCAGGATGAGATTTGGGTGGGGACACAGCCAAACCATATCACCTCCCAAACACCCAGCTTCTTACAACCATCATCTCGAGTGTTAGGATTTCAACACAGAAACTTGTGGGAAGCTGGGTGTGGTGGCTCTCGCCTGTAGTCCCAGCACTTTGGGAGGCCAAGGCGGGCAGATCACTTGAGGTCAGTAATTCAAGAGCAGCCTGGCCAACATGGTGAAACACCATATCTACTAAAAATACAAAAATTAGCTGGGCGTGGTGGTGTGTGCCTGTAATCCCAGCTACTTGGGAGGCTAAGCAGGAGAATTGCTTGAACCTGGGAGGTGGAGGCTGCAGTGAGCCAAGATTGCGCCGCTGCACTCCAGCCTGAGTGACAGAGCAAGACTCTCTCAAAAAAAATAAAAGAAAGAAAGAAATCTGTGGGGAACACATTCAGATCATAGCAATGCTCAGTCGATGCTATAATATTTAGTGTTACCACCTTCGCTCTGTTGCCCAGGCTGGAGTGCAGTGGCACAATCACAGCTTACTGCAGCCTTGAACTCTTGGGCTCAAATGATCCTTCTGCCTCAGTCTCCCAAGTAGCTGGGACTATAGGTGAGTGCCACCATGCCCAGTTTATTTATTATTTTTATGGTTTTGTAGACATAGGGTCTCACTATGTTGCCCAGGCTGGTATGGAACTCCTGGCTCTTGCCTCAGTCTCCCAAAGTGTGAGGATTATAGGCATGAGCCACCGCACCCAGCCCTGATGTTACTATGTTTACTATTACCTTATAAACTCCTTGGAGTTAAGGGCTGGGTCTTGTTAAAACCATACGTGGCAATTCCTAACTTGTAGGCAGCAGGTTGTGTTCCAAAAGTCTATGCCTCAGAGCTTTTTTCCCAGAGAGACAGCATCAACTCATTATTTCCCAAGGCAAATCTGGAAACACCTATTTAAACTATAAAGTGACTTAAATATTGCACAATTGCAATTAAAAAAAACCTCAGAAAACAGCACTGATATAATGGAAATACAGCAGAAGCAGCAGCTCTTGCAGGTTCTTTTTTACAAGTGATGATAAAAGGCTTCTTGTTTGTGAATGGCCCTTGAGACCCTAAGGCAGGATTAATTAGAAGACCAAGAACAAGAATTCACACTTCAAGATTCTGAAGGAGGCTTCTAGGGATGTTTAAGGGCCTTTAAGAGGGATGAATCTAGGTTTTTTAATTTGTCTAATTGCACTTAAAAATGTATAACTTTCCTTTTCCTTGAGCCAGTTTTCTGTGACATTGTTTCTACACATGTCCTTAAAGTATCATCTTCAGGCCAATGATTCTCAAATTTGCATCTTTAGGCCACATTTTTATATACCCTACTCCTGACTTGACATGTGCACCTGACAATCTCACACACATCTCAGATTTAACATGGTCAAAACAGAACTCTTGACCCCAATTTGCCTCTGTCCAGGCCATTCTTATCTCAGTAAATGGCACCAACATACTTTTTACTGACATCAAAGCTTGGGAAATAGCTTTCTTTTCTTTTCTTTCTTTCTCTCTTTCTTTCTTTCTTGAGACGGAGTCTAGCTCTGTTGCCCTGGCTGGGGTGCAGTAGCACGATCTCGACTCACTGCAACCTCTGCCTCCCAAGTTCAAGTGATTCTCCTGCCTCAGTCTTCCAGGTTCAGGCAATTCTCCCACCTCAGCCTCCCGAGTAGCTGGGATTACAGGCACCTGCCATCATGCCTGGCTAATTTTTGTATTTTTGTAGAGACGGAGTTTCACCATGTTGGTCAGGCTGGTCTCGAGCTCCTCTGTGGGAGGTGGGGGTATTGCTTAAGGCCAGGAGTTCAAGATCAGCCTGGGCAACACAGAAAGACCCCATCTCTGGCCGGGTGGGGTGGCTCACACCTGTAATCCCAGCATTTTGGGAGGCCAAGGCAGATGGATCACGAGATTAGGAGATGGAGACCAGCCTGGCCAACATGGTGAAACCCCATCTCTACTAAAAATACAAAAAATTAGCCAGGCCTGGTGGCAAGTGCCTGTAATCCGAGCTATTCAGGAGGCTGAGGCAGAAGAATCGCTTGAACCCGGTAGGTGGAGGTTGTAGTGAGCCGAAATCATGCCACTGCACTCCAGCCTGGGCTACAGAGTGAGACTCCGTCTCAAAAATAAATAAATAAATAAAATGAAAAGGCTGGACACGGTGGCTCACACCTGTAATCCCAGCACTTTGGGAGGCTGAGGTGAGTGGTTCACCTGAGGTCAGGAGTTCGAGACCAGCCTGGCCCACATGGAGAAACCCTGTCTCTACTAAAATACAAAAGTAGTCAGTGTGGTGGCACATGCCTGTAATCCCAGCTACTTGGAAGGCTGAGGCAGCAGAATTGCTTGAATCTAGGAGGCGGAGGTTGCAGTGAGCCATGATTACGACATTTCACTCCAGCCTGGGTAACAAGAGCGAAACTCCGTAAAAAAAAAAAAAATCCAACTAACCCAATGTATGTGGTGGAACACACCTGTAGTCCCAGCTACTTGGGAGGCTAAGGTGAGAGGATCACTTGTGCCCAGAAGGTTGAGCTGCAGTGAACTGTGATCGCACCACTGCAACTCAATCTGGGTAACAGAGCAAGACCCTGTCGAAAGAAAGAAAGAAAGAAAAGAAAGAGAGAGAGAGAGAGAGAGAGAGAGAAAGAAAGAAAGAAAGAAAGAAAGAAAGAAAGAAAGAAAGAAAGAAAGAAAGAAAGAAAGAGAGAGAGAGAAAGAAAAAAGGAAGGAAGGAAGGAAGGAAGGAAGGAAGGAAGGAAGGAAGGAAGGAAGGAAAAAGGAAGAGACTGGGCACAGTGGCTCATGCCTGCAATTCCAGTACTTTGGAAGGTTGAGGTGGGTGGATCACCTAAGGTCAGGAGTTCAAGACCAGCCTGACCAACATAGTGAAACCTCATCTCTACTAAAAATGCAAAATTAGCCAGGTGTGGCAGCAGACACCTGTAATCCCAGATACTCGGGAGGCTGAGGCAGGATAATTGCTTGAACCCGGGAGGTGGAGGTTGCAATGAGCCGAGATCGTGCCATTGCACTCCAGCCTAGGTGATGGAGCTAGACTCTGTCAAAAAAAAAAAAAAAAAAAAAAAAAAAAAAAAAGAAAAAGAAAAAAGAAAGAGAGAAGAAGAAAGAAGGAAAGAAAGAAAGAGAATTAAAATTCTTAGTAAGTGGCCATTATTACTTTGACAAAATGGTAAAAATGATGGTATCTACTTTTAAATTGGGTAGCACATGGCCAGGCTTTTACTAGACCCCTTCCAACCCTGGTGTTTGCTGGGAGTAAACACTTTCCCAATGCTTGTTGATAATTTGGAGATTAGACTATTATTTTTCTACAATCCTATTATTTTCATATCCCTGTTTCCCTTACCCGAGGTGATGTAATACTCGGCCATCTGCTCCCCTTCATCTAAAAACTACCTCAAGTCCTGCTTTATCTGAGAAGTCTCTTCCAGGGCCCAGCGGGGAGGGTCCCCTGAGAGGTGGTATGCCTGGGGGATGGTGCAAACACCATGCCAAGCAGTGTGACCTTCAAATTATTACAGCACAAAACACTTTATGGAATAAGCCTCCATTTGCCTCCCTGGTATGGGATGAAGAAATCATTTCAGTGAAGACATAGATAGCAGTGTCGCAAAGAAGCTAAATGATCCTATTTCAACAAGACACTCTGAAGTGAAATATTTATCCTTCCCTTATTTGGTAGTCTCTTTAACTCTTTATTTATAAAGAGTTAAACTTGCTGGGAGCAGGGGGCCACACCTGTAGTCCCATCTACTCGGCAGGCTGAGGCAGGAGAATCGCTTGAACCCAGGAGGCAGAGGTCGCAGTGAGCTGAGACTGTATTTTTGGTAGAGATTGGGTTTCACCATGTTGGCCAGGCTGGTCTCCAACTCCTGACCTCAGGTGAGCCACTGATCTCAGCCTCCCAAAGTGCTGGGATTACAGGCGTGAGCCACTTTGCCCCGCCGAGACATAAAGGGTGGAATGATAGACAATGGAGACTCCTCAGAACAGTGAGGGGGTGGGAGGGGGGTGGGTAATGGGAAATTCGTTAATGGATACAATGTATGATAAGAAATTACTTAATGGGTACAATGTATGTTATGCAGGTGATAGAGACCCTAAAATCCCTAATTTGACCAGTAGGCAATCTATGCATGTAACGAAATTGCGTTTGTACACCATAAATTTATACAAATTAAATAAAATACAAATATAAACTTTCTTTGTTTAAAAAAGAAAAAATGAGGAAGAAATAGAAGGCTACAATTCTAGGGGCTCCTACTAAAAGCCAGAGATATAAAGGAAGATGAAATACCTCTGGCCAGAAAAACCTTGTAATTAGCATTCAGAGTAAAGAGTTCGCCTCCAAGGCCAGGCTTGGTGCCTCACGCCTGTAATCCCAGCACTTTGGCACGCTGAGGTAGGTGGATTGCTTGAGCTCAGGAGTTTGAGATCAGCCTGGGCAACATGGCAAAACCCTGTCTCTACCAAAAATGCAAAAATTAGCCAGTCTCATAACGTGGTTTCAAAATAAATAAATAAATTATGTTAATTTTTTTTTTTTTTTTTTTTTTTTTTTTTAAGGCTGGGATCACTCCTGTAATCCCAGCACTTTGGGATGCCTAGGCAGGCAGATCACCTGAGGTTGGGAGTTCGAGACCAGCCTGACCAACATGGAGAAACCCCCGTCTCTACTAAAAATACAAAAATTAGCCAAGCGTGGTGGCGCATGCCTGTAATCCCAGCTCCTCAGGAGGCTGAGGCAGGAGAATCACTTGAAGCTGGGAGGCAGAGGTTGCAGTGAGCTGAGATCACGCCATTGCACTTCAGCCTGGGTAACAAGAGTGTCTCAAAAAAAAAAAAAAAAATTTGGCCAGGTGCAGTGGCTCACGCCTGTAATTCCAGCACTTTGGGAGGCTGAGGCGGGCAGATTACGAGGTCAGGAGACCATCCTGACTAATACAGTGAAACCCCGCCTCTACTAAAAATACAAAAAAATTAGCCAGGCGTGGTGGTGGGCGCCTGTAGTCCCAGCTACTTGGGAGGCTGAGGCAGGAGAATGGTGTGAACCCGGGAGGCGGAGCTTGCAGTGAGCCCAGATCGTGCCACTGCACTCCAGCCTGGGTGACAGAGCAAGACTCCATCTCAAAAAAATAAATAAATAAATAAAATTTTTTTGTTTTTTAAAAAATTTCACCTCCATACAATCCAGTTCTTCAGAAATATTTTACTAGGGACAGAAAAAAGACATACACAGGATATCATTTTAAAAATGTTAAATGACAACTGTATAAACAATAGAGGGCAGTAACTTGCTGCTGGGAGATTTTATTTACATAATTTTGCATTTTATTTACATATATCCCTAATAATGGATTAATCAGGGAACACAAAGGAGTTAGCTCCGTTAAAATCACCATGCCAGACCTTGGGCCGCTCAGGACCAAACATAGGGGAATTTCATTTTCTTGTTTTGTCCAATATATAAGTTACAAATAGCTTAAGATGAGCTTCACCGGCTTCCTATTTTATTGTTGAAAGAACGCACGAGCCACTGGGCAGCACGTCTTGTGCCCTGATTCACAGAATTTTGGCCCCTGCCTCAAGCTGAGACTGCCCAAGTGGAGATTTCAAATGTGTCATGAGGTTTCCCAGCCAAATTCCTCCTGCACCAACTAGAAAACTCGCTATAAAAATAGCCCTTACTGAGGGAGCCTGCCCTGTGACAAAGATTTCCTAGCTGGGAGCAGGAACAAGAAGGCTGCTGTTTTTCTTTTTGAAAAATCTGCTTTAATGTCTTTATGATGTGGATTTGCTTTTAAGATTGCATTTTAAAAATCACCCATGTAACTTGAGTCTCCTGGTTGAGAATAAAGTTCCTCAATTCTTGGTGCTTAATGGGGGTTAATCCTGGGCCAGATATAGGGTCAAAAGAAAACAAAAGAGAGAGAATTATCTTTTATTTACTTAGGGAATATATGTCAGTACAATGTCTCTCTAGGAAGTATGGAAGATTTCTAGGAAAATCCTGGTGATGAAGGACCCTTGGGTTGGTTTGGTTTGTGTTCGAATCCTTACTGGAAGGTCTTTTAGGAGTTAAGACAGGGTCAGATTACTCACAGTTTCTGAGGCTCTGAGTGTATCAAAAATTTAAGAAATAACAAAGAGCATTCAAAATTTGTACTATATTTTGTTTCCTTTTTATGTTTTGAACACTTTTAACACAAGGAGAGACAAACTATGAAGCGATATAATTACCTGTTCACCAGGTAATAATATAATTCATTAGGAAGTATGAGTACAATGCACAGCCTCTACAGGTGTGTGTGCTGGTAATGAGACACAGTCTGTTAACTTCAAACTTCCTGTTCATGTGTCTCTGGGACTCTGGGTATAACTTCACTAGGCGATCACGTCAAAGGTCTAAATCTGACGCCTTTGACGAACGTGGAGTTGGGGCCAAATGTCCCTTCTGTCTCTGCCTGTGACATTCCCTTCCTGGCCCTGCCTGCTACCAGCTGGGTGACCTTGGGCAGGGAGATAGCTTCTCTTGGTATCACAGTCCCAAAGTGTAAAAATGCCACACTGATACCTACCTTAGCATGGTTTGGGGGAATTCCATGAAGTAACAACTCATATTGACCATTTGACTGAGTGCTTTTGCATTAGTAAATGCTCAATAAAGGCTGAGTGCAGTGGCTCATGCCTGTAATCCCAGCACTTTGGGAGGCCAAGGTGGGCAGATGACCTGAGGTCAGGAGTTCGACACCAGCCTGGCCAACATGGCAAAATCCTGTCTTTACTAAAAACACAAAAATTAGCTGGGCATGGTGGCACATGCCTGTAGTCCCAGTTACTAGGGAGGCTGAGGCAGGATAATTGCTTGAACCCGGGAGGCAGATTGCAGTGAGCCAAGACCATACTACTACACTCTAGCTTGGGCAACAGAGCAAGACTCCGTCTCAAAATAAAATAAAATTAAATTAAAAATAAATGCTCAATAAACATCAGGTAGAGTTGGTCACTATTTTTAGAGCTAAAATTTGATGTCTTGGCCCAAGTTTACTCAGTTGGTCTGTCTGAGTCATTGCCACACCCTAAGATATTCATTCTCTGTTCATTCATTCAACACCTATTTATTGAATGCTTACTTTTAGCTTTTTAAATTTTTGTTTTAGGCCGGATGCAGTGGCTCACACCTGTAATCCCAGCACTTTGGGAGGCCAAGGCGGGTGGATCACCTGAGGTCGGGAGTTTGAGAGCAACCTGCCCAGCATGGTGAAACCCTGTCTCTGCTGCAAATACAAAAATTAGCCAGGCGTGGTGGCAGACACCTGTAATACTAGCTACTCAGGAAGTTGAGGCAGGAGAATCGCTTGAACCCGGAAGGCAGAAGTTGTGGTGAGCCGAGATCGCACCACTACACCCCAGACTGGGTGACAGAGCGAGACCCAGAAAAAAAAAAATTGTTTTACAAGTACCACTTCTACATTAGAAAATAGCAAGAAGCAGGGGGGAAAAAATCACCCATGATTGCATTTACCACAGGTCTTAAATAGTAGGTTAATACAATATATCCTTCCTCCCTCCATCTCTCCCTCCCTCCCTCCCTCCCTCCCTTCTTTCTTTCTTTCTCTCTCTCTCTCTTTCTTTCTTTCTCTTTTTTTTTTGACGGAGTCTTGCTCTGTTGCCCAGGCTGGAGTGCAGTGGCACGATCTCAGCTCACTGCAAGCTCCACCTCCTGGGTTCACACCATTCTCCCACCTCAGCCTCCCAAGTAGCTGGGACTACGGGCGCCCACCACCATGCCCGGCTAATTTTGTTTTTGTATTTTTAGTAGAGATGGGGTTTCACCGTGTTAGCCAGGATGGTCTCAATCTCCTGACCTTGTGATCCACCTTCCTCGGCCTCCCAAACTGCTAGGATTACAGGCATGAGCCACTGCACCTGGCCATTATCTTCTTTTTTTTCTATGAACTCCTTCCTTCACTTTTTTTTTTTTTTGGAGAGAGTCTTGCTCTGTCGCCAGGCTGGAGTCCAGTGGCATGACCTCGGCTCACTGCAACCTCCACCTCCAGGGTTCAAGAGATTCTCCTGCCTCAGTCTCCCAAGTAGCTGGGACTGAAGGCGTGTTCCACCATGCCCAGATAATTTTTGTATTTTTAGTAGAGATGGGGTTTCACCATGTTGGTCAGGATGGTCTCAATCTCTTGACCTCATGATCCACCCGCCTTGGCCTCCCAAAGTGCTGGGATTACAGGTGTGAGCCACCGCACCCAGCCCTTCCTTCACTCTTTGCATGTTTCTTTTTTGTTGTTCTTGAGTCAGACTGTCAACCTGTTCCCCAAGCTGGAGTGCAGTGGTCGATCTCGGCTCACTGAAACCTCTGCTTCCCAGGATCAAGCTATCTTCCCACCTCAGCCTTTTGAATAGCTGGGATTACTGGCACACACTGCCATGCCTGGCTAATTTTTGTATTTTTAGTAGAGACAAGGTTTCACTATGTTGGCCAGGCTGCTCTTGAACTCCTCTCCTCAGGGCATCCACCTGCCTCGGCCTCCCAAAAGGACTGGGATTACAGGCATGCACCACCGTACCCAACCCCCTCCCACACACATTTTTTAAAACTAAGTTGAGGTCATAGCACACGTTTATTTTATTTAATTAATTAATTTATTTTTTAGATGGAATTTTGCTCTTGTTGCTCAGGCTGAAGTGCAATGGTGCAATCTCAGCTCACTGCAACCTCTGCCTTCCCAGTTCAAGCGATTCTCCTGCTTCAGCCTCATCTTTTAATCTCGTGCTTTTATTGTTTGTTTGTTTAGCATGTTAACATAATACTTTTCCAATTTCATTAAAAATTCTTGGCCGGGTGCGGTGGCTCATGCCTGTAATCCCAGCACTTTGGAGGCCGAGGCGGGAGAATCGCCTGAGGTTGAGAGTTCGAGACCAGACTGACCAACATTGAGAAATCCCATCTCTACTAAAAATACAAAGTTCGCCAGGCATGGTGGTGCATGCCTGTAATCCCAGCTACTCGAGAGGCTGAGGCAGGAGAATCGCTTGAACCCAGGAGGCAGAGGTTGCAGTGAGCTGAGATGGAGACATTGCCCTCCAGCCTGGGCAACAAGAGCAAAACTCCATCTAAAAAAAAAAAAAAAATTCCTCACAAATGTAATTTGTAATGGCTGCAGAAAATTTCAACTCCGATTGTACTGCGTCCTAATCAGTTTCCTATTGTTGGTATAATTTCCAGGTGTTTTGTTTTTGTTTTGCTATTAATAAGTAAAACTGAGATGAATACTTCTGTAGCAATCTTGATCCTTATTTTAGATAATTTCAATTTCATTCCTCCCGTTTCTTGGATGCTTCCTATGGTCAGGTGCTGTGCTGTGTGCTGAGTATAGAGGAGGTAGGGCTGAGATAGATATGACCTTTGCTCTTGCAAAGCTGATATCCTAAGTGATGGACAGATGCTAAATGTGCAAAGAAACCCAATACTTGCAGATGGTGCCGGGTACTACCAAGGAAAGAAACAGGGTGTGTGACAGAGTACCTGGAAAGGGCACTGGCCAGCTTTTTTGGTCAGGGGGGTCAAAGCAAACCCGTCTGGAGATGAGACAGGTCAGGAAAATCAGGGCAGGGGCCAGGGTGAGGCAAATGTGGTGCCTACAGCCTCATTTTTTTTTTTTTTTTTTGAGACGGATTCTCGCCTTCTTGCCCAGGCTAGAGTGTAATAGCAGGATCTCGGCCCACTGCAACCTCTGCCTCCCAGGTTCAAGCAGTTCTCCTGCCCCTCTTTCTTCGTTTATTTGAGTAGCAGGGATTACAGTACAGCCTCAAATTCAAGGAGGGACTCACTCACAGGCTTGCACAAATGCAAAGTTGGCTTTTGCATGACTCTGGGAGTAGGCGCCTCCTTAAATTTTGCACCCTCAGCAACTCCATCACCTGTCACTTTGCTAGTCCCAACCCTGATGGGAACAAATGCAGGAAAAGGCATTCCAGATAGTGGGAACAGCAAGTGCAAAAATCCAGAGGCCAGAAAGGCTTGGTGTGTTTCAGGAACAGAAACTTGGTTCCCGTGACTGAAATGGAGTAGGGAAATCCTAATGCAACCGGAGAGGCCGAACCACCAAAAGGAAGAAGAAAAAAAATGTTGGAAGTTATGAGAGTTGCTCACGTTTGATTCATTTGATTTATTTTATCGAGATGGAGTCTCGCTCTGTCACCCAGGCTGGAGTGCAGTGGCATGATCTAGGCTCACTGCAACCTCCACCTCCGGGGCTCAGGTGATTCTCTCACCTCAGCCTCCCAAAGTGCTGGGATTACAGGCATGAGCCACCACGCCCCACCTGAAGCAATTTCTTTGTTGTCTTTTTTTTTTTTTTTTTTTTTAACTTCTCCCATAGAAATAATTAACCCTCAAAAACATTCAGTGTTGACAAAGGGTGGTGTGAGGACACAGAAAGTATCAGAGTATCATTGGTAGAAACTTCCTGGAAAGCAACTTAACAGTCTGTATCCAAAGACTTAAAGTCATTAATAGCCTTTTCCCAATAATTCCACTTCTGGGAATCTATCCTAAGGAAATCTGCCACAGCCAGAGTGATTTTTTCTGCCCCCTTAAAAATGGTCTCATCCTGTTGCCCAGGCTGGAATGCAGAGGCACCATTATGACTCACCACAGCCTGAAACTCCTGGGCTCAAGCGATTCTCCCACCTCAGCCTCCCAAGTAATTGGGATCACAGGCATGTGCTCCATATCCATATGCCTAGTTGGATAATATTTTGACCAATAAAGAAAAAGAGGGCCGGGCGTCTCTTTTTACAGGCTCACGCCTGTAATTCCAGCACTTTCGGAGGCCCAGGCAGGCGGATCAGGAGGTCAAGAGATCGAGACCATCCTGGCTAACACGGTGAAACCCCGTCTCCACTAAAAATACAAAAAAAAAAAAAAAAAAAAAAAAAAAAAAAATTAGCCAGGTGTGGTGGTGGGCGCCTGTAGTACCAGCTACTCGGGAGGCTGAGACAGGAGAATGGCTTGAACTCAGGAGGCAGAGCCAAGATCTTGCCACTGCACTCTAGCCTAGGCCACAGACGGAGAAAAAAAAAAAAAGAAAGGTAGTACCAGAGATTGTGTCCAGTGGCTCAAGCAATTTCTTACTTGTCTAATTTAAAAATTTTAAAATTTTTATGCAAAATTAGCCGGGTGTGGAGGCATGTGCCTGTAATCTCAGCTACTTGGGAGGCTGAGGCAGTAGACATGCTTGAACCTGGGAGGCCTAGGTTGCAGTGAGCTGAGACCGGGCCATTGCACTCCAGCCTGGGCAACAAGAGTGAAACCAAAAAAAAAAAAAAAAAAAATTAACATTTTTTTGTAGAAATGGGGGTCTTGCTATGTTGCTCAGGCTGGCCTACGACTCCCAGGCTCAAGGATCTTCCAGTCTCAGCCTCCCATCACTGGGATTACAGGCATGAATCACTTCACCCAAATGATTTTCTTTTCTTTTTTTCTTTCTTTCTTTCTTTCTTTTTTTTTTTTTTTTTTTTTTTGAGACAGAGTCTTACTCTGTCACCCAGGCTGGAGTTCAGTAGCAAGATCTCGGCTCACTGCAACCTCTGGCTCCCGGGTTCAAGCAATTCTCGGGCCTCTGCTTCCCTGAGTAGCTGGGACTACAGGCGTGCTGCCAACATGCCTGGCTAATTTTTGTATTTTTTTGGTAGATGGGGTTTCACCATGTTTGCCAGGCTGGTCTCCTGACCTCAAGTGATCCACCCATCTCAGCCTCCCAAAATGCTGGGATTACAGGGTCAGCCACGCATGGTGGCCCGTCTTTTCTTGTTCTTCTTCTCCCTCCGTGCGGCCTCCCTCCCTCCCTTCCTTCCCTTTGTAGCCCAGGCTGGAGTGCAGTGTCAGGATCATAGGTCACTGCAGCCTCCACCTGCTGGACTCAAGTCATTCTCCTGCCTCACCCTCGGGAGTTCCTGGGACCACAGGCGCGCGCTACCATGATGGCTAATTTTTGTATTTTTTGTAGTCCTCATCATTTAGAACCAGCAGGATCCTCCCTTAGTGAGGGATTGGTGGTCATAAGGAGTCCAAGGTGGAGGGGATATGCGTGTGTGTGGAGGTATCAACTCCTCATAATCTTCAAGTACTTTTGGTAAAAATTTTTAATTGCACAAGTGATATATAAAGACGTTTTCTTTGCAACATAAAATGATAGGTTAAGACTCCTTATGCAGATAAGGTTTAGATACAGGTTTAAGGAGCATCCTGGCCCACCTTTTAAAAAATGTGTATGCATTCACGTTATGCATCAGATGCTTTAGGGAATTTTTTCCCTAGGGCATGGGGCATGTCATGGGGTAGACGGTCAGGTATGTCTCCTCTACCCAGCTCCTTCCTTCCTTCCTTCCTTCCTTCCTTCCTTCCTTCCTTCCTTCCTTCCTCCCAGCTCCTTCCTTCCTCCCAGCTTCTTCCTTCTTTCCTTCCTTCTTTCCTTCCTTCCTCCCTCCCAGCTCCTTCCTTCCTCCCAGCTTCTTCCTTCTTTCCTTCCTTCCTTCCTTCCTTCCTCTCTCTCTCTCTCTGTCTCTCTCTCTCTCTTTCTTTCTCTCTTTCTTTCTTTCTCGGAGTCTCGCTGTGTCGCCCAGGCTAGAGTGCAGTGGCGTGATCTCGGCTCACTGCAAGCTGCGCCTCCCGGGTTCACGCCATTCTCCTGTCTCAGCCTCCTGAGTAGCTGGGACTACAGGCGCCCATCACCACGCCCGGCTAATTTTTTTGTAATTTTAGTAGAGATGGTTGTTAGGGAGGATGGTCTCTATCTCCTGACCTCCTGCTCTGCCCGCCTTGGCCTCCCAAAGTGCTGGGATTACAGGCGTGAGCCACCGTGCCCGGCCGCTCGCTCTTTTCTTTCTTTCTTTTCTCTTTCTTTCTTTCTTTCTTTCTTTCTTTCTTTCTTTCTTTCTTTCTTTCTTTCTTTCTTTCTTTCTTTCTTTCTTTCTTTCTTTTTCTCTCCTTCCTTCCTTCTTTCTTTCTTCCTTCCTTCCCTCCCTTCCTCCTTTCTCTCTCCTTCCTTCCTTCCTTCCTTCCTTCCTTCCTTCCTTCCTCCCTCCCTCCCTCCCTTCCTCCCTTCCTCCCTCCCTTCCTCCCTTCCTTCCTTCCTTCCTCTCTCTCGCTCTCTCTTCTTTTATTTTTTTGAGACAGAATTTCGCTCTTGTTGCCCAGGCTGGACTGCAATGGCCTGATCTCGGCTCACTGCAACCTTGGCCTACTGGGTTCAAGCGATTCCCCTGTTTCAGCCTCCCGAGTAGCTGGGATTACAGGCGCCCACCACCGTGCCCGGCTACTTTTTGTATTTTTAGTAGAGGCCGGTTTTCCCCATGTTGGCCAGGCTGGTGTGGAACTCCTCAACTCCGATGATCCGCCCACCTCGGCCTCCCAAAGTGCTGGGTACAGGCTTAAGCCACCGCGCCGGGCCTCCAGCTTCTTTCACCAGCAGAAGACGGGCAAGCCTTAGGGTGAGAGGGCTTCAAAGCACATTTCACATTGCAGAGGACAGGGCTTGGTGGTCTTGGATATTCCCTTCCCTTCCATCATTTAGTTTTTTTCATTGTGAAGAAATGGTAAAAGGTGCCAGGACTCAATGGGCACATTTCAGGTGGAGGTTGGGAAGGTAGATATCAACCTCCTCTCGATCTTACTATTTTCACTTTCCACCCCGCCCCGTAGACAGTGGGAAGACTGGCGCACGTGAATTCAAGGGCACGCCTGTGTGCGCGCGCACCCCAGGGTACCAGCCCCCCCCCCCCCACTGCAGGTCCTGGATTGGACGCCTGTTTACACCTGACTGCCCGGCCCTCAGGGGTCCGGTGTTTTCCCGGGAGCGTTTGGGAGAAAAGTGTGTGGCCGCGGTAGTGGAGATCCCCTGTCCCAGGATTCGTCATCGCGGTGCCCAGACTTCGGCGCAGTTGACGAGCCAGGGGACGTGGGGGGCGGGGCGGCCTGCTATCGGCCCCGCCTCTCTCGGCCCCGCCCCGCCGCCGACAGGACCCGCCTCTCTCCCCAGGCCCGGCAGGCGCCGACCCCGCCCCTCGCTCCCAGCATGCCGTGCGACAGCGGCGGCGCGGCGGGCGGAGCCGGGAGGCGGGGAAGCAGTGGCCGTGTGAGCGTGAGGAGCTGCCGCCACCGCCTGCTCCTCGTCGTCCTCGTCCTCCGGGGCCCCGGCGTCGTGGGCCGCGCACGGCCCTGGAAGAGACGTCGCCTCCCCTTCATCTGCCTCTCTCTCACCGCGCCGCTCCTGCCTCCTTGTCCTGCGCTGCGGGCTCAGGCGGAACCCGGAACGGCCGTCCTCTTCCCCCGCCCTCCGCCGCCTCCTCCTCCTCCTCCTCCTACTCCTCCTCCTCCTCCTCGGCTTCCTCCTCAGCCCCGGGCCGGAGCGGGGTGTCGGCGGCGGCCGGTTCGGGCGGCGACTCGCTCTTCTTTGGGCGGCGGCGCTTGGCCATGTCGTGTCGGGGAAGGTAATGAGCCGCAGAGCCCCGGGGTCTCGGCTGAGCAGCGGCGGCGGCGGCGGCACCAAGTATCCGCGGAGCTGGAATGACTGGCAACCCAGGTGGGTGACCGGCCCGGGCCCCCGCCCCGACCTCCCGGGCTCCGCCTCGGGCGGGCCGAGGCCTAGGGCCGCGGGGCTGGGAGGCGCGGCCTAGGCCCTCCACCCCCCGGAGCCGGGCGCGGCTTCCTGGGTCTCCTCCGCCCCGGCTAGGGGAGGAAGGCCGCGGGAGGCGAGGCCTAAGTGCCTCCCCCCCGCTTGTTCTGCCCTGGGCTGGCACTGGCCTAGGATCGGGACCAGGAGGTGAGAAAGAGGCGGGGGTGGGGTGGGGGGCATTCCAGTTACCGCCTTCCTCCAACCTCGAGTTGGGAGATCCCGAGAGTCCAGGACCCTCCCTGTTACTCATTCACTTCCTCGGTTCCCCACTCTTTCAGCCGCCACGTGAGAGACCTTCTAACCTGTGTCCCTTACTGTGACCCCCACGTGTTAATATTGAGAAAACCAAAACAAAACTCCAGC
The DNA here is from genome assembly GCF_043159975.1 of Macaca nemestrina. Classification (NCBI taxonomy): domain Eukaryota; kingdom Metazoa; phylum Chordata; class Mammalia; order Primates; family Cercopithecidae; genus Macaca; species Macaca nemestrina. The sequence continues at coordinate 18,166,381 of NC_092142.1, read as the reverse complement.
AAAGGCATTGCTCTGACTTTAGGGAGGACATTCATTAGTGGAGCGTGAGATGAGATTGTGGTGACTGTTGATGGGATCGACCCACTCTGGTCTTGGGAGATGGAAGTTTTCCTTAAGTGCAAGGCCGGTTACTCTGGTGAATCTAATTCATACCTGAACACTTGAGTGAACTCTTTGGGCACCCACTTAGAAGTCTAGAGAATTTCCTCTTTTATGGAGGATTTGATCTCAGACCGTTTTGGGGCTTAGTTAGATTTGAATATATTAGAAACATTAACTTTTTAAATAGATGCAATTTTCCTGCCTTTTTGATCAATTTGGGGGGGCAGTTGTACCTAATTTAGGACTGATTTATTCTAACCTCTCTTACTAAATAAATGCTTCTATTCAGTCTGTTTGGGATTTAACCCAATGCTTAGAACTCCTTAAATGTATATAAATATATTTTAGGGGTAATTGATTTATGGAACTTTCCTACTTTGGAGCACAATTGTATTGTAATTGTCCAGAAACTGGCCAAATAAATGTAGATCGCACAAGTTGTTGGGAAGCCCTTTTGTTTCCTGATAGTTACATGTAATTCCAGCAGTATTTGGAAATAATTTGGTAAGACGTTAGAATGTAACATTTGAAGACTCATTAGAAAAATCATTAAAATTGTCTTTGGCTAATGGGTGGTACACATCTTAGTCTGTTTAATATGCCTTTCCAAATACTGTGTCTGTTGAGAATTGGTTTATATAACTAGATGACTTTAATAATTAGTGCCTGAGTCTAGAATTGAGGTGTTTAGTCGTAAAAAAAAAATTTTGTTTGATAAACATACCGTTGACTTGTCTTGTACCACTTAAGAGTTTGTGAGTGCTTTAAATAACATTAGTTGATTAAGTATTTTTTTCTGTGATTGACATGCTTAGTTTTGCCTTTTTATTGAAATGTGTGAAATTTGATTTTATTTTCTGGCATCTAACAAATTAGGTGGTAAATGAATGACAATGGATTTTAGATTATTTTTCAGTATTGTGATCAGTATAAGTATATAAGAGAATTTAGTAACCTTTTAGAAGAATAAAGTGCCCTTCTCAAATAGTCTCCTAGAGCTTTTGGAAAAGTGTAAATTGTAGTTTGTAGTTCTAAATAAATAGAGAAGAGTTGCAGCCACGTGCTGGGGCCACCTGACTTCATTGCTGACAGGTATGAAGCCAAATGGCTTATGTAGTTATGGAATATGTACATGAGCTATTAATAAATATTATCCATGCTGTTTCTTTCAAGTGCTTTATTTCTTGGCTCTGGGGAGGGGCAATGGGGGAAGGGAGGAGCTTACAAGAAAGCTTACAAGGTTTCTTTGAAGCTGTGCTTTGTAACAAAGTTTCAGAATGTAACGCCTTGGTAGACGATACTGTGAGATGCATTTGGTTACAGGGAGTAACAATTTGTTAGGATATTGGAAAGATTTGATTTTCTTCTGTTGTAGAAGGAACGGGGAACTGTGGACATACCCCATAGCATAACTTGATTTGTTTCTAAGATTGTCATAGCTGATTTGTTAGTCAATAAAAATACCTCGGATATTTGCCAAGTCATAAATTTTCATTAGTCAAATTTGAGGTTATTCTGTCCCCTATTCAGAAAGGTGACAGACTCCAGGTAACTGACAGAACGGATCTTGATCTTGCTTCTTGCTTAAATGAAGGTTTAGAATTTAACCCAATGCTTAGAACTCCTTAAATATATATAAATATATTTTAGGGGTAATCGATTTATGGAACTTCAGATGCAGGCACGTTTATTGTGGTTCATCTGAATAATTTTGATTAAAAAAAATTTTTTTTTTTTTGCCTCTTATGTACCGTTTCGTCCCTGCTGGATTGGTTCTGTTTTCCTTGATTTAAGCTTTTTTTTTTTTTTCCCCCCTGAGATGGAGTCTTGCTGTGTCTCCCAGGCTGGAGTACAGTGGCGCAGTCTTGACTCACTGCAGCCTCTGCCTCCCGGTTTCAAGGAAAAATTCTCCTCCCTCAGCCTCCTGAGTAGCTGGGATTACAGGTGCCCAGTTAATTTTTGTATTTTTAGTAGAGATGGGGTTTCATCATGTTGGCCAACCTGTTCTTGAACTCCTGACTCAGGTGATCCCCCTGCTTTGGCCTCTCAAAGTGCTGGGATTACAGGTGTTTAAGTCACTGCACTCAGCTGATTTAGGCTTTTGAAAAAGCAACACTTGTTGATTTCTTTTAGTGTTAGTTTGCCAGTTGGTGTGGAAAATGACTGTTGAGTCAATTTTGACCACACATGATACTTCACACATACTGACAGGAAGTGTTCCAGGTGGCTGAATATGTGAATGTCATATGGCAAGAGAGCATACCCATGTTCCATAGAAGCATACCTCCAACAGTAAGCATTTATATGCCACTGCCTTTTAGTCTTCCTTTTCATTCACTGTGCTCTCAGTCAACTCTTCTGTAAATTTTTTTGAGACAGGGTCTTGCTTATCACCCAGGCTGGAATGCAGTGGCACAAATACTTGGCTCACTGCAGTCTCGACCTCCCAGGCTCAAACCTCCTCCCTCAGCACCCACAAGTAGGTGGGGCTACAGGCGCTTGCCACCAGCCTGGCTCATTTTTGTATTTTTTGTAAAGATGGGGTTTTCACCATGTTGCTTAGGCTGGTCTTGAACTCAAACAATCCACCTGCCCTCAGCCTCCCAAAGTGTTGAGATTACAGGTGTGAGCCACCACACCCGACATTTAAGAATGGTTGAGGCGGGCGCGGTGGCTCAAGCCTGTAATCCCAGCACTTTGGGAGGCCGAGACGGGCGGATCACGAGGTCAGGAGATCGAGACCATCCTGGCTAACACGGTGAAACCCCGTCTCTACTAAAAAATACAAAAAACTAGCCGGGCGAGGTGGCGGGCGCCTGTAGTCCCAACTACTCGGGAGGCTGAGGCAGGAGAATGGCAGGAACCCGGGAGGCGGAGCTTGCAGTGAGCTGAGATCCGGCCACTGCACTCCAGCCTGGGTGACAGAGCGAGACTCCGTCTCAAAAAAAAAAAAAAAAAACAAAAAAAAACCCAAAACAAACAAACAAAAAAAAACAAAAGAATGGTTGAGCAGGCCAGGCATGAAGTGAGACTCTTTCAGAAAAAGAGAGAGAAGACCAGGCATGGTGGCTCACACCTGTAATCCCAACACTTTGGGAGGCTGAGTTGGGCGGATCACCTGAGGTCAGGAGTTCAAGACCAGCCTGGCCAACTGACATGGTGAAACCCCGTCTCTACTAAAAAAAAGAAAAAAAATTAGCGGGATGTGGTGGCGCATGCCTGTAATCCCAGTTACTTGGGAGGCTGAGGCAGGAGAATCACTGGAACCCGAGAGGCAGAGGTTGTAGTGAGTGATATCACACCACTGCACTCCAGCCTGGGCAACAGAGCAAGACTCATTCTCAAAAAAAAAAAAGGCCGGGCGCGGTGGCTCAAGCCTGTAATCCCAGCACTTTGGGAGGCCGAGACGGGCGGATCACGAGGTCAGGAGATCGAGACCATCCTGGCTAACACGGTGAAACCCCGTCTCTACTAAAAAATACAAAAAACTAGCCGGGCGAGGTGGCGGGCGCCTGTAGTCCCAGTTACTCGGGAGGCTGAGGCAGGAGAATGGCGTAAACCCGGGAGGCAGAGCTTGCAGTGAGCTGAGATCCGGCCACTGCACTCCAGCCCGGGTGACAGAGCCAGACTCCATCTCAAAAAAAAAAAAGAATGGTTAAATAATTAAACAAATGAGTGGTCTTAGGTCAGTTGTATTATTTGAAATCTGTGGGTTCCTCAAGCATAAAGTTGAGAAGGTTTTGGGGACCACTGGACGCCTCTGGTTTTTTCCATATGAAGAAACAGGAGTGGTGGCTTCTTAGAACAAAGGAATGTCTGACCTATGGAAGTTGCCCTCTTTACTCCTCTTCCCTAAAAAAATGACCTATCATTGCCAATAGCTAAAGTCTGTCATTTTTTCCACCTTAGTTTGGAAGATAATCTTCTAGTATCAGGATAGAGATCAGAATGATGTTTTAAAATTAAATGTGTAATTCATAATTGTACATTTTAATATTCTAACGTGACATTGATTAATTTGACATTGGAGTCAAATAGATTGATTAATTCAACAAAGAAGAGAAAGCATTCAAGTCAACAGAAAACAAGTAGATTCCACTTGGGGTGTTAGGACATTAATTGTGTAACTGGTCTTATATGTTTAGTAGTAGTTCTCTATTGAGTGTCTTACTGTGTTCAAACTTAGGATCTTTCTATACTTCTTTAAGAAAAAGATGAAACTGTATAATAAAAACACCTTCCAATTTTGGTAGATTCTAGATTCTAGACAGATCAAAATATTCAAAAGTACACACATCTTCTCTATTGTGAAAGACCAAAAAATGGAAATGTGTTGTGAAATTAGAAAAGCTGTATACTAGTATGTCTGAGGTTGTGAGAAGCTGGATTTTTGAAACCGTAGTTGTCTATTCAGCCTTTTATCAGTCTGTACTAAGTTTGATGTCCATAGGTACATAATATAGGGAAATACATAGAGGATAAAATTCAGTGAAGTTACATATTTTATAGCTATTATGTGGGTGCAAAAGTAATTGCGGTTTTGGCCAAAACCGCAGTTACTTTCACACCAGTCTAATATTAAATGGAACTAGAGTTAAATAGAATTCAGTGATTGCCAGTTCTATTCAACAGATTTTGAAGTACACTAAGGAAAATTTCAACAAATTACGTGTGGCTCTTTTACGTGGGGGAAAGTAAAACACCCATAATAAACTAAAAAATAAAAAGTAAAACTAAAGTAACGTTTGTTTTTATATTTTTGATTTCTTTTTTCTTTTCTTTCCTCTTTTTTGAGATACGCTCTCGCTCTGTTGCCCAGGCTGGAGTGCAGTGGTGCAGTCACTACTCACTGCAGCCTTGATTTCCTGGACTCAGGGGATCCTCCCACCTCAGTCTCCTGAGTAGCTGGGACCACAGGTGCATACCACCACACCTGGCTAATTTATTTATTTTTCCTCTCTCTCTCTCTTTTTTTTTTTTTTTTTTTTTGAGACAGTTTTACTGTATCGCCCAGGCTGGAGTACAGTGGCACAATCTTAGCTCACTGCAACCTCCACCTCCTGGTTCAATTGATTCTCCTGTCTCAGCCTCCCGAGTAGCTGGGAATACAGGCGCATGCCACTACGCCTGACTAATTTTTGTGTTTTTAGTAGAGATGGGGTTTCACCATGTTGGCCAGGCTGGTCTTGAACTCCTGACCTCAGGTGATCCACCCACTTCGGCCTCCCAAAGTGCTGGGATTACAGGCGTGAGCCACCACGCCTGGTCTCCTCTCTCTTTTTCTGAAGCAGAGTCTTACTCTATTGCCCAGGTTGGAGTGCAGCGGAACTATCTCAGTTCATTGCAACCTCCACCTCCCAGGCTCAAGAAGTCCTCCTACCTCAGCCTCCCAATAGCTGGGACCATAGGTGCATGCCACTACACCCAGCTACTTTATTTATTTATTTATTTTTGTAGAGACGGGGTATTTATTTATTTATTTTTGTAGAGACGGAGTTTTGCCATGCTGCCTGGGCTGGTCTTGAATACCTGGGCTCAGGTGATCCTTCCTCCTTGGCCTCCCAAAGTGCTGGAATTACAGGTGTGACCCACCATCCTTGGCACACTAATTTTTTATTTTTATTTTTTTGTAGAGATGGGGCCTCCCCATTTTGCCCATGCTGGTGTCAAACTCCTACTCCATTATGAAATAAGACATTCCTTATGAAACACTTGGTAATTGTATCTTTAAGTTGAACCTTACCCCCACCCCAACTTTTTTTTTTTTTGAGACGGAGTTTTGCTCTTGTTGCCCAGGCTGGAGTATGCAGTGGTGCAATCTCGGCTCACTGCAACCTCTGCCTCCCAGGTACAAGTGATTTTCCTGTCTCAGCCTCCCAAGAGCTCGGATTATAGGCATGTGCCACCATACCTATGTGTATTTAGTAGAGGCGGGGTTTCACCATGTTAGTTAGGCTGGTTGTGAACTCCTGACCTCAGGTGATCCACTTACCTCGGCCTCCCAAAGTGCTGGGATTACAGGTGTGTGCCACTGTACCTGGCCTTTTTTTTTTTTTTTTTTAAAGACATAGTTTCACTGTGTCTCCCAGGCTGGAGTGTAGCGGCACAATCTTGGCTCAGTACAACCTCCACTTCCTGGGTTCAAGTGATTCACATGCCTCAGCCTTCTGAGTAGCTGGGACTAGAGGCGCATGTCACCAGGCCCAGCTAATTTTTGTATTATTAGTAGAGACAGGGTTTCACCATGTTGACCAGGCTGGTCTCAAATTCCTGACCTCAAGTTCCCACCTTGGCCTCCCAAAGTGCTGGGATTACACGAGTGAGATACTGTGCCCGGACCCCCCAACCCCTTTTGTTTTGATTCCTTTATAAATTAGTATAATAGAAGGTTTTTTGTCTTTTTTTTTGTTTTTTTATAACAGGTAATAAAATACTCTGATTCAGTAAATATTGATGCTTCTAGGGATATATATATATATTTTGAGATGGGGTCTCACTGTGTTGCCCAGGCTGAAATGCACTAGTGCAATCTTGGTTCGCTGCAACCTCAGCCTCTCAGGTTCAAGCGATTCTCCTACCTCAGCCTTCCGAGTAGGTGGGATTACAGGCATGTGCCCCTACCCCTGGCTAATTTTTGTATTTTTAGTAGAGACAGGGTTTCACCATATTGAGCAGGCTGGTCTCGAACTTCTGACCTCAAGTGATCTGCCTGTCTTGGCTTCCCAAAGTGCTGGGATTACAGGCATAAGCTACTGCACCGGGCCATGGCCAGGATTTTTATGACTTGTAAAACCACTGTCTTCAAGGAGACTAAGTTATTATGGGAGATAAGGACTTTGTAAAGGAAAGAGCATGTGGATTTTGTGATATAATTCTCAGTCTTCCTTCCTTCCTCTCTCTCTCTCTCTCTCTCTCTCTCTCTCTCTCTCTCTCTCTCTCTCTTTCTTTTGGAGAAAGAGGCCAAGGCGGGCAGATCACCTGAGGTCAGAAGTTCAAGACCAGCCTGGCCAACTTGGTGAAACCCCCTCTACTAAAAATACAAAAATTAGCTGGATGCAGTGGTAGGCACCTGTAATCCCAGCTATTCGGGAGGCTGAGGCAGGAGAATCGCTTGAACCCAGGAGGTGGAGGTTGCAGTGAGCCAAGATGATGCCATTGCACTCCACTCTGGGTGACAGAGCGAGAGTATCTCAAAAACAAAACAAAACAAAAAGCCTGAAGAGTCAGAGGAGGGAAAGTTATATGGTTAAGTATGGAGCAGTGGGGTGATGGAATTGGTCTGTACAATTTTGACTGTGAATTTGGGGGAGAATCTCCCCTCTCCAAAATAGAAGAAAATTACATTAAGGCCAGGTGCAAGTTGTCGGTGTGTAGAGGAATTGGGTACTTATGAGGAGTAATACAAATAAGAGGTGAAGCTGAAGCACTGGGTTGGGGACCCTATTGTAGGCTTTGAATCATAGTTCATGTGTTGTGTGTGTGTGTGTGTGTGTGTTTGGGAGGCTGAGGTGGGTGGATCTCCTGAGGTCGGGAGTTCGAGACTAGCCTGACCAACATGGAGAAACCCCGTCTCTACTAAAAATACAAAATTAGCTGGGTGTGGTGGCGCATGCCTGTATTCCCAGCTACTCCGGAGGCTTAGGCAGGAGAATTGCTGGAACCTGGGAGGCGGAGGTTGTGGTGAGCTGAGATTGCGCCATTGCACTCCAGCCTGGGTAACAAGAGCAAGACTCTAAAAGAAAAAGAAAAAGAGAGTGTGTGTGTGTGTGTGTGTGTGTGTGTGTGTGTGTGTGTGTGTTTGAGAGTGCGTGCATGCGCATGCAAGAGAGATCGCAGTGGGAGGCAGGTAATAGGAACAATATAGAGAAGGGGCTGCTAAGGACCTGAGTATTATGTTTATATTTAACAATTTAAGATAAGGCTGTGTGCGGTGGCTTACACCTGTAATCCCAGCACTTTGGGGAGGCCAAGGTGGGCGTATCACCTGAGGTCGGGAGAGACCAACCTGACCAACATGGGAAAACCCTGTGTCTACTAAAAATACAAAAATTAGCCGGGCATGGTGGCGTATGCCTGTAATCCCAGCTACTTGGGAGGCTGAGGCAGGAGAATCACTTAAACCCGGGAGGCAGAGGTTGTGGTGAGCCAAGATCGGGCCATTGCACTCCAGCCTGGGCAACGAGTGAAACTCCGTCTTAAAAATAAATAAATAAATAAATAAGTTAAAGATAAAAATATTCAGCTCAGTGTGTGAGAATTTCCATAAGCAAAAGACCTTCATTCCCTTCATTTGTTATGTGGTGTTGATTGAGGATGATCACTAAAGTGATACTTTTTATCTGCTCAATCTTCATGTTAGACACATGTATGGAATGTCATATAAGTGTCTTGTAAAATAGAGTGTGGTCCATGGTGGGAACATTGAATTGTCACAATTCTTGGTAGGGTTTTCTGCCCTTGTTACCTGACACTTGTTCTTTATCCTAATCACCTAAAACAAATCCCTGAGGCTCCTCTCATTGGACCACCCTTAATGGATTCACAGGAGCTGTTTGTTAACTTTTCACGTTGTCATCATTTTGGTTACCTATCTTTGACTATCTTGAAGTTTTTCAGAGCCCATTTTATTTTTGGAACTATAAAATAAAACATACTTCCCCTTGTATAGAGGCCTAATAGTAGAGAGTACAGAAATTTTGTGGTTTCATATGTATAGGAAATGCTCCCTTATTCTGTGTTATTTATTTATTTATTTATTGATTGATTGAGACGGAGTCTCTCTTGCCCAGTCTGGAGTGCAGTGGCGCTATATCGGCTCACTGCAAGGTCTGCCTCCCGGGTTCACACCATTCTCCTGCCTCAGCCTCCCGAGTAGCTGGGACTACAGGCGCCCACCACCACGCCCGGCTATTTTTTTTGTATTTTTAGTAGAGACGGGGTTTCACCGTGTTAGCCAGGATGGTCTCGATCTCCTGACCTCGTGATCCACCCACCTCATCCTCCCAAAGTGCTGGGATTACAGGCGTGAGCCACCACGCTCGGCCTGTTTTTTGTTTCTTTAATGTAGAGTATAACTTACTAAGTTCTTGTGGTGTTCGCTCATGCAAAGATACTTGGTTTTATACTGTTATTCTTTTCTATCTTGTATTAGTTAATTGAGTGTACTTTTCCTTTTTAAATTGAATTCTCTTTTGAATTCTATTGTGATGCTTCTTTGAGATAAAATTTATGTATGTATAGTTTTTTTTTTTTTTTTTTTTTTTTGAGACGAAGTCTCGCTCTTGTGCCCCAGGCTGGAGTGCAGTGGTGCGATCCTGGCTCACTGCAACCTCTGCCTCCCGGGTTCAAGTGATTCTTCTGCCTCAGCCCCCCGAGTAGCTGGGATTACAGATGCCTGCCACCATGCCCGGCTAGTTTTTGTACTTTTAGTAGAGATGAGATTTCACCTTGTTGGCCAGGCTGGTCTCGAACTCCTGACCTCAGGTGATGATCGCCTCGGCCTCCCAAAGTGCTGAGAGTACAGGCGTGAGCCACCGCGCCCGGCCTGTATAGGTCTTAAATTCAGGAAATTTTGGCAAATGTATACACCTGTGTAACCATGACCTCAGTCAAGGTACAGATATGCAGTGACTTTTCCACTATCACACCTATTCCTGCTCACGTTTTTTTTCATATACTTAGCAGTATCTGGAATTTTTATGTGTGCCATGTCCAGTAAAATATAACCTGCATATGTGCGTGGATCTGGTAAAATTGTTACTTTTGCTATCCCCTTCTTTCCTACTGAGTGCATCAGTAAATAGTACACTCTATATTTGTGTCTTTCCTCAAGTAAATACGTGACAGTGAGATCCTGTAAGTTTGTATTTTTATGTTTAGCCTTAACTCCAGAGTTTACAACACTGTTCTTGTAGGATGCATTTTTGGGGAAAGCGTTCCTCTTATGGCAGCCCTGTCAGGGCTTAAACAAACTGATTGAGCAGGCTCAAAAGGACAGTATTGTAATGGACTGGAGTGGCCAGATCTTTTTACAGAAGAAAGAAGACGGTAATTTGGCCATGCGCAGTGGCTCATGCCTGTAATCTCAGCACTTTGGGAAGCCGAGGTGGGCGGATCATGAGGTCAAGAGATCAAGACCATCCTGGCCAACATGGTGAAACCCCGTCTCTACTAAAAAAAATACAAAAATTAGCTGGGCGTGGTGGCACACGCCTCTAGTCCCAGCTATTCAGGAGGCTGAGGCAGGAGAATTGCTTGAACCTGGGAGGCGGAGGTTGCGTGAGCCTAGATCGTGCCATTGCACTCCAGCCTGGGCAACAAGAGCAAAAAAACCTCTGTCAAAAAAAAAAAAAAAAAAAAAAAAGAAATATGGTAATTTAAGATTCATGTGTTTTGTCCATCTTGAAAAATACCTTGTGCACGTATTTGAAGTCTTTTTACACATTGACTTATCTTGGGTCTATTGTATCTGTCTACATTATTTAAGCAATGTAATCACTAAAAATTTAAGCACGGGGTTGAGCTTTCTGGCATTCCATTAGAATGCCTGGGGAAACACACTTCTTGCCAGTTGCGTGCCTGCTGATTGGGGAATGAAACGCAAATATTCCAGTATCAACAGATTTGTTTATTTCGTTTTATTTTTTTTGAGACAGAGTCTCACTGTTGCCCAGGCTGGAGTGCCGTGGTGAGATCTTGGCTCACTGCAAATATTGCCGCCTGAGTTCAAGCGATTCTCCTACCTCAGCCTCCTGAGTAGCTGGGATTACAGGCACCTGCCACTGCGCCTGGATAATTTTTGTAATTTTTAGTAGGGATGGAGTATCACCATCTTGGCCAGGCTGGTCTTGAACTCCTGACCTTAGGTGAGAAGGAAATGCCACTTTGTAAATCCCAAGGTGCTGGGATTACAGCCGTGAGCCACCGCACCTGGCCTAGAGTCAACAGATTTCTAAACATCCTGAATTACTTCTTTTGTATTAATTTTCAGGCCCTTTCAAAAAACGAATGGGATTCCTGTTGATATTCATTCATATTCATATTTTTATTATGTTGGTATTCATATAGTATGTGTAGGACCTTATATTTATTTAAAATCCTGTTATAGACTTTTTGTGTTTATTATTTAAAGCTTTTTTCAGAGGGACTTACTCCTTTTTTTATTTTTGAGATGGAGTTTTGCTCTTGTTGCCCAGGCTGGAGTGCAGTGGCACTATCTAGGCTCACACAACCTCTGCCTCCTGGGTTCAAGTGATTCTCCTGCCTCAGCCTCCGAGTAGCTGGGATTACAGGCGTGTGCCACTCGCCTGACTAATTTTTTGTATTTTTAGTAGAGACAGGGTTTCACCGTGTTAGCCAGGATGGTCTTGATCTCCCAACCTCAAGTGATCCCCCCGCCTTGGCCTCCCAAAGTGCTGGGATTACAGGTGTGAGCCACCGTGCCCTGCCTCAGAGGGATTTCTGGTACCAGAATTATAGATTGTTTTTGTTATGGAACTTTCTAAGTATGCTCTTCCTTTGTTTATTAAGGGGAGACACTAGATTTTTTTTTTTAATTACCCTTTTTGTCATCATAGAGAATAGTAGTCTACAAGAATATTATTAGAGGCTTAGCAGTGGCCTCACTGCACATACACGTATGTATCTTTGGGAACCTACAGGTTTTTAAGAAGTTGTTAAACTTAACATTTATTAGATCTTTGTTTTTGGGTGGCATCTAATATATTAATAGCCTAGAAAAAAGGCTCCGCTAATGAATATGTCTTAGATTACATAGTGACATATAATAGCTTTTCCTCCACATTTGATGACTTTGCTAACATTTTCTTTTTTTTTTTAGTGAAGCTCTTTGAATTTAAAGTTTTCTCTCTTATTTAAATTTATTAGTTAAAAACTTACTTTTACTCTGTTCCCTTTAGCATTTCAACCTGATGTTAAAAGATGTTTATGTGTGATAGGTGTGTTTGAATTTTTAACTTTCATCTTGGAGTATTTAATTCTCTGAAGCAGTGCATGACTCTTGCTCTTCATCCTCTTGAGGGTGTCCCTGGTTTATATTCCTGATGATACAAACCCTGGAATTTCTTGTCTGAAGTGTTAACACTTTACTTCCAGGCCCTAATTTGATTTTAACAGTGGAAGTTCAGATTCAATGCATTAATGACAGATTCTGTGTTGGCTTCTTCAGATTTGCCAGAACCTTACAGAAAAACCTACTTATGTGAGGAAATCATTAGACTTTTTGGGTATTCTCTTTGTATAATGAGACTCTTTTCTCATTAGATAAGTAAAAAGATCCAGAGATGATCACCAGTATCACCCAGAATTCATATATATTTAATTGAAAATAAAACAGATCCTGGGATTCTTTCCTGAAGAAGTTGATTACATTTCTTGCCTGTCCATATGTTCTTTGTCTAAATGTGAAGAAAAATAAAAATATAGCAGGTTTTCCAGCACTGGGACTATGAAACTTGAGATTTAGCATTTTTAGTGAGATTTAAAGGAATCTACCTTAAGTGATAGTTTATATTGTTTTTGAAGGATCTGAGTAAGAATTCTATTAAAAATGATTAATTCTGTCATTATTTGAAATGTTGATGGAATTTTAATGTTCCTTTTTTGAAAATACTAAAATTGTAAATAAATTTACGCTTAATAGCAAATAGGTCGTATGTATGTGGTAATCAATTCATTGACTAAAAATTTCTTTTTTTTTTTTTTTTTTGAGACAGAGTCTTGCTTAGTTGCCCAGGCTGGAGTGCAGTGGCCGGATCTCGGCTCACTGCAAGCTCCACCTCCCAGGTTTACGCCATTCTCCTGCCTCAGCCTCCTGAGTAGCTGGGACTACAGGTGCCCGCCACCACGCCCGGCTAGCTTTTTGTATTTTTTAGTAGAGACAGGGTGTCACCGTGTTAGCCAGGATGGTCTCGATCTCCTGACCTCGTGATCCGCCCGTCTTGGCCTCCCAAAGTGCTGGGATTACAGGCTTGAGCCACCGCGCCCGGCCTTAAAAATTTCATAAAAGATGCCTTTTATTTAAAGTGGCCTATCATGTGTAGTTACTATAATGCTAGTGCTCTCTACGTTTTTATTATAATCTTACTGAAGAAGTAAAAATGTAATCATTGTTCTCCCCACTCTAATTAATATTAATTCAAAAATCATAATGGTACACATTTGTAGGGTACAGTGTAATGTTTATATATGTGCAATGTGGTATGATTAAATCATGCTAATTAACATATTTTCACCTTACTTTGCTTACTCATATTTTGTGGTGAGGCATTTGAAATTTAATTATTTGAAATACCTTATTGTTATTGCTATTGTTATCTCTGTCTTCTCTTTGCAAATAAATACATCATTATTTACTATAGCCACCCTGTTGTGCGAAGATTTCAAAACCTATTTCCCCATCTGTAATTTTTTCCCTTTTCTTTAAAAAAAAAAAAAATCTACCCGCTCTTTTAGCATTGGTGAAGTTAAAAATAGAACCAGTGTGTTTTAGATTCCTCTCTAAGTGTCTTTATTTATTTTTTTTTATTTTATTTATTTATTTTTTTTTGAGACGGCATCTCGCGCTGTGTCACCCAGGCTGGAGTGCAGTGGCGCGATCTCGGCTCACTGCAAGCTCCGCAAGCTCCGCCTCCCGGGTTCACGCCATTCTCCTGCCTCAGCCTCCGAGTAGCTGGGACTACAGGCGCCCGCCACCACGCCCGGCTAGTTTTTTGTATTTTTAGTAGAGACGGGGTTTCACCATGTTAGCCAGGATGGTCTCGATCTCCTGACCTCGTGATCCACCCGCCTCGGCCTCCCAAAGTGCTGGGATTACAGGCTTGAGCCACCGCGCCCGGCCAAGTGTCTTTATTTTTAAGAATGTATGTTTTTTTTTTTTTTTTTTTTTTTTTGAGATGGAGTCTCACTCTGTTTGTTGCCCAGGCTGGAGTGCAGTTGGCACCATCCTGACTCACTGCAGCCTCCACCTCCCGGGTTCAAGTGATTCTTCGGTTTCAGCCTCCCATGTAGCTGGGATTACAGATGTGCGCCACCACGCCTGGCTAATTTTTGTATTTTTAGTAGAGACGAGTTTCACCATGTTGGGGCTGGTCTCAAACTCCTGACCTCAGGTGATATGTCTGCCTCAGCCTCTCAAAGTGTTGGGATTACAGATGTGAGCCACCGCGCCCAGCTAGAGTGTGTGTATTTTTTTTTTTTTTTTTTTTTTTTGAGACGGAGTCTCGCTCTGTCGCCCGGGCTGGAGTGCAGTGGCCGGATCTCAGCTCACTGCAAGCTCCGCCTCCCGGGTTTACGCCATTCTCCTGCCTCAGCCTCCCAAGTAGCTGGGACTACAGGCGCCCGCCACCTCGCCCGGCTAGTTTTTTGTATTTTTTAGTAGAGACGGGGTTTCACCGTGTTAGCCAGGATGGTCTCGATCTCCTGACCTCGTGATCCGCCCGTCTCGGCCTCCCAAAGTGCTGGGATTACAGGCTTGAGCCACCGTGCCCGGCCCAAGTGTGTGTATTTTTTAAAAAAGTTGATCCTTCACAGATATTTATCTTAGGAGAGGCGGGTGTCATGAAAAAAGCTATGGACTAAGAATGGGAAGACGAAGATCTTTTGTATTGGCACTACCAGCCATGTCCCTCTGAGGGGGTAATTTTTGCCTTTTAAGACGTTGGGAGGATTAAAGTTCAGGAAATTATTTTTAAAATTGTTTCAGTGAATACTTAGAAAAATATTAGTGGAGTTAGAATTAATTGCTCTCCGGTGGAGTGGCTCTCTTTCTACATTTTCTTTCTTTTTTTTTTTTTTGAGATGGAATCTCGCTCTGTTGCCCGGGCCAGAGTGCAATGGCGTGATCTCGGCTCACTGCAACCTCTGCCACCCGGGTTCAAGCGATTCTCCTGCCTCAGCCTCCTGAGTAGCTTGGATTACAGGCATGTGCCACCACACCTGGGTAATTTTTTTTTTTTTTATTTTTTTTTTGTATTTTTAGTAGAGATGGGGTCTCACCATGTTGGCCAGGCTGGTCTTGAACTCTTGACTTTGTGTTCCACCCACCTCTGCCTCCAAAGTGCTGGGATTATAGGCGTGAGCCACTGCGCCTGCCCTCTTTCTGCATTTTCTAGTGTACTTCCATTAGGCTGTAAACCTGTTTCAAGTTGGATAATAAGAGCATAGCTCTGCATCATCATTTTTTCTCCTTATCTTATACTCACACCTTAAGAATTTGTTACTAGTTGAAATGATAAGCCAGCAAACATAATCTCATCTTTGTGACTACTTGCATAGGTTGGAGGGCAAGAACAATGTAAATGGAATGTGTAGAAAAAGGGTAGGTTAAAAGGTAGCTTATAGCTTGCTTACCTTTTACTACACAGTTGGAATTTAAGAGCTGATTCTTATAAGAACACGAGTTGAACGAAGAATTGCTTTTTTCCCTCTGGTGTAGTGTGTATGGGTGTGTGTATATATATTTTTCTTTTCTCTTTTCTTTTCTTTTCTTTCAATGGGAGAAGGGAGGATGCCAGAACCATGGAAAGGTTGTATTCTGCCAGTGTGATAGTTTTAAGTACTTGAGGGGTGGAGAAGAACCACATGCATCTTCTAAACAAAGATGGGAAATGTCATATCATTGCAAGAATGTACATACAGTATTAAGCAATTACAAGATTTTGGGCTGGGCATGGTGGTGCTTTGGGAGACCAAGGCAGGAAGATGGGCGGATCACTGGAGCCCAGGAGTTGGAGATCAGCCTGGGTAGCATAGTGAGACCTGGTTTCTACAAAAAATACAAAAATTGGCTGGGCATGGTGACTTATACCTGTAATCCCAGCACTTTGGGAGGCCGAGGCGGGCAGATCACCAAGATCAGGAGTTTGAGACCAGCCTGACCAACCTGGTGAAACCCCGTCTCTACTAAAAATATAAAAATTACCTGGGCATGGTGATGCACACGTAATCCTAGCTATTTGGGAGGCTGAGGCAGGAGAGTTGCTTGAACCCAGGAGGCAGAGGTTGAAGTGAACCGAGATCATGCCACTGCGCTCCAGCCTGGATGACAGAGCAATACTCCGTCTCAAAAAGAAAAAAAAGCTGAACATTGTGGCGTGAGTTTGTAGTCCCACCTACTTGGGAGGCTGAGGTGGGAGCATTGCTTTAGCCCAGGAGGTCGAGGCTACTGTGAGCTGTGATTGTGCCACTCTCTCAAAAAAAAAAAAAAAAAAAAGATTCTAGTACTATTTGAAATCGTACTGTAAATCTATAATAAATGATTGCTGTCTCAAGGAACTTAATATCTAGAAACATTGTTTCTTTTTTCCTTGTAAAAGGGAATTATACAAGTTACTTCTTTTAAATCACTTATGTCAATCTGATTAAAGTGTGTTTCGTATAAAATGTAACAAAAGAAAAAGATAGGGTTTGTGTAGACTGTGGGTTTAAAGTGGCTTGAGTGATGATTTTGAAGTTTCCTAGCTGTCTTATACTTAAGGCTAAATATAAAGACCTCAATAAATTTCTGGCTACTGCTGAGCACGGTGGGAGCATTGTTTCCTGCTCTTACTAGTATGTTTCAGCAACTAGCAAAAGCTGTCTTCATTTAATACATTTTCCTACAGTTAAAATCATAGTGTGATTATTTTGAAAGGCATCTTCCTTTTTCAACTGTTTGATTTGTGAGACCATATCTTCTGGAATTACTTGAGACTCTAATTAAATTGACCTTTAAAATTTTTTATTTCGTTTTCTTTTAGAGTTGGAGGTCTTGCTATGTTTTCTGGACTGGCCTAGAATGATGGTGATTATTTTTTTCTTTAGAGACATAGTCTCACTGTGTTGCCCAGGCTGGTCTCAAACTCCTGGGCTCGAGTGATCCTCCCGTCTCAGCCTCCTGAGTAGCTGGGATTACAGTTGTGAGCTACTGCAGCCAGCTTGGCCTAGGATTATTTTTATTTATTTTTATTTTTTTAGTTTTAATTTTATTTTGTTATTTTTTGGTTTTTTTGAGATGTAGTTTCGTTCTTGTTGCCCAGGCTGGAGTGCAATGGCAGCATTTCGGGTCACCACAACCTCTGCATCCCGGGTTCGAGTGATTCTCCTGCCTCAGCTTCCCGAGTAACTGGGATTACAGGCATGCACCACCACGCCCGGCTAATTTTGTATTTTTAGTGGAGACAGAAAGGTTTCTCCATGTTGGTCAGACTGATCTCAAACTCTCAACCTCAAGTGATCCACCCACCTCGGCCTCCCAAAGTGCTGGGATTACAGGTGTGAGCCACTGCACCCAGCCAGGATTATTTTTAAAGACAAGATTTAACATATGCTATTATTAGAAAATCTTATAAACATGTTATTCCCTGGGAATGTACTTCAACCTGTTGACTAAAGGAACTTTTATCAGAATAACTACAGTTATCATCTGACTGTTTTCAGGAGTTGAAAAAAATGGTTGCATACATTTCTTATATTGGTAAACATCACTTCACCTTTACCTTGATTATAAAGTCCCAATCTGCTTTTGAGACTCTTTAGATTTCTGCAGTATGTAACTCTTTTTTTTTTTTTTTGAGACGGAGTTTTGCTCTGTCATCCAGGCTGGAGTGCAGTGGCGCAATGTAACTCTTAATGATTCTTAATCGGAATGGGTTATTTATTTATTTATTTATTTTTTGAGACCGAGTCTCACTCTGTTGTCCAGGCTGGAGTGCAGTGGCGAGCTCTCAGCTCACTGCAACGTCCGCCTCTGGGTAAGCGATTCTTCTGCCTCAGCTTCCCGAGTAGCTGGGATTCCAGACATGCACCACCATGCCTGGCTAATTTTTTTGTATTTTTAGTAGAGACTGCATTTCACCATCTTGACCAGGCTGATCTTGAACTCCTGACCTAAGGTGATCTGCCTGCCTCGGGCTCCCAAACAGCTGGGATTACAGGTGTGATCCACTGTGCTTGGCCTATGTTTGGCATTTAACTGGTGGGGGAGGGATGCATAGCTTTGTAAATTTTCAGTCTTTTTGTCCTTCATCTATTAAAGAGGTCATAGAGTAAGATATTTCCATTCAATCTTGGCAATTTCCCAGGCCAAATGATATGTTTCTAGGGTACTTCCAGGACTTACTGACAAAACTTACTGACAGAAGGGGAAGATAAGCGATGCAAATGAGAGCTGAAGCAGGGTCTCTCTCTCTCTTTTTTTTTGAGATGGAGTCCCGCTCTGTCACCGTCACAGGTGGGAATGCAGTGACGCGATCTTGGCTCACCATAACCTCCACCTCCTGAGTTCAAGTGATTCTCCTGCCTCAGCCTCCCAAGTAGCTGGGACTACAGGTGCCGCACCACCATGCCCAGCTAATTTTTTGTGTATTTTTAGTAGAGACAGCGTTTCACCATGTTGGTCAGGCTGGTCTCGAACTCCTGACCTTACGATCCACCCACCTCGGCCTCCCAAAGTACTGGGAGTACAGGCGTGAGTCACCACGCCCGGCAAAACAGTCTCTTTTTAAGGTTGTAAGCTGGCTTGGGTTAGAAATAAAGGCAAAGAGCCACTCCATACCTGTAGTCCTAGCTACTGGGGAGGCTCAGACCAGAGAATCTCTTGAGCCCAGGAGTTCAGGGCTGCAGTGAGCTGTAATCACAGACTGCACTACAATGTGGGCAACATAGAGCGAGACCTAATTAAAAATAAATAAATAAATGCAAGGAGAAAGTCAAATGAACATGGTGCATTTAGGTGTACAATTAGTTGGCACAAACAATTTTTTTTTTTTTTTGAGACAGAGTTTCTCTCTTGTTGCCTAGGTTGGAGTGCAGTGACCCAGTCTCGGCTCACTGCAACCGCCGCCTCCTGAGTTCAAGTGCTTCTCCTGCTTCAGCCTCCCAAGTAGCTGGGATTACAGGTGTCTGCCACCATGCCCAGCTAATTTTTATGTTTTTAATAGAGACGGGGTTTTGCCATATTGGCCAGGCTGATCTTGAACTCCTGATCTCAAGTGATGCGTCCGCCTCAGCCTCCCAAAGTGCTGGGATTACATGCATGAGCCACTATGTCGGCCAAGAATGTTTTAAAAACGAGTTTCATTCAGCTCACCTCATTCCTCTGCAGGGCACCGGTGTGCAGGGCAAAACTGCTCAACCCTACTCAGCAGCCCTGTGAAAGCTGCTGAAAGGATGAGCAGATTGAGGCCTGAACTTTATCTTGGATTTAGCAACCTGGAGGTCATAATGGATTTTGCCAAGAGTGATGGGGCAGAAGTTGGACCAGTGGCTTATGCCTGTAATCCCAACACTTTGGGAGGCTGAGGTGAGTGGATCACTTGAGCCCAGGAGTGCGAGACCAGCTTGGCAACATTTTGGGAATGTTGTAGAGAATGGGACAAGAAAAACCCCAAAAAACAAAAGTTAGCTGGGCATGGTGGAGTAAGCCTGTGGTCTCAGCTGCCCGGGAGGCTGAGGTGGGAGGTTTGCTTGAACTTGGATTGCGCCTCTGCACTCTAGCCTGGGCAACAGAGTGAGACCCTGTTTTAAAACAAACAGACAAGCAACTGTTTTTGAGCTACAGTATATTTAATGGTTTTAAATATGAGTGCACAGTAAGAGGGAGTCCAGTCCATAAGATGACCCTTGCTTCTAATACTAGTTGCAAGTTTGGGGGTTCCCAAGATCACTGTGTTTTTTTTGTTTTATTTTGGTTTGTTTTTTTTTTTTTGAGGCAGGGCCTCTCTCTATCACCCAGGCGAGAGTGCAGAGGCTCACTGCAGCCCTGGACTCCTCCCTCCCAGGTTCAAGCAATCCTCCTAACTCAGCCACCTGAGTAGCTGGATCTACGGGTGCATACCACCTTGCCTGGCTAATTTTTCTATATATATATATCAGTGGCGCAATCTCTGCTCACTGCAAGCTCCGCCTCCCGGGTTCACGCCATTCTCCTGCCTCAGCCTCCTGAGTAGCTGGGACTACAGGCGCCTGCCACCATGCCTGGCTAATTTTTTGTAGTTTTAGTAGAGACGGGGTTTCACCATGTTAGCCAGGATGGTCTCGATCTCCTGACCTCGTAATCCTCCCGTCTCGGCCTCCCAAAGTGCTGGAATTACAGGTGTGAGCCACCACGCCTGGCCGTTTTTCTGTATTTTTTAGAGACAGTATCGCCATATTGTCAGTCTGGTCTCAAACTCCTGAGCTCAAGCGATCTGCCTGCCTGGGCCTCCCAAAGTGCTGGGATTACAAGCTTGAGCCACTGTGCCTGGCCAAGACCACTCTTGGGTTGGATGATTTGCCAGGAGGACTCACGAGAACTCATTGAAAGCTCTCATACCCACGGTTAGAGTTTATTGCAGTTTAGGGATTCAGATTAGAATCAGCCAAGGGTAGAGGTGCATAGGGCAGAGTTCAGGAAAGTTCCAAATGTTGGAGCTTCGAATTGTCCTCCCCCTGTAGAGTTGTGAAAAATGATACCTTCCCGGTGGCACTGATGTGTGACAGTACTCGTGGATTATTGCCAACCAGGGAAACTCCCACCATTTTTTATGTCCAGAGTTTTTACTGGGGTTCCATGGTTGCATGCTCATGTGGCTAACCTTGGTCTCCAGCTCCACTGGAGGTCAAGCTGATCCATGGGACTCAAAGCTGCCACCATAAGCCACATTGTTAGACTCTGCTGTGGCCTGAAGCCCCCAGATGAACAAGGACACCTCCCTCCCACCACACCACCTCTCTTTTTTTTCGGGGGGAGATAGTCTTTCTCTGTTGCCCAGGCTGGAGTGCAGTGGCATGATCTCAGCTCACTGAAACCTCAGCCTCCCGAGTAGCTGGGATTATTACAGGTGCCCGTCAACATGCCTGGCTAATTTTTATATTTTTAGTAGAGACAGGTTTCACCATGCTAGCCAGGCTGGTCTCAAAATCCTGACTTCAAGCGATCCTCCCGCCTTGGCCTCCCAAAGTGCTGGGATTACAGGTGTGAGCCACTGCTTCTGGCCAGGATGCTCTTATTAGGTACAACATTTCAGGAGTTCAGAGATTACCTTCCAGAATCCACAGGTAAAAACCAGACCTCTCTTTGGTTAAGATAAAGTTCTTCACAATTTTATAATAGTTAAGTATATTTTATCAGTCTATTGGCTGTTTAGTTGACAGACAATTAAAAATTGGTGACAGTCCAGATGTGGTCACTCACGCCTCTAATCCTAGCTAGCATTTTGGGAGGCTGAGGTGGGAGGATTGCTTCAGTCCAGGAATTTGAGAGCAGCCTGAGCAACATAATGAGACACCTGTCTCTACAAAAACATAAAAATAAAAAATTAGCTAA
Organism: Macaca nemestrina; assembly: GCF_043159975.1. Lineage (NCBI taxonomy): Eukaryota > Metazoa > Chordata > Mammalia > Primates > Cercopithecidae > Macaca > Macaca nemestrina. Next base: position 18,144,975 of record NC_092142.1, on the reverse strand, counting down.
GTGGAGTGGTGTGCACTTGTGGTCCCAGCTGTTTGAGAGGCTGAACCCATGAGGTCAAGGCTGCAGTGAGCTATGGTCATGCCAATGCACTCCAGCCTGGGTTACAGAGTGAGACCCTGTCTCAAAAAAGGAAACAAATCACCCATAAGTGGATAATTAAGATTTGGTTATTATAGACACTTAATACTTAGGTAGCTAAGCTAGTTTTACCAAGAAATTATATGGATTTAATATTTCAGTATTGGCCGGGCGCGGTGGCTCAAGCCTGTAATCCCAGCACTTTGGGAGGCCGAGACGGGCGGATCACGAGGTCAGGAGATCGAGACCATCCTGGCTGACACGGTGAAACCCCGTCTCTACTAAAAAATACAAAAAACTAGCCGGGCAAGGTGGCGGGCGCCTGTAGTCCCAGCTACTTGGGAGGCTGAGGCAGGAGAATGGCGTGAACCCGGGAGGCGGAGCTTGCAGTGAGCTGAGATCCGGCCACTGCACTCCAGCCTGGGTGGCAGAGCGAGACTCCGTCTAAAAAAAAAAAAAAAAAAAAATATTTCAGTATTGCAAAACTGACGCATACTCATGATTTTGACATGGAATGGTTCTGTTTTGTTTTATTAAATTTGAACTTAAAGTTCTCTGTGAGAAGAGATTTGTATAATAAATTCCCTGAGCCTCTCAAATTAATGTTTTAGCATAGACTCATATTTAGAGCAGTGTTTCTAATGTAATGATACACACAAGGCCCAGGGTTCTTCATAGTTTCACCCTTTCTCTTACTTCTCATTAAAGCATGTTTGAATCCAGGTAAGAGGCATTACAGGGGATAACCCTGAATTTATTTTTGAAGGGTAAATCATTTTCAAGTGGTATTAACCATTAGTATGGAAAGCAGCATATCCTATAACTGCTCTGTGACAGTGAGACTATGTTTGCTACTTTAGAGAATAAGTACATTCCTACTTCATTGGCTTTAGTGCAAATCTCATTTCCTGGTTTATATCCATTACAAATTAGATCTCACCATGAGAGCAAAATCCCTTAATAAACCTAGGTAAAAGCAATTTGAACTAATATGATGCTTACTCCAGTGACACCACTAGGTGTGGTGTTTGCATCAAGTCATTTTGGGGTGCTTTATGGAAATACTTTCTAGTAGGGAATTCCCTGACTTCACACTTTCCAGAGATGACTCTCTCTTTTTCTCTCTAATACTTACAACAACTGGACCACAAGGCTACATTTAGTCAGGAGATACTATCCCCAGCTCTTGGTGGATTGTTGATGTGACGTCTGAGGATTCTGGTCATTTGAAACGAATGGCCTCCTAGATTTATGGCATTTTTCTGTATATTGAGAATAGGTAATTAAAATAAGTGGTAACTATATTTGCATGTGATTTGTATGTTATAGTTAACATTTAAATTCTCTTATGTACTAAAATTTTTTTGGTTGCCACATTAAGCCTCTTTATCCTCTAAGGCACAGAGTAGCTTTCCACCTCAATTTTTGCTTTACTGTATGAACCCTAATGGGACCATAGTTCAACTAAAAGCACCTAACTCATGAATGATATTTGCTCCATGTTTGAACAACAAATGTTTTAACCCGCTGTCTTCACTAATATTGTAACTACTGTCTTACAGATTGACTTGATGCAAAACATCACAAAGGCTCCATATTATACAGTATGCGATTTTTGAGGTATGAGCTTTAGAAACTTACCTCTCATGTGGCATGTACATCAGGCTTTAACTTCAGTTTGATCGTTTTGGGGAAATTTATGCATTTCTTTTTTTCTCTCCATGATATTTTTAGAATATTAAAGGGGCTGTAGAGGTATTTTTGGATCCTTGCTAGGATTCTTAGACTTAATAGATAGATTTTCTTTTTTCACTAAATTGAGACACTAATTCTGGCAGATGATATCCCTTTCAGCTCTTCTAACTAACTAGCCTAACATTTATGTCTGCTTCTTGGAGTTCAAATCTGCAGTTTCTATTTTGTGGCTTTGATTGCCTCATTTTAAGTGCTCATTTCCGGTTAACAGTTTTCTATTTATTGGACTGGGATGATCTTGTTGGTGCTAACAGCCTGACATTGACATTTTTTGAAACCTAAGAAGTCAAGATTGTATAAAAATAGAAATTTTGTATAAATGCTAAACCATTTTGTGCTTTTAGGTTCAGAATGCTTACAACCTGAGTTCTGGTTGGAGATGTTTTGATTAATTTGTATTAAAATAATTTGGCAACTAGGGAGTTTTTAGGTATTTCTGAGACAGTGGCTCTATTCCAGTGAGTTTTTTTTTTTTTTTTTTTAAATATTTCTGAAAACACCCTTTTTTTTTTGGGAAAAAAATAATCTCAGTGTTCATAACTTATGGGATTTAGAAACCTTATTTCTAACCAATGGGGAAGCTGTCCCTGGTTTTTACAATTTAGTTTGAAATCAGATGCTTCATAGTTGGAAACAGATTTGTTGGTAGCAACAGATTACCTGATTTCTTAGTGAAGTATTTAAGTTGCTCTATATTGACTGTAAAAACTTGTTTTGATTATATTCATATACTCATGAACTGTTTGTACATTGTCTTTTAGACTGGAAACTTTGAGTTTATTTTGTATTATAGTCATAATAACTTTTAACATACCCTGCAAACTAAGCATTTCTTTATTTAACATACCCTGCAAACTAAGCATTTCTTTAAAATTCATTATCTTATTTAAGCCTCACAACAACCTTGCATGTTAGATATGTATTATCCTCATTTTATGCAAGAGACAACCAAGGCTTGGAGATCAAGTAATTTGTGCAAAGGTACACATACTTTTCAGTGCTGGAGCTGGGATTTGAGCCCAGATCTTTTTTTAACTTGTATTCTCTGCTGCCTTATGTTACTACTGTGTCACCAGAAAATGATACAGATATTTAACTCTTAATAGTAAAGGTAGTATAGGAGATAAGTAAACATGAAGAAAGCAGGAAGTGAAGGTATGTTTAAATATTGACAGACTTCAGTTATCTTTGTGTTTCCGAATTAGTCATGTGCTTATTTTATTCCTTCATCTAATAAGAGCTTACTGTGGCATACATATAAAGTTCAAACCCTGTCAGAAAAGGTTATAAGCTCTCTTATGTTTCAGTCTCCTTTCAGAAAGTAATGGTATGCTGTGATTTATATAGATGCAAGTTAAATGTGTTATTTTTAGATATATAAGGAATGTCTTTTCATTAGTTTAAAAAAGTTATGGTCCTTTGAGTTATATTTTAGTGCTTGTAGACTTAATATACTCAGAAAATATTCTCATACATTTTTCTTGAAATTCCATAGATTTTATTTTCCCTTATATTTGAAGTACTTAGCTTTATGAACAAGTGAACTCTGAATATTAGAAGATACTCCTTATGGAGCCTTAGTCATTTTAGTATGCTAGGTTATGAATTTCATGAAGTTTCAGATTGAGATTCTTTAGAATTCATGACTTGTACCAGTTAGATTTCCAAGTTTAATTGGACCTATTGTCTGCATTCTGTATTAACAGTGATTGCAGTAAGTGCAGATCAAGGTGTCCAACTGATTGAGCCCATGCAAAGTTTTATGTTTAGTATTTTTGGGAGCAAGGAAAGACTAATAAACTCTAAACAAAATATATACAGTATACAGACACTGCTGTCACTTTTACACCATAGAGGGAGGGGCAAAGCGTAGAGGAATAGGTTAGTTTCTGGCCTTGCCAGTGCCCTGAACTTGTTTCAAAGATTCAGGTTCTAAAAGGTTCAGAAAGCATTTGTAGTAAACATCATTTTCTTTCTTTTCTTTTTCTCAAAGTTGTTCCTCCCAGGAGAAAATCAGTAGGGGAAGAACTTACTTGGATTTTTCATGTGCTACAACAGATTATTTTGTTGTCTTCTTTCTTGATAGTTTATGATTGATGGCTGGAAGAATAACACTCATGAGAAGTCTTGTAGCTCAGCTCTGTTTTACTTATGAGGCAGTTGAAGCATAGAGCAGATACTTAGATGAGGACACGCTTTTACCCTTGACTGTACCCCCACTTGTTTCCTAATAAGCATCAGGTATTACTCTAAACAGTACCTAAATTTTAAATAGATTATGAACTACAACTTTCCAATATAGCTTTATTGGATTTCTGATACCTTTTATTTCCTTACAGTGTCTTCTTTTTTACTTTTTAAAATTTTGATTGCTATTCTTTGCAATTAAGGCATCTTCATTGGGGTCTTCTTTTTTTTTTTTTTATCTTTTGAGACGGAGTCTCGCTCTGCCGCCCAGGCTGGAGTGCAGTGGCCGGATCTCAGCTCACTGCAAGCTCCGCCTCCTGGGTTCACGCCATTCTCCTGCCTCAGCCTCCCGAGTAGTTGGGACTACAGGCGCCCGCCACCGCGCCCGGCTAGTTTTTTGTATTTTTTAGTAGAGACGGGGTTTCACCGTGTTAGCCAGGATGGTCTCGATCTCCTGACCTCGTGATCCGCCCGTCTCGGCCTCCCAAAGTGCTGGGATTACAGGCTTGAGCCACCGCGCCCGGCTATTGGGGTCTTCAGTACTACAGTACCTTAACATAATCAGTACTTAGAAAATAACTTGGTAAGACATTGCCCCTCCCTGACGTGCTGCCAGTGTTTTTTATTTTTATGACAGGAAAGACTGAAATTTTTTGACTGATTAACCCTCTCCGGGGGGAGAATTTAGAAAGAATTATTCTTATGCATGTGAGGAGAACTCTGGACCAGAGTGACCAATTGTCCCATTTTGCCTGGGACAGGAGACTTTCAATGCTAAAACCAGCAAAGTCACCCTAATCCCAGTAGTTATTCATACTTCTGAATGGGTCTTTAGAACAGTAGAAGAGACTGAAAAGTTGGCATTTCATCCTTTGAGAATCTCTTCCCAATGAAAGACTTGTTAGACAGCTGAGTGCTTACATGTAATATATAGTACATATTCTACTAAATATAGTAATAATGGTTAAATGTAAAAGTTGGGAGAAGAGAGGCTTGTATAAAGAAATATTTATTTATGTTGTTTAAAGTTCTAATCTTATGCTTTTCTCTTTTTGTAGAACTGATAGTGCATCAGCCGACCCAGATAATTTAAAATATTCTTCATCCAGAGATAGAGGTAGTTCTTCCTCTTATGGACTGCAACCTTCAAATTCAGCTGTTGTGTCTCGGCAAAGGCACGATGATACCAGAGTCCACGCTGACATACAGAATGACGAAAAGGGTATATATATTTTCTTATTGCTGCAAGCATGTTTTTTGAACCTACCTATCTCACCTTCCTGCCTTCCTACACCCCCAACTTTCTCGCTTTCTTATAATACGTTTAAAATATAAATAACAAATGCAGTGTTATTTCTGAAAACTTCATAGGAAGTTTATCCACTTTATTATTTTTAAAATTTAAAATTTTTTCCATACGTAATTCATAAATGCAGTTTTCTTACAAAAAAGATACAATACTATTTTTGTTTTTGTTTTCAAAGATATTTAGCTAAGGTTGAAATTCCTCCCGGTTACTGTCTCTAAACCTCAAGAAAGTTTTTAAACAAAGTGTAAAATTTGATTTAATATAGTTTTCATTTCTCTGCTTATTTTCCAATGAAGGGATCAAAATAAAATTAACTTCTAAGGTGTATTAAAAGAAAGCAAAATGATTTTCAAGGCAGACAGTACAGGAAAAAGGTAGGAGAAGCAAAGGCTGGTTGAGCTGCAGATTGAACGGTAAGATCCTGAGCTATCAGGAAATTGACTGAAGCCAACAATCATATTTAAATAACGTAAACATTGCTGTTTGTAGGTGGCTACAGTGTCAATGGAGGATCTGGGGAAAATACTTATGGTCGGAAGTCGTTGGGGCAAGAGCTGAGGGTTAACAATGTGACCAGCCCTGAGTTCACCAGTGTTCAGCATGGCAGTCGTGCTTTAGCCACCAAAGACATGAGGAAATCACAGGGTAAGACTGGGAAGACGGGGACCAATCACATACACCTTCCAAAGATTTGTATCTCCTCTTATCCTGGATGTCTCTTACTAACGCCTTGTGCAGGCATGAGTTGATTAGTCTACTGTGCAGGTAAAAATTGTTTACATTCTTTCCCTGTGAACTGTTAATTTCCCACTAGAAAGGTTATAATGCATTTTAAAAGAGAATTCTCTTAAAACAAGATGAGAAGACTGGATAAGATCTTACAGAAAGGATTTACCCAATTATCATGGATTTTTAATGTATAGTGTATAGTAGGCTCTTACCACAGCAAGTCCTTGAACTCTTGGGCCTGTGGAGGATATAGATGTATATATAGAATGGATACTTCTCTGTCTTTTTTTTTTTCTCTTTTAAGTTCAGGGTACATGTGCAGGATGTACAGGTTTGTTACATAGGTAAATGTGTGCCATGGTGGTTTGCTGCACAGATCATCCCATCACCTAGGTATTAAGCCTGGCATCCATTAAGCTATTCTTCCTGATGTTCTCCCTTCCATTGTCCCCCAGAGTGGGTACTTCTCTGGTTTTTTTTTGTTGTTGTTGTTTTCAGTGTATTTTTTTTTTTCGAGACAGAGTCTTGCTCTGTTGCCCAGGCTGGAGTGCAGTGGTGCAATCTGCTCACTGCAACCTCTGCCTCCCAGGTTCAAGTGATTCTCGTGCCTCAGCCTCCCAAGTAGCTGGGATTATAGGTGCCTGCCACCACACCCAGCTAATTTTTGCATTTTTAGTGGAGACAGGGTTTCACTGTGTTGGCCAGGCTGGTCTTGAACTCCTGACCTCAAGTGATCTGCCCACCTCAGTCTCCCAAAGTGCTGGGATTACAGGCTTGAGCCACCAGCCCTGCCTAGAGTGGGCACTTTTCTAAAGTTAAATACACTGATACCATTTCTGCCTTATGACGTAGCCTCACTGTATAGGTGAGTGCCTTGAAAGTTCAGAGGATTAGAGGTAATGATCATTTTTTTCCTTAAAGAGAAATTTACCAGTAAAGCTGAGTATGAAATTCACATTTCTGATTTATGGGCTTTGTTAGATGTAATTACTTTTCAGACATTTAGTTTTTGACCTTTTTTTTTTTTTTTTTAAAAATACTATGTGTGTGCTACGTGTATCTTGGTGAAAACCTTTGTGCCTGTAGCTTTTATTGTTGGTATATAACTTTTAAAAAACTGATTTCTTTCTGTAAGTTTTCACAAGTGGAATGAATTCAAAGGCTATGCTGTTTATTAGAATAAAGTGTTTGAAGCCTTAGACTTATGATATTATAGGAGCTAAACAGCAACTCTAAAGCTAATTCAGTACAATTCCTCTTCTTTAAAGGCTCAGGGTCATATAGTTTGCTAGTGACAGAATTGTAAGTAGAGCCTCATTTCCCTGCTGGTAAGTTGATGACATTTTTGGTATCTGTCATGTTGAAATACTCTGGGCTAGGGATTTGTAAAAATCCCATTCTTCTCTCAGACATTGTAGTTTCTTTCTTTCTTTTTTTTAACTTTTAAGTTCAGGATGCAAGTGCAGGTTTGTTACATAGGTAAACTTGTGTCATGAGGGTTTGTGGTATAGATTATTTTACCACCCAGATATTAAGCCTGGTACCCATTGGTTGTTTCTCTTGATCCTCTCCCTCCTCCCACCCCTCACCCTCCAAAAGGCTCCAGTGTGTGTTGTTCCCCTTGTAGTCATTTATTTATTTATGAGACGGAGTCTCGCCCTGTCACCCGGGCTGGAGTGCAGTGGCACAATCTCAGCTCACTGCAACTTCCACCTCCCGGGTTAAAGTGATTCTCCTGCCTCAGCCTCCCGAGTAGCTAGGATTACAGGAGTGCGTCACCATGCCCGGCTAATTTTTTGTATCTTTAGTAGAGACGAGGTTCCATCATGTTGGCCAGGCTGGTCTCAAACTGCTGACCTCGTGATCTGCCCTCCTTGGCCTCCCAAAGTGCTGGGATTACAGGTGTGAGCCACCATGCCCAGCCTTGTAGTTTCTTTTATTATCAATTTTTTCTTATACCTTAGAAATGAAACTGTCAGACCCTTTGTGATTTGTTGTTTACATATGTATTGGCTAATTATGATAAATAGCACAGTTGAAAACGTATTGCAAAAATTTAGTTCTTTGTTTTGTTTTTTTGAGACAGAGTCTCGCTCTGTCACCCAGGCTGGAATGCACTAGTGTGATTTCACTGCAACCTTTGCTTCCCAGGCTAAAGTGATCCTCCCACCTCAGCCTCCCGAGTATCTGGGATTACAGATATGTGCCACTATGCCCAGCTAATTTTTGTGTTTTTCGTAGGGATGGGGTTTTACCATGTTGCCCAGGCTGGTCTCGAACTCCTGGGCTCAAGTGATCTGCCCACCTTGGCCTCCCAAAGTGCTAGGTAATTACAGGCAAGAGCCACCTTGCTCAGCAAAAATCTAGTTTTTAAAGGCATCTTTAATATACTAATAGTATTCACTATTGTTTGCTTGTTCTTGTGATTAAAAAATAAGGGGGGAAAGTTGTGGTTTGCTACCTTTCTAGTGGAGGCGTACCTTGCATGTGGTAGATAACAATTAGACATTTGTTGAACTAAATATGTGATTATGGCTCCCCAAAACTTCGTCCTAGGGAAATGATGATAATGTGAATAAGAGGCTTTCCTCCAGTGGGATACCTAGATGATAAGAAGAAGCCTATATCCTGGTTTTACTCGATTGAGACTTTATCCATACCCCTTGGAAGTTGTTTAATTTACCTCTACCCTGGCTCTTTACCTGCATGTTGAAAACAGTTTGGAATGGACCCAAAGAAAGTTGTTACTAAGGCTTTTCTTTTTTCTCTGTCAACCAGTCCTCTGGAATGAGGTGTTCAGTTGGCCTAAGGTTATTCATTTCTCATTTCCTTCAGCAAATATTTTTTTGAGGATCTGTTATGTGCCAGGCACTCTGCCGGGGTTTGGAATATAGAGATGAACAAAAGAGTGATAGGAACTATATTCCCTGAGCTTTTATTGACCAGGGGACTGTGACTTTTGATGTAATTTTATTTTTGAGAGAGGGTCTTTCTCTGTCACCCAGGCTGGAGTGCAAATCTCTGCTTACTGCAACCTCCACCTCATGGGCTCATGTGATTCTCCTGCCTCAGCCTTCCGAATAGCTGGGACTACAGGTGCACACCACCTTGCCTGGCTAGTTTGTGTAATTTTTTGTGTGTCTGTGGAGACAGGGTTTCACCATGTTGCTCAGGCTGGTCTCAAACTCCTGGACTCAGGTGATGTACCCGCCTTCCAAAGTGCTGGGATTACAGGCGTGAGCCACCATAATAATTACTATTAAAATAATTTTTAATTTTAAAAATTTAAAAATTATTTTAAAATTTAAAAATTCCTTTGCTTATTTATACTCAATAGACAACAGAATGTTTATATATTCACAGAGAGATCGATGTCTTATTCTGATGAGTCTCGACTGTCGAATCTTCTTCGGAGGATCACCCGGGAAGATGACAGAGACCGAAGACTGGCTACTGTAAAGCAGTTGAAAGAATTTATTCAGCAACCAGAAAATAAGCTGGTAAGTATAGTATGTTTGGAAATATGAGGATTTTTGTGTTTCCATAATAAAGTAGGTAATGCTACCTTGAGTAGTTTAAGAATGGGGAAAGCCTGGCCGTGAGCGCTGTGGCTTGTGCCTGTAATCCCAGCCCTTTGGGAGGCCGAGGCGGGCAGATCACGAGGTCAGGAGATCGAGACCATCCTGGCTAACATGGTGAAACCCCGTCTCTACTAAAAAAAAAAAAACAAAAAATTAGCTGGGCATGGTGGCGGACGCCTGTAGTCCCAGCTACTCGGGAGGCTGAGGCAGGAGAATGACGTGAACCCTGGAGGCGGAGCTTGCATTGAGAGCCGAGATCGCACCACTGCACTCCAGCCTGGGTGACAGAGCAAGACTCCGTCTCATTTAAAAAAAAAAAAAAAAAAGAATGGGGAAAGCCTGTATTATGATGATCTAGAACTTAATGATCTCTAATATGTAATTTATTTTTCTTCGTAAAGACAAGATCTTGCTCTGTTGCCCAGGCTGGAGTGCAGTGGCACAATCGTAACTCACTGCAGTCTCAGACTCCTGGATTCAAGCTATCCTCCCACTGTGGTCTCCTGAGTAGGGACTTTCAGGCATGTGCCACTACACCTGGCTGAGGTGAAAGAATCACTTGAGCTCAGGAATTCAGGGTTGCAGTGAGATAAGATCACACCTCTGCATGTCAACCTGGGCGACAGAGGGAGTTCTTGTCTCTTAAAACAACAATAGAAACGTAACAAAGTATAGGAAGTGTTACAGTTTTTTCTTCATTTTCTTTACTCCAATTAAGAACTTGATATGGGCCAGGTGTCATGGCTCATGCCTGTAATCCCAGCATTTTCGGAGGCCAAGGCAAGCGGATCACCTGAGGTCAGGAGTTCGACACCAGCCTGCCCAACATAGTGAAACCCTGTCTCTACTGAACATACAAAATTAGCTGGGCATGGTGGCACATGTCTATAATTCCAGTTACTTGGGAGGCTGAGGCAAGTGAATCGCTTGAACTCAGGAGACGGAGGTTGCAGTGAGCTGAGATCACGCCATTGCGCTCCAGCCTGGGCAACAAGAGTGAAACTCCATCTGAAAAAAAGAAAAATAACTTGAGCAGGAGAAAATTAATGAAAGTGGTCTAGTGAGGCAGATGACATTTGGCTCAAAGCAGGTTTCTCCTCCTTCCAAATTTTATTATGAGAAGTTTCAAATATATAGCAAGTTGAAAGAATTTGACATTGAATCTGTTAAACCCATTATCTAATTTTTGTTGTTAACATTTTACCCTAAATACTGCCTTGTTGCGTATCTCTCCATGTGTCCCTCCATCCATCAGTCAATTTTTCAAATGCATTTCAGAGTAAATAAAACAAGCTTTTTGAGTTTATTTTTTTGTTGATGATCACAGCTCTGTGTTTCCAGTGGAGGAATTTCTTTCATAGTGTGAAAGGAAACATGACATGCCTGATACATGCTCCTTGGAGACTGGGAATAATAAAGAAACTAAAGTACTGTTGAATTATAATTTGGAGTGGAAGACAAGTAAAAAAGTACACAATGCTGTTCTTAAAAGTATAGGAATTTGAAGTTTTTATAAATGTGTTTTCTTTTAAAGGTACTAGTTAAACAATTGGATAATATCTTGGCTGCTGTACATGATGTGCTTAATGAAAGGTAAGTAACTAATAATGGTTCAGTTTAAATGACTTTAAAATATATTTTTAGAAATTATTTAAAATACACAAGAAAATAAACCCATTGGCTTTGTTTGTGAACACCTATTGACATTTCAGTGGGTCCTCTTGTCATACTTGTCTGCATTAATTATGTGTTAATTACCATTGAATACAAATGAAATCCACTTGAAAAGAAATTATCTATTTATTTATTTATTTATTTTTTGAGTTAGAGTCTCACCTTGTCGCCCAGGCTGGAGTGCAGTGGTGCAATCTTGGCTCTCTGCAACCTCCGCTTCCCAGGTTCAAGCGATTCTCCTGCCTCAGCCTCCCTAGTAGCTGGGACTACAGGCGTGCACCACCATTGCCAGCTAATTTTTGTTTTTTTAGTAGAGACAGGGTTTCACCATGTTGGCCAGGCTGGTCTCAAACTCCTGACCTGAGGTGATCCACCCACTGTAGCCTCCCAAAGTGTTGGGATTACAGGCATGAGCCATCATGCCCAGCAGGAATATGTAATTTTTTAAATTTGCTAGTCTCACTGAATAACTGAGTCTTGACTTATGGAGTAGCATAAATTCTTGATGCAAGCATGAATGAATACAATTAGTTTTTGTAAACTAGAGAATTTGAAACTGCTTAGAGAATAGAGGTAAAAAGGAACTTCCTTCTTCGGGTAAGAGTGGATTCAAACCATATATTCTCTGGCTGTTGGAGTCTCTGGAGGTGTGTGGTCATTTTTTGTTACAGTGATTCCCAAAGAATTGCAGTGGTGGCAAGTACCCAAAGTTTACCTCAGCCCGTCATAAACCTTAGTGCCTTTTGATGGTTTTATAGAGTTACTTTTTAAAGTTATACGTAAATCATTACTGTTATCCTTTTAAGTTTCTGTATTTAACTATTACCGTTTTTTATTTTATAGTCATTACATATTGAATATTATATAGAATGTAGTTATATATAGTGTGTTTTATCCAATTATTTGTTGCTGCCCTTTTCTGAGAGTTATTTAATACAGTTTGAGATGGAATTTAGCATTTCTGGGCCTTCCCTCACTGTTGTAAATAACTGATTTTGTAAAAAGGAAGTAATGTCAGACAGATACTGTGGGGCAATGCAGGCTAGACAGAATATAGTATTTAGAGTGGAGAAAATTTCAACCTTTTGTGTAATTTGAATAGAAATTTAAAAAACCATTTAAGACATTCTTTTGTAAGATGTGTTACTCGTGTCATCATAGAAAACTTAAGCCTTTTGTGTGTGTTTTTTGTTTGTATTAAAATAAACACAGTAGCAAATTGCTTCAGGAGTTGAGACAGGAGGGAGCTTGCTGTCTTGGCCTTCTTTGTGCTTCTCTGAGCTATGAGGCCGAGAAGATCTTCAAGTGGATTTTTAGCAAATTTAGCTCATCTGCAAAAGATGAAGTTAAACTCCTCTACTTATGTGCCACCTACAAAGCACTAGAGACTGTAGGAGAAAAGAAAGCCTTTTCATCTGTAATGCAGGTAAGAATGAAGGGGGAAAAATGCATGATGTACTTGGGAAAAATTTGTCCCTTAACACATGTCCTTGGAGGGGAGCTTGAAGAAGGGAAACATGGAATAGGAATTATCTACTGATAGGAAATATTTTTTAAAAATTCCTCTTTCTCAGTTTGAGTGAAGGATACATGTTGAAGTTAGATTTGAAATAAGTTAGTTTTAAGATTTTTTCCTTGGCCGAGTGCGGTGGCTCACACCTGTAATCCCAGCACTTTGGGAGGCCTAGGCGGGCGGATCATGAGGTCAAGAGGTCGAAACCATCCTGGCCAACATGGTGAAACCCCGTTTCTACTAAAAATACAAAAATTAGCCCGGCATGATAGTGCACGCCTGTAGTCCCAGCTACTTGGGAGACTGAGGCAGGAGAATGGCTTAAACCAGGGAGTCAGAGGTTGCCATGAGCCGAGGTCACACCATTGCACTCCAGTCTGGCTGACAGAGCCAGACTCTGTCTCAGAAAAAAGAAAAAAAAAGGTTTTTTCCTCTTTGGTTTTTAGAAATGTTTTTTTGAGATTGCTTAGGACCAGAATGATTTGCAAATTTGAAAACAAGAACTGCACTAGGAATGCTGGATAGAAGAGTGTTTCACATTTGTTGAGGGAGACAAGAACTAAATATCACAACTTCTTTCTGAGCCTTTTGGTTTGCTAACGTGCCCCAAATTCTTACTCCAAATGGTATAAGATAATTATGTAAATGAATACTAGCTCTACTTAGCTTTATTTCACGTTTGTGTATCTGAATATATTAAAAAATCATCCCCCCCCCCTTTTTTTGATACAGAGTCTTGCTCTATTGTCCAGGCTGGAGGGCAGTGGCATGATCTTGGCTGAGTGCAACCTCTGCCTCCCAGGTTCAAGCGATTCTCCTGCCTCAGCCTCCCGAGTAGCTGGTATTACAGGAGCGCGCCACTAGCCTGGCTAATTTTTGTATTTTTAGTAGAGATGGGGTTTCATTGTGTTGGCCATGCTGGTCTTGAACTCCTGACCTCAAGTGATCCTCCTGCCTTGGCCTCCCAAAGTGCTGGGATTACTGTCATGAGCCACCGTACCTGGCCTAAAAGATCATTGTTGATTTAGTTTTGAGTAAGATTTTAAGTAATTAAATTTTTGTTGAGCTAATGTTTTTAGAAATTATGGTATTGATGTGTTTGGAATATCTGATATTAGGGTTTTTTTTTTTTTTTAAACAGTTTTTGATATGCTTTATTTTGGGTATGTAGTTTAAAAAATATAAGGATTTTTTTTTTTTTTAAAATAAAAAATGTGTTTTTAACTGGGCATATTGGCTCACTCCTGTAACCCCGGCACTGTGGGAGGCTGAGGATGATGAATTGCTTCAGTCCAGGAGTTTGAGACCAGCCTGGGCAACATGGTGAAACCCTGTCTTTACCAAAAAAAAAAAAAAAAAGGAAAAAAAAATAAGTCAGGCATGGTGGCATGCACCTGTAGTCCCAGCTATTTGGAGGCTGAAGCAGGAGGATCAATTGAGCCTGGGAGCTTGAGGCTACAGTGAGGTATGGTCAAGCTACTGCCCTCCATTATAGGCAAAACATTTTTCCCCTTGATTATAGAGGTTTGAGAGAAATTTGAGGGAAGATTCAGAAAATTACCTGTAACTAAACAGAACGCCACCAGATTGGGCTTATTCTGCATGCATACAGTTTTTAGATTATGAACATTTCCCTGACTCTTGTGAAAATTCTTACATTCATAGAAAGGTAGATGCACCAGTAAAATAAATACCCGTAAATACAATAATAATTTCATAATACATACTCCACCTAGATTTACCACTTATTAATATTTTGCAAGTTTTATTTTCTCACACACTTTTGTTGAGCCATCTGAAAACCATACATATGATGACAGTTCACCTCATAATGTTTTAGTATGCATCTCCTAAGAATAAGGTTTTTCTTCTGTATAACAAGAGTATTATACCTAAGAAAATGAATTTTATTACATATGTGTTCTATATTCAAATTTCTGTAATTACCCCTAAGATGTCTTTTAAATGGTTTTTAGCATTGATAGTCTGTGCCTGTATAGATTATAACATTGGCTATTGCAAAATAATGGTTTTCTTTTTCTTTCTTTTTTTTTTTTTTGAGATGTAGTCTTGCTCTGTTGTCCAAGCTGGAGTGCAGTGGCACGATCTCAGCTCACTGCAACCTCTGCCTCCCAGGTTCAAGCAGTTCTCCTGCTTCAGCTTACTGAGTAGCTGGGATTACAGGCATGTGCCACTGTGCTCTGCTAATTTTTATATTTTTAATAAAGACGGGTTTCATCATGCTGGCCAGGCAGGTCTTGAACTCCTGACCTCAAGTGATCCACCTGCCTCGTCCTCCCAAAGTGCTGGGGTTACAGGTGTGAGCCACTGCACCCAGCCTAAAATGATGATTTTCCGATTCTAGCATTTCTTTTATAAGATTGCTATGTAAAGCAGAGCTTTTCCTTCTTTAGGGAAAAATGTTTTTTAACAGCCACAAAATAAATATTCTTTCAATGGAATGCCATATAGTTATTTATTATTTTATTTTTGCCATTTATTTATTTAAAAGATTTATGTATAATGGTAACATGAGCCTGCATGTTATTAATGTGTGGTGCCATACTGATCTTCTTTAATTCTAATATGAAGCAAGTACTAATATACTAAAGCATAAATTATATAAAATTTGCCTTATATTTTGGATTGGAAAGTAATTGTTGTACTCTATAGAAAAGTTTCCCAAATCCATTTTGCTTTTTGTATTTGAAATTTAATCACAAGTAGAGTCTTAAAGAGAGCATTTAGGGATATTGTAAACTGGTGTTGTTGAGGACTAATGTTAACTGATGTCAAAGGACTAATATTAACAAACATTGAAGAAGAGAAAACAGTATTTGTTTTTAGCCTAACATCTTAGTGGAGTGAAATATTTTCAATTTATTTTATTTTATTTTATTTTATTTGAGATGGAGTCTCGCTCTGTTGTCCAGGCTGGAGTGCAGTGGTGCAATCTCAGCTCACGGCAACCTCTGCCTCCTGGGTTCAAGTGATTCTTGTGCCTCAGCCTCCTGAGTAGCTGGGATTACAAATCAACTTTTTTTTTTTTTTGAAACGGAGCCTCACCTTGTCGTCCAGACGAGTGCAGTGGCATGATCTCGGCTCACTGCAAGCTCTGTCTCCCTGGTTCACGCCATTGTCCTACCTCAGCCTCCCGAGTAACTGGGACTACAGGCACCCGCCACCACTCCCGGCTAGTTTTTTTTTTTGTTTTTGTATTTTTAGTAGAGACGAGGTTTCACTGTGTTAGCCAGGATGGTCTCGATCTCCTGACCTCGTGATCTGCCCGCCTTGGCCTCCCAAGTGCTGGGATTACAGGCGTGAGCCACCTTGCCCGGCCAAGTCAATTGTTTTTTTAAACTAAAACTACAGAATCTATTTTTCTTGGTCTCATACTCAGTTTTTTATGTAGTCACTTACTAAATAATGAACCTAATTTGCTTGTTTTCTCCCTATTTTGTTGAATGTTCACGGTTTGTAACTTTTATTTTTAAGCTTGTAATGACCAGCCTGCAGTCTATTCTTGAAAATGTGGATACACCAGAATTGCTTTGCAAATGTGTTAAGTGCATTCTTTTGGTGGCTCGATGTTACCCTCATATTTTCAGCACTAATTTTAGGGTGAGTTCCCCATTCCACTTTTCAGATCATGGGGTGAGGGGGATGGTTGTGTGTGTGAGGAACTGAGGAATCAGATGGAAAACAATGCCTCTGCTCCTTTGGATATAATCAGTGATATTTCAGGTTCCAGGGTTGAATGCCGCATTTTTCTTTCTGACATTCATACCTTAAAATATTTGAAGAAAATGAACTATTTCATTGTTGTCAGAAACGTAGTTTTCTTATTTTCCTGCCCCTCTCCCCTTTCTAAATTTCTAGAATGTCAGGTAGAACATAGATGCTCCTTTTAGAATCTTTTACTGTGAAATGGTCCACAGGTGAATGGCAGTAATACCTTAAAATGATCGGCCCCCTCTCTCTTTGTTTCCATCAAGGATACAGTTGATATATTAGTTGGATGGCATATAGATCATACTCAGAAACCTTCGCTCACGCAGCAGGTCTCTGGTAAGTCTTGCAGCCTATACCAGTTGTTTAAATACTGTTGGGGAGGAGCAGTGGTCCCCCAGTGACCATCTATCAATACCATTTCTTCAATAATGCAAGAAAACTAAGTCAGAGAAATGTTTTATTGTGGATGAACATTACTTGTTAGCTGAATATATCTTTTCAGAGGAAATTACTAGTAGGTGGGTAGAGTAACTACAGACAAGACTTACCCAACTTATTTGTAGTTTGTACTGGTAGGAAAATATATGGTAAGAATATTTGGTAGTGGCAATACCCTGAAGTGGACAATGGAAGATCCAAGTTATTTGTAACTTTTTATTTTTCTGGTTATTTTTTTAAAAAAGGAAATACAGGATTAACTTGGAGAATTGTCATAAATGAGAAATGGTTTTGTTTCCCTGTTTTTGGAGTTAAGTGAATGACTAGCATGGCTCATTTGCACATTTCAGCTTATTTCATGTGTCATAGTTTCTCATAACTTACTTGGTGTGATAAACTTTTGAAAATAGAATATTCAGTTGGTAGTGGTCTGTTTCATTTTCACTGAAGAGATGAGTATACACCTTTGGTGGTTAGATGTGGCCCTGGGATTAGCCAGGCCAATGGCAGATTGTGGCATTTTAGTCTTAAGTCATGTGTGGTGACAATATAGATATGAAATTTACTGAAAAAGTAAGGAAATAACATTTACATGTCATTTCTGCAGAAATTAAAGAGGTATTAAAGAAGTATTGATTAATTGTTATCAGCATGTTTAACAATCTTAATTTTATGATATAGGACATGTTTTAGGGTACGCTGCTTGAAAACCAGGTACCTCTTAAAACAAGGATCTTATATTTTTTTAATTTGGATTTTTTGGTGTTTTTTCCCCCCTACCCTTTCACAATTTCTTACACGATTCCAAGGGTGGTTGCAGAGTTTGGAGCCTTTTTGGGTAGCTGATCTTGCATTTTCTACCACTCTTCTTGGTCAGTTTCTAGAAGACATGGAAGCATATGCTGAGGTGAGTATATAGAAAGGTGTTTCTTAAAATTTTGGTTCAGAAAAAATAAAAATCTTAAATTGTGCTAGATTTATTTTAAAATAGCTCAGACCTCCTGACATTTAAGCAGAAATTACAAGCCCATTGCAATATTTAAAAAAAAAAATTTTTTTTTTTGAAACGGAGTGTCACTCTGTCACCCAAGCTGGAGTGCAATGGCATGATCTTGGCTCACTGCAACCTCCACTTTCTGGGTTCAAGCAATTCTCCTGCCTCAGCCTCCTGAGTAGCTGGGATTACAGGCACCCACCACCACGCCCAGCTAATTTTTGTATTTTTAGTAGGGACGGAGTTTCACCACGTTGGCCAAGCTGGTCTCAAATTCCTGACCTGAGGTGATCCACCCGCGTCAGCCTCCCAAAGTGCTGGGATTATAGGCGTGAGCCACCGTGCCCAGTCAATGTTTTAAACATTTTTTTCAGATGTGTTTAAGTTACCAGGAGAATTACTGGAAAGACTAAAAGAAACATTGCAAGCTTCGTATTTCACAAAGCTTTACGTACTCTTGGTATCTGGTATTTTTCTAAAGACATATTATGTTATTTATTTTTATTTTTTGTTCCTAGTCTTCAGAGTCTTAAAGCAAATTGATGCTGTGTTATAAAAAAATACAAAACACCAAAAGCCCCTAAAGACTCTCCTGTTACATACATACAGGAGATCTTGAATCGTACTTTGGAGGACAAGCCTTGGCTTCAGCCAGCTTTTGTGGCTGTACGAATATAGCATAGGAACTTTAAGAGTGCTGCTGAAACCTGTGTTACTGGTACTTGGCTTTTCTGACCCCACTGTCTTGGCTTAACTCTGTGCCATCTCTTATTTGGATCTCTTTGTGTTTCTTTCCTATTCAGATCAACCAGTCAAGGCTCCCATACAGATTTTAGCCTCATCTTGTTTTTTTCATCTTTGCTGCTTATCGTCAACAGGAATTCAGTGCCTTTAGTTGTACTGATATGTTTACTCTTTCCTAGAAAAGCAAGGAAATGTTTTGCTTTCGCTTTTTTTTTCTTTGCCCCCACACCTAGAACGTCTTTTTTCACAGCCCACGTTTAAAGCTGATCTACCTTTCAGAAGCCACACGTTCTAGTTTGTAGAGATGCTTCCCCTTGTTATCCTTAAGATCTCATTCTCTTCTGTTATTTTGGTGCTTAATTTTAAGTAGATATGTACATTGGTTCTGGTATCCCAGTTTTTGCGAATCTTGTCCTTTTCATATATCGTAATTCCTCAGTTATACATCTGTAGGCTGGGTCTTACAACCTCCCTTTGCTCTTCATGGGCATGCTCTTGGTTTGGAGGACTTGCTGTTGAGCTGAGTATACCCAGCTCAAAGAATACCTAGAACGAGATTTTTAGCCAAAAACTAATTCAGGAATGGCAAAAGCTTCTGTCTTCATTTATACCGTCATATAACTAGAGCATATGTACTAGAATTTATTTTTCCCCAACAGCTTTCTGAGTTGGTATAAGAAGTTTTTTCCTTAATTTGTTGTCTATTGGGTTTAATGTTGGCTTTTTGAAATAATTAGGTAAAACCCATTTTTGTATTTAGAGTCATGAATATTCTCATAGGCCACAGTTCCTCTTTATAAAAGCCTAAAAATCTATTCCAAAATGAATTGATTTAAGTATTTTAGAGTTTTTTTGTTTTTTTTTTTTTTTAAAACAATGCACTACTTACCAAGAATGCTGTGAATTCACATGTAGGACCTTAGCCATGTGGCCTCTGGGGAATCAGTGGATGAAGATGTTCCTCCTCCATCAGTGTCATTACCAAAGCTGGCCGCACTTCTCCGGGTGTTTAGTACTGTGGTGAGGAGCATTGGGGAACGCTTCAGCCCAATTCGGGGTCCTCCAATTACTGAGGCATATGTAACAGATGTAAGTGGTTTTGGGCGTTTCAAGTGTCATTCAAAAATAAAATTGTTTTACATTGTAAATGTTTCTCTTTACCTAGTGAACTGTTATTAATATTTCATTTGTTTAGCATGTATGTATGTATGTATGTATATATGTATATATTGTCTGACTGCTTTCTTAAATAGCCAGAAAAGTAGGGAATCCTGTTATATCTCATCCTCCTTTCATCCAACTCCCCTACCCTCCCATGACAAAAGGCCATTCTGAATTTTTAAATCTTATTCTTTTGTTTCTAAATAGTATTTATTATAATTTTACTTTGAAATTATTGGGTTTCCTTTTAGTTTTTCGACATACTACGAATAGCACACTATAGGAAAAGCCTCAGAAAGTAATCTTCTCTGAGCAGAAGATGGAACTCACATGAAAACTTGTATACCTTTATATTCTTTGATAGCCTGATATCAAAGAACATAAATTAAAAATGAGGTAGCTAGATTGCCACACTTCAGCAGCCTCAAACATTAGCTGCACTGTTTGTAGCACATCCAGTGAGGGTTCAGTGGGAAAGACATGAGAAATGAACCCCAGGCATTGTACTCTGCTTTGAATAAGGAGAGAGAAGCATGTGTGATGCAGTCATAAAAGATTTAATCTAACTGACGAAAATTTTATTGTTAGGATAAAACTTGCTTTTAGGAGCATATACTTTTACTGAACACATTGCTAGATAAAATAGGATATTGATTATATAGATATATAAAATTTTTAGTAAGTTGTGCATTTGAGCAGAAATGTCAGAACTTAAAGATAAATGAAACCAGCTTATTGGTATTTTAAACCAATATGGTTTCAAAATGGTTTAATATCTTTGCTTCATTTTTAATGTCTAAAAGGTGGTTGTTTGAAGACTACAGAGTTGAAACAAAAAGCCATTAACTCAGACATAAAATAAAAGGGACATAATTTATAGGATAGGTGTATATTGATTTATGAGGATCTTTTAGGCCTTTGAGAATGGTAGAATGGTGGTTTTTTTTGTTTGTTTGTTTTTGTTTGTTTGTTTTTTTGGAGCTGGAACCTCACTCTGTCACCCAGGCTGGAGTGTAGTGGTGCAATCATAGCTTATTGTAATCTTGAACTCTTGGGCCCAAGTGAACCTCCCACCTCACTCAGCCCTACAAGTGAGTGTCACCATACCCAGCTTTTTTTCTTTTTAAAGTTGGTTGGCGCCATCATGACTCAGTGCAACCTCTGTCTCCTGGACTCAGGTGATCCTCCCTCCATAGCCTGCTAATTTTTCATTTTTGTTGAGATGGGGTCTCAGTGTTTCTCAGGCTGGTCTTAAACTTTTGGCCTCAAGCACTCTTCCCAACTCAACCTCCCAAAGTGTTGGGATTATAGACATGAGCCACTGTGCACGGCCAAGAATGCTTCCCTTTCCGCTCCCATATTTTTTTTTGGAGACGTGGTCTCTGTTGCCCAGGCTGGAGTGCAGTGGCACGATCTTGGCTCACTGCAGCCTTGACCTCCCAGGCTTAAATGATCCTCCCACCTCAGCCTCTCAAGTAGTTGGGACTACTGGTGTGTGCCACCACGCCCAACTAGTTAAAAAAAAATTTGGTAGAGATGAGGTGTTGTTATGTTTTTTTTTTTTTTTTTGAGACGGAGTCTTGCTCTGTTGCCCAGGCTGGAGTGCAGTGGCCAGATCTCAGCTCACTGCAAGCTCCGCCTCCCGGGTTCACGCCATTCTCCTGCCTCAGCCTCCCGAGTAGCTGGGACTACAGGCGCCCGCCACCTCGCCCGGCTAGATTTTTGTACTTTTTAGTAGAGACGGGGTTTCACCGTGTTAGCCAGGATGGTCTCGATCTCCTGACCTCGTGATCCGCCCGTCTCGGCCTCCCAAAGTGCTGGGATTACAGGCTTGAGCCACCGTGCCCGGCTGAGGTGTTGTTATGTTGACTTGGCTGGTCTCAAACTCCTGGACTCAAGTGAACCTTTCAGCTAATCCTCTCAAAGTACTGGGATGATAGACGTGAGTCACTGTGCCCAACCTCCAAGGATGCTTTTAATGAAAACTTTGGGTAGACTAAAATCCTTTATGTATTGGTTGTTAATTATTATAGAAATTTTTTTTTTTAAAGCATTTATTTGCTCTGTTTTCTCCCCTATTTTATTAGAAATTTAGTACACAGTTATTGGCCATTATAGTTTAGTGGGGGATTTTGTTTGTGTATGTATTGGAAATAATATGATTTTTGAAGATACTGTGTGGTAAGCTTGAGAGTGCTTATCTTTCAAAAGAGACCATCAGTAGATACTTTAATAAGCTTAAAGTGACTTGTATGTTTAGTTTTAAAAGATTGATTCCCAAAAGCCCAAGAGCTAGCTTGTAGTATGTGTGGGCAGGCTGTTCCCATGCTGTCAATACCGTTACTGTCGTGGTGTATTTCATGATAAAGATTCTGAGCTTCAGCCATTTAGTGACATTGGGAGAAACGAAGTTGGGTATATAGGAAATAGAGGATGGCAGATTCCATTTCCTGTCATAATAGCACTTGAGGATTTTTTAGTCAAGATCAGGTTTACATACTGTACTAGAGATATCATTATTATTCAACTACTGAGAACTAGAATATTAAGAGACTGCTGGCCAGGCAAGCAGTTAATTTTCAGTTGAAATTGCATTAAATAAAAAGTATTTTCTTGCTTTGTGGAAGTATGTGAATTTTTTAAAAAAGCTGCTTGTTTTCCCCATTTACAGGTTCTGTACAGAGTAATGAGATGTGTGACGGCTGCAAACCAGGTGTTTTTTTCTGAGGCTGTGTTGACAGCTGCTAATGAGTGTGTTGGTGTTTTGCTCGGCAGCTTGGATCCTAGCATGACTATACATTGTGACATGGTCATTACATATGGATTAGACCAACTGGAGAATTGCCAGACTTGTGGTACCGATTATATCATCTCAGTCTTGAATTTACTCACACTGGTATGTGAATTTTTCCTTTTTCCTTTTTAATGTGTTGGTTTATTCAGGCCCTTAAATCGATATGTAAGAAATTAAGGGCTTTGGCTGGGCATGGTGGCTCATGCTTGTAATCCCAGCACTTTGGGAGGCCAGAGCAAAAGGATTGCTTGCATCCAGGAGTTCTGCTTAGCTTGGGCAACGTAGTGAGACCCCATCAGTACAAAAAATCAAAAATTATCTTGGTGTAATGGCATGTACCTATAGTCGTAGCTACTCGGTAGTCTGAGGGAGGAGGATCGATTAAGCCCAGGAGCTTGAGGTTGAAGTGAGCTCTGATCGTGCCACTGCACTCAGCCAAGGTGACAAAAAAGGCCCTGTCTCCATAAAAGAAAAAAAATAAGGGCTTTGCTTTATTATGTTATGTTTTAGAGTACATTCATCAGTCTTATAATCTGTGCTTTTATTTTAGTGTCTGTTTACTTTTATTTTTAATTTAAATTTTTTTTGAGACAAGGTCTCACTCTGTTACACGGGATAAAGTGCAGTGGCGTGATTTTGGCTCACTGCAGCCTTGACTACTTGGGTTCAGGTGATCTTCCCACTTCAGCCCCCTAGGTAGCTAGGACTACAGGCATGCACCACCACACCTGGCTAATTTTCTGTATTATTTTGTAGAGATGGGAGTTTTGCCATGTTGCCTAGGCTGGTCTTAAATTCTTGAATTCTTGGGCTCAAGCAATCCACCTGCCTTGGCCTCCCAAAGTACTGGGATTATAGGCATGAGCCACTCTGCCAGGCCTTTATTTTTGGTGGTTGATAGCTAGTCTCAGTGCAGCTTTACTCTTTTTTTTTTTTTTTTTTTTTTTTTTTGTGAAACATTGCTTTACGCCCCAGATTCTTTCTTTTTTTCTTTTTCTTTTCTCTTTTTTTTTTTTTTGTGACAGGATCTTGCTGTATTCCTGGTTGGAGTGCAGCAGTGCGATCAGCACTTACTGCAACCTCAAACTCCTGGGCTCAAGCGATCCTCCCACCTCAGCCTCCTGACTGTCTGGGACTACGGATGCATGCCACCACGCCTGGCTAACCTTTGTATTTTTTTGGAGAGAAGGGGTCTCACTACATTGTCTAGGCTGGCCTCAAATTCTTGGCCTCAAGTAATCCTCCTGTCTTGCCCTCCTAAAGTGCTGGGATTACAGATGTGAGGCATCATGACTGGCCTCCTTTAATTTCTTCTTTTTTTTTTTTTTTTTTTTTTTTTTTTTTTTTTTTTTTGAGACGGAGTCTCGCTCTTTCGCCCAGGCTGGAGTGCAGTGGCACGATTGTATTTTTAGTAGAGACAGGGTTTCACCATGTTAGCCAGGATGGTCTCGATCTCCTGACCTCGTGATCCGTCTGCTTTGGCCTCCGAAAGTGCTAGGATTACAGGCATAAGCCACCGTGCCTGGCCGGCCTCCTTTAATTTCTTAACCATGAATATCCTCCACCCACTTTTATTATGGACATTCTGAAGCACATAAAAATAGGGAGTATAGTATAATAAATTTGTACATATTTAACATTCAGCTTCTGTAATTAGAAACAAATGGCCCATCTGGTTTCATCTAGGCCTCTTTGCTGTCCTTTCATCTCCAACTGGATTATTTTAAAGCAAATTCTAGATGACATTCTGCTGAGTATTTCTGCCAGTGTTACTCCTCTCTTTGCTAGTGTGAAAAAATGCCCATGATAACTGTAAAATATGTGTATCCTATTTAGGTGTCTAAACACTTTAATGTCACAGTATTAAGACCTTGAAATACAGCTTAGATATGTTTTTCTAAATTAGAAGACTTTAGTTTTTAGATATACAGAAAATTGAGCAGAAAACAATGAGTTCCCATATACCTTCTTCATCCCAACAGTTTCCCCATCATTAACATATTGTGTTAGTGTGGTACATTTATTACAAAGGAGCGAATATTGATATATTATTATTAACTAACTTTATAGTTTACTTTGTGTTATGTATTCTATGGACTTTAACATGTATAATGACATGTATCCCCTATTACCAGTGTCATACAGGATAATTTCACTTCCCTAAAAATCTTCTGTGTTCTACCCACTCCTCCCTTGTTCCCGGTCCCCACTTCTCCCTCCCTCCATCTTAAGCCCATGGCAACTGCTGATCTTTTTACTGTCTCCATCGTTTTGCCTTTTCCAGAATGCCATGTAGTTGGAGTCATATAGTATGTAGCCTTTTCAATTGGCTTTTTTCACTTAGCAGTGTGCATTTAAGGTTTCTCCATGTCTTTTTGTAATTTGAGAAGCTCATTTTAAAAAAATTTTATTCTTTTAGATTGTTGAACAAATAAATACAAAACTGCCATCATCATTTGTAGAAAAACTGTTTATACCATCATCTAAACTACTATTCTTGCGTTATCATAAAGAAAAAGAGGTGAGTAATACATTGATAATGAACTTTGACAACTTGGGTCACTGAAGAGTTGGACCTAATGTTGCTTACCAGGCTACATAAGTGAAATTGAGTGAAATGTGAAATGTTTGATTTAGAATATAGTGATTGTATTTGTTCTTTTAAATTTATATTTCTTGATAATCATACTGAATACTTTGATGAATGATGTGCCAGATACTCTTTTCAGACTATGCATCTTTTGCTGTTATTAAATTTATTAAATTTTCATAAGAGTAAAACAAGCTGACACATTTATAAAGTTATAAATTAAGAAGTACTGTATATTTTGTAAACAAAAATGACTGGCTTTTCAACCACCCCCTGAGTGAAATCCACCGTAGACTTTCTTGGTAGATTTAAGAAACCAGTCTTAAACTGCTGTTTGCATATGTCTTTTGATGTTGATTATTTAAAAAAAAAAAAAAAAAAAAAAAAAAAAGGCCATTTTGGAAATTTCATATTGACAGTTTTCATTTGTAGTACTCTTTATTTGTGATAAAACTTTATAGATTTTAAATAGCATACTGATCTGTGTCAGTTTTCTGATTGGTTTTTAAGAAATTAAACTTAAGTATTACAGTGAATTGATCAATTTTAAATTTATTTGTATCATCAGCACTGATACAGATAGTGATTTATTTTCCATACAATTTTAGAGGACTTATTTTCCATTTATTGCTTCCTTGAATTTTTTGTTTTTCAGGTTGTTGCTGTAGCCCATGCTGTTTATCAAGCAGTGCTCAGCTTGAAGAATATTCCTGTTTTGGAGACTGCCTATAAGTTAATATTGGGAGAAATGACTTGTGCCCTAAACAACCTCCTACATAGTCTGCAACTTCCTGAGGCCTGTTCTGAAATAAAACATGAGGCTTTTAAGAATCATGTGTTCAATGTAGACAATGCAAAATTTGTAGTTATATTTGACCTCAGTGCCCTGACTACAATCGGAAATGCCAAAAACTCACTAATAGGGGTGAGTCTTTAATTGTAACGACTTTGTTTATCCACAGTTAAACCTTTTCTCATTACATATTTATGTATTTCACTATCATGTCAACATGTCTGCAGAATCACTGTGTGTAACAAACAGCCATATTTAAGACATACCTGGATAAATAAAATTGGCAGGAACGTTTTCTTGCCATTATATTTAACTTTTATTCTTCCTTTTCCTTGATAAATCTTAAGTTTTTTTGTTTTCTAGAAAATGTCTTATGAATTTCTCCTGTTTGCTCTAGCATGCTTATAGAAAATGTCAGTGTTTCTTACAGCTCAAATTTGTATAGTGGTTTTAAAATGCAGTCTCTTTCTTCTTCCCCGGCACTTTTTTCTTTCTGTCGACTGAAGTTAGTTCTTATACATGGTCTTATATTTTGGCTGTCTCTTTTCCCTAGGAACATTCATACAGGTTGAATATTCCTTATCTGAAATACTTGGGACTGGAAGTGTTTTAGATTTCGGATTTTGGAATACTTTTTTTTTCTTTTTTTGAGACAGGAGTTTCACTGTTGTTGCCCAGGCTGGAGTGCAATGGCACCATCTCAGCTCACTGCAACCTTCGCCTCCCGGGTACAAGCAGTTCTCCTGTTTCAGCCTCCCAAGTAGCTCGGATTACAGGCATACTCCACCACGCCTGGATAATTTTTTTGTATTTAGTAGAGATGGGGTTTCACCATGTTAGGCTGGTTGTGAACTCCTGACCTCAGGTGACCCACCCGCCTCGGCCTCCCAGAGTGCTGGGATTACAGGCGGGCGCCACCATGCCCTGCCGGATTTTGGATTTTTTTTTTTTTTTTTTTTTTTTTTTGAGATGGAGTCTTGCTCTGTAGCCCGGGCTGGAGTGCAGTGGCCGGATCTCAGCTCACTGCAAGCTCCGCCTCCCGGGTTTACGCCATTCTCCTGCCTCAGCCTCCTGAGTAGCTGGGACTACAGGCGTCCGCCACCTCGCCCGGCTAGTTTTTTGTATTTTTAGTAGAGACGGGGTTTCATGGTGTTAGCCAGGATGGTCTCGATCTCCTGACCTCGTGATCCGCCCGTCTCGGCCTCCCAAAGTGCTGGGATTACAGGCTTGAGCCACCGCGCCCGGCCTGGAATATTTTCATAACACTTACCGGTGAGCATCCCTAATCTGAAAATCCTAAATCTGAAATGCTCCAAAATTTGAAACTTTTTGAGCGCCAGTATGATGCCCCAAGTGGAAAATCCTCACCTGACCTCATGTGATGAGTCCAAACTGTTGTATGCACAAAATTATTTAAAATGTTGCATAAAATGACCAGGCTATGAATTTTATGTTTAGTCTTAGATCCTATCCCCCAGATATCTCATTTTATATATATGCAAATATTCCCAAATCCAAAAATATACAAAGTCTGAAACACTTCTGGTCCCGAGCATTTTGAATGAGGGATACTCAACCTGTAGTCTTTCTTTTAGGGGGGAAAAAGCCTTTTTTTTTTTTTTTTTTGAGAGAGTCGTGCTGTTGTCGCCTGGGCTGGAGTGCAGTGGTGCAATCTCGGCTCACTGCAACCTCTGCCTCCCGGTTTCCAGCAATTCTCCTCCCTTGGCCTCCCTAGTAGCTGAGATTAAAGATGCCTGCCACCACGATGGGCTAATTTTTGTATTTTTAGTAGAGACAGGGTTGGCCAACCTGTCTTGAACTCCTAACCTCAGGTGATCTACCCGCCTCAGCCTACCTGCTGGGATTATAGGCATGAACCACCATGCCCAGCCTTTTTTTTTTTTTTTTTTAAGTAATTTGACATGGCCCTGCTCTTGATTTGTATTTATTGTTTATGGTTTGTGTATTTCTTCTTCCTATTGGACAATACAGATTCGAAAAACATTATTTTTAATAGAAAGTAATAGATGTAGGCTGGGCACGGTGGCTCACACCTATAAACCCAGGACTCTGGAAGGCCAAGTCGGGCTGACCACTTGTGGTCAGGAGTTTGAGACCAGCCTGGCCAACATGGTGAAACCTTGCCTCTACTAAAAATAGAAAAATTAGCCAGGGGTGGTGGTGAGCACCTGTAATCCTAGCTACTTTGGAGGCTGAGGCAGGAGAATTGCTTGTACTTAGGAGGTGGAGGTTGCAGTGAGCTGAAATCACACCACTGCACTCCAGCCTGGGCGATAGAGCCAGGCTCTGTCTCAGAAAAAAAAAAAAAAAAAAAAAAAAAAAAAGAAAGAAAGAAAGTAATGGACTTAATTAGGGGATAAAGTTTTTAGGAGGAAAAAGGTAAAATTTGATATTTGCACTTGCATGTGCTCCATGTTGTTTGATTGGATTGCCTTGTATAATTCCGTAGCTGCTTCCCTTATTACCAGTTACAGCTTATGTTTGAAGTCACAATAAACTTTTCTTCAAACACGAAAGCTTGATTTTTGAGGAATTCACATTATTTACAGATTCAAAGATGTTTATATCCTGTACTCTAGAAATAAGGAGAAAGTGGGTGGGGATGGGGCAGTCAGGTGGAATAGAGTGTCTTGGC
Source organism: Macaca nemestrina (assembly GCF_043159975.1). Taxonomy (NCBI): domain Eukaryota; kingdom Metazoa; phylum Chordata; class Mammalia; order Primates; family Cercopithecidae; genus Macaca; species Macaca nemestrina. The sequence goes on along the minus strand of NC_092142.1, from coordinate 18,116,247 downwards.
AGTATAAAGGAAAAAGGTGGATGGAAAAGGTGTAGAGTGGCAGGGTGTGCCTTTGTTTCCTCATTGAACAGGGCACCTTGCCATTTGCAATATATGGAAAAATGAGGAAATACAGTCTACTCCCCCAAAAAGCACATACAAAGGGCTTTGTTTAGACCAGAGATCAACAAACTATGATCCATGGGCCAAATACTGCCCAGCACCTGTTTTTTGTTTGTTGTTTTAAATGTATAATTCACTGATTTTTAGTGTATTCACAGAAGTGTGCAACCATCACAACACCGGCACCTGTTTTTGTAAAGAAAGTTCTCTTTGGGCTGGGCACGGTGGCTCACGCCTGTAATCCCAGCACTTTGGGAGGCCGAGGTGGGCAGATCACCTGAGCTCAGGAGTTCAAGACCAGCCTGGCCAACATGGTGAAACCCTATCTCTACTAAAAAATTGCAAAAGTTAGCAGGGCGTGGTGGTGGGCGCCTGTAATCCCAGCTACTTGGGAAGCTGAGGCAGGGAGAATTGCTTGAACCCCGGAGGTGGAGGTTGTAGTGAGCCGAGATTGTACCATTGCACTCCAGCCTGGGCAACAGAGCGTGAGACTCTGACTCAAAAAAGAAAGTTTTCTTGGAACATAGCTACTGTCATTCCTGTGTTTTATATGTGGCTGGTTTTTTGTTTTGAGAGAGAGAGTCTCACTTTGTTATCTAGGCTGGAGTGCAGTGTTATGATCTCGGGTCATTACAACCTCTGCTTCCCAGGTTCAAGTGATTCTCCTGCCTCAGCCTCCCGAGTAGCTGGGGTTACAAGTGTACACCACCATGCCCAGCTAATTTTTGTAATTTTAGTAGAGATGGGGTCCTGCTGTGTTGCTCAGGCTGGTTTCGAACTCCTGGGCTCAAGTGATCTGCCCACCTTGGCCTCCCAAAGTGCTAGGATTAGAGATGTGAGCCACAGCACCTGACCTGTGACTGTTTTCTTACTGTCGTGATAGATGAGGAGTTGCTGCATTGCACAGAGATGCTATATTACATGCAAAGGCTTTACTGACTTCACAAAAAAGTGTTTGTCCCAGGGTTAGTGTGCTAGATCCCTTCCAATCTGTAATTTTAATTTAAAAATGTCTACCCCTGTTTTGAAGGATAAACTCTGTATGCTTGTGCTTATTTTGGAGAAGCCATAAACTTACTTTGTTTTGTACACGAGCAGATGTGGGCGCTATCTCCAACTGTCTTTGCACTTCTGAGTAAGAATCTGATGATTGTGCACAGTGACCTGGCTGTTCACTTCCCTGCCATTCAGTATGCTGTGCTCTACACATTGTATTCTCATTGTACCAGGTACTGTATTTACAAATTTTTCTTAAGAAAAGAACCCCACAAAACATTTTTTTTAATGTGTAGATTTTAAAGATGTATGTTGATTTGACTTTGGACTTGCTTGCTTTCTTTGATTAAAGATGAAAAGATAATCTATGCTTTGTCTTTCAGGCATGATCACTTTATCTCTAGTAGCCTCAGTTCTTCCTCTCCTTCTTTGTTTGATGGAGCCGTGATTAGCACTGTAACTACGGCTACAAAGAAACATTTCTCAATTATATTAAATCTTCTGGGAATATTACTTAAGAAAGATAACCTTAACCAGGACACGAGGTAACAGATATTATATAGTATTAACTACTCCTAACTTTATTAATTTGCCTTTATAATTTGAAAATAAGAAATGTGGATTACAAAAAATAAAAAAATGTGGATTACAGAGGTGAGGTAGAGCATTTTCTTTGTTGTCAAACACCTTATAATTTGGTTTGATTAATCTAGGCTTTCTTGTTCTTTCTGAAAAGAAATACATGAACAATCTCAATCCCCCATCCACCAGTGTTTCATAGAAGAATGTATATAGATTTTTAATATTCTTTGCTTTCTTTTTTGAGACAGAGTTTTGCTCACTGCACCCTCTGCCTCCCAGGTTCAAGTGATTCACCTGCCTCAGCCTCCCAAGTAGCCGTGATTACAGGTGCCCGCCACCACACCCAGCTAATTTTTGTATTTTTAGCAGAGACGGGGTTTCACCATGTTGTTGGCCAGGCTGGTCTTGAACTCCTGACCTCAGGTGAGCCACCGCGCCCGGCCTCTTTGCTCTTATCATGCTGCGTTGGGAGGTTTTCTTAAAAGGCACACAACAATTTTGAAAGTAATTTGTATAGTTTCATTTTTTATTGTTTGAGATGTTTGAAAAACCAAGAGAAGGCCAGGCGCGGTGGCTCAAGCCTGTAATCCCAGCACTTTGGGAGGCCGAGACGGGCGGATCACGAGGTCAGGAGATCGAGACCATCCTGGCTAACACGGTGAAACCCCGTCTCTACTAAAAATACAAAAAAAACTAGCCGGGCGAGGTGGCGGGCGCCTGTAGTCCCAGCTACTCAGGAGGCTGAGGCAGGAGAACGGCGCAAACCCGGGAGGTGGAGCTTGCAGTGAGCTGAGATCCGGCCACTGCACTCCAGCCCGGGCTACAGAGCAAGACTCCGTCTCAAAAAAAAAAAAAAAAAAAAAAAAAAAGAAAAACCAAGAGAAAACCAGTGTAAGAAGACTAGACTTTTAAAGTTTGTTTTTTTTTTTTTTTTTTTTAAATGTACAATTAACTGTATATTTTGTGTTTCAGGAAACTGTTAATGACTTGGGCTTTGGAAGTAGCTGTTTTAATGAAGAAGTCCGAAACATATGCACCTTTATTCTCTCTTCCGTCTTTCCATAAATTTTGCAAAGGCCTTTTAGCCAACAGTAAGACTCTGTTTTTTTTTCTGTTTTGTTTATCAATCCTTAAAAGGGTCTTTGGTAATGGGAGATGGTCATCAATCGAGCTCTTTTCCTGACCTGAAGATGTATAATCCTCATTTTAATGACAGATATACAGTCTTGATGTTTTTTCATTCTTAGTATTAGAAAAATGTTTTTGAAGTGATTGTCACATATTTAAGCTTATGTGAATGTTTATAGTTTGCATATACTTTTACATTTTCTCTCAGAAAAGGTTTGTATGATGACCAGTCAGTTACATTTCGTGGGTTTTGTTGAATGTATCATTTTTCCAAATGTGACAGTCAGTGAGGGTTCTGGACAAGAATGGTGCCTAGTCTATAGTAGGTACTCACTCTTTGTTGAATGAATGAATGGATTCAGATAATTATGACAAACTGGGATATAATTTCTTTTGGCCAGCTGAAAGTAACTGTCTTTTAATGTTTAATAGCTCTCGTTGAAGATGTGAATATCTGTCTGCAGGCATGCAGCAGTCTACATGCTCTGTCCTCTTCCTTGCCAGATGATCTTTTACAGAGGTATGGAATTAAGATCATGTCTTTTGACACTAACCCTAATAACCTGGAAATGTTAACACACCTGCTTTGTCTGTTTCGTTCTTTCATAGATGTGTTGATGTTTGCCGTGTTCAACTAGTGCACAGTGGAACTCGTATTCGACAAGCATTTGGAAAACTGTTGAAATCAATTCCTTTAGATGTTGTCCTAAGGTATAACAGTTGTTTTGGAGCAAAGACGTTCTGTTATATTTACAGCCTCTAGTGGTTGTCTACCTTTAGGAGAAGACAAATCACCTGTTAGAACATTGATGACACATCTTTTATGGCCCTGCTTGTCAGTGATTGAAGTGATGTCAAATAATCCAATTTTGCAGGTCTGCAAGAAAATTAAAAATTTTTAATGAGCTTTATAGGCTCACAATAATGAGTATAGAATAGCTCATATAGTGCCAGAATGTGTTTCTTAGTAGCTCAGATATTTGAAAAAGTAAACAGTAATCTTTTACTGTTTTTGATCAAGTTGATTTGGGAGCTTTAAGAGCCTAAAATTGATCCTTTTGTAATACATAAGCAGAATGATTGGGTTTTTATGTTCATATGTTTGATATGCCTCCCTCAAATCCTCTTATGATGTCGGCACATTACCTATCTGAGGTGAATAAAAAAAGGATCTAAAGTTGTAATCGCATTTCTGTATCCATTTTAAAGTCTCCATTTTACTATATTTTTTACCTCCAGTGAGTTAATAAGTAAATAATCCGCTTACAGTATGTGCTAACCTTTTAAGCTAAAACATTTTGCATAACAACAACTTTATTTTCTGTCTACAGCAATAACAATCACACAGAAATTCAAGAAATTTCTTTAGCATTAAGAAGTCACATGAGTAAAGCACCAAGTAACACATTCCACCCCCAAGATTTCTCTGATGTTATTAGTTTTATTTTGTATGGGAACTCTCATAGAACAGGGTAAGGCATTTCTTTGACTGTTTTACCTGGGAAACATAATTTTAAGATTCCCTTGACTTTACCTGCAGTTTTGAAGAGAAAATATGTTTGGGGGTGGCAGAGTATCAAATAACATTCTTCTCATATGGGTTATTTTAGTTTTCATCAATAGGAAAATTGCTTTGAAGATAGCATCTGTAGATACAAAAATGGGCTTTGAAATTGAGTAATGAAATGTGGTTAACAGTTAACTGATGTGATGTCATTAACACTTTGGGGAATGGGGTGGGGGTGGAGATACTCTAGAAATGCTTAGTTGCATTGAATGAGTTTCATTCCTGACTGGCGTGAGCCATTTACCCTAATCATCCTTACACACTGTACCTCATCCTGTTAATTATAAAAGACCCCAAAATGAGAGGGGGGATATAATGCTTCTCAATTTCATAGGTTTTGCCTATTTTGGAGTAGGGAAAATTACAGTTTTATTCCCATTTCCCTTGCATTTTTTTTTTCATTATTAAAATGAAGTTGTCATTGTCTTTTAAATATGAAACTACTTTTCCCAGGAAGGACAATTGGTTAGAAAGACTGTTCTATAGCTGCCAGAGACTGGATAAGCGTGACCAGTCAACAATTCCACGCAATCTCCTGAAGACAGATGCTGTCCTTTGGCAGTGGGCCATATGGGAAGCTGCACAATTCACTGTTCTTTCTAAGCTGAGAACCCCACTGGGCAGAGCTCAAGACACCTTCCAGACAATTGAAGGTAACTCACTCAAGCTTTGTGATGTGAATACTTTCAAAGCTTTATTAAGAAATAATGGATTTTTAAATCTATGTTAAAGATTTGAGAATATATGATTTTTTTGAAAAAAAAAAAGGTCAGTAATTTTCAGGTATGTTTGTTAGAGTAAGCTTTCATTGAATAATTGCATTGGAAATATGTTTTTTTCCCAAAACTTATGGGAGTCGTGTGGGAAAAATATTTTTTTTCCCTAAAGTGAAAGATCTTTCATGTTGGGATTTTTTTATTTTTAAATGACGGATAGACAGAGGATACTTGATAAATGTGAATTTGTCATAAAAAATTCACACTTCTTCTAGAAACTTTTAAGATTTTTAAAAATTCAGAATGTTGTCTTTGCTTTCAGGTATCATTCGGAGTCTCGCAGCTCACACATTAAACCCTGATCAAGATGTTAGTCAGTGGACAACTGCAGACAATGATGAAGGCCATGGTAACAACCAACTTAGGCTTGTTCTTCTTCTGCAGTATCTGGAAAATCTGGAGAAATTAATGTATAATGCATATGAGGGATGTGCTAATGCATTAACATCACCTCCCAAGGTTGGTTTCTGTGAGACAGTGTTGTTTTATAGCAGTTTAATGGTCACAGCTGGCAGTATGTGCAGAGCTGAAATTACAATAGACTTATGTATTTGGTTTATATTTAGGTGAGACATCCTTACCTATAAATTGAACCAGTCCTGAGCTTTTCTTTCTCTTATCATAAAGGTCATTAGAACTTTTTTCTATACCAATCGCCAAACTTGTCAGGACTGGCTAACGCGGATTCGACTCTCCATCATGAGGGTAGGATTGTTGGCAGGCCAGCCTGCAGTGACAGTGAGACATGGCTTTGACTTGCTTACAGAGATGAAAACAACCAACCTATCTCAGGTAAAGTGATGTGTTTGGAATTCATTTTACATCTGTTAATAAGAAAACATGGTTTAATTCCTTTGGTGTGATTTAATCTATGGATAAAGTAAGTTAAAGCTTGGATTCATTTTCAAAGGTTTTGATCCTGTATTTTGTAAAAGCAACAACTGCCAGAGTTACCTTTTTATTCATGTTGAAACAATGTTAGAATGTTAAAATAATGTTCATGTTTTTGTTCATGTTAAAACAATGTTCATGTTAGAACACGTTAAAACTATATTTCTTATGTGCAAAGTTTAGAACTTTAAAAGTAATTCTAAAAATATGTTTATGGGAGAAATCTTTTGTTTTTTTTGGAGGCACAGTTTCACTCTATCGCCCAGGCTGGAGTGCAGTTGTGCGATCTCGGCTCACTGCAACCTCCGCCTCTCGGGTTCAAGCGATTCTCTTGCCTCAGTCCCTGGGATTACAGGCACCCGCCACCATACCCGGCTAAGTTTTGTATTTTTAGTAGAGACAGGGTTTCACCATATCGGCCAGGCTGATCTCGAACTCCTCCTGACTGCAAGTGGTCCGCACACCTTGGCCTTCCAAAGTGCTGGAATTAGAGGCATGAGCCATTGCACCTGGCCAGGAGAAATTGTTTTTATAACGTATGACAAATGCTTGGGTAATTCCTGGCTTGAAAGAGGGCTTATAATAAATAACTGGAATCCAAAAATAACAAAATGTTTAGCAATTCAGGTAATATCAAGCAGTATTCAAACACATGAAGTTAGTCATTCTTTAATTCCTGTTATTTATATTTAATTTTTGCTTTCTTTTTACTCCATGTGTTATTCCTACAGAGGTCACAGGTTAAATGTTTGGGTAATTTTGGGATGGGGGTACAAACATCCATGTGCTGCTAAGGTTCTGTTAGTCACCCTTTGTGGCTATTTTATATGTAACATTTTAAAGAATTTTGAGCTAAATAATGTGAAAATTGTGCAAATAATTGTTAAATACCTTTGGTTTTAAGCAGGCACAGACTGTGATCAGTTGTAAATTTTATAGGGATTTATGTTTTGATGGTATTGGATGACTTAATTTTTCTGAATGGGTTTTCAGGGGAATGAATTGGAAGTAACCATTATGATGGTGGTAGAAGCACTATGTGAACTTCATTGTCCTGAAGCTATACAGGGAATTGCTGTCTGGTCATCATCTATTGTTGGAAAAAATCTTCTGTGGATTAACTCAGTGGCTCAACAGGCTGAAGGGAGGTAGGTTGGAAGGAAGGAAATGGGTGATAGAATTACTTTATGTTTAAATTCTTTGTATTACTCACTGACATTGTAGCCAAATCTTAAAACAGCTTTGTTTGCTTTCAGCAATTGAAACTTGCTATAAATCACTTCACCAAGAGGTATCTTCAGTTGTTCTTTAGTTAGCAATACTTGAGTGCCTTTCTTACTTAAGAATTAGTGGGAAATCACACTGTGAAACAAGACCTGTCAGTTGTTTCATAAATGCTTTTGAACTTGATCCCTAGTTGAGCTCCTTTCCCCTCAGAGTCTGATACAAATTACCCTTTATTGTCAGAGTATTTGCCCATTAGTCCTCTGAACTCTACATTCGGACTCATTGCTTCCTCCAGGTTGAGGAGCTTGTTCTGTATCCATTTATGTTAGTTTAATGAAATCTTGCAAATTTGGGAAAATAAAAGAACTGCGCATACTTCCATATCTTTGTGGTAACTTCTGGTATGTGCTTTTGTAGTTCCATATTTCCATATCCATATGCTTTTGTAATTCTTTTTTCTTTCGTGTCGTTTTCTCCACTCTTCACCAAAACAGCAGCATACGTAGGCACATGGTTTTATGATCTCCTTTTCACACTCAGTATTTAAAAAAAATATTTGCCATGTTAGGCTGGGGGCGGTGGCTCACATCTGTAATCCCAGCGCTTTGGGAGGCCGAGGTGGGCGAATCACCTGAGGTCAGGAGTTTGAGACCAGCCTAACGTGGTGAAACCCCGTCTCTACTAAAAGTACAAAAAAAATTAGCGGGGTGTGGTGGCACATGCCTGTAATCCCAGGTACTTGGGAGACTGAGGCAGGAGAATCGGTTGAACCCGGGAGGCGGAGGTTGCAGTGAGCCCGGGTTGTCCCACTGCTCTCCAGCCTGGGCAACAAGAGTGAAACTCCGTCCCAAAAAACAAAACAAAACAAACAAACAAAAAAATTGCCATCTTAAATATTCTACAATGTTATTTTTAATGAAGATTTGTATTTATGAGTATACCATAATTTAATATTTCTTACTGTTGGACATTAAGGTTGTTTCCGATATTTTTTTACTAACTTAATGCACCATAGCACTTAAAATCTTTGCTTATATTTCTGATTACTTTCTTGGAATCCGCACAAACTGATTTACTAGAAGAAAGACTGCCAAACCATAAGTCTTATGATATATTCTATTGCTAAGTTACTCTACAGAAAAGATGGCTGCAGTTTATACCCTTAATAATAGAGTACCCCCTTCCCGTCACCTTTGTGGATACTGACAGTCACTGAGAAGGAAGAATGCTGCCACCACCATCAGTGAAAATAGTTATTGTAGTTTACATTTCTATATTTATTAATGACTAATAGTAGAAGTTGCCCCATATAGTGACCTTTTGTGATTCTTTTAAAACATGGATCATGTCTTCATGGCCTCTCAATTTTTCTTGTGTTAATCTGTGAAATTTTATTAAATACTAAGATTGTTGATGCTATCCAATTTCTTGATTTATAATTTGTTTTTAATGTTTAATGTTGTCTTTCAGCATTATGCATCTAGATATGTTACTTGTGCATCTTTTCTTGCATTTTATCCTTCTGCAAAGCCTTTCCACACACTGACATCAGTTACTTATCAATATTTTCCACTAGTTCTTTTATACTGTCTTACATTTAAAAAAAAAAAATTTAACGAATTTTAAATTTACTTTCATAGTTGTAAGGAAGACATCAAACCTCCCCCCACCATAGTCAACTCACTGTTTTAGCTCGATTTATTCTTGCACCATTTTTGAGGCATAGGGCGGAAACGAGATATGTGTGTTTAAAATAAGACTCCTTTGGGGCTGGGTGTGATGGCTCATGCCTAAACTCCCAGTACTTGGGGAGACTGAGGTGAACGGATCGCTTGAGCCCAGGAGTTTGAGACCACCCTGGCCAACATAGCAAAACCTTATTTTAGCTGGGTGTGGTGGTGGGCACCTATATTCCCAGCTACTTGGGAGGCTGAGGTTGGAGGATTGCATGAGCCTGGGAGGGCAAGGCTACAGCGAGCCATGATCATGCCACTGCCCTCCAGCCTGGGTGACAGTAAGATTCTGTCTCAAAAAATAAGTAAGTAAGTAAAGGCCAGGCGTGGTGACTTACGCCTGTAATCCCTGCATTTTGGGAGGCCGAGGTGGGTGGATCACCTGAGGTCGGGAGTTCAAGACCAACCTGGCCAACATGGTGAAACCCCGTCTCTACTAAAAATACAAAAAAATTAGCTGGGCGTGATGGTGCCTGTAATCCCAGCTACTCAGGAGGCTGAGGCAGGAGAATCACTTGTACCCGGGAGGCAGAGGTTGCAGTGAGCTGAGATAGTGCCATTGCACTCCAGCCTGGGCAAGAAGAGCAAAACTCTGTCTCAAAAAACAACAACAACAACAACAAAAAAGTAAGTAAATAAATAAGACTGCTTCAATTTGCTTTTCAGGTTTGAAAAGGCCTCTGTGGAGTACCAGGAACACCTGTGTGCTATGACAGGTGTTGATTGCTGCATTTCCAGCTTTGACAAATCGGTGCTCACCTTAGCCAATGCTGGGCGTAACAGTGCCAGCCCGAAACATTCTCTGAATGGTGAGTGTTCAGTATTTTTAAATAAAGCAAAAGTTATAGGAATATATTTTGTACTGATGATCTTACTTTATGTTTTTGGGTTTCTGTGCTCTTTGAAATATTTCTAATTGATCTGAATCTCTCTCTTATTTTGTAACATACTTTCAGGTGAATCCAGAAAAACTGTGCTGTCCAAACCGACTGACTCTTCCCCTGAGGTTATAAATTATTTAGGAAATAAAGCATGTGAGTGCTACATCTCAATTGCCGATTGGGCTGCTGTGCAGGAATGGCAGAACGCTATCCATGACTTGAAAAAGAGTACCAGTAGCACTTCCCTCAACCTGAAAGCTGACTTCAACTATATAAAGTAAGGCTTTCTTTTTCCAATTATAAAACGAGTTTCCAAAAACTATGATTTTTTCATATGGCAAAAAAATATTAAAATTGATCATATGTAGTAATACAAAATGGTTATATTTCTAACTTACTGCCATTATGAAAGTGACAACAGGGAACTGACATCAGAGGAGAGGAAGGTATTTGTATAATGGGAAAACAGACTGCTGAGATAGTCATTTGGTATTAATTCTCAGAACCTGTCATTCTAAAACCTTAATACAATTTGAAGATTATGCCAGAGTGAATATAAAGAAAAATTTATACTGCTTTAGAAAGAATCACATTTGATAGCTTTGTTTCTAAATGAGGTCTGAATATATCAAAAACATTTATTCTAATAAGGACAGAGTTTGTGAACATATGTAAATTAAACTTTCCTCTCATTCCTCTGTGCTTTTATGAATTCTGTAATTCAAAACTGAGCACTCACTCTGTTGCAGACACTTGGCTGGGAAGATAAATGTCATTAGACTTTGTCTGATACCCTTGCCTTCTACTGCTAAATGGGTTAATGTGTAATTGCTTCATTGAGCATGTACTGTGACCCAGGCAGCACATAAAACAGACACAAATTCCAACTTTTTAAAGCAAAGATTAGATAAAGAATATTGATAGAAGGATTAATTGGACCTCACTCACCTTTTCTATGCCATAAGGAAAGCAGTTAGGTAAAGCTGACCTTGGGAGGGAAGACACAAGGTCAAGTCATGCCCATCAGGATGCCCTTTGGGCCCAGACCTAATGTGAGAACATGGGCTTGGAGTGTTCTGGAAATAGCTGGGAGGCCTATGTGGTTAGGAGCGCCTTGAACAGTGGGATACAAGGGCAGAGAAATAGTTGGGAACTGAGAAAAGAACTTTGGCTGTTATTCTAGTAAGACTGACAATTTCAGGTGGGATTTGAACAGAGATGTGTTGTGATCTGACTTGGTGGTTCATTCTGCTATGGTGAAAAGACTGGAGGTGAGAGGCAAATGTGGAAGCATGGAGACCATTAATTTGTGAGGGCAGTGGTAGAGGGAAAAGAAACAATGCTATTAACTGGAGTAGGAGCACACAGAGAACAAGCCATGTTTTAAGATTTCTAAAGAAATGTGCAGATGAGATTTTTGGGTAAGCTATTAAGAATTGGATTTGGAACTAAGGAGAAAGTCTAAGCTCGAGAGATTTGCAGATCATTAGCACACAGAAAAGGCCCTTTTTCCTTTTCAGTCTCTATACTCTAGAGCCTTTGTAAGCCACCAAACCAGAGAGAAGCCTCTGGAGAATAGTGAGTGAAGATGAAGGAAGGCCTGGATCAGAATCCTAGTTTAGCATTTTTGTGAAAGGATAGCAGAGGAAGCCATTCAAAAAAACACAGGTACGTTGAGGAGGGAAGTGTCCTAGATATAGGACATCTAGATGGGAGTAGTCAGGCTTGTCAGATGCTCTAGTGATTATGAGGAAAAGGAGTTTTGTAGAGAGACAGAAGAAGCTAGATTGAATAGTATTGAGTGGTAGAGACATTTGAAAATGAAAAGCTTGAGGTAAGTTATTTGGTCAGTGAGTTTTTCTTTAAGTCGAGGATAGGAAGCTGTTGCTGGAGGGAAATATTAGATGTTTATTTTAAATATTGGAGAGATTATGTTCTTTTGGTCAAGGGGAAGGAGCCACTGGAAAGCAGAGGTTGAAGAAACGGGAGAAAGAACTGATAGATTAACTGGACCTCACCTTTTCTGTGCCTCAAGGAAAGCAATCAAAGTTAGAGTAGACAGAATTTGGGCAGTATATGGTGGATTGGGGGTAGGGGTAGAGGAAATTAAAGCCTGTGTTTTTTGTTTGTTTGTTTTTCTGAGGACTCAGTCATTAGCTGAAAGCATAGGGCATTGTAGAGCATAGTGGGGACTTGGGGAACCTGCCACTGCAGAGGACTTTAGGACCTTTTAATGGCAGAAATGATGAATGTGTTGGCATCAGTTCATCATGCCCAGTACTCAAGGCTCCCCGAGAAGCCGGTGGTTGTACTGATCTAGGTAGAATCGGGCACAGGATAAGTCAGCTGATGTGCCTTTCCAGCACTGGCCTCAGGCTGAGTTATAAGGGAAGTGACACAGTGAGAGGGACAGGCAAAGATGGAAAAGAGAGAGAGTGAGAAACAGTGTCTTCCTCCTGGCTGGAGAGCCCCTGTCATGAAAATGGGGACAGGGTGAGGGATCTGAAAGGAACAACACAGAGCTGGGAGGATGAGGCCTGTCTTCCTGGCATTGTTGCTGCAGGACTACAGGAAAGAATTTCAGAGGTGTCATTATTTTTCATATAAGCAGATGAAAGAGAAGAATTCTTTGAAAAAAAGAGAAGTAGGTGAGAAAGGGAGAGACAGAGTGATGCCAGCAGTGAAAGAAGCCAGGACTGAGATACAAGACTGTGATGCTGGGAGAGCTGCAAGGGCTCATGCTGTAGGTGAGGAGTGAGGCTGCACAGGGAGCTCACCGGCAGCTTGGAGAGAACTGGGTGTCAAAGTTGTCCTGCAGAGGTCTACTGTCAGTGTGTTAGGCTCTGAGGAGAACAGGGTGCAACACATGAAAATAGGAAGGAGACACAGGGGTGAGTCAACTCCACTGAAAGCTTGTAGCTGTGACTTTCTGGTTTGCCACTCCAGTTTGAGTACTAATTAAATGGTAGTCACATCTTCAACATAAAAACCAAAATAGTGACATCCTCGTGGAAGGAATTTTGTCAGAAAAATGCTCTGTACTTTGCTGTCTTCCTAGAATTTGTTCTGTTTTTGTTTTTGTTTTTGTTTTTTTTTAAATGGTTCCACGGCTGCGAAGACAACCTAACGATTTTTTAATTACAGATCATTAAGCAGCTTTGAGTCTGGAAAATTTGTTGAATGTACCGAGCAATTAGAATTGTTACCAGGAGAAAATATCAATCTACTTGCTGGAGGATCAAAAGAAAAAATAGGTATTTGAGAAAATAGTTTTAAAATTATTTTAATGGACAAGTTGCTCAGAATGTTTGGCTTAGTGTTATTTTACTGGAAAATCTGGAAGTTATTTTACATTTTTTGGGGGGGCAGAATCCCAAGTGAAGCAACAAATTTAGGGCTGCCCTATTTATGTTTGATTTGGGAAATGAAAAGCAGTTAAAATTAAGTCAAATAAAAAAAATGGCCACCTTAATACTTTGAGATTTATCTAGCTGTTTTGTTTGACAAAGGACAAAGTAGTGTTTCAGCTAAATATTTTTCTTGGCTTTCATCTTGATGTGGCTCATTAATTAGGTTCTTTATCACAAATGGAGCACTTTATAAAATGTTATTAAAAAGTTTAATGAATATTCTGGATTGAGCAAGATTTGCTAATGCAGGTCTAGATTTGTCCCCTTAAATAGTAGATTGACTTACTGATTTTCTTTTTTTTTGAGACAGAGTCTCACTCTGTCACCCAGGCTGGAGTGCAGTGGCGCGATCTCGGCTCACTGCAACCTCTGCCCTCCAAGTTCAAATGTTTCTCCTGCCTCAGCCTCCTAAGTAGCTGGGATTACAGGTGCCTGCCTCTGTGCCCAGATAATTTTTTGTATTTTTAGTAGAGACGGGGTTTCACCATCTTGGCCAGGCTGGTCTTGAACTCCTGACCTTGTGATCTACCCACCTTGGCCTCCCAAAGTGCTGGGATTACAGGCGTGAGCCACCAAGCCCGGCCTCGACTTACTGATTTTTGAGCCTTTGAAGGCAACTGCTTTTTAGGTGTCTGAGGTACAGTAATTTTATATGAAGTAGTGATTTTTATATAGTTCTCAGTAATGCTTATAGTGTTTAACTGCCTTAAATATTAAAGGAGCTATTCATTGGTGATTATTTTTTAATAATGCCAAATATAAATCAAAATTTATAATAAAAGCACATTAACTTAATGACATTTTATTTAACTTCTGTAGACATGAAAAAACTGCTTCCTAACATGTTAAGTCCAGATCCAAGGGAACTTCAGAAATCCATTGAGGTTCAATTGTTAAGAAGTTCTGTTTGTTTGGCAACTGCTTTAAACCCGATAGAACAAGATCAGAAGTGGCAGTCTATAACTGAGTAAGTTTACTCTTATGGAGGTAAATGTACATTGTGTATATCATGTGATAAACATACATTGGGTGAAGAAGGCTGGAAGGAGAGTTACTAAATTACTAAATACTAGTGCTAATAGCTTCATTTTAGTTGTAGAAGTCATATGATACATGAATGCTGCTTGCCAACATAAACTGAGGTTGAAATGAAATAAAATGTAAAAGTCCCCAAAAGCAAATGACTTGCTAATACCATCTTATTATAGAGCAGGCTGCTCCTCTTACTTCCCCCTAACTTTGGATATCAGTTTGATAGCATGTTATCAATTGCTTTATTTTTTGAGTGGTTATGAATTGTAATTTTCATTAATCAACAGTAAATATTTTGTTTCAGAAATGTGGTAAAGTATTTGAAACAAACATCCCGCATCTCTATTGGACCTCTGAGACTTTCTACTTTAACAGTTTCACAGTCTTTGCCAGTTCTAAGTACCTTGCAGCTGTATTGCTCATCTGCTTTGGAGAACACAGTTTCTAACAGACTTTCAACAGAGGTCTGTATATTTTTACAAGCACATTCTTATGACTATTAATGGCCATTACTGTAGAACAAAGACCTTATTTTTTGAGTTTTTTGATACAGGATTTGTGGTTGGACAAGCTAGTAAATCCAGAGTCTAACATGCTGTTTTCAGGCAGTCTTTCATTTGGGAAGTACATGGGGCAGATGGAAGAACCTGAGATAATCTCAAGGATGGCAAATTGCTCAATTTTTTTTTTTCTATTTTTGGGGTGGGAGGTGGTGTATGTAAAGACGGTTCCTTTAGGCGGATTACGTAAATTTTAGATTTGCTGCAAACAAAGATCTCTCCTCATCCCAAATGGGGTAAAGTTCAACCAGAGATGGGGGCTTCCGAACAAATGATGATCTTTGAGAACCTCATTATAAAGCATTAGTTGTAATGTTTTTCTGCAATTTAGCAGTCTGCTTTATAGTAAATGTGCTGTGATTTTTTTTTTTTGTAATGTGCTTTATTGATAAATTAGACTTCATATTCTGAAGAAGGTTTCCCTTCAAAACAAAAGGCTTTCTCTTACTGTTGCTTGCCTCTTATAAGTAGAAGATAAATGATGTAAGGGTATAGTATAATAGATAAAACTACTGTAATCAGTCTGAAGTAGCCAAACTATATTGCAGTCTTGGACTTAAGACTTGCTATGTATCTGCAGACATATGAAGAGCCTGTTTTATGTTAAGTAATTTTGGTTTTTCTCTGGCAGGACTGTCTTATTCCACTCTTCAGTGAAGCTTTACGTTCATGTAAACAGCATGATGTAAGGCCATGGATGCAGGCGTTAAGGTATACTATGTACCAGAATCGGTTGTTGGAGAAAATTAAAGGTAAGTGGTTTTTTTTTTTTTTAAGAGAAAATTAAAGGGGTGTGTGTGGGGTTTTTTTTTTTTTTTAATTTTGCTTTATGGAGGTATATGTTACACATTCTAAGTGTATGGTTTGATGAGTTCTAACATGTCTTCACTTGTGTGACCACCAATACGATCAAGATACAGAACACCGTCTTACCCCAGAAGGTTCCCTTGTGGTCATCTCTTCATTTGCCCTGTCAGCAGTTACTGATTTGCTTTCTGTCACTATAAATTAGACTTGTCTTTACTAAAGTTTCATGTATGTGAAATCATAACATGTTCTCTTGTGTTTGGCTTCTCTTTGGCATGATATTTTTAAGGTTCACCCATATTGCATGTATCAGGAATACAATCTTTTTTATTATTGAGTAGTATTCTTTTATATATATATACCACAGTTTATTTCTCCCTTCATCCTTTGATAGATTTTGGGGTTTTTTCACGTTGGGCTATTAAGTATAAACCTGCTCTCAACATTCATGTGCAAGTCTTTTGAGTGGACGTATATTTATGTTTCTCTTGAGTGAATACGCCTTGTTGCGTCACGTGGCTTAACTTGAAAAAATTTTAATCACTGTGGTGCATATGTAGTGATTATTATCTCGTGTTATTTACATTTTCTTGATGATTAATGATGTTGAGTGTATTTTCATTTGCATAGTGGCTACTGTGTATTTTAGTTTTCAAATGTTTGTTCAAATTCTTCACCCACTTTTAATGAAGACATAAGACTTATTTTTGTATTCTGAACATAAGTTCTTTGTCACATAAAATGTACTGTGAATGTTGGGTTTTAAATACTCCAAATGAATGGCTAGAGAATTGCTATTTGTGTAAATATTTATATGTCAAAGGGATGCTAACAATTTACTTTATTGCTCTAAAATAGAGAAGTTGCCAGAATGCTGTAGAGTTTTAGTGGAAAACGTGATAGTTGGTGTTACTGAGTAAATTTGAGTGTTAAATGTCAACATAAGCTAACGGCCAAGATAGGGACTTCTACTGCAGGGTGGTTCCTTGCAGCTGTGACTCAACTGGTCCTTCACTGCCAAACATACCTGGGGTTGGATTGTTGGCCTGATGTTTGCAAATTGAGGAACCTTAGGGCAAATCACTGAATTTCGGAACTGCTTTCCTTTTCAATTATATGGGGATTACCCCACTTTTGAGATACTTGTAAGGATTATATAAGATGAAGAAGTGAGACAAGGTATATAAAAGTCCTAGAACAGAGTGTGTCGTATAGTATGGCTTCACAAGTACCCTCATCTCTTTTCCAGTCCTTTTTTTTTTTTTTTTGAGACAGTCTGACTCTGTTGCCCAGGCTGGAGTGCAGTGGCACCATCTTGGCTCACTGCAACCTCCACCTCCCAGGTTCAAGTGATTCTCAAGCCTCAGCCTCCTGAGTAGCTGGGATTACAGGCATGAGCCACCGTGCTCAGCCAGTCCTTTTTTTATATCACATAAGTTTTTAAATTGAGAAGAAAAGTCAGTAACCATCAGTTATATTCAGAGAAAGAACTCCATTCCTCTTCATTTTTATTTGTTTATTCAGCAAGTATTGATCAAATGTGCTTTGTACCAGGTACTGTGCTCTACATTGGGATATAATGGTGATCAAGGAGATTGTAGATTCTGGCAGGGAAAACGGACATCAAACACGGCGACCCGACATAGCGAGACCCTGTCTCTAATAGAAGAGTTTTAAAAAGCACCTGGCTGTGGGCCAGGTGCGGTGGCTCACGCCTGTAATCCCAGCATTTTGAGAGGCCAAGGCGGGTGGATAATGAGGTCAGGAGATCAAGACCATCCTGGGTAACACAGTGAAACCCCGTCTCTACTAAAAATACCAAAAAATTTGCCAGGCATGGGGGTGGGCACCTGTAGTCCCAGCTACTCAGGAGGCTGAGGCAGGAGAATGGCGTGAACCTGGGAGGCGGATCTTGCAGTGAGCCAAGATCGCGCCACTGCACTCCAGCCTGGGCGACAGAGCGAGACTCCATCTTAAAAAAAAAATTCACCCGGGTATGGTGGCGTGTGCCTGTAGTCCCAGCTGCTTAGGAGGCTGAGGTGGGGCGGATTGCATGAGCCTGGGAAATGAGGGCTGCAGCAAGCTATGATCATGCCACTACACTCCAGCCTGGGTGACAGAGTGACACCCTGTCTCAAAAAAACAAACCCACAACAAGGAATAGCAAATAACGAGCGCACCTGATTTAATCCTAGGAATCAGAAAAAGACTTGTGGGGAAGTTACATTTAAGCCGAGAGTTAAGGAAGATAAAGATGAGGAAGAAGGCAGGCTGACTTGGTTAGAAAAAGCATGTGTGCAGGCCAGAGAAAATAATGATTCTTAGATGACTCAGTTCACCTAAGAGAGAGGAGGAAGAGAAGGAGCACTGGATGAGTTTGGGATTGGAAATGAATGCAGGAAGGCATCAGTAACAAGCCAAATTCCAGAGTTTGGAATTGTCAGAATGGCAGTGAGAAGTCATCAGAGGCTTATAAGCAGGGAAGTTAAATGTTCAGATTTACCCTTTGTGTAATGTCACTTCAGTTGCAAGTTGGAAAATGGACTAGAAGAGTATAAGAATGGGGGCAAAGGGACCTAAGTTAGGGTGAAGTCTGCTAAAGAGGGTAACTAGGGTGGCAGTAGGGGAAGGAAAAAGCAAATGGGCTATGAGGGTTGAAAGTAAAGTCTGTGATGGTGGCCAAGTACTTCCACAGGCAGCCGGCTGATCCTGTGCCCTTCCTTGAGAAGGGGAAAATGGAAAAAGGGAGTAAAAGGTTTGGAGGGTGGTGGAAAATGAACTCCATTTGGCATGACTGACATTAGTGGAAGCCCACTTGAAATAAATAGAGTGTAGGTGACCAGTTGGCAGGTGGGATTCAGATGTCAGGTCTGGGTGAAGATTGAACGGTTGTCAGCGTTTCTGTGGTAATTGAAGACACAGGAAAAGATGATGATGTCCAGGGAGAGTGTGCAGTGGGAAGAGTGGAGAGCCTAGAACTGAGTCCAGGGAGCACCAGTGTTTTAACAGATGAGTGATGGAAGAGAGAGACTGAGGATTCTTCAGCAAGGTAGGAAAAAAACCAAGAGAATGGTTGTAGGGCAGAGGGTACTTACAGAAGAAGTGCATGGGGATGGTTTAGCCTTCCCTGCTTCCTTGCTTTCCCTACCTGTTGGCCCAGGCTTTTTGCCAAAGATTCAGAAACGAAAAAGAAATTTCTTGAAATGAATGACTTGACTTGACTTCATTGTACACATTTAATTTAGCAAAACCTGTTCATTGTATCTCAAGCACTATGCTAGCTGCTAGGGATTTGAGGATGAATTATCTTTGTTTCGGGAGGTGGTATGGAAGAGGGATAGTTGGGGAATAATTTTTTGGCCATGTTTCCATGCAGTCTGGTTTAGACAAATCGGGGTCTAATAAAACGTTTTCTTCTCCTCAGAACAAACAGTCCCAATTAGAAGCCATCTTATGGAGTTAGGTCTAACAGCAGCAAAATTTGCTAGAAAACGAGGGAATGTGTCCCTTGCAACAAGACTGCTGGCACAGTGCAGTGAAGTTCAGCTGGGAAAGACCACCACTGCACAAGATTTAGTCCAACATTTTAAAAAACTATCAACCCAAGGTCAAGTGGATGAAAAATGGGGGCCTGAACTTGATATTGAGAAAACAAAATTGCTATATACAGCAGGTTAGTAAAATTAATTATGGTTAATACATGAGTATAATAAAAATCATGTATATGAATGTTACTGTGTATGTATGTTATAAGATAGTAATAGGAAAGTTGATCATTTCCATCTGTTGAAGAATATTTGCATCCTGAATAATAAGTTGCTTGTTACTGACTTACCTTTATAATTCTATGGTTTTAAAAGAATTTTGTTGCAATGTATTACAGTAAGAAATACTTCCAGAGATCACTGATCACTGATTTTACATGTTTTTTTAACTTTACTATTTTGGGCCAGGTGCTCATGCCTACAATCCGAGCACTTTGGGAGGCCAAGATGGGAGGATTGTTTGAGCCTAGGAGTTTGACACCAGCCTGGGCAACAGAGTGAAACCTCAGCTATACTGAAATTCAAAGAAATTAGTGGGGTGTGGTGGAATATGCCTGTAGTTCTAACTCCTTGAGGGGCTGAGGTAGGAAAATTGCTTGAGCCTGGGAAGTTGAGGCTACAGTGAGCCCTGATTGTGCTACTGCACTTCAGCCTCGGTGACAGAGCAAAACCATGTCTCAAAAGAAAAAAAAGTTTAGTATTTTGGCTGGGCATAGTGGCTCATGTCTGTAGTCTCAGCACTTTGGGAGGCTCAGGCAATAGGATTGCTTGAGTCCGGGAGTTTAAAACCATCCTGGGCAACATGGTGAGGTCCTGTCTCTATTTTTTTAAGTTGATTATTTTACACTGAAATAATGTCAGTCATTTGCATTTTTGTTTGTTTTCTAACCCAAGTGCCTCCCTCCATCATTTGCTTTTAAAGTTTCTAAGTTCTGACTTTGTGGTTTTCTGTAGGCCAGTCAACGCATGCAATGGAAATGTTGAGTTCTTGTGCCATATCTTTCTGCAAGTCTGCGAAAGCTGAATATGCAGTTGCTAAGTCAATTCTGACACTGGCTAAATGGATCCAGGCAGAATGGAAAGAGATTTCAGGACAGCTGAAACAGGTTTACAGAGCTCAGCACCAACAGAACTTCACAGGTCTTTCTACTTTGTCTAAAAACATACTCACTTTAATAGAACTGCCATCTGTTAATACGATGGAAGAAGAGTATCCTCGGATCGAGAGTGAATCTACAGGTAGCGTTTCTTTGTTAGCTTTAGAATATTAATTTTAGAAGCTATTTTTTTTTCTGTTTTAAAGTTTATAATGTTATGCTGGCTATACTTTTCCATAAAAAATATATCTGTGGAAATTGAGTTTACTTTATTGTTGGGAAATAACTAAAACATATTTAGAATTGAATGCCATTTTGGAAGTCACTGAACTCTGCCCCCAGGCTATTTGCTTTTATGGACTTAGATATTTTTGCTGACAATAAAATCCTGCCCCTCGTATCAAAAAATTTCACCTCACAATAGAAGGAGCAACAAAGATTTAAAATAGTTACCTGTGTTCGTATTGATTGGTGGAACACAGAAACTATAGAAAGATTCCAGTTTCCCATTCTCATGCTAGTGCTAGTAACAGAAAGATACCTTACAGATAGGGTAGTTGATTCTTTCCATGTTTGAGTGCCTGTTGT
Organism: Macaca nemestrina; assembly: GCF_043159975.1. Classification (NCBI taxonomy): domain Eukaryota; kingdom Metazoa; phylum Chordata; class Mammalia; order Primates; family Cercopithecidae; genus Macaca; species Macaca nemestrina. The sequence continues at coordinate 18,095,325 of NC_092142.1, read as the reverse complement.
GGAAGGCACCATTCCCCTGTCTTTAAAATTTGAGAGAAAATTTGGGAGATGATTTTCGTTGCTGAAACGTGAGAGTATACCTTAATTTTGTTGTTCTGAAGTCTGAGAGTTTAGTTACTTACATTGGTGTTAATAGTTTTGATAGGGTCTTGATATTCTTAAAGGATTTGTCTTGTCATCATTATAAATCTTCATCTTGGTAAATGCACTATAGCAGGCAGTGTCTTCACCTCTAACAAGGGAATAAAGATGTTTACCTCATGAGTCTGTATGAATGAAATGGTATACTCATCACCTATTTATTATTTTTGCCAGAATGATTAAAGTGAATCTGATCATGAGGAAATAGCCAGTCAGATTCATAATGCAAGACGTTCTACAGCACAGTTGACACCTGACTGTTTACAGTGTTCAGTGTCATGAAAGACATTGATGTCTTCCACAGGAGATAATATAATCTTACTTGGGAAGCTAATGAATTCATTTCAACATACCAACCTTTTAGACAACAGAATTCATATTTGTGCCTTATCAAGTTATGTACAGTAATATTATGGAACTTTTGATTGTTTGCAGATAAAAACCTAAAATGCTAATGGGAGTGTCATTAGGAATTTATGAATGTAATGTTGTTGAGTTCTTTTATTATAATTATTTTTTTGTCCATTATGGCAGTGCATATTGGAGTTGGAGAACCTGACTTCATTTTGGGACAGTTGTATCACCTATCTTCAGTACAGGCACCTGAAGTAGCCAAATCTTGGGCAGCGTTAGCCAGCTGGGCTTATAGGTGGGGCAGAAAGGTGGTTGACAATGCCAGGTATGTTTAAATGTGTAGTTTATGCATTGCATAAATAGATATTTAAATGTCTGCTGATATGGTAAAGTTTTGGTAGCTAAAATACTGATGACTTGTTCATTTTTATAGTCAGGGAGAAGGTGTTCGTCTGTTGCCTAGAGAGAAATCTGAAGTTCAGAATCTGCTTCCAGACACTATAACTGAGGAAGAGAAAGAGAGAATATATGGTATTCTTGGACAGGCTGTATGTCGGCCAGCGGGGATTCAGGCAAGGAAAACATGGTGCTTGGGGCAAGACTGCTACTCCAAATCATTGATTTTGAGAAAACTGATCATATATATTTGATAAAATATTGAATGGGGCTTACCAATTGTTGTTGTAAACAAAAACTTCTACGTTTTAAGATGAAAATGAGTTATATTTTTCTAAGAAGAATATACTTCTTTTGAGAAAATAAGGCATTTCCTTAGAGTCCTGTTAAAAGTAGGTGAAGTTGGCCTGGCATGGTGGCTCACACCTGTAATCCCAGCACTTTGGGAGGCCGAGGTGGTTGGATCACTTGAGGTCAGGAGTTTGAGACCAGCCGGCCATGGCAAAACCTCATCTCTACTGAAAATACAAAAATTAGCAGGGTGTGGTGGTGCATGCCTGTAATCCCAGCTACTCGGGAGGCTGAGGCAGGAGAACCATTTGAAGGTTGCAGTGAGATCACACCACTGCACTCCAGCCTGGGTGACAGAGTGAGACTGTCTCAAAAGAAAAAATTAATAAGTGAAGTTCATTTTAGGTAAATTAAATTTCTTTTTAACTTACTCATCAGAAATTGTAGTTCTTAACCCTTGGTTATGAGCTTTTAAAATATGCCAGTGCATGAAACTTACCCCCATTTATTCTGAATGAGACATGTGTGTGCATGTGTGTGTGTGTGCGTTTAAACTTACTAAGTGATGCTAACGTGCAGCCAGTGTTGAAAATGGACTAGATGATCTTAGAATTCACACTCTATCCCTTCAGAGTTCCGTCAATTTTAGAATGCCAATCTATGTTATTTAGTTGCAGTCCTCAAAGGCATGGATTTTATTTGCCAAACTAAGCTATATCGATCAGTTCTTGCTGTAAACAGCAGCGTATCTAAGTCTCTGCCTAAGCTGGTGTCTGGTACGTGCACAGTACTCTGAAGAGAATGAGGTTTAGTATATGTATTCTGTGTACATTCAGCTTCAAACTTTTGAGCAGATTGTGCTTAATTTTTTGCAGGCATAGGTGGGCGCGGTGGCTCACACCTGTAATTCCAGCACTTTGAGAGGCCGAGGCAGGCAGATCACCTGAGGTCAGGAGTTTGAGACCAGCCTGGCCAACATGGTGAAACCCTGTCTCTACTAAAAACACGAAAAAGCAGCAGGGTGTGGTAGTGGGCGCCTGTAATCCCAGCTACTCAGGAGGCTGAGGCATGAGAATCGCTTGAACCTGGGAGGCTGGGAGGCAGAGAGGTTGCAGTGAGCTGTGATCATGCCATTGCACTCCAGCCTGGATGACAGAGTGAGACTTTGTCACAAGGAAAAAAAAATTTCTGCAGGCAGAATACTGTATTGTAACTTGGAAGCATTTAAAGTACAACAAAACCCCAGAAAAGTCTAATCTTTGCTAAATGCTTGTATTCTTCTTCATTGGCTTCATATTAGTAAATGTATCATAAAGAGAAGCATACTGACACTGACTTAGTTTATATAACACTAAATTTGGGATAATTTTATATATGAGAAGAATGTTTTTATGATAGTCAAATTGCATACCTTTTTCCCTTTTCAGTTTGTATTTAAAATAGCATTTTGTGCACAATTTCTTTTCAGGATGAAGATATAACCCTTCAGATAACAGAGAGTGAAGATAATGAAGAAGATGACATGGTTGATGTTATCTGGCGTCAGTTGATATCAAGCTGCCCATGGCTTTCAGAACTTGATGAAAGTGCAACTGAAGGAGTTATTAAAGTGTGGAGGAAAGTTGTAGATAGAATATTCAGCCTGTACAAACTCTCTTGCAGTGCATACTTTACTTTCCTTAAACTCAACGCTGGTCAAGTATGTAGCACAGTGTTCTAAGAAAATTAATTTGGAAACTTTTTCTTACTAAACAAAAATAGTGTTCTGAGTTATTTTCTTATTTATTCCCCTCATCTTTCACTCTTAGATTCTTTTAGATGAGGACGACCCCAGGCTGCATTTAAGTCACAGAGCGGAACAGAGCACTGATGATGTGATCGTCATGGCCACATTGCGCCTTCTGCGGTTGCTCGTGAAGCACGCTGGTGAGCTTCGGCAGTATCTGGAGCACGGCTTGGAGACAACACCCACTGCACCGTGGAGAGGTGACACCTGCATAAAATGTTTCTGGAAAAATTGTTTCTCATTAGGATATATAAGATTTTAAAAAGTGGTTTCCTTATGTTTATTATTTGAATGTGTAAAAGAACAGCCAGATTAAGTTCCTAGGACACCCTGCACTACTTGTTACATCACTAGGACTTTACCTCCCACCTTTCCAAGAAATGGGAAGCTGAAAGGCAGGAGCTTTTTATATACAAAATGAATTTTGGAGAGGATGGTGAATAATTTTCAAAAGGTTTTATATACCCTCTGTAAAAATTGTCTGTGTCTGCCTTGTTTGTAGGCATTCACAGAAGATAATTTCTCCACAACATTTTTGAGTTTCCCTGGACTTTGATTACAGCCCTTTATCTAAACCAACCTTAACCAGACTTGCAAATCAAGAACTGGTTTATTGTGTGTGGTTCTTTATTATCACAGGGAGAAATCTGAACTCTTAAAATTTGTACTAATGCTGACACACATCAGGTTTTCTCTGTTTGATCTGCGATGCTGATAGTTTCTTCATAGTTTTAAATAACTTTAAAGCATCTTTCTCTCTTCTCCTCCTGAAGGAATTATTCCGCAACTTTTCTCACGCTTAAACCACCCTGAAGTGTATGTGCGCCAAAGTATTTGTAACCTTCTCTGCCGTGTGGCTCAAGATTCCCCACATCTCATATTGTATCCTGCAATAGTGGGTACCATATCGCTTAGTAGTGAATCCCAGGCTTCAGGTATGGAATATTCAAATATTGCTACTTTTAAGTATAAGTTATTGTGCCAGTAATTTTAGTTAGGTCAAAGTTTTTAAGCCTTATGTTCCAGAGTCGTTAGAGTTTGTAGGTTTTTTTTTTTTTTTTCTTTTTTCTTTTTTGAGATGGAGTCTCACTCTGTTGCCCAGGCTGGAGTGTAGTGGTGCCATCTCAGCTCACTGCAATCTCTGCCTCCCAGGTTTAAGCAGCTCTCTGCCTCAGTAATTCCCGAGTAATTGGGATTACGTGCACGTGCCACCACGCCCAGCTAATTTTTGTACTTTTAGTAGAGTAGGGGTTTCACCATCTTGGCCAGGCTGGTCTTGAACTCCTGACCTGGTGATCCACTTACCTCGGCCTCCCAAAGTGGTGGGATTACAGACATGAGCCACTGCGCCTGGCTGTAGGTTTTTTAATAGTAATAATTAGCATTTATTGAAGGAGGAACTACTATGTATCTGGCACCAGGACATGTGCTTTACACATTACCTGTAGCCTTGACAGTAATCCACCAAGACGTGGAGAAATAGAGTAACTCTGCCAGGCTTACTGAGCTGTTACTGGTAGGTAAGAATTGTACCGAACTTTTGGCCAGGTGCGGTGGCTCACAGCTGTAATACCAGCACTTTGGGAGGCTGAGGAGGGTGGATCACTTGAGACCAGGAGTTTGAGACCAGACCAGCCTGGACAACATGGTGAAACCCTGTTTCTATGAAAAAATACAAAAAATTAGCTGGGTGTGGTAGCACACACCTGTAGTCCCAGCTATTCGGGAGGCTGAGACACAAGAATCACTTGAACCCAGGAGACAGGTTGCAGTGAGCCGAGATTGTGCCAGTGTACTCCAACCTCAGCAACAGAGCTAGGCCCTGTTTCCAAAGGAAAAAAAAAAAGAGAAAGGATTATACCAAGTTTTGAACTCTGGCTTGAAGAATACATTATTTGTTAAACACTTACTATCTTTCTCCTTTGTATCTTCCATTAGCTTGTAGTGTTAATAAGTATGAAAGCTCAACCTATAGAAAGGCAGAATATCCACAATCTTTAATCAATTCAATGCATGGAAGGCACATCAGTTCAGTGAGTGCTCTTGAGTCAAATAGATTATGAGTGTTTTCCCTAACTCAGCATATGCACATGGGAGAAATGTTCAAAGTATTCCTTGTTCTCCTATTTCATTACAGGAAATAAATTTTCCACTGCAATTCCAACTTTACTTGGCAATATTCAAGGAGAAGAATTGCTGGTTTCTGAATGTGAGGGAGGAAGTCCTCCTGCATCTCAGGATAGCAATAAGGATGAACCTAAAAGTGGATTAAATGAAGACCAAGCCATGATGCAGGATTGTTATAGCAAAATTGTAGATAAGCTGTCCTCTGCAAATCCAACCATGGTGTTACAGGTACAAAGAAACTCACATGTTGTAGAATAATTTTTTATAGAATAATCAAAGTTGCTTTTGCCAATCTGTATTGACAATCACTAGTCAGGGTTCTCTAATTGTATAATGAGCACAAATTGCACACACTTAACTTATGAAGTCCAGTGTTTGAAGAGCTGTGCTGTGGGTAGGCTTGTAGATGAACTGTTTGGGTGTGCCGTGTATGCAGGTTCAGATGCTCGTGGCTGAACTGCGCAGGGTCACTGTGCTCTGGGATGAGCTCTGGCTGGGAGTTCTGCTGCAACAACACATGTATGTCCTGAGACGAATTCAGCAGCTTGAAGATGAGGTCAAGAGAGTCCAGAACAACAACACCTTACGCAAGTATGTTTCCATACACTTGTCCTGAGATGGTGAAGCCGCCTCTTTTTTTAATGTGTCAAAGTATAACATAAAATTTACTATTTTAATCATTTTTAAGTGTACAATTCAGTGGCATTAAATACATTCACAATATTGTACAACCATCACCACGGTCTGTTTCCAGAATTTATTCATTATCTTAAACAAGAAGCTCTGTAGTCATTAAAGATTATCTCTTCATTTCCCCCTCACCTCAGTTCCTGGCCACCTCTATTCTACCTGCCATCTCTATGAATTTGCCTATTTTAGCTACTTCATAGAAGTAGAAACATACAGTATCCATCCTTTCGTGTTTGGCTTTTTATACTTAGAATAATGGCCTGAAGGTTTATTATGTTGTAACATGTGATAGAATTTCATTTTTTTTTAATGGCTGGATAATATTGTATGGATACACCACATTTTGTCCATCCTTGTGTTTATGGACAGCTGGGTTGCTTCTCCATTTTAGCTCTGTGAGCAATGCTGCTATGAACATTGGTGTACAAGTATCTGAGTCCCCGCTTTCTATTATTTTATGTGAATTTCGTGTATTTTGTGGATGATCCAGTGGATTTGCTGAATTGTATGGCAATTCTACTTCTAACTTACTGAGGAGCCAACACACTTTTCCACAGTGGCTGCACCATTTTACAGTCCTCCTAGCCATGCATGAGGGCTTCTTTTCTTTTCTTTTTTTGACAATACTTTTTTCTTTTTTCTGACAATAGCTGTAGTGATGGATGGAAGTGGTATCTCATTGTGGTTTTGATTTGCATTTTCCTAATGACTAGTGATGTTTAGCATCCTTTCATGTGTTTATTGGCCATTTGCATATCTTTGGAGAAATGTCATTACAAATCCTTTGCCCATTTTTTAATTGGGTCTTTTTTTTTTTTTTTTTATTGTTGAATTGTAGGATTTCTCTATGTATTCTGGCTACTAACTAGCCCTTATCAGATCCATGGTTTGCAAATATTTGTGGCCATTCTGTGGGTTGTCTTTTCATTCTCTCCATAGTGTATAGCATTTTTTGATTTACAAAAGTTTTAATTTTGGTGTAGCTCAATTTAATTTGTCTGTTCTTTTGGTGCCATATCCAAGGAATCATTGCCAAATCTGGTGTCATGAAACCTTTCCCTTATGTTTTCTAAGAGTTTTGTAATTTTAGGTTTTACGTTTAGGTCTTTGATCCATTTTGAATTACTGCTTCATTCTTTTGCATGTTGATATTGCATTTTCCCTGCATCATTTAATTCGTTGAAAAGAGGAGCTGCCTTCTTTTGTGAGCTGCATTTTTTAAAAAAACGAAAAACAGTTATTGGTCGGGCACGGTGACTCATGCCTGTAATTCTGGCACTTTGGGAGGCCGAGGCAGGCGGATCACAAGGTCAGGAGATCTAGACCATCCTGGCCAACATGGTGAAACCCTGTCTCTACTAAAATACGAAAAATAAGCTGGGCGTGGTGGCACACGTGTGTGTAGTCCCAGCTACTCAGGAGGCTGAGGCAGAGGAATTGCTTGAACCCAGGAGGTGGAGGTTGTAGTGAGCCAAGATTGCACCACTCCATTCCAGCCTGGCGACAGAGCAAAACCCTGTCTCAAAAAAAAAAGATTCCTTGTTAGTAATTTACTTTGTGAATATGTTATTGCTCTATTTAGACTTATTCCTTGGTACTGTTTACTTAACAGTTGATATATTTACATTGTTCCATGTTTGTGTAAAACTTTAATGTACACATTTAAGTTTTTGAATAAAAATGTCTTCTTGGTCAGAGAAGAGAAAATTGCAATCATGAGGGAGAAGCATACAGCTTTGATGAAGCCCATCGTATTTGCTTTGGAGCATGTGAGGAGTATCACAGCGGCTCCTGCAGAAACACCTCATGAAAAATGGTTTCAGGATAACTATGGTGATGCCATTGAAAATGCCCTGGAAAAACTGAAGACACCGTCGAACCCTGCAAAGCCTGGGAGCAGCTGGATTCCATTTAAAGAGGTAGAGAATAATCCCAAGCATGCTACTGAAATGGCACATCACAGTTCCCATAAGATACGAAATTTAAATAAGTGGACTCCTTACTTGGAATGTAAGAGATTTTATAAGCCTGTAGAAGGCAGCCTGTGGCCAAATAAGTGTTTCTGTTTAAGAATTTGGAAATCAGTGGGCAAAGGGGGATGGATGGCAAAGGTGCCCAATCTTTCATGTGTGGAAGGCTCACACCAGTGAACAACATTATGTATGGAAGGCTCACACCAGTGAACAACAGATGAAGAAATTAGCCAAGGAAGGGCCTGTGACCCTGAGCTAAATATTGGTTGCCTGCTTTATTTGCCTCATAAAAGATAAGAAATTTAACCCTGTGCCTATGTAGTTTTTCATGAGAAGAGCATTCAGTATTTCTAATAGACAAAATAGTCACCTATAACAACATAAATTTTTATAAGTAGTTGTTCTGGAATCAGTTCCACATATGCTGCATGGAACATATTTGAGAATCCTTATCTTTTATGTTTTGATTTTCTTAATTCTGTATTCTCTTAGGTCTTTATCTTTTCTAGCAAATAACACCATTAGTTGGGGGAGCTTATTACTTTGTAGCTGCAGCTTTTCCTTCTCCCTCCCTCTTTTCTCTGTCTTACCTTTATTGCTCCTAACTGATTTCCTTACTGAACTTGAGCAATGAGAAAGCTATTAAAAGATACATGTAGAAACAAAAAGTACAGCCAACTTTAGCAAATGCAAGGTGCTAAATTCAGAGCAAATAACTAGAAGTACAGGAAAGAAAACTAACATGAAGGATGAAGTTTATTATGTGTTCTTGCCAAAACTCGAGTTTCCTTGTGTGTGTGTAGGTGGGTGGGGGGGTGTTGTTTGTTTTTTTGAGATGGAGTCTCACTCTGTTGCCCAGGCTGGAGTGCAGTGGCACAATCTTGGCTCCCTGCAACCTCTGCCTCCCGAGTTTAAGTGATTCTCCTGCCTTAGCCTCCCGTGTAGCTGGGATTACAGGCATGCAGTACCACGTTTGGCTAATTTTTATACTTTTGGTAGAGATGGAGTTTCACCATGTTGGCCAGGCTAGTCTCGAGTGGTCCACCCTCTTTGGCCTCCCAAATTGCTGGGATTACAGGTGTGAGCCACCACTCCTGGCCTGTGTTTCCTTGTGTTCTAAGACCAGTTTCTTGTTTCTTTTTTTCTCTTTCAGTAAATCAAGTTAGAAAATCAGAAGAGGATATAGGAGGAAACCCTGTAAAACCCTGTGTGTGCGTGCACGTGTGTGTGTGTGTGTGTGTGTATGTGTCTATAATCACAGAAAAATTTTAAATGATTTTGTACATTTTAAAGAATAATTTTAAAAATTAAGAATACCTGTCTCTCTTTTAGATATAGTACAGCTCAAAAAAAAGGAATTATCTAAAGAAATTAAACTTTATAGAAGTCCTACTTCTCTCCCTAATTATATCTCCCCACCCACAACCAGTTTTCTGAGTTTTAATTAATCCCTATCTACTTTTTAAAAAATAGTTTTTGTTTATAGATGCATTTCTAAATGACATTGTTTAGTTTCTGCCCGTTTTTGAACTTCTACGAATGAGATCATATTGTATGTACATGTCTACCTTTTTTACTACCATATTGGATTGCTATTAAGTTTTAAAATAATTCAATGATTTTTTTTTTTTTTTTTTTTTTTTTTTTGAGACGGAGTCTGGCTCTGTCACCCAGGCTGGAGTGCAGTGGCGCGATCTCGGCTCACTGCAAGCTCCGCCTCCCGGGTTTACGCCATTCTCCTGCCTCAGCCTCCCGAGTAGCTGGGACTACAGGCGCCCGCCACCTCGCTCGGCTAGTTTTTTGTATTTTTTAGTAGAGACGGGGTTTCACCGTGTTAGCCAGGATGGTCTCGATCTCCTGACCTCGTGATCCGCCCGTCTCGGCCTCCCAAAGTGCTGGGATTACAGGCTTGAGCCACCGCGCCCGGCCTCAATGATTTTTTTGTGTGTGTTTGTGTAGCTAAACAATGTTCTGTTATGTGAAAATACCACTGTTTATTCTTTTGTCATTGAGCACTTGGGGTGTTTCCAATTGGTTTTTTTCTTTTTATGAACAGAGCTTGCTAAAGATTGCTTTACATTTTTTCACATGGAAGCGGAGTCCAGAATTTTTTAATTTGGGTGCATATTATTGAGTTCGCTGCATGTAACAACACACCTGTACATACAGTTCGTTCCCTGTGATTATTAGAAAGTATTATGGGGCTTTTCTGCAAACCTCAAATGGTCAGACCTAAATGGTTACTTCTCTTTTAAAAATGTTCTTACTTGTCTTTGTCTTTTCTTCAGTTTTGTTAAGTTTCTTAGAAATCCACCAGATTTCCTCTCCTCCAGTTTGATAAGAGTAGATTGAGCCTCATTTTTTCTTGTAATTTAATATTAATAACTTTGCAGATGACTTTTTAAAGGTTTGTCTAACTGACAGCTGACTGCTAGCTGTACCTATTGCAAGGACTGGATTGTTTTGGTGTTGTGCATACATAGCTCAACATTGGGGAATTATTAATAGTTTGCTAAAAGCCCCAAATTGGGTGATGACCACAGCAGCGTTTTCCCTCTATTTCCTGTGATTTCACTGCTTGTTTGGACAGAGGAAAAGAAAGAGTCTTAACAAAGTAAGAATCCTGTAGTACACATCAGCCACCGGTGTTAACCCATCCAGGATTGCCCAGATCCCAGCACTGAGTTAAATATAGAAATTACAACAACAGATAGTTGTATGGATTTTAAAATTTACTTTTGTTGTTGTTTTTGAGATAGGTTCTGCCTCTGTTACTCAGGCTCGAGCGCAGTGGTGTAATCTTGGGTCTCTGCAACCTCTGCCTCCTGGGCTCAATGATCCTCTTCTCCTACCCTAGCTTCCCAAGTATCTGGGACTACAGGCACGAGCCACTGTGCCTGACTAATTTTTGTATTCTTTGTAGAGATGGGGTTTTGCCATGTTGCCCAGGCTGATCTTGAACCCCTGAATTCAAGTGATCTGCCTATCTCAGCCTCCCAGAGTTCTGGGATTACAGGCATGAGCTGCCACCCCTGGCCTAAAATTTACTTTTATGCCAGATTGAATGTGGAAGAAAATAAGTGTTCTAATCTAATGTAAATTTCTTTCTCCCATCTTATGAGTATAGATAATGCTAAGTTTGCAACAGAGAGCACAGAAACGTGCAAGTTACATCTTGCGCCTTGAAGAAATCAGTCCATGGTTGGCTGCCATGACTAACACTGAAATTGCTCTTCCTGGGGAAGTCTCAGCCAGAGACACTGTCACAATCCATAGTGTGGGCGGAACCATCACAATCTTACCGACTAAAACTAAGCCAAAGAAACTTCTCTTTCTTGGATCAGATGGGAAGAGCTATCCTTATCTTTTCAAAGGTAGGATTTAAGACTTACTCCATTTTTCAGAAGAGTATTAGTTTTACTAATGCTTTATGTGGGTGTATATGGTAGGAGATTATTTCAGGCGAATTTCTGTATGTTATTATTAGCCTGCAGTGCCCTATGTCTTATGTGCTTTTGAAGGGTAGTGGTTGGATGCTGTGCAGAAAGATTTTCCACCCCCACTTTGTGTATGAACTTGTACAAGCAGGACAAGTGAGGTACAGCTAATAATGCTAATATCTACTGCCAGTATCTTGTCCCAAAATAGAATTATTTAATGCTCTCAGCATGCCTCATGGACTGTCAGTTTTTGACTGCCATTGCTAATTGAAAAAGAGGAGTGGTATGTTCCCAACCCTGTTTAATCACCTATTCTAGCTATTTTAATTTTGTTTTCATAGGACTGGAGGATTTACATCTGGATGAGAGAATAATGCAGTTCCTATCTATTGTGAATACCATGTTTGCTACAATTAATCGCCAAGAAACACCCCGGTTCCATGCTCGACACTATTCTGTAACACCACTAGGAACAAGATCAGGACTAATCCAGTGGGTAGATGGAGCCACACCCTTATTTGGTCTTTACAAACGATGGCAACAACGGGAAGCTGCCTTACAAGCACAAAAGGTTGATTAAATCATCAACACAGTGTATTAGTCTATTCTCTGTTATTGTGTGAAATGCTTCTAGGCTTACTAGACCATTTTTGCATGTTTATAAGCGGTTAAAGAAGGAAAAGATTTGAGGTCCCTAGGAAAGTATTTTTGAGGTTTTTTTTTTTTTTTTTTTTTTTTTTTGAGACACAGTCTTGCTCTGTCGCCCAGGCTGGAGTGCAGTGGTGTGGTTTTGGGTCACTGCAACCTGTGCCTCCCAGGTTCAAGCAATTCTCCTGCCACAGGCTCCCAAGTAGCTGGAACTATGGGGGGTGCACAACCACAACTGGGTAATTTTTGTATTTTTAGTAGAGATGGAATTTTGCCATGTTGTCCAGGTTGGTCTTGAACTCCTGGCCTCAAGTGATTCACCTGCCTCTGCCTCCCAAAATGCTGGGATTACAGGCATGAGCCACCACCTCTGGCCTTGAGGTACCTTTTATAAAAATAAAATTGTTTGCTTTTTTGTTTTGTTTTGTTTTTTAAAGGAACAGGGTCTTACTTTGTTGTCCAGGCTAGAGTGCAGTGGTATGATCATAGCTCATTGCCGCCTTTGAACTCCTGGGCTCAGGTATTCCTTCCACCTCAGCCTCCTTAAGTGCAGGGATTATAGGGATGAGCCACCACACCCAGCCAAAAATAGTTATATAAGAGGCAAAAATGATGGCATTGGGTTTATCTTAACTTGAGACAGATTTGGAGAAGGGGAATGTGTGGTTGTTCATCACTCAGTAACTTGATAATTTACAGCTTAATGTTTTTATTGGATTTACCATTCTTTTAAATTAAATTTGTAAACAATTGCTTTAAAACCCAGTTCTTTTATATTTGTAAATAAGCAATTTTAAATTTGAAATTAATCACCATGGCATCCTATTTTGTATCTGTGAATTTTATGCTTTGATTTAGACTAGGAGTTTAATTTAGAATATATTTTAGCCATGTATCTGAGTGCTTAATATATGCCAGGAACAGTACTAAGCTCTTAGGATACTGAGATAAATTTTATACAGTCTTTATCTTCAGGATCCCACATCTAGCTAAAGAAAATGCTTCTGATTAGGGTAGGTAGGGGAAAAGAGCAAGAGTTTGAAAGGAGCCAAGTTTTAAACCTAGGCACAGGAGACTGCAGAATTGTTATTGAAGGATAATTTCGAAATAGTAATTAGAGAAGGGCTATCTAAATTCTCATGTAATGTGTTTTTGAATTTCTGTTAATTTTATATTACTGATTAAGTCGTGTGAAGAATGAAGTATGTGCATAAATTATGAACTAAATTGTAAAACTGAATTCTGTATTATAAAGAAGAAAGTAACTTGAGTGTTTAGTTTTGAATTGAACCTTAAGAAAATTAAACAGTAGACTGATTTTTCAATAAAGTGAATGGGCCTAATTAAAAGGTGTATAAGAAAGATCCATAGTCCAGAAGAATTAGCTATTTTGTATTAATACATGAAATTTAGCTGAGTAATGAGAGAATGCTACTGAAAAATCATTTTTAAAAATTATACTTTACATATAAAAGGCACTCTTTTTCCTTATATAAAATTGATCTTTTCTTTTTTAAAAAAATTGTTTTTTCTTAAGGCCCAAGATTCCTACCAAACTCCTCAGAATCCTGGAATTGTACCCCGTCCTAGTGAACTTTATTACAGTAAAATTGGCCCTGCTTTGAAAACAGTTGGGCTTAGCCTGGATGTATCCCGTCGGGATTGGCCTCTTCATGTAATGAAGGCTGTATTGGAAGAGTTAATGGAGGCCACACCCCCGAATCTTCTTGCCAAAGAGCTCTGGTCATCTTGCACAACGCCTGATGAATGGTGGAGAGTTACACAGGTATGTGCTTTGTTTTAGACTATACTCAGTAGTATTTCTTTTGTTTGCTACCTTCTTACCTATCTTGTTTGTCCTCCTTCCCTTCCTTCCTCTGTCCCTCCAGACTTGGTAGTTTCAGACCTATATTTGAGTTTAATATTACAGTTACAAAGGCATGAACATGACTCTGTCCGAGGGCAGGATGGGGAAAGAGTTACGGATGAAATGAAAAGGAGATCCTAAGTGAATTAACACAGGAACAGAAAACTGAATACCGCATGTTCTCACTTATAAGTGGGAGTTAAACATTGAACACACGTGGACACAAAGAAGGGAACAACATACACTGGGGCCTACTTGAGGGTGGAGGGCAGTAGGGAGATGAGGTAGGAAAAAATACCTGTTGGGTCACTACCTGGGTGACAGAATAATGTGTACACCAAACCCCAGTGACATGCAGTTTACCCATGTAAAGACCTACACATGTCCCTCTAAACCTAAAATAAAAAGTTGGAAGGAAAAAAAATTTTTTAAATCAATATTTAAATTTAAAAAAAGAGGCTGGGCATGGTGGCTCACATCTGTAATCCCAGCACTTTTGGAGGCCGAGATGGGTGGATCACCTGAGGTCAAGAGTTCGAGACCAGCCTGCCCAACATGGCGAAAGCCTGTTTCAACTAAAAATACAAAAAAAAAAAAAAAAAAAAAATTAGCCAGGCATGGTGGCAGGTGCCTGTAATCCCAGCTACTCGGGAGGCTGAGGCAGGAGAATCACTTGAACCCAGGAGGTGGAGGTTGCAGTGAGCCGAGATTGCACCACTGCACTCCAGCCTGGGCAAGAAGAGCGAAACTCTGTCTTTAAAAAAAAAAAAAAGAAAAGAATAAAAAATTTAGAAAGAGACAAACTAGGAAGGCCAAAGAAAAGTTTTTCTGTTTGTTTGTGTTTTTTTTTTAATCCAGCATCCTGATAGCTGATTAGTACCAATCAGGTCTACAGTGTTGTATGCCTGCATGACCACATGCAGCAACCTTGAGGAATGCTTTTTATTTGCTGATTTATTTTAAACTAAGGGGTAGGTTTATGGCGCTTTGTAAATTTTATAGTATCACGTCCATGTTGGAGGGGAATTTCTTAATGATGTTTCGCTTGCTGCCCCCATTTCCTTTCCTTTAGTCTTATGCAAGATCTACTGCAGTCATGTCTATGGTTGGATACATAATTGGCCTTGGAGACAGACATCTGGATAACGTTCTCATAGATATGACGACTGGAGAAGTTGTTCACATAGATTACAATGTTTGCTTTGAAAAAGGTAAAATAAAAGTAAACTTTACATTTATGAGGGCCAAATGTTTTTTGGTGAAAGGGCAAAAATATAATGATTTGTCTTTTCAAGGTAAAAGCCTTAGAGTTCCTGAGAAAGTACCTTTTCGAATGACACAAAACATTGAAACAGCACTGGGTGTAACTGGAGTAGAAGGTGTATTTAGGCTTTCATGTGAGCAGGTATGCTGTTTTCTCTTCTCCCTTTTAGTGTACTTGTTAAATAAGCAAAACCTATGGAATAAAAAACACACTTTAGTGATGAAACTTGTGGCAGACCTTATTTTAAAAACTCTCCTGAAAACAGGTTTTACACATTATGCGGCGTGGCAGAGAAACCCTGCTGACGCTGCTGGAGGCCTTTGTGTACGACCCTCTGGTAGACTGGACGGCAGGAGGCGAGGCGGGCTTTGCTGGTGCTGTCTATGGTGGAGGCGGCCAGCAGGCCGAGAGCAAGCAGAGCAAGAGAGAGATGGAGCGAGAGATCACCCGCAGCCTGTTTTCTTCCAGAGTAGCTGAGATTAAGGTGAAGCCCAGTGACAGAATAAGTCCTTGTCTTCTTTTTATTAATAGAGTAACATGCTCATCAAAATGTTGAGGCAAATTGTTTCTCTAATTTTTTGGCAAGACTAATGTATAATATTGAAATGGCAGTTAAATGTGGCAATTTGATGTTATCTTTTTATTAGGTAATTCTTCCACACAAACATGCACAGTTACATTCCACACTCCTAAGAGGTGGGTTCGTGATTTGAAAAAATTATATTTCTTAATTATTGAAATGATGTTTACCAGTGATGACTGTAAATGTTCTTTAATTGGATAGCTTCCCTTCCCCATCTGGTAGTCAGGGACGCCAATCTTGTTCTGGGTGACGTTGGCAACTTTTAATACATGGTATTATGAGATTGAGCCTGTCAGTTTACGCCTGTGTAAACTTGAACACGTTAGTTGTCTTTGTACGGTGGAGGCAATGCATCACCCCTTTGGGGTTTTGTAGAGTTTTGTTTTTCTGATGCTGTCATGTCTCACAATAGGCCCTGTAAGAATCTTCCTAATTGCAATATCTTTTTACAGGTGAACTGGTTTAAGAATAGAGATGAGATGCTGATTGTGCTTCCCAAGTTGGACAGTAGCTTAGATGAATACCTAAGCTTGCAGGAGCAACTGACAGATGTGGAAAAACTGCAGGGCAAACTACTGGAGGAAATAGAGTTTCTAGAAGGAGCTGAAGGGGTGGATCATCCTTCTCACACTCTGCAACACAGGTTTAAAACAGTGTTGAATTCTTCTAAATATGTGCCATTAATTAGAATTTTCATATTTATATAAACATTATCAATAGGGATTAGAATTACTGTAACAACTCACGTAAATGATAAAAGCTGTCTCAGTGACTGCAACTTCAAAGTGTTAGTAAACAAAAATTCACTGAAATTTTCCTCTTTGATTTTATTTAACTTAATTGTTTGAATGACTAATTATGGGAGATAGGTGGGTGTAGTGGTTAGAACACAAAACTTTGAATCAGAAAATCTGGGTTTTGGTTTTCTTATTACCATTATTGTATCTGCGTCCTTACTCATTTGTACAATGGCAGCTACTTCATCTACCTCACTGAGTTAAGTATTAAATAGGGTGGTTAACTGAAAGAATCTTATACACAGCAAGTGCTCAGTAAAGGGTAGTTGAATATGAAAGTGTTAAGCATTGCGTGAGGCTCTCAGATTACAAAGATCTGTCAAGCATCAGTTTCTAACCTTCAGGGAACCCAAAACTTGGCAGATGTGGTAGTTTTAATTAAAATGTCGTGAGCATAGTTGAGAGAATCACAGGGTCAGGAAAAACAGAGAAGTAAGGGACATTCGAAGGGCCCTCAAGATGGACAAGGAGCATACCGGACAGTCCATGTGTGAGCACATTCCAGGGTAGGAAAGTATGTGGAAGAAAACATCAGTAAATCTTTTGACTTTGTTTGTGTCCCCCTGATTAGGTATTCTGAACACACCCAACTACAGACTCAGCAAAGAGCTGTTCAGGAAGCAATCCAGGTGAAGCTGAATGAATTTGAACAGTGGATAACACATTATCAGGCTGCATTCAATAATTTAGAAGCAACGCAGCTTGCAAGCTTACTTCAAGAGATAAGCACACAAATGGACCTTGGTATGGGTTGACTTATTATAGATTCACATGTGAAACTCTGAGTTTTATAGTCATGTTTTTGTGTGGGGTCCTGGTTTGTGCTTGCTTTTAGTGACAGCTGACTTGACACTGTTTTACTGTGATTAATATTGTCTTTTACCAAAAGGTCCTCCAAGTTACGTGCCAGCAACAGCCTTTCTGCAGAATGCTGGCCAGGCCCACTTGATTAGCCAGTGCGAGCAGCTGGAGGGGGAGGTTGGTGCTCTCCTGCAGCAGAGGCGCTCTGTGCTCCGTGGCTGTCTGGAACAACTGCATCACTATGCAACCGTGGCTCTGCAGTATCCAAAGGCCATATTTCAGAAACATCGAATTGAACAGTGGAAGACCTGGATGGAAGAGCTCATCTGTAACACCACAGTAGAGCGTTGTCAAGAGCTCTACAGGAAGTAAGTTGATAGTGCTTAATTTTCTTTCTTTCTTTTTTTTCTTGAGACGGAGTCTCGTTCTGTCACCCAGGCTGGAGTGTAGTGGCATGATCTTGGCTCACTGCAACCTCTGTCTCCCAGGTTCAAGCGATTCTTCTGCCTCAGCCTCCCAAGTAGCTGGAGCTACACCACCACTACGCCCGGCTAATTTTTGTCTTTTTAGTACAGATGGGGTTTCACTAAATTGTCCAGGCTGGTCTTGAACTCCTGACCACGTGATCTGCCTGCTTGGGCCTCCCAAAGTTCTGGGATTACAGGTGTGAGCCACTGTGCCTGGCCAGTTTTACTTCTTGTTGGGTGTGGAAGCAAAGTTGTATTCTACAGCCTCGACCTCCCTGGGCTCAGGTGATCCTCCCACTTCAGCCTCCCAAGTAGCTGGGACCATGGGCGTGTGTCACCATGCCTGAAAAATTTTTATATTTTTTTGTAGAGATGGAGTTTCGCCATGTTGCCCAGGCTGGTCTCGAACTCCTGAGCTCTAGCGATCCTCCTGCCTTGGCCTCCCAAAATGCTAGGATTACAGGGGTATGAGCCATAGTGCCTGGACTCAAATGTTGATTCTGTCACGGTCATCAACAAGTCCTCTTAGGAAATTGCTTAAGCATCTGTAAAATGTCAATAATGATTTCTACTTTTCAAGGTTGGTTTGAGGATTAAATACAATATTCTTTTGTATGTTGGGGGTGGTTGTGTTAAAACAAGCACCTCTTTCTTATTTTTATAGATATGAAATGCAGTATGCTCCCCAGCCACCCCCAACAGTGTGTCAGTTCATCACTGCCACTGAAATGACCCTGCAGCGGTATGCAGCAGACATCAACAGCAGACTTATTAGACAAGTGGAACGCTTAAAACAGGAAGCTGTCACTGTGCCAGTTTGTGAAGATCAGTTGAAAGAAATTGAACGTTGCATTAAAGTTTTCCTTCATGAGAATGGAGAAGAAGGATCTTTGAGTCTAGCAAGTGTTATTATTTCTGCCCTTTGTACCCTTACAAGGTGAGTTAGCCAACTTCATATTGGACCATTTCCTGTGTCTTATTTTTAACCCCAAACCTAAAATGTTCTTTTGCTTTCCTTAGTCTTGCCCAGTGTTACAGCTGCTTGCTTGCTTTTCAGATTTTAGTTATCTTGGTTGTTTGTTTTTTTTTTTGAGACAGGGTCTCACTCTTGACGCCGAGGCTGGAGTGCAGTGACACGATCTCGGCTCACTGCAACCTCAGCCTCCTGAATACCTGGGACTACAGGTGTGTGCCACCACTCCTGGCTAATTTTTCTATTTTTTTGGTAGAGATGGGATTTTGCCATGTTGGTCAGGCTGCTCTCAAACTCCTGACCTGAAGTAATCTACCCACCTCGGCCTCCGAAAATGCTGGAATTACAGGCATGGCCTTGACCCGGCCAATTACCTTGTTTTGTGTATACATTTAAGTTTCACTATACAGATATTTATCTCTTGTAGGCGTAACCTGATGATGGAAGGTGCAGCGTCAAGTGCTGGAGAACAGCTGGTTGATCTGACTTCTCGGGATGGAGCCTGGTTCTTGGAGGAACTCTGCAGTATGAGCGGAAACGTCACCTGCTTGGTTCAGTTACTGAAGCAGTGCCACCTGGTGCCACAGGACTTAGACATCCCGAACCCCATGGAAGCGTCTGAGACAGTTCACTTAGCCAATGGAGTGTATACCTCACTTCAGGTGAGCACTTTTATTTTAAATATTAGCTTGTTTTAGATACTGAATATTGTCTTTCTCATCTCTTTAATCCAGGAAAACAATTTGACTTCCACTTTTGTTGCTCAGCCAGTCATTTAAAGGAAAGATAATTGTGAGGTTTATAGCTGTAACTTGGTTACAGTTGCTCTTCGTTTTTTTGAATTTTTATAGTGACTTTATTTGTAGTAGTCAGAAACTGGAATCAAATCAAAAGTTCATCAATAAGCAAATGGATGAATAAAATATGGTACATCTACATAATGGAATACTTCTTAGCAATTAAAGTGAATGACCCCTTGATACATACAACCACATGTATGACTCTCAGAATAATTATGCTGAGTAAAGAAAGCTAGACATTTCTACCCCTATAAATGGAGAGTGTATAATAGGATAAAAAGCAGATCAGTGTTTACCTGGAAGTAGAGGAGGTGATATAGAGAAGTATGAGTGAGAGAGATTAAAAAGAGTCAGGAGGAAACTTGTAGGGTAATCAGTATGCTAATTTTCTTGATTGTGGTGACAGTTTCATGAGTGTATGCAAGTACCAAAGTATACCAAATTATATGTTTAAAACGTGCAGTTTATTATGGGCAAATTATACCTTGATAGGACTTTTTTTTGAAGGGAAATAGAAGCCACTTATAACCAAACCAAAAAGAGAATAACAATACTAATATCACTATTGGAAATATGATTCCTAAAAATTAGTAACATTATATAACAGACTTTAGGATAGTTCTTTTTGTTCTTAAGGTACATCATCCTAGGAATGTTTAATTATATAACTTTTTAAAGTCATTTGAAATAGTTCCTGAAAAATTTCACACGACTACAAAACAATTTAAAAAGGAAATTTTTAAAAGTAGAAATAAAAAGTAAACAAAAGATGTACTTACATGAATGAGTTGATGGCATAGTTACATACGTTTGCTCTTAATATATGGCTCTAAGTCTCCAAATATGTAACTTAGCTAAACTCAGAAAACATTAAAATTTTTTTTCTCATTTATTTATAGGAATTGAATTCAAATTTTCGGCAAATCATATTTCCAGAAGCACTTCGATGTTTAATGAAAGGGGAATACACGTTAGAAAGTATGCTGCATGAACTGGACGGTCTTATTGAGCAGACCACCGATGGCGTTCCCCTGCAGACTCTAGTGGAATCTCTTCAGGCCTACTTAAGAAATGCAGCTATGGGACTGGAAGAAGAAACACATGCTCATTACATCGATGTTGCCAGGCAAGTGAATGCTGGCTGTGCCGTTTCCTCGTAAAAGAGATGGGACAGCCAGAGAAAGGGATTCTGAGCTCTTTACCGTAAGTTTACTTTTAGTTTTTAGAGCAGGTATAATTACTTATAAATGCTCATACACATATCTTTTTAAAACTTTTTTATTTTGAAATGATTATACATCACAAGAAGTTGCTTTAAAAAAAAGTGCAGGCAGGTATTGTGCATGCTTCATCCTTCCTTCAATGTTAGTATCTATAGCAATACTATGAAACCGACAATGATATAGTCCACACTGCTTACTCAGATTTCACTAGTTATATATGCACTCACTTAGTGTGTGTGTGCGTGTGTGCAAGTGTATAGTTCAGTCACATAGATACATATATCCTTTTAGTGCTTGTGGTTACATACATGTACATACACACAGGCAAACATGATATTTTTTAAGCCATCTTGTAGAACCCTGTGGAGGCACCTGAGACAGTTTATTTAGCTAACAGAGTATACACCTCATTTCAGGTGAATACTTTTAAATTAGTTTAAATATTATAAGTTTGTTTTAGCTAATTGAATATAGTATTTTTCGTCTTAGTCCAGAAAAGCAATCTGACTTTGAAATCTGTAGAGTTTGGGCAGTTCCTTCAGGCATGCATTGTATGCAGAGCTAAGCCCTAAGCTCCTTTGTCCCTAGTGATTCAGGGCCTCTTTGGCATTCCAATGTCTAATTCACAAAAAAAGTATAATTGAGAGAGCAGAAATGAATTGTAGCACCGTTTCCTCCCATGGGAAATTTCAAAGATACAAGGAAGTAGAGAGAATAGATTTCTAATGAACCCCATGTCACCACCTTTGGTAATTATCTGCACTGGGTTAGTCTGGTTTAAATTTACTATCCTAGTTATTTTGAAGCAAATATTTTTTTAATTCTTAAATATTAATAATGCAAGAAGTATATATATGTGTGTGTATGTGTGTGTGTGTGTGTGTGTATATATATATATGATCTTATTTTTCTTGACTGTGGTGTCATTATTTCACGAAAAAAGTAGCAATAATTCCTTAATGTTAATTATCCTGCATTCAGAAATTTCCTATTTCTCATGTTTCTTTGGAGTGGTTATATTCATAGAATAAGAAATATATACATATATATTCATAAATATATATTCATATATATATATATTTTTTGAGATGGAGTCTTGCTGTGTTGCTAGGCTGGAGTGCAATGGTGCGATCTCAGCTCACTGCAGCCTCCACCTCCTGGGTTCAAGAGATTCTCCTGTCTCAGCCTCCCGAGTAGCTGGGACTGTAGGTGTACTCCACCTTGCCCAGCTAGAAAAAGTGTAATCATTAATAGCATAAACAAATATTAGCTAAGTAGCGATTTAGATTATTTGTAGAACAGCTTTATCATATAATTTTTAGCAGTATTTAAAAAGTTAAATGCTAGATCTGTACATCTTGTTTTGCACTGAATTTCAGACTTCATTTTCTCTCTCTTAATATCCTATTTGGATTCGCCTTATCCTCATACAGAGGAATGTTTACCTAAATGTGTACTTTGGGTAACAAGCTTTGTGCCTGGATCTATGGCAGCCTGTCTGTGCCTTGTTTCAGAGAAGCTTTTTTTGGGTAATCTCAAGGAAAATCTCATACCATCTTACAGCAATTTTTCCATTAGACATTTATCTGGTAGCTTAACATTTTTAATTCTCTTAAAAATTCTTAATAGTTCCAGCCATCTGGAATGATTTCTGTGTGTGTGTGTGTGTGTGTGTGTGTGTGTGTGTGGTAAGATATAGTGCCCGGATACTTAAGCACTATATAAGTCTTAATGGTAATGTGAGGGGTGAATTTCTGAAGACCTTACATTCAAAATGTGCATAAAAACCAAGTATACCCAAAACAGCAAGTAGAGTTTGTTGTATCGTATCTTACAGTAGTATTGTGAACATACTTGACAATTTACTAGGTCCACCAGCTTTAGAATGGTGTGATTTCTGACATTTTCAATATGGGATTTTACATTATTTCATATTTTGTGTGTAAAAGTGAGACTAATCACTCAAGTTTGCATAAAATTTAATCACATAACAGTCATTAATAATGAATTGGAATCATTAAAATCCTATTGTGGTTGACATGAAATACCATTTTATCATCATAACACTCCTGTTTTTTTGAGATGGAGTTTCGCTCTTGTTGCCCAGACTGGAGTGTAATGGCGCGATCTTGGCTCACAGCAACCTCCACCTCCTAGGTTGAAGTGATTCTCCTGCCTCAGCCTCCCAAGTAGCTGGGATTACAGGTGCCCACCACCACACCCGGCTGATTTTTTTGTAGTTTTAGTAGAGACGGGGTTTCTCCATGTTGGCCGGGGTTTCTCCATGTTGGCCAGGCTGGTCTCGAACTCCTGATCTCAGGTGTTCCGGCCACCTAGGCCTCCCAAAGTGCTGGGATTACAGGCGTGAGCCACTGCACCTGGCTTAATAACACTTCTTCTTAATGCCAGAAGGCTTTCTAGAGTTCGCATGCAGCTGTGAGATGTACTGACTTTTTATGTTCCTACCAAAGGCATTAGTTTTCAGCGAAGGTTTTAACTCCCTTTGTTTTCCTGTAGACTACTACATGCTCAGTATGGTGAATTAATCCAACCAAGAAATGGTTCAGTTGAAGAAACACCCAAAATGTCTGCTGGCCAGATGCTTTTGGTAGCATTTGATGGCATGTTTGCTCAAGTTGAAACTGCTTTCGGCTTATTAGTTGAAAAGGTAAATGTGGACTTGGATTTAAAAATAATGCAAGTGCCATAAAGTAGTTGTTCAGTTGTGTGAAGAGTGGGGAAATGAACTTTGTTTTCTTTCATTTACATAGTTGAACAAGATGGAAATTCCTATAGCTTGGCGAAAGATTGACATCATAAGGGAAGCCAGGAGTACTCAAGTTAATTTTTTTGATGATGATAATCACCGGCAGGTGCTAGAAGAGATTTTCTTTCTAAAAAGACTACAGACGATTAAGGAGTTCTTCAGGCTCTGTGGTACCTTTTCTAAAACATTGTCAGGTAATATTCTACCTGTAAACATGCTAGCTTTAGCTATGTAGCACTATGGAAGGGGGCAGGGTAGAGTAGGCTTAATTTAATTATACATTCATGACACCTTAAATACTATAAATAAACAGCATACTACTTTTTTTCATGAAATACTTTATAAGAAATTTTTCCTTTTTGTAGGATCAAGTTCACTTGAAGATCAGAATACTGTGAATGGGCCTGTACAGATTGTCAATGTGAAAACCCTTTTTAGAAATTCTTGTTTCAGTGAAGACCAAATGGCCAAACCTATCAAGGCATTCACGGCTGACTTTGTGAGGCAGCTCTTGATAGGACTACCTAACCAAGCCCTCGGACTCACACTGTGCAGTTTTATCAGTGCTCTGGGTGTAGACATCATTGCTCAAGTAGAGGCAAAGGACTTTGGTGCCGAAAGCAAAGTTTCTGTTGATGATCTCTGTAAGAAAGCGGTGGAACATAACATCCAGATTGGGAAATTCTCTCAGTTGGTTATGAACAGGGCAACCGTGTTAGCAAGTTCTTATGACACTGCCTGGAAGAAGCATGACTTGGTGCGAAGGCTGGAAACCAGTATTTCTTCCTGTAAGACAAGCCTGCAGCGAGTTCAGCTGCATATTGCCATGTTTCAGGTAAGTTTTTTCATTATAATGTGTTTTTCCTCAAGGTAGGAAACTTGAAAAACGGGAGAAATTAATATAAAACAATACACAGAAAATTTTTTAAAACTTCCTGAACTTACGCCAACCCAGTGCAAACACACCATTGCATTTTGGCAGTTTCTTCCCAGTGATACTTGTTTCTCTTCTGTATAGTTGAGATCGTTTATCCTCTATGGTTTTGTGTCCTTAGAATTTCTTTCCATCAGGGCTGTGTGATAAGCATGATCTGTATTAAATACTGCTTTTTTTTTTTTTTGAGGCAGAGTTTTGCTCTTGTTGCCCAGACTGGAGTACAATGGCGTGATTTTGGCTCATCGCAGCCTCCACCTCCTGGGTTCAAGCGATTCTCTTGCCTCAGCCTCCCGACTAGCTGGGATTACAGGCATGCACCACCATGCCTGGCTAATTTTGTATTTTTAGTAGAGGTGGGGTTTCTCCATGTTGGTCAGGCTGGTCTCAAACTCCCGACCTCAGGGGATCTGCCCGCCTTGGGCTCCCAAAGTGTTGGGATTACAGGTGCGAGCCACTGTGCCTGGCATAAATATAGTTTTTAATGTTGAATTCATTCATATGTAGGTGTGCTTCCCGTCTTTATTTCTAAAGTAGTTTATTTTCCTTGATGCCCTACTCATGTGATAAACAGCTTTGGGAATAAATCTGTCTTTATTTTGGAAATGGTTTTTAGAAGCCTAGTTTTGGCCTTAATTACTTAGGGGATGTATGATGTATGACAGCACAGGCTTTGAGGTGAGATGGATTTGTATTCAAATCAGACTTAGGTATATAAACTTGTACTTAACTTCCTTAAGCTCTGATTTCCTTAACTGTAGTTAACATCTTCAGAATTACTATTTAAATGTTGCATGTGAGTGGTCCAAGAAATTTATTAGCTATGTTCCACCTCAAGAAGACTTTCACCTGGATGTGATTGTTTTCAGTGTGTCTTTTCTGTTACTTCTCCCTACTTACCTCCCATTGGCTGCAGCTGGGATTTTTTCTCTTCCACCAGTCCTAGGTTGCACCTCCCTTTCCTTATTTATCGAAATGCTTTTTTCCTGCTGATTTTATTACATTTCTTTTTCTTTGAACAGTGGCAACATGAAGATCTACTTATCAATAGACCACAAGCCATGTCAGTCACACCTCCCCCACGGTCTGCTATCCTAACCAGCATGAAAAAGAAACTGCATACCCTGAGCCAAATTGAAACTTCTATTGCAACAGTTCAGGTGTGTTTTGCCAGATCTTCCTTCCAGGGCATCTTCCTTTTAGAAATAACCAATGCTACAATTGTTAGTGCTCTGTTGTTGTATGTGTCCTTGGTTTGTAAGCCAGAAGAGCATAATTTTTTTCACTTTTGCTTTTAATTTATATACACACACACACACACACACACATATATATATATATATTTTTTTTTTCTTTTGGAGACAAAGTCTCACTTTGTCGCCCAGGTTGGAGTGCAGTGGCACTATCTCACCTCACTGCAACCTCTGCCTCCCGGGTTCAAGCGATTCTCCTGCTTCAGCCTCTCAAGTAGCTGGGACTACAGGCGTGCACCACCATGTCCCCCTAATTTTAGGTAGATACAACGTTTCACCATGTTGGCCACGCTGGTCTCGAACTCCTGACCTCAGGTGATCTGCCCATCTTGGCCTCCCAAAGTACTGGAATTGCAGGCATGAGCTAACGCGCCCGGCCTCTATTTTTTATTTCTTACCCTCCAAGGTAACTGAGTCTTATAGTAACAGGTATATTTTGAACCAGGAGTAGAAACATACTAAATATCTCAGGTTTTTAATGAACTTGATAATTACTGTGCCTTGATACATTAAGGAAACTGGTGATTAGAAAAACTTTGAATACTGAATTTGTTTTGTGAAATGTATATAAGTAGTTCTATTTTGTTTAATAATAGTGGTAGCTAAGAAGCATGGGCATTTCTTATGTTGTATAGATAATGGAATTTTGGGATGCCTAAGGCAGCAGAATATTTTTCTGAACTATTATATTGCCTGGATATTGAAAGCTGTATACATAATCCTTCTACTTATTTTTTTACATAAGAGAAACTTGCCTTAATGAAAGTTATATATATCTTTATATTGTCTGTCCTTTATACTTCATGTACTCAGTAGTAACTGACATTTTTCTGTTTTTGTAAATTAATAGCAGTATAAAATCAAGTATAATTCTGTGATGTTTTAAAGTTTTGTAATGAAGCTTTTTTGGAGCTCAGTCATTTGAAGATTGAAATGAGCTTTCTCTACAGTGTATTGGTCAGAGAAAAGATGTGTTTTCAACTTACAAGAATGAACTCTTCCTCTTAATGATTTTAGAGACATGGACATGCAGGAAAGTAGAGGGAGTTGGGGAGAGAAAATGTGAATGTGTCCACCTGAAATGTTGAATAAATAATCAGATAACTTTGTTACATGAAACTTTCCTTGTCATGATAATCTGGATGGATTTTTACCATTATTTTTATAAACTTGGCCAGGCATGGTGGTTCACGCCTATGAACCCAGCACTTTGGGAGGCCGAGGCGGGTGGATTGCTTGAGGCCAGGAGTTTGAGACCAGCCTGGGCAACATAGTAAAACCTTGTCTCTACAAAAAATACAAAAAATTAGTTGGGGCATAGTGGCACCCACCTCTTGTCCCAGCTGCTCAGGAGGCTGAGGTGGGAGGATGGCTTGAGCCCAGGAGGCAGAGGTTGCCGTGAGCCAAGATTGTGGCCGGGTGTGGTGGCTCACATCTGTAATCCCAGCACTTGGGAGGCTGAGGTGGGTGGATCACGAGGTCAGGAGTTCAAGACCAGCCTGGCCAAGATGGCGAAATTCCGTCTCTACTAAAACTACAAAAATTAGCCAGGCGCGGTGACAAGGTGCCTGTAGTCCCAGCTACTCGGGAGGCTGAGGCAGGAGAATCGCTTGAACCCAGGTGGCAAAGGTTGCAGTGAGCAGAGATTGCGCCACTGCACTCCAGCCTGGGTGACAAGAGTGAGACTCCGTCTCAAAAGAAAAAAAAAAAAAAGAGTTTGGTGTAGCAGATTTTTTATTTTTTAAAGATCATTTTATTTTAAAATGAAAGTGAAACTTCCTTCTGTACATTTTAAGATAATAAACTGAAAGCCAGTTGTTGCCTCTCTCTCCATACATGTTTGGCCTTAAATGTTCAAAGGGAAATCAAGGTTAATTCCAAAAGGTGATTGTTAAAGCTTTGTTTTCTAAATTACATATGTCCACCCTGGTTCTTTTGAATCTTTATTGTGTTATATAAAATACTCCACAGATAGGAAGTAGAGAATGTCATATACATTCACCAAGATTCTGCTGGCTTTTATAGGAGAAGCTAGCAGCACTTGAAGCAAGTATTGAACAGCGACTCAAGTGGGCAGGTGGTGCCAACCCTGCATTGGCCCCTGTACTACAAGATTTTGAAGCAACGATAGCTGAAAGAAGAAATCTTGTCCTTAAAGAGAGCCAAAGAGCAAGTCAGGTATTGTGACTTACATGCACTATCTTTGTATTCACTTACAGGATTAGATGAGTAGCCGGAAATTATATGTGGGGTTATCAGGGGAGCTTGAGAGCCCACATTTTGGTTCACAGCACCAGGAGGAGGGACTGATGGGCCTTTCAGGGCATGCCTTAAGTTGAACCTACAGCAGGTTATTTCCCTGGGCCTTTACTGCCTCCCATTTAAATGTTAATTAAATAAATTCAGCCTCTGTTGAAAAATAAAGAGGTTTTAAATTCATATTTGTTTAAGATTCTCTGGTTCTCTTTTATACAACTGAAGCAATTCAAAGATTTGGAAAGGTACTTTGAATATTATTTTTTCCACATGACAATAAAAACGTCTTAAGACCTTGTGCCCTGTCGGCCAGGCACCGTGGCTTACACCTGTAATCCCAGCACTTTGGGAGATTGAGGTGGGCGGATCACAAGGTCAGGAGTTCAAGACCAGCCTGACCAGTATGGGGAAACCCCATCTCTACTGAAAATGCAAAAAAATTAGCTGGGCGTCGTGGCGGGTGCCTGTAGTCCCAGCTACTCAGGAGGCTGAGGCAGGAGAATTGCTTGAACCTGGGAGCCAGAGGTTGCAGTGATCCAAGATCGTGCCACTGAATTCCAGCCTGGGTGACAGAGCAAGACTCTGTCTCCAAAAAAAAAAAAAAAAAAAAAAAAAGAAGTCTTGTTCCCTGTCAAGAGGCTGTGGATTGGGTAGGGGGAGGACAACCAAAAAAACTGTTACGGACATTTTTGACTAAGTACAAAATTGGAGTAATACATGATACTCATATTTCATACCTGTCACCAATGCTTAATAATGCTCAACTTAAGTCCTATCTTATTTCACCCATACTCCCTAATCCTCCTTTCCATCCGTATTTAATAGAAATCCCAAATAGTACATAATTTTGTCTATAAATTTTTCAGTATATACCTATTAAGAACTATTTAAGAATGTATCATAGCTGGGCATGGTATGTCCCTTTAGCTCTAGCTACTCAGAAGTCTGAGGCAGGCGGATGGCTTGAAGCTAGGAGTTCGAAACCAGCCTGGGCAACATAGTAAGATACTGTCTCTACCAAAAAAAAATTTTTTTTTTTTTTTTTTTTTTTTTTTTTTTTTTTTTTGAGACGCAGTTTTGCTCTTGTTGCCCAGGCTGCAGTGCAGTGGTGTGATCTTGGCTCACTGCAACCTCTGCCTCCAGAGTTCAAGCAATTCTCTTGCCTCAGCCTCCCAAGTAGCTGGGATTACAGGCACCTGCCACCATGCCCAGCTAATTTTTTTGTATTTTTAGTGGAGACGGGGTTTCACCATGTTGGCCAGGTTGGTCTCGAACTCCTGACCTCAGGTGATCCGCTGGCCTCGGCCTCCCAAAGTGCTGGGATTATGGGTGTGAGCCACCACACCTGGCCAATAAAATTTTTTTTTTTTTTTTGGCTAGGCATGGTGGCACACCTCTAGTCCCAGCTGGAAGACTAGCTACCTGGGAGACTAAGGCGGGAGGATTGCTTGAGCCCAGGAGTCTAAGGCTACAGTGAGCCATAGTTAAGCCACTGTACTTCAGCCTGGGCAACAGGGGAGACCCTGTCTCAAAGAAAACAAAAAACAAACAAAAAAAACTAACCACCACAATATTAATCATACCTTTAAGATGAGCTTAATATTGCCAGATAAGTTAGGCAAGAATAGAAGCAGAAGGGGAACATTCTGACGGAAGTGTCTTCTGAATTGTGGATGTAACACAAATTGCAGCTAAATATGATAACAGCTTTATTGTGAAGTAAATATTCTATGTAAAAACAGTAAGTAATGTAGAAGATACATTTACCTAATTGTTCGTCCGTGCTTTTGGCCATCTCAGACCTAACAGTATAAATATAAATGTACGTTTATTTACAGCCTTTATAAGGTTTTGGTCTATTTCCCAAACATTTTCAGCACTAATTCTGGTCCTGAATTCTCAAAATGAGAAAGTAGTATTTTTTCGTGTTATTAATTGCCACCTCCCTTTCCCACCTTCCCCCCATCTCCTCTTGTGGTTCCATTTCTGTCTTCACAGGTCACTTTTCTCTGCAGCAATATCATTCATTTTGAAAGTTTACGAACAAGAACTGCAGAAGCCTTAAACCTGGATGCGGCGTTATTTGAACTAATCAAGCGATGTCAGCAGATGTGTTCATTTGCATCACAGTTTAACAGTTCAGTGTCTGAGTTAGAGCTTCGTTTATTACAGAGAGTGGTGAGTCTTGGTGGAAGGAAACTTGATTAAATTAAGGCTAGCGTTATACTATCAAAATCAATTTAATATATACATTCAGATTACATTTGTTGAGAATATACTGTATGTAAGAGGTTGTTATGGGGGCGGGGGGGGGACAGTGATGATTAAATTATTTTCTTAGCCGCCCCCCTTCCCAGAAACATATTATATATTTAAAAATATGAAAAATGAGAAAGTGTAAAGTCTCCTCAGAGCTACAACCAAAATACTATGAAAGTTTAGAATGGAGGAGAAAGACGGTATATAGCAAATGATTCTGATGCACTGAAAACATAGAGCGGGAGAAAGAGGGCTTATGGAAGATGAATGCTTGAAAGGTTAGTGAAGGCCAGAAATAGTAAGTTGGCAAATTTGACATTTATATTTGGTCAGAAAGCTTAAAGTTGTATGTTAGGAAGTTCACATTTCATCTCGAAGAGTTATTTAGAATTTAGGAACCTGGATTGCCAGTCATCTTTGTGGTTCCAAATGTATTTCTCAGGTCTTAAACTTTAAGCATTTATAACCTGTGTGATTATGCAGGGAAAGTAAAAATCTTCATCTATCTTTTTTGAGATTATTGAGATTATTGTTAAGTAACTTGTAGGTAATTAATTCATGACTTAGCAATGGAGGTTCTCTTTGTGTCAGCTTGAGTTACTAATATCTTTTGATGATGATAATGAAGAAAGGACTCATTATTTCAGCTGATACTCGAAGTCAAACAAATGCTTGTTCTATTTAGGACACTGGTCTTGAACATCCTATTGGCAGCTCTGAATGGCTTTTGTCAGCACACAAACAATTGACCCAGGATATGTCTACTCAGAGGGCAATTCAGACAGAGAAAGAGCAGCAGATAGAAACGGTCTGTGAAACAATTCAGAATCTGGTTGATAATATAAAGACTGTGCTCACTGGTCATAACCGACAGCTTGGAGATGTCAAACATCTCTTGAAAGCTATGGCTAAGGTAAGACTAATACCATGAACACACATTTCCTGTCCCTCTTTTATAAAATTTACTAGTTTTATTTATAGGAAAGGCAGTGACATTTTGTAAATAACAATTTATCTCATCGCATCTTCCAATTTATTTGTAACTGAGTTAACTTGTGTTTTCATCAACTATTTTTTTAAAACTAGTAGTAGTAGTTGGAATTTCATACAGAGAGAAACTAAGGCTTAAATAGATTCCTTTATTGTGATATAACTTGTAATAAAACCAAGATATGAACGTAGTTTGAGAATTCAGATATCCAGCCTTTTTCTTAGCTATACCAACAAACCCATACAGTTCGCCTCCAAAATGAATGAAATGTTGTCTCTTCCCTCCAGTGTTGTACATAGTCTAGTTAGTAAGAAAACTAAGCCTCCAGAAAAGGCTATTACTTCATTATTACAAACAGTAAATAATTTAATTTTAGAATTTACTTTTACTTTGAATTTTTATTTGATGGTGGAAACGAAGTTCCTATAAAAATGGAGTTGAACTATAATAAGCAGTTTAAGGCTGGGCGCGGTGGCTCAAGCCTGTAATCCCAGCACTTTAGGAGGCTGAGACAGGCGGATCACAAGGTCAGGAGATCGAGACCATCCTGGCTAACACTGTGAATCCCCGTCTCTACTAAAAAATACAAAAAACTAGCCGGGCGAAGTGGCGGGTGCCTGTAGTCCCAGCTACTTGGGAGGCTGAGGCAGGAGAATGGCGTGAACCTGAGAGGAGGAGCTTGCAGTGAGCCGAGATCCGGCCACTGCACTCCAGCCTGGGTGACAGAGCAAGACTCCGTCTCAAAAAAAAAAAAAAAAAAAAAAAAAGGCAGTTTAAACACACTCATATTTGAAACACTTGCTACTTCTTAATCACTAGATGACTGTCTTGAGAGTCATTACTGATACTAAAACTATTTTTCTTAATCATTATCAATTCTAGGATGAAGAAGCTGCTCTGGCGGATGGTGAAGATGTTCCCTATGAGAACAGTGTTAGGCAGTTTTTGGGTGAATATAAATCATGGCAAGACAACATTCAAACAGTTCTGTTTACATTAGTCCAGGCTATGGGTCAGGTTCGAAGTCAAGAACATGTTGAAATGCTCCAGGAAATCACTCCCACCTTGAAAGAACTGAAAACACAAAGTCAGAGGTAAGAATGCCTTCTGGTCAAAATTTATAAAACATAAGTACAAAACTAATGGTATAGTAAGTTTATCTCTTGATTTAATTTTTCAGTTTTGCTCATATTTTTATAAGTAGTTATCAGGTAAAACATTTCATAAATAAGCCATTTTATTTTGTATTTCAGTATCTATAATAATTTAGTGAGTTTTGCATCACCCTTAGTCACCGATGCAACAAATGAATGTTCGAGTCCAACGTCATCTGCTACTTATCAGCCATCCTTTGCTGCAGGTAGGAGAAGAGTCCTGAGTCTTGATCTCTTAATAATGTTACACATAGATGCTAAGATGTTTAATTATACATAGCTGTCTAATATTAAACACTTAAGGCCTGTCATTCTATAATCTTAAACTGAACAGATTGTAGCTTATCCTTAAAAATACTCATGTGAGCCAGGCATGATGGCTCACACCTATAATCCCCCCAGCTACTTGAAGGCCAAGGTGGGAGGATTGCCTAAGGCCAGGAGTTCAAGACCCTGTCTCTTTAAAAATAAATAAACAAACAGCTATTAAAAAAAAAAAAGGCTGGGCGAGGTGGCTCACACCTCTTATCCCAGCACTTTGGGAGGCTGAGGCAGGTGGATCACCTAAGATCAGGTGTTCAAGACCAACCTGACCAACATGATGAAACCTTGTCTCTGCTAAAAATACAAAAAAAATTAGCTGGGTGTGGTGCCAGATGCTTGCAGTCCCAGCTACTCAGGAGGCTGAGACAGGAGAATTGTTTGAACCTGGGAAGCAGAGGTTGCAGTGAGCCTAGATCACGTCACTATACTCCAGCCTGGGTGACAGAACAAGACTCTGTCTCAAAAAAATGAAACAACTTGTGAGACACTAAAAATGCTTTGCATTTGAGTAGTTTTCTTTAAAAAAAATTTTTTTTTTTTTTTTTTTTAAAAAAGACGGAGTCTCAAAACTCACTGTGGCCCAGGCTGGAGTGCAGTGGCACAATTGTGGCTCTCTGAAACCTCCACCCCCCAGTTTTAAGCGATTCTCCTGCCTCAGCTTCCTGAATAGCTTGGATTACAGGTGCCTGCTACTTGGCTAAAAATTTTTTTATGATTTTAAAATATGTATCTGTTAGAGAAACTTAGGAAAATACTTAATACAACTGAAAAATTTGTAGTTTCATTCCAAATAGAGGCAAAAACCACTCTGCATTTGTTGATTTACTTCACTGTGCATATGCACACCTACACGAACACATTGGGATGATTATGCAAGTGCAATTGTTGTTGCCTTTTTCCAGTTAATAATTTTTCAGTCATTAAATAATCTTTTAAAAAATGACTTAATGGCCAATTTATTTTTATTTTATTTATTTTTATTTTATTGTTTTTTGTTTGTTTTTTGTTTTTGTTTTGAGATGCGTCTCACTCTGTCGCCCAGGTTGGAGTGCAGTGGCGCAATCTCAGCTCGCTGCAACTTCCGCCTTCTGGGTTCAGGAGATTCTCCTGCCTCAGCCTTCCAAGTAGTTAGAATTACAGGAACCTGCCACCATGCCCCGCTAATTTTTGTATTTTTATAGAGACAGGATTTTGCCATGTTGGGTAGGCTGGTCTCAAACTTCTGAACTCAACTGATCCGCCCACCTCGGCCTCCCAAAGTGCTGGGATTACAGGCGTGAGCCACCATGCCCAGCTGATATTTATGGTTTTTGATGCCCCAAACCTAGTAAACGTAATTGTACAAATTCATACCTGAATGTCTGACTGGTTTTAGGCTATATTTTTAGGAAGACAATTGCTGTGTCAAAGGATAAGGATTTATAGTTGATTATTTAATTTGGGATATTAAAATACACTACCACCTATCCCGTGCTTGCTCCACCCTGCCCCCTCCGTGTTTTGTTTACATGTAAATTGAGCCACCAACTTTTTCTCTGTAGCAGTCCGGAGTAACACTGGCCAGAAGACTCAGCCTGATGTCATGTCACAGAATGCTAGGAAGCTGATCCAGAAAAATCTTGCCACATCAGCTGATACTCCACCAAGCACCGTTCCAGGAACTGGCAAGAGTGTTGCTTGTAGTCCTAAAAAGGCAGTCAGAGACCCTAAAACTGGGAAAGGTAATTAGTTAGAATAAAGATGCCTTAAATTTTTATATAAAATGACGGTTTGACTTACGTATGTTTTTGTTGCTTCATAGCGGTGCAAGAGAGAAACTCCTATGCAGTGAGTGTGTGGAAGAGAGTGAAAGCCAAGTTAGAGGGCCGAGATGTTGATCCGAATAGGAGGATGTCAGTTGCTGAACAGGTGACTGTGTTTTAAACTTGGGCTACACATTTTAATGCTGCTGGAAAAGTAGAGGTGTATAAAGATGCCTCTCATCGATTTCCTTAGTGGTTCATCAAGGAACTTAAATGTGTTTTCAGGATTCAGAAGATTTTGAGTAACACAGCTCTGGCGTTGTCCAGTAGTCACCATTTTGCTCTGACCCTTCCTTGTGAGCACTTTCCTTTCCCCTAGCCCTGTTTTAACCCAAATATAAGTCTGATCCTCCTCCACCGGACTACAATTAGTTTCCATTTAAAGAAAACTGTTGAAGGTTTCAAATGCAATGCCAAGGATGCTTTGGGTTGCAGGTGTAGTATGAGTGGAGCATCCCTAATTAGAAAATCAGATGCTCCCAATCTGAAACATTTTGAGTGTTGACATGATGCCATAAGTGGAAAATTCCATGCCTGACCTTGTGATGGATCCCAGTAGTGCAAATCTAATCAGAACCTGTTTCATGCACAAAATTACTGAAAATGTGTAAAATTACCTTCAGGCTATGTGAATAATAAGGCATAAGTGGATTCCGTGTATAGACTTGCATCCCACCCCCAAGTTCCTTATTGTATGCATGCATATATTCCAAAATCTCAAAGAATCCAAAATCTAAAACTACAGGTCCCAAGCATTTTGGATAAGGGATACTCAACCTGTATTTGTAAAGCATCTTTGGGTATCGGGACATTTGTCTGAAGTCATTACTCTGAAATGTTTTCATCAGTGTTACTAATATTGAATATATAAATTTGAGAATAAAGCTACAGAAAAGTTGTAGGAAGGCCCATAAACGTTTTACCTAGACTCACCAGTTAACAATTTCCCATGTTTCATTGTTCTGTGTGTGTGTGCACACACAGTTTTTCTGAACAATTTGAGGGTTCTTTGCAGACATCTTAACACTTCATGCCTAAACTTCACTATGTGTCTCTTGAACAAAATACTATAATACTGTAACTACTATGTAATTGTCAACTCAGGAAACTTAACATTGATGTAATACTATTATCTAACATTCAATCCACATTCAGATTTCTCCAATTATCTCAAAATATTCTTTATTGCTTATTCCTCCTCTCTGAACCCCCTCTTTCCCCCACCTTCAGGATCTAGTCAAGGATCATCATGCATTTTGCATATAGATAGATGGTCCTCCCCTTATGATGGAGTGACATCCCAATAAATCCATCATAAGTCTAAAATGCATTTAATACCCTGATAAACCCATGGTGAAGTAAAAAAAAAAAAAGGTCATTTGGACCCACTGTGAGTCAGGGACTGTCTATCCTTGTCCTACTTCTTGATCTGCTTTAATATCTAGAACAGTTCCTGAGCCTTTCCTTCTTCCCTTCCCTTGATATTTTTGGTTTGTCTAGATTAGCTGGTTTACAGAATGTGCCTCTGTTTATATTTGTCTGATATTTTCCTCATAATTCATTCAAGATTTTTTGGGAAGGAATACAACATTGGTGATGTTTCTTTCTCAGTATTTTACATCAAGAGACATATGTCAATTTGTGCCATCTTTGGTGGTGATAAGTTAGATCATATGGTCAAGAGAGGTATCCTCTTGTTGTCTTCATTATACATGTACATTTTTTTCCTGTGGGATAAAAATTAAGAGACTGAGTATCTTGTTTGATGGTTTGGCATCTGTAATTCAATTTTAACATCAGCAAGGAATTTTTTTTCTTTTTTCTTTTAAACACTGTTACGTTCTTGTGTAGGACCTAGACTTAAACTCTTCTTGGGCAAGGAATTTTTTTTTTTTTTTTTTTTTTGAGACGGAGTCTCGCTCTGTCGCCCAGGCTAGAGTGCAGTGGCGCAATCTCGGCTCACTGCAAGCTCCACCTCCCGGGTTCACGCCATTCTCCTGCCTCAGCCTGCCGAGCAGCTGCGACTATAGGCGCCCGCCACCACGCCCGGCTAATTTTTTGTATTTTTAATAGAGATGGGGTTTCACCGTGTTTGCCAGGGTGGTCTCGATCTCCTGACCTTGTGATCCGCCCTCCTCGGCCTCTCAAAGTGCTGGGATTACAGGCGTGAGCCACTGCGCCCAGCCCTTTTTTTTTTTTTTTTTAAGAAACCGTTTTGTCAAGTTTGTCAAAAATCATGAAAGATGTTCTGAGTTAGGGATATTTTTACTTCATAAACATTCTGGTAGGTTAATGGATTGTGTGCTTTTCATATCTTTGTAACTGTCTTAGCTCTCTTTTTAAAGTATACTTGGCTATTGTGCTTTTTATTCTGGTAGTTATTAAATTTTATATGAAAATTCAGGGGCTTACAGGAGCAGGGTAAGTATAGGGAATCCTTTGCACGTAACTTTTGGTATAATTTGTCTGCTGATTATAATTCAGCAGACAATTGAAAAGCTTTAAATGACTTTACATACTATCCTGCCTATTTTTACAGGTTGACTATGTCATTAAGGAAGCAACTAATCTAGATAACTTGGCTCAGCTGTATGAAGGTTGGACAGCCTGGGTGTGAATGGCAAGTCAGTAGATGAGTCTGGTTAAGCGAGGTCAGACATCCACCAGAATCAACTCAGCCTCAGGCATCCAAAGCCACACCACAGTCGGTGGTGATGCAACTGGGGGCTTACTCTGAGGAAACCTAGGAAATCTCGGTGCACTAGGAAGTGAATCCTGCAGGACAGCTGCACTCAGGGATACGCCCAACACCATGGCCTGCAACCCCAGGGTCAAGGGTGAAGGAAAGCAAGCTCACCGCCTGAACACGGAGATTGTCTTTCTGCCACAGAACAGCAGCAAACGTGTCAGGAGGTTAGCTGCAGAAAGAAATCGGGATGCCGCGGAGCACAGAGTGATTTGGAACTCCATTCCACCTGACCCTGTGTGTACAATCCAGGAAAAAAACAAACCCCGCTCAGAAACAGAGAAAACTGGGGTCGCGAAGAAATCACAGCCAAGGAAGATTTGATGCATTCAGATTCTTGTGTAACACTTGTTGCTTGGCAACAGTACTGGTTGGATTGACCAGTAAGTACAAAAAGGCTAAAGGCTATGCGATATGAATTTCAGAAATGGACTGAAAATGGAGAGCTATGTAACAGATACACTACAGTGGAAGAACTTCTGAAATGAAGGGAAAAAAACCACCCCATCGTTTCCTACTCCTCCCCACCACTTACCCATTCCCCCTTTACCTAATCTAGTAGATTAGCCATCTTTCAAATTCATTTTTATTTCAATCCTTATATTTCATATACTTTCGTCACGATGCTGTTAACAACTTCTGATAACATGGAAAATTCAAGGATTGTTTAAAGGTCTGATGATCACACACAAAATGTAATTCTGGTTGTTTAAGTCATTTCTGTGATTCTATCATGTACAGTTTCCAGAATTGTCACTGTGCATTCAAAAGTAATGAATCTAACAGACATTTGATTTAATGTATGCTCCCTTTTGCTTATAGTGTGCATTTTTTTTGGAGGTCATTCAGATTTTCCCTCTTCTGTGATAGCTGTAGTTTCTTTCATAGAAAGTAGCTAATCCAGTGTAATCTTTTACCTTTTTAAAAACCAGGATAGAGTATCTATTAGAGTTTTACATTGTCAATGATAGATTAACAATAAAGTGATGTTCTGGTGGAGGTAGACTGAAATTTTTTTAAATTCATTTTTTTCATTTGATGCTTTTAATTTACACTTGGTAAATTAAAAGTTCTTTAGTTTACTTGGCATTTTAGGACATGTACATGAAACAGTGAAAATGAGATCCACCAACATCTTTTATTAAGTTCAGTTATTAGTCTGTGAAGTGCTTTACTTTTTGCACAATTTTAATAGCTTGCCATTCAGTAATACATTATAGTGAATTCATGATCAAGGTTTCCTTAAATTTAGCGTTGCATTTCAGTACTGACTGTGTAAGCTAAATTGCTGATCCAAAATAAAAACCCAGACTAGAATAGGGTTCTTAAAATCAAGTATCAACACAAAAGAGAACACAATTAAAATCTTAATTGTTGGCTGGGCACAGTGGCTCATGCCTGTAATCCCAGCACTTTGGGAGGCCGAGGTGGGAGGATCACGAGGTTAGGAGATTGAAACCATCCTGGCTAACACGGTGAAACCCTGTCTCTACTAAAAATACAAAAAAATTAGCCAGGCGTGGTGGTGGGCGCCTGTAGTCCCAGCTACTTGGGAGGCTGAGGCAGGAGAATGGCGTGAACCCAGGAGGCGGAGCTTGCAGTGAGCCAAGATTGTGCCACTGCACTCCAGTCTGGGCGACAGAATGAGACTCTGTGACAAAAATAAATAAATAAAAATAATCTTGTCTGAGTACATTTTCCCTGCATTTTAGAGATTAGGACAGTGGTCACTTTTTAGTTGCCAGTCTTCACAGACAAACTTGAGAGGTATTAAGGAAAAAATTCCACATAGCTCTGGGCCTTTTCTGTATTCTGATTGCCACATTAATCTATAATCTTTAAGTACCCATGAAAGAACGTGTTTTAGTATCAGTGCTTTCTTGATACTTTAGCAAGTATTGTAGGCAGGGTGGATTTTTTGAAATACCCATGTGTCCAATAGCAAGTTAAGGAACCTAGCGCATCAAATTTTGTTTTCTTCATTCATTTGGAACCTTATTTTCACAAAACAACCTAGCTGGAATAATAATGCCATATTGTATTTTGCATGCTGCTTTATTTTCTAGAGGCTCTGGGAGCAAATTACATTCATCACATTACCTCTGCTCTCTCACGATTAAAGTCTTTCAGCAACATTCTTTATTGTCATCATAAGGAAAAACTTTTATCGCAGTGATAAAATCAGTTCACATTAGTTTAGCACTATAGATAGCATTCAGAAATTGCTCTCTCTTTGGTAAAGAAGATAAACAGGTGAATTTTATTGCCTGTGTTTTCAGGCTTCAGAGGTACCTGGCACCTTACTCAAGCAAAAACAAAAAACAGTTTTACTTCAAAAGCATGTGCCTCTGGTAAATTATCTATCACTTTTGTTTTAAAGTGGTCCCTCCAAGAATAATGTGGCATACACAGTGGGTTTGGTTGTAAGGCAGATGTAATAGATGACTTCAAAAGCCTGCTCCTTACTGCACTCTGGACCAAGACCCTGGTCTGTATCGTTTGGCTTCCTCTGTTAAGTCATTCTACAAGGTGACTTGCCATTTGAACTTTCTAAGAGACCTCAGCAGTTAGACTGAGAAAAGTTAGAGTGCTGTCGTTATGAAGTCATACATTTTTGATAACACAAAATACCTGTGGAAAACCAGGGATCCTCTCCTATTTTTCTCTCTCTCTCCTGCCTCCCCCTTTCCCTCCATTCCTCTGTCCCCTCCCCCTCTTCCCCACTGTCTTTAAGAATCAGGGGGTACAGAATAACCTACAAACAACCTCTTCAGAGTACCCTTGGAAATTGAAGTTCAATCTTAAGTTTTTTGTTGTCTTTAATTTACTAGAATTGCCTAATTTTTAGTTGATTTCTCTACAGAGCTGTGGAGGCTTAGCTTGTGTAGTTATTTCTCTTTTACTGTTGCTTTGGTGTGTCTTGAAGTTGATTGATTATTTTTGGTCATTGAGTTCTTAGTGTAGTTTGCTAGATGATGATTAAGATTCTTTTGTGTTTGACACTTGTGGTGAGTTGCTTTTGAAATCTGTTGAGACTTCCATGTGAGAACTGATAATCAGGCTCTTGATCTGCTTCCCTACATTACTTTTTTAGAGCCCAAACCCCAGGTTTAGGGTGAGGGTTTGTAATACAGAGAAAAACTTCCATCACTTCTGCCCTTAACTTGCCTGTAAGCTTAGTAAGTAGTTTTCTTAATATTGTCCAATGTTTGGTGTTATCTGCATTGTTTTTTGTTTCTTTAATTGTGGTTGTTCTGACGTGTGAAATTTAAGGAAAGAGCCATTTTAAAAAATGCCGAGCAGGGCAATGCAAGTACAGCCAAATATTAGACTTGATGTGCAATCTTAGGTCCTTTTTAATCTGGGGTATTATAGGCAGTACTTTAAATTGAAAAGTCTTCCTGGCCTATTTTCCTCCACATTTTTGTAATTAACTCTGGGGGCTTACTTGTTTTGGCAGTACTAAAATCAAAGGAGCTGGTTCTTCTTTTCTCCCAATTATTTTCATATGAAAGCACCTACAATTAGCCTGTTAGTCCTATTCAGATACATCAAATATCAGTGAATGCTTTACTATTAGCACATTTAAGCATCTTTGTTTTACATAAAAGTAGAGTATGAAAACCAGTGTTCAATTTTATATTTTGTTGAGCTTGTAAAATGCCAGCAATTTAAAACTAGGACTTTCCTCCCCATAAGCCAAGGAGGTAGAATTACTGATGCAAGGGTTAAAGAAGGTAGATTTTGTTTTCAATATTTGGGTAGTCTTAGATTCCTCCCACAGGGAAGAACTAGCAAGTGTCCCAAATTTTTCCAAACGTTGGGGAGGGGAAAATTCACTGTATAATGAAACCCTAAGGGTTTGTTGCACTTCCTGCTTTTTAGACCTGGTTAACAGTATCACCATCCTTATTTACAGAAGGGCAAAACTAACTCAATGAGAAAAGCTTTATAAGTTCAAGGGTTGTAAAACATGACCTACTTAGGGTACTCTGCTTTCTATGGGAACTTGGCTAGACTTAGAAAAAGATGTTCGCTGCGCTAATGTAAAGTGTCATACAATTTAGTAGATTTTTGAAGATGGTAAACTTAGAATTCTGTGTTCTGAATTGCCGACTTTTAGAATGTTTTTCTTTGAAAACAGGCTAATATCTTTTTCTTTTCTTGACAAAGTTTCAGCTCTTTATTGTGTCATTTTTCTGGTTTAAATTTCCCTTATCTTTCCACCTGTAATGTCAGTGGCAACAACATCATACTTCACTTACTTGTTAATTTACTTTTTACCCTTATTCTAAGAGCAAGTTGAGTTGAACTGAATCTTCCTTGTCCTAGTAACAATGTATAAATAGTGGCTTCTCTGTACAAAAGGTTGTAATGCCTCCTGATGGATATAATTTTGTGATTGTATTTTAAAGTTGAATAAATCACACCAGCTTCCTGAAAATGTTCATAATGCATCTTTTGGAAAACAAAAATACATGCCTAATTTGTGCATATTTGCATTAACATGGCAAAGATTGTATGAAATACCTGTTTTTCAGAAAATAAAGGTTCAGTCTCAAAAGATACATCATTTAAGTTCTGAATTTATTGGTCAAAATAGATTTTGGAAAACTTGGAACCTTTTGGAACCTGGGTAGCTTGAAAAAACAAAACGACAGGGTCTCCCTATGTTGCCCAGGCTGATCTTGAACTCCTGGGCTCAAGTTACTCTCCCACTTCAGCCTCCCAAAGTGCTGGGATTACAAGCCTCAACCACTGAGCCGAGCCAAACCTAGCCTTTTTTTTTCTGAATAGCACTAATACCTCAAAAAAGACCCCTAAATTCTCAAAAAAGTAGTTATTTTACTCTCAAACTTCTGTTGTATTTTTGAAAAGCAGTAGAAATTTTACTTCAATGATATCAATGTAAATTCTTTGTATTAGGGCCCAATTTATAAAGCTTAATTTTGGCAGTATTTAAAAACAAAATTCCCATAGATCATTATTGACAGATAGGCGCATTCCTTGGAGTGTGACACCTGAAAAAAATTAGAAAATGTCCAGCTTGGCTTTATATCTTGGAGATTGCATTTGT
This sequence comes from Macaca nemestrina, assembly GCF_043159975.1. NCBI lineage: Eukaryota > Metazoa > Chordata > Mammalia > Primates > Cercopithecidae > Macaca > Macaca nemestrina. The sequence continues at coordinate 18,053,141 of NC_092142.1, read as the reverse complement.
TGCTGCTAGATCATGTTAGGATTTGTGTTAACTGCTTAGTCATCTGGCGCATTTCAAAAGATCACATCCTGTCTCTGTAGGACAAAAAGCTCTAAAGAAAACTACGTTAAGGGTGGGTGTTTTTTAATAATTCGACCAATCGGAAATTTAGTGAGAGACCGTATAGCAGGGCTGTGCATTTAGAAATAGGTATGGGAATACATTGTTAAGTAACAAAAAATACTAAGTGGAGAAACTGCTGCTTGAGTTGCTTCTGTTTTTTTTCACCTACCTTCATTTCACAAGCTGGTGTTAACAAGTCTTAAGTTGTGCATGGAAAACTTGGGTGAAAACGAGAAGCATTCTGCAGCAAAAGCTGATTTCCCAAAAGTAGAAATGTCACTTTAAACCCTAATAACCCCATAGCCTCTCCTTTGGAAGTGGCTATTACTGTGGGTCTAGCAAGATCACACACCCAGTGCTCAACATGTTCACTGTGTGGCTGCTGATTGCCTCGATCTTTTTGTCTTTTTTTTTTTTTAAAGGTTTTTTGCTCTGTCGCCCAAGCTTGAGTGTAGTAGGTGCAATCATAGCTCACTGCAGCTCAATCTCCTGGGCTCAAGGGATCTCCCACGCCTCCCCTTTTGTCTTTTGTTTTTTAAGTACATGGAGAAGAACCTGCTCGTCAGACTCCATACCTTTAAAAACTCTCCAAATAGCGTCTCTGTCATCTGGCTGTATCTTGCCTATACAACTTCTTTACCCCAACATTCCAAAGTGGCACTTTATTGAACAGTCGGCCTTCCTTGCAAAGACTTTTTCAAGTGCTTCTCCCTGATCCAGATACTTCACTCCCCCTTCACCTTGAAAGACCTACAGCAAATTGACACCCTTCCATGAAATTCACAATGCGCCTGCCCTCGCCCCGCTCTCCGGGGCAGTATGCGGTCTGCAGCTAAACACTCTCACATTTACGACTTCCTTGAATATTTAAGAACCTGGTGGTTACTTAAGGAACATCAAAAAATAAATTTAAATTCAATGGCCGAATACAGATGACCGTAAGAGATTGGAGTTAAAACCTGTATAAAAGGATAAAAGGTTGGAAGTTAAAACTCTAGTTAATTCACCTAAAACAAACATTTGATTAGGACATTCGGCATGATTCTGTTTGTATCAAAAGATGAAAAATCGGCCGGTCGCGGTGGCTGTTGCACTACAGCCTGGGCAACAGAGTGAGGCTCTGTCTCAGAACAAACAAAAAAAAAAATCAAAGCACTTTGTTACTGCATTTGAAATCCTGGATAGAAAAGATGTAGAAGTGCCTCAACACAGTTCCTAAACTGCCTAGGAATTCCGTTGCTTGTGAGAGGGTTTACATCTTTCCTTACCATGACCTCTAATGGAAGAAAGGTCGTGTCAAGAACTATCCTTTTGACCGGGCGCAGTAGCTCACGCCTGTAATCCCAGCACTTTGGGGGGCCGAGGTGGGCGGATCTCTTGAGGTCAGGAGGTCCAGAGTAGCCTGGCCCAAATCGTGACACCCTGTCTCTATTAAAATGCAAAAATTAGCCGGGCGTGGTGGCGGGCGCCTGTAATTCCAGCTACTCGGGAAGCTGACACGCGAGGATCACTTGAACCCGGGAGATGGAGGTTGCAGTGAGCAGAGATCGCGCTACTGCACTTCAGCCTGGGCAACGGAGCGAGACTCTTTCGTCTCAAAAAACAAAGAAACAAAAAAAGAATCCTTTTGGAGAGGGGGCTTGCAGTTTAAGTAAGTTAAACATCCACGTATAATAAAGCCCCTTAGAAGGCGGTGCATTTTCACACGCTCTCAAACCAGGCCTGGGTTTTTCCTCCCAAGCTCAGGCCTTATTCCTACTGGGTAGGAGAGAAACACTGCAGCAAAATCCACACAAAGAACTCTTTTCACTTGTCCTCAAAACCTCACGGGTCGCAAATCGGGGCTAAACGGCTCAGGCGCCTGCTTAGGGCACCGGGCCGGAGGTGGAACGGATCCCAGCCGCCTCGGGGCCAGGAAGAGATAAAGTGTCGCAGGCCGGCGTCTCCGCCCTCCACCTCAGGCGGCGCAGCATCGCTCTCCGAGTAGCCCATTTTCCAGTTAGACTCCTCGGCTGCGAGAGCCGGACAAAGAGCGGCCCAAAGACACCGCAGCAGCCAGAGCGGGGGAACCACTGAGGGACCGCGCCCCCTGCAGCGGCCGTTGAACCGCTTCCTACAGCCCTGGGCGGGGCGTCGCGCAATCCCTGGGCGCTGATTGGGCACTCCGTGTCCCCTCCCCCTCGGCCCTGCGCGGCCTCTGTCTCCTTTGACCCCGATTTCAAGCCATGCGCTGAGCTTCGGTTGGTCTGGTTTCCTTGAGGCGTGAGCTCGGTCTGTCCAATGAGGAGCGAGGGTCGCGGGGGCTGTCGGGAAGGGCGGCCGACCGATATAAGCAGCCTGCGGGGCGTTCCCTCGCGCTGTGGTCGCCGTGCGGGTCTCGGTTGGAGGTCTCACTGGAAGGTACCCTGCGGTCACAGAGACGGCATCCCGGAGACGATGGCGGAGGGAGATAATCGCAGCACCAACTTGCTGGTGAGCCCTGGCCTCCTGTCCCCCGGGAGCCGAGCGAGGCCTCCAGACGTCCGTGGGTTCAAACACCGCGGCCTCGCCCCTGTCACCCGCCGCGGGCCCGGCCCTTCTCTCCCGGGGCAGGCGACGATGCCTGGCCCTCGGGCTTCTTGGGTAACTCCTGGGTGTCGACCCCTTAGCTTTCCTGGGGACGGTGCGCGACGGGGCGAGGAGGGCGCGTGATTCCTCACCGCGAGTAGAAGGAGGAAGTGGGAGGCAGAGGGGCTGCGACACTAGCCTGGGGTGCGGGTGGGGGCAGAAGGCCTCCTGGTGCCTGTCCAGCGCTTTCGGGGCCCAGGCCCCAGCCGTATTCGGCTTTCCCCGTCTTTCATCTTAACCTGGATGTGCCTGCCTTCTTTTCCCCCTAAAACTTGGGCAACAGTGGAGGGTCAAAGGGCTACTGCCGAGAATTTCTGTTAGAGCTGGTACAACTTACAACTACAGGGAGGCTGCGAGCTCACCGTGGGGAACCCGGAGTGGGGTTCAGCTGAACAGACAATGGGATGTCTTGGCGTTTGTCTGGAATTTGGAAATCTGGCGGGGGTGGGGTCACAGGACTACTGGAAACAGCTTTAGAGTAATAAGCAGGGATCCGAAGGAACTGCAGTGAGATGGACAAATTTTTATTTGTTGTGAATTTATAGGCGGACAAATTTTTATTTGTTGTGAATTTAAGTGCACCATGTAGGCAAAAAAAAAAAACCAAGAGAAATATCTTGTTACCCTTCCCTGGTGACTGCAGGTCACATACCAGCAATGAAAAACGGAACCAAAGAATTTACCTAGGGGCTTTTGAACTTCCAAGAGCCCAGATGCTGGCCAATGACGTGACTTCAGGGCAGTTTTGATTGTGCGTGATTTTATATTTGCTTTTAGAAATGCATGCTTTGTTCCTTTAAACACACACTCCTTCTAGCATAGTTAGTTCCCAGCATGGATCCTTTTAAGAGGATTAATTGCAGCACAAAGAAGTTGCTCAAGCCGTGTTGAAATGACAAATCCTGAGCTAGAGCTCCTGCTTCCCAACTCACTTTCCAGCAGAGCAATGTAATCTAAGGAAAGCAAAGCCTTTGGTCGTGGATTTCTTGGATGCAAATCGGTTAACCTATGTGTGTTTCCCCCTTGGTAAAATGGGGACAGTAATAACACCTTTTTTAAGAGTTGTTGGGAAGATTAATTGAAGTATAAATATAAATGCTCAGCAGAGTGCCCACACATAGTAGTCTCTTCTTTCACTAGTATTAAGCATGGAATATAAAGTCAGAAATATTGAGATCACATGAGTACTCAGCGTGGCACAGATAGCAAGCGTCTTTGTTAAGATTAAGTGCCTTGTTCTGTCATTTGCATGATTTCTAGTGAATGACTTTTACAAAGAGACAAAGTCTCAGCCCAGGCTGGGCTCAAGCGACCCCTACACCCCCACCAAGTGCTGAGATTACAGGTGTGAGCCACTGCACCCAGCCTGATAACATAGAGACACTTGGGTTTCTTATTCTAATTTTTTCTTCCTTTACCAAAACCAGCTTTAAGCGCTTTTGCTACATTAGCTCATCCTGGAGGTCCACTTTCGGCTGTTCAGAGTCACAGAGAAATTTGAAGTATAATCAAAATGACATCCTAAGTGGTAAGAAACACTGTATTGAGGAGATATATTGACCCTAAAATGCCACTTTAATTTGGCGAAAGTAGTTTTCCTTAATTGTGCAGTGAATGTCAACATCTGAGTGATTCCATTACACAAAGAGCTATTTTAGAAATTGAATGCTGTTCAGAGAAAGTCTTTCCTAATGGATTTAGAAGGGTTTAAATCAATAAGATGACAAAAACAACGGATCAATTCTAACCATCTGAAATAAAGTTATTTCATTTTATTAATACTCTGGACACTGCCACATGATTCCCTGTATGACTTTGAGAAAGTAAACCATTTTGAGCTCACTTTAATTGCAAAATGAGTCTAATTATCCCTACCTTGTGGCTGTCTATAAGGATTAAGTTACATCATATATATAAAGAGTAGCCCAGTGCTTGGACTAGAAAAGTGACCATTAAAAGGACATTTAGGCCGGGCCGGGTGACTCATACCTGTAATCCCAGCACTTTGGAAGCCCAAGGTGAGTGGATCATTTGAGGTCGAGAGTTCGAGACCAGCCTGGCCAACATGGTGAAATCCCATCTCTACAAAAAATTAGCCAGGTATGGTGGTGTGCGCCTGTAGTCCCAACTACTCAGGAGGCTGAGGTAGGAGAATCACTTGAATCCGGGAGGCGGAGGCTGCAGTGAGCCGAGATCTCCCCACTGCACTCCAGCCTGGGTGACAGAGTGAGACTCTGTCTCAAAAAACAAACAAAAAGAAAAACCCCATTGGGTTTTCATCTTTGAAATTGCAATTTTTCAGAAACCAACTTGTTTAAAGTTGGCAATTTGGTTAAGAGGTTATTTTTTGTATCTGGAGCTTTAAAATAATTGAAGTCTATGAACCAGAAAAATGTTGAGAGTGGTAAAATGATCACTTTAAATGTCGGTGGTATTTAGGCTGCAGAGACTGCGAGTCTGGAAGAACAGCTGCAAGGATGGGGAGAAGTGATGCTGATGGCTGATAAAGTCCTCCGATGGGAAAGAGCCTGGTTTCCACCTGCCATCATGGGTGTGGTTTCTTTGGTGTTTCTGTAAGTGAGCTATTAGATTACTATGGGTTGTGCTTCTTATTAATAAAGGCTTTTTAATATATAGCTTCCATTTGTGGGGGTGTCTTAAGTCTCTTCTGTAATATATAACCCATAAAGAACCCATAAAGAATGTGTTTCTCATAAGCACTTCTAGTTTCCAGAATTTGTAGTACTTAGGTAAACTTTGTAACCTAAAGCACTTGAGTGAATCAGTGACTCGCAAACTTTTTGTCCTCCAGACTCTTAAACTCTTTTATTATTATTATCATCAGACTTCCAGTTCTGGGATACATGTGTAGAATGTGCAGGTTTGTTACATAGGTATATATAGACGAGCCATGGTGGTTTGCTGCAACCATCAACCCGTCATCAACATTAGGTATTTCTCCTAATGCTATCCCTCCCCTACCCCCACTCCCCTAATCTCTTAAAAAATACTGAGAACTCCAAAGAGCTTTTGTCCATTGATATTTACTTAACCACTGCAGCTATGATATCAGCATGTCACAAAGCCTCTGGAAAGCCACTTGTGAGAAAAATAGAGGAAAAATAGCAAATATCTCTGAGAAGCAGTGGGTTCAGTGAATAGTTAGACATGTTTAGTTAGGAATGATAATGACTATGTTTTTCTAACCTTTATTAATTTTTTTAACAGGATTATCTACTATCTAGATCCATCTGTTCTGTCCGGCGTTTCCTGTTTTGTTATGTTTTTGTGCTTGGCTGACTACCTTGTTCCCATTCTAGCGCCTAGAATTTTTGGCTCCAATAAATGGTAGGTAGCATAATGATTTGGCAGTCTCATTTCTGTGTAGTTACTGAACTTGGTGGCTGTGATTAGTATGCTGTAAATAAGCAGAGATAATTGTCTAACCATCAGACACCTAAGCATTAGATATATTGCTTTTATGTAAAGAATGTCATAACTGATTTGAATATAAACTATGAATTTTCTATTTATGGTAGCTGTACATACACATATTTGCATTTCCATTGATATTTAACATAGTATAATAACTTCACAAATTATTTTTGAATGAATGCAGAAAAGGAAACTGGCAGATTTTCATTCACATTCATTTAGCAATTATTTATTAAATGTCTACTGTGGCAGGCACTGTTAAGTACTCTGAAATATTTTGACTTTTAAGATTGATCTTGTGTTAAGGCTGAGATACTGAGACACTGAGGCAGTGGAATGGCAGTTAACAAAGTGAATACCAGGTGTTTCCGAAGAGGTTCAAGCTGTATACACATGGGTTGCTGATTTTATTTATAGCATTTTTTTTTTTTTTTTTTTTGAGATGGAGTCTCGCTCTGTCGCCAGGCTGGAGTGCAGTGGCACAGTCTCGGCTCACTGCAAGCTCCACCTCTCGGGTTCACACCATACTCCTGCCTCAGCCTCCGGAGTAGCCGGGACTACAGGCGCCCGTCACCTCACCCGGCTAATTTTTTTTTTTTTTTTGTATTTTTAGTAGACACGGGGTTTCACCGTGTTAGCCAGGATGGTCTCGATCTCCTGACCTCGTGATCCGCCTGCCTTGGCCTCCCAAAGTGCTGGGATTACAGGCATGAGCCACCATGCCTGGCCTATTTATACCATTCTTTAAATGGTTGCTTATGAACTCCTCAGATATAGTTAAGTGGATAAGGATCATATTAAAGGTATTTTAACTTCCTCTAGCATGTTGAATTTTGATTCAAATAATCAGCCAAAATAGATGTTGGAATAGATATTTTCTTCTCAGCTACTATTCTATCCTTGTCTGTTTATTTTATTTGGTTAGTATTCTACTTGTGCCTTTGGTTGTTTGTATCTCAGAGGATAGCAAACTGCAAAATAATTCTGTAAACATAAGAATTTGAAATGTGTATCTTATGGATCTTTAAGAACAAATTCAAAGGTTGCTTAAATTATGATATAATTGACAATATTTAAAGGTGTTTCCCCCAACAGCAGAATGGATTAGTGTTAGGAACTATCCTTCGAATTGTTTTTCACTTGCAGTAATGAATCAATGTTGTTGGCTCTTTTGGGCAAGTTTCTGAATGTGCAATGTAACAGAGTTAGCAAAGGAAATAAATCACTGACCTTGGCCTTATTAGCCAGATGACATTCCAGTCTGCTAATTTATAACTCCTAGAGGAAAGTTTGCAGAAATAACCACTGATCGTTTCATGGTGTGACTCAGTTATTGATAGAGCAGATTTTGTTTATTTTTTGATCTTACAAGGAAGAAAGAACACTCTTGCATAGCCACAGTCTAGCCTTGACCATGGGCAAGAAATCACGCCTCATTGTTAAAAAGAAGTTCCAGGGCTCAGCAGAAATTTTCTGCTTTATCTATCACTGCAGTTTTACAGAGATGAGGGCTAGAGAAGAAAAGGCAACACATCCCTCAGCTCAGCACAGGGCAATAATAGCAGCCATTATAGCTGTGTAGCAAAGACAGTGCGAAGGCAATTCAAAAAAATAAAAATAAAATCAGAACCAAGAAAAACTATATACATAAAAGGTTTTCTTGGAGGGTCTCTTGTTGGATTTTTACTGCTGTGTTGTTTGTTGATTATATTTTCCCTCCCCTAGGACTAAATTTATGAAGAAGAATTTAGATTTGAGCTGTTTATTGCTGCCTTGTCATCAAATGTATGAAGCCCAGTTGGGGGTGTTACGTGTTAAATGCTAGTAGTTAGTATCTTACTAAAGAGTGTTCAAATACAGCTGTTTGGTGGGATTCTGATAGGTATAGTGCAGAATTTATTAGGATCTAAAGAATATTTAGGAATAGCAAAATCAAATTTATACTGATTTCTCTATGGCCCATAGAAGTCATGAGTCTTTTACTACCATTAAATAAATGTGGCTTCAGAGCCATAGATGATCATTTCTTTATTACACACACACACTCTTGCTCTCATACGCTCTTACACAGTTTACGTAAAAACTTACTCCTGTGCTATAAAAGGTGTCTTAATGATGGAAGGACTATTTCACCTACGTAAGATAATGGTGAGACATTGTTTTTATTTGGATTTTCTTTAGAAGATAGCTCTTAAATTGAATAGGGTGGTGTGTTTTGGTCAACTGTAGCAATTTGTTTATAGCAAAAGGCAAATTTCTTTTTCTAGGACCACTGAACAACAGCAAAGATTCCATGAAATTTGCAGCAATCTAGTAAAAACTCGACGCAGAGCTGTGGGTTGGTGGAAACGCCTCTTCACGCTAAAGGAAGAAAAACCTAAGATGGTACTTTTTTTGCTTTGACTTAAGTACAGTAAAATGTTAAGATTTGAGTCAATTTGCCTTTTGTTTTAATAGTTATTTGAAGTTTATTCATTGGTTAATTCCTAAGTACATTTATAACTGTTTACTTGTATTAATTAGACTGAATCATTTTAAAGTTAAAAATCATATTTTTGCATTTAATTTTTTATTCTAGTAAAACAAAATTCTTCTGTTTCATTTTTCTTACTGAAATAATAGTAAAAGACATATGCTTAGAAAGCATCTGTATAGGCCTGGCACCGTGGCTCATGCATATAATCCCAGCTACACGGTAGGCTGAGGATCACTTGAGCCCAGGAGGTTGAGGCTGCAGTGAGCTTGTGTTTGGGGAGTGAGCTGTTTGCACCACTGCACTCCAGCCTTTGTGACAGAATGAGACTCTGTCTCAAAAAAAAAAAGGAAAGCATCTGTTCATCTGTTCTCTCATCTGTCAGCTTCACGTTGTGAGGCTGCTCTATGACGTTATTAACTGAAAAGATCGTATAATTTATATCATAAAATATTTACATATAGAATTGCAGTAATTCTAGGAAGCAACATACCCAAAATTAAATCTAAGAATTTTTAAAGAAAAGTGATAATAAAAGCTAAATGATTTCCTGAACTTTGAAACACAGTCTTCTTTAATTGACAAATAAAAATTACATATATTTATGGTGTCATAATGAAGTTTTGATATTAAATTCTTGTTGTTTTCATTGCTAGTACTTCATGACCATGATCGTTTCTCTTGCTGCGGTTGCTTGGGTGGGACAACAAGTCCACAACCTGCTTCTCACCTACCTGATAGGTAAGTCTTTGAGGAAAAACTACAGGCACATCCTGGCCAGTGAAATTGAACTGTAACTTCGTCAATAAACAACTTCCTAAGTTTTAGACACCGAAAAGGAACTGTGGGAATATAGAAAGATGATTATGGTCTCATAGAAAGTGAAAACAATGCAACAACTAAGGTAGAAAGTAATGCACAAACTAAAGTAGAAAGTAATAAGCAATGATTATTTTCTTTTTTTTTTTTTTTTTTTTTGGTTGAGACAGAGTCTCGCTTTGTCGCCCAGACTGGAGTGCAGTGGCCGGATCTCAGCTCACTGCAAGCTCCGCCTCCTGGGTTCACGCCATTCTCCTGCCTCAGCCTCCCGAGTAGCTGGGACTACAGACACCCGCCACCTCGCCCGGCTAGGTTTTTGTATTTTTTAGTAGAGACGGGGTTTCACCGTGTTAGCCAGGATGGTCTCGATCTCCTGACCTAGTGATCCGCCCGTCTCGGCCTCCCAAAGTGCTGGGATTACAGGCTTGAGCCACCGCGCCCGGCCGCAATGATTATTTTCTGAGGTGGAAGAGGGGATGAGAGCAGAAGTTTCTGGGGATACAGCCCAGTGGAAGTAATTGGTTTCATGTTATTTCCTCCCATTATAGAGTTTAATAATCTGGGAACCTACCTTCTTTAAAATGTAATAATTGGCTGGGCACGGTGGCTCAGCCTGTAATCCCAGCATTTTGGGAGGCTGAGGTGGGTGGATCACTTGAGGCCAGGAGTTTGAGACCAGACTGGCCAATATGGGGAAACCCTGTCTCTACTAAAAATACAAAAATTAGTCAGATGTGGTGGTGCACACCTGTAGTCCCAGCTACTTGGGAGGCGGAGGCATGAGAATCACCTGAACCCAGGAGGCGGAGGTTGCAGTGAGCTGAGATCACACCACTGCACCACACACACACACACACACACACACACACCCAGATCACCTGAGGTCAGGAGTTGGAGACCGCCTGGCCAACATTGCAAAATCACGTGTGTACTAAAAATACAAAAATTAGCCGGGTGTGGTGGCAGGCGCCTATAATCCCAGCTACTCTACTTGGCGGGGTGAGGCAGGAGAATCTCTTGAACCTGGGAGGTGGAGGTTGCAGTGAGCGGAGATTGTGCCACTGCACTCCAGCCTGGGCAACAAGAGTGAGAGTTGTCGCTGTGCACGGTGGCTCATGCCTATAATCCTAGAACTTTGGGAGGCTGAGGCGGGCGGATCACCTGAGATCGGGAGTTTGAGACCAGCCTGACCAACATGGAGAAACCCCATCTCTACTAAAAATACAAAATTAGTCGGGCGTGGTGGCGCATGCCTGTAATCCTAGCTACTTGGGTAGCTGAGGCAGGAGAATCGCTTGAACCTGGGAGGTGGAGGTTGCAGTGAGCTGAGATCAGCCATTTGTCTCAAAAAATAATAATAATAATAACCTTTAGCAAGTTAATTGCTGCCTCCTTAATGTTGCTTTTTTTAAATTTATTTTAAGTGACTTCCTTGCTATTGCTTCCTGGACTAAACCAGCATGGAATCATTTCGAAGTACATTGGAATGGCCAAGAGGGAGATAAACAAACTTCTCAAACAAAAAGAAAAGAAAAATGAATGATTCATCTGCTTTAATCAGAGTGATTAGTGGCGCACCCATTGCTCCGGGAACGGTTTCTGCTGTACTATCTGGATACTAAAATGTTACGGAAGTAGCTCTTTGCTCTCCCTCACTCTGCACTTAGTTGATAGAAATTCAGACTCCCCAAGTAAGGCTTTGTGCAGTGTCTTCATGTTGCATATAGTTGAGTGCATTCTTAGCAGTTGGCTTCCTGGACAACTCATTAGTGTGTATAATTTGTTTTTGATTTTTCTTACCCAGTGTTAATTGAATTCTTGCTTTTAGACAACTTCCTTTTGTAGTGGTGAACCTTGCCCTTTAGTACAGTTCAAGTGAATCTGGATAATTGTTCATCTTTGCTTTAGCTTAGATACCATGTAGTGGTCTATGTCTACAGGAAGCTGGTTCTGTCTGCTTCCACAGTCTGCTTAGAAAACTGTCTGACTTCATGAATATAGAGACCAAGTTTACCACTTCTGATGAAGAGACCAATTAAGATTCATTCCTCATTCTGTTTCTTTCCGGTGGGAGAAGAGTCCCCATGAAATAAAATGAAACTGATTCCATGTGCTAGTATGTGTAGGCTTCTCCCTTCTGCAAAGCTTAGCAATTTGTAGGAAGCTTTGATCTTTTTGTCCAAAAAAAGGAATGTCTGACAGGCTTAAGCTTTTGTCCCCTTGCACTTAGACTCGAAGTTAGTAAATCCTTAAGGGCTTTTGAATAGCAGACTTCCACAAGATTACATTTAGGATTTCTAGCATACTTTTAATTTCAGATTTTCAGCTGACTTTAGCTATAGTATACAGTAGGTTAAGACTCATGTCTATGATTTTTACTCTAAGACCAGCAAAAGGACAGCAGTCTAATATGTTTAGTTAAGATTCATTTCAGTAGAAGATAATCTTATCTAATTTTTGAGACCAGAATAAGCCTTTTAAGGTAAACCTTAAAATTCTCATTTTATGGTAATACTGGCCATTTTAGTCCCCTAGGTTTGACATGGGAGATAGTGACTACACTGGTGTCTGACTTTTTTCCCTAGAGATTTCTCCCTGAAAAATACAAGGGCTGTTGGTGAGAGCAGACTTGAGGTGATGATAGTTGGCCTGTGGTCTACAAAGATTTCGTAACTCCTTGGAAAGCTTCTTCTTATCATTCTTAACTTGTTGGTAGCTAGAAATTTAGAGTAGTTGAAATCTGTAGGAATGAACTTCTGAGGGCCAAAAAATGTGACTGACTTGGGAACAATTCTTAAACTGATTGGCTGTAATATAGTTTTGTGAATTTATTGCACTGATGTTGTACCTTGTGGTATATCTGTCCCTATTAAATAAGTGTTTTTTCCTCTTTAATATTGCTGTAAACAGTGGTGCCCATTGTAGCATTTTTTTTTTTTTTTTTTAATATTTCATAAGAAAACTACCTTAATTTTACCTTACTTTCATTGTAAATAAGCCTGTCTTCCTATCTGGATTTTTTTTGTGTATACATGTTCTACTGATTAACTACTTTTGCAGTTTTAATCCTGTATTATTCTACTTTGTGTAAAATGGGAAAAAATAAAAAAAGCTGGAATCTTCATGTCTCACTTTCTTTAACTTAGCCAATGTAATATTTACATGATTGGATTTATGAATCTGATTAATGAAGTAGTACCCTGTGTGGTCCTTACGTGTCTATAAGGTACTGTTTAAGAAATTCCACCACTTTGGGAGACCTGGGCAGGAGGTTCACTGGAGTCCATGAGTTTGAGGTTGCATTGAGCTGAGTGTACCCCTGCACTCTAGCCTGGGCAACAGAGCAGGACCCTGTCTATGAAAAATTTTAAAGAAGAACAAAAATAAAAGGTTTAAGTTTATTTATTTACCAAATATTCCAGGCAGCATGCTAGAGGGAAGAGGAAATGCAATGAACGAGCAGGGGCCAACTATGACATATGAGAGAGGACGAAGCTGGAAGCACCGGCAGGGACAGAACTGGCTAAATGGTTCCTGTGTGGGCACCTCCTACCCCAGGGCCTTGCTAGTGTCTGGTACAAGAGTGCTCAGTAAACAATTGTTGGGTGACTTTTGTCTGAGCTTTACTTATTTTTTAATTAAAAAAATATTTCAGCCAGGTGTGGTGGCTCACGCCTGTAATCCCAGCACCTTGGTAGGCTGAGGTGGGCAGATCACTTGATGTCAGGAGTTCGAGACCAGCCTGGCCAACATGGTGAAACCCCCTGTCTACTAAAAATACAAAAATTAGCCGGGTGTGATGGCGTGTGCCTGTAATCCCAGCTACTCATGAGGCTGAAGCAGGAGAATCGCTTGAACCCGGGAGGCAGAGGCTGCAGTGCGCCAAGATCGCGCCACTGGACTCCAGCCTGGGTGACAGAGCGAGACTCTGTATCAAAAGTAAAATAAAATAAAAATTAAGGCCCAAGCGGTGGCTCCCGCCTGTAATCCCAGCACCTTCGGAGGCCGAGGTGGGCGGACTGCAAGGTCAGGAGATCAAGAACATCTTCGCCAAAATGGGGAAACCCCATCTCTATTAAAAATACAAAAATTAGCCGGGCGTGGTGGCGCGCGCCTGTAGTCCCAGCTACTCAGGAGGCTGAGGCAGGAGAAATCACTTGAACCCGGGAGTCGGAGGTTGCAGTGAGCCGAGATCACGCCACTGCACTCCAGCTTGGGCTACAGGAGCGAAATTCCGTCTCAAAAAAAAAAAAAAAAAAAAGTAGACGAACCTCCGAGGAAGGTCGATTCCATCGACTCTCAACTGCCATCCCCTGAGGAGGCTCCGCCTTTCCCTTCCCCTTCTCCTCCTCCCAGGCGGTCCCTGTTTTTGCCGGTCCTTTGAAAGTCTCGCGATAGTTCTCCCAGTTCCCATAACTCCGTGCGCTCTCCCCTCCCGTTCCCTTTCCGCCATCTTTCCGCGCCGGTGAGTAGCACTCTCTGAGAGCTCCAATTTCATCCGTCTGCCATCGGCGCAATCCTGCAATCTAAGGTTCGGTCTCAGTGTCCTGCGAGGAGGCTGGACCCCTCCTTGGCCGAGGATCCTGGCCTTGCCGGTTCCTGGACAAGCATAGAGGAGAGCCATGCCCGGGCGCCCCAGACTGTGCACTCCGGGGATCCCGGTGCATGGGGTGCAGGCCGCAGCGCTGGCGGGAGCCGGAACCTTCGACTGCCTAGCTAGGCAGTAACTCGGTTCGGGCCACAGCGTCTGAATCTCCCTGTAGTGCTGAGGCTGCGCCTTGGCCCCGGGCGGCGGGCAGCATCGGGGCTGGTGGGCGGTGCAGCTTCTCGTAGCTGGGGCCGCGCTGGGAGCTTGGGAAGCTGAGGCCACCCGGCAGGTAAAAGCTGCATCGTGCCGGGGTTGGCAGTTTGCTGGGTGCCAATTTGGATCTTCTGGGCCGCGGAGTTTTTCTTTAGACACTTTTGAACTTAAGGGGAGAGATTTAAGTTTTACTCTTTACTATTGGCACTTTGGTCTCCATACTTAAGGGCTTTCAGAACTTCAGTGTATTGTGCCGTCCGTGCCCATTAGAAGAGCCTGGACATACTGTCCAGTCTGACAGTATGTAAAATGTTTCTGTTTGCCACTGTGGCACTTGCTGTTGGACGCAATTTTAAATGGTACAAAGATGGATGTTTAGTTTAATTGATGTGTTCATGGTAGGTGAGAGTGAACTGTTCTAAAGTGCAATGTTAATAGTACAGAATCTGCTGATTTTCAGCAATTTGGAAAATGTTGCCGATGATACTCTGCTTCTGTTCTGAATCACTGATCGACTATAGCCTATGTTTTCGTTTCGGTAGCTAGCAGTTTCTGCTAGTTCTGTCGTTTTCTTGTGTCAAGTGGATTTTGTCCCACATTTCATTACCTCCAGACGTTGGAGTGTGGCATGATTCAAAGAAGAGTGGTTAGTGAATGAGTGAATTTAAAAATGTGCAGACTGACGTCCCGATAACCTGTTTACAACAACCGTAGTAAATAGCAATTTTCCTGGGTGGTGGGAAATGGAGAAGCAGCCTTCTCAGACTTAAGAGAACTTCGCCAAGGTGGGGCCAGAAAGAAAAGGATACTTCCGAAGTGTGTTGGTTGGTGAGTGTCTGTTGCTGTTGGCAATGCCAGTAAAAGCTCCTGTTTTGTCTTCCCTGAACAGCCACAATGGTGCGCATGAATGTCCTGGCTGATGCTCTCAAGAGCATCAACAATGCCGAAAAGAGAGGCAAACGCCAGGTGCTTATTAGGCCGTGCTCCAAAGTCATCGTCCGGTTTCTCACTGTGATGATGAAGCATGGTAAGTCTGCTGCCGCTGTGTTTTTGTTTTGATGTGAGACTCTTTAAGAAATGAGTCCTTAGAAATTAATTAGGGGGGACCGAAGTATGTCTGTCATACCTGAGAACGAATGCAATTGACTTGTGGGCTGTGGAGGAGGGGATAGTCTGAAACTTCTAAAGAGTCACTTAGAGTAGGACTGCTGGAAGAAGGAGCTCTGCTAGGTATTTGGGAGCTAAATGAAACCAAGTCATTGAAAGGACTCCTGAGCTCATTTCGAGACCAGCCTGGCCAACATGGCAAAACCCCGTCTCTACTAAAAAAAAAAAAATCCCAGCTCTTTGGGAGACTGAGGCAGGGAGAATTGCTTGAACCCGGGAGGTGGAGGCTGCAATGAGCCGAGATCGGTCACTGCACTCCAGCCTGGGCGACAGCACAAGACTCCATCCCAAAAAAAAAAAAAACAAACCCGAAAGGACTCTTGAGATCTTCTCAGAGCCCCTTGAGAGAAAAGATTGGATTATTGCACTTCTTTGGCACAAGGTAGCCTTTGGGAGTGGGAAGCAGTGAAGGAAGGGTCAAGGGGAAAATAATTTCTTTCAGAATTGCAAGGTGGATTGTTTTGGGTATTGTCTCCTAAATCTTACGTGTTAGGTTGTAAAAATTAGTTCTGATACAGATCAACTGTCTTCCCCCCAACTTCTTGGAGAAGCAGTCACTGAGGTGATGATGGGAGACTGAAGAATTGGGTAGACTGGAGCACAGAGGTTTAGCTCTCAAGTTGATGTCTTTTATTTAATCCAGTCAGTTATCTTTTGTAGGTTACATTGGCGAATTTGAAATCATTGATGATCACAGAGCTGGGAAAATTGTTGTGAACCTTACAGGCAGGCTAAACAAGGTAAGAATGAGTGATATACACATTTCAAAGCTTTAAGAATTTTGTAATGTGGCATTAGATGTTGTAATTGCCTTTGGAAATACTGAGTAGTGGTGCCATACTTGCTTTATCCAGTTACTTTAAAAAGATTTAAATATTGACACATATAACTTCATTTGTTCTCCTGGGTTGATTGTGCTAGAATTATGTCAGTTGACCTAGTGTTTGTATGGGGTATAAGCTGTCTCAGGGGAGATGGGGGGTGAAACCAGCGGCGGTACGGGTGTTTAAATATTGGATGTTAACACTACCCGCCTCACTGGCTTGAACTTGGGTGGCTCAAGGCCACTGAGCCTTTTGTCCAAGAAGCTGTGTCCTTCCTCTCAGTGATGTGTTGGGTTTTTTGGATGGAATCTTTGAGTAAATGGGGCTTTCTAAATAGCAATATTAATACTTTTTCTGTTTTTGCTGGCATAGGTCTTTGGGGTCTATGTTGCTTTTCAGTTTGACTTGTCAACACCTTAACCAAGTAAAACTGATTTTGTGGTTTAAGTGATTGTGTGTGTTTTGGGGGCAGGTGTTAAGCTAGTTGAGGTGTCCACTGTGCTTCCTATTAGGTTTGTAGCTTTCAGATTTGCAAAGAGGCAGATCCTCTAGTCCAAGCTTGTCCAGCCTGCCTAATTTTGTTGTTTTGTTTTAGACTTTTAGCAGCCTGAAACCATGGTATTTAGTTTCTGTCTCTAGTGATAAATGGAAAAGAGGGATGAAGAGTGGCCTTACTGGCCCAACTAGAAACAGAAACTAAGAGCCCATGTCTGTATTCCCTCCCTTGGACACCCCTGTGTCTACTGCAACAGATGAGGGGAAAGAGACCCAGAAAGTGAGTTGCTGAAGTATTTATTAAAGATTTGAAGAACTGGCTGGGTGTGGTGGCTCACGCCCGTAATCCCAGCACTTTGGGAGGCTGAGGCAGGTGGATCGCGAGGTCAGGAGTTTGAGACCAGTCTGGCCAACATGGTGAAACCTCGTCTCTACTAAAAATACAAGAACTAGCCAGGTGCAGTGGCGGGCACCTGTAATCCCAGCTACTTGGGAGGCTGAGGCAGGAGAATTGCTCGAACCTGGCAGGCAGAGGTTATAGTGTGCTGGATATCGCACCACTGCACTCCAGCTGGGGTGTCAGGGCAAGACTCCATAAGATTTAAAGAACTTGCAAGAGTAATTTTCGGTATGTCATGTTGTGTTTTAGTTGTATGTAGCCGTTAGAACCCCACCTCAAAGTAGGATTTATTTATTTTTATTTATATTTCCTTTGAGATATTCTTGCTCTGGCCTAGGTTGAAGTGCAGTGGCACCATCTTGGCTCACTGCAGCTTCCTTAGCTCAAGCCATCCTCCCACCTCAGCCTCCTGAGTAGCTGGGAATACTGGTGCATGCCACTGTGACTGCTAATTTTTTTAAAACTTTTTTGTAGAGGTGGGATCTCGCTATGTTGCTTAGATTTGTCTTAAACTTCTGGGCTCACGTGATCCTCCCACCTCAGCCTCCCAGAGTGCCAGGATTGCAGGCGTGAGTCACTGGGCCCAGCCGAGAAATAAGTTTGAACAGAGCATTCTGTAAATGGAACTTATTTATGGCACCCTTGTTCTGTGGTGTGCTACTTTGAAAAATTCTAGCCTATAACAGTTGACATGCAGGCCCTGCTGCTCTGTGCCCTTTTTTTGAGACGGAGTCTCACTCTCACCCAGGCTGGAGTGCAGTGGCACCATCTTGGCCACTGCAACCTCCGTCTCCCAGGTTCAAGCGATTCTCCTACCTCAGCCTCCCTAGTAGCTGGGATTACAGGTGCGTGGCACCATGCCAGGCTAATTTTTGTATCTTTAGTAAAGACGGGGATTTGCCATGTTGGCCAGGCTGGTCTGGAACTCCTGACCTCAGGTGATCCACAGCGCCTGGCCTGCTCTGTGACTTTCTGCAAAGTAAACAATTTTTGGTTTCTTGGAATTTCATTTCTCCCCATTTATAAGAGAATGTCCCCCTCCATCACTTTCATGCAAGACATTGACCTACCCTTAGCGTGGAAATTGAGCTTGGAAGTAAGATAGTGTGTAAAGACTAGACTGATTAACATTCTGGGCTTGATCACATCCTCTTAGGATTCTTCTTAGTTGGGAGAGGGTATGCTGTTTTAATTCTACCACAGTGAGAAGGATTTTTGCTGCTGGAATCAACATAAAAACTTGGATGCAGAGTGCGGCAGACTTTGGGGAAGATCTTTCACTACAGTTTGCTTGGACTAAACTAGTTTCCCCATATTTCTGTCCCTGCATTTCTTTCATCTGCTGTGAGATTGGCATTGTTAGTCAAGTCACAGCATAGCTGATGGGGTAATAGTAGGAGAACTTAAGCAGGCTTCCTGAGCGTAATGCAGTTAGGCCTTTCTGACAAGCCCATTTTCAGTTTCTGTGGGTCAGTCTCTGCTTTTGGAAGTGTTTTTCAAGTGTGCCTGTGATTTTAGAGCAGATTTTGTGAGCAGAGGGTCTTCAGTTAGTGGACATCAGTTGGTGGACTTTCTTCAGTAGTGTTTTAGGGCTGGCATGTAGTTGAGGGATGACAGCCCTTGGTGAGCTCGTACTTGGGAGGATCATTGTTGCCGTGTCCTGGTAGCCACGAGATGAGATAATTGCAAGCCCTTTGCTCTTTCTGCCTTCCATCATTCTGTCACATTCATTTGGAAAAATTTGCCTGGGGATGTAGGACATTGTTTCTTGGAAATATGTAATGGTACTTCATTGGTGGGAGCAGTGTTCTTAGTTCGCTGCTGGTGCAGCGTGTTCCTTAGATATTCTAATAATTTGTAGTTTTTAGCTTATGAGCTTCAGGATTTGAGACCCTACGATTTTATTTCAGTCTTACTATATAAGAAAGGGTTGGCTATAGTCTCCCTTGTCAAGACTTGATCTCTTGGCTATGTAAAATCTGATCATTCTGGACAGTTCTCTAGCCAACAGGGAGCACGCCAGTGGCTGGACACTGCCATGTATTGCCTTGTGCCATTTCTTTTCATGTCTTTGCTTTTTCTTCTAGGCACGTGGTGGGCCTCGTAGGCGGGCATAGTCTTACTTAAGTGTATTTTTTGAAAAGTATGTCAAGAATTGTGCACAGAATAGGTACCCATCTGAATGCTGGTTTGGTTGGTTTGGAGGACTGTTCGTTTATCAATGTCAGCTTGAGTTACTCAGTTTTTCTCTTCATTGGTAAAGTGAAGACTTTTTTTGTTTTTGTTGTTGTTATTTTATAGTGTGGAGTGATCAGCCCCAGATTTGATGTACAACTCAAAGATCTAGAAAAATGGCAGAATAACCTGCTTCCATCGCGCCAGTTTGGGTAAGTTGGCCTTTCCTTAATTAAAAGAAGTTAATGCTTAAGAATTGCTGTGGTGGAGTTTGACTTGAGGTTTTTTTTTTTTGTTTTTTTCCTTTTTAAAGCAAAGCAGTGGTAATTTGTCTACTCTCAACCATTTTGACCTAATAATTACCTCAAGTGTTACCCGTATTTCTTTTTTTTCTCTTTAAATAGAGACAGGGTTGGTCAGGCGCAGTGGCTCACACCTGTGATCCTAGCACTTTGGGAGGCCAAGGCGGGCGGATCACCTGAGGTTGGGAGTTCGAGACCAGCCTGACCAACATGGAGAAACCCCGTCTCTACCTAAAATACAAAATTAGCCAGGCCTGGTGGCTCACGCCTGTGATCCCAGCTACTCGGGAGCCTGAGGCAGGAGAATTGCTTGAACCCAGGAGGCGGACGTTGCAGTGAGCTGAGATCATGCCACTGCACTCCAGCCTGGGCAATAAGAGCGAAATTCTGTCTCAAGAAAAAAGAGAGAGGGACAGGGTTTCACTTCGGTGCCCAGGCTGGAGTGCAGTGGCTATTCACAAGTGTGGTCATAACACACTACAGCCTTGGCTTCCTGGCCCCAAGCAGTCCTCCCCACTCTGCCCCTTATGGATTTGGGAATACAGGCGCTCGCCACCGTGCCTGGCTGTTTGCCACATTTCACGTGTTAGGCTTCAGGTTCTGAGAGGCGCATGAGAGCTTAGACTGGCGGAAGAGGAGGGTTGTGTTTCATGTCTGCCCTTTTGGCAGATAGTTCATATTGTGTGTTCCCTGTGATCCCAGACTCGGCCAGAATCAGTTCTAAGCCTTGGCCTTTGGGAAAACTTCGTTTGGGAATCTTTGTCCTTAAGAGCCTGTCTGAGTTCAAATCCTTGTTTTTCTGCTTTAAAGCCATGAGATCTGGGCAAGTCATAGCCTTGATTTCTTCATCTGTAAAAGTGGTAATAGTCCTCTGTTTATCACCTGATTTAATTTTGGTAAAACGCTTTATGAGCTGACACAGTAAATGTGTATCTTTGTGGTTAAGAATTTATATCCTCCACATTACGCGTCTGGTGCCTTGGTTGAATGTATTCTCACTTCATGGTTGCTGTATTACACGTACAGCATTCTCTTACGAAAATCATTTCTCTTTGTAATTACGATAACTGATTTTAATGCCGCACATTTGCATACTGTATGCTTGTTACAGTGATCCCCACAGTAGCTAATGAAGCAGCCACTCACTGTACACATGAACATGTCTCCATGTAATAGTTATACGGTGCATCGCAGAAACAATTCAAACTCAAGTTTATGTGAATACTTTCAAGTCTCCTTACCTGAGAGCAGAAAGTGACATTTGAAGTTAAGGGAGTTCCTAGATGCCTTTGTTTTCAGTCAAGTTTGTTTCGTGGTGTAGGCAGAAGTCAGGGCTGTGTGAGGCAGATATCAGGGCTGTGTGATTGTGTGGCTCCGCTCTCTGGATTTGGCTCTGTTGGTTGCAGGAGTCATGCTCATATGCTACATGAGGCACCAGCAGTGGCACTGTCAGTTCCTGTGTGCTCCACAGGAAAGCACCCTTAACCACTAATGAGTGTTGATGCTTTTCTGCACTAGAAGGCACTATGTTGAACTATTAAACTTACCAGCATTTTCTTTTTCCACTCCATAGTTTCATTGTACTGACAACCTCAGCTGGCATCATGGACCATGAAGAAGCAAGACGAAAACACACAGGAGGGAAAATCCTGGGATTCTTTTTCTAGGGATGTAATACATACATTTACAAATAAAATGCCTCATGGACTCTGGTGCTTCCACTTGGTCGTTTTGAGCCTTCACAGCAGTGTAGCCGGAGCGTCTGCGGCAGCATGCCGTTGCTTCGTTTATTGGTGAATGCGATTCCCCGAAGTGACTAATACAGCCAAGGGAAAAAGTTCTTATGAAACCAGTATGCATAAGAAAACAGTCACCCCTGCTGTCTACCAAAACCAGGTATTTGACACTAAATATTTTAGTTACATTTCATTTTTTTTTTTTTTGAGACAGAGTCTCACTCTGTTGCTCAGGAGGAGTGCAGTGGTGCAATCTTGGCTCACTGCAGTCTTCACCTCCCGGGTTCAAGTAATTGTCCTGTCTCAGCCGCCTGAGAAGCCTGGAATTACAGATGTGTGTCGTCACACCTGGCTAAGTTTTATATTTTAATAGAGACGGGGTTGCGCCGTGTTGCCCAGGCTGGTCTTGAACTCTTGGCCTCACGCGATCAGCCCACCTCGGCCTCCCAAGGTGCTGGGATTACAGCCATGAGCCACCACACCTGGCCTATATTTCAGTATTTTCTGTTAGTTTTTAATGAGTTTATTTTGCCTGGCTAGGATTATTCTGTAGATAGGATTTTAGATCTTGCTTTTGTCACTGACCACTGTAAGAAATACTTGATAGGATTTTTTTTTTTTTTTTTTTAAGACGCTCTGTCACACAGGCTGGAGTGCAGTGCATGATCTTGACTCACTGCAACCTCCGCTTCCCAGGTTCAAGTAGTTCTTGTGCCTCAGCCTCCTGAGTAGCTGAGATTATAGGTGTGCGCCACCATGTCTGGTTAATTTTTGTGTTTTTAGTAGAGACGGGTTTCACCATGTTGGCCAGGCTGGTCTCGAACTCCTGATCTCAAGTGATCTGCCCGCCTCGGCCTCCCAAAGTGCTGGGATTACAGGTGTGAGCCACCACGCCCGGCCTTAGGAATTGTTCCAAGAGGATCCGGTGCCACTTGGAGGTGCCCATTGAAGTGTGGTGGGCACTGGTGATCACTGACGGGGTAGTTGGTGCTGACCCGGTACTGGGGCGTGTCCCCCAGTCTCTGCTCTGCTCTTGGCTACCCAGGTGGTGTGCCAAGCGGGGAGAGAAGCTACCTTAGGAAGGGGCGCGGATGAACTTCCTGAAAGGAGGGCCTACCTTTGTAATATGTGGGAAATAGCTACAAATGTTACAGAAGGGCCCTAGAGATGGGGCAGATAAGGCCCCTATTTGTGAGAAGTGAGTTGAGAGGCGTGTTTGGGGCCTCTGATGTTTGGGAGGCTGTGAGTAATTCACATGAGTTTTGAAGTCCAGCACCAGAACTCAGGTTTTCTCTTCCACTCAGTAGCCTCAACATCCTTATCTGTAATGGGAATGATGAAAAACCCATCCCCGAGTTGAGGGAAAAATGAAATTGTGTAAAGCGTACTTGGCACGTGATAGTCACAGGCCTGGGGACAGTGAGTCCAGAAGGATTTTCTTATGCCAGGGTTGTAATCTCTAGGATCACAGGGCTGTGACTTGTTTAACCATTGTGTCTCTGGTCCCTAGCCTGCAGCCTCCCAGGAGGCGGAGGTTGCAGTGAGCTGAGATGGTGCCATTGCACTCCAGCCTGGGTAACGAGCAAAACTCCATCTCAAGAAAAAAGAGAGGGTTTCACTTGGGTGCCCAGGCTGGAGTGCAGTGGCTATTCGCCCCAAGCAGTCCTCCCCACTCAGCCTCTTGTGGATTTGGGAATACAGGCGCCCGCCACTGTGCCTGGCTATTTGCCACATTTTACGTGTTAGGCTTCAGGTTCTGAGAGGCGCATGAGAGCTTAGAAGAGGAGGGTCGTGTCTACTTTCATGTCTGCCCTTTTGGCAGATAGTTCATATTGTGTGTTCCCTGTGATTCCAGACTCAGGGCCAGAATCAGTTCTAAGCCTGGGCCTTTGGGAAAACTTAGTTTGGCGTGTAGGGATGCCTCAGTCACTTACATGTTGATTGAGTGAATAGTCGATTTCTTTCTGGACACTTAGGATATGAAAATGGCTCCATTTGTTGTCACCATTTTGTGGGGATCCTATGTCCTTTGAAGTGGTCAGGAGTGGGAGAAATACGATAGGGGTGGTGTGGTTGATGGATTTAACACAT
This sequence comes from Macaca nemestrina, assembly GCF_043159975.1. NCBI lineage: Eukaryota > Metazoa > Chordata > Mammalia > Primates > Cercopithecidae > Macaca > Macaca nemestrina. The sequence goes on along the minus strand of NC_092142.1, from coordinate 18,029,714 downwards.
GGCAAGGAAGCAGATGGCCTTACCCCCTGTTCCTCAGATCCTGTAAGTGACTTTGTGACCCAGGGCTGCTTGGTGTGGGACTAGACCCTAGGGTTTGAAGGTCTGAAGACAATTTAGGTTCCTGCCGGCAGGATGTCTTGGCTCAGAGCCAAGTATTTCTGTGGGGTGATCCCAGCTTCCTCCCAGCATGCTGCTGCTGCCAGGCACAGGCCCCGGAGTGGGAAGAGGGTGATAGCATCTGGATCACCCATTCCTGCCTAGATGGTTTTGGGTCATAGTAAAAGGGATCTCAGCACCTATGCAGTTCTCAGCCTCAGAGCCGCAGGTATCAGGAATATAATGCACTATCTGAAAATGCATGCAAAACTTAACACCTAGGCATTTTTACGGAGACACTCCATAAAGCCTTTGACCAGAGGTTGAAAGAAATTTGTCATTCAAAAGACCAAGGAACCACTGCCAAGTACCTCTACATTCAGCAACACATCTATACTGGTGCATGCCAAGTGTCCTCGCTTAGAGGCTATTGTCTCACCTCAGGGTCAGAAGTGACAGGTGAAAGAGCACACAGGTCTCTGGGCAAGGCAGAGTTTGAATCTAGGTCTAGACCAACACCTGAGAAGACAACTTCACCCCAGGCTAGGAAGTTCACTTTCAGCTCCTGGCCAGGGAGAAAGCAAGCTCTGGGAGACCTCAACTCTGAATCTCACTTGGCTTTTCAGTCGAATCCGTTGTTGCCTAAGACATACTTGCCAATCCCGAATCCTCAGAGGGCTCCATACATGCTGCACTTCAGCCTTCACTCCCGGTTCATCCCACCTGGAATGCCTTTTTCTCTCCAAAGATATTCCCAAAAGCCAAGTGAAATGTCACTTCCAACCTCAGGTGATCTCCCCGCCTCGGCCTCTCAAAGTGCTGGGATTACAGGCGTGAGCCACTGCACTCGCAGAAATGAGACATTCTTTGGGACCTGAGCACTGTTCGTTATGAAATGGATGTTTAGGGCTGCAGACTGTGCTGAGCCAGTACTGAACATAAGATCCTGAGTGGACAGGAACACCTTCGTGGTCAGGAGTAAATTTGTTTTTAAGAGCTGGGAGTGGTGGCTAACACCTGTAATCCCAGCACTGTGGGAGGCTGAGGTGGGAGCATCACTTGAGCCCAGAGTTTGAGATCAGCCTGGGTAACTGTCTCTACAAAAAAAAAAAAATTAGCTGGGTGTGGTGGCATGAGTCCCAGCTACTCAGGAGGCTGAGGTGGTAGGACTGCTTGAGCCTAGGGGGTCAAGGCTGTAGTGAGTCATGTTTGTGCCACTGCACTCTAGCCTGGGTGACAGACAGATAATGTGTCTCAAAAAAAGAAAAAAAAAATCTTGACCAGGTGCGGTGGCTCATGCCTGTAATCTCAGCAGTTTGGGAGGCCAAGGCAGGTGGATCACCTGAGGTCAGGAGTTTGAAACCACCTGGCCAACATACAGGGTGAAACCCTGTCTCTATTAAAAATACAAAAATTTGCTGGACCTGGTGGCGCACACCTGTAATCCCAGCTACTCGGGAGGCTGAGGCAGGAGAACTGCTTGAAGCCAGGAGGCGGAGGTTGCAGTGAGCCGAGATGGTGCCACTGTACACACTCCAGCCTGGGCAATAAGAGCAAAACTCTGTCTCAAAAAAAACCAGAAAAATCCTTTTAAAAAAATAACATATTTGTGAGATGGAGAGCCAATCTTCCTAGGAACTGAGGGGGTTACTAGCTGCAAGGGAGATGGGGAAAACAAGTCCTGACCTCCACCTAGGGGATCTATAGACTCACAATGTAGGAATTTTCCCAGAGACAGGAGTACTTTAAGGGTACTGTGCGGCCCAAAATGGTGGAGCAGGGAATTACAAGGCTCCCAACACAACTAATGAGGTGGCAAAAACTGTCAGAATCAAGGTCTGAAGTACTCTGGGGTCTAGACCCTTTTTGTTATATTTCATTTGTTTTGAGATGGGGTCTCACTCTATCCCTCAGACTGGAGTGCCATGGTGCAATCTCAGCTCACTGCAGCCTTGACCTCCCACGTCAGCCTCAGAGTAGGTGGGATCGTGGGCGCAAGCCACCACGCCAGGCTAATTTTTGGATTTCTTGTAGAGACAGGGTTTTACTATGTTGCCCAGGCTGGTCTTGAACTCCTGAGCTAGAGCAATTCACCAGCCTCAGCCTCCCTCCCAAAGTGCTGGGATTACAGACTTGAGCCACAGCACCCAGCCTTCTCGTTTTTTATTTTTATTCATTTATTTTTTTGAGACAGAGTCTCGCTCTGTAGCCCAGGCTGGAGTGCAGTGGCCGGATCTCAGCTCACTGCAAGCTCCGCCTCCTGGCTTCACGCCATTCTCCTGCCTCAGCCTCCCGAGTAGCTGGGACTACAGGCGCCTGCCACCGCGCCTGGCTAGTTTTTTTTGTATGTTTTAGTAGAGACGGGGTTTCACCGTGTTAGCCAGGATGGTCTCGATCTCCTGACCTCGTGATCCCCCCGTCTCGGCCTCCCAAAGTGCTGGGATTACAGGCTTGAGCCACCGCGCCCGGCCCTTCTCGTTTTTTAAAAGGGAAACAAACTTAACTCCCAAGGGAAGATTTGGAGAAAGAAAGCTCTGAGGCTGGGCGCGGTGGCTCATGCCTGTAATCCCAGCACTTTAGGAGGCCAAGGCGGGTGAATCACCTGAGGTCAGGAGTTCAAGACCAGCCTGGCCAACATGGTGAAACCCCGACTCTACTAAAAATACAAAAATTAGCCGGGCATGATGGCACATGTGCCTGTAATCCCAGCTACTCAGGAGGCTGAGGCAGGAGAATCCCTTGAACCCGGGAGGCAGAGGTTGCAGTGAGCCAAGATAGCGCCACTTCACTCCAACCTGGGCGAAAGCGAAAGTCCATCTCAAAAAAGAAAGCTCTGCTTTGCAGTAAGAGAGTGTGATTGATGGCATTTTTGCTTGTCCACATAACATCCCCCCAACTCCAGATCAGCAGGGACCATGAGGATATCAGCCTGCACTTTTGGAGCTGGTTGCTAGCATGGGGGAGTACACAGAATTTACTGTCAAAGAATTGTGGTTGTAGGCTGGGTGCAGTGGCTCACACCTGTAATCCCAGCACTTTGAGAGGCCAAGGCGGGCAAATCACGAGGTCAGGAGTTTGAGACCAGCCTGGCCAACATGGTGAAACCCCATCTCTACTAAAAATACAAAAAATTAGCTGGGCATGGTGGTGGGTGCCTGTAATCACAGCTACTCGGGAGACTGAAGCAGGAGAATCGCTTGAACCCGGGAGGCGGAGGTTGCAGTGAGCCAGGATTGCACCACTGAACTCCAGCCCGGGTGACAGAGTGACTCCGTCTCAAAAAAAAAAAAAAAAAAAAAGGATTGTGGTTGTAGGTCTTCACCTGTCTGTCTGATGACTTCCCCAAGGACTAGCAGAAAGGCTTCTGAGCTTTTTACCCAGGACATTTTCAGGGCTGGGGTGGCTTCCCGGGTGGCTTTAGACAAAAGCATTGAAAGACATAGGTACTGGCCTAAATACCCTGGGGCAGGGGACAACACTTGGGACAAGCAATAGACAGACCAGGCAGCCTGGGAAGGAAAAGTTTGGAAAAAGATGTGTGTCTGTAGAGGCTTTTAAAAGCTTCCACATAAACGAGGAAATCAAGAAAGCTGTGTGCAGGCCCGTAGTCAGTTGCATGCTCAGAAAAGGCCTAAGAAACTTTGTGAGGCCAAGGGAGTTGGATCACCTGAGGTCAGGAGTTTGAGATCAACCTGACCAACATGGTGAAATCCTGTCCTTACTAAAAATACAAAAAAGTTAGCTGGGCGTGGTGGCACACACCTGTAATCCCAGCTACTTGGGAGGCTGAGACAGAAGAATCACTTTACCTGGGAGGCAGAGGTTACAGTGAGCTGAGATTGTGCCACTGCACTCCAGCCTGGGCGACAGAGTGAGACACTCTGTCTCAAAACAAAACAAAATAAAACAAAAACAAACAAAAGGCCTAAGAAGACCCTAGGCTTTCATCTCTTGCTGGCCTTCGGTCTCTGTGCAAGCAGGAAGTGAAGGCTAAGGCAGAGTATAAATGGCCTGGTTAAAGGTTGAGAGAGTGCCCCAAACAGATCCAATTTGCAAAGATAAGGATAGTGTTTTCTGCCTGCCTTCTTGCCTGCCTTCTCCCCTCCCCTCCCCTCCCCTCCCCTCCCCTCCCCTTCCCTTCCCTTCTTTTCCCATGTGTTGGCTTCAGCCATTTTAGGTAGCTCTCAAAAGACCAACTGACTGACAAGCAAAAAGAACAGAAACTTTACTGGCAAAGAATACAGACTTTACAAAAATAGTTTGGAAAATTTACCAAACAAGCAAACCACAGCAACCCACGATAGACAGCAACAGCAGACCCTGGGGAAGGAGGAGAATCTGATTTTCAGTGTTGCCATAAATTGAAAATGTCAACAAAACCCCTCACGGCATGCAAAGAAATAATAAAGTTCCACTCATTTGTGGCAAAAAGACTGTCCTTGTGGTAGCCCAGGTATTGGTCTTATTAGCAATGACCTTTTTTTTTTTTTTTTTTTTTTTTTGAGATGGAGTCCCGCTCTGTCGTCCAGGCTGGAGTGCAGTGGCATGATCTTGGCTCACTGCAAGCTCCGCCTCTGGGGTTGAAGCGATTCTCCTGCCTCAGCCTCCTGAGTAGCTGGGATTACAGGCGTGTGCCACCACACCCAGCTAATTTTTGTATTTTTAGTAGAGACGGGGTATCATCATGTTGGTCAGGCTGGTCTCAAACTTCTGACGTCGTGATCCACCCGCCTTAGCCTCCCAAAGTACTGGGATTAGAGGCGTGAGCCACTGTGCCCAGCCCAGCAATGACTTTTTAAACACTTTAGTTATTTAATTTTTTTTTAGAGAGATAGGGTCTCCCTCTGTCACTCAGGCTGGAGTGCAGTGATACAGCCATAGCTCCATAGCTCACTGCAGCCTCTACCTCCTGGGCTCAAGTGAGTCTCCTGCTTCAGCCTCCTGAGTAGCTGGAACTACAAGTATGCACCACAATGCCAGACTAGACAATTACTTTTTTTTTTTTTTTTTTTTGAGATGGAGTCTATCACCCAGGCTGGTGTGCAGTGCTGTAATCTCGGTTCACTGCAACCTCTGTCTCCCAGGTTCAGGTGATTCTCGTGCCTCAGCCTCCCAAGTAACTGGGATTACAGACGCCCACCACCATGCCCAGCTAATTTTTGTATTTCTAGTGGAGACAGGGTTTCACCATATTGGCCAGGTTGGTCTTGAACTCCTGACCTCAAGTGATCTGCCTGCCTCAGCCTCCCAAAGTGCTTGGATTGCAGGCTTGAGCCACCATGCCCAGCCAACAATGAGTTTAAATCGACTGTCTTAAATAAAGAGCTGAAGGAAACCATGGACAAAGTCCTAAAGAGAGGGTACTTTGCAGAAGTCGTAGAACCTTGAGAGCCAGCGGGGCAGTGGGACAGTGAAATGTTGAGTTATTACTATTATTAATTCAAATCACATGAATAGCAAACCATCAGAGAACAAGAAGTCATTGTTGTATCACAAGGGCTCTATCAGCAGAGGTGTAGTCCTGAACTCGGCACAGTGTCTGGCACACACTAGGTCTTCAAGAAAGTTCTAGAGTAAACAAATGCATCCACGATGCTTTTATGTTGGGTAAGGTCTTTCTAGCTGTCAAAATTTTATTTCTTTTTTTTTTTTTTCCTCCTTGTAATGGGGTTTGTGGGAGTGGGAAAAATGGTATAGAGCAAACCAAAATCATCTTCAGTTAGCAGATATATTTCTCCTATCTCCTTTCTTCACTAAGAACAGTCTTTGCTGGGCATGGTGGCTCACACCTGTAATCCCAGCACTTTGGGAAGCCAAGGCGAGTGGATGACCTGAGGTCAGGAGTTTGAGACCAGCCTGGCCAACATGGTGAAACCGTGTCTCTACTAAAAATACAAAAATTAGGTGGGGTGCTGTGGCTTGCGCCTGTAATCCCAGCCTTTTCGGAGGCCGAGGCTGGTGGATCACCTGAGGTCAGGAGTTCAAGACTAGCCTGGTCAACATAGTGAAACCCTGTCTCTACTAAAAATGCGGAAAAAAAAAAAAAAAAAAAAAGCCGGGCCGGGCACGGTGGCTCAAGCCTGTAATCCCAGCACTTTGGGAGGCCGAGACGGGCGGATCACGAGGTCGGGGGATCGAGACCATCCTGGCTAACATGGTGAAACCCCGTCTCTACTAAAAAATACAAAAAAAAACTAGCCGGGTGAGGTGGCGGGCGCCTGTAGTCCCAGCTACTGGGGAGGCTGAGGCAGGAGAATGGCGGGAACCCGGGGGGCGGAGCTTGCAGTGAGCTGAGATCCGGCCACTGCACTCCAGCCTGGGCGGCAGAGCGAGACTCCGTCTCAAAAAAAAAAAAAAAAAAAAAAAAAAAAAAGCCGGGCATGGTGGTGCATACCTGTAATCCCAGCTACTTGGGAGGCTGAGGCAGGAGAATTGCTTGAACCTGGGAGGCAGAGGTTGCAGTGAGCTGAGATCATGCCATTGCACTCTGGCCTGGGGGACAGAGCGAGACCCTGTCTCAAGAAAAAATAAATAAATAAATAAATAAAATTAAAAACCCCAAAAGACAAAAATTAGCCAGGTGTGGTGGTACATGCGTGTAATCTCAGCTACTCAAGAGGCTGAGGCAGGGGAATCGCTTCAGCCCAGGGATAAAGAGGCGGCAGCGAGCCAAGATGGCACCACTGCACTCCAGCCTGGGGGACAGAACGAGACTTTGTCTTTTTTTTTTTTTTTTTTTTTTTAAAGACCAAAAAAAAAAAAAAAAAAAGACCGGGCGTGGTGGCTCACGCCTGTAATCCCAGCACTTTGGGAGCCCGAGGTGGGAGGATCACGAGGTCAGGAGATGGAGACCACGGTGAAACCCCTATCTACTAAAAATACCAAAAATTAGCGGGGCGTGGTGGCAGGCGCCTGTAGTCCCAGCTACTTGGGAGGCTGAGCCGGGAGAATGGCGTGAACCCAGGAGGTGGAGCTGGAGCTTGCAGTGAGCCGAGATCACGCCACTGCAGTCCAGCCTGGTCAACATAGCGAGACTCTGTCTCCAAAAAAAAAAAAAATAATAATAACAGTAGTGTCTTTGGGTAAGCATAGGCACACAGTTAAAAAAAAAAAGGAAAAAAAAAAAAAGAGTCATGTCTTTGGGACTGAGTGGCATATGTTCTGAATTAGTGTGCCCAGATGTGGTGAAAGACACTGAGAAGCCACTGCCTGATGAGTTCTCTTTTGTTGTTAAAGTTGTGGGCTGCTGTGGGATGGGGTTGCCTGTCTGCATCCTCTTCCAAAAGCACACAATATGGCAAGTGGAAACAGGAGAGAGCTCCCAGGAGTGCCTCGTGCCAGGCGAAGAGGTTGTATGGTGGGTGGTGGGTAGGTGCCTAGGGAGAGGAGGTCCACATCTGCTATCCTTCTAGCACGATGGCTTCCAAAGCAGAGCGAAATGGTGATGTTCCCACTTCCCAAGGCATCCAAAGGAGGGGACTTGAAGAATGCAGCCTAGCAACCGTGTGAGTAAGAATGTGAGGGAGGAAGGGGCTTGAGGATGATCCTGAGGGTCAACTGGACTGTGGGGAAATAGCGTAGCCTTCTTTCCTTTGAGCTTCAATTATCTCGCCTGTGATGATGATGATGATGATAATGATAAAGATGATGCCATACTTCTGTGGCACATACTGTGTTCCAGATATTGTTCCTATAACTCATCTAATTTTCATAGCAGTTTTACAGGATGGGTACTATTTTTTTTTTTTTTTTTTTTTTGAGGTGGAGTCTCACTCTGTTGCCAGGCTGGAGTGCAGTGGCGCAATCTGGGTTCACTGCAACCTCTACCTCCCAGGTTCAAACAATTCTCCTGCCTCAGCCTCCCGAGTAGCTGGGACTACAGGCCCATACCAGCTAATTTTTGTATTTTCAGTAGAGACAGGGTTTCACCATGTTAGCCAGGATGGTCTCGATCTCTTGACCTCGTGATCCACCCACCTCAGCCTCCGAAAGTGCTGGGATTACAAGCGTGAGCCACCGCACCCAGTCAAGATGGTTACTATTTGTATACCTATTTTATAGAAGAGGAAACTGAGGCATAGAGAAGTCAAGTCACTTGATCATACAGCTAGTGTGTGGAGGAGGCAGATTCAAACCCTAGCTTCTGTCTTAGTCACTACATTGGCTTCACGGGCTTATCATAAGGATTAAACGCGTGAACATGCTAAGTGTTTAGTTCAGTGTCTGGCACAGAATCAATGTTCAGAAAATCTTAACAGCTTGCCATCAGTATCAGAACCCAAACAAACAGGTGGAACTCTCTCCAACTCTAACTTTAATCACATGTACTTGTATAACCAGCCACTGTTTTTTTAATTAAAAAAATTTTTTTGAGACAGGTTCTTGCTTTGTCACCCAGGCAGGAAGGCAGTGGTGAGAACACAGCTCACTGTAGCCTCCACCTCCTGGGCTCGAGCGATCCTCCCGCTTCAGCCTCTTGTGTAGCTGGAACCACAGCGTGTGCCACCATGCCCAGCTAATTTTATTTATTTATTTTTATTTTTGGTAGAGATGAGGTCTCACTATCTTGCCCAAGCTGTTCTCAAATTCCTGGACTCAAGTAATCCTCCTGCCTCAGCCTCCCAAAAGGCTGAGATTACAGGCATGAGTCACTGCACCTGGCTAATCAGTCACTTATTTTATTTTATTTATTTTTATTTTTATTTTTATTTTGAGATGGAGTCTTGCTCTGTCACCCAGCTTGGAATGCAGTGGCATGATCTCAGCTCACTGCAACTTTTGCCTCCTGGGTTCAAGCGATCCTCCTGCCTCAGTCTCCCAAGTAGCTGGGACTACAGGTGCGCACCATCATGCCCAGCTAATTTTTGTATTTTTAGTAGAGATAGGGTTTCACCATGTTGGCTAGGATGGTCTCGATCTCTTGACCTCATGATCCGCCCGCCTCAGCCTCCCAAAGTGCTGGGATTACAGGTGTGAGCCACCGCGCCTGGCCTTAATCAATCACTTTTAAAGGAGAGTGGGGAACATCATGTTTTGCAACTATTTGTTGAACTTTTGGATATTTACTTGGAACAAATAAAAACACTTTTGTACCATGTGAAAGGTAAAATTTGCTCAAGCTGTCCCTCATCCTGCCCTGGCCTGCTTCCACATGCAGCTGGGTGAACTGACCCCATTCTCTTTTTTTTTTTTTGTTACTTTATTTTATTTTTTTGAGATGGAGTTGCACTCTTGTCGCCCAGGCTGGAGTCCAATGGCGCCATCTTGGCTCCCTACAACCTCTGCCTCCTGGATTCAAGCGATTCTCCTGCGTCAGCCTCCTGAGTAGCTGGGATTACGGGTGCCTGCCACTACGTCCAGCTAATTTTTATATTTTTGGTAGAGACAGGGTTTCACCATGTTGGCCAGGCTGGTTTTGAACTCCTGACCTCAGGTGATCCACTCGCCTCAGCCTCCCAAAGTGCTGGGATTACAGGCATGAGCCACCTTGCCCAGTCCATTCTCTGCTTCTTGATGGCTTCCCCCTCCTGGGGCATTGATCACTTATTCATGACACTGCCGGGTCATGAGCCACTCCTCCGCTCGCCCTTGGAGGATCCGAGTGATTCACAAAAGGACACAAGGGATATGATTAGTCTTCTGTGAGTGATTCTGAGGGGCCGTGGTATAGAGAGAGAGAGAGAGAGAGGAAGGAGGATGGGAAAATGCGGGCAGTTCCCCATCCTATTCTGACTGTTCGCTGGTTAGAGAAAAATCCCCATGTCAGAGAATGTTTTCCTTTGTTTCTTTCCTGAGAAATAGAATGTGGGTCTGGCACTGGGGAGGATTCTAGTAATTCATATTTTCTGCTTATTTGGCTCCTGGCTAAACAGGAATTTACATTACTTAATGTCTGGGTTTTTCCGGGGGAATCAAAGTAAGTTTTCTATTCAATTATTAAGCAAATTTCACAGCCAAATAATCCTCTTATTTTTACAAGTGGGATTTTCCCTGGCAGAGCGTTTTCTGGCTTCTCTGGGGTAGTTGATCTGTCTCCTGTCTTCTGTTTCCTCTGTCCTTGTCTGGCTATGAAGGAAGCTAAAGACCCTCGTTCATGAATTAGGGGCTTCTCAGTGGCAGTTGGGAGACTTTGGCTTTGCAAGCTACAGATTAATCTTTTTTTTTTTTTACCCGAGACAGAGTCTTGCTCTGTCGCCCAGGCTGGAGTACAGTAGTGCGATCTCCATTCACTACAACCTCCACCTCCCAGGTTCAAGCGATTCTCCTGCCTCAGCCTCCCAAAAAGTTGGGACTACAGGCACGCACCACCATACCCGGCTAATTTAAAAAATACTTTTAGTAAACGTGGGGTTTCACCATGTTGGCCAGGCTGGTCTCGAATTCCTGACCTCAGGTGATCTGCCTGCCTTGGTCTCCCAAAGTGCTGGGATTACAGAGGTGAGCCACCGCGTCTGGCCTAGAGATAAATCTTAATGTCTGCCAGCCATGGGGTAAGAGTCCACTCCCTCTTTCTGCTCTTCAGTCTGTTGACGTTGGGCACAGGCACAGCTGCAGCTCTAGTAGGGGTTGGGCCTGGGGTCAGTGGAGACAAAATGTGAAGGTAACAGGACAGTGCATGGGGCCCAGTGTGCTCTGCCTCGGCTGCTCAGGGAAAAAACAAAACAAAACAACAACAACAACAACAAAAACAACAAAAACACAAATAACAACCTTTTTTTTGGTCAGAACTACAGTGAAAGATCTCTATGTCTTGGCCAGCATTTGTTATCTTTTGCTTCTTTGAAAATAGCCATCCTGGGCCAGATGTGGTGGCTCACGCCTGTAATCCCAGCACTTTGGGAGGCCGAGGCGGGTGAATCACCTGAGGTTAGGAGTTTGAGAGCAGCCTGGCCAACACGGTGAAACCTCTTCTCTACTAAAAATACAAAAATTAGCTGGGCGTGGTGGCACACACCCATAATCCCACCTACTCAGGAGGCTGAGGAACAAGAATAGCTTGAACCCAGGAGATGGAGGTTGCAGTGAGCTGAGATTGTGCCATTGCACTACAGTCTGGGTGACAAAGTGAGACTCTGTCTCAGAAAAAAAAAAAAAGAGTCATCCAAACATTCTGTTGTTTGCTTTCCATAACGGTTGTACTACTTTACATTCCCACAAACAGTGTACGAGGGCTCTGCATTAGTCCATTCTTGCACTGCTATAAAGAAATTCCTGAAATGGGGTAATTCATAAAAAAAAGAAGTTCAATTGGCTCGTGATTCTGCAGCCTGTACAGGAATAATGGTGTTCTCAGCTTGACCTCAGAACACTTATAATCATGGTGGAAGGTGAAGGGGGGAGCCAGAACTTCACATGGCTGGGAGCAGGAGGAAGAGAGAGAGAGGTAGGGGAGGTGCTTTCTTCCTTTTAAACAACCAGGTCTTGTGAGAACTCAGTCACTTTACAGTACAAAGCGGGAGATGGTGCTAAACCATTCATGAGAACTTGCCCCCATGATCCAAACACCTCCCACCAGGCCCTACCTCCAACATTGGGGATTGCAATTGAACATGAGATTTAGGTAGGGACATATATCCAAACCATATCAGGCCCCCCTTTCTCCACATCCTCACCAACACTTGTTATTATTCATCCTTCTGACAACAGCCATTTTAACAGGTGTGAGATGATAATCTCACTGTGGTTTTGATTTGCATTTTACTGATGATTAATGATGCTGAGTATCTTTTCATATATCTATTGGCTATTTGTATGTCTTCTTTGGAGAAATGTCTATTCAGGCCTTTTGCCCATTTTTAAATTGGGTTATTTGTTTTCTTGCTATTGAGTTGTTTGAGTTACTTATGTATTTTGGATATTAATCCCATATTAGATATACAATTTGCAAATATTTTATCCCATTCTGTAGGCTGAGTTTTGCTCTGTTGATTGTTTCTTTGTGGTCTGTTTTTGCTTTTGTTGCAACTATCTGAAAAAGAAATCAAGAAAACAATTCTTTGTGGTTTGTTTTTGCTTTTGTTGCAACTATCCAAAAAAGAAATCAAGAAAACAATCCTATTTACAGTCACTGAAAAAAAAAAAAACACTCAGGAATAAATTTAACCAAGGAGGTGAAAGATCTGTACACTGAAAGCAATGAAACACTGATGAAAGAAATTTAAGAACACACAAACACATGGGAAAGTGTTCCATGTTCATGTACTGAGTTAATAGCGTTAGCTGGGCATAGTGGCTCACACCTGTAATCCCAGCACTTTGGGAGGCCGAGGCAGGCAGATCACAAGGTTAGGAGATCGAGACCATCCTGGCTAACATGGTGAAACCCCATCTCTACTAAAAATGCAAAAAAATTAGCTGGGGGTGGTGGTGGGCACCTGTAGTCCCAGCTACTCTGGAGGCTGAGGCAGGAGAATGGCATGAACTTGTGAGATGGAGCTTGCAGTGAGCCAAGATCATGCCACTGCACTCCAGCCTGGGCAGCAGAGCGAGACTCCATCTCAAAACAAAACAAAACAAAACAAAACAAAACAAAAAAGGAGTTCATAGTGTTAAATGTTTATACTTCCCAAAGTGATCTATGGACTTAATGCATTCTCTATAAAAAGTCCAACAGCATTTTTCACAGAAATTGAAAAAATAATCCTAAAATTGGATGGAACCACAAAAGACCCTGAATAGCCGAAGGCATCTTGAGCAAAAAGAACAAAGTTGGAGGAATTACACTAGCTAACTTCAAAATATACTACAAAGCTGTAGTAGTCAAAACAGTATGGTAATGGCATTAAAAACAGGTAGACCAATGAGACAGAATAGGGAGTCCAGAAATAAATCCATACATCTATAGTCTATTGATTTTTGACAAAGATGCCAAGAACATACAAAAGGGAAAGGACAGTCTTCAATAAATGATGTTGGGAAAACTGGATATCTACATTTAGAAGAATGAAGTTAGACCTCACACCATACACAAAAACTAGTTTAATATGTGTTAAAGACTTAAACATATGACCAGAAACTGTAAAACTACTAGATTAAAACAGGGAAAAGCTATAAGACATTGATCTAGGCAATGGTTTCTTTGGATATGACCACAAAAGCACAGCAACAAAAGTGAAAATAGACAAATGGGATTACAACAAACTAAATAGCTTTTGCACAGCACAGGAAACAATCAATAGAGTGAAGAGACAATATCTTTTCTTTTTTTTTTTTTTTTTTTTTTGAGACAGAGTCTCGCTCTGTCGCCAGGCTGGAGTGCAGTAGCACGATCTTGGCTCACAGCAACCTCCGCCTCCCGGGTTCAGGCAATTCTCCTGTCTCAGCCTCCAGAGTAGCTGGGACTACAGGTGTGTGCCACCATGCCCAGCTAACTTTTGTATTTTTAGTAGAGACAGGGTTTCACCATGTTGACCAGGATGGTCTCGATCTCTTGATCTCATGATCCACCCCTGTCAGCCTCCCAAAGTGCTGGGATTACAGGCATGAGCCACTGCACCCGGCCATGAAGAGACAATTTCATTGTTTTCTTCAGACCTGTTAGAATGGCTATTATCAAAAAGACAAAAGATAACAAGTGTTGGCAAGGATATGAAGAAAAGGGAACCCTTGTATGCTATTGGTAGGAATGTAAATTAGTATAATGATTATGAAAAACAGTACGGAGATTCCTCAAAAAACTAAAAATAGAACTCTATGATCCAGCCATCCTATTATTATGTATTTAAAGGAAATGAAGGGCCAGTCATGGTGGCTGACACCTATAATCTCAGCACTTTGGGAGGCCAAGCTGTGCAGATGACCTGTGGTCTAGAGTTCGAGACCAGCCTGGCCAACATGGCAAAACCCCAGCTCTACTAAAAATACAAAACGTAGCTGGGTGTGGTGATGTGCGCCTGTAATCCCAGCTACTCAGGAGGCTGAGGCAGGAGAATCACTTGAACCTGGAAGATGAAAGTTGCAGTGAGCCGAGATTGTGTCACTGCATTTCAGCCTGGACAACAGAGCGAGACTCTGTCTCAAAAAAAAAAAAAAAAAGTATAAATAACTAAATAAATGAAATGGAGTCAGTGTGTTGAAGAAGTATCTGCACTCCCATGTTCACTGCAATATTATTCACAATAGACAAGGTATAGAATCAACCTAAGTGTCCATCAGTGGATGAGTAAAGAAAATGTGATACACATACACAAATGTGGCATATATACTCTTCAGCCTTAACCCATTGCCATAAAATTAAGGAAACAAAGAAGGAAATCCTGTTATTAGTGACAACATGGATGAACCTGGAAGGCAGTATGTTAAGTGAAATAAATCAGGCACAGAAAGACAAATACCACATGATCTCACTTATATGTGGAATCTAAAAAAGTGGAACTCATTGAAATAGAATGGTGGTTGCCAGAAGCATGGTGAGGGTGTGTGTAAGAGGGCTAGGGAGACATTGGTCAAAACATACAAAATTTCAATTAGCCAGGAGGAAAAAGTTCAAGAGATCTATTGTGACTAGTTAATAAAAGTGTTCTAACCACAAAAATGATTCATATACAAGGTGACATATATGTTAATTAGCTTTGTTTAGCCATTCCACACTATATACATATATCAAAAAATCATGTACACCATAAATATAATTAATTGTTTTTTTGAGACAGAGTTTCACTCTTGTTGTCCAGGCTGGAGTGCAATGGCACGATCTCAGCTCACTACAACCTCCGCCTGCCGGGTTCAAGCGATTCTCCTGCCTCAGCCTCCCTAGTAGCTGGGATTACAGGCATGCACCACCATGCCTGGCTAATTTTGTATTTTTAGTAGAGACGGGGTTTATCCATGTTGGTCAGGCTGGTCTCGAACTCCTGACCTCAGGTGGTCCACCCGCCTCGGCCTCCCAAAGTGCTGGGATTATAGGCGTGAGCCACCACACCTGGCTCATAATTTTATTTGTAACAAAAAGTAAAGTGAGTCTTTTGTAGACAGAGTATAGTTGGATCTTGTTTTCTCAACTTATTCACCTACTCTATGTCTTCTAACTGGGGAATTTGATTCATTTATACTTAAAGTAATTATTGATAGATAGTTTACTTAGTAGGAGTATAACTTTGAGCCTGTTATTTACCTTTTCTAAATGAGCTTTCATTTCTGTGAAATGGACACAAATAAAGAGGCCACCTCCTGGGACTGGGGTCAGGATTAGTTGAGACAGCCTGTGTAAAGTTAGAGTGGTGCTTGACAGTTAGTGTTAGTGATTATATTTTGATCCTGTGGGATAGGGCAACCTGGATACTCAGGTAGGAAACACTTGCAACCAGAGAACCTTGACTCAAAATCTTGGTCCTACTTGGTTTGAAGGATCCCATTGCATCTGCATTGCTGCCCCTTCTGAGAGGTTATTTACACTGATCAACCCCATTTTGCAACTTAAAACTCCAGGATTCAGCTAACTGGACAGGAGCGGACGCTGAACCTAAGGTGAAAAATCCAACAAATAGGGCTATTGGGGACCAACTGAAAAATTCAGTTGCTTTCTTTTGAAGAATCTGAATATGAGACACACAGAAAGGATTAGAAGTCAGTATTGGGGGCAGAAACAGAAAGACACACAGAAGGAAAGTTACAAGAGGAAGCTTTGAGTCAGCAGAAGCTATGGGTGAATAGGAGCCATGATCTGACAAGAATTATGAGTCAGCAGAAACTTGAGTTGTGGCAAGAGCCACAAGTCAGCAGAAACTATGAGATAGAGAGTAGCATGGAGATAGCAGAGGAATAGGCCAAGACCCAGAGATGCTGAGTCACCATCGTGGTGGAGCCTAGAGGGCGGAGCTAGGATGGTTCCTTGAATTACAGAGCTGCTGTCAGTGATGAGTGTAACCTGAAGATGTTCCAGCCTCTGGCAGCCCTGATTGGGTGGTGAGACTTTGGCCTTCCTGCTTTCATAATGTAACCTGAGAATATTTCATAATGTAACTCTGAGACTCAGTTTTCTTGCCTGTGAAATGGGGACAGCTAAATATACAAGTTGAATGGGTTAAGAAAACAAGATCCAATTATACTGTCTACAAGAGACTCATTTTACTTTTTTATTACAAATAAAAATTAAATATATTTATGGTGTATATGATATTTTGATATATGTATACAGCATGAAATGGCTAAATCAAGCTAATTAACATATATGTTACCTTGTATACTTATTTTGGGCTGCTTAGCATCCCTTTTTTGGGGATACCAGCCTTTATTTGACATCTGCCTGTAACAGGATTCCACCTCTAAGGTGGCCACATAATCCAGGCCGGGCCCGTCAGAGCCTTATTGTAGAAATTGTGTTTAGGTCAGGAGATGGAAACCCTGAGAGTTCCTGGGTTCTTCTGCCTGGGATATTCTCAGCTGTCCAGGCTCCTGTGTTTTCTTT
Organism: Macaca nemestrina; assembly: GCF_043159975.1. Lineage (NCBI taxonomy): Eukaryota > Metazoa > Chordata > Mammalia > Primates > Cercopithecidae > Macaca > Macaca nemestrina. Next base: position 18,013,213 of record NC_092142.1, on the reverse strand, counting down.
GTTTTTTAGAGACGGAGTCTAGCTCTGTCACCCAGGCTGGAGTGCAGGGGCACAATCTTGGCTTACTGCAACCTCCACCTCCTGGGTTCAAGAGATTCTCTTGCCTCAGCCTCCTGAGTAGCTGGGATTCCAGGCATGTGCCACTATGCCCAGCTCATTTTTGTATTTTTAATAGAGATGGGGTTTTGCCATTTTGGCTAGGCTGGTCTTGAACTCCTGACCTCAGGTGATCTGACCACCTCAGCCTCCCAAAGTGCTAGGATTACAAGCATGAGCCACCATGCCTGCCGGCTCCTGTGTTTTCTAAGGCCAGTTTATTCAATTCTTTTTTCTTTCTGAGAGTTTCCAAATAGAGTCGTCCCTTGGTATCCATGGAGGATTGGTTTCAGGACTTTCCATGGATACCAAACCCCACAGACACTCAAGTCCTGATATAAAATGATGTAGTCTTTTCATTTAACTATGCACATCCTGCTGTATACTTTATTTATGTTTATTATTATTTTTGAGACAGAGTCTCACTCTCTCACCCAGACTGGAGTGCAGTAGCGCAATCTTAGCTCACTGCAACTTCAGCCTTGGCTAGGTTCAAGCGATTCTCATGCCTCAGCCTCTTGAGTAGCTGGAACTACAGGCGTGTGCCACCACGCCTGGCTACTTTTTGTATTTTTAGTAGAGACGGGGTTTCACCATGTTGGTCAGGCTGGTCTTGAACTCCTGACCTCAAGTGATCCGCCCACATCGACCTCCCAAAGTGCTGGGATTACAGGCGTGAGCCACCATGCCTGGCCCTCCTGTATACATTAGATTATCTCTAGATTACTTATAAAAATTAACACAATGTCAATGCCGTGTAAATAGTTCCTATACTGTATTGTTTAGGGAATAATGATAAGAAAGGGCATCTGTATGTGTTTAATACAGATAGATGGTTTTCGTTGTCGATTAAAAATATATATATATTGGCCAGGCCCCGGGGCTCACGCCTGTTATCCCGGCACTTTGGGAGGCCGTAGGTGGGCGGATCACGAGGTCAGGAGATCGAGACCATCCTGGCTAACACGGTGAAACCCCGTCTCCACTAAAAATACAAAAAATTAGCCGGGCGTGGCGGTGTGCACCTGTAGTCCCAGTTGCTGGGGAGGCTGAGACAACAGAATGGCGTGAACCCGGGAGGCGGAGCTTGCAGTGAGCCCAGATCACGCCACTGCACTCCAGCCTGGGTGACAGAGAAGACTCTATCTCCAAAAAAAAATATATATATATATATATATTTATATACATATATGTATATATTATATATATTTTATATACATATATTTATATATATTTTATATATATATTTTTTTGTAGAGATGGGGCCATGCTATATAGCTCAGGCTGGTCTTGAACTTCTGGCCTCAAGCGATCCTCCTGCCTCAGCCTGCTAAAGTGCTGAGATTACAGGCATGAGCCACTGTGCCCAGCCTCCCTGAATTTTTTTTTTTTTTTTTTTTAAATCTTCGGTTGGTTGAATTCATAGATGTGGAACCCACAGAGGCAGAAGGCCAACTGTAGCCTTCCTACAGATATTTTTATCTTGTTAATAGTAACCCTAACTAGACTCACACCTCACAGGTCTGTTGTGAAGTGACATAAGCCAGCACATAAGTGGAAAGGCTTGGTGAATGATTTAAAGGAATCTTCTGGCCTGGTGCTGTGGCTCATGCCTGTCATCCCAGCACTTTGGGAGGCCGAGGGGGGTGGATCACCTGAGGTCAGGAGTTTGAGACCAGCCTGGTCAACATGGTGAAACCCCATCTCTACTAAAAATACAAAAATTAGCCGGGCGTAGTGGCGGGCGCCTGTAGTCCCAGCTCCTCGGGAGGCTGAGGCAGAAGAATCGCTTGAACCCAGGAGGCGGAGGTTGCAGTGAGCCGAGATCGCGCCACTGCATTCCAGCCTGGGGGACAAGAGTGAAACTCCGTCTCCAAAAATAATAAAAGGAATCTTCTGGTCTGTGTTTCATTTGAACAAAGTGAGGTCTAGAGAGGGGAGAAGTGAGAGGTTCCAGGTCGCACAGGCGGTCAGGGGTGAAAGGGGAGTGGGGACGCGACTTCCAGGCGGGTGGTCTCTCGCGCCTCCTGGTCGCTCCCTCCGCCTTCCCTCCCCTGCTCTCCCTGATGTGCCTGCATTCCCTACCTAACAGCTCTGGGCTCGGCGTACCTGAGTTAGCCCAGTGTTTTCATCCTTTGAAAGAAGATTCTAAGCCGAAACCAGTCCCCAGTTCCCCGTGGGCTTTGCCGACTCCTTGCCACTCACTCTGAGTGCTGCCCTTTCTCTTTCTGAATAAGGTGAGATGTGTGGCGCTGCCCTGAATCGAAGTCAAATAAGGGCTCCTCTCTGCAGTACCATAGGCCTCCCTGTAGGTGGCAGGGTAGGACTGCAAATGTCCTGGAAAATTGGTCCCTGAGCACAAGCCCAGACTGGAGCTGGGGGTGCAGTATTTACTTGCCACGGGGAAGAGGAGGACGCCGGAGGGAGGAGGAGGAAGGAAAGTAGGAATGTTGCCAGTCTTGAGGCAAAAGAGAGTTGATTTGAGGGCTGGAGGACAGGAATAGTTGGTGTACCTCATCTGTCCCTCTCTCCATCCACCTACCCACCTACCTACCCAACTACCCTCCATCCATCCACCTACCCATCCACCTACCCTCCATTCACCCACCCACTCACCCATCCACCCATCCCTCCACGCACCCATCCATCTACCCATCCATCCATCCACGCATTCATCCAACCACCCATCTATCCATCCACCCACCCATCTGTCCATGCGTTCATTCATCCATCCATCCACCAATCCACCCATCCATCCAATAAATATTTTTGAGCACCTGTGCTAATATGCACATACGTACACACATATCTATGCACACACATACATACACGCTGATATATATCACACACATGCATACACACACACAGAGAATAACCGGTACTGCCTTTTGTTGAGTGTCAAGGTTGCTTTTATCTCTCCAGCCAGTACTACAGATTTCTGGACCTGTCTGTAGTACCCATTACTAGCTTCCCATTCCCAATATTATTCTTCACTCCTTTACTTCTGAATGTAAAGCAGATGTCATCTGGGGCCCTTTATGCCCCTTCTGATTTCAATAAGATTTCCCCCAATGTCCTGTCTTCTACTTCTCCTCTACCCCATTCCTGAGGCTGTCTCAAGTCTTCCCTGGGATTTCTGCCAACTCCTGACTTTTCTGCCTCTAGAGCTCTGGCTCCTAGTAAGATATTTCTGACCTGCAGCATATCATATTCTTTCTTTTTAAAATTTATTATTGTTGGCTGGGCGCGGTGGCTCACACCTGTAATCCCAGCACTTTGGGAGGTTGAGGCAGGTGGATCACCTGAGGTCAGGAGTTTGAGATCAGCCTGGCCAACATGGTGAAACCTCATCTCTACTGAAAATACAAAAATTAGCCAAGCGTGGTGGTGGGCACCTGTAATCCTAGCTACTTGGGAGGCTGAGGCAGGGAAATCACTTGAACCCGAGAGGCAGAGGTTGCAGTGAGCCGAGATCGAGCCACCACACTCCAGCTTGGGCGACAGAGTGAAACTCCGTCTCAAAAAAAAAAAAAAAAAAGATAGGAAGTAAGTGAGACAGGTAAGATCAATACAAAGCGTGCTAAACTACTCAGTGTTGGAGTGGGGAGATTAATATTTCAGAAAAGGTGGCCTGGGAAGGGCTCATTGAGAAGCTGACTGTTGAATAAAGATTGGCAGGAATTATGCAACCAGTCGTGTAGATCTCTGGGAGAGGAGAATTGCAGGCAGAGGGGACAGTCAGTGCAAAGGCCCTCAGGCCAGAGCATGCATAGGCTGTTCAAGAAACAGAGTGAGTGCCAGTGTGCCTGAAGCCCAGTACAGAAGGGAGAAGACTGTTGGGGGATGAAGGCAGAGAGGTAATGATGGGTGGGGTAGAGTTCACAGGGCCTTTGGAGGTTGTGAGAAGGATTTTTGGCTTTTTTTCTGGGTCAGAGGGGAGCCAGTGCAGGAGTTTGAGCAGAGGAATGGCGTCTTAGGGTTCTCCAGAGAAAGGGAACCAACAGGATATACACATGTCTATATTAATTAATTAATTAATTTTGACACTGAGTTTTGCTCTTTCGCCCAGGCTGTAGTGCAGTGGCAGGATCTCGGCCTACTGCAACCTCCGCCTGCCGGGTTCAAGCGATTCTCGTGCTTCAGCCTCCCAAGTAGCTGGGATTACAGGTGCCCGCCACTACACCTGGCTAGTTTTTGTATTTGAGAGGGGGTTTCACCATGTTGGCCAGGCTGGTCTCGAACTCCCGACCTCAGGTGTTCCGCCCACCTCAGCCTTCCAAAGCGCTGGGATTACAGGCATAAACCACTGCGCCCGGCCTACATTAATTTCTTTAAAGAGATTTATTATAATGAATTGGCTTGCAAATCGGGGCCGAGAAGTCCCAAGATTGGCAGCTGGCAAACAGGAGACCCAGGAGAACTGATGATTTAGCTCCAGTGTGAGGCCCAAAGACCCTGTGAGTTCCCAGGAGAGCCAATGACGTAAGTTCTGGTCCTAATGCGAGCAGACTTGAGACCCAAGAAAGGCCAATGTTTCAGTTCAAGTCTCAAGGCTGGAAACACAGTGTCCCAGCCCAAGCAGGCAGGCAGCACAAACTCCCTTTTACTCTGCCTTTTTATTGTATTTGGGCCTTCAGCTGATTGGATGGGGCCCACCCACATTAGGGAGGGCGACTTGCTCTATTCAGTCTACAGTTCAAATGTGAATCTCGCTCAGGAACACCCTCACAGACACACACTCACAATCATGTTTGAACAAAAATATCTGGGGGCCAGGCATGGTGGCTCACCCTTGTAATCCCAGCACGTTGGGAAGCCGAAATGGGTGGATCACTTGAGCCCAGGAGTTTGAGACCAGCCTAGGCAACATGGCAAAACCTTGCATCTATAAAAAAAAAATACAATAACTAGCTGGTATGGTGACACATGTGGTACCAGCTACTCAGGAGGCTAAGGTGGAAGGATTGTCTGAGCCCAGGGAGGTTGAGGCTGCAGTGAGCCATGACTGACTGTGCCACTGTACTCCAGCCTGAGCGACAGAGCAAGACCTTGTCTCAAACAAACAAACAAACAAACAAACATACAAAATTCTGGGCCAGTCAAATTGACACATCAAATTGACCATCCCAAGTGACTTCACTGGATGTAGCTTTCTTCAGGCTCTCTCTGGCTGTGGTGTTGAGAATAGGATGAAGGTAGGGGTAGGGTTGGGGAGTCAGAGGCAGGAAGGTGAATTTGGTGGCTACCATATAGTCATCCAGGTAAGTGTGGCGGTGGCTTGGACTAAAGTGGTGGCAAGAGGTGTGACAAGGTTATTAGATTCTGAATGTATTTTGAAAGGAGTGCAGATGGGGTGAGAGAGAGAAGAAGAGAAATCATGGGTGACCTGTGGTTTTTGGCTTCAGCATCTTAAAGAATGGGGTTGCCATCGATTGAGAAGGGAGTATCAGGAGTATGGCAGACACATTGAGCGTGAGAAATCTAAGCTTTGGGAGCTGTTGTTAGCACCTGCCTGGGTGACTTCATTATTGCATCAATAGTGGCTCTTGGTTGCAAGCAACAGAAAACTTGGCTGCAGGCCAGGCATGGTGGCTCACACCTGTAATCTCAGCACTTTGGGAGGCCAAGGCAGGTGGATCACCTTAGGTCAGGAGTTTGAGACCAGCCTGGCCAACGTGGTGAAACCCCGTCTCTACTAAAACTACAAAAATTAGCCAGGTGTGCCTGTAATCCTAGCTACTCGGGAGGCTAAGGCAGGAGAATTGCTCGAACCTGGGAGGCAGAGGTTGCGTAAGCCGAGATCACACCATTGTACTCCAGCCTAGGTGACAGAGCAAAACTCCATCACAAACAAACAAACAAACACACACACACAAAAAAAAACAAAAAACAAAAAACAAAATCAAAAAACAAAAAACAAACAAAAAACTTGGTTGCTCTTGAGCAAAAAGGGAAATTATTGGAAAACTTCAGGGATCCACAAACCCGCCAGGAAGCTGGGGGATCCAGGCTGGGGAAATGGGTGGGGGCCAAGGAGGCTCTGAAGATCTGAGCTGCAGCAGTCACAGAAAAGGCCCCTGGCAGGAGCAGTCTGGTCCTAAGGCCCCCATGGCCACTGCGTGGATAGGACCTTCTGCGGCCCCCTGCTGGGATCACCCCTCATGATGCAGAGTCTGAGGAGAGCAGCTCATTGGTCCAACCAAGCCACATGACCTGCAGGCTGGGGTGCAGGGAGGGACACCTGGCCACTTAGGGTTTGCATTTTATTTTATTTTTTTATTTTTAAGACGGAGTCTCTGTTGCCCAGGCTGGAGTGCAGTGGTGTGATTTCAGCTCACTCCATCTCCCGGATTCAAGTGATTCTCCTGCCTCAGCCTCCTGAGTAGCTGGGATTACAGGCACGTGCCACCATGCTTGGCTAATTTTTTAATTTTTAGTAGAGACTGGGTTTCACCATGATGGCCAGGCTGGTCTTGAACTCCTGACCTCAAGTGATCCACCCGTCTTGGCCTCCCAAAGTGTTGAGATTATAGGCATGAGCCACCTCGCCCGGCCCACTTAGGGTTTCCTACTGGAAGGGGAGGCCACCATCCCCTTATTGCGGTGTTCATAATAGGGAACTCCCAGAGGAGCCACCAGGGTAAAAGAGGAAGAGATGAGATGCTGGACTGGCATAAAAAAGGAAAAGCAGACCAAAACTCCAGCATGACAGCAGCAAAGCCCATCACACTGTCATCACAATTATCATCAGCAGCAATAGCAGCTGGAGTGATTTCTTTTCTTTTTTTGAGACAGGGTCTTGCTCTATCACCCAGGCTGGAGTGCAGTGGTGTGATCATAGCTCACTGCAGCCTCGACCTCCCAGGCTCAAGTGTCTTCCTGCCTCAGCCTCTTGAGTAGCTGGGACTGCAGGCACAAGCCACTATGCCAGGCTAAGTTAAAAATAAAAATGTGTAGACATGAGGTCTCACCTAGGCTGGTCTTGAACTCCTGGCCTCAAGCAATCCTCCTACCTCGGCCTCCCAAAATGCTGGGATTACAGGCAGGAGCCACATTGCCAGGCTGATCTTTTAAATTCTTTCAGAGTCAAAGCCAAAGTTTTCTCAATGTTCTAAAAGGCCCCAGGCCCTCTGCCCTCCCTCCCCTGCTGCCCTACCCTGTGGCCTCTCTGACTTCACCTCCTGTTGCTCCCGCCTCCCTCATTCTTCCCCAGCCGTACTGGTCCCCTGGCTGCGGCTCCAAAATGCTGGCCATTCCTACCCCAGGACACTTGCCTTTGCTCTGTTCCGTGCCCTTCCCAGACACCCCCACGACTTCCTCCCTTACTGCCTTCAGGCTTCTCTCTCTCTCTCTCTTTTTTTTTTTTGGAGATGGAGTCTCACTCTGTTGCCCAGGCTGGAGTGCAGTGGTGTGATCCTGCCTCACTGCAACCTCCACCTCTTGGGTTCAAGTGATCCTCCTGCCTCAGCCTCCTGAGTAGCGGGAGTTACAGGCACGTGCCACCATGCCCGGCTAATTTTTGTATTTTTAGTAAAGACGGGGTTTTGCCATGTTGGCCAGGCTAGTTTCAAACTCCTGGCCTCAAGTGATCTGCCTGCCTCAGTCTCCCAAAGTGCTGCGATTACAGGCATGCACCACTGCACCTGGCTGAGGCTTTTCTCAAATGTGACCTTCTCAGCAAAAGACGTCCCTGATGACGCCATTTTCTTTTTTTTGAGACAGAGTCTTGCTCTGTTGCCCAGGCTGGAGTGCAGTGGTTGGATCTCGGCTCACTGCAAACTCCACCTCCCAGGTTCACGCCATTCTCCTGCCTCAGCCTCCCGAGTAGCTGGGACTACAGGCGCCCGCCACCTCGCCTGGCTAGTTTTTTTTTGTATTTTTTAGTAGAGACAGGGTTTCACCGTGTTAGCCAGGATGGTCTCGATCTCCTGACCTAGTGATCCACCCGTCTCGGCCTCCCAAAGTGCTGGGATTACAGGCTTGAGCCACCGCGCCTGGCGATGATACCATTTACATTTGCAATGCTCCCTTCTCCCATCCCCTCCCAGGAATGTCTGTTCATGTCTTTACTTTTTTTGCCCTGCAGAACTTCTCCTCATCTTCTCACTACATATCTCTGTTTCTTGTGTATCTCCCTCCTGCATGTGGACGGGGGTTTCCGGAACAGTGCCTGGTATGGAGCAGGCGTTCAGTATTGGCTCTTGAACGAAGGATCGGGGTTCACTCTCTGGAGCTATGTTGGGAGTCCTGTTCTGAGGAGCTCTGGCTTCGTGGGTCCCCAGGACCCAGGGTGACACAGTCCACTCCTTGGGCAGTGACTGGGACCAATACCTGGGGAGTTCGGGGCCCTTCACCCCCACTCAATCCCATCCTTGAGGCAATCAACTGTGACTCACCACTAACAGGGTGTGCAGAGCGGCTGCTTCAATCAGGAATGAAAATAACCTTGTCCCTGTAAACGAACAGCTCTCAATTTATTCGTTGGGAAGAAAGAAGTGTATGTGGAAAGAAGGAGGCACTTTCCTGGGGGGTGGAGTGTCAAAGTGTTAGACTTGAGTTACTCAGAGTCATTGATTCACGATGCTCCATGTCAAGGGTGTCACATGCAATCGCGAGCTGTCCATACAATTTCCCACGAATTGTCACTGGGCGCCATAACAGGATAATGACTTTTGGAGCACAAGAGACTTGGATGTGGTGAGCCAAGGGTATCATTTTGATTTTTGTTTTGAGATGTGCTGAAACTCAGATGACCCTCCTTACTGAAAGGCTCCATCCCTTTAAATTTTTTTTTTTTTTAAACAGATGATGTTTTTCAGCACTGTGTTGCAGAGGCTGGTCTCAAACTCCTGGGCTTAAACGATCCTTCCACTTCAGTCTCCCAAGTAGTGGAGAATACAGGTGTGAGCCACTGCACCCGACTGAAAAGCTCATTCTTTTTTTTGCTGAGACAGGGTCTCACTCTGTCACCCAGACTTGGAGTGCAGTGGCGTGATCACGGCTCACTCTAGCCTTGACCTCTCAGGCTCAAGCTATCCTTCTATCTTATCCTCCCAGGTAGGTGAGACTATAGGCATGTGCCATCGTGCCTGGCTATTTTTTTTTAATTTTGTAGAGACGGGGGTCTCACTATGTTGCCCAGGCCAGTCTCTCACTACTGAGCTCAAGCAGTCCTCCCACCTTGGCCTCCCAACATGCTGGATTACAGGCATGTGGAAGGTTCATTCTTTAGCCAGAGTTTTGTTCTGGACCAGAGACAATCTAGAGGGATGCAGACCTGGGCTTGGACCCCCAGAGTTCTGGCTGGACCCCTGGGGGCCAGAAGTGCCTAGTTGAAGGGGTATCTTTTTGGACTCCTTACTTACTCCTCACTTTGAACCTGTCACCAATTGCATCAGTTTTGCCTCCAAAGCATCTCTCAGCTCTGTCCATTTCTTTCCACTCCCACTGCCACCCCCTGCTTTCACCTGGTGACCGCAGAAGCTCCTTAGCTTCTATTCTCTCTCTTATTCCCTTCCCTTTGCCTCCACCCAGTAGGATACATGTAATGGTGACAGTTCCCTGCATAACACACTTCAGTGGTCCCCTTGCCTTGAGGATCAAGACCAAAATCCTTACCATGACTCAAGAGATCCCACAACCCTCTGGCCCCTGGCCCCTGCCTACTTCTCAGCCTCACTGTTCACCATTTCCTCCAGCCAAAAGGAATGACCAGTGACCTAAGGATGCCATAGGGCTGCTGCCCTCATTTTTCACTCTAGGATTTTGACCTTATTATTTCCTGTGCATGAGATGCTTGCTTGCTCCCTCCCTCCCTCCCTCCCTCCCTCCCTCCCTTCCTTCCTTCCTTCCTCTCTCTTTCTTTCTCCTCTCCCTCCCTCCCTCTCTCCCCCGCTACCTGCTCCTCATGATCATGGTTCACTGCAGCCTCAACCTCCTGGGCTCAAGTTTTCCTCCCACCCTAGCCTCTTGAGGAGCTGGCACTACAGGCACATGTCACAGTGCCCAGGTAATTTTTTGTATTTTTTGCAGAGGTGGAGGTTTTGCCATGTTGCACAGGCTGGTCTCAAACTCCTGGGCTCAAGTGATCTGCCCATCTTGGCCTCCCAAAGTGCTGGGATTACAGGCGTGAGCCACCGCGCCCGGCCTAGGAGCTGCTTCTTAGGTCTTTCACGGGTCTTTCTCATCACCAGCTGAAAATGCTGCCTTCTGGTAGCATTGTCTTTATCCTCCTCTGGACTGTATCTTTCTTGAAGTCTTCCATTCCAGTTCATTTCTCCTGAGCCTAGTACAATAATACATAGAAAGCACTGGGATATTTTTAAATATACTAATGTTTAGAATCAATTTTAATTCCTTCTATTAAAAATATACATATTTTCCTTTTTTTAAAAAAATACGAAACTGGTCTAGGTTTAGTGGTGTGTGCCTCTAGCCCCAGCTACTTGAGAGGCTGAGGTGAAAGGATGGCTGGAGCCCAGGAGTTCGAGGCTGCAGTGAGCCATGACTGCAGTACCGCACTCCAACCTGGGCAACAGAGTGAAATCCTATCTCAAAAAAAAAAAAAAAAAAAAAAAAAAAAAAAAGGAAAACTCAAGTCCTTTTAGTGATCACGCCAAGTTCCTGCCCCTTGTTGCTTTTATTTTTTATTTTATTTTATTTTTTTGAGACAGAGTCTTGTTCTGTCTCCCAGGCTAGAGTGCAGTGGCATGATACCAACTTACTGCAACCTCCGCCTCCCGGGTTCAAGCGATTTTCCTGCCTCAGCCTCCTGAGTAGCTGGGATTACAAGCACGTGCCACCATGCCTGGCTAATTTTTAGTATTTTTAGTAGACAGAGGGTTTCACCATGTTGGCCAGGCTGGTCTCGAACTCCTGACCTCAAGTGATCCTTCTGCCTTGGCCTCCCAAAGTGCCGGGATTACAGGCGTGAGCCATCACACTCGACCAGTCCTTGCTGTTTTTATGAACATGGTAGTATCCTTAAGGACCTTCAAATACTGCTGCATCCATTTGTATGCATCTTTAGTTTTGTTCTGAAAACATCAAGATATAGCAACTTGAATTTTTTTCACTCAACACCGTGTTTCTGAGACCAATCGTCGCTGATACATAGAGAGCTAGTTAATTCCTCCTGTCTTCTGCATAGCATCTCACTATGTTATGAATTGCCTTTTGTTTTCTCTAGCTATTCCTGTGTTGATGGGCACTTGTGTTGTGTCTACTGCCTTGCTATTGTAAATAGCACTTCAGTGCGTGCACTGCGTAGGCCTCTGTGTACTATCGTGAAGTATTTCCCGAGGCCACTAGTTCTCAGCTGGACTGCAGACAGAATCACCTGCAAGGTTTTTTTTTTACATTCACACCAATGCTCCGCCTTCCCCCAGATTTTTTTTTTTTTTTTTGAGACGGAGTCTCGCTGTGTCGCCCAGGCTGGAGTGCAGTGGCACGATCTCGGCTCACTGCAAGCTCCGCCTCCCAGGTTCACGCCATTCTCCTGCCTCAGCCTCCCGGGTAGCTGGGACTACAGGCGCCCGCCACCACGCCCGGCTAGTTTTTTGTATTTTTAGTAGAGACGGGGTTTCACCGTGTTAGCCAGGATGGTCTCGATCTCCTGACCTCGTGATCCACCCGCCTCGGCCTCCCAGAGTGCTTGGATTACAGGCGTGAGCCACCGCGCCCGGCCCAGATTCTTAATTGAATGGTTCAGGGTAAGCATGGGCAGTTTTAGAAGCTCCAGGGTGCTTCTAAATGTGCATTCAGGGTTGAGACCCGCTGCTCTGGGGTGTACATTGGGGATGTTGGGGTTGCAATGACTGGGCCAAAAGAGGAACCCAAACCAGTGTTTTACCAGGCTCTGCCCAACTGCCTTTCAAGGTGACTGAACTGATTTACATCCTGCTGGCAGTGTGTGAGCGAATAATGACTGTTTTGTGTGAACAAGTGACTATGAGTCACTGCAGGTTGGTGAACCAGAGCCTTCTCCACTGCACAAACTGCCTCCAAGTGGCCCATCACCATGGGCTACAGCCCACACACTTCTGAGCTTGGAATGCTTTGTGTCCTTAGGTGGCAGCATGGTGCCACTGAAAAGGTGCCAGGCTGCTAATGGGACAATTCAGCGTCCAGTTCAGACCCAGGTTCTACCTTGCCGTGTGTCCTCCCAGGTCACATCGCCATACTGAGCCTCAGCATCCCCGCCCTTGGAGGGAGGAGAGCTGGAAACTCGCCTGTGGTCATTTTCATGTTTCTCTTCTGTCTGAACCACACGTTATTTGCAGCCTGTGGTCTGAGCATGGACTTTAGAGCCCAGTCCTAAATATTTTCTGCACTGTGGGCCCCGTTGGTGTCTGAGGAAGCCTATTACCATTCTCAGAGCAATGTTTCTTTTTCTTCTTTTTTCTTTATCTTTTCTTTTCTTTTCTTTCATTTTTTGAGATGGGGTCTCACTCTGTCACCCAGGCTGGAGTGCAGTGGCATGATCTTGGCTCACTGCAACCTCCATATCCTGGGTTCAAGTGATTCTCCTGCCTCAGTCTCCTGAGTAGCTGGGATTACAGGCACCTGCCACCATGCCCAGCTAATTTTTGTATTTTTAGTAGAGATGGGGTTTCACCATGTTGGCCAGGTCTCAGACTCCTGACCTCAGGTGGTCCACCCGCCTTGGCCTCCCAAAGTGCTGGAATTACAAGCGTGAGCCACCTTACCTGGCCATTTTTTTTTTTTTGAGACAGAGTGTCCCTCTGTCACCCAGGCTAGAGTGCAGTGACTTCATATCGGCTCACTGAAACCTCTGCCTCCCAGGTTCAGATGCTTCTCCTGCCTCAGTCTCCCAAGTAGCTGGGACTGTAGGCATGCACCACCACACCCAGCTAATTTTTATATTTTCAGTAGAGATGGGGTTTCACCATGTTGGCCAGGCTGGTCTTGAACTCCTGGCCTCAAGTGATCTGCCTGCCTCGGCCTCCCAGAGCACTGGGATTACAGGTGTGAGCCACTGCTCCCAGCCTCTGAGCAATGTTTCTAAATATGAAATCCAAAGGCTTGTGAAGGCAACTGATTATATGGAAATACAGCTGTTATAAATATTACAAAATTATTACAAAAATATTACAGAGCCAAACTGTGATACAGCAATACCCATGCTTCTTTATTAACACACCAAATAAGGGGGATCTGGTGGTGGGTTGGCAACATTATTGTGATTGTAATTTAAAGCAGTGATGAGTGTAAATGATATTCCAACATCTTTGCAACAAATGTAACAGGACCTGAAAATACCTGTGATTCCTGTTGGTGACAAAGTTATAGGTTCTGTTGACACAACTGCCGTTTGCTGCCTACACTCATAATGGAAAGAATTGCTACATTCCAGTTTGATGTTAGTAAAATTAAGAGGTCTACTTTTTCTTCCCTTTCATTGACCCCAGGTTACTGGCCCTTGCTAGAGTTATATAGACTTGAATTTCTTTCTTTTTTGTGACTTTTTTTTTTTTTTTTTTTTTTGAGATGGAGTCTCACTCTGTGGCCCAGGCTGGAGTGCAGTGGCACGATCTCGGCTTACTTCAAGCTCTGCCTCACGGGTTCACGCCATTCTCCTGCCTCAGCCTCCCAAGTAGCTGGGACCCACAGGCGCCTGCCACCATGCCGGGCTAATTGTTTGTATTTTTTTTTAGTAGAAATGGGGTTTCACTGTGTTAGCCAGGATGGTCTCAATCTCCTGACCTTGTGATCCACCCGTCTCGGCCTCCCAAAGTGCTGGGATTACAGGCGTGAGCCACCGCGCCCGGCCTTTTTTTTTTGTTTTTCAAAGTCTTGCTCTGTTGTGCAGGCTGGCGTGCAGTGGAGTGATCTCGGCTCACTGCAACCTCCACCTCCTGGGTTCAAGCAATTCTCCTGCCTCAGCCTCCTGAGTAGCTGGGATTACAGCATGTGCTACTACGCTCAGCTAATTTGTGCATTTTTAGTAGAGATGGGGTTTTACCATGTTAGTCAGGCTGGTCTCGAACTCCTGACCTCAGGTGATATGCCTACCTTGGCCTCCCAAAGTGCTAGGATTACAGGTGTGAGCCATTGTGCCCTGCTTTTTTTGTGGGTTTTTAAAATTTATTTTGTAGAGACGAAGTCTCACTGTGTTGTCCAGGCTGGTCTTGAACTCCTGAGCTCAAGTGATCCTTCTGCCTCAGACTCCCAAAGTGCTGGGATTACAGGCATAAGCCACCATCCTGGACTAGACATGGGTTTCAGTCTTTGCTCTATAGCTTCCTATGTGGGTGCATTTGGGTAAATTCCTTTTCTTTCCTGAGTCTCAGTTTCCTCAACTGTAAAATGGATGTAAGACAGTGAGCTCCTAGGGTGCTGGCAAGAGTAAATGTGACAAATCAAATTCAACACACATTTATGGAGAACTTTTGATGTGCTCAGGGCCGTTTTCAGTGCCAGGATGCTGGACCGAATGAGAAGGGCAAAATCCTTGCCCCTCTGGAGTTTACAGTTCAGGGGCAGAGACAATGAATAATGAGGCAGATAAGTAAATAACAGTTTCAGATGATACTAAGGGCAATGGAGAAAATAGTACAGGTGATATGAAAGGCAACAAATGCTTGGTGCAGGTGACATTAAATAGGGCAATTAGGTAATAATACAGACACAAATGAACGATATTGATGCACAAGACGAGAGAATGTATTTGAAATATCAGCTCAGCGCCTGGCACGTGGTGTATGTTCTATTTGTGCTGGCCACGGTGATGATGATGACGATGCCATCTCTCCTGCTATGACGTGAGCATAGATCCCAGCTCGCTGTGGCTGATGCTGGCTCTACCCACTGTATTTGGGGCTGGATGAAGGTGGGGCCATCGAAGCGTGCTATACAAGAACTCAGCAGCCCTGTCGGAGCCAGATTGGAAGGAAACAGGTCTGATTAAAGGAAGATAAAGTCTTCTCTCTGCTGTGTCTTGTAGGGAGAGCTGGGCAATCAATAGGTCTCGCGGATCAGTGGAGGGTGTTTGGAATCTGGCAGCATGGGGCTTTTTAATTAAACCTATAACTGCGAGAAAAGGTAACTGCTTTATTTCTGCAGCGTGTGTTTCTGTCTCTGCCTGCCAGAAACTGAAAAAATCAATGCACTTCCAGAGGTTCTGAGGATCTTGACAAGGGGGCCTCTGGTTTTGGGACGGCCAGAGCCTGCAGGGATAAACTCTCGGGTGGCCAGGGTGTCAGGTGCCAATTCTGGAGGGTCAGGCGTTGCCTTTTACATTTAAATACCCATAGCAGGTGTGATTAGCAACTGCAATTCAGGGGAAGGCGAGGCCCCTTCCCAGCCAGCAGCAGGTTGCCTTCCAGGATTTTATACTAAGCTGTCCCCCTACCACCACAAGATGTCAACATTCGTTTTTTAAATAAAAGATTTTCTTTTCCTGTGGGCCAGGCATGGCGGCTTGCTCCTATAATCCCAGCACTTTGGGAGGCTGAGGCAGGCAGATCACTTGAGGTCAGGCGTTCCAGACTAGCCTGGTCAACATGGAGAAACCCCTGTCTCTACTAAAAATACACAATTAGCTTGGCATGGTGGCGCGTGCCTGTAATCCCCGCTACTCAGAAGGCTGAGGCATGATCATCATTTGAATCTGGGAGGCGGAGGTTGCAGTGAGTTGAGATCGCACCATTGCACTCTAGCCTGGGCAACAGAATAAGACTCCATCTCAAAAAAAGAAAAAAAAAAGAAAAAGATTTCCGATTATTGTGAAGTAGAGTTATGCTATTTAGGGCATGGTCCATGCAACAGCATCACAGCATCATCTGCTGGGAATGTGTCAGACATACAGAACTCCAGCCCCGTCCCAGACCTACTCAGTTAGAATCTGCATTTTAACCAGATCATCAGGAATTCATATGCACATTAACATGTGAGAAGCACTGAAATTGAACATACATATGAGACTTAGAAGCCAAAGAAGCCAAATGCCAATGTGCAGACCTTATTTAAATCCTGAGAGAGTTAAAAAGTTATCTATGAGATAATTTGAAATTTGAACATTTGCAGATATTAAGGAATGATTCATTTCCTAGGTGGTAGGGATGTTTTATTTTAAAAAAAACCAGCCCTTTTGGCCAGGCGCGGTGGCTCACGCCTGTAATCCCAGCACTTTGGGAGGCTGAGGTGGGTGGATCACCTGAGGTCAGGAGATCGAGACCAGCCTGGCCAACATGGTGAAATCCCATCTCTACTAAAAATATAAAATTAGCCAGGCATGGTGGTAGGTGCTTGTAATCCCAGCTACTCAAGAGGCTGAGGCAGGAGAATTGCTTGAACCTGGGAGGCAGAGGTTGCAGTGAGCCGAGATCTCGCCACTGCACTCCAGTCTGGGCAACAAGAGTGAAACTCCGTCTCAAAGAAAAAAAACCAAAAAACTCCTTTTCTTTTAGAGTCACACGTGAAAATACTTAGAGATAAAATGATTTCATGCTGGCGTTTGTTTCAGAATATTGGTGGAGCTGGACAAAGTCTGCATGTGTGGACACAGCACGAATAACTGTGAGTTGATGGTTTGAGCAACTGTGTCACGACTCAGACACAGTATACTCATATGTTTATTTAGTATATGTTTTAAATTCTCCACAATAAAAACCTAAGATGATAATATAGAATGTTCACATAGAAAATGCATAAAACAGGCCAGGCATGGTGGCTTACACCTGTAATCCCAGCACTTTGGGAGGACGAGGTGGGCAGATCACCTAAGGTCAGGAGTTTGAGACTAGCCTGGCCAACATGGCGAAACCCCGTCTCTATTAAAAATACAAAAGTTAGCTGGGCGTGGTGGCGGGCACCTGTAATCCCAGCTACTCGGAAGGCTGAGGCAGGAAGAATTGCTTGAACCTGGAAGGCAGAGGTTATAGGGAGCTGAGATCATGCCACTGCACTCCATCCTGGGCGACAGAGTAAGATTCTGTCTCAAATAAAAAGAAAAAAAAAAAGAAAAGAAAAGAAAAAAAAATGCATGAAGCAGGAAGGTGTTGTGAATGAGCATTAGTTCAAGTGGACATCCATAAATCTGTTACCAGGTCATTACCGGCTCCTGCCCTCTGTCAGAACCTCTGCCCCAAAGTAATTGCTTCCCTTCCATTCTCTGGGGTGCTCTCACCTTGACTGCCTATGGAATCACCTGGGAAAACTTTACAAAATAATGCAGTTGAGCCTCCCCCAATCCAGTGAAAACAGACTGCCTGGGAGTGCGCACAAGTGATTCTAATGTGCAGTCTCAGCTGCCCTAGCTTTTCATGTGAATGCCATCTTTGCGCTTGAATTTCTCAATGAGCTTACTGCTCTTTACATCCAACAGGTAAGCTCACTTTCTCATCAAGAGTCAGAGTTGCTGGACTGTTTTAGAAGCCTAGGTTACATTGCAACCCATTTTTTTTCTTTCCTTTTTTAAAAAAATTTTGTTTGAGATGATGTCTTGCCATGTTGCCTAGGCTGGACTCAAACTTCTGGGCTCAAACTCCCTCTTCAGCCTCCTGAAGAGCTGTGACTATAGCCACCATGCCTGGCTTGCAACCCATTTTGGAAACTAATGGGTTTTTGTGTATTTGTGGTAAATGTGTATTTACCACATACTGAGTGCTTTCTATTTCTCTGGAACTGTGCTAAGTACTTTATTTGATTTAATCCCCCCAACGACTGTGGGGTCAGCATCCCTATCCCTATTTTACTGATGAAGAAACAGGCTCAGAGAGACTACGTGGCTTGCTTCAGGTCACTCAGTTTAAAAAGTGCTGAGTGTGGATTGGGTTCAGAGCTCTCCGACTTAATGCTCTTAAGCATCATTTCATGCCGTTCATTCAGGGTCTTGATCGAAGAGTTGAGGGCCATTTGGCCACCCACAATGAACTGGAAGTAAACACGGAGAGGTCGTCACGGTGTCACTCGAGGCACACTTAAGTGGTGTGCCTTGGAGCTGAGTTTCTGTCTTTGTCAAATGGGGACAGCACTGTTTCGTCTTCTCTGGCTGACAACCTCTTGCTCATCTCTCAAAGGTGCGTCAGTTGTCACAGAATGGGGAAGCCTGAAAGCTCCTCTGAATTTCAAGTGACCTCCTGGCTAAAGCAGAATTAGTCATGTCCTCCTCTAGCCTCACAGACCACTTGTCCAGGTCTCTGAGAGCAGTCAACAGGAGCCCTACACTTGTCATGTGAGACACTGGTGCATCTATGAACCGGTACTATTTTGTAGCTATTTCGCTGTCTGCAGAGTCCAGCCTAGGGGCTGGAGCATGGCAGGGGCCCCTGCATGTCTGCAATTTGAGTGAAAGGATGAGGGTACTGCTCAAACACCAAAGCTTTGGTCAGAGCCTAGGATGTAATGACACAAGACCCTTTGGGCAGAGATATATCACTCACAGCCACAGGATAGTGGTTAGGTACCTGGACTCTGAATGAAGACTGCCTAGATTCAAGTCCAGCTCTGCCACTTGTAAGTCGAATGACCTTGGACAAATTATCTCACGTCCCTGCGCCTCCCTTTCCTCATCTGAAAAAATGGCTGTGTCACAGCCTTGTTATAAGGATTGAATGGGTGGGTGCAGTGGCTTATACCTGTGATTCCAGCACTTTGGGAGGCTAAGGTAGGAGGATCACTTGAGGCCAGGAGTTTGAGATCAGCCTGGGCAACATAGTGAGATCCCGTCTCTACAAAAAAATGAAAAAATTGCCAGTCGTGGTGGCTCATGCCTGTAATCCCAGCACTTTGAGAGGCCGAGGAGGGTGGATCACTAGGTCAGGAGTTCGAGATCAGCCTGGCCAACATAGTGAAACCCCGTCTCTACCAAAAATACAAAAATTAGCCAGGTGTGGTGGCACGTGCCTGTAGTCCCAGCTACTCAGGAGGCTGAGGGAGGAGAATCGCTTGAACCCAGGAGGCAGTGAGCCAAGACCAAGCCATTGCACTCTAGCCTGGGTGACAGAGTGAGAGGCTCCATCTCAAAAACAACAACAACAACAACAAAAAAACAAAAAAAAAGACACTTAAGTGGGCATGGTGGAATGCACCTGTAGTCCCAGCTCCTTAGGAGGCCGAGGTGGGAGGATAACTTAGCCCAGGAGTTTGAGGCTGCAGTGAGCCACTGTATGCCAACCTGGGTGACATAGTGAAACCCTGTCTTAAAAGAAGAAGAAGAAAAAACAATGAGTTTGTATTTTAAAAGCACTTCAATGATGCCTGGCACTCTGGTGCCAGGGGCCAAAGGAAAAGTTAGTAATACCAACCACTTCTTGGAGACTTTGATATTTGGTTATCTTGGGTATTTCTGCATTGATTTTGCATTAATTTTTTCATTCATTTTTTGTTTTTAAACATACTGCATCCAAGTGTTATTTATCTTGATGACTGGGTTTGTGGTGCCCCCTTAAATTTTGCTCCCAAGGAGAACGTCTCACTTGCCTCTCCCTCATCCCGGTCCTGGCACCTAGGAAGCAACACATTAGTTTTCACTGGTCTGGAGGGAGCTCAGCATCATTATATGTATTTGAAGAAAAAGATGGATGTGTATATATTACCAATACTTATTCAGAATCCACAAAGCTCTGAGCACTGGGGATGGGGCTGTGTGATGGTTAACATTGAGTGTCAACTTGATCGGATCAAAGGATGCAAAGTATTGTTCCTGGGTGTGTCTGTGAGGTATTACCAAAGGAGATTAACATTTGAGTCAATGGACTGGGAGAGACAGACCCACCCTTAATCTGGGTGGACACCGTCTAATCAGCTGCCAGTATGGCCAGAATAAAAGCAGGCAGACGAACATGGAAGGACTTGACTTGCTGAGTCTTCCGGCCTCCATCTTTCTCCCATGCTGGATGCTTCCTGCACAACATCAGACTCAAAGTCTTCAGTTTTTGGACTCTTGGACTTACACCAGTGGTTTGCCAGGGGCTCTAGGACCTTTGGCCACAGACTGAAGGCTGCACTGTCTGCTTCCCCACTTTTGAGGTTTTGGGACTTGGACTGATCCACTATTGGCTTCCTTGCTCCCCAACTTGCAGACAGCCTATCGTGGGACTTGACCTTGTGATTGTGTGAGTCAGTTCTCCTTAATATACTCCCTTTCATATACACATACATCCTATTAGTTCTGTCCCTCTAGAGAACCCTGACTAATACAGGCTGGGAATGAGACATTCTCAACCATGGTCCTTGACCTCAAGGAGTTGACAGATCACTGATTATTGTTACCACTTATTGAGCATTTACTGTGTGCAAGACATGGCACTAGTGATCTTTTTATTAATCCTTATGGTGACCTTTCAAGAAAGAATCATTACATTCATTTTACAGACGAAGAAATTGGACTCAGAGCAATTAAACAACTTGCCAGAAGTCATGAAGTTATGAGCTGGGGTCAGGATGCGAACCCAGTCTCTCTGTCTGTCTGTCTGTCTGTCTGTCTCTCTCTCTCTCTAATCTATCTATCTATCTGTCTGTATATCTATCTATCTATCTATCTATCTATCTATCTATCTATCTATCTATCTATCTATCTATCTACCTACCTACGTAACTACCTACCTCAGGGTCTTTCTCTGTCACCCAGGCTGGGATTAAGTAGTGTGATTATAGCTCACTGCAGCCTCAACATCCTAGGCTCAAGCGATTCTCCTGCCTCAGCCTCCTGAGGAGCTGGGACTACAGGTGCACACAACCATGCCTGGCTAATTTTTTGATTTTTATTGTAGAGATGAGGGTCTCACTATATTGCCTAGCTGGCCTCAAACTCCTGTGGTAAAGTGATCCTCCCACCTCTGTGTCCCAAAATGTTGGGATTGCAGTTGTGGATCACCATGCCTAGCCCTGTGAACCCAATCTTTTAGACTTTCTACCATAGTATTTGGGTAAGTCAAGAGCTCTGTCCCCATCTTCTGCAAGAACATTTTGAATGCTGAAGTTATCAGATAGATTTTTCTGGGAGTTCCATTGCTGAGTTCCTCTGATTATTCATGTCTCAGGAAGCTGGAGTCTAGACGTGGTGGGGCCTGTGGGAGGTGGCCCTCCCTTTTTCAGAGTGGATCTGTGCAGCCATCTGCCATCACCCATTCCTGTGGGGGAAAAACACAGATTTTTCTGTGTTAAAAAATCTCTGAGACAAGGCTTTGGCAGGATCTGAACAGACTGGAGAAGCGACTCCAGGATTTTCTGGAAAAAGATGAGATGGGGGAAGGAGAGGACAAAGGAAAGGAGGAGAGAGTGGGAGGGAAAGAAGGAGGTAAGGGAGAAGAAAAATGAGCAGGAAGAGCCAGCAGACAGCCTCCCAGGTGGATGTCTTTGAAGGTAACTGAAATGCATAGTGGGGTTTTCCCAAAGGGTTTCTGTTAGCCATTCCCCACTCCCAGTAGGGAAACTGGCTTCCCTGATCAGGGAAGGGCAGTTCAGGGCAGTGGAGCAGGGGGTGGTGATAATGCCCACCTTGCAGACTAGTTGCAAAGTTACAGTGAGATTGAATATCTGAAGCATAGGGTTGGCACACAATAGGTATTCAATAAATGTTAGTTCAGTTCTCTCCTTTTTTATTTTTTATTTTTATTTATTTATTTTTTGAGATGGGGATTCTCACTCTTGTTGCCCAGGCTGGGGTGCAATGGCCTGATCTCGGCTCACTGCAACCTTCGCCTCCCAGGTTCAGGGGATTCTCCTGCTTCAGCCTCCCAAGTAGCTGGGATTACGGGCGCCTGCCACCATGCCCAGCTAATTTTTGTATTTTTAGTAGAGACTAGCATGTTGGCCAGGCTAGTCTCGAACTCCTGACCTCAGGTGATCCTCCCACTTCATCCTTCCAAAGTTCTGGGATAACAGGCATGAGCCACCGCGCCCAGCTAGTTATCACCTTTTTTAAAGACAGGGTCTTACTGTCTTGCCCAGGCTGGAGTACGGTGGCACAATCATAGTTCACCGCAGCCTCTGCCTCCTGGGCTCAAGTGAACCTCCTGCCTCAGCTTCCTGAGTAGCTAGGACTACAGGCACATACCACCACACCCCACTAATTAACAAATTAGCAGAGCATGGTGGCAGGTGCCTGAAATCCCAGGTACTCCAGAGGCTGAGGCAGGAGGATCGCTTGAACCCAGGAGGTGGAGGTTGCAATGAGCCGAGATCACGCCACTGCACTCCAGCCTGGGTGAATGAGCAAGACTCCATCTTGGAATAAAACGGAAGCAAAAGGTTCCTTCATTCTCCTTCCCTTATCCATTCACTCAACACATGCACAGTGAGCACCTATGTGTGCTAAGCACTGTCCAAGGTACTGGAGATAGAACACCAAACAAAACAGACAAAAGCCCCTGCCCTCGTGGAGCTGAGATTCTATTGGGGGAGGAAAAAGTAAAAAAGAAATAGATAATATAGGAACGTAGAGAGCCATGAAAGCTGAGGAGAAACAAAGAAAGCAGAGAAGGAGAATCAGGGGATGTTAGGGATATTAGTTTCCTAGTTTTCTTCTGCTATGACAAATTACAGCTTGAATCTAGGGGCTTTAAACAACCCATATGTGTTATCTTATAGTTCTGGAGGTCAGAACTCTAAAATGGATCAGCAGGGCTGTATTTCTTCAGGAGGCTCTAGGGGAGAAACCATTTCCTTGCCTTTTCTGGTTTCTAGAGGCTTCCTGCATTCCTTGGTTCATGGCCCTGCGTCATTCTGATCTACATCACACCTCAGTCTCTGACCCTCATGCCTCCCTTTTGTAAGAGCCTTTGTGATTAGATTGAGTCATATAGATAATCTAGAATAATCTCCTCATCTCAAAATCCTTACTTTAATCACATCTGCAACCTCCTTTTTACCATGTAAAGTAACATTCACAGGTTCTGGGTATTAGCATGTGGACATTTTTGGGGAAGGGGTAGTTGTGAATTATTCTGTCTACCACAGGGACAGAGATTTTAGACAAGGTGGCCAGGAAATAACTTATTTATTTATTTATTTTTAGAGACAGGGTCTCACTCTGTCACCCAGGCTGGAGTGCAGTGGTGCAATCATAGCTCACTGCATCCTTGAACTGTGGGCTCGAGTGAACTTCCCACCTCAACCTCCTGAGTAGCTGGGACTACAGGTATGTGCCATCACCCCCGGCTATTTTCTTTTTTTGTAGAGACAGGGTCTTGCTATGTTGCTCAGGCTGGTCTCAATCTCCTAAGCCCAAGTGATCCTCCTGCCTCAGCCTCCCAAAGTGTTGGGATTATAGGCACAAGCCACCACACTTGCCCAGAATAACTTATTGATGTGGTTTTTGAGTAGGGACCTGAAGGAAGTGATGGAGGAGACCATGTAGACACCTGGGGAGAGAGCTTTCTAGGCAGAGGAAACGTTAGTGCAAAGGCTCTGAGGAAAGAGTGCAATGAGTGTGTGTGTTTGAGGACCAGCAGGGAGGTCAGAAAGGTCACAGTAGGGAGATCCAGGGACAGAAAGATAGGAACTGAGGTCAAAGAGGTCCTGTGGGTAGGGGTATGGGAGAGGTCATGAAAGGCCTTATAGTTAATTTTGAGGAAAATGTCTTCCTCTGAATGAGATGGACAACCATGAGGGTTTCTCTAAGCACCTGTTCAATAACTGACTCTGAAAAAAAATCTGGGCCAGTCGCAGTGGCTCACGCCTGTAATCCCAGCACTTTTTGAGGCTGAGGCAGGTGGATCACTTGAGGCCAGGAGTTTGAGACCACCCTGGGCAACACAGGGAGACCCTGTCTCTGCAAAAAATAAAAACAAAAAATTAGCCTGATGTGGTGGCACACACCTGTAGTCCCAGCTATTGGGAGGCTGAGGTGGGAGGATTGCTTGTGCCCAGCAGTTTGAGGCTGCAGTGAGCTATGATGGTGCCACGCCAGCCTGGGTGACAGAACAAGACCTTGTGTTTCTAAAACAAACAAACAAACAAACAAACAAAATAACTAAAAGAGATAAGTGAAAGGAGAAGTGCAAAATGAGGTGTAAACATGTAAAAAGGTATAAGGAAATATGGAAGGGACATAGTTGACAAGAGACCAGAAAATGCATAGAATGGTCTTCAATGTGTGAAGGGAGAGGGCTAATATAATTATGTTTCAAAGAATTCAAACAAATCACTAAGACAAGTCCCTAAATCTGGGTAGAAAAACAAGCAAAGGGGTGTGAACAGTCAACTCACTAAAGAGAAAATGCAATTAGCTAAGCACATGGGAAAAGCCAGCTTAACTAGTAATCAAAGAAATGCAAATTAAAACAACCAACAGTTATATTTTCACCTCATAAAGATTCTGAAAATGAGAATCCTGGCTTTGGCCTTGGCGGAACGAAATAGGTGCAGGAACCCTGGCAGTGGGAATTGGAAATCTGATTCTTTTGGGAAACAGTTTGACACTGGGTAGCAAAACCTGAAACACGGGCATCCCCATTGGTCCAATAAATCAGTTTTTGGCAATCTAGCCCAAGGAAATAATTTTAAATCTGGAGAGAACCTTATGCATTGCTGCCAGACAGGAGGAACAACTAAACTGTGAACAATAGGTTAAATGAGCAATAGGTTAAATGGGCCACAATACTCATTCTTTTGATATTTTTGTCAATAATATGAATTAGGTGCCAGTTATGTGCCAGGCACTGTTCTAGGTGCCAGGAATACAGCAGTGAACAGAACATCTTGAACTCCTTGCCCTTCGAGGAGTTCCAATTCTTGTGAGGGAGCAGGAGAGCAAATAAGCACAGATATGAAGATGCTACATGATGGGGGACAAAGCAGGGCAATGTCATGGAGAGTGGAGGGGACTGCAGGGTGGACAACCACCTGAGTTTGCTGGGGACATTCAGTTTTAAGGCTGGGGCAGCCCTGGACAAACTGGGATGAGCTGGTCACACGAAGAGGGGCATCTTTGTGATGGGAGTGGTCGGGATGTGGCCCTCTGAGGAGGTAGGATTTGGGTAGGGACTCAATGCAATGAGGGAGTGAACGATGGGAATGCTGGCCGAGTAGGTTTCCAGGCAGACAGAACAATACCTGCAAAGGCCCGGAGGCAGGAGTGTTCCTGGGGCAATGTGAGGGACTTATAGAAGGCTGGAGTGTCTGGGGCACAGCATGAAGGAAGATGGTGGTAAGATGTAGATTTCAGAGAGGGAAACTCTTGATCCTTGCAGGGAAAGGAAGAAGGTTGGATTTTGTTTTAAATCCAGTGAAAGCCTGTGGAGGTTAAGCAGGGAAGCAGCGTGCTAAAATTTATGGTTTTAGAAAGACCACTCTGGCTGCTGTGTGGAGATGGTGATGCAGGACAGGTAAGCTCCAGAGTTGGGGCTTAGCCTGGGAGGGTTCTTGGCTTCACCCAGGAAATAATTCCAGGGTGAGTGGTGATGTTAAACACTTTTATTTTTTTGGGACAGAGTTTTTGCTCTTGTCGTCTGGGCTGGAGTGCAATGGCGCAATCTTGGCCCACTCCAACCTCTGCCTCCTGGGCTCAAGCGATTCTCCCGCTTCAGCCTCCAGAGTAGCTGGGATTACAGGCACCCACCACCATGCCCGGCTAATTTTTTTTATTTTTATTTTTAGTAGAGACAGGGTTTCACCATGTTGATCACGTTGGTCTTGAACTCCTGACCTCAGGTGATCCACCTGCCTCGGCCTCCCAAAGTGCTGGGATTACAGGTGTGCACCACCACAACCAGCCTAGACACTTTTATTGAAGTGGCAGTGCACAGCAGCAGCAGAGGGACTCCTCCTTGGGGAGCAGGGCTACCCCATAGGCAGTATGCCCAGAGTAGCAGCTCAGAGGCAGTTCTGCAGTCACATTTATACCCACTTTTAATGATATGCAAATAAAGAGGCGATTTATGCAGACATTTTTAGGAAAAAGGTGGTAACTTCCGGGTCGTCGGGTCATTGCCATGGAAAGGGGCAGTAACTTCTGGGTGTTGCCATGGTGATGGTAAACTGACACGCCACACTGGTGGGACTGTTGGAAAGCTGCTTCCACGCTGGCCCTCTGTATTTTTTATTTATTTATTTATTTTTGAGAGGAGTCTTGCTCTGTCATCCTCAGTGCAAGCTCCGCCTCCCAGGTTCACGCCAGTCTCCTGCCTCAGCCTCCCAAGTAGCTGGGACCACAGGCGCCCGCCTCCGTGCCTGGCTAATTTTTTGTATTTTTAGTGGAGACGGGGTTTCACCGTCTTAGGATGGTTTCGATCTCTTGACCTCGTGATCCGCCTGCCTCGGACTCCCAAAGTGCTGGGATTACAGGCATGAGCCACTGCGCCTGGCCCACCCTGGCCCTGTTTTATAGCTAGTCTTCAATTTGGTCTGGTGTCTGAGCCCCACCTCTGGAGTTGAGTCCCACCTCCTACCTCAAAGACATGCAGGAGGTAGATTGGTGGATGCAGGCTAGGGGGCAGCATAGAATCACGTGGACCCCTTAGGAGGCTGTTGTAATCTAAGGCAGTGGTTCTCGATTTTAACCATGCATGAGAATTTCACGCAGGCATTGTTAAACCCAGCCTCCTGCCCCTGAAGTCTGCGTCTGGAGTCTGCGTCTGGAGTCTGCGTCTGGAGTCTGCATCTCTGACTAGCTCCCAGGTGATGCCAGTGCTGCTGGTCCTGGACCACACTTTGAGTAGCCAAAAGCTAGGAGAGAGATAATGGGGACTTGCAGTAACGTGGTATCCCTGCCAAGGTTAAGAACAGCTCTTGTCTGGGATGCATTTTAAAGTGAAACTATCAATCTCATTTCAGTTCCCTTTTAATCTGCTTACACCAAGGAGAATAGCTCAGTTCGATACTAGTATGTCTCTAAGACTTTTCTTTATTTTAGCTAACAGAAAGCAGGCCTCAAAGCGTAGAGCGGGCTAGGTGCAGTGGCTCATGCCTGTAATCCCAGCACTTTGGGAGGCCGAGACAGGTGGATCACTTGAAGTCAGCAGTTCAAGACCAGCCTGGCCAATATGGAGAAACCCCGCGTCTACTAAAAAGACAAAAATTAGTTGATTGTGGTGGCACATGCCTGTAATCCCAGCTACTAGGGAGGCTGAGGCAGGAGAATTGCTTGAACCCGGGAGGCAGAGGTTTCAGTGAGCCGAGATCACACCACTGCATTCCAGCCTGCGTGACAGAGCAAGACTCCATCTCAAAAAAAAAAAAAAAAAAAAAAAGAATC
The DNA here is from genome assembly GCF_043159975.1 of Macaca nemestrina. Classification (NCBI taxonomy): domain Eukaryota; kingdom Metazoa; phylum Chordata; class Mammalia; order Primates; family Cercopithecidae; genus Macaca; species Macaca nemestrina. The sequence goes on along the minus strand of NC_092142.1, from coordinate 17,985,957 downwards.
CAATAGTATGATAGTGGGCATGAGCTACAAAGCTATTCACCCTGCTAGCAGCTTCATCTATGTGGGGCAGGCTGGGTGCATCCCCAGACTCCTAGTCAAGTGCTCTCTTTTATTGTTTATGGCCTTGTGTTGCTCCCCCAGTCCTGGGGGAGAGGCTGACTTTTCTGCAGGACTATAAGGAAGGAGCATCATAGACATATGTCCGGTTGTCAGTTACCTGTGTTTCCTTCTTGTGCTCTGGCCAGATGATGCACTTTCCTGATTGCCATGGAGACTACTAGGATCTAGGAATGAACATTGTGCCTGGCTTTGGGGGTTGAAAACTCGCCTTCATGGCTCTTGAGCTGCTTGCTTGAGCCCACTCCCACTCTATGGAGTGTACTTTTGTTTCAATAAATCTGTGCTTTCTTTTTTTTGTTGTTGTTTTGCTTTTTGTTTTTGTTTTTGTTTTTTTGTTTTTTGAGATGGAGTCTCACTCTGTCACCCAGGCTGGAGTGCAGTGGCGTGATCTTGGCTCACTGCAAGCTCCGCCTCCAGGGTTCATCATGCCATTCTCCTGCCTCAGCCTCCCAAGTAGCTGGGACTACAGGTGGCCACCACCATGCCTGGCTAATTTTTTTTTTTTTTTTTTTTGTATTTTTAGTAGTGATGGGGTTTCACTGTGTTAGCCAGGATGGTCTTGATCTCCTGACCTCGTGATCTGCCTGCCTCGGCTTTCCAAAGTGCTGGGATTACAGGCGTGAGCCACTGTACCCGGCAAATCTGTGCTTTCATTGCTTCACTCTTTCATTGCTTTGTATGTTTTGTCTGAGTCTTTGTTCAAACTGCCAAGAACCTGGACACCCTCTGCTGGTAACATATTTTGGCATGCCAGCCAGGAGACAGTAATGGGAAAGATTCCATCTATGCCACCTGATCCCCTGCTTGGCTGCATCCTCAACCTCTGGTATCAATTTGACCCTGATAATCTGAGGAGGAAATGCTTGATATTCTTTTGCAATAGTTTGTCCCCAGTATTGCTTGGAATCTGGAGTTTGCTGTTGAATGGGAAAGTGGGATGGTGTTGTATGTATCCAGGCTTTTGTGCTGCTGTTCTAAGCAGGGTCAGGCCTGGTTAGCATGTGATGCTCTCTTTTGGTGCTGTTTGACCCCGGTGTTCTTTGGAACTTAAAAATCAAACTGGCATGGAAACCGTTTTACCCCAAAATTTTGGTTCACAGCCTTCATTGAATTACCTGTTGGGGCAAAGAAAGTGTAACCACGTAAAACCCGCGAGCTTGTATTGCTATCTCATGGCTAGAGTTCCAAGGTAAAAGTGATTGGATCTTCGTTTGTGTGCGTGTATACATGTCTAGATATGTTTATTTATATGTAGACTTACTGTTATATGTTGTGTCTACCAAATTGGCTTATAAGTAAAAGTGCTCATACGTTAATAAGTCTAAGCAATTTTCAAGTTCACGTGACTTAATTAAATCTTTACAAAACTATCTGGCTTTAAAATTTTTAGTACAATACAAATAGAAATGTCTTCAGAATTGTCAACATACATTTTTGTCTGAGTTTTATGCTTGTCTTTGTTAGATATTTTGAGGTGTCAGTGTTTGGCATAGAAGGTTATAAGGCTATCAGGCTGGGCGCGGGTGGCTCACATTTGTAATCCCAGCACTTTGGGAGGCCGAGGTGGGCGGATCACCTGAGGTCAGGAGTTGGAGACCAGCCTGGCTAACATGGTGAAACCCCACCTCTACTAAAAATACAAAAATTAGCCGGGTGTGGTGGCACGTGCCTGTAATCCCAGCTATTCAGGAGCCTGAGGCAGGAGGATCACTTGAATCAGGGAGGTGGAGGTTGCAGCAAGCCAAGATTGCACCACTGCACTCCAGTGACTCACTCTGTGTCTAAAAAAAAAACAGTTATAAAGCCAAAACAACAAAAACAAAAAGCTCTCCCTTTTGCCTTTGGTTCACTCTTGGATCCAGATGGAAATCTCCAGCTGTTCTGGTGTTCTGGACCAAGAAGTTTGAGAAAGTAAGAAGCCATGGACCAGAAAGGTCTGAGGTAGTGGTTCAGAGTTCTGGCTTGTGGCCTCAGTTCCAATCCTGGTTCTATCCTTGCTTGGTGTGAGGCCTTAGGAAATCTCCTTGTGTCAGTCTGTGTCCTCTGAGAAGCAGACCTTGCTTTGAGACTTAATATGCAAGGATTTTTTTTTGAGATGGAGTCTCGCTCTGTCGCCCAGGCTGGAGTGCAGTGGTATGATCTCAGCTCACTGCAAGCTCCGCCTCCTGGGTTCACGACATTCTCCTGCCTCAGCCTCCTGAGTAGCTGGGACTACAGATGCCCGCCACCATGCCTGGCTAATTTTTTTGTATTTTTAGTAGAGATGGGGTTTCATTGTGTTAGCCAGAATGGTCTTGATCTCCTGACCTCGTGATTCACCCGCCTCAGCCTCACAAAGTGCTGGGATTACAGGTGTGAGCCACTGCACCCGGCCTAACATGCAAGGATTTTGTTAGGGGAAACCCTTGCGTGAAAGGAGTTAGACAGTGATGAAGCCTGACTCCAAGGGAAGAGAAGAGAGAAAGTTGGTGGAAGTGTCCATGCTGTGCAGTCTAAAGAAAATTGGGGTTTCCAAAGTCAGTTGTCAGAGAGCCTCTGTGTTTTCTAGGAATGAGCTGCCTTAGTTTCTCTGCTGCTGCACATTATTGATGGGTGAGATGGATTTTAAATCTAGCTGGGCCCTTGCTCTTTTATGTTCCCCATAGCTGGAGGTGGGTGGCAGGTGCATTCTCGTGGCAATGCATCACTTAATCTCTCACAGAATTGTTACTACAATCAAATGAGACAAGGCGTGTAAAGCACTTGGTATAAGATCTGGCGTACATACTCAACATATTTTAACTATTATGATTATCCAATTATTCTTTTGAAGCCAAGGAGAAAGTTTTCTTCTCCTTTTGTTATCAACCATTCCCTGTATCAGAGGCTGCTAATTCAGTCAGATTCCCTGTAAATGAGTCATGTGGGCCAAGTGTAGGACATTAGAGAGTGGTGGGGACTATGGTAAACTAGAGAGCGCATGCACCATCTAAAATGGTTTGGAAAATAAACACTGGATCCAACCAAAGCAAACACATCTGTGGGTTGAATTTGGTCTATGACTCTCCAGTTTAAAACCTCTTCCTTTATAAGCACAGTGTTGTTTAGAGTAATTTCTGATATTCAGGATTTAAGGGAGCCAAAAAGCCAATTTAATTAGAAAGAAAACACTGAGGTGAGAAGATTGTTTGAGGCCAAGAGTTTGAGACCAGCCTGGGTAACACAGCAAGACCCCATCTCTTTGGGAGGCCGAGGTGGGCGGATCACCTGAGGTCAGGAGTCTGAGACCAGCCTGACCAACTTGGAGAAACCCTGTCTCTACTAAAAATACAAAAATCAGCCAGGCATGGTGGCACGTGCCTGTAATTTCAGCTACTTGGGAGGCTGAGGCAGGAGAATTGCTTGAACCCGGGAGGTGGAGTTTGCAGTGAGTCGAGATTGCACCATTGCAGTCCAGCCTGGGCAATAAGAGTAAAACTCTGTCTCAAAAACAAACAAACAAACAAACAAACAAAAAAAATTAGCCAGGTGTGGTGGTTCATGCTTGTAGTCCCAGCTATTCGAGAGGCTGAGGCAGGAGTATCTCTTGAGCCCAGGAGTTCGAGACAGCAATAAGCTATGATTGTGCCACTGCACTCCAGCCTGGGTGACAAAGCAAGACCCTGCCCCCACCCCCCAAAAAAAGAAAATAAAAAATAAAATAAGGCTGGGTGCAATGGCTCACACCTGTAATCCCAGCACTTTGGGAGGCCGAGGTGGGCAGATCACTTGAGGTCAGGAGTTTAAGACAAGCCTGTCTAATGTGATGAAACCCCATCTCTATTAAAAATACGAACATTAGCTGGGCATGGTGGCGCATGCCTGTAGTCTCAGCTATTTAGCATGCTGAGGCAGGAGAATCACTTGAACCCAGGAGGTTGAGGTTGCAGTGAGTTGAACCTGTACCACTGTACTCCAGCTTGGGTGTGAGCTCAAAAAAAAAAAAAAAAAAAAAAAAAAAATCAGATTTTGGAGTCCATCTCAAAAAATAAAAAAAATAAAAAAACCCCAAAAAACCAAAACCACCCCAAAAACCCCAGTTAGGTTGATTTTCACCCCCCAAACCCATTAATAAATTTGTTGTGTATTTGACCAAATGGAGAGACCTGGCTTGTTGATTTTTGGTTTTGTGCACAGCTTCATTGTTGTCTTTTGTGAGAGGTTTTGAATGTGGACATCGGGATTGGATGGCATGGGTTGGGATCTTGGCTCTCCCACTTGCCAGCCATGAGATCTTGAGCAAATTATGAAATCTCGTGGTAACTCAGTTCTTCCATCTGTAAAATGGGGATAATAATGATTCTCCCTTCATGAAATTTCAATGAGGATTTAATATACAGAAGGAATTTAGGATAGTGTCTGGAACATAGTAAGGCTGAGTAAGTGTTGATGTTATTCTGGGGTTGAGAGAAGGAGCAAGAACAACCTTGGGTGGCTGGAGGCTCTCATGGCTTTTCTTCATCATTTTATTCCACTTAAGCCTAAAACAATATGATCGGTATAACACCCAGACAGGAATGAGTTTCTCTTATCCCGGTGATATAATCATATATAATAATGCCACTTACATAAGCTTCCTTAGCTCCTTGTTAAGGCCACCCACACTCTGCTCCACTTTACACTGTTCAGGAATGTTTCTCTCCACAGGGAAAAAGACACCCAGCTCTATGCTAATTACCACTTTAAAGCAGGGACCAAGAGGTGGGGGTGGGAGTGGGGGGTGGAGTAGGGAACCAGCAAAAGTGTCTTTGGCAGTGCTCTTGATTTGGGAGATTAAAGTCTTTAGTTTGGAAGCAGTGAGTCAGGCCTGGGGACCTCAGAGAAACCAGAGAAATCATGGAGCCAGAGGCAACCCATGGTGTCCCCCAGAGTAGGCAGGCCCAACCTACGCCTTAGGTGAAAAGCGTCTGTGAGCCAGCCCTCTGTAGACAAATGCTAATCTGCCATTTCTTTTATTGCTTATAAAAAGATAGTCTGAGACATGTTCTACATGTGATACAAGCTCATTGTGGAAAACGTAGAAAATAGATGGGAACAAAATGAAAGTGTAAAAGTCAGAACTCATGAGCGATGAATAGTCAAGCTAAAAGAAAAAAATATAAGCCGGGCGCGGTGGCTCACGCCTGTAATCCCAGCACTTTGGGAGGCCGAGGCGGGCGAATCACGAGGTCAGGAGATCGAGACCACGGTGAAACCCCGTCTCTACTAAAAATACAAAAAATTAGCCGGGCGCGGTGGCGGGCGCCTGTAGTCCCAGCTACTCGGGAGGCTGAGGCAGGAGAATGGCGTGAACCCGGGAGGCGGAGCTTGCAGTGAGCCGGAGATCGCGCCACTGCACTCCAGCCTGGGGGACAGAACGATATGAAGTCAGAACTCATTCAGCTGAAAGTGTCAGAAATCAATTGCAAACTGGTTTAGAGGATTCAAGAGAATATACTGGTCCACAGAACAAGGATGTCACAGAGGTTGATCAGGCATGGCTGTATCCAGGGCTCAAACACTATTAGCGGAATGCCATCTTGCTTGCTCTCTGTCTCTATTTCATCAATAGATCTTCTCCAGATGGTGGAAAAGGTAGACACTATCAATTCCAGATTCATCTCCATCAACTGAACAACCCTACTAGAAAGGAAGAGTCTCTTCCCAGTGTTCAGAAAGGAAAATCTCAGGGAGGGACTTGATTGGCTGAAGGTGTACCACATGTGCATCCTTGAACCAATCCCTGTGGTTGGGGATGAGGTGCTCTGATTGGCCAGATTAGTGAGCCAATGGCCCCGGGAGATGAAATCAAGGAATGGTCCATTTAAAATAGGTCCCCCACAGGAAGTGGTGATTCTGTTCCAAAAGAAAGAGGAGAAGGAAATAAATTGATGAAAACAACGGAAGTTGCTATATAAGAAGCAAATAACAACTGTAATCCCAGCACTTTGGGAGGCTAAGGTGGGTGGATCACCTGAGGTCGGGAGTTCAAGACCAGCCTGACCAACATGAAGAAACCCTGTCTCTACTAAAACAACAACAACAGCAACAACAACAACTATATATATGTGTGTTTATATATATACAGTTGTATATATGTGTATATATACACATGTGTGTGTGTGTATATATATAATTAGCTGGGTGTGGTGGCATGTCCCAGCTACTCGGGAGGCTGAGGCAGGAGGAGAATCACTTGAACCTGGGAGGCAGACGTTGCTGTGAGCCAAGATGGGGCCATTGCCCTCCAGCCCGGGCAACAAGAACAAAACTTCATCTAAAAAAAAAAAAAAAAAAAGGCCGGGCACGGTGGCTTACGTCTGTAATCCCAACACTTTGGGAGGCCGAGGTGAGTGGATCACGAGGTCAGGAGATCCAGACCATCCTGACTAACACGGTGAACCCCGTCTCTACCAAAAATACAAAAAATTAGCCAGGCGTGGTACCAGGTGCCTGTAATCCCAGCTACTTGGGAGGCTGAGGCAGGAGAATGGCGTGAACTTGGGAGGCGGAGCTTGCAGTGAGCCGAGATCGCGCCACTGCACTCCAGCCTGGGGGACAGAGTGACACTCCGTCTCAAAAAAAGGAAAAAAAAAAAAAAAAAAAAGGCAAATAACAAGTTTCCAATACTTGTACCATCTAGAAATAATGACTGTTGACTTCTTAATGTAAATCCTCCCAGAATTCCCCTCTGCTTATTTAGCTATAATTATATAGGCATATACTAGATACATAGAACATTGAGATATCCTATGCAAACTTTTGTAAGCTGATTTTGATTGCCTTGTTTAAAAATATCATTTAGATATTTTGAAGTGTAAGTGGCATATCTTCTGGGTAGAAGAAATAAAGAATATAGACGAACAACAATAAAAATAACTTTTTTTAAATAAATTTTTTTTTTTTTGGAGACAGAGTCACTCTTTCACCCAGGCTGGGGTACAGCAGCATGATCTTGGCTCATTGCAACCTCCACCTCCTGGGTTCCAGCGATTTTCATGCCTCAGTCTCCAGAGTAGCTGGGATTACAAGTGCATGCAACCACGCCCAGTTAATTTCTGTATTTTTAGTAGAGACGGGGTTTCTCCATGTTGTCCAGGCTGGGCTTGAACTCCTGGTCTCAAGCAATCTGCCTGCCTCGGCCTCCCAAAGTACTGGGATTACAGATGTGAGCCACCACAACCGCCTTAAAATAACTTTTATAATTGGCTGGGGTTAATAGTAAGACTTTTAAGAAGTTAGATTAAGGGCAGGGTTGAGATAGAGGAAGAATAATTCATCAGATCTCCTCTTATGATACCCTGTAGTCCCTCTTTGCAGTGCTTTGCACATTTGTAATTTTACATTAATTACTTGAAGTGGCTTATTTAAAATAATTTTATTCTCTAGTGTTGCTTTCCTTAAAAGAAAGAAGAAAAAAAAAACTGAGAAAAGAACAGTGACCTAAAATAATTTTATTCTGAACTATTTCAGGCACATAAAAAACTATAAAGACCAGTACAGTGAATAACCATTTACCCATCACTCAGTTAAAAAAAAAATATAACAAAGACAATCAAGTCCTTCTGTGGACCCCTCTTAATCTCATGCTCCTTTCTTTCTCCCTCCCTTCCCAGTGGGACCTTTATCCTGCAGTTGTGTCTTATATTTCATGCCTATTTTGTATTCTTATTGAATATATGTTATCCATTATCAACATGTAACATTATGTTGCATATTTTAACACTTTAAAGAGACTACCACTGTATGTATTGTTCTCATGATTTGCTTTTTGGTTAATTGTTATGATTTTGCAATTTATTTTTATTTTTATTTATTTATTTATTTTTTGAGACAGTTTTACTCTTATTGCCCAGGCTGGAGTGCAATGGCGCGATCTTGGCTCACTGCAACCTTTGCCTCCCGGGTTCAAGTGATTTTCCTGCCTCAGCCTCCTGAGTAGTTGGGATTATAGGCATGTTCCACCACACCTAGCTAATTTTGTATTTTTGATAGAGATGGGGTTTCTCCATATTGATTAGGCTGGTCTCGAACTCCCGACCTCAGGTGATCTGCCCTGGTCTGGCCTCCCAAAGTGCTGGGATTACAGGTGTGAGCCACCGGGCCTGGCCGATTTTGCAAATTATTAGTGTTGTATTTCATTTATTTTCTACTACTGTTAGTGTTAATCTGTTAATATTAGCATTCCACTGTAGAACTCAATCATAATTAATCTATCTATTCTCCAGCAGATGGACATTTAGGTTCTTTTCTTTTCTTTTCTTTTCCTTTCCTTTCTTTCTCTCTCTCTTTCTCTTCTCTCTTTCTCTCCTTCTCTCTTTCTTTCTTTCTCTTGAGGTGGAGTCTCGCTCTTTTGCCTGACTGGAGTGCAATGGTGCCATCTTGGCTCACTGCAAACTCCACCTCCTGGGTTCAAATGATTCTTGTGCCTCAGCCTCCCGAATAGCTGTGACTACAGTGGCCACCACCACACTTGACCAAGTTTTGTATATTTAGTAGAGACGGGGTTTTGCCATGCTGGCCAGGGTGGTCTTGAATTCCTGACCTCTGGTAATCCACCCGCCTTGGCCTCCCAAAGTGCTGAGATTACAGGCATGAGCCACTGAGGCTGGTCGTCTTTCTTTTCTTCTCTTTTCTTTCCTTTCCTTTCCTTCCCTTCCTTTTCTTTTTTCTTTTCTTTTTCTTTTCTTTTCTTTTCTCCCCTTCCCTTCCCTTCCCTCCCCTTTCCTCCTCTCCCTTCCATCTCACCCTCCTGTCCTTCCTTCCTTCCTTCCTTCCTTCCTTCCTTCCTTCCTTCCTTCCTTCCTTCCTTCCTTCCTTCCTTCCTTTCCTCCCTCCCTCCCTCCCTCCCTCTGTCCCTTTCTTTCTCTTTCTCTCTCTTTTTCTTTTTTTTCTTCTTTCTTCTTTTTTTGGAGACAGCGTCTTACTTTGTCACCCAAGCTGGAGTGCAGTGGTTTGATCATGGCTCACTGCAGCCTCGATCCCCCAGGCTCAAGTGATCTTCCCACCCCGGCCTTCCTGAGTAGCTGGGATTATAAAAGGCTTGCACCACTATGCCTGGCTAATATTTGTGTTTTTTGTAGAGATGGGGTTTCACCATATTGTTCAGGCTGGGCTCCAACTCCTGAGCTCAAGCAATCCATCCACCCTGGCCTCCCAAACTGCTGGGATTACAGGCCTGAGCCACCGCACCTGACCTGTTTCTATTTTTTTTTTACAAACAGTGCTGTAGTAAATACTCCTGTACAGGCCGGGCGCAGTAGCTCACGCCTGTAATCCCAGCACTTTGGGAGGCCGAGGTGGGTAGATCACCTGAGGTTAGTAGTTTGAGACCAGCCTGACCAACATGGAGAAACCCCATCTCTACTAAAAATACAAAATTAGCTGGGTGTGGTGGCACATGTCTGTAATCCCAGCTACTTGGGAGACTGAGGCAGGAGAATCACTTGAACCTGGGAGGCGGAGGTTGCGGTAAGCTAAGATCACACCACTGCACTCCAGCCTGGGCAACAAGAGCAAAACTCCGTCTCAAATATGTATATATGTTCCTGTACGTTTCTCCTTGTGCAAGCTGATAGAGCTTCTTCTGGTCTAGCGTATGTACCTAGGAGTGGAATTGCTGGGCTGTAGGGGTTATCCATCTTCGACTTTACTCAATTTCACCAAATTGCTCTGCAGAACAGTTGTACCAATTTACAGTCTTGCCTGCAGTACGTGAGAATTTCAGTTTCTCCAACATTTGGTTTTGTCAGACTTTTTATCTTTGCCAGTTTGATGTGTGTGAAATGCAGTCCGCTGGCACCCGGTGTTCAGTCCTGCAGAGCTGGATGCATATGTCTTGTTCACCATGGTTCCCCCAGCACTTTGCACAGCACCTGAAATATAGTAGGTACTCCATATTTTTTGACTGACTAATTGAGCAGCAGTTTTCTGGCTCCTCTCATGTAAAAATCCATTACGGTTTGTTGGAGAAGCCGCTTGTTCTCCAGGGAGTCCTGTTTTCATCTCACTCTTCCCAATTCAAAACCAGGAAACCAGGCCAGGCGCAGTGGCTCACTCCTGTAATCTCAGCACTTTGGGAGGCCAAGGCAGGTGGATCATGAGGTCAGGAGTTCAAGACCAGCCTGACCAACATGGTGAAGCCCCATCTCTACTAAAACTACAAAAAAATTAGCCAGGTGTGGTGGCACGCGCCTGTAATTCTAGCTACTCACGAGGCAGAGACAGGAGACTCACTTGAACCTGGGAGGCAGAGGTTGCTGTGAGCCGAGATCGTGCCACTGCACTGCAGCCTGGGTGACAGAGCAAGACTCCATCTCAAACAAATAAACAAACAAACAAACCAGGAAACCACTCAGGAACTAAGCAGAGAAAACAGCTTTTGATTGCCCTGTTTGCCTTTTTGTTAGAACTACAGTTCTGAAAACTTTCTGATGCCTCAGAACCACGTGGAGGGCTTGTTAAAATGCAGGTCACTGGGATCCATTCCCCCAGAATTTCTTTTCTTTTTTTTTTTTTTTTTGAGACGGCATGTTACTCTGTCGCCCAGGCTGGAGAGCAGTGGTGCGATCTCGGCTCTGCCTCCCAGTTCCACGCCATTCTCCTGCCTCAGCCTCCCTAGTAGCTGGGACTATAGGCATGTGCCACCATGCCTAGCTGATTTTTGTATTTTCTGTAGAGATGAGTCTTTCTATGTTGCCCAGGCTGGTCTTGAACTCCCGGGCTCAAGCAATAATCCACCTGCCTTGGCCTCTCAAAGTGTTGGGATTACAGGTGTGAGCCACCATATCCAAAATAAGATTTGCATGTCTAATAAGTTCCTGGGTGATGCTGATGCTGGTGCTGCTGGTCTGAGAACGACACTTTGAGAACCACTGGATCTGAGGAACATTCAATTCAGACATTTTAGATATGATCAATGTGGAGTGCCCTTAAAGAGACTGAATGCAAAACTTGAAAAGCCACTCCCAAAGTGGAGAGTGGAAGGAAGAATATAACATCTAACTCCACTTAGCTGGAGTAGGAAAAGGAGAAGTCTGGAATATTTAAGACAGTTGGCGGCATTTATGGAGACTGATATAATTCAGTAAGAATATATTGGGCACCAGCTGGGTTACTTCCTTCCTTCTTTTCTTTTCTTTCTTTTTCCCTTCCCTTCCCTTCCTTCCTTTCCATCCTTCTCCCCTCCCCTCCCCTTCCCTCCCCTTCCCCTCCCCCCTTCCCTTCCATTCCTTTGTTTTTGAACAGAGTCTCTCTCTCTCTGTCACTCAGGCTGGAATGCAGTAGTGCAATCTCAGCTCATTGCAACCTCTTCCTACCGGGTTCAGGTGATTCTCGCGCCTCAGCCTTCCGAGTAGCTGAGACTACTGGTGTGTGCCACCACACCTAGTTAATTTAAATTTTAATTTTTTGTATTTTTAGTATAGACGGGGTTTTGTCATGTTGGCCAGGCTGGTCTCAAACTCTTGGCATCAAGCAATTCACCTGCCTTGGCCTCCCAAAGTGCTGGGACTACAGGTGTGAGCCATTGTGTCTGGCCCTGACTGAGTTTTTTCCATCTACTCACAAGTCTTCTACATGCTTTCAAGCCAGGATCTTTTTTTTCCATTCATACTTACTCCTGAGAGCACCCCAATCTCCTCTTCTTCCTTTACCTCCTCCCCTCCCCCCTACCTCCCCTCCCCCTCCCCCTCCCCACCTCCCCCTCCCCCTCCCCATCTTACCCACTTCTCCTTCTCCTCCTTCTCCTCCTCCTCCTCCTCCTCCTTCTTCTTCTTCCTCTTCCTCCTCTTCTTCTTCTTCCTCTTCTGCTCCTCCTCCTCCTTCTTCTTCTTCTATGAATTAAATTCAAATGTGGTCTTGGCCATGTGTTGAAACTATAATAAAGATAACTGGCATTTATCGAGGGCTTGGTTACCAAATGCTTTTGTCAGTATTATCTCACTTTATCCTCCCTCAGACTCCAGGAGATAGGTACCATTGTTATATCCATTGTGTGGATGAAGTTTAGAGATTACACAACAGGTAAATAGCAAAGCTGGGGCTGCAACCCAGGTCACCCCAATTCCAGTGTCTTGTTCTTTACTATACACCATTCATATGTGATTCTTAGCTTCCTTATTCATTAATTCACCAAATGTTTTCTGAGCACCTCCTAGGTGCTAGGCCCTTTGCGGCTGATATGCGCAAATGAGATTGACAAAATCCCTGGTAGCATGACAATATGTGTTGGCCCTGTGTCCCCACCCGAATCTTATCTTAAATTGGAATCCCCATAATCCCTATGTATGGAGGGAGGGACCAAGTGGAGGTCATTGAATCATGGGGGCAGTTTCCCCCATGCTGTTCTCGTGATACTGATTGAGTGCTCGTGAAATATGATGATTTTATAGGGCAGTTTCCCTGCTCCTGCTCACTCTCTCTGGCCTGCCACCATGTAAGATGTGCCTATTTCCCCTTCCCCCATGACTGTAAGTTTCCTGAGGCATCCCCAGCCATGCAGAACTGTGAGTCAATTAAACCTCTTTCCTTTATAAATTACCCAGTCTTGAGGCTTTCTTTCCTTTTTTTTTTTTTGTGAGACAGAGTCTTGCTCTGTTGCCCATATTGGAGTGCAGTGGCATGGTCTCAGCTCAGTGCAACCTCTGCCTTCCAGGTTCAAGCAATTCTCCTGCCTCAGCCTCCCAAATAGCTGGTATTACAGGCATGTGCCACCAGGCCTGGCTAATTTTTCTGTATTTTTAGTAAAGAGGGGTTTTTGCTATGTTGGCCAGTCTGGTGCTGGATTACTCCTGTAATCCCAGCACTTTGGGAGGCTTGAGGCAAGTGGATCACTTGAATATTTCTTTATAGCAGTGTGAGTCATCTCCTATTACTGTTTTTTTTTTGTTTTTTTGTTTTTTTTTCCCCCAAAAAGATGGGGTCTTGCTATCACCCAGGTTGGAGTGCAGTGGCTTGATCATAGCTCACTGCAGTCTTGACCTCCCAGGCTCAAGCATTCTCCACCTCAACCTCCCAAGTATCTGGGACAACAAGTGTGTGCAATCATACCCGGCTAATTATTTATTTATTTTTTTGTACAGATGAGGTCTTGCTGTGTTGCCCAGGCTGGTGTGGAACTCCTGGTCTCAAGCAATTCTCTCACCTCAGCCTCCCAAAGTGCTGAGATTACAGGCATGAGCCATTGCGCCTGGCCACAATCTCCTATTACTCTCATCTATAGGAGGAAGTGATACTATCCCTCTTTGAGAGTAGCTGTGAGGGTTAGGGAAATGTGTGCTTGATACCCAGTAGATGCTCAATAAGTATCATACTAGGTATATAGTAGGTGCTCAGTAAGTGTTGTGCTTGGTATACAGTAGGTGCTCAATAAGTGTTGACTCCTGATTTCCTTCACTCTAGGAGCTGGTAACTCTCTATTTGCATAGGTGGGAGAGAATGAAACCAATTCCAAGAGACTATGATATTCTCCTAGTAAAAGGCATTGCACCATCTTTAACATTTGTGCCTTTAACATTTGTGCAGCCACCCTCTATTAGCTCATCTGAGCAAATGCTCATTTGCCTGGTCTCTGGGGATAAGACTTAGGCCCTTGTTTTCATTTGCTTCCTCACCCTCTCCCCATCTCCCTATTCTAGTCAGTATCACAGAATATACAACATCTTGACAAACCAAAGGTGCTGGGCAATGCTTTAGGAAACAGCGTGCAATTTAGAGAGAAGAACAATGAAGAAATATCGGCTCTAGGCAGCTTGTGTGATGGAGAATAGAAGAAGATAAGAGAAATGTGCAGCTTAGGAGGGTGAGTTCGCATAGGTAATGAGAGAAAATCAGGAGCCAATGTCTACTTAGAGGTATTTTCCTTCAAGCATCTTGAGCTTTTGAAGAACCTGGATAGGAGAAATCTACATTTTAGGAATGTATGCTGCTATTTATGTAATTTCCATCTTTGAAGGTTTCAACTCCATCTTTGCTGTCTGTGTGCTAGTTATTTCTTTTTCAGGCTCAGTTTTAATAATTTCCTTTTTTTCTTCTTTTCTCCCAGGAAGAGGGTTTAACTCTGCAACATAATCAATGCACAGAAACCCAAATTGGAAATCTCTTTCACTACAGACAAGATAGTTCAGAAGTGAAAAGTCATAGCAAAATTGGGCATTTCTTTCCATAGACTTAACAGAAGCAACACCTGGATTCCAGTAGCTGAACTGGTGTAACTAGCATTCGAATGTCTCCATCCAGGTGCCACTTTGTGGTGGATGAAGAGCTCAGGTTTTGTTCCTCATCAGCCTTGTGACCTTGGGCAAAGTCCCTGACCTATCAGAGCCTCAATTTTCCTATCTGTGGAAAGATGACCATGAAAAAATATGCACTGTGGGGTGGTTTTGGTGGGGAGAATTAAATTAGATATAATTTAGAAATTCTTAGCATCATATTTGTATCATATATATGTTTATATATGTTAATATATAACACATAATGGTATATACGAAACTCATCTATATGAACATCACATAGCATATCATATTATATATACACACTATATGGTGTATATGACATATACTATATAATATATGATATGGTTTGGCTTTGTCCCCACCCAAATCTTATCTTGGATTGTAACTCCCACAATTCCCACATGTTGTGGGAGGAACCTAGTGGGAGGTAATTGAATCCTGGGGTTGGTCTTTCCTGTGCTGTTCTCGTGATAGTGAATACGTCTTACGAGATCTGACGGTTATATAATGGAGAATTTCCCTGTACAAGCTCTCTTCTCCTGTCCGCTGCCATGTGAGACATGCCTTTCATCTTCTGCCATGCTTGTGAGGCCTCCCCAGCCATGGTTCCACGTGACTGGGGAGTAATAAACCTCTTTCTTTTGTAAATTGCCCAATCTCAGGTATGTCTTTATCAGCAGCATGAAAACAGACTAATGCAATATATTTTATATATATATGATATCGTATCTATCTAATATAGTATAGTATACTAAGTATTAAATATTTTATAATAAATATAATGCATACTATAGCATATAAACATTATATAGTACAATGATATATGCTCTAACGTATGTACTATGTAGCATAATGGCACATATACATATTATACCTGTTTGTATTTTATAGTGTACATAACATATACTATATATCACATAGTATTCTATAGTATATGAGATATACATATCATATAACAAACATATAACAAACATATAACATATCATATAACAAACATATAACATATCATATAACAAACACTACACTCAATGCACTCTGCTCATGCACACTGGTGACAGTTCAGCTTTCAAACACACTACACTCAATATATATATACTATATACACTATATATATATATGATATATATATATACTAATATACTATATATACTATATACACTATAGTGTATAATATATATACTATATACACTATATATAATATAGTATACTATGTAATATATGCTATATATACAAGCAACTTTCCTCTAGACTATATCTTATATTATATGCTATATAATGTACCAATATAATATAGTAGAGATGAAAGTTTCTTGTGAATTGAAAAGCCATGATTAATAGATGTTATTATTCATATAGAGATATAGATGACTGATAAGGTTTACGGTATGACCCTGACTCTCTTTTTTCCTTTTCTTTTTTTTTTTTTGAGATGGAGTCTCGCTCTGTCGCCCAGGCTAGAGTGCAGTGGCGCTATCTCGGCTCACTTCAAGCTCTGCCTCCCGGCTTCACGCCACTCTCCTGCCTCAGCCTCCTGAGTAGCTGGGACTACAGGCGCCCACCACCACGCCCGGCTAAGTTTTTATATTTTTAGTAGAGATGGGGTTTCACCATGTTAGCCAGGATGGTCTCGATCTCCTGACCTCGTGATCTGCCCACCTCGGCCTCCCAAAGTGCTGGGATTACAGGTGTGAGCCACCGCACCCGGCCTTATGGTATGACCCTGACTCTCTTTTTTTCTATCATCTGCTTGATTCACTACCTGACTCCTAATTTTTCTTCTTTTTTTTTGAGATGGAGTCTCATTCTGTTGCCCAGGCTGGAGTGCAGTGGCACATTTTCAGCTCACTGCAAGCTCTGCCTCCCGGGTTCACGCCATTCTCCTGCCTCAGCCTCCCGAGTAGCTGGGACTACAGGCACCCGCCACCATGCCCAGCTAATTTTTTGTATTTTTAGTAGAGACGGGGTTTCACTGTGTTAGCCAGGATGGTCTTGATCTTCTGACATTGTGATCCAGCTGCCTCAGCCTCCCAAAGTGCTGGGATTTGAGATGGAGTCTCACTTTGTCACCCAGGCAGTGGTGTGATCTCGGCTCATTGCAACCTCTACCTCCCATGTTCAAGCAATTCTCCTGCCTCAGCCTCCCAAGTAGCTGGGATTACAGGCGTGTGCCACCATGCTCGGCTAATTTTTGTAATTTTAGTAGAGACGGGTTTTCGCCATGTTGGCCAGGCTGGTCTTGAACTCCTCAACTCAACTGATTCACCTGACTCAGTCTCCCAAAATACTGGGATTACAGGCGTGAGCCACCATGACTGGCCCTGACTCTTAATATTTTATTTTACTATTTTTTCCTCAACTACTAAACCTCTTTCCTCAACTACTTCTTGTTGCCTTCGACATTCAGTTAGTGGGCCATCATCCTCTCAGGACGCCCCCCAAGGGCTGGGAGTCACCATTGGCACATTGAAACTCTTTTCCTCCTTCCTGCTGTACACTCACCCTGCATCTAACGGTTTCGCTGCCTCTACTGATACTGGCTTTAAAGCATGGCCTGGATACATCCACTCTTCTCCCAGCCCCATCACCCCAAGCCAGCTGCCCCCACCGGCCTACACAACTCCAATAGTCTCTTAACTGCTCTCCCTGCTTCCTCCTTCACCTCTTTATAATCTACTCTTCACATAGTAGCCTGGGTGATCCTTATTTTTTTATTTTTATTTTTTTGAGACAAGATCTCACTGTCATCCAGGCTGGAGTGCAGTGGCAGAATCACGGCTCACTGTAGCCTCAACTTTTCTGGGCTCAGATGATTCTCCCACCTCAGCTTCCTGAGTAGCTGGGACCACAGCTAATTTTTGTGTATATATATATTTTTTACTTTATTATTATTATTATGATTATTGTGGAGACAGGGTTTTGCCATGTTGGTCAGGCTGATCTTGAACTCCTGAGCTCAAACAATTCTCCTGCCTTGGCCTCCCAAAGTGCTGGGATCACAGGTATGTGCCACTGTGCCTGACCAATCTTTAAAGGGAGTAAATCGGATCGTGTTACTTGGCTGAAAACTCTTCATTGGTTTTTCCAACACATTTAGCATAAAATCCAAACTCCTTACTGTAAATTTCTCCTGAAATTTACCTTTGCCTGGTATCACTTCCCTGCTCTGCTTTGCTCACTCTGCTCATGCACACTGGTGACAGTTCGGCTTTCAAACACACCACACTCAGTCCCACCTTGTGGCCTTTGCACTTGCTGTTTCCTTGCCCTGGAATGTCTTTCCTCCAAGATATGTGCATGGCCCTCTTGTTCACTCCATTCAGGACTCTCTGCAAATGTTGCTTTATCTGGGGAGACATTCCAGATCATCCTATCAAAAATAACACCTCCCATCACCTCTGTCTTCTTAATGTATCTTGCCATACATAGACACTTAGCATTGACCGTAGATTCTCTGTATGTGTATGTGTGTGTGTGTGTGTGTGTGTGTGTGTGTGTATACACATATATATATATTTAGCATTTTTACATTCTCTGAAAGGCCCCAGAGCACTTAGTGTATGGCACAAAATAGGTAAATAATGGTAATAATTGTTACTATTCATTTTGTTATTATAGACAGTGCTGTGTGAGTTTTAAATCCTTTCATGAGAAAAGGTTTTTTTAAGGCTGGGCAAGGTGGCTCACACCTGTAATCCCAGCACTTTGGGAGGCTGAGGCAGGTGGATCACCTGAGGTCAGGGATTTGAGACCAGCCTGGCCAATATGGTGAAAACCCATCTCTACTAAAAACACAAAAATTAGCTGGGGGTGGTAGCGTGAGCCTGTAATCTCAGCTACTTGGGAGGCTGAGGTGGGAGGATTGTTTGAACCAGGGAGTCAAAGGTTGCAGTGAGCCGAGATCACACCATTGCACTCCAGCCTGGGTAACAGAACAAGACTTTGCACCCCCCACCCCTGCCAGAAAAAAAGCAATAATAATTTTTTTTTTTTTTTTGAGACAAAGTCTCTCTCTGTCACCCAGGCTAGAGTGCAATGGCGTGATCTTGGTTCACTGCAACCTCCGCCTCCCGGATTTAAACAATTCCTCTGTCTCAGCCTCCTGAGTAGCTGGGATTATAGGCATGTGCCACCACACCTGGCTGATTTTTGCATTTTTAGTAGAGATGGGGTTTCACCATGTTGGTCAGGCTGGTCTCAAACTCCTGACCTCATGATCCACCCCACCTTGGCCTGCCAAAGTGCTGGGATTATAGGCATGAGCCACCCAGCCCCGACCCTGCTTTTTTTTTTTTTTTTTGTAGAACTGTGGTCTTACTATATTGCCTAGGCTGGACTCAAACTCCTGGCTTCAAGCAATCCTCCTGCCTCGGCCTCTCAAAGTCCTGGGATTATAGGTGTGAGCTACGATGCATGACCAATAAAAGGTTTTGATACTCAGAAATTCGATACCTACCATTTATGGAGCAAAACTATGTGCCCAGCAGGTGCTAAGTGTTTTTTTTTTTTTTTCCAACTCTGTCTCATTTAACTCTCACGATCACAGAATGCCTTGAAGTTTGTATTATTTCAGGAGAGGAAGTGAACTCAGAATCAGCTTTATTAATATTGGTAATAATAGTAGTGTTATTAAATGAATGAATGAAAGCACAACATGAGACCGATTCTAAAGTGATTAGAAGACTTTAAGCGCTCAGCTCTGGGATTGAACGGTGGAGGGGCAGGCAGTTTGGAAGGGGAGGCATCCCTTGTGTACTCCCAGAAGTGTCCTGATCCAGGGTCAACCTCGGAGGCACCAAGATTTGTTTTATTAGAGAAGGCAGCCATTCCTCACCCCACACTACCCACAGATCCAAGGCCTGAGGAATCTGAGAAATGGCTCCCCTAGTCCATAGGCTCAATCTGTTTCCACTGGGAGACAAGCAGCCTGGACATATGGGTTCTGCACCTTTCACTGCGTAGGTGATAAACCTTGAGCCAAATCAGAATTATTGGTCTTGTGTTCTGTCGTACGGGACCTCAGCACTGTGAAGCGCGCTCACACCCACATGCCCTTTTATTTATGGCTTTTATTGAGTTTTCTATGAAGTCATAAATTGACCAACCCTCCGGCTGGTTCCAGCCCTCATCAGGAAGCTATCATCGAAGTGAATCACCTTCTCACTGGCCACATGTTCCCTGAAGGTTCATTGCAAAGGCTGAGACTTTTTCTGGGACTTGCTTATAGAATCTGTCGGCCCTAGCTTAGAACTGTCTAGTCAAGGTTTTGTTTTTGTTTTTGTTTTTGTTGTTAAGAAAGAAACGTGAAATACAAAGTGGAAAGGTAATGTGTTTGTTTGGTCAGGGCCTCTCATCTCTGTACAGTATTCTGGAAATGCCTCAATTTCTGGAGCTGTGGATTGGACGAAGTTGACCTACTCTTATTCTGGCCTAGAAAAAGTCTGAGTAATTCTTGCATCAGGGAGGCCAGGCATGTTGGCTCACGCCTGTAATCCAGCACTTTGGGAGGCTGAGGCAGGCGGATCACCTGAGGTCAGGAGCTCAAGACCAGCCTGGCCAACATAGTGAAACCCCATCTCTGCTAAAAATACAAAATATTAACTACGTGTGGTGGCAGATGCCTGTAATGCCGGCTGCTTGGGAGGCTGAGGCAAGAGAATCGCTTGAACCTGGGAGGTAGAGGTTGCAGTGAGCCAAGATCATGCCACTGCACTCCAGCCTGGGTGAAAGAGCAAGACTTAATCTCAAAAAAAGAAAAAAATTCTTGCACTAGGGATGTGGGGACAAGGCAGAGAACAACATATTCCTAAGGAAATATGGGAACCAGCAACTTAAATAGAAACAAGGGTTGGACCTTGGACATGGGAGGGACTTGGATGGAAATGATTTCCCTAAAAGCATGGGGTGCTGGAGAGTCCCTAAGAACTCCTCAGACACCTGTCAAGCCCTGCGCTGGGTACACAACCTGCATTATGTCACCCACTCTTCAACAGGCCCCTGGTTCATCTCCATTTTGCAGATGGAGAAATTGAGGTTCACAGAGGTTATGCCATGATATAAATTGCTCAGATCACATGGCTACTAAGTGGTAGAGCCAAATTCTGAACGCAGATTCTTCTTTAATTTATTAAAACGCACCCCTTTGGATGTACATGTCAATGATTTTTAGTAAATTTATTTAGTTTCATTTCATTTAATTAATTTATTTATTTGAGACGGAGTTTTGCTCTGTCGCCCAGGCTGGACAAAAGTGGTGCAATCTTGGCTCCCTGCAACCTCCGCCTCCTGGGTTCAGGTGATTCTCATGCTTCAGCCTCCCAAGTAGCTGGGACTATAGGCACATGCCACCTTGTCTGGCTAATGTTTGTATTTTTAGTAGAGATGGGGTTTTACCATGTTGGCTAGGCTGGTCTCAGACTCCTGACCTCAGGTAAGCCACCCCCCTTGGCCCCCCAAAGTGCTGGGGTAATAGGCGTGAGTCACTTATTTTATTTTATTTTATTTTTTTGAGATGGAGTTTCACTCTTGTTGCCCAGGCTGGAGTGCAATGGCATGATCTTAGCACACTGCAACCTCCGCCTCCCAGGTTCAAGTGATTCTCCTGCCTCAACCTCCCAAGTAGCTGGGATTACAGGCACGCACCACCACGCCTGGCTAATTTTTGTGTTTTTAGTAGGGACGGGGTTTCTCCACGTTGGTCAGGCTGGTCTTGAACTCCCAACCTCAGGTGATCCACCAGCCTCGGCTTCCCAAAGTGCTGGGATTACAGGCGTGAGCCACCGCGCCTGGCCCAGTTATTTTATTTTGTAAAGAGACAGGGTCTTGCTCTGTTGGCCAGGCTGGAGGACAGTGGCATAATCATAGTGCACTGTAGTCTTGAACTCCTGGGCTTAGGCGATCCTCCTACCTCAGCCTCCTGAGTGGGTAAGACTACAGACATGGGCTACCATGCCCAGCTAAGATTTTTAGTAAATTTTAAAATTTGTGTAATTATCATGACAGTACAGTCTTAGAACTTTTCCATGGTGTCCAAAATGACCCCTGGTGCTGATTTGCAGTCAATCCTCATTCCCTTCTGTAGCTTCGGGTGACAACTGTGCCTGGCCCTGTGTGTCTCTATAAATTTACCTATTCTGGACATTTCATATAAATAGAATCACACAATATGTAGTCTTTTCATTTGGCTTCTTTTACTTATGGTGAGATAACCATGTTGCTGTGTATATTAACAGTTCATTCCTGCCTGGGTGTGGTGGTTCACGCCTGTAATCCCAGCACTTTGGGAGGCTGAGGTGGGTGGATCACTTGAGGTCAGGAGTTCAAGACCAACCTGGACATCATGGGAAAACCCTGTCTCTCCTAAAAATTCAAAAAGTAGCCAGGCATGGGGAACACACCTGTAATCCCAGCTACTCAGGGGGCTGAGGCAGGAGAATCACTTGAGGCCAGGAGGCAGAGGTTACAGTGAGCCAAGATTATGCCACTGAACTCCAGCCTGGGTGGCAGAGTAAGACTCCGTCTCAATAAAAACAACAACAACAACAACAACAACAACAACAACAACAACAGCAACAACATAGTTCATTCCTTTATATTCCTGAATACTATTCCAATGTATGGGTATACCCCATTTTATTTATTCATTTTACCAGTTGATGAGCATTTGGATTATTTCTATTTCTTGGCTGCTATAAATAATTCTGCTATGTACATTCATGCGGAGGTTTCTGTATGGTCAGATGTTTTCATTTCATTTGGGTAGTTTCCTAGGAGTGGAATTGCTGGGTTTTATGGTAAGCTAATGTTAAACTTTGTAAGAAACTGCCAAACTTTTCAAAGGGGCTTTGTCATTTTACATTGAACTCAGGTCCTTGTGACTCTGACGTCCAAGTTCTTAAGCACTGCATTATGTGTATTTCTCATGTTACTCCATGCCATGACTAATCAATTCATTTTAACAATTATTGCTTGATGTTTATGCTGGTCCTGGTACTAAATGGTAGGAATAGGGAGATGAAAGTGATATGGCTTGTTCTGCCTTTTATGGTAGATTGGGTTGTTGTTATTATTATTATTATTATTATTATTATTATTATTATTATTTTTGAGACAGTCTCACTCTGTTGCCCAGGCTGGAGTGCAGTGGTGCAATCATGGCTCACGGCAGCCTCAACATTCTGGGCTCAAGTGATCCTCCTATCTCAGCCTCCTGAGTAGCTGGGATCACGGCATGTGCCACCATGCCTGGCTAACTTACATTTTTTTTTTTCTTTGTAGAGACAGGGTCTCATTGTGTTGCAGAGACTGGTCTCAAACTGCTGGGCTCAAGCAATCTTCCTGCCTTGGGCTACCAAAGTGCTGGGGTTACAGGCTTGAGCCACATTGCCTGGTTAGATTGGTTAGTGATCACAATTTTTCTACCATATGACCTTTCAGTGTACCGGATAGACGAGTACGTTTTCCCACCCATATTAGGCTGTTCTTGCATTGCTATAAAAAAATATCCAGAGACTGGATAATTTATTAAAAAAAGAAGTTTAATTGGCTCACAGTTCTACAGGCTGTACAAGCATGGAGCTGGCATCTGCTTGATTTCTGGGGAAGCCGCAGGGAGCTTTTACTCATGGCAGAAGGTGAAGGGGGAGCAGGCACATCACATGGTGAAAGCAGGAACAAGAGAGAGAGTGTGGGTAAGAGGCCACACACTTTTAAATGACCAGATTTCGTGAAAACTCACTCACTATCAGGAAGACAGCACCAAATCATGAGGGATCTGCCCCCCTGACCCAAACTAACTCCACCAGGCCCCACCTTCAGCACCAGGGATTGCAATTCAATATGAGATTTGGGTGGGGACAAATATCCAAACTCTATCACCACTCCATGGTGTTGGGTTTGTCCATGTGACTTGTGGCCAAGGAACATGAATCAAATATGATGCAAACAGATGCCTCACATGTGCTTTTTGGGCTGTGGTTCGTGTTCTTGTGTTCTCCTGATCCACTAGGAGAAGAACACACTCCACATAGCGGTTGCTCCTTCAGTCTGAGAGTCACAGCAAAGATACGTGAGGCAGACCTGAATTTAACACACAGCTGAAAGCTACGTGCAGGTTTCCCATGGCATGAAGTAGATCTGCCCATCTGATCCCTGCCTAGATCAGTAAAATTGCAGTCATCCTACTGATCTGTAAGGGTTTACAGAAGTGTTTGTCATTGTAAACAACTGAAATATTAGTTGTTTGTTATGCAGCAATAGGTGACTAATGCATCTTTAAAGAGCTTGCATAAAGAGATAAACAGAAATATAAAGCAATCTATAATATAGAGTGCAGTGAATGTCTGGAGAGAGATACAAATTGAGTACTGTGGGAAACCTCTCTGGTGGTAGGGGTAAAGTTCAGCTTCATGAACAAGGTGGTCTTAAAGGATAAGGAGGATTTTGACAGGTGGAAATGAGTGCAGTGGGAGGTCATCTAAGCAGAGAAAACAGTGTAAGCAAAGGACTGAAGGTTTTATACCTCTAGGTTTTATGCCTATTTATGGCTCAAGTCCTGTGATCTAAGTTTCTCAGAAGACAGAGATGCATCCACTTTCAGGGTGAGGACCTTTAACTTGTCACTTATGGTCATCCCTGCAGAATGAGCCATATGCAATCTTTACGTTAGATCTAAAATCCACAGGAGATTAGTGGCAGACATTGATGGCTGTTGCTACTGTCTGGATCTGGTCATGGACGTGTTCCACCACCCACAGACTCACCGCCACCACCATATCAAATTTAAAAATGAATCTCTTAAATGCTTAACTGACTTATCTTGCCAACTCCCACGCACCAATTTTATGCCTACTTCTCTGGAGTGACAACCAGATAATGATTATAGGGAAATTTGCTTTTACTTTTCTTTTGCATCTGCTACTTTCTTTTTGTTAGAATTTTTGTGGTATACATTTTTGTTTTCAATGTTTCTATGTTGTCTTGTTTTATTTATTGTTTATTATATTGCATAGTCTTGTCTACAGTATTTCACGGGATTTTTTTAAAAGAAGCACTCCAAACTGAAAGGCATTGTCTTTTGTTAGGGAAATTTAGCCCATTTATGTTTATTGTGCTTATTGATAAGTTTGAATTTACTCCTGATATTTCAAATTCCAATTTACCATGTTTTAAAAATTGATGCATAATAATTGTACATATTTATGAGGTACATGTGATATTTTGATATGTACATACAATGTGTACTTATCAAATCAGGGCAATTAAGATATTCATCACCTCAAACATTTATCATTTCTTTGCATTGGGAGCATTTCAAATATTCTCTTCTGGCTATTTGGGTATATACAATAAATTGTTGTTAACTATAGTCACCCTACTGTGCTGTTGAACTCTAGAACTTTTCCTTCTATCTAACTGTATTTTTGTACCCATTAACCAACCTCTCTTCACCCCTCACCCACCTCCCCCACTCTCTGGAAACCATACTTCTACTCTACTTTTATGAGATCAACTTTTTAAGGTCCTACATATGAGTGAGAACATGCAATATTTATCTTTCTATGTCTGGCTTATTTCACTTAACGTCCTCCAGTTTCATTGGTGTTAACTGCAAATGACAAAATTTCATTCCTTTTTATGGCTAACTGATATTCCATTGTGTATATATATTATATTATATTTTCTTTTCTTTTTTTTTGTTTTGAGACAGAGTTTTGCTCTTGTTGCCCAGGCTGGAGTGCAATGGCGTGATCTTGGCTTACTGCAACCTCCACCTCCCAGGTTAAAGTGATTCTCTTGCCCCAGCCTCCTGAGTAGCTGGGATTACAGGCATGCGCCACCATCCCTGGCTAATTTTGTATTTTTAGTACAGATGGGGTTTCTCCATGTTGGTCAGGCTGATCTCGAACTCCTGACCTCAGGTGATCCTCCCATCTCGGCCTCCCAAAGTGCTGGGATTACAGGCATGAGCCACCATGCCCAGCATATACTACATTTTCTTTCTTCATCCATTGATGAACACTTAGTTTGATTCCATATGCTGGCTATTATGATTAGTGTTACAGTAAATATGGGTGTGCAGGTATCTCTTCTACATACTGATTTCCTTTTTTTGGATATATACCCAGCAGTGGGATTGCTGGATTATATGGTAGATTTATTTTTCGTTTTCTGAGAAATCTCTGTACTGTTTTCCATAATGGTTGTACTAACTGACATTCCCACCAGCAATGCACTAGTGTTCCCCTTTCTCCATATTCTCACCAGCATGTTATTTTTTGTCTCATTGATAATAGCCATTTTAACTGGGGTGAAATATCTCATAATGGTTTTGCTTTGCATTTCCCTTGTGATTAGTGACACTGAATTTTTTTCATATCCCTGTTGTCCATTTGTATGTTTTCTTTTGAGAAATGTTCATTTACCCTGTTTATAAATTTGTTCTTTTTCTTTCCTGTTTTTTTCCCCCCTGGTTACATTGGTTATGTTTTTCTTGCTGCATTCTTTTTCTTCAGTGGTTTGGAAGTAATGCAAGCTAGTTCTGTCTCTTTGGCAATTATCTTTGACATTTTAAACACATTATGAAACATATTATTCTTTCAAAGTATAGAGTTAATTAGGATTTTCATCCGGAGCAAGAGAAGCAGCAGCATGTTTTCACTTCTCTACCTTGGCCATCTGCTGCTATTTCCTAGGTTGAAATGATCTGGAACTTTAGTTTCAGAATGTTATTTGTGTATTTATTTATTTTTATTGTAGATTCAGGGGGTACATGTGCAGGTTTGTTATGTGGGCATATTACGTGATGCTGGGGTTTCAGCTTCCATTGAACCCATCACCCAAACAATGAACATAGTACACAACAGGTAGTTTTTCAACCCTTTCCCACCTTCCCTACTCCCCTCTCAGAATATTATTGAAAAAAATGTTAAATTTTGTCTGTTTTTCCAAAGTATACTCTTTCTGGCCAGGCGTGGTGACTCATGTCTGTAATCCCAGCACTTGGGGAGGCTGAGGTTGGCAGATCAGCTGAGGTCAGGAGTTTGAGACCAGCCTGGCCAATATGGCAAAATCCCATCTCTACTAAAAATACAAAAAATAGCTGGGTGTGGTGGTGCACGCCTGTACTCCCAGCTATTCAGGAGGCCGAGGCAGGAAAATCGCTTGAACCTGGGAGGCGGAGGCTGCAGTGAGCTGAGATCACGCTACTGCACTCCAGCCTGGATGACAGAGCGAGACTCCATCTCAAAATCAAAACCAAAACCAAAACCAAAACCAAACCAACAACAACAACAAAGTACGCTCTTTCAGAAAGACTCTGAGTTGAAAACACCTGTGTGGCTTTCTAGCATCCAGTGTTACCAATGAGAAATATGATACCGATCTGATATTTCATCCCTTAGTGAGGTTTTTTTTTTTCTCTTGGGAACTTTTTAGAATACTCTGTTCTCACTTTGAAATTGCACCCTGTTGCAACTAGGTGTGGTTCTTTTCCATGTCAGATTGGTCTTATTTATAGAATACATTATCTGCTCTTAGCTCTTTGAAGCTATCAGTTATACTTACATTAAAATCTTTTGTTTGTTTGTCCTATTGTAGTGATTAGGAATGTGAATTGTAGAATCACAATACCAGGCTTGAATCCCAGCCGTGATTCTTTCTGGATATTTGAGGGAAATTTCTGTAGTTATAGCAGGAACAATGGGGTGATTCCAGATTCCAGTATTCCAGGCAGAGGCCGCACCTAGCAGAACTAGCCCCGGTGGAGGTGGCCCCTCTGATAAATTCAGAGCTGATTTATCAGCAGTGTCTTCAGTGGCACAATGTTAGATGGAGGCTCATGGGTTCCAGCCGAGGAGCATTAGCAGCTTTAAAAAATTCATTATTTTTATTTTTTAAAAATTTGTTATTATTATTTTTACAGAAACGGGGTTGCCCCATGTTGCCCAGGCTGGTCTTGAACTCCTGGGCTCAAGAGATCCTGCCTTGGACCCCCAAAGTGCTGGGATTATAGGCATGAGCCACAGCACCCAGCCCGTTAGCAGTTTTTGATCTCTGGTTATCACCTGTTCTTTTTGCTCCTCAGACCCACCCACTTTTCCAATTGCTCTTCCATCCATCTCCAAACCTTATAATTCACTCCTTTGTTTGAAATATCTAGAGTGGTTTCTGCTTTGCTGATACTACTGGTTTCTGAAACATGAGCATAGGACATAATCGATCTTGGGATGAGTGGGAGGAACAGAATGATGCCAAATTGTCTTCTTCTGTGTATGAGAAAGACACTGGCCAACCTTAATTCTGCAAGCCCAGGAGGGCTCTTAAATTATATATTTATTATTATTATTATTTTTGAGACAGAGTTTCACTCTTGTTGACCAGGCCGGAGTGCAATGGCTCAATTTTGGTTCACTGCAAACTCTACCTCCCAGGTTCAAGTGACTCTCCTGTCTCAACCTCCTGAGTAGCTGGGATTACAGGCATGTGCCACCACGCCTGGCTAATTTTGTATTTTTAGTGGAGACGGGGTTTCACCATGTTGGCCAGGCTGGTTTCGAACCCTTGACCTCAGGTGATCCACCCGCCTTGGCCTCCCAAAGTGCTGGGATTATAGGTGTGAGCCACTGTGCCTGGCCTATTATTGTTATTGTTATTATTTGTACCATAATGCATTGAATATAGCTTGTCAATGCTTGGATGTCAGGTAATCGACACCAAGACGTCCCTTGGGACTTTTGCTTTCAAATTTGCCCTGAGGATAGGCTGAAATAAGCTAGTGACATATTGAGTTAATTGAGCATCAACCCAGGAATGAATTCTGCTTCTTGCTCTCCTACCCTGGCCTTCCCCATGAAGTTAGTGGCCCCAGGAGGAAGGCAAGAAAAGGGTGAAGCTACATTACACTTGCAGTCAGTGTTCAAGTCACCACAAAATGGTGACCTACCTACACAGTGCCTTAAGTCCTCCTGTCTTGCCCCAGATGACAGAATCCACATGGACCCTTTTACTGCAGCCCATCAGGCTCCACAGTTTTATGGACAGTGTCAGGAGGAGTGATTAGCACCAGAGGAAAAAGGTTCCCAGGCACAGTTGCTAAAACTGTGCTCCTGAGGTCTGCAGGAGCCCCCAAGGTCTCTGTTGATTACTTTAAGCAAAGCTCTTCAGTTTCTCTGTGGGGAACTTCTCCCTAAGTGACCACAATCAGGTTAGCAGGTGGCTGAGTAAACAAGGCTGAACAATGGGTTTTCCGTCAAGTTGGTTCATATCAGCAAGAAGCCCCTAAATCTTTTTTTTTTTTTTTTTTTCTGTCCTTCCTGGAGATGAAGAAACAGTTCAGTCACCCTGCTGAGGAGAAAAAAGGCCATTACTGTGAAAAGAAGGCACCTGTCCTAGATTTGAAGGAGGCACGTTATCTTGGATGGTTTCTAGCCCTCAGTGGGATGGTCTGATGGCTGCTTCTCACCCCTGGGTACCTAGGAAGGTGATGACTGTGGAGGTGGATTCTTCGTGGAGCTCCACACTCAGGATCTAGTATCTGAAGCTTCCTGAATTATAGCAGCTTATCTACTTTGTCCAGCTCCTCATTAGAGAAATCCTGCTTTCTTACCAGCATGGGTCACTGTGTTGCTAAGAACATTTCTTTTCCTTTTATTTTTCCCCTTTAGAGATAATGGTCTTGCCCTGTTGCCCAGGCCAGAGCACAGTGGCACAATCCTACCTCACTGCACCCTCTAACTCCTGGGTTCAAGCATTCCTCCTACCTCAAACTTGCACGTAGCTGGAACTCCAGGCATGAGCCACCATGCCTGGCTAATTTGTATTTTAATTTTTTTGTAGAGATGGGGTCTCGTCATATTGCCTAGATCAGTCTTGAACTCCTGGCCTCAAGCGATCCTCCCACCTCATCCTCCCAACCCCATTTCTTTTCAGTCAAACAACCAGCCTGGTCTTTATTATACTGGTTCAGAGTTAGCTGTAAAGTAATTCTCTTTTCCTGGGCCAGGCAATCAGTCTTCAAGTCCCAGTGGGATCTCATTAGAGTCATGTGACTTTGGGCCAGTTCTTCACCTCTGAGAACCTCAGTTTCTCCACCTGTAAAATGGATGTGGCACTAGAGCCTGTACCACTTACCTCATAGGGCTGTGGCAAGTCTCAAAGGGGAGTGTTGGGTAAACTGTAACTGTCAGCTATCTGAATGTGTGCCTGTTCTCCTCCATGTTAGAAACCGTAGCATGGCACTAGAAGAGGTTATATTTTATATATATTATTTTTTATATTATTGTATATTAATGTTACACAAAATACACTATAAATGTAAATTATATTATTATATATTAATGTAATACAAATATTACATTTTATCTACAAATCGTTCGGCTGAGGCTTGGATGTCAATTGGGCTGTTTAATGTCCTGACGAAGATCTCTTATACATCCATCTGAGAAAGGGCTTCTATCCTGGAAGCCACCGCGTCTCTTTTTACTGCATACAAATCACCAAGGACCTTGCTAAAGTGAAGATTCTGATTCACTGGGTCTGAGGCAGGACTGGAGATTGATTCTGCATTTTCCTCAAACTCCCAGGTCATACCCATGCTGCAGATGTAGTATCATATTAGTAGCAAGAATATAGGAAACATGGTGTCTTTTCTGGCGGCTCTCTTGATGTTTTGCTACACTTGTATTTACTTGTCTCAGCTAGACTCCACCTCCTGCAGTCTCACGTGACCCATGCGACTCAACGGAAGCAATACAACAATCACTAGCAATAAGTACCTGCAGCTGTAGAGAAAAAAAAAAATCCAAACAATAACATTTGCACAAGGACCCAAACTTGGCAGTGCACCTATAAGAGTTTGTAGCATACCATTGGTTATAAACATTGCACAACACAAACGTAAACTATTACATTGGTGAGGGGATAGGTGGCCATTTCCCTTGCTTTTTTATGAGCAAAACCTTGAGAGCTGCATTATTTTTGCCTTCCCAGATAGCCCTGACCCTCAGTAAATGTTTGATGAGCTAAAAGTGCCTTTAGTGAGTAGGAAATTAAGCAAGGCCCTTGATTGGACATCTATAGCTCCAAACTTCAGAAAAACCAATGATAACTTTTATAGAACCTCTCCTCCTCATGCTGTTTTATTTCTTTCCGTACATAGCTGAACTCATCACCTGAGACTCAACTTCCACACATTTTGTCCTGTAAGTTCTGATTTATAAGGGCAGGGCAGGCAAAGAAACCCTTAGACTTTGCTTGTTGGTATCTCCTGTAACCCTGAAATAACCACGTTTATCACGTTTATTCCCAAAGCTCATATTGAGTTCAAATCCCCTGTTACTCGTTTAGAGAGACAAGTGGCATTCATCATTTTTACCTTTCTGTGTCTTCCTCTCCCCCAGAACAATGGCATTACATGACGATTAACTCCCTTTGATATAAACAAGTCCAATGGCAGAGTATTGGCTGACTCAGAAAACCCAGGCATTGAAAAATGCAAAATACTTTATTGTGTTCTTACATTATGAAGCATTGGGGAGTGTGAGAATTTTTCTTTGATTTTTGTCTCCTTCCGTCCCTTCCTCCCTCCCTTTCTTCCCTTCCCCTCCCTTCCCTTCCTGTCTTTTCCTTTCCCCTTCCCTCATCTTCCCTTCCCTTCTCTTCCGTCTCTTCCATCTTTTCACCTATATCTGCCATTTTACCTAACACCCATGTGCTGGAGAAGAAAGAAAACAAGGACTTAAAGGGGAAAACATTCGAAGAAAGAAAAATGAAAGGTAGACAGAGCTTATGCATTTTGAAGGTGTGAAAATTAGGATTTCAGGCTTTTTTTTTTCCTCCCTACTAAACAAGCAATCAGGCAAATAAAGAAACCCTGCAGGGATTGACACAAGATGAAAAAAGTTTTAGAAGATTTTCCTCAGGAAAAAAACTCTTGCAGATTTACAAGCAGCATATCTGTTGTGAGGATTTTGAAGGAGATGAAAATATATTGCTAGCTATCTAGACATTTGTCAAAACAACTGAATTCTATGAAGTGGAAAGGATGAACGCAACAACCAATCCTAGGGAAAGAAATTCAAGATGGGCTCTACTGTGTTAGAATTTTTCTACAGAGACAGGGAAGTTTTAGCTGTGTGAGATAAAGCCTTGAGCCAAATGAGAAGCCAACAGACCTTGCAAAGGGGTGTTCAGTTTCACCTTGAAGGGCACTTGGCTTTGTCAACTGTGAATGTGTGGTCAAACCCCCTTATTCTCCTACCTGTCCCACTCCATCCCTAAATCAGGCACCTGTCTGATTTAGAAAGATAGTGCCTCTGTTTTGGAAATGGGAAGAGGTTCAGGATACCTTAATTTACAGTTCCCTATGTCTCTTCACAGAGGGGAGAGGTAATTCCCCAAAAGGAAAAAAGGGGTGCTGTTACCAGAAGAATGATTCAATGATGGGCAACTAAAACCAATAAATGTCTTCTCCACTTGGAGAATAAGACTTAATTTTAATATTGAATTCTGTTGATGTCACAGTTGCCTGGACCCAACTTCCCATGCCCTGTTTGTTACTAGTGCATTTGTTTTCTTGATGCATGACATACCAGTAGGAATGGGCACTCCTAATGCTCAGATCTTGGTTTTTTTTTTTTTTTTTTTTTTTTTTTTTTTTTTTTTTTTGAGATGGAGTTTCATTCTGTTGCCAGGTTGGAGTGCAGTGGCATGAGCTCAGCTCACTGCAACCTCTGTCTTCTGGGTTCAAGTGATTCTCTTGCCTCAGCCTCCCAAGTAGCTGGGACTACAGGTGCCCGCCACCATGCCCAGCTAATTTTTATATTTTTAGTAGAGACAGGGTTTCACCATGTTGGCCAGGATGGTCTCGATCTCTTGACCTCATGATCTGCCTGCCTCAGCCTCCCAAAGTGCTGGGATTACAGGTGTGACAAATCTTGGTTCTTAAATACCATTGTTCATTAAAAGTTAGCCATTGGAGAAATGGCTGATTCCAGGGCTGGGGCAGGAAAAGTACAAAGTATACCTTTTTTTTTTTTTTTTTTAATCAGAATGTATGGAGGGCAAAGAAAAAATGACAGGGCATGTCACAATATTATAGGAACCAGCTTGAAGGGAGTCCAACTTCAAAATCAGGGTCAAAATATTCAGATTGGGTTTTCCAAATCTGGGATAATCTAAGCATGGAAATTAATATTTAATAATGACAGAAATGGAAAATAACACATGGAATCCCTGAATTTATACTGATATTAAATAAAAAGACAAGGGAGAGAGAAGGGAATGAACTTATTTACTAAAGAATGTCAACTAATAAATGTACAAGGAATTAGACTTAGAAACTCAAATTCTTGTTGCGTGCAGTGGCTTATGCCTGTAATCCCAGCACTTTGGGAGGCTGAGACAGGAGGATCATTGGAGGCCAGGAGTTCGAGACCAGCCTGAGCTTGTCTCTACAAAAAATTAAAACAAAGAATTAGCTGGGCATGATGGTGTGTACCTATAGGCCCATGTCCTTGGGGGCTGAGGCAAAAGAATCTCTTAAGCCCAGGAGTTTGAGGCCACAATGAGCTATGATTGTGCCACTGCACCCCAGCCTGGGCAACAGAGTAAGATGGAATATGGAATATTGTTGGAAACAGAATGGTACCGGTCTTGAAATATTTTCCCACAGATAACTTATTATTTCATAGTAAGGCACCTTCAGAGTGGAGAAATGTGTGGGCACCACCTTCGCTGAGTAATCAAGCTGATCATCATATGCTTCCTCATACAATGCCTGTGCAATATTCTTGCCAAAAATGTAACCACAAGGAAGCAATCCAATAAACTCAACTGGTGATACATGCAACAAAAAAAGAAGATAATGGGTTAGAGAGTGATGGATGGAGACCACACTGAACAAGGTAGGGAACTCTCTGAGGAGGTGACTTCTGAGCAGAGACCAGAATGATGGGAAGGAGCCAAGTATGAGAAGATCTTGGTGGAAAGTGTTCTGGGAAGAGGGGATAGCAAGTGCAAAGGCCCTGGGGCAGAAGTAAATGAGGAGTAGAAAGACCAGTGTGGTTAGAGCGTTGTGGAAGAAAAGGAGAGTGATACGATGTGACATTAGAGAGCGAGGTGAGGACAGATGTTGTAGGGCTTTGAGGCCATATGAGGAATTTAGTTTTGTTTTTGGTGTATATAGTAGAGATTCATTTTTAAATGGATACATAATATTTATACAAATTTATGGGACACATATTTTGTTACATGTCTCACATGTGTAATGACCAAATCAGGGTATTTAGGATATCCATTATCTTGAGCATGTATCATTCCTATGTTTTGGGAACATCTCAAATCCTCTCTTCCAGCCATTTTGAAGTATAGAATACATTGTTGTTAACCATAGTCACCCTGCCATGCTATTGAACTTCAGTACTGATTTTTTCCATCTAACTGTATGTCTGTGCCCATTAACCAGCCTCTCTTCATTACCCCACCCGCACACTCTTCCCAGCCTTGGGTATCTATCATTCTACTCTCTACCTCCATGAGATCAACTTTTCAGTTCCCACATATGAGTAAGAACATGTGATATTTGTCTTTCCATGCCTGGCTTATTTCACTTAACGTAATGACCTCCACTTTCACAGTAGGAGTTAAATTTTAACATACCATACTCCGAGTATGTATCTGTGCTGAATAACTATATTTACCCATTTGTATCTACAGCTATATCTATAAACTAGCTCATTAACACTACTCATTTCAGCTGTTGGAAGACTTTAAAATATTTTTGGAACAACTTGTACGTATGAATTTACTCTTTCAATGGTAAATTTTATGAAATTTAACTCTATAGTAAGTATTTCCAATGAAAATTTAGCATCTGTATGGGGATGTGTTGCAAATGTAAAATGCATACTAGATTTTAAGAAAAGAATGTAAATATCTCAAAACTAATTTTAAATTATTGATACTATATTGAAATAATGTTTTGAATACATTGACTTAAAATATTATAAATTAATGCTGTATCTTTTTGCTTTTTAAAATTACAGCTCCATTGAGATATTCACATACCGTGGAAAATGTACAATTTGATCATTTTTAGTGTATTCAAAGAGTTGTGTGATTATCACTGCAATCAATTTTAGAACATTTTTATCATCTCCCCAGAAAGCCCCATACCCTGCTCAGTTCTCATTATTCTCCAACCCTTCTAGCCTTAAGCAAACACTAATCTTTGTCTTCACGGATTTGCCTGTTCTGTACACTTCACAGAAATGGAATCATATACTGTAATATTTGATCTTCGGCATTTGTCTTCTCTCACTTAGCATAATGCTCTCAAGGTTCATCCCTGTTGTAGCATATATAGGTACTTCATTCTTTTTGACTGCTGAATAATATTCTATTATACACTACATTTTGTTGATGGCTATTTGGTTTGTTTTCTCTTTTTGGCACCGAGGAATAATCCTGATGTAAACATGCATGTACAAGTTTCAGTGTGGACACGTGTTTTGATTTCTCTTGGGTATACATCTAGGAGCAGGATTGCTGGGTCCTATAGTTTTTGCTATTTTATTTATTTATTTATTTATTTATTTATTTATTTATTTATTTTGAGACAAGTCTCACTCTGTCACCCAGGCTGGAGTGCAATGGTACAATCTCAGCTCACTGCAACCTCTGCCTCCCAGGTTTAAGTGATTCTCCTGCCTCAGCCTCCCGAGTAGCTGGGATTACAGGTGCGCACCACCATGCCCAGCTAATTTTTGTATTTTGAGTAGAGACAGGGTTTCGCCATGTTGGCCAGGCTGGTCTGGAACTCCTGACCTCAAGTGATCCACCCACCTTGGCCTCCCAAAGTGTTGGAATTACAGGCATGAACCACTGGCCAGCTTTTGGCTTTTTAAATGTGGCAACTAGAAAATTTGAAAGTCTATATGTGGCTGGCATGATAATTCTATTGCAAAGTGCTGATCTAACCAAATCAAATTTCCTGAGAAGTCCCTGTCCTGCCAAGGAATAAGGAAAATAGCTAAACTTGCCAGTTAGAGATGTCACAGTCTCTTAAAGTTTTGAGTGGTTCCATTTTTCCTTCCCATAAAACAATCTTTTTTTTCAGGTAAATATTCAGCTGGTTTAAACATTCAACTCTCTTGTGGGGCTATTCCTTCCTTTTCTGGCTGGCTTCTAAAGATTGTGCCTGGGTTCAAGGGAGAGCTTGGGAGGAAGTCTGTGGTTCACACTTTCTCCTTGGCATCTTTATTTTTTTTTTATTTTATTGATTGATTGATTGAGAGGGTCTCACTCTGTTGTCCAGGCTGGAGTGCAGTGGCACAATGTTGGCTCACTGCAACATCCGCCTCCTGGGTTCAAACAATTCTCGTGCCTCAGGCTCCTGAGTAGCTGGGACTACAGATGTGCACCACCATGCCCGACTAATTTTAGTATTTTTAGTACAGATAGGGTTTCGCTATGTTGGCCAGGCTGGTCTCGAACCCCTGACCTCAAGTGATCTGCCTGCCTTGACCTCCCAGAGTACTGGGATTACAGGCATGAAGCACCGTGCCCAGCCCCCGCCTTGGCATTTTTAAAAGTAAATCCCGGCCACTGTAGCACTTTTGTCTTGTTTCTGGGCATCTAGCTGGCTTGCCCATGGAGCAGTGGTAGAGGGAGCCTCCAGAAGGTGGTGTCTCTGGCCTCTGCTTAACTCAGCAGGCCCCGCTGCCATTTCTCCTCAGCTTTGGATGCCTCTGTGTTGGTGCAGGGCCCCCCGGTGATCTCCCCAGCGGAGTCTCTGCCTGAATGCCTCCCTCAGACCTTTCCCAAGTCACATGGCTCCAGCACTATGCCAAGCATGGAGAATTTTCCCAGGCAATCAGAATTTTCTAGGAATATGCACATGGGATGTGAGGAGGAAAGTCTTGCAGTGGTCATTCCCCAACATTATCCAGTTATTTCTACCTCCCCCTGGCCTTCTACCCCAAAGAAAGAAGAGCCAGGAAATTTCACTGGATCTGGCAAGATGATTGATGACCTTGATTTTAAAAATAAGTTATGCGCTGGTGGTTATCCAGATCTACACATCTGTGCATACATAATAAGTGTATGCTTCAAATGGGTGCATTTTATTCTACATAAATTGTATCCTAGCAAAGTTGATTTAAAGAAAGAGCGGGTTCAATTTATATACATTGTCCTGGGAAGATATTTATGATACAGTGTTAAAATATATTTTTGCATGAAAGAAGCCAGTTGCAGAGCAGTGAGTAGTAAGATAAAACTTTTGTAGTTAAAACAGGAAAAAAAGAGTAAAAGCCCTTATATATATATATTCTGTATTTATCATATAAACACAAAGAAATAGTAGAAAACAACACAAACTACTTATCTAGAAGAGGACTGGCTGGAGAATAGCGGTGGGCGGGGGAAGGGTTAAGTTTGTCTCTGTATCTTCCTGTATTGTTTAACTGGTCCTTTTTTGTTTTGAGACAGTCTTGCTCTGTTACCCAGGCTGCTGTGCACCACCACCACCATGCCACCACGCCACCACATCCAGCTAATTTTTGTATTTTTAGTAGAGACAGGGTTTTGTCATGTTGTCCAGGCTGACCTTGAGCTCCTGATCTCAAGTGATCTGCCTACCTTGGCCTCCCAAAGTGCTGGGATTACAGGTGCGAGCCACTGCACCCAGCCTTAATGTGTATATAATATTTTGCACATTAAAAACACAATAATCTATAAAATATCATTTTATATATTTAAAACAATATATATAAATTTTCTGATTAAAAACACAATAAATATAAAATAATAAAAGTCAATTAACTTTTATTATTTGTATTTTTAGTAGAGACATTGCACCTTGTACTTTTAAAAAACAGCACCTGCTCAGCTTTATTTTTTATGTTTTTTTCAATACAAAACTCCAGACATTATTTTTCTAGTTTTTCCACGAATGCTCCTTTTCTGTTCTGGACCCTATGCAGGAGATTCCGTTGCATTTAGTCTCATGCCTCCTTAGCCTCCTCTGGTCTGTAACAGCTTTTCAGTCTTCCCTTGTTTTTCGTGAACTTGACCATTCTGAGGATGACTGGTCAGGTATTTTGTTGAATGTCACCCAGTTTGGGTTGTGTAAAGTTTTTCCTCATGATTTAGACTGGAATAATGGATTTTTAGGAGGAATTGCACAGAGGTACATGCTATCAACATGGTCTGTCACTGATGCTGACCTTGACTGTGGAGTTAAAGCAGTGTCGGCGAGGTCTCTTCACTGTCCAATCCCTCCCTCCCTCCCTCCCTCCCCCCCTCCCTCCCTCCCCCCTCCCTCCCTCCCTCCCCCCTCCCTCCCTCCCTCCCTCCCTCCCTCCCTCCTTCCTTCCTTCCTTCCTTCCTTCCTTCCTTCCTTCCTTCCTTCCTTCTCTCTCTCTCTCCTTCTCTCTTTCTTTTTCTTTTCTTTTCTTTGACATGGTCTCACTCTGTCACCCAGGCTGGAGTGCAGTGGTGTGATTCTAGCAACATTATCCAGTTATTTTTACTTTCCCTGGCCTCCCATACCAAGGAAAAAAGAGCCAGAAGGCCTTGACTGGAAGCCTTTCTGGGCTGCAGCCTTGACCTCCTGGGCTCAAGCAATCCTCTGTCCTCAGCCTCCCGAGTAGTTAGGACTATAGGTGTGCACTAGTATGCCCAGCTAATTCTTTTATTTTTACTTTTTGTAGAGACAAGGTCTTGCTATGTTGCCCAAGCTGGTCTTAAACTCCTGGCTTCAAGCTGTCCTCTGCCTCAGCCTCCCAAAGTGCTGGGATTACAGGCATGAGCCACCACACCTGGTCCTATTTCCCTTTTCTAGACTCAAGCTATATGCCATATTTATTGGAAAGCCAGTTACTAAGACCCACTTATACACAAAAGGAGTGGAATTGGTAAGGGTAGGGTCCCTACAGATATTATTTGAAGTTCTTCTGTTAGGAAGACTTACCTCTTTTACCCCAGTACATTTATTTATTCAATCAATCATTTATTTTATAGTTTGGGTTTTAACCTTATACTGTGTTATTTATTTTGTTGCTCAAATTGTTCCAGCTTTAATCATAGTGAGTTTTTCAGATTGGGCCTCGCATTCCTGTGATAAACTGTCCCCTCCTTTTTGTTTGTTTGTTTGTTTGTTTGAGACAGAGTCTTGCTCTGTCACCCAGGCTGGAGTGCAGTGGTGCGATCTCGGCTCACTGTAAACTCCACCTCCCAGGTTCAAGCGATTCTCCTGCCACAGTCTCCCGAGTAGCTGGGATTACAGGTGTCTGCCACCACACCCAACTAATTTTTGTATTTTTAGTACAGACAGCGTTTCACCATCTCTACTAAAGAGACTAGGCTGGTCTTGAACTCCTGACCTCAAGTGATCCACCCGCCTCGGCCTCCTAAAGTGCTGGGATGACAGGTGTGAGCCACTGCGCCTGGCCCATCCCCTCCTGTTTTTAAAGCACGTCTTTACTTTTTGTCACTACAAGATGCTGCAGGCTCATTTTGTATTTTCTCTGTCCCAGACCACAAACAGCCATTTCTCCAAGGAGCCATGGTTCCTGGAGAATAATAATGAGAAATGAAGGCTGGGATGTGGTGACAAACTTTAATTTTATTCCTGCGTAAGCTTTCCCACGCTCCCCATTGGGTTATAAACCTCATTCTGTGTGGTGGTTTTGCTCTCTCACCATGTTGCCTATTGTACGTAAAATATCTAGCATTTATTGAATGAATGAAGTTCACTGGAACAAGTTTTAGCTTTTTTCTTGATTCTTTTAACATTGCCACTAATTTTACTTTTGCATAATGCTGTCATTTAGCTAGATCAAGAAAATGGGTCATGCCGTATGATGATGATTACTATTGTTTGACATGGGGTCTCACCCTGTCATCCAGGCTGGAGTGTAGTGGCACAATCTTGGCTCACTGCAACCTCCACCTCCCGAGTTCAAGCGATTCTCCCACCACAGCCTCCAGAGTAGTTGAGACTACAGGCGTGCGCCACCATGCCCGACTACTTTTTGAGTTTTTGTAGAGACAGGGTTTTGCCATGTTGCTAAGGCTGGTCTTGAACTCTCGGACTCAAGCAATCCTACTACCTCAGCCTCCCAAAGTACTGGGATTACAGGTATGAGCCATCGCGCCCAGCAGAGTCATGCCTTATTTTATCTCCCTGTCATTATGAGTTGACTGATATCTCAGAAAATGAGGACATGAATGCATTTGTAATGCATTCATGGAGTATGTCCTACCCTGCATGCATTTCAATAGCAGTCACCCATAATCAATGAATATTTGTAGTTCTGGGTTATTTGATTTTATTCCTGACCAGAGATTTAAAAAGGAAAGTGTGTAATAGGAAAAAAACAAAACAAAACAAAACAAAACAAAAACAAATTGACTGTTTTCTTCTACTACCCTTACTCAACTCAATGCACTTCTGTGACCATATGGGTGGGGTTTTCCTCACATGTCAGTACTCTCATGGGTACCAACTGGGTATCCTCTAATTCAGTTCAATTCTGACATTATATACCTGGAGTCAGATCCCACAAGATAAGGACTCAGTCCCACAAGACTGCTCCCACCTCAGATGCCACTAGCAAGTCTGGGCCTCTGGAACTGACCAACTGGCTATAAATTGGGGGTTTCCACCACGCTTTCCCTAATGATTTGCTAGAGTGGCTCACAGAACTCAGGAAATCACCATACTTAATGTTTATCCATTTATTATAAAGGATATTACAAAGGATACAGATGAACAACCAGATGAAAAAAGATGAGGCAAAGGGCAAGGCATGGGGAGAGGTACTGTGGAGATTCCATGTCTTCTGATATAGTGTGGCTGTGTCCCCACCCAAATCTCATCATGAATTATAGCTCCCATAACCCCCACGTGTCGTGGGAGGGAACTGGTGGGACGTAATTGAATCATGGGGGCAGGTTTTTCTCATGCTGTTTTTGTGATAGGGAATAAATCTCATGAGATCTGATGGTTTTATAAGAGAGAGTTCCCCTGCACATGCTGTCTTGCCTGCCGCCATGTAAAATGTGCCTTTGCTCTTCCTTTGCTTTCCACCATAATTGTGAAGCCTCCCCAGTCATGTGGAATTGTGAGTCAATTAAACCTCTTACCTTTATAAATTACCCAGTTTTGGATATGTCTTTATTAGCAGTGTAAGAATGAACTAATACACCCTCTGTGGGTGAGAAACTCCCCCATGTGTTCAGAAAACTAGAAGCTCCTCAAATCCCTGGATTTTTATGGAGGCTTTATCACACAGGCATGATTGATTATTAAGTCAATTTCCAGCCTCTCTCCCCTTCCCAGAGGATGGGAGTGGGGCTGAAAGTTCCAAGCTTCTATGCCTGGCTTGGTCTTTCTGGTAACCAGCCCCCACCCAGAAGCCCCATTGAGAGTTCCCATATTAGAACAAGAGATGCTCCCATCACTCAGGAAATTCCAAGGGATTAGGAGCTCTGTGGCAGGAACCAGGGTTAAAGACCAAATATTAGAACAAAAGATGCTCCTAACATCTCTATTGCCCAGGAAATTGCAAGGGATTTTGGTGCTATCTGCCAGGAACTGGAGATAAAGACATATATATTTCTTATTATAAATCATAATACCACATAAAGATACATTGTTGCTCCATTCTTTTCTAATTTTTTTCTTTCCACCTATTTCCATATGTCAAAATTGGACCAGTGCCCCAAGGCCTAACTAACTCCAAAGCCAAGTCTTTCCACTTGCCTTTCTATCTCTCTGTCTAAAATGAGATCTCCCTTATCTCTGAATCCCATGAGTTTGTATTTACACTGTGATATTTACCTTTTTAAAATTGTACTTATTTATATATGTCATAATCCTTCTCTAACACTGTAAATTAATTTCAGGCAGGGTTCATATCAGATTCAACTTCTTCCCTACAAATAGCAACAAGAAATCAATTGCTCAAAGAGAATTTGAAATTTAAAAAATTATATTATGGCTCTGTAGTAGCTAATTTCAGGAGAGAAGAAAAAGAACAACTAAGTCAGTTGATCAGAAGGAGGGGAAACTACACAAATTATATTCTAGCTGTAAAATTACAAGTAATTGTTATGTAGAAGATAGATAAGTAACCTAGTACTACAATGAAGTTACCCCTTTCATTCTCACCCCTTAAATTTGGTCCAAAGAAACTTAACCAACCAACCAACTAACTAAAAAAAAAAAAAACAGTTGATGACATTTGATATCGAAGCAGGTATGGTTAAAAGGTTAAATATATATAGTTGAAGGGGGA
Organism: Macaca nemestrina; assembly: GCF_043159975.1. Taxonomy (NCBI): domain Eukaryota; kingdom Metazoa; phylum Chordata; class Mammalia; order Primates; family Cercopithecidae; genus Macaca; species Macaca nemestrina. The sequence continues at coordinate 17,944,307 of NC_092142.1, read as the reverse complement.
AGAATCTGACCTAGAATGATAAAATATGCACATACAAGAAAATATATTACCATGCTATTTGTAAAAATGAAAACCAGAACATATTGGAAGCGATCTGAATGTCCATCAATAGCAAATGACTGAATAAAATTTGATATAGCTATACTATGTGATATTATGTGGCTATTAAAAACAAATTAGATCTCTGGCTATTTTTCCAAAGACATATCTGTGGTGTGCTGTAAAGTGAGAAAAGGAAGGAGCAGAGATAGGAGTTGAACTTGATTCCAGTTTTGTCAAAATGTCAACTTACAGGTTAGGGTAAGGACCTATAAGGGAGGGAAGAAAAAAAGTGAGGGTAGGAGACCAGCCAGGCTAGACAGGGGCAAGGTTCCGTGTTCTACCACAATGCGTCCAGGTAGCCTCTCATTCTGAAAAAGACACACTCCCCTTGCCAACGACCATGACCTCCTAGTCTCATTGATTCCCATAGGAAAGAAACATTTGTGCCCAGAGTTTTAGGGGATATGAAGTTCCAGTTGGGGATTTCCCTGAGGAGAGAGCATGTCATCACGCATCTTGATGTCATGGCATCTTGAACTTTAGTTAAAAGAGAACCAATTCATGTTGATTTTTTTGTTGTTGTCGTGGCATTTAAAAACTCTGAGCTTTATCTTTTAGAGGGGCAAGATGAAAAGGGCTGAAGATCAGCCTTCCCCTTTTTACTTAATGGGAAACCGTTTGTAGATCATTTAAAATGTCAGTTATAGTCATTGAAATGAATGATAAATTTATTAAAGATATTCAAACTCACCAGTGTCAGAGAAATGTAAATTAAAGTAACAGTGAAATATCCCTCTCAGGCTGGGAAAAAAAATGGAAAAGACCAATCTCACCTATATTGTTGATGGGAATGATAATTATTTCAGCTGTGTTTTGGCCACATTTATTAAAATAAAATATATAGATTTTTGGAAATTATATAGCACTGGATATGTAGCAAATAATATAGGTAATAACATACATGTAAATTATGTAAAATAATGATAAAATGAATCCACTTCCAACCTAAGAATGGGGTCATCACCAATACTGTTGAAGCCACCTGCAAGCTTCTCTCTAGTCCATTTTCTCTGCCTTCTCTGCCCTCTACCCTGTTCTCTTGCTTTGCTCTTTTAAAAATAGTTAAAGAGAAATACGTATACTCTTTGACCCTGTAATCCCCATCCTGGGACTCTATCTCGTAGACATAAAGGCCATGCTACATAAGGACGTTTGTAGAAAGGATGTTTATGGCAGCACTGTTTGTAGTAGCCAAAGAGGGAGAAACGAGTGAATGCCCATTAATGACTGAATAAATTACAGGACATCCACACCATGGAATTTTCTGTAGCTATTAAAAAACGATGAATTAGAGCAATACCAGATGCCTTGGAGGGATTTCCATGGCATATTGCAGAATGAGGAAATGGGAGCTGCGGAAGCGTGCATAAAATGACAAATGCCTATGCATTGTATAGAGTGTGTGAATACATATATTTGTGTGATTTGTGAGTATAGAGACCAATTTGGAAGGATGTATTCTAAATTGTCAACGAGGATTAACAGAGAGAGGAAGGGTGGTCTGATGTGGAGAATGCATTGAGCCAAAAGAGAAGAAGGAAAAAATCCAAATTACCTGGGATTTATCAGATAAATGGAGGTCAAAATTCCATCTTATTGTTGTTCCAGGGCTTGTAATATGGTTAGGCTTTGTGTCCCCACCTAAATCAAATTTCATCTTGAATTGTAATCCCCGTAATCCCCACAGATCGAGGGAGAGACCAGGTGGAGGTAATTGAATCATGAGGATGGTTTCCTCCATGCTGTTCTCATGATAGTAAGTGAGTTCTCGCGAGATCTGATGGCTTTATAAGGGGGTTTTTCGCTCCTTCGCTCAGGACTTCTCCTTCCTGCCACCTTGTGAAAAAGGTGCATTGCTTCCTTTTTGCTTTCCGTCGTGATTGTAAGTTTCCTGAGGCCCCCCCCACCCCCGGGTCATGCTGAACTGTGAGTCAATTAAACCTCTTTCCTTTATAAATTGCCCAGTCTGGGGCCATTCTTTACAGCAGTATGAAAATGGACTAATACAGCTTGTGTGATTATTTCACTGGATGATGCAAAAGCTTTTTTGAAAGTGTTCAAGGCTCTGCCCAAATGTGTGACGGTGGAATTTATGATATGCAAATGATACTTATAATAGTGATGTGATTTTATTTATTTATTTATTAATTATTTATTTTTTTGAGACAGGGTCTCACTCTGTCTCCCAGGCTGGAGTGCAGTGGTGCAATCACAGCTCACTGTAGTTTCAACCTCCCAGGCTCAACTGATCCTCCCTCCTCAGCCTCTTGAGCAACTAGGACTACAGGCATGCACCACCACACCTGACAATTTTTTTTTTTTTTTTTTTTTTTTGTATTTTTTGTAGTGACTAGGTCTATGTTGACCAGGCCGGTCTTGAATTCCTGGGCTCAGGTGATCCTCTTGTCTCAGCCTCCCAAAGTGCTGAGATTACAGATGTCAGCCACTGCACCTGGCCAGTGATATGACTTTGAGAAAATAATTTTTACTCTTCTAGGTCTATTAAGGTTTTAGCCATTAGACAGATAATAATAACCAACCTAATTAATAGCTGATATCCTTTCAGATGAGCTATTGAAATCACTCTGCCTGGATTAAATGTAGTCCTCAACTATGGCAAAATTCAAAGTATGATCTGCTTAACCTGACTGCTAAATCCTCCCCCGACCCCCACCACAGTTTCCCCCTCTGCTAACACCTTACATCACTGTGGTACTTGTGTCTAAACTCAGAGATGGGCACTGGCACATTGCTCGTAACTAACCTCCAGACTTTATATGACTTTCACTTTTACATTCATGTTCTGTTTGTGTTTTAGGATCCAATCCAGGGTGCCACACTGCATTTTGTTGGCATGAATCCTCAGTCATCTCTGGTCTGTGACAGTTTTTCATTATTTTTTATGGCTTTTTTTTTTTTTTTGAGATGGTGTCTTGTTCTGTCACCCAGGCTGGTGTGCAGTGGTGTGATCTTGGCTCACTGCAACCTCCGCCTCCCGGGTTCAAGCAATTCTCCTGCCTCCTGAGTAGCTGGGATTACAGGCATGCATCACCATGCCTGGCTAATTTTTGTGTTTTTTTAAAATAGAGACATGGTTTTGCCATGTTGGCCAGGCTAGTCTCGAACTCCTGACCTCAGGTGATCTGCCCGCTTTGGCCTCCCAAAGTGCTGGGATTACAGGCATGAGCCACCGCGCCCAGCCTACGTTTTATGGCTTTGACGGTCGAGGTGCACTGGCCAGGTATCCTGTAGAAAGTTCCCCGATCTGGGTTTGCTGGAGGTGCACTGGCCAGGTATCCTGTAGAAAGTTCCCCGATCTGGGTTTGCTGGATGCCTTCTCTAGATTATGCTGGAGCAGTTGTTTTTGTGTGTGTTATTTCAACCAATCTCCTCTTGGAATAATTTTGCCTACATAAATGTGACCCGTCCGGCATGGTGGATCACACCTGTATCCCAGCACTTTGGGAGGCTGAGGTGGGTGAATTGCCTGAGCTCAGGAGTTCGAGACCAGCCTGGGCAACATGGCAAAACCCCGTCTCTAAGAAAATACAAAAAATTAGCTGGGCGCAGTGGCACACACCTGTGGTCCCAGCTACTTGGGGGACTGAGACAGAGGATGGCTTGACTCTGGGAGGTTGAGGCTGTAGTGAACTGAGATCATGCCACTGCACATCAGCCTGAGTGACAGAGCAAGACCCTGTCTCTAAAAAACAATAAGATAAAATAAAATAAAATAAAAATAAATGTGACCCTAGAGGTGTGTGTGAGTGTGTGTGTGTGTATGTGTATGTATAAGAGGCAGGGTCTCTCTCTGTCTCTGGAGTGCAGTGATGCAATCATAGCTCACTGCAACTTTGATCTCGTGGTCTCAAGCAATCTCCTGCCTCAGCCTCCCGAGAAGCTAGGACTACAGGTGTGCGCCACCACTGCCAGATAATTCTTTTTTTTTTTTTTTTTTTTTTTTTCTAGACATGTGGTTTCACTGTGTTGCACAGGCTCAAACTCCTGGCTTCAAGTGATCATCCTGCCTCAGCCTTCCAAAGTGCTGGGATTACAGGCATGATATACGAAGCCCAGCCCCTAGAGGTATTAAACGGGGGTATTAACTTGTCTTTTTATTCTTCATTTAAATGATTGCAAATGCTATCCAATCTACTCCCCAGAGGCCCCTCAGGGAGTTAAGTTTCCATTTTACAGATGAGGCAGCAGGACCCTTCTGCATGGCAGAGAGGAGATTCCAACCCAGATGCCAGTGCCAGAGTCTGCCCATAGCTCTGCTACTGATGAGCTGCTAACAAATTGGTTTGTCCAAGGGCATGTTCAACTGTACCCTCCATTCCCCTTTGGAGGAACTTCACTATCACCTAATTAGGTAACGTGGTAACTGGGCAACCATTACTTATAATAGACGTGGAGTTGTAAATTATTCTATTTAATTAAGAACTGCACATTTCCTATTAAATGAAAGCTTATCATAGGTTAGTAAATTTATTGGGAACACTTAACTTTAGCTAATTAAGCTGTTTGAACTCAAGGCGAGGGCATTCATTAATAACCAAGCCCAAGCAGTTAAGGGCAATTAGTGAAACAGCTGGTCTTTATCTCACTGATAAAGGATGGTTAATAGAGATCTTTGCAGCTGTTATAAACCTCCCCAAAGCTATATCTTCTTCAAAAGTTTACATTGGTAAAGAAAATAGAAGAGGAAACTAAATTTAAAAGAATGGAGTGTTGGAAGCAATTTGGATCTCTAGGCTCACGATGATGCCAGAAGAATGAAATCCACTGGCAGTACCTTCTTTCCTAGCGGTCTGCATTTACCTGGGAGAGTCTGACCTCAAAGTCAGTGGTAGATGTGTTTTAGCTCCCCCTGGAATCTTGGCTGCCCCAGGAGCATTGGGCAGGGATGGGTCCTCTATATATGCAGAGATTATATATCCTGAAAGAAAAATGCAGGAATGGTAACCTCTCATTCAGAAATGCAGCCAGGTAGCCTTAGACAAGGTGCTTGTTTTGGACCTGCAAATGTCTTTACGTAGAAAGTCTCACAGAGTCCTCATATGTCTCATTCAGTAGTTTGTCAGATTGATTTTTTTTTTTTTTTTTTTTTTTTTTTTTTTTTTTTGAGATAGGGTCTAGCTCCATCGCCCAGGCTGGAGTGCAGTGGTGCAATCTCAGCTCATCGCAACCTCGGCATTCCAGGCTCAAGCGATCCTCCCACCTCAGCCTCCTGAGTAGCTGGTACTACAGGCGTGTGCCACCATATCCTGCTAAGTTTTTTGTATTTTTAATAAAGATGAAGCTTCGTCATGTTGCGCAGGTCTTGAACTCCTGAGCTCAAGCGATCAGCTTCCCAAAGTGCTGGGATTATAGGCATGAGTTGTCCTACCCAGCCAGTTTGAACTTTTATTTAGAAATGTTAAAATGTGCATAGTTATTAGGATTATCTTGTGTTTCAGCAATCAAGTGTCATAATGTATCCTGTGATTGGAGGGAAATGAATAATGCTCACTCTACCTGCAAAAAGTTGTTTCTTGGTCAGATGGTGGGGATTCTGGTTGGGGATGGTACTTTCGTCACGCTGCCTTCAAACGTGTATTCATTGCCTGTTGTGTGCTGGGCACTGTGCTGGTATGCGACATCACATGAGAGCATCAAGGAGCCTGTTTAGCTTGCAATCCAATGAGAGAAGAATAGACAGTAAACAGGTGTTGTTTTTGTTTATTAAAACAAGGTAATCTTTGGCTGGGCACACGCGGTGGCTCATGCTTGTAATCCCAGCACTTTGGGAGGTGGAGGTGAGGATGGCTCAAGGCCAGGAGTTTGAGACCAGCCTGGGAAACAGAGAGAGACCCCATCTCTACCAAACAGAAAAAATTAGCCAGGCATGGTGGTGGCATATCCCTGAAGTCCCAGCTACTTGGGAGGCTGAGGTGGGAAGATAGCTTGATCCCAGGAGATTGAGGCTGCAGTGAACTACGATTATGCCACTGCACTCCAGCCTGGGTGACAGAGTGAGATCCTGTCTCTAAAATACAAAAACAATAAAATGGAGTAATCATGGACTATGATCAATGCTTTGAAGGCAGAGTGGTTATCCAAATTCAGCCTTTCTTGGTTGTTGCCTTGCCTTATAATAGTGTCTGCTTCATATTTCTTTTTTAGTTGCCTCATATTGCTTTAAACTTAAATGTATTTATTTGAAATGAAGACCTTATATTCCTACAATAAGTGGGAAGCCAGTATCACTTATCAGAAATGGAAAGTAATCAGAAGAATAAATACATAACTATTAAAATGAAAGCTGTCGCATGTTCTCACTTATACGTGGGAGCTAAATGATGAGAACACATGGACACATAGAAGGGAACAACACACCCTTTCAGAGGGTGGAGGGTGGGAGGAGGGAGAGGATCAGGAGAAATAACTAACAAGTACTAGGTACTGGGTAATGAAATAGCCTGTACAACAAACCCCCATCACACAAGTTTACCTATGTAACAAACATGCCCTTGTACCCCTGAATTTAAAGTAAAAGTTAAAAAAAATTGATTACCTCACACACGTATTTTTGGAGAGTTGAAGACATTTAAAATCTGCTCTTTTAGCAATTAATGTTAAAGCTTTTTTTTTTTTTTTTTTTTTTTTTTTTGAGATGGAGTCTTGCACTGTCGCCCGGGCTGGAGAGCAATGGCGCGATCTTGGCTCACTGCAACCTGCAACCTCTGCCTTCCGGGTTCACGCGATTCTCCTGCCTCAGTCTCTGGAGTTGCTGGTATTACAGCCACACACCACCACACAGGTAATTTTTTGTATTTTTAATAGAGACAGGGTTTCACTATGTTGGCCAGGCTGGTCTTGAACTCCTGACCTCATGATCGGCCTGCCTCGACCTCCTAAAGTGCTGGGATTGCAAGTGTGTGCCACCACGCTTGGCTATTTTTTATTTTTTTATTTTTAGTAGCGATGGGGTTTCACCATTTTGGCCAGGTTGGTCTCGAACACCTGACCTCATATGATCTGCCTGCCTTGGCCTCCCAAAGTGCTGGGATTACAGGTGTGAACCATCGCGCCCAGCCTAATATTAGTTTTCTTTGATTTCAGTAAATGAAAAAAATAAAAATAAAATAAAACCTGTCTTCTGCTACCTAAAAATAGCCCAGGAAGTACCAGCAGTGTGCATGTCATATTTTGGAAATATTGACCTGAGTTGAGGGGTAACTAGGGATGCCACCTGCCATGCGTGCATGCATGTATATGTATATAACCATCTGAAAGTAGATTACATGGTACTTCTCTCTTAAATAATAGTGTGCATTGTCAAAGAACAGGAACTTTTACTATGTAATCATAATACCATTTCACACCTAAGAAAATGAACAATACAGCCTAATATTATTTAATATATAGTCCATATTCATGCTTTCCTCATTGGCCCAAAAATATTTTTATAGCTTTCTTCTTGAACCCAGATATAATCAAGGCTTAACACACTGCATTTGGTCACTAGGTGTTTTTAGTCTTAATCTATAACAAAGTTTGGTAATCATTTTCTAGAAAGGGCCAGGTAGCAAATATTTTTGGCTTTGCAGGCCATATCATCTCTGTTGCAGTCACTTAACTCTGCTCTTTTCAAAAGCAGCCATGGACAGTAAGTAAACAAGTGAACATGGCTGTATTCCAATAAAACATTATTTACAAAAACAGGTAGTGGGCCAGATTTGGTCCACAGGAGAACACTGAACTCACGTCCCCTTTTAAATGAAATTGGCTTAAAATCCTTCTTTTTAAAGTTGAAACATGTAGCATTGACTTTTGAAAACTCTCAGCCAGATGTCTTGTAGAATGTTCCACATTGGCATTCATGTGAAGTTTCCTCTTGGTGTTATAGAACTTGTTCTGGCCGGGCGCGGTGGCTCAAGCCTGTAATCCCAGCACTTTGGGAGGCCGAGACGGGCGGATCACGAGGTCAGGAGATCGAGACCATCCTGGCTGACACGGTGAAACCCCGTCTCTACTTTAAAAAATACAAAAAACTAGCCGGGCAAGGTGGCGGCGCCTGTAGTCCCAGCTACTCGGGAGGCTGAGGCAGGAGAATGGCGTGAACCCGGGAGGCGGAGCTTGCAGTGAGCTGAGATCCGGCCACTGCACTCCAGCCTGGGCGGCAGAGCGAGACTCCGTCTCAAAAAAAAAAAAAAAAAGAACTTGTTCCTCTGTCCCCTATATTTCTTCTGTCCTGAAAATTAGTTTCAGAGGCTTAATTTGATTGAGGTGAAACATTTCTGGCAAGAATCCTTCAAGTTGATGCCTTATCTTTCACATTGCATCATGCCAGGAAACACATATTTCTTTGCTCACCACTTGGTGATGTCAAGTTTGAGCCCTTGGTTAGGGACATAATACTGGACCTCTCCATTGCAAAGGTATATTTCCCCTCTGGAATTAGTGCATAATATGCAGGTTTCTCCCTCTGTCTGGAACACGCCTCTCTGTGGTCTTCCTTTGCCTGGCTCTTTCTCATCATTTGAGCCTCCACTCAAGCATCATCTGTCCTGAGAGCAGGACATTATGCACCTGCTGTTAGGTGGCCTGCAAGGCACTGCATGCTGAGGTCTTTGCTACCTCCCTGGAGTCATCTTGGACATTTTCCTCTTTCCTGTTGCAGTTCAGCCATGCTAGCCATCTTTCAGTGCATAGAGTGCACCGTGCTCCCTCTGCCCTATCCTTGCCTGGAGCACATCACTCTCTGCCTCATCCAGCTAACCCTTTCTCACACTTCTGGTATTGACTAGGGGTCCTATCCTGAAGGGTGTCTTCCTAGACTGCCCTCCCCATCCCAGTTTGGTCAAAATACTGCTGTCAAATGTTCTCAAAGCACCACATAAGGCTCTCTCTGTGAGGGCTCATCACACCTGAAATTTTTCATTTTTAATGTGGTTATTGTATTAGTTTTCCCTACCCTCCCTAGAAGCTGAGCTTCATAAGGGCAGGAAGCCTGCCTAATTTTGTTCATCTCTATAAATATCCAAAACACCTAGCACAGTGCCCAGCACATAGTAGGTGCTCAATAAATATCTGTTGAATAAATGTATGAATCTTGACTTGTTGAATGGCTCCAGTGGGACCCTGTGCTAGTAGTATTCTGAAGAGTCAGCCCTATTTAGCACTGGGAATGATCTAGACCAGGAATTGGCAAGCTTTTTCTGGAAATGGCCAGATAGTAAATATTTTTAGCTTTGTGGGCCACACATTCTCTCACGGAACTATTCGAGTTGGCTGTGGTAGTGAAAGCAGCCAGGGAAAATACCTAAGTGAATGGAAAGAGCTGTGTTCCAATAAAAATTTACTTCCAACAGGCCAGGTGCAGTGGCTCATGCCTGTAATCCCAGCACTTTGGGAGGCTGAGGAGGGCCGATCACTTGAGATCAGGAGTTTGAGACCAGCCTGGCCAACATGGTGAAACTCTGTCTCTACTAATGATACAAAAAATAGCCAGGTGTGGTAGCGTGCACCTGTAATCCCAGCTACTCAGGAAGCTGAAGCAGGAGAATCGCTTGAACCCAGGAGATGGAGGTTGCAGTGAGCTGAGATCATGCCACTGCATCCCAGCCTGGGTGACAGAGTGAGACTTCATCTCAAACAAACAAACAAAAAAAATTTTTACAATAGGAGGCAGGCCAGATTGGGGCTGTGGAATGTAGTTGGCCAGTCCCTGATCTAGGGGCATTATTCCTGGTTTCATCTCAACTTTGCTTCATATTTGTTGAATTCCTGCTCTCTAACAGGCATGATTCTGGGAATATTGCAGTGAGTGAGACTGGCAATATCTTTGGCCACATGAAACTTATACCCTATTTGACTAGAGACAGACAATAAAGAAGTAAATGAATAATATCGTTTCAGAAATGATGATGTGTTCTATGAAAAAGAATTCAACTGGGTGCCAGGATGTGGAATGACTGAGTTGAAACCTAGAGGCTGCTCTTTTAAATAGAATGGTCAGGTTAAATTAGGGGCAATTTGAGCATTAGGAAAAAGGATGTAACTGAATGTCACACACTGGAGAAATAAAAACCCATGAGTCCGTAGTGTGTCTAAAGAGAAAGGGAGAAGTGAAGGAGGAAAGCTCTTAGTTAGCGAGCTAACTAATCTTTGTAAAAGGATCGGCAGAATGAAAAATCGTGGCCATGAGTGGTGACTCATGGCTGTAATCCCAGCGCTTTGGGAGACTGAAGTGGATGGATCACTTGATCCTAGAAGTTCAAGACCAGCCAAGGAAACATAGTGAGACCCTCATCTCTACTACTACTAAAAATATTATCCAGGCATAGTAGCACATACCTGTAGTCCCAGCTATTTGGGAGGCCAAGGAGGGTGGATTGCTTGAGCCTGGGGAGGCTGAGGCTGCAGTGAGCTGTGATCATGCTACTGCACTCTGGCTTGGGCAACAGAGAGAGACCCTGTCTCTAAAAAGTAGTAATAAAATAAAAATCATGTTTCAAGCCCCATTATAATAATTGATTAATGACCAGCCTGGGCAACATGGTGAAACCCCTGTCTTTACTAAAAATAAAAAAAATTAGCCGGGCATAGTGGTGCACACCTGTGGTTCCAGCTACTCAGGAGGCTGAGGCGGAAGGATCGCTCAAGCCCAGGTGGTGGAGGTTGTGGTGAGCCAAGATCGTGCCGCTGCACTCCAGCCTGGGTGACAGACTAAGACTAATACTACTAATAATTGATTTATGTAAGAATCATCTTCCCCAAGTACAATTGAACAAAGAGAAGAATGAAGCCACCAGGAAGAAAGCGAGGGGAAGGGTGTTGCAGGCAGAGGGAGTGGACAGTGCGCACTCACCATGGTTTGCTTCAGAGATAGCAAGAAGATCTCGGTGGCTGGAGAGAGGAGGAGGGTGGTCAGAGATGATAGACCCAGGTCATGTTGGCCTTTGTAGGTCCTGATGAGGAGCTAGGATTTTATCCTAAGTGTGGTGGGAAACCATGACAGTCTTTGGAACGGAGGGGAAGGTAAGATGGTTTCTATTTTAACGTGATTCTGCCTGCTACTGTGTCAGGAGTAGGCTGGCAATGGGGTGATTGCCAGTGGAAGGAGGGAGACCAGCAAGGGGACTTCCAAAGTCATCTGATGCAAGAAATGATGTGGTGTCAGCAGAAGGGGTGAGAAGTGGTTGCAGCTGGCATATACTTTTGAAGGCGGAACTCCCAGGGTTTGAACTGTATGTGGATGGGAGAGAAAGAGAGGGGTGGAGGATGACTCCAAGGTCTTGAGACTGAATAAAATGTGGGTGGGAGCCATGTTGGGGGAAGACCCTCAGAGGCTTCGGTTTATGAGAGAAGCCTCAACAACTGTGCTACGCTGGATACATGCCCTGTGTGAGATGCCTGTTAGACATCTCAGTGACATGGAGTCGGCAGGTGTAGGAGGTACGAGCCTGGAGATAGTTGAGAGTTATTGGTCTACAGCTGATTAAATTACAAGAGGGAATAAGACCCCTTAGATAGAGAAGACCTAGGATTGGGAGAGGCATTAGGAGACATAGAAGGGGCAGCTAGTTAGGTGGGAAAACCAGGAGGATGGGAACCCTAGCGCCAGTTCAGAAAGAATTTCGAGAACTTAGTTCCCTTATTTCCCCTTATTGTATTTTTTCACCCCTTTAAAACTGATTTTGGCCTGTAGCAGTGGTGAACAATAGCTCTGACAGTAGTAACAGTAAAGGCAGCCAGCATTTAGACCTGTTCTGTGCCACACAGATGCTGAACACCTTTACCTGCTCGGTCTCATTGAATCCTCACTCCAGCTCCTTCATGAGGGCTTTATTATTATCCCTGGTCTGAACCGAGCAGAGGGAGGCCCAGCGAGGTTGAGTGACTTGCCCAAAGTCACACAGCTCATAAGTGACAGAACCAGAAAGAGAACTCTACATGCCTCACATCTTTCCCCAAAATAGGTTAGCTATAAACAAATGTTCTGAGAAGTTCCTGGGAAAAGGGTCATGGTTGATGCGGGGACATTCACTCTAGTATTTAACAAGTATGTGCTAAGGACCTGCTGTGCATCAGTCCAGAAACAGAATAGAGGCAGACAATGCAAAATTCCTGCTCTTCTAGGGGAGCCTCAGTATCCTCGTCTGTACAATGGGGATAATAAATATATCTACCTCATCAGCTTTTTGAGAGGATTCAATGTGTTAATGCGACAAATCTCTTAGAACAGGGCCTAACATGTAGTTGACATGTAAGACGTGGTCATTATTGAGAGACTCTATGGCTTCATGGTTAAGGATTGGGCCTCTTAGTGCCAGGATGTCTGGGTTCAAATCCCAGCTTTGCTACTCCCTAGCTGTGTGGCAGTGGGCAAGTTCCTTACCCTCTCTGTGGCTTAATTTCCCCATCCGTAAAATGGGATAATGATAGTTTGTAGCTCATATCATTATGATGAAGGTTTACTAAGCTAATATTTTCAAAGGGTTTGTAGTGGCTGGTACATAATTCTCGTGTTTTAGCTGTTATCACGGGGCTGGGATACAGTGGGGACACAGGCAACAAGCATGCCTGTCAGTAAAGAAACACAAGTTATCACCTGCGAGAAGAAAGTACGGCAAATAAAAACCCTCCTGGATTTCCACGTGCATTTCAGTGACAGGCGGCTTGGATTAAAGAGCCAAGAAGTCACAATGGGAAGAGCTGTCCTGTTCCCAGAGGCAAACGACAGCCCACGGAAAAAAAATAGCACAAAGCTTCGGGCCGGGGAGACGGTGGCCCGAGGAAAGAGAGGAGGGGCAGAGGATGCTGTGAATCATGGTAATATTTTCCCTAGGAAAGTCCCAGGGGTTCTTGTTGGGGCCTTAATCGCCTATTCTGGGCTTTGGATGCCGTTAGCTCCTTGCTCTTTGAGAGCTGTGCTCCCTCTGGCCTCTGTCTGTCTCCGTTAGAGCCTAATCATATTTGAAAGTAGTTTTTATCTGTGATTATTCATCTGTATATGAGGAGCTTATGCGTCTAAGCCGCCACTTCCATCAAATCTAAGCGCATGGCCCCGTTAATACCCACAGGCCTAACGTTGGCAGGGAAAGTGGTCCCCACCCCCAGTCCAAGCAGGGAGATTTTAGAGAATTACAGGGGACCAGCTTTGGGAGTGGGAAGGGGGAGGTAGACAGTGCTGGCATCAAGACAGGGAGCAAAACAAATATGGGAGACCTAATAGCAGAAACTCCAGCCAGGCCCATAAATCGATAGGTGGGCTTACCCTCAAGGCATGGCTTCTCAAACTTTAATAAGATGGTGTCTATGAAGATTACATATTAGCTTAGAGAACAATATTTCATTTTCACTGGCTCTTTTTAATCTGCGGGAGATGATGTGCTGGGCTAGGTTTAATGCTCACACACATATTTCAGGTTAATTCTCTGTTAAATTGTGGTGAGGTTAGAGTGGAGTTTTTTCCCCTCTTCCTAGAATGGAGGGTTCTGATATCAGGAGGCAGGGAGCCAGCGGGGTATCAGGCCAAGGACAAAGTTGGGAGCCTCCCCAGCTACGACAAAGACAAAATCCTTTGATTATCCTCACATCTTCCGCAGGTATTTGTATCTTTCTATCTCTTTTTTCCCACAGCATTGTGATGTAATTCACATACCATGCAATTTCCTCATTTAAAGTATACAATCTATCCAGGCATGGCGGCTCATGCCTGTAATCCCAGCACTTTGGGAGGTTGAGGTGGGAGGATCGCTTGAGCCCAGGAGTTCAAGACCAGCCTGGGCAACAAAGTGAGACCTTGGCTCTACAAAAAATAAAATTAGCTGGGTGTGGTGGCACATGCCTGTTGTCCCAGCTACTTGAGAGGTTGAGGTGGGAGGATCTCTTGAGCCTGGGATGTTGAGGCTACACTGAGCCGAATCGCACTACTGCACTGCAGCGTATATGGCAGATCGAGACCCTATCTCAAAAACAACAACAACAACAACAACAACAAAAAACAAAAAACAAAAAACAAATGGAGGCTTGCATACTGTATGTTTACACATTTCAGCATAAACCAATATATGTCATCTCCTCTTACCTTGGCAAACCTCCATAATGATAAGATTAAAACATACAATAGAGCTAAGGTTTTATGTTATTAGAAGTTGACATGATATCAAACACTACTCAATTAAACCCCTGTTATTTTTGGATATGCTATTGGTGGACTGGCTGGCAATGTATGGATGAGTAAAAAAAAAGACACATATAATTCATAAATTAGATATTTCATAAAATTTCTTTCTCTGGCTTTAATTTTGTCAAAGTCACTAATAATGTTGTTTTTGAGACTGAGTACTCACTCTGTCGCCCAGGCTGGCACGATCTCAGCTCACTACAACCCCCACCTCTTGGGTTCAAGTGATTCTCCTGTCTCAGCCTCCCAAGTAGCTGGAATTACTGGTGCAAGCCACCATGCCTGGCTAGTTTTTGTATTTTGAGTAGATATGGTGTTTCACCATGTTGGCCAGGCTGGGCTCGAACTCCTCACCTCAAGTGATCCACTCACCTTGGCCTCCCAAGGTGCTGGGACTACAGGCATGAGCCACTGTGCCTGGCCAATAATGTTTTTATAATCAAGAGTTCCACCAATTTGCTTCTATCGACAGCAATGATTTAGTGATTATACAATAAAATAAAATTGGATTAAAACTATTTGGATATATTTTCACCAAGAAAGTATATCATAGTAAAGAGAAAATGGAAAAATTAAAGTTATTTTTCATATATGTTTCAAAACATTATTTTTTCTTTAGGTATTTGAAATTATTTATTACAATTAAAAGGTATAATGAAAATTATGTTAGTATTAACAAATATTAAACATTTTAAAAAATGAAAGTTGAAATTTAATTTTTGAAATTTGATTTAGATCTTATTACATATTTTTTATTTAAAAACTATTCATGATTCTAGTTTTCTATGTCCGTTCAGTTGTCAGTTTCAAGAGTCAGTCAGTATTATGGCCAGATATGTGAATATACATAATTAAGAGTAAATTTTTTTTGAAACAGGTCATCATTCTGTTGCTGAGGCTGAAGTGCAGTGGCACAATCATGGCTCACTTCAGCCTTGACCCCTCAATCGATCCTCCCACCTTAGCCTCCTGAGTAGCTGAGACTACAGGTGTGCACCACCACGCCTGGCTAATTTTTGTAGAGATGGAATTTCACCACGTTGCCCAAACTGTTCTTGAACTCCTGGGCTCAAGCGATCCTCCAGCCTTGGTCTCCCAAATTGCTGGAATTACAGACGTGAGCCACCACACCTGGCCGTGAATTCTTTCTACTGCAACATTTTCCATGGCTGTAATATGCAACTGTCAAAAATACCATGCTGATTCCAGAACCACAAATTAGAACACAAAGAGAAGCAAGAAACAGCCAGTCAGCACTATGGGGGAAATGATGCTCTGCTCTGCAAGAATCTATTGCACCCACTGTATTTGTGAGGAAGTATTTCACAAGTTAGTTAATTTGCCCTTTCTCTTTCCTAAGTGCCTTTGTGACCCCTGAGCACAGAGCAGTGCCCCTCTCTCCTTTAAGCTGTAGTACTGCACATGAACTTTCAAGGTGTTTGGGCACAGTTGCCTTTTGTTTTGAGGACAGAGATCAAGATCTGGGAGGCAGTGCTTCTCTGGGGCTTGAATGGTGTTATGTATTAGGGTGAATGTTTAGAGTAATCAATGCGTTTTGTCAGGGCTAGGTCCAGGTCCCAGGTGACTGAGCGGCCCAGGACAGGAGCCCCTGTTACTCAGGTCTAAGGGTGGCCTTGCAGATGTATGTGGGTAGAGAGAAGTTCAGGGAAGAACTTCAGGACCGAAACACTTGGATAGCATCTTGGAATGCATAAACCATCCCTTTGGATGCCTGTGGAAACGTCTCTCCATATTTCTTATCTAAATGGTGTTTTTTCGCTTCTGATTTGACCATTCTGTGAATAATCCTAAGGGTTGAGACTTTTGTGAGTTAAGTGGTGATAGGCTTTTCCATTTTATTTGAGGATGGAGCATTATTTTCCTAACAGAGACAGTTTTCATCTGTGGGCCAAAAGCATTGTCATAGGTACATATTCTGAAATATTCTTATCTGCAGATAAAGAACTCAGCTCACACGGTGGTGTTTGAATAGGAAAAGTAAAAAACAAACCACTCGCCTCACGTGATCAATTTTATTTGGGCTATTAGCAGAGAATATTGTGCACTAGAGATTTCTTACATCAAATAATAACTGAATGTTAAGCAAACAGATAATCAATTATTAAGATGCAGCTGCTATTAACATAACCATTTACATTTCCGTAATATCAGCATTTGGAGGGAGTTGTAAAGCTACTTAAAAGCATCTGATGTACAAAACAGGGATATAACCATTTTCCCTTTGCTAAAATTTTTTGGAGGATCTAGCTCTAATTTTGGATGCTGTGATTGGAAGAGGTGTAAAATCTGATATAGAAATATCTGATCTCTGGATACTTTTTTTTAATTGATGAAACTCAGGATGATTTCCTTCTGTGAACACATTTTCATTCATTCATTCATTCATTCATTCATTCATTCATTCAAAAGACCCAGGGTCTTGCTCGTGACCCAGGCAGGAGTTTAATAGTGCAATTATCGCTTACTGCAGCCTCGAACTCCTGAGCGCAAGCAATCCTCTCACCTCAGCCTCCTGAGTAGCTAGGAACACAGACACATACCACCATGACTGGCTAATTTTTAATGTTTTTGTAGAGATGGGGTCTTGCTCCATTGCCCAGGCTGGTCTCAAACTCCTGGCCTGAAGCAATCCTCCTGCCTTGGCCTCCCAAAGTACTGGGATTACAAGGCATGAGCCATTGCACTTGGTCTATATTTTTGGAATATAGATAATACATTCACATGGCTCAAAAATTAAAAAGTTTTAAAAAAAACCAAACAAACAGTGAAAACCGTTCCTTCTTTCTCTTTCTCTTTTGACCTCCAATGCCCTGCCCCCAGAAGTAATCGCTGACGTCATGATCATTTTTATGTATCTGTTCAGGGTTTCTTTATGTGTATCAGCAAATACTAATTTTGACTCATTTCACACAGTTTTGAGCTTGGGTCTTTTGGTTTTGTTTCTTATTTTCCAATATATCCTGGAGATTATTCCAAATCAGCACATAGAGCGCTCTCTCGTTCTTTATTTCCAGCCCCATACTACCTGTTGTAGGTTGTACCATACTTTATTTAATCAATCTACTATAGAGGGACATTGGATTTTTTCCAACTATTTCTTAGGCCAAACACATTATAAGGAATAAACTTGTACTTGCATGAGGTATGTGCATATACTTTTTCATATATTTAGGATAAATTTCTAGAAATGGAATTTCTGGGTCAACTTACACACGCGTGTGTAATTCTGATGGATGTCGCCAAATTATCCTCCATGGTGATAGTAGTCTTTTGCGATTCTGCTAGCAATGAATGAGAGTGCCTGTTTCCCCAAGGCTGGCTCATGTTTTGAAGACCTGCTCAAGTAGAGGCTATCTGCTCAGCACCTACCTGCAGGAGAGAAAAGCATTGTTTTACTTGTATTCTCCAATTAGTCTGCTACCTTTCACTCCTTGCCTTTTGCTTGCTGTATGACTGTGCCTTAGTTTCCTCACCTGTAAGTTGGGGCTGTAAGAATATCTACAGCCTACAGTAGTTGGGAGAGTTCCATGTGCTAATGCCGACCAAGTACTAAGCACAGTTCAGACACAGTAATTGCTTAAAAATGCTTTTCGTAAGAGGGTCAACTACATGACACAGGGATTATTGCGACTCTGCTTCTCTTAAGGCCACAGTAGACATGAATGTCCATGACATAAAATAACAAAGGCACTGAACATTTTCTTGGAAGAAGAGGAGTCTTGGTTCTAGGTAAATGTGAGCCCCCTCTGTTGGATGTAATTGGAGAAGAGGAAATTGGAGGTTTTGAGTGGAAAAGGGAGGTAAGGAGGATAGTGAAGTAGGAGCAGAAATTTCTGCAATGAGCCTTGGAGGCGGAAAACAAACTGATGCCTGAGAGCTTTGGCACTGCAACCCCTGTCTATAGGAGGAGGTTTCTGAACTCTGTGTGTGTCACAGGCGCTGAGCTCCCCAGGTATTCACCAGCCTGAAGTTATCACCTGGACAGCCAAGGCTCTAGAATCTGAGTAATGAGGAGAGATTGGAGACAGAGCTACTCACCCGGGCCAAGTGGAACTGGCAGTTTATG
Source organism: Macaca nemestrina (assembly GCF_043159975.1). Taxonomy (NCBI): domain Eukaryota; kingdom Metazoa; phylum Chordata; class Mammalia; order Primates; family Cercopithecidae; genus Macaca; species Macaca nemestrina. The sequence continues at coordinate 17,925,942 of NC_092142.1, read as the reverse complement.
GTTGAAGGCCCTTTCTCTGGAATCAGGCAGCCCTGAGTTCAGTCTATCACTTGCTAGTTGGCTGGCCTAGGATAAATTCATGTTTCTCATCCTCGCTTTCCTCATCGGTCATCTGAAGATAAATGCCAGAGTAGGGGGCATTCTCAAGCTGCTTAGATTTTCACAGGGAGTCTCGGGGATTACAGGCTGGAAGAGTTCTAAGACGCTTAGCACCGTGCCTGGCACATCTTAAACACTTAATAAATGTCAGCAGCTATTAAGGATATCACATGAATAAGGCTTTACAAGCGTGCTGTTTCTGGGATACAAGGGGGACCCTGAGGGGTGCATGTTAACATATCCAAGTCGTAAAATCAGAAAAGGCCTATTTAGATGGCTGTACAGTTATAGAGAGGAAAAATGCCTCTTAGCATACATGTTATTTGCAACAAAGCAAAACAAATTTGTGAGCTTCTTATTGCAGATGAAGCGGAGGGAGAGCCTGAGAAATTTCCTGCCGTCTTGAGGCAGTACATAGAAAATGGGTTGTATATACTGATTTCTGCTAATTTAAGACATATAAAAATCACTGATGGCCTCTTTTTGTTTTCCACTTTTTTCTCTGTATTTACTAAAGGTAAAATAGTCATACATTTACATACATTATCTTTGTCCCTGTAACTCATTTTTATGTTAAGAATGTATATTCCTTAAACACTTCTATCTCTTTCACTTATTTTTTTCCAACTTACCACTCCCCATAAGAATTTAATCCTTGTGCTTGGGAATCAGGTATCCAATTCTCCTTGCCTAGAATGCTCTAATCTGCCTGCTGCTAAGCTTGGCAAGCTCTTAGTCCTCAACCAGCTATTGCCTTTGCGAGGTATTTCCCAAGATCACCAGCCATCAATGGCCCTTTCTTCTTTGATTCTGTGAGGCTCTTTTTAATGTTTCTTTTATAGCATTTTTCATATTGGGCTCTCATTATTTGTGTACATATCTGTTTTTCCCTTTATACTGGGAAAACTTTGAGTCAAGAGTAGCATCTCTCCCTCTCTTCCTTCATCAAACATGTATTAAATGTCAGACCCTGTGATAGGATCTGTGAATACAGAAATGAATTAGACACAGCCCCTGGTCTGGAAGGGAGATCTCAAGACAATGTGGGAGCAATTAAAGAATGAGGCACTGAGTTGAAACCTTACATAATGCTTTCATTTAGTCTTCTAAATGATCTTAGATGCATCTGTGAGGATTCTCATTTTACCATCGAAAAGTGTGAGCTAAGGAGAAAATATAACTCACCAAAGAACATAAGGCTAGCAAGTGTCCACAGTTTCAATGTCAAGGTGGGGGTCAGGAGACCCCCCCCTGGAGGAGGCAAGGCCCAGCAATGTCATGACTGTGAGGATTTGGCCAGATGAAGGAGTCAGGGGAAGGAACTCCAGGAAGAGAAACAAGGCTATGCAAAGGCTTAGGGGCGAGGGAGCATTGCTATTTTGGGAATTATAAAAGTATTAGTCATCTCTGGATTTCCAGTGTTCACACAGTGCTCAGTACACAGTAGCTACTCACTGAATATTGTAAGAATGCATTCTTGCCGCTGAAGTCCCCAAAACTTGTAATTCAACTCAGGACGCGAGTTTCTTGTATTCCTCAGTATTCTTCAGTAAATTCTCATTTTTGCTGAGGTTCTGGCATGCGTAGACCAGTGGCCTGACTTGGAAGAGTGTGCCCTCAAACTGTCTCCATTCAGCCTTCCAGAAATATAGTTCAGAGGCTTCCTCCCAAACTTCTACCCTTTAAATGTCCAGAGACTGTTTCTACATTTGGTTCAGACAGACTGAGCAAAGTTTTGGGCATAGATGGACAATTGCTGGATAGACAGCTGATGGAGTCTCTTGACTGAGACCATCTGCAGGCCACACAGCTCTGGGGTACATGAAAACTGCCCCTTGCAGATGGGAGGCTGAGCTCAAGAAACATCAATCTAAGGGAAGTTGCTTATGGTTCAGCCATAATTCCTAACTCTTGCATCTCTTTCTCATCTGATCTCCTCCCCATAGCCCTGAGGAATACTGTTTTAGACTGGATGGGGTGGGGTAGATGGAGAAACTGTTCTCTTTCTTTCGCTTTTGCTGAAGACATGTTGTCAGGGCCAGGAATGTTCTCTCTTTTATATGGGATGTCAGTTAATAGAAAGGACTTGAGCCAGACTGCATGGGGTTTGAATCCCGGCTCTGCTATTTACCAGCTTCTTGACCTCGGAAAAGTTACTTAACGTCTCTGTACCTCAGCTTCCGTATCTGTAAAATGGGATTAATAATAGTACCTATTTCATAAGGTTTTTGTGAGTCTGTAAAGGAACTAAAATATTTAAAGTGCTTAGAACAGTACCTGGAATATCTTAGGTGCAATATATGTGACGATGATGATTGTGATAAAGTTACTCTACACAAACTCGCTTCTTGCTTCTGGTTCATTTGTACTAAATGTTAATGTCCCATTTAGTCTCAAAGCCCAATCAAGTAGGAGTTCTTATTTTCTTTGAAGACATGGTGAATTTAGACTTTAAGTTGGTAATATATGTTTAAGCTGTCTAGCATGGTAAATCTAGAAAAGAAAAACAAAATAATAAGATTTCAGATGAAAATAGTTGGGCTATTCACATGAATAAAATACCTCAGGTTGTTTGAGTTGATGTTACTCAAAACCAGGAGAAGCCTGATCTAGTCCACTTACTGAAATTTTGATGGGTAAACTGAAGCACAGAGAACTGACTAATGCAGGGTTACATAGGGCTAGACATAGAATATGCTTCTCCTGATCCCTGTTCATGTTCCTTGCAATGCCCTGCAGCCAAAGGATGTTCACTCTCTGAAGCTTCTCAATTTTTTTTTAATGATAAGGGTCAGCAAATGCTTTCTGCAAAGGGCCTGACTGTAAATATTTTGGGTTTCATAGACCATCTGTCTGTTACCACCACTCAACTCTGCCATTGTAGTGTGAAAGCAGTCATAGGCAGCAGGCAAATGAATGTATGTGACTGTGTTTTAATAAAACTTTATTTATAAAAAATATGGCGGGTCAGATTTGCCCCATGGTTGTGGTTGTAAATCTCTGCTCTATGATATCCCTAGCTGAAGTGTTAAAGGGGAGTACCAGAGCAATAAATGCTCTTCTACATGAAACAGAAGCCGTTAGTCAAGTGCTCAATGTGAAGAAGTAGCCAGAGGAAAGAGCTGTGGTATGTGAAGTAATGAGAATGGTTAGGCAAAAAACCAGCTTTACTTTTCCATCCCAGCTACCTCAGTTTCTTTTTATTCATAATTTTTTAAAAGATGGAAAATGGAGATGGAAAGTTTTCTACCTGAACAATGGGATTAAAGGAAAAATTCTGTAAAGTGATGTTAGTTACCATGGCATTCCTGGTACAAGTTGCCAGAACATCCAAATAAAAGGGCAAGCTTTTGTCTCTCCATGCAGCTCAATTAATTTTAATCTGTAAGATGAGAATTATCCACTTAGCCTCCAAGATTAGCTTGCTTTATTAGGGCATCAAAAAAGCAGAAAGAAAAGAAAATGTGCTTGAAGATGACTTGTTTTCATTTGAGAAAATCAGTCCACAGTTAATTAGGGCAAAACTTAGAGACCGCAGGGAGGTTAGCAGAGTGAGATGTAATCATTGTCAGGTAAGTGTACAGTTAAGAAAATTCCATGAAACATTCTCTCTGTGAGGTGCATAGTTACCTACATCTTTTGGAATTGTTTATGATGGGGATGTGTATTAGTGATCTATTGCTACACAATAATCACACCTAAACTTAACAGCTTAAGACAAAACACATTTATTATCTCACAATTTCCATGATCAAAAATGTAGGCACAATTTAGTTGGGTCTTCTGTGTCAGAGTCTTTGGATAAGGCTGCAATTAAGGTTGTCAACCTGGCTGAGGTTTCATTTGAAGGTTCTACTGGGGATGAACCCCCTTCCAAGTTCCCATGGCTGTTGGTAGGGTTCAGTTCCGCAAGGGTTGTTGTACCAAGGGCCTCAGTTCTTAGCTGGCTGTTGGCTGGAGGCTACCCTCAGTTCCTTGCCATGGAGGCCTCTCTAGTATGTCAGCTTGCTTCATCAAACCATGCAAGCCAAGAAGACAACAGAGTCTGCTAGCAAGATGGAAGTTACAATCTTTTTTTTTTTTTTTTTTTTGAGATGGAGTCTTGCTCTGTCACCGAGGCTGGAGTGCAATTGGCACGACTTCTGCTCACTGCAAGCTCCGCCTCCCGGGTTCACGCCATTCTCCCACCTCAGCCTCCCGAGTAGTTGGGACTACAGGTGCCCGCCACCACGCCCAGCTAATTTTAGTTTTGTATTTTTAGTGGAGACAGGGTTTCATCGTGTTAGCCAGGATGGTGTCGATCTCCTGACCTTGTGATCTGCCTGCCTCCACCTTCCAAAGTGCTAGGATTACAGGCATGAGTCACCGCTCCCGGCCAGAAGTTACAATCTTACATAACCTAATTATAGAAGTGACAGCCCCTCATCGTTGACATATTCTATTGATTAGAAGTATGTCACAGGTCCTGTCCATACCAAAAAAAAGTAACCATGCGAAGATGTGAAGGTGAAGAGGAGGGGATGACTGGGGGACATCTTAGAGTCTACCTGCTACAAGAAGAGAGAAGTAATGATTTCAGTGAAGTAGGGATGAGAGAAAGTACACTGTCTTGATAAGAAGGTCTCTGAAGCTGTATATACTCTGAAGGGTGTGTGATCATTGACTGTCATGGGCTGAAGAGGAGGGATAACGTGTGCATATATCATACCGTTGCTATTCCTAACTACAAACTCTGGTTTCTGAGAAGTTTAAACTGTAGGGAGACCATTCATCCTCATTAAATCTAGATGCTGGGCTAGAATATTGGGTAAACAGAGCCCATGTAACAATTGGAACTCTTTTAGTGACTAGCAACAGGAAATCCAACTCAAGTGGTTAAGAAAAGAGAGAACGTATTAGCTTATAGAACTGAAAACAAGAGTAAATTTCACTTCAGATGTAGCTGGGTTCAGGGCTTAAGCAAAATATTTTATTTGTTTACTTTTTTGGTTAAGGTTATTGAGACATCCCTTGTGTATGGTACCCTTTTCGTATACAGTTTAGTGAGTTTTGACAAATGTGCAGTCGTGTACCCACCAACATAATCAGGATGTAGAACATTTCCACAATCCCCCCTCCCTAATTTTTTTCTTGTCCCTTTGTAGACAACGTCTCCTGCTACCCTCAGCCCCTGACAATCACTCATCTCTTTTCAGTATCTATAGTTTTACCTTTTTCAGAATATCTTTAAAAGGGAATTAGGCAGTCTAGATGTACTCATAAGATTATGAGTCTGGCCTCTGTTACTCACTATCCTGCCTTTGAGATTCATCTGTGTCATCACATCTCTAATTTCATTTTATCACTGAGTAGCCCATTGTACAGATATACAGTGATTTTTAAAACCTATTAACCAATTGCAGGCCATTTGATTTGTTACCATTTTTGGCAACTGTGAATAAAACTACTAGACACATTTGTGCATATGTCTTTTATTTGTGTGTGTGTGAATGTAAGTTTTCATTGTTCTGGTAAACACCTAGTAGGAAAGTTGCTTAGTGATACAGTAAATCTGTATTTAATTGTATAAGAAACTACCAAGTCATTTTCCAAAATGGGTTGTACCAGGGCTGGGCATGGTGACTCACCCCTGTAATCCCAGCACTTTGGGAGGTAGAGGGTGGATCATCTGAGGCCAGGAGTTCGAGACCAACCTGGTCAACATAGTGAAACCCCATCTCTACTAAAAATAAAATAAAATGAAAATACAAGTTATTCCCTATTCTCACAAGTACTTGATATCATTCACTTTTGAAGATTTATTTTAGCTATTCTAATGGGTGTGCGGTGCTATCTCAAGGTACTTTTAATTTACATTTTCCTAATAACTAATGATGTCAATCATCTTTATGTGTTTATGTGCTATCTGTATGTCCTCCTTGGGGAAGTAGCCATACAAATCTTTTCCCATTTTAATAATTGTGTACTTACCTATTTTGAGGACAAATATTATTCTTTTTAAATTATTATACTTTAAGTTCTAGGGTACATGTGCACAATGTGCAAGTTTGATACATAGGTATACACATGCCATGCTGGTTTGCTGCATCCATCAACTCGTCATTTACATTAGGTATTTCTCATAATGCTATCCCTCCCCAAGCCCCGCACCCTCTGACAGGCCCCAGTGTGTGATGTTCCTCACCCTGTGTCCAAGTATTCTCATTGTTCAATTCCCACCTATGAGTGAGAACATGCAGTATTTCGTTTTCTGTCTTTGTGATAGTTTGCTGAGAATGATGGTTTCCAGCTTCATCCATGTCCCTACAAAGGACATGAACTCATCCTTTTTTATGGCTGCATAGTATTCCATGGTGTATATGTGCCACATTTTCTTAAACCAGTCAACATTGATGGACATTTGGGTTGCTTCCAAGTCTTTGCTATTGTGAATAGTGCCTCAATAAACGTATGTGTACATGTGTCTTTATAGTAGCATGATTTTATAACCCTTTGGGTATACACCCAGTAATGGGATTGCTGGGTCAAATGGTATTTCTAGTTCTAGATCCTTTAGGAATCACCACACTGTCTTCCACAATGTTTGAACTAGTTTACACTCCCACCAACAGTGGGAGCATTCCTGTTTCTCCACATCCTCTCCAGCATCTGTTGTTTCCTAACTTTTTAATGATCGCCATTCTAACTGGCATGAGATGGTATCTCATTGTGGTTTTGATTTGCATTTCTCTGATGACCAGTAATCATGAGCATTTTTTCATGTGTCTGTTGGTTGCATATATGTCGTCTTTTGAAAAGTGTCTGTTCATATCCTTTGCCCACTTTTTGATGGGGTTGTTTTTTTTTCTTGTAAATTTGTTTGAGTTCTTTGTAGATTCTGGATATTAGCCCTTTGTCAGATGGGTAGTTTGCAAAAATTTTCTCCCATTCTGTAGGTTGCCTGTTCACTCTGATGGTAGTTTCTTTTGCCGTGCAGAAGCTCTTTAGTTTAATGAGATCCCATTTGACAATTTTGGCTTTATTTTTTTTTTGCCATTGCTTTTGGTGTTTTCGTCATAAAGTCCTTGCCTGTGCCTACGTCCTGAATAGTATTGCCTAGGTTTTCTTCTAGGGTTTTTATGGGTTTAGGTCTAACATTTAAGTCTTTAATCCATCTTGAATTAGTTTTTGTATAAGGTGTAAGAAGGAGATCCACTTTCAGCTTTCTAAATATGGCTAGCCAGTTTCCCCAGCACCATTTATTAAATAGGGAATCCTTTCCCCATTTCTTGTTTTTGTCAGGTGTGTCAAAGATCAGATGGTTGCAGATGTGTGGTATTGTTTCTGAGGGCTCTATTCTGTTCCATTGGTCTACATATCTGTTTTGGTACCAGTACCATGCTGTTTTGGTTACTGTAGCCTTGTAGTATAGTTTGAAGCCAGGTAGTGTTATGCCTCCAGCTTTGTTCTTTTGGCTTAGGATTGTCTTGGCAATGTGGGCTCCTTTTATGTTCCATATGAACTTTAAAGTAGTTTTTTCCAATTCTGTGAAGAAAGTCATTGGTAGCTTGATGAGGATGGTATTGAATCTATAAATTACCTTGGGCAGTATGGACATTTTCACAATATTGATTCTTCCTATCCATGAGCATGGATTGTTTCTCAATTTGTTTGTGTCCTGTCTTATTTTGTTAAGCAGTGGTTTGTAGTTCTCCTTGAAGAGGTCCTTCACATCCCTTGTAAGTTGGATTCCTAGGTATTTTATTCTCTTTGTAGCAATTGCAAATGGGAGTTCACTCATGATTTGGCTCTCTGTTTGTCTGTTCTTGGTGTATAGGAATGCTTGTGAAATTTTCACATTGATTTTGTATCCTGAGACTTCGCTGAAGTTGCTTATCACCTGAAGGAGATTTTGGGCTGAGACGATGGGGTTTTCTAAATATACAATCATGTCATCTGCAAACAGGGACAATTTGACTTCCTCTTTTCCTAATTGAATACATTTTATTTCTTTCTCTTGCCTGATTGCCCTGACCAGAACTTCTAACACTGTGTTGAATAAGAGTGGTGAGAGAGGGCATCCCTGTCTAGTGCTGGTTTTCAAAGGGAATGCTTTCAGGTTTTGCCCATTTAGTATGATATTGGCTGTGGGTTTGTCATAAATAGCTCTTATTATTTAGAGATACGTTCCATCAATACCTAGTTTGTTGAGAGTTTTTAGCATGAAGGACTGTTGAATTTTGTCAAAGGCCTTTTCTGCATCTATTGAGATAATCATGTGTTTTTTTTTTGTTGGCTCTGTTTATGTGATGGATTATGTTTATTGATTTTCTTATGTTGAACCAGCCTTGCATCCCAGGGTGAAGCCAACTTGCTCATAATGGATAAGCTTTTTGATGTGCTGCTGGATTTGGTTTGCCAGTATTTTATTGAGTATTTTTGCATCGGTGTTCATCAGGGATATTGGTCTAAAATTCTTTTTTTGTGTGTGTCTCTGCCAGGCTTTGGTATCAGGATGATTCTGGCTTCATAAAATGAGTTAGGGAGGATTCCCTCTTTTTCTGTTGATTGGAATAGTTTCAGAAGGAATGGTACCAGCTCCTCTTTGTACCTCTGGTAGAAATTGACTGTGAATCCATCTGGTCCTGGACTTTTTTTGGTTGGTAGGCTATTAATTATTGCCTCAATTTCAGAGCATGTTACTGGTCTATTCAGAGATTCCACTTCTTCCTGGTTTAGCCTTGGGAGGGTGTATGTGTCCAGGAATTTATCCATTTCTTCTAGATTTTCTAGTTTATTTGCATAGAGGTGTTTATAGTATTCTCTGATGGTAGTTTGTATTTCTGTGGGATCGGTGGTGCTATCCCCTTTATCATTTTTTATTGCATCTATTTGATTCTTCTCTCTTTTCTTCTTTATTAGTCTTGCTAGCGGTCTATCAATTTTGTTGATCTTTTCAAAAAAACCAACTCCTGAAATCATTGATTTTTTGAAGGGATTTTTATGTCTCTATCTCTTTCAGTTCTGCTCTGATCTTAGTTATTTCTTGCCTTCTGCTAGCTTTTGAATTTGTTTGCTCTTGCTTCTCTAGTTCTTTTAATTGTGATGTTAGGGTGTCATGGGAGACTTAAACACCCCGCTGTCAATATTAGACACATCAGCGAGACAGAAGGTTAACCAGGATATCCAGGACTTGACCTCAGCTCTGCACCAAGCAGACCTAATATACATCTACAGAACTCTCCACCCCAAATCAACAGCATGTACATTCTTCTCAGCATCACATAACACTTATTCTAAAATTGACCACATAATTGGAAGTAAAGCACTCCTTAGCAAATGTAAAAGAACAGGAATCACAACAAACTGTCTCTCCGACCACAGTGCAATCAAATTAGAACTTAGGATTAAGAAACTCACTCAAAACCTCACAACTACATGGAAACTGAACAACCTACTCCTAAATGACTACTGGGTACATAACGAAATGAAGGCAGAAATAAAGATGTCCTTTGAAACCAATGAGAACAAAGACACAACATACCAGATTCTCTGGGACACATTTAAAGCAGTGTATAGTGGGAAATTTATAGCACTAAATGCCCACAAGAGAAAGCAGGAAAGATCTAAAAGGAGATAAATGTTATTTTAGATAGAACCCTCATAAGTTATTTGAGCAAACAGAAACAACAATAACTAGAAAATGAGGCCTATTTTTAGAAAACCTACACAGCCATAAAAAAGAATGAAATCATGTCCTTTGCAACAACATGGATGTGGCTGAAGACCATTATTCTAAGCAAATTAATGCAGGAACAGAAGACCAAATACCACATGTTCTCACTCATGTGTAAGAACTAAACGTTGGGCATTCATGGACATAAAGATGGCAACAATAAACAATGGGGACTAGTGGGAGGGGGAGGGAGGAAGGCGAGTGTTGAAAAACTATTGGGTACTATGCTTACTAGCTTGGTGATGGGATCAGTTGTACCCTAAACCTTAGCATTAAACAAGATACCCATGTAAAAAACTTGCACATGTACCCCCTGAATCTAAAATAAAAGTTGAACTTGTAAAAAAAAAAATCTAAAACGTGTAAATGAACATAGAGCTCCAGAGACATAAAGTAACATAACATTAGATAAAAATTGTATTATTGTTTTATTATTGGGCTTGGAGTGTTTTAAAAGTATATTCTGGATACAAATCCTTTATCAGGTATATATTGCACAAATATTTTTATCCCAGTGGCTTGCATTTTTAAAACGTGGCTTGCCTTTTAATACCTTAACAGTGTCTTTTGAGGAGCAGAAGTTGTGTAAAATGTTGATGAAGTCCAACTTATCCACTCTCTCTTTTATGGATGATGGTTTTCTTGTTCTAACTAAGAAATCTTTGCCTAAATCAGGGTCATAAAAATTTTATTCTATGTTTTCTTCTAGAAGTTTTACAGTTTTAGGTTTTACATTTAGCTCTATAATCTACTTAGAGTTTAATTTTTGTATGAGGTGTGTGTTGAGGTTTACTTCTTTATTTTTTGCAAATAGTTACCCAATTCAGCACTATTTTTGAAAAGACAATTTTTTCTCTACTAAATTGCCTTACACATTTGTTTTTGTTTTTGTTTTGAGGCAGAGTCTTGTTCTGTCACCCAGTCTGTAGTGCAGTGGTGTGGTTTCAGCTCACTGCAATCTCCACCTCCCAGGTTCAAGCAATCCTCCTACCTTAGCCTCCCAAGTAGCTGGGACTGCAGGTGCACACCACCACATCCGGCTAATTTTTGTATTTTTAGTAGAGATGGGGTTTTGTCATGTTGGCCAGGCTAGTCTTGAACTCCTGGCCTCAAGTGATCTGGCTGCCTTGGCCTCCCAAATCGCTGGGATTATAGGCGTGAGCCATTGTGCCCAGCCACCTCACACATTTGTAAATCACAGTTGACCATACAAGTGTGGGTTTCTTTTGGGGCTTTCTCTCCTAACCTTTTTCATTATTGACTCCATTTTCAGAAAGACTCTTTCTCATGGTTTAATGGTGTCTGACAGTAGCTCCTGAAACCTCATTCTTCAGTTTCATGCTCAGTGAAAGATTAACATCTGTGGCTTGGTATATTCCACAAAAACCCTGAAACTGATTCTAATCCAGAATGACTTCCAGTCTGATTAGATCAGTTTAGGTCATGTGATGTGGTTTGGATCTGTGTCCCACCCAAATCTCATGCTCAATTGTAATCGCAGCGTTGGAGGTGGGGCCAAGTGGGAGATGACTGGATCATGGGATGGTCTTTCATAAATGATTTAGCACCATCTCCTTGGTGCTTCTCTCATGAGAGTGAGTGAGTGAGTTATTGTGAGATCTGGTCATTTAAAAGTGTGTGGCACCTTCCCATCTTTTCTCTATATCTGGCCACATAATACATGTCCGCTTCCCCTTCACCTCCCACCATGATTGAATGTTTCCTGAGGCTTCCCAAGAAGCAGAAGCTGCTATGCTTCCTGTACCGCCTGCAGAACTGTGAGCCAATTAAACTTCTTTATAAATTAGCTAGTCTCAAGTATTTATTTGTAGCAGTGTGAGAACAGACTCATATATCATGTGATATACAGTGATTGTCTTGGACCTGGGTCACCTCCTCTACCTGTGTGACTAGGAATGGAGCCTCACTCAGATCAGACAGACCTTATATGTAGAAGAATGAATTCTCAAAGAAAAACTAGGGCTCTGTTAGAATGGGAAAACATATGATGCTGTGGGCAAAAAACAATGCAAACAAACAAACAATGGGAACCAGACATCCCAATAAATATCCATATTGCTCTTAACTCAGGAATTTCGTGTGTAACAGGGAGGAACTGCATGGAAGAAAACAAATTGTAATAGACTTTTCGAAGTATAACAACCTAAATAAGTCCAAGATATCAATGAGGGAGTAATTAAATCTATCTGCGTGTTCTGGGAAGGCTTCCCAGATATGGCCTTTGAAATGGGTTTAAAAAACTTTTAAAAAAACACTTAAGTAAAATAATCTATTTAAAGAAAAGCACACAAGCTGTAAGGATATGGCTCAATATATTATCACAATATGAACATACTTGCATAACCAGCATCTCAAAAATGCCATAGTGTCCTCTTTTATCAAAAAGTAACTTCTATGCTGAGTTTTAACACAGAGATTAGTTTTTACCACTTTGAAAGCAATATAAATGGCATTAAGAAATATGAATCAACTTGTCCTTGCTTATTTTGTACGTGGTTATGAGATTCATCCAGATATTTGCATGTAGCCATAGTCAGTTTTCATGGCTGTGTAGTATTCCATCATATGACTATACTACCATTTATCCATTTTATTGTTGTACATTTGTGTTATTTTCAGTTTTTGACTATTAAAAAGTATTGCCATGAACAATTTTATATTTGATTTTTGGCTATATGTAAATATAGTTGGATATACATCTAGAATATAAATTTCTGAGTCATAGAATTAGCATATGTTCAAATGTAGTAGATTCTGCTAAACAGTTTTCTAAAGTGCTTGTGTTGATTTAAACTCCCACTAGCAGCATAACGGGAGTTCTAGTTCCTCTACATTGTTCTCACTGCTTGATAGTGTTAGTCTTTTTAAAATTTTAGCCATTCTAGTAGGTATGTAGTGGTATCTGAAAATGATTTTATTTTGCATTTACCAAAGACTAATGATGAGGTTGAACACCTTTTAATCTGTCTATTGGCAATTTAGATATCCTTGTTTTGTGAAGCATGTTTTGTTCATTTTTCTATAGTGTTTTTGTATTGATTTAGAAATTATTTTATACTCTGGTATAAGTCCCTTTTCATTTACATATTGCAATGATCTCCTCCTACTATGAGGCTTACCTTTTCACTATTTTTTTTTTTTTAAATAAGATAAGGGGTCTTGCTTTGTCATCTAGGCCAGAATGCAGTGATGTGATCATACCTCACTGCATCCTTGAACTCCTGGGCTCAAGCAATCCTCCCACCTCAGCCTCCCGAGTAGCTGGGACTACAGGCATGTGCCACCGCACGTGACTAGCTTTTAAATTTTATTTTTGTAGAGATGGGAGTCTTGATATGTTTCCCAGGCTGGTCTTAAACTCCTGGCCTCAAGCAATCCTCCTGCTTCAGCCTTCCAAGTAGCTGGGGTTACAGGCATGAGTCACCATGCCCGGCCCTTTTCACTTTTGTAATAGTGTTTGTTTTTTGTTTTGTTTTGTTTTGTTTCATAGATGTTCTTAATTTTAAAAGTTTAATTTTAAAATTAAAAGTTTATCAGTTGTTTGCTTTATGATTCGTACTCTCTGTGGCTTGTCCAAGAAATCTTTTCCTACTTAAAATAATGAAGATAGACACACTCCGATGTTATCATCTGGAAGCTTATTTCACCTTCTACATTTAAACCTACACACCATTTGGGATTTGTTTTTAGGTATGATATGAGGAAGGGCTCAAGTTTTTTTTTTTTTTTTTTTTTTTTTTTTTTTTTTTTTTACCATATTTGATCCAGTTGACCCAGCACCATTTATTGAAAAGACTCATTTCTTCACTGTTCTGCCATTTTATCATAAATCACATGTTCATAGATGCAAAGGTCTGTTTCTGGGCTCAATTATCTTCCATTTGTTTGTCTGTTTTCAAGCCAACACCACTTTTTCTTTTCTTTTCTTTTCTTTTTTTGAGTTGGAATCTCACCCTGTTGCACAGGCTAGAGTGCAGTGACATGATTTCAGCTCACTGCAATCTCCATCTTTAGGGTTCAAGCAATTCTCCTGCTTCAGCCTCCTGAGTAGCTGGGATTACAGGCGCACGCCACCATGCCCAGTTAATTTTTGCATTTTTAGTAGAGACAGGGTCTCACCATGTTGGCCAGGCTGGTCTCGGACTCCTGGCCTCAGGTGATCCACCCACCTCAGCTTCCTAAAGTGCTGGGATTACAGGTGTGAGCCACCATGACCAGCCACCAATACCAGTTTCTTACTGTCTATCATTGTAATAAGTTTTAATGCCTATAGAGCGTTTCCTTCTACTTTGTCATTCTCTAAGATTGTCTTGGCTAGTCTTGACTCTGCCTGTACATATAAATTTAAAAATTGGCTTCTTGATTTCCAAAACAAACAACACAGGCTGGGAATTTGATTGGAATTGTGTTAAATCTGTAGATCAAGTTGCAGACAATTAATATTACTACAGTGCTACTACAGTATGGAGTCAGAGTCCTCCAATCCAGGACCTTGGTTTATCCCGTCATTTACTTAGGTGTTTAAACATTTTTATCAGGAATATCTTAGAGTTTTCCATGAAGCAGTCTTGTGTGTATTTTGCTAGATTTACTCCTAGATATTTGATTTAAAAATGTTATTATAGATGGACTTTTTGTTTGCTAAATATTTGTTGATATATCAAAATACATTTGATGATTTTGTATTTATTTTGATCAACTGGGTTTTGAAATCTTGCTTTTTCTTGGGAGGTAGTTTCATCCATGTACCTTAATATCCTCTATAGGCCTCCCCCATGCACTGCCCGTGGGATTCAAGGTTGCCATATTGCACAACTCCAGGGGGCAGAAATGACATTGTAATCCATATAGTCAGGAAAGGCATTATTTATATAAAGTAGAATATGATTGGTGCTCTATGCATTGTGCAACCTCGACTGCCATGTAAGAAGTATATGAGTTGGGCGTGGAGGCTCATGCCTTCAATCCCAGGACTTTGGGAGGCTGAGGCAGGCGGATCACCCAGGGTCAGGAGTTTGAGACCAGCCTGGCCAACATGGTGAAACCCCGTCTCTACTAAAAATACAAAAATTAGCCGGATATGTTGGCGCATGCCTGTAATCCCAGCTACTCGTGGGGCTGAGGCAGGAGTATCACTTGAACTCAGGAGGCGGAGGTTGCAGTGAGCCAAGATTGCACCACTGCACTCAAGCCTGGGAAACAGAGCGAGACTCCATGTATTGAAAAAAAAAATAGTATATGAAGGGCGGCAGATATTGATAGACTTATAATTCCCGTGCTTGGAAAATTGTATTTCTTTAGTGACCAGTCTATACCTCACTAGAAGGAAAGAGTTTTTCCTGTTGTCTTTGAGAAACAAAATAACATTGCCATATGTGAGACCTCCACCCTTCTCCTTCTCCATAGTCTAACTCCTCCTATGAATCCAATTACACTTAAATTACCTTTGGGGTCCAAAGCCAATATAGTTGATTCCTGACTTAGTAGGGAAGAATAGAAAACCAATATCCAAGAAACAGGGAAGTGGGAAGTGATCTGGATAGGGATGCTACACACAGCTGTTCAGTTTGTGTGCTGCACAAAGGCTGCTGGCCATAGGAATAAATTTGGAGGAAGAAGGCTAAAATCCAGTACCACTCTGAACACCAGGCTGTGTGCCTTGGCACGGGGCTGCATCTATACTCAGGGAGCACTTTCTCCTAATTCACCTACCCAGATGGGGGATCGTTTCCCATTTTACACAAAGGCACCCCTTAGGCCAGTGGATGCCCTGGCCCAGACCTCGAAGTTTGACTCATCTCCAAGTCGATCATCAGTAGCTGCATTTATCAGTTTCTCTTGGCACAGATTTGCAGCATTGCCAGGATGCTGACAGAATGTTTCTAGAGAACTCCATGCCCTCTTCTACCCTTTCTGTTAGTCTTTTATTGATTCTTCTCTCTTGCGTTTCTAAGTCTGAGCCAGGAACCCTCCTGTTATTAAAAGCAGTCCCAGTTGCCCATACCTTTCATTTCCTTTGAATTACATTAATTGCCTGACAGCTAAAAAGTGAGCTGGTATTTTCAGATTTCAGCTGCTGGTCGGCAAGAAATATTTACCAGCTCCTGCAGATTTATAAAGATGCCATGGAGATGCCTGGAGACTAACAATCAGAAAATATAGCAGCAAAACAACACTATTTTTCAAGGTTAAATGCTCAGAATGCTAAAAAGAAATTGTCCATAAAGCAAAATAGGGATTCAGAAGCAGGCAGCCTGTACTCTGGACAAAGAAAGGAGCCAGAGGTTTAAAATAAGATTTCACAGCTTCACAATAATTATGAATTTAATAAGGGGAGCTTTATTTTTAATTTAGTTTCAGTCTGGCAGCCAGTCTCCTCCCTCCCACCCCCTCTCTGCGGCATGGTAATGCTCTTTAATGTGGTCCTAAGGCTAGGTCACAGTGAGAGCTGGGAAGGGCCCCCAGCCATAAGACTTTCTGATGAAGAAGAATTTAGACAGATAATGTTCTTGCCTCTCTGCAGGCAGATGGGACTAACTCCCACTGGCTTTACTCCCTCCTGGCAGTCAGAAATGTCTTTTGCTATGTAGGAAGACACTAGGTTCTGAAAATTGCAAGACAGAAAGATTTTTTCCTCCCGGATAGAACCCTAGGCTTTGATTCCTGTTCTCCATGAACAGAATAATAAAACTGAGAGAAGGCCACTAAGAATCATTTTAGACTGCTGGTCAACACCATATCCACTTACAAAGTCTCTTTTCATAGACCATCTTTTAGCATGAGCTGTTTGCAAGGACCACATACATTCCTTTGTTTATTGTTCATTCATTCTACAAATATTTATTGAAGCTCTGTTTTTTGAAGTGCCCTGTGTTATAGAGGTTAAATTCACATAACAAAATTGATCATTTTAAGGTGAACAAATTAGTGGCATTTAGTACATTCACAATGCTGTATGACCACCTCTGCCTTTTTCCAAAATACCTTCATCACCCCCAAATAAAAACTTGTACCCATTAAACAGTTACTCTTCATTTCTCTCTTTCCCCAGTCCCTGGCAACTACCAACCTGCTTTCTGCATTTGTGGATATACCTATTCTGGATATTTCATATACATGGGATTATACAACCTTTTGTGTCTTCTTACACTTACAATATTTTTGAGGTTCATCCCCATTGTAGCATATATTAGCTTTTTGTGGCTGAGTAATAGTTAATTATATGTGTATATTATACCACAATATATTTATCCAGTCTTCCATTTATGGACATTTGAGCTCTTTCCATCTTTTGGCTATTGTGAATAGAGTTACTAGGATCATTCATGTACAAGTATTTGTTTGAGTACTTTTAAAAAAATTTTCTCTGAGATAGATGCTTAGGTCATATAGTAAGATCAAAAATATTTCCTGATCTTATTCCCTTTGTTAATGGAAATAGTCTTTTCATACATCTATGGTTTCTTCAAGACTGTTTCCCCAAGGCAGGGAGCTATCTTCTTCCTTGAATAACTTTGTCATCAGCTAGATAGGAGGAGCTCAAAAGCAAGACGACACTTCCTAGTAGTACATATGCTAGACCAAAAGAGGAGAAATTCAGTCACTGTGGGTTGCTACAAAATGGTAACAATGAGATTCATAATATTGGTTTGCAGGAAAGACACCATCTTGAAAGGATGCTGTGAGGAATTCATTAAATGACACCTGATAGAAACACACGAGATGCGCTTTCCTCTATCTCCCTTTCCCTTCTTCTGTCTGCATAAATGACTGCCCTGAATTCCCTCATAGAGCTATGATCTAATTATTCAGAGTTTGGTATCCACCTAATCTGTAAACCCTATTCGAGATATTTATTTTCAGCACCTGGGACAGAACGCAGTTTACGACAGTCACTCAGGAAGCAATTGAAAGAATGAGCAAATGTTCATTTGCTTGTGTTCATTGCCAGACAAAGGAATCTGCATTTTACATCATGTCTATTATTTATTGGGGAGGGGCCTATGTGACATTACCTATATGAATTTGGGAAATGCTAAGAGATTTTATTTTTGGTGTTTAATCTTATACTCTTATTCCCACCTGGGCCACAGGACTGGCCCATCTTAAGGAATATAAAAAAGCAATGTTCATGTTTCAGGTTGTTCATATATCTGCCTCCTGCTTTACCATTTTTTATCTGCCTACTTCTGCTTCCCCTGGGTTCAGAGGAAGTGCTTTACCTTAGAAATGATTCACTACTCCTGGGCCATCGTGGGCTTTGAAAGCCACACAATAGAAGTTCCATTTCAAATCCCCCCATTTATAATCATGAGAGAAAGCTCGATGTTGTCTTGGGGGTTATCAATGATTTCACAAAACTCAACCTTTGTTCCTCATGTGTCCATTTTTCAAAAACTTACGACTCCAAATCTCTGGAAGTCATTGCTTCTGAGGAAATATTTATCTTGGGTTTGACATCTTTTGCACTGTATCCCTTTTCAATTCTCCTTTCTCACATAGGACAAATGGCACTGTGGGATTTGGAATGAAGAGTTACGTCTTGCAGCATGTGTGTGTGTGGAGACCCTGGGATCCTCCCTGTCCCCTCCCCTGTGCCCCTGGGTCGGAAGGTGGAGAAATAACCAGCAGAGATAAATGGGTATGGGTGAGGTTGTGGGTTGAATTGTATCTGCCCCAAATTCATATGTTGAAATTCTAACCCCCAGTACCTCAGAATGTGACCTTATTTGAAAATAGGTTTCTTGGGGATATAATTAGTGAAGATGAGGTCATACTGGAGTAGGCTGGGGCCCTAATTCAATATGATTGGTGTCTTCATTAAAAGAGGGAATTTGGACACAGACACACACAAAAGAACTCCACATGGAGATGAAGGCAGAGGTCTAGAAGCCAAGAAATGCCCAAAATTGCCAAGAAACCACCAAAGCTATGAGAGAGGCATGGGATAGATTCTTTCTCACAGCCCACAGAAGGAACCTATCCGGCCGGGCGCTATGGCTCGCGCCTGTAATTCCAGCACTTTGGGAGGCCAAGGCGGGCGGATCACCTGAGGTCAGGAGCTCAAGACCAACCTTGCCAACATGGTGAAACCCCGTCTCTACTAAAAATACAAAATTAGCTGGGCATGGTGGCACGCACTTGTAATCCCAGCTACTCGGGGGGCTGAGACAGGAGAATCGCTTGAACCCGGTAGGTGGAAGTTGCAGTGGGCTGAGATCTCACCATTGCACTCCAGCCTGGGTGACAGAGTGAGACTCCATCTAAAAAAAAAAAAAAAAAAAAAAAAAAGGAACCTACCCTGCCAGCACTTCGATCTCGGACTTCTAGCCTCTAGAACTGTGAAACGATACATTTCTGTTGTTTAAGTCACCTAATTTGTGGTCTTTGTTTTTATAGAAGTCCTAGGAAACTAATACAGGTGATTTGCTTATGATGTTTGTCTAAAGGTCTCTATTAGTTGAAAGGTGATATAGCATAGTGGTTAAATACTTGGGTTTTTAGAACCAGACACCCAGGCGGATAATCTGGGAAAATTACTCATCATCTCTAGGCTTCCAATTTCCTTAAAATAAGATAGAGAATATCATAAATCTAGACCTGATAGTACTGTCATGAGGATTAAATGAGATAATGTATTTAAAGCACTAAGCCAAAGAAATACCCGACACATAGTAAACACTTGATGGGTGGTGGTTATTATAATGGTTATTATTAGTAATGATTGGCAACATTTACTGTTGCCCCAAAGCCCCCAAAGAGTCCTTTACTATCTATATTTTAAAATATCTTCCCAGAGCACACTTAGGAAATGATTGAAATTTTCCCTTCCCTCTGACCCCTGCTCTCTAGGTTAATGGTCTGAGGCTCTGTTCCATCTCTGTCCCTTTCCAGGGATTTAATCTCAACCTCTCTCTCTCTGGCATGAGACTTATATGATTGACACACAGGACCACCCACTTATCATTTACACTAGTGAAAGTAACATGGTTCTAAAAGCTGGGCAAGGATTTGAAGTGACCAGAATAGTTGCCAGGATCATGTATTCATTCATATACAAAAAACATATTAACTGAAAGCCAGTGGTCTAGGTGCAGGATCTGATTTAGTGTGGATTATTTGTCAATGTCTCCTGTGGGCAGGGGAAGGGTTGCAGCATAATAACTCCATCATAACTACCACTTACTGAAATGTATGTCAAATGCCAGGCTAAATTGTCTCAGCACAATTATCCTTTAAAATTCTGCAAGGTTAGATGGTCCTGTCATACCCATTTTATAGATGAGGAGATGGAAGCATGGAGCGATTAAGGGCCATAGTTGGTTAAGCGCAGAATCAGAATTTGAACGCACATTCCACAGACTCCAGAGCTCAAGCTTTTAACTCCTGTGAGTCACTGCCTCAGCAACACCAGGAATCCACTGCCCTCAGGTGTATATTTGAAACAGATTGTGAATGAGACAGAGAAAACCTGGTTACAGAATTAAATGCCAGCATGTAAAGCAAACATACAATCAAAACCAAGCTAATGAAAAAACAAAACCAAAACTCAATCCCCAAAACCCAGAATACAAAAACCTGCCATGTGTTGGTTACTGGAGGAAAATAAGTGTTTTCCTAATGTTCAAATTCAGCAACTGAACCTAAGACTTGTTTTAATTTTGTAATTGTTTTGAAGCTGCTAATCTGCCAGGCATATGGTGCAGGTAAGTTTTGCCAAGTCGTTCCTCAGAAGCATTTTATTATGATAATAATCACAAATGTGACCTCAGTCCTTTTATCCTGTTTATTCTCCACCGTTTCCTGTGATAAGTGGTACTTCTGTACTTTGCCAACCTCCTCCACCCGCATTTGTTTAGGGAAAGAATATTAATTAGTGATATTAAGGAGGCTATGGGCTGCAAATGAAAATTTGATAATGGAATTCCTTAGACTATGTTTGCCCTCCAAGGCATCCTCTGTTTAAGCAGTTCAATTGAATATCATTATTAACATAAGTAATAATAATAATTAGCATTATTGCCTGCATCAGTTGTTATTCATGGAAAACTGCGAGCTCTTAAAAGTGCAAAATAGAGTCTCATTTTATGTTTATTTCCCTGTCATTTTTACTCTGCTCAACTCCTAAGCTTGGCAGCTGGACCCCTTATGAGGTCCTTATTGGATTTTTTTTTTTTTTGAAAAATAAAGAAATTTCTTTATTCTCCCATTTGAAAGAAGAGTCTGTCAGAGGTAGAAAACCTTCCATAGGCCAACTTTTATAATTTTTAATTTAAAATTTTTTTTAGAGGCAGGGTCTTGCTGTGACATCCAGGCTGGAGTGCATTGGCACAATCATGGCTCACTGCAGCCTCAAACTCCTGGGTTCAAGCGAGCCTCCTGCCTTAGGTCAGCTTTCCTGAGTTATCCTGAAGCTTTATTCGTGCACCATAAGCCACTCAAGATTTTCCTCAAAACGTCTCCTGGTTTCCAGCATCTCTCTTTCCCAATCCATCATCTGGACACACTGAGAATCATGTTTCTGAAAAGCAAGTCAGGCTTCCCCACTCCTTTGCTGAAAAACCTTGATAGGCTTCCCATTGCGCTCAGGATAAAATCCAGATTTCTTATCATGTCCTAATGCCATGACCCTTATTTCCTCATCTGGCTTTATCTCTCCTCACTCCATCTCCTTCTGCAGTCTGATCATATTAAACTTGTTTTGGTTTTGCAGAGAGACTGTGCCACCTCACCTCAAGCTATAGCATGTGCTGTAAATGAAATGCCGTCTCCTCCCTGATTCAGGCTTCAGTGTGGGCACCATGTCCTAGGAGCTTTCCTGTCTTCTCAGGTCCAAAGGTGGTGCCTAATGTTAATTTCAGGGCGGTATAAGACTGCATACGATACGCGCTTCCTCCCCAAGCACTAGTAAATGACTGGCTTCGAATATTTTACATAGAGGTCATAGTATGCTTCTGTTTCTCCCCTTCTTGGCTGTTTGGCTTAGAATAGGGGGCAACAAACTTTGGCCTGTGTGCCAAAAACAATCAGCCACCTGTTTTTTAAAAGCTTTTTTTAAAATTGAGGGAAAATTCAGTGACATTTAGGACATTCACTTTTTTCCTTTTTTTTGAGACAATTTCACTCTGTCACTCAGATTCGAATGTAGTAATGTGATCTCGGCTCACTGCAACCTCAACATCCTGGACTCAAGCGATCCTCCCACCGTAGCCTCCCGAGTAGCTGGGACTACAGGCATGTGCCACGACTCCCAGCTCATTTTCGTATTATTTATTTATATTTTATTTTGTTTTATTTTGAACAAAGGTGGATTGTCTCCACCTTTTAGTAGAGTATTTTGTAGTCAGGGTTTTACCATGTGGCCCAGGCTGGTCTTGAACTCCTGGGCTCGAGCAATCTACTGCTTCAGCCTCCCAAAATGCTGGGATTATAGGTGTGAGCCACCATGCCTGGCCACATTTCCGGTTCTATAACCATCACATCTACTTGGTTCCAGAACATTTTCATCACTTCAAAAAGAAAGCCTGTAACTGTTGAGCAGTTGTTCTCCATTTTCTTCTCCTCAGTCCTTGGCAACCACCAAGCTACTTTCTGTGTCTATGGATTTGCCTATTCTGGACATTTTATATCAATGGAGTCATGCATTGTGTGACCTTTTATTTATTTATTTTTTTATTTATTTGAGACGGAGTCTCGCTCCGTTGCCCAGGCTGGAGTGCGGTGGTGCGATCTCGGCTCACTGCAACCTCCGCCTCCCGGGTTCAAGTGATTCTCCTGTCTTAGCCTCCCTAGTAACTGGGATTACAGGCATGTGCCACCACACCCAGCTAATTTTTGTATTTTTAGTAGAGACGGGGTTTCTCCATGTTGGTCAGGCTGATCTTGAACTGCTGACCTCAGGTGATCCACCCGCCTCAGCCTCCCAAAGTGCTGGGATCACAGGCATGAGCCACCATGCCTGGCCTACGTGGCCTTTTGTGTCTGCTTCTTTCATTTAGCATATTGTTCTCCAGGTTTATCCACCTGGCAGTATACATCTATACTTCCTATTCATGGCTTAATACTGTTCCGTTGGATGCATCTGCCGCATTTTGTGCATCCATTCTTCAGTTGATTGATCTTTGGATTGTCTCCACCTTTTAGCTACTATAAATAGGGCTGCTGTGAACATTTGTGTACAAGTTTTTGTTTGAACTCCTATTTGTAATTGTTTTTGGCCCTAAGAGTCAAGTTGCTGGGTCATATGGCAATTCTATGTTTAACCTTTTGAGGAGCCAGCAAACCCAATGCCTGTTGTTGTAACTCAAGTTTTATTGGCATGCAGCCAAGGGCATTCCTTTACTTCTTGTCTATGACCGCTTCTGTGCTACAATGGCAGAGTCAAGTAGATGCAGCATACACCGTCTGCCCCCAAAGCCTCAAATATTATTTTTTACGGAGTTTTATGGAAGTTTGCTGAACTTGAACTTAGTACACCTGTGTTAAGCAATGTAGCCTGCAGGCCTCGAAGCCAGTTACAGCACTTTTTCAACAAAGATGGGGTGAGTACAGAAAAACAAGTGTATTCTCCTTAACCTGACTTATATATTCCTGATAATTTAGCATATTTTGTGTGGATCTGAGGAGCCTGTTTTGAATATTAAAAGGTGAGGTCAAGCCTTGTGGGAAAAGTGGTCTGGAAAATTTCCTAGACTTTGGAGTCAGACTTTGTAGGTTAAGTCACTAAACCTCTCTGGGCCTCTGTTTTCTCATCCTTTAAATGGAGATGATTAGGCTCCCCATCTTGTAGGATGGTAGAGAGGATTAAATGAAGAACATACTGGCAAAGTGCTTAAATGGTGCCTGGCATAAATATTAACTCTTAATAGGTGAGACTCAGAGATCACCCAGGACAAATAAAGAAAATGGATCAATGAGCTAGTTTATCTCATGCCTTAGGATAAAATGCTCTACACCTCTCCTCTTAAAATTGTTTTTGTAGTGTGATTTTTATTTTTGAGATAGGATCTCACTGTGTTGCCCAGGTTGGGGTGCAGTGGCACAATCTTGGCTCACTGCCACCTCCGTCTCCCATGCTCCAGCAATCCTCCCACTTCAAACTCCTGAGTAGCTAAGAGTAGTGTACCTTTAGCTAATAGTTTTATTTTCGTGTAGAGATGGGTCTCACTATGTTGCCCGGGCTGGGTAGCATGATTAAAAAAATTTTTTTTTGAGACAGTCTCTCGCTGTGTTATCCAGGCTGGAGTACAGTGGTGAAACCTCAGCTCACTGTAACCTCTGCCTCCTGGGTTCAAGCAATTCTCCTGCTTCAGCCTCCTGAGTAGCTGTGACTACATGTGTGCCCACCACATCTGACTAACTTTTTAAAATATTTTTAGGAGAGATGGGGCTTTGTCATGTTTGTCAGGCTGGTCTTGAACTCCTGGCCTTAAATGACCCACCTCCCTCGACCTCCCAAAGTGCTGGGATTACAGGTGTGAGCCACTGTGCCCAGCCTGGGATAGTGTGATTTTTTTTTTTTTTATCATGATAAAAATATAGGTAACATAAAGCTTCCCATTTTAACCTTTTTTTTTTTTTTTTAAGACAGAGTCTCACTTTGTTGCCAGGCTGGAGTGCAGTGGTGCCATCATGACTCACTGCAACCTCCGCCTCCTGGATTTAAGCGATTCTCCTGCCTCAGCCTCCTGAGTAGCTGGGATTACAGGCATGCGCCACCATGCCCAGCTAATTTTTGTATTTTTAGTAGAGACGGGGTTTCAGTATGTTAGCCAGGATGGTCACGATCTCCTGACCTCGTGATCTGTCCATCTCCGCCTCCCAAAGTGCTGGCATTACAGGCATGAGCCACCACTCCTGGCCCATTTTAACAATTTTTAAGTGTACAATTTTAAGTGTACAATTAAGTGGCATTAAGTACATTCACATTGTTGTACAACCATCACCACCATCCATCTTCAGAAACTTCTCATCATCTCAAACTGAAACTCTGTCCTTATTAAATACCAATTCCCCATCCCTCCATTTTCCCATCCCTGGGCAACCCCTGTTGTATTCTCTTTCTCTACGAATTCAGCTGCTCTAGACACCTCATATAAGTGGAATCATATGATATTTGTCTTTCTGTGACTGGCTTATTTCACTTAGCATAATATCTTTAAGTTTCATCCATGTTGTAACATGTTTCAGAATTTCTTTGCGTTTTACACTTATTATTTGTGTAAAACACAAATAATATGCTATTTACCACTGGAATCACTTTTAAGTGTACAGTTCAGTGGTATTAAGTGCATTCATATTGTTGGGCAACCATCACCACCATCCGTCTCCAGAATATTTTTGTCTCAGAAAAATGAAACGCAGGCCGGGCACGGTGGCTCATGCCTATAATCTCAGCACTTTGGGAGGCCAAGGTGGGCAGATCACCTGAGGTCGGAAGTTCGAGACCAGCCTGACCAACATGGAGAAACTCTGTCTCTACTAAAAATACAAAATTAGCCAGGCATGGTGATGCATGCCTATAATCCCAGCCTCTTGGGAGGCTGAGGCAGGAGAATGACTTGAACTCAGGAGGCGGAGGTTGTGGTGAGCCGAGATTGTACCGCAGCGTGGGCAGCAAGAGTGAAATTCTGTCTCAAAATAATAATAATAATAATAATAAAATAAAAATAAAACGCAGCTGGGCACAGTGGCTCAAGCCTTTAATTCTTGCACTTTGGGAGGCTGAGGCAGGACGATCGCTTGAGACCAGGAATTTGAGATCAGCCTGAGCAACATGTTGAGAATCTGTCTCTACCAAGAAAAAAAAAATTAGCCAGGTGTGGTGGTATGTGCATGGGAACATAGAGATGAATGCAGTTGGAGTAGAGCAAGACAGGAGAATGGTCTGAGATGGTGAGGAGACACGTGAGGCCCAGCTGTGCTGACCTGGTGAGATCCTGGGAGAGGAGTTTGGACTTCGTTCCTAGTGGGATCAGAAGCCAGGGGAGGGTTGACCACAGGAGAGTCACATGATCATCTTCACTGGTTGCTGTTGAAAAAGACGGTTCTACTCTTTGACCATTGGCTTTGTAAAGAGGTTTTCAAGGCTCAGAGATGGCTTGTATTGTTATATTAGGAGAGGTTTGATGGTACTCAACCTGGTAATGGATGTTCTGTTTCAGGTGCTGTAAATGGGGCCACACATCAAACCCATTGACTTTCTACTTCAGAGACCCCAAAAGCCATTCAACCCTAACCCTCAGTGCCCCTACATAAGGCTAGCCAGACATCGTTTATCGGGGTTACAGAGCAGCTGTCTAAATCCTGCCTGGACTCATTTAAAGCAGTGAGCCTCGGGGCACCTTGCTCCTGCCAACATTTCAGAGCCAGGAAAGACTGACTGGGGATGAAGGATGCACCTGACTTCTTGGCATCTGCTGTTGCATTTTTGTTTTGATTGTTTGAATGATGCTTGGAGGAGAAAAAGGGAAAAAAGAGGCCGATAGGCATTTCCCTCTCACTTAATGTTCTTTCTTCTGGCCAAGGAAGGAAGGAAGGAAGGAAGGAAGGAAGGAAGGAAGCTAATATCTATTGAACAGCAATTCAGGGACTGGCCAGTTATGGTTCCAAGTTACCTAATTTCATTCATTCATTCTACGAGAAATATTCATCGAGTATCTTTATATGCCAGACATTGTTCTGGGCTCCAGGAATAAGCATTAAACACAATGGACAAAGCCTCTTCTCTCTTGGAGCTGACTTTCTGACAAGGAAGACAAGACAGACATTAAACACGTGAGTACAAGTCAGGCAGATATGTCCTAGGAGGAAAAACCAAGCTGAGTAATGACATGGAGAGAGTGTGGACTATTTTATGTGGGAGGGAAACACTGATCAGGGAAGGTCTCTTTGCAAAAGTGATATCTGAGCAGAGAACTCAAGCAAATAAGGGAGAGAAGCCCCAGACTTTCTGTGGATCTGGACGTTGTTATTTCTTCTTAGATAAGGGTCTACCGAGAATTGGAGGAATTAAGTGACTCTTTCAAGATCAGAAGATAGTGGTAGCAGTAGCAGCAGCAGTAGTAGTAATAGATAAATTTTATTATGCTTGTCCTATGCCAGGAACTAGATGAAATATTTATTTCTGTCATCTCATTTAATTCTCACAACAAATCTACAAGGTAGATATCATTATTGTTATTCCCATTTTATAAATGACACCGAGGATCACAGAAGTGATATCACTTAGCTAGGGTCAGACAGCTAATAAAGGAGAAGCAGAGATTCAAACCCAGATTCATTAGTCTCCAGGACACTATAACCATCTACTAGCCCATAGCTGATGAAACTGAGATATGGAGTGAAGCTTCTATCTGAAAACCCTTCTTTTCCAATAGGCCAGTTCAACTCCCAACTTTCAATGGAGTACCCGGTACTTTGATGAGACCCTGGCATAGGGTTAGTTACGTGGGTATTGAGGGCCTTCTAAATAAGGGAGTAGTGCATTTGGATCTGTGACCACAGATACTTTGAGTCCCACGATCTGTGATTTGCACAGAGACCTTCCTGTGACCAATTATTGTGAGTCAAGAGCTCAGGTGTCCAATGAAAGTTCATAGGGAGCTACCCTTCTCTTGAAAGAAATGGGTTATAGAGCTCTATTGGCCTGAGATGTGCAGCTCCATTGGTCCCTGATTTGGTGAGAAAAACTACAAACATGTGATCCAGATATATGGATGTGTATATGCCTCTTAGTAAGAATGCGGTTGATTTTCTAAGTCTATGGAGCTATGCACACAGCTATAGCTTTCATTTACTCACTCATTCTGTGCTGTGCCTGCTAGTGTGTTACATTCTGAGTCTGTAGCAATGAACAGGCAAGATCCCTGTCTTCCTGGTGAATACATTATAAAGGGGAGAATGAGGGAGTGGTGTGTGAAGAAGGAGAAAATAAAGCAGATGAATAAATGAACAAGATCATCTCAGATAGTGAGATGCTGTGAGGCATTGCCACAGAGAGACACTGGCATGTCTGCTCATATTGAATGGTCAGTGGAGGCCCCTCTGAGAGGAGCCAATTGAACAGAAGGGAAGGGAGGACCAGCTATCAGCGGTTCTGCAGAAAAGCATTTCAGGTGCCGGCAACATCTCAGTAACAGACAGAAGACCGGGTCAAGGGGTAAGTGCCTTAAGGACTGTGATAATTAGGTGGGTACACAAAGTATTTTGCTGAGACTTGCAAAAATGAAACCAGAGGGAATGCCAGCATGAAAAACATGAGATTTCCAGTCTGTGACTGCTAAAAGTCTCAGACTCTTTATAACTTATGAACTCTTTATAACTTATGAGCCGTGGGAGAACATTTGAAGAATGTGGTTCAAGAGAAGAACTAGCTAGCAGAGAAGATTTTAAAAAATATACCTTAAAAATAATTTTATGATGGGAAATCCCAAACGTATATGAAAGTAGAAGAATAGCACAATGAATTCTCAGGACTCACTACCTGACTTCAACAATGGCCAACTCATGCCCCGTTTTGCTTATACCTCTACCTGTTTTCCCCACATACATTACTTTGAAGCTAATTCCAGTCACTAACATTGCATCTGTAAACATTACAGTGTGTATCTTGAAAAGATAAACTCTTAAAAACCCAGGCACAATACCATCAGTGCACCCAAAACATTAACAATAATTCCTTACAACATCAACTATCCAGTCACTGTTCAGATTACTTACTGCCTGATATGTTTTTTTCTTTGTTTTTTATTCTCATTTTACTTTAAGTTCTGGAATACATGTGCAGAATGTGCGGGTTTGTTACATGTGCCATGGTGGTTTGCGGCACCTATCAACCCGTCATCTAGGTTTTAAGCCCCGCATGCATTAGGTATTTGTCCTAATGCTCTCCCTCCCCTTACCCCCCACCCCCTAATAGGCCCTGGTGTGTGATGTACCCCTCCCTGTGTCCATGTGTTTTCATTGTTCAACTCCCACTTATGAGTGAGAATATGTGGTGTTTGGTTTTCTGTTCCTGTGTTCGTTTGCTGAGAATGATGGTTTTCAGCTTCATGCATGTCCCTGCAAAGGACATGAACTCATTATTTTTCATGGCTGTATAGTATTTTATAGTATACCTGTGCCAACATTTTCTTTACCTAGTCTATCATTGATGGGCATTTGGGTTGGTTCCAAGTCTTTGCTATTGTAAATAGTGCTGCAATAAACTCTGTCACCCAGGCTGAAGTGCAGTGGCACAATCTCGGCTCACTGCAACCTCTGCCTTCTGGGTTCAAGTCATTCTTGTGCCTCAGCCTCCCCAGTAGCTGGGATTACAGGTGCATGCCACCACACCTGGCTAGTTTTTGTATTTTTAGTAAAGACAGGGTTTTGCCATATGGTCAGGATGGTCTTGAACTCTTAGCTTCAAGTGATCTGCCGCCTTGGCCTCCCAAAGTGCTGGGATTATAGGGATGAGCTTCCACTTCCGACTCTGCCTAATACATTTTTAAGATAGTTTCTTTGAATCAGAATCCAACTAAAGTCCTACACATAGTGATTGGCTCATGTGTCTTTTAATCTATAGGTTTCCCCTTCAGTTCTTTTATTGCTGGAAAAATAGGTTATTGATCTTGTATAATTCAAAATGTGGTCAGTGAACCAGGATCATCAGCATCACCTGGGAACTCGGTAGAAACGCAGCATCTCAGGCCCCATCCCAGACCTCCTGGGTTAGAAACTACATTTTCACAAGGTCCCTGGGTATTTTGTATGCACATTAAAGTTTGAGAAGCACTGCTGTAGAGTCCCCCACAGTCTAGACCTTGCCAATTGCATCTCTGTGGTGTCCTTTAGTGCATTCCTTCATCTTCCTTCTTTCTTTCTTTCCTTTCTTTCCCTTCCTTCCTTCCTTCCTTCCTTCCCTCCTTCCCTCCTTCCCTCCTTCCCTCCTTCCCTCCTTCCCTCCTTCCTTCCTTCCTTCTTTCCTTCCTTCCTTTCTTGTTTGAGTTGGAGTCTCGCTCTGTCACCAAGGCTGGAG
Organism: Macaca nemestrina; assembly: GCF_043159975.1. Taxonomy (NCBI): domain Eukaryota; kingdom Metazoa; phylum Chordata; class Mammalia; order Primates; family Cercopithecidae; genus Macaca; species Macaca nemestrina. The sequence goes on along the minus strand of NC_092142.1, from coordinate 17,896,087 downwards.
CGCAATGGGGTGATCTTTGGCTCACTGCAACCACTGCCTCCTGGGTTCAAGCAATTCTCCTGCCTCAGCCTCCCGAGTAACTGGGATTACAGGCATCCACCGCCACGCCCTGCTAAGTTTTGTATTTTTAGTAGAGACGGGGTTTCACCTTATTGGCCAGGCTGGTCTCTTGGCCAGGCTGGTCTTGAACTCCTGACCTCCGGATCCGCCCGCCTTGGCCTCCCGAAGTGCTGGGATTACAGGCGTGAGCCACCGCGCCTGGCCCATTTTCCATATTTCTGTAAGTTAATAAGTTGGATCCATAAATTTTTATCAGATTTAGGTCTGATTTTCTTCTTCTTCTTCTTCTTCTTCTTCTTCTTCTTTTTTTTTTTTTTTTAGCAAGACCACTTCGTAGATTGTTATGTTTGTCTATGAGGAGATAACTGGTGTCTGGTTATCTCCCATTTTTTTTTTAATGTTTTTATTATTTATTTATTTATTTAATTTTTGAGATGGGGTCTTGTTCAGTTGCCCAGGCTGGAGTGCATGATCATGGCTCATTGCAGCTTTGACCTTGCAGGCTCAAGCAATCATCCTACTTCAGCCTCCTGAGTAGGTGGCACCACAGGCATGAACTAACGTACCCAATTTGTTTTTTAAAAAACTAATTTGTAGTGATGGGGTCTCGCTGTGTTGTCTAGGCTGGTCTGGAACTCCTGGGCTTAAGTGATCCTCCCACCTTGGCCTCCTAATTTGCTGGGACTACAGGCATGAGCTACCATACCCAGCCTCATTTGTGATGTTATCTATCTGCTGTATGATAATGCCTAGATCCATGAATTCATTAAGGGTTGCAAAACAGAGCAAGGCTTTGACTTGAGTGGATCCAGTTTATTTTGGAAGTAATTAAATCTCTAATTTTTATTTATCGTTTCTGTAAAATTAATGGTATATTGCACCAATTATGTGCCAGGAACTGTTCTAAGGGCTTTACATAAATGAATGCATTTATTGATCCTCACAAAAATCTTTAAAATTGTGTATTCATTTCCTATAGCTGCTGTAACAAATTGCCACAAACTTAGTGGCTTGGAACAATCCAAATTATTATCTTACAGTGTTGGAGGTCAGAAGTCCCAAAGAGGTCTCACTTGGTTAATATCAAGGTGTTGACAGGGCTGCATTATTTCTGGAGGCTCTGGGGAGAACCTGTGTCTCTTCCAGATTCTAGAGACCACCTGCATTCCTCGGTTTGTGGCCTATTTCTCCATATTCAGAGCTACTGGCACAGCATCTTTAACTCTCTCTCTGATTCTCTTCTTCCTCCCTCTCCCATACTTAAAGACTCTTTTGATTACATTGGGTCTACATGCATAACCTCCTGGTTTTAAGGTCAACATTGATTCCATCTGCAACCTTGATTCCCTTTTGCTGTAGAATCTAATGTATTCATAGGTTCCAGGAATTAGGGCACAGACATCTCTGAAGGGACATTATTCTGCCGGCCACAACTAGGCTCTTTGGTTCCTGTTTTACAGACAAGGAAACTGAGAAACATCGAGGGGAAATAACTCACCTAAATTCACACAGGTCCTGACTGGTGGAGCTTGGATACAAACAGAGAGAGTCTGGCTCCAGAGTCCATGCTTTGAACCCAGCAGATGTGAGATCACTTAGTACTCAACACTAAATTTCCTCTGAGACCTTGATCTTGCCAATGAGCATATGTTTTTAGGAACATTGAATCCTGTGGTTGTCAGGGGATTTTTGCACACAAATGTTAACCAGTGAATTCACTGTTCTTTCTAGTGGTAAGTTAGTGTTTGCCTCCTAAAAGGTGGTACCAGTGGGCCTGTCCTTGGTTCAGTCTGTTTCTTCTTAGACCCAGTCAGTTATTCACTGAATTAACTCCATGCTGGATCCTAACCTTTTTTTGGTACATGTACCCTTTTGGCATCTGGCAGAGTCCATGACCTCCTTCTGAGATCAATATTCTTTTTTTTTGGAGAAGATATGTTTATTAATGAATGATTAGATTAGCTTTCTGGGCAACAAATCTAAATATGTCTACTTATATTGATCTTCTATTCAACTCAAACTGAATAACATAACTTGTTTTCAATATAACTTACTTATTTTTTTTTTTTTTTTTTTGGAGACGGAGTCTCGCTCTGTAGCCCAGGCTGGAGTGCAGTGGCCGGATCTCAGCTCACTGCAAGCTCCGCCTCCTGGGTTTACGCCATTCTCCTGCCTCAGCCTCCCGAGTAGCTGGGACTACAGGCGCCCGCCACCTCGCCCGGCTAGTTTTTTTGTATTTTTTAGTAGAGACGGGGTTTCACCGTGTTAGCCAGGATGGTCTCGATCTCCTGACCTCGTGATCCGCCCGTCTCGGCCTCCCAAAGTGCTGGGATTACAGGCTTGAGCCACCGCGCCCGGCCAAACTTACTTATTTTTTAAAGCATTTTTGCATGCCCTTATTTAAACTGAGATCTTCTTGGTGTCAGACCTTTATCTCAAACTATAGGTAAATATGTTTACGATTATAAATCTGCTAGTAAACATATTATCTAACTTCTTCCACTCAGTAGTCTTCATATTAGACAACTATAGCTTAAGTATCATCATACTAATTACATTCAAATTTTCCCTATTGCCTTAAAGATTCCTTTTGGCAGTTTGTTTGTTTAAATTAAGACCCAAAATTCACGTATTTCCTTTTTTATATGTATAACTCTTTCTAATTCCAAAACAATATTTAACCATTAGCACTTTTTGTTTTTGGTCCATTCAATTTTGGGAAAAGGTTATTTAGGCTTTGAAATATTCTGTACTAGATTTGATTGACTGTTCTTTGTAATGTTGTTTAAATTATTTATCTACGCAAAAAATAAAGTGCATAGAATTACAAAGGAAACCAATTATACTAAAATATGGTTATCAAAATATAAAAAACTCACCAAATTTGTGTCTAATATGTAAATCTTTACTAATGCATCAAATAACAAGATTTAGTGGTGACAAAACTATGTAATTCCAATTAGTGATGCACACGTACAAGATAATGAGATGTCTGCTATGATTGTAATGAGATATGAAAATATCGTGATTTACATTGGTGACAAGAATCACAGATATTGCAAATACTACTGTGGTTTGTTGCCTCCATTTATAATTGAAGGAAATGCTAAATTTCAGTTAGAAATCAGAGAAAATGAGGATGTTTCTAATTTCCCAGGCAAGTTTAGGGACCCTCTGAATTTTATCCACAAACCTCAAGTTGGGAGACCTGGCCTGGTACCCCGCTGATTTGTGCGGCTTATTTAGTATTTCTCTCTCTCTCTCTCTCTCTCTTTTTTTTTTTTGGAGACAAAGTCTCACTCTGTCACCCAGGCTGAAGTGCAGTGGCACAATCAGAGCTGGCTGCAACCTCTGTTTCCTGGGCTCAAGCAATGCTCCTGCCTCAGCCCACAAAGTAGCGGGGACTACAGGCGTGAGTCACCACGCCCAACTAATTTTTTGTAATTTTTTGTAGAGATGGGGTTTCACCATGTTGCCCAGGCTGGTCTCAAACTCCTGAGCTCAAGCAGCCCACCCGCCTCGACCTCTCAAAGTGCTGGTATTACAGGTGTGAGCCACTGTGCCGGGCCTTTTTAGTATTTTCCTTGATTTGATAGAATCCAGCAAATATCTGTTGAGACCCCACTGTGGGCAAGGCATGTGCTGGGGTCTTGGGAGAGAGCACTGAACACACAGAGCTGGCCTTCCAGGAACAGATAGGTTTCTTTTAAGCTTTTCCCGCCTTCCTTCCAGTGGGAAACTGTCTTCACCCTTCAGTGTAATTGCAAGCTCCTTGAAGGCTGGGAGTGGTTCCAAGCCCCTTCTCTTGTCAGACCTCAGATGCTAGGCATTGAAGAAACAGGAGGTTCAAAGATCAATGTTTACACAAAACGATTTTCCGTCGTGGATGGAAAAAACAAAACCATTTTCTTATTTAACAATTAACCATTTATGTTAATGCAGATAAGAAAATATATAGAACTCGGCTGGGTGTGATGGCTCACACTTGTAATCCCAGCACTTTGGGAGACTAAGGTGGGAGAATTGCTTGAGCCCAGGAGTTCCAGACCAGCCTGGGCAACATAGTGAGACCCTATATCTTAAAGAAATAAAAGACAACATATAGAACTAGCCATCTTAATACATAAAATGGGTTATTATTGCCTAGGATGAGGACTTTTCTTCTTTTTATAATTGTGCTGAAAAGGACATGACATTGTACTTACCGTCTTCACCATTTTATAGTGTACAGTTCAGTTGTGTTAAGTATATTCATGTTGTTGTGCAATAGATTTGCAGAAGTATTTCATCTTGCAAAACGGAAACTCTAGACCCATTAAACACTAAATACCTCCAGCCCTTGGCAACCACAATTCTACTTCCTGTTTCTAGGAGTTGGACTACTTTAGATACCTCATTGGAGTAGAATTGTTCGGTATTTGTCCTTTTGTGACTGGCTAATTGCATAAAGTCCTCAAGGTTTGTCTATGGTGCAGCACGCCACAGGATTTCCCTTTCTCTCTCTCTCTCTCTTTTTTTTTTTTTTTTAAGACAGGGTCTCACGCTGTCACCCAGGCTGGAGTGCAGTGGCATCATCTCGGTTCACTGCAACTTCTGCTCCCCAGGCTCAAGTGATACTCCCATCTCAGCCTCTTGAGTAGCTGGTACTATAGGCACATACCACCATGCCTGGCTTTTTTTTTTTTTTTTTTTGCAGAAACATGGTCTTGCCATGTTGCCCAGGCTGGTCTCAAACTCCTGGGCTCCAGCAATTGGCCCACCTCAGCCTCTCAAAGTGCTGGGATTATGGGCGTGAACCACTGCACCTGGCTGAATTTCCCTCTTTTTAAAGGCTGAATAACATTCCACTGTACGTAGATATCAGATTTTCAGTATCCTTTCATCTGTCAATGGGCATTTGGGCTGCCTTCACCTCTTGATTATTGTGAATAACACTGCAATGAACATGGGTGTGCAAATATTTCTTTGAAATCCTGCTTTCAAATTTTGGGGGGATATACCCAGAAATGGAATTTCTGGATCATATGGTATTTCTATTTTTAACTTTTTGGCGAGTTTCCATACCGTTTTCTATAGCAGCTGCACCATTTTCATTCCCACCAACTGTGCACAAAAGTTCCAATTCTTCATGTCCTCGTCAACACTTGTTATTTTCTGTTCTTTTTAATTGTGGCCATCATAATGGGTGTGACGTGATATGGGATGAGGATATTTAAAGATAATATTGAGTAAATAATAGTAGAGGTGCTACATAGAAATGGCAAAAATGAAGGTGTACCAATGCATGAAGTTTGGAAACCTCTTTTTATTTTTGGAGAGAGTCCCTGTCACTCAGGCTGGAGTGCAGTGGCACGATCTTGGCTCACTACAACCTCTGCCTCCCAGGTTCAAGTGATTCTCCAGCCTCCCAAGTGACTGGGATTACTGACACCTGTCACCATGCCCAGCTAATTTTTGCAGTTTTGGTAGAGACAGGGTTTCATCATGTTGGCCAGGCTGGTCTCGAACTCCTGACCTCAGGTGATCCACCTGCCTCATCCTCCCAAAGTGCTGGGATTAGAGGCATGAGCCACCATGGCTGGCCTGGAAAACTCTTGATCAGACAACTTCTAAAGCTGCCCAAAGTGTGGTCTGTGGTCAGTAATGGCCTGAAAACTGTCCCTTGTCTAAGACCAGATAATACAGAACTTGAGGGTACCTGTTTAGAGGGATAGCAATTTAACATTGCTAAAACATCTAAATGCATGATTATTCTATCAATTCGCTTTTATTGTATTTTATGAAAGCATTGGCCCATGATGGATTGGCAAACAAAAGAAAACAAAGCAGACTGGCCCTGCAGCACAGACAGTTTGAGAAGCTCTACAGTGCCACCCAAGCTTGGCAACAAACGTAACTACCGAACTTGTTTTGGCCTCAGATTTTCCATCTGTAAAATGGGGATAAGAAAAGGAAAGCCCAGTCTTTATTTTATTTATTTTATTTTATTTTTGAGACAGAGTCTGGCTCTGTTGCCCAGGCTGGTGTGCAGTGGTGCGATCTTGGCTCACTACAACCTCCACCTCCTGGGTTCAAGCGATTCTTGTGCCTCAGCCTCCCGAGTAGTTGGGATTACAGTCTTGTGCCACCATGCCCAGTTAATTTTTGCATTTTTAGTAGAGATGGGATTTCACCATGTTGGCCAGGCTGGTCTTGAACTCCTGACCTTAAGTGATCAGCCCACCTCGAGCCCCCAAAGTGCTGAGATTACAGGCATGAGCCACTGCGCCCGGCTGGGAGCCCAGTCTTGATTGTTGGCAGCTAGTAGCTGGCTTGGTACTACTGCTAGGCTGTGGTATTCCCTACTTAAGCAATTTCACAGGGCGGTCACACTGGAAGATGTCATGCTGACCATGATGAAACAAGACAAAAACAAGACAGTCTGTAATGAATCCTATCTGAGCATGAAAGTATGAGCAGTGGGCAAACCACAAAAAGATGGGCAGACACATCCCTTTCTTCTGACACTTGCAGTTACCATTGCTTCACCAATGACAGCTTTAGCCCCACTCTATTCCTCCTGCCTCCTACAGAAAAATGATGATGATGCCCAGCCATAGAATTAATACTGCTTTCTACCAGCTAACCAGAATCCTATAACAAGCCCCCCAACACACTCTTACTGGGACACAGCTCCCACTCCCTGTGGTGTGTGGTCTCCCTTGTTGCAACAGGTTACTAAACCCATTTCTATTCAACTACAGGTGTGTTTCTGGTGGCTTCTGGCTGATGAGCATGACGGGAATAATAATAGGTGGCTCTAGGATTAAATGAGTTCATGCATGCAACGTGCTTAGAGTGATGCCTGGCTCCAAGTAAGGCTTAGTCAAATGTTAGATATTATTATTATTTGGAACAGGGTCTTGCTGTGTTGCCCAGGCTGGAGTGCCGTGGTGTGATCATGGCTCACTGCAGCCTCAACCTCCTGGGGTTAAGCAATACTCCCACCTGAGGGTTACTCCTGAGTAGGTGGGACTACAGGTTTGAGGCACCATTACCGGCCTATTATTATGAATAATATTATTATCTTTGTCTCTTATAGTGATGGGCACCACATCTTGCCATAGAAAGACCCCACTCTTGCTGGGCACATTGGCTCATGCCTGTAATTCCAGCATGTTCAGAGGCCTAGGCAGGAGTATTACTTGAATCCAGGAGGTTGAGACCAACCTGGGCAACACAGTGAGACCTAGTTTCTACAAAAATTAAAAAATTAGCCAACTGCCATGGTGCAAATCTGTGGTCCCAGCTACTGGGGAGGCTGAGGTGGGAGGATTGCTTGAGCCCAGGAGGTTGGGGTTTCAGTGAGCTGTAATTGTGCCACTACACTCCAGCCTGTGTGACAGAGGGAGACCCTGTCTCAAAAAATTGAAAGACACATCCCACACTTGTGGGGACACCAAATTTGTGGATTGATTGGGATAGTGTATTCATCATCTATTGTTGGGTAAGAAACTACCCCAAATGTAGTAGCTAAAAACAACAAATACCTGTTATGTCACAGCTTCCGTGGATCAGGAATCCAGGAGCAGCTTAGATGGGTGGTTCTGACTCAGGATCTCTCATGACGCTGCAGTCAGGCTGCTGGTTGGAGCTGCTGTCGCACTGGGACTCAACCAGAGGAGGCTCTGCTCCCAAGTTCATTCACACGGGGGCTGTTCCTCCCCACGTGAACCTTGCCATTGATGGCCTGAATGTCTCTGCAACATGGCAGCTGGTTTCCGAGAGAGAGAGAGAGAGAGAGAGAGAGCGAGAGAGCGAGCAAGCACAACCCTATTCTATTCATGGTGCAGACTAGCCCTGGTCTGCGCGTGGTAGGAGATGCCACACAAGGTGATGAATACCTGAAGATGGGAATAATTGGGGACCATCTTGCAGGTTGGCTGCCATGGAGGGCCTCCCTGTTCCTCCAAGTGCCCTCCAACTTTTCCCTCTTGGCTTCAACTTTTTTTTTTTTTTTTTTTTTTTTGAGATGGAGTCTCGCTCTGTCACCCAGGCTGGAGTGCAGTGGTGTGATCTTGGCTCACTGCAACTTCCGTCTCCCAGGGTCAAGGAATTCTCCTGCCTCAGCTTCCCGAGTAGCTGCGACTACAGGCATGTGCCACCATGCCCGGCTAATTTTTTGTATTTTTTAGTAGAGATGGGGTTTCACCGTATTAGCCAGGATGATCTCGATCTCCTGACCTTGTGATCTGCCCACCTCAGTCTCCCAAAGTGTTTGGATTACAGGCGTGAGCCACTGTGCCCAGTCAGGCTTCAACTTTAATTTAGACCAAGAAGAATCTCCATTCTCTCTGAATGGAGCTTGAGAGACAAACACACAAGAAATGAGTGTGAGTATAGCTGGGGTGGGATGGGTCCTACAGGTGTTGGAGAAGCAGAAATCTTGTCCTGTCTGTTGACATTTGTCAAGGCCTCTGCAGGGACAGGCTCCTGGGAGACTCTGCAGTCAGCTGTGTTTTCAGACGGGGAAGAGACACACGCTTTCTCTCTCTCCTTTTCTCTTCCTCTCTCCCTCCTCCCTGCAGCAAGAGTCTTGAATTCCTCTGACTGACAGTGTCAGATTGTCTTATCAAAACACGGGTCCGGGACTGCACTGTGATTGGCTGTGCAGAACCATTGTGGGGCTGGAGAATTCTTCTCCGAGGGAAATGATTATAAGGCATTTTAAGAACAGCAAGCCGAATGCTACACACAGCTGGCAGTTCTTGTTTTTGACAAGTAATAATTGCCTCAGGTGCAACGGAAAGTGGGGGTGGGGGGGAGCTCTGTGAGTTTATTTTGAGAGGAGGCTCAGTGCACAGGGGTTGGGCTCTGGACAAGGAGGGGTGAGTGGGAGCAACTTGGCTCAGGGGGTCTCAGATTGACTCGATCTGGGGCTGAAGGAGCATCTGGGGTGGCCCTGAGTGACGATATGTTTCCTTCTGTGCCCCTGGGAACACCTTCTGCCATCTGAGTGGGGAGACAGGGGGTGACTTGTGATTGTAGGAAGGTCCGGATGCTCTGAGCAAACTGACCCAAAAAGGCATCTGTCCTGCATGAGGGCCCAGCCCTGTGAGGGTGACGCGTGAGGGGCCTTTGTGCTTAGAGAGCCCTGGAACCATTGTACTCTTAGCTAGACACTTGCTACCCAAAGTGTGGTGCCTGGGCCGGGAGCACCAGCACAGCTTGGGAGCTCGTAAGGAAAGCAGAGGCTCAGGTCCCCCTCAGGGACCTACAGAATCCAAATCTGCCTTTTGATTTTTGTTTTTGTCTGTTTTGAATTTTTTTTGAGACAGGGTTTCACTGTGTCATCCAGGCTGGAATTCAGGGGTGCAATCATGGCTCACTGCAACCTCGCACTCCTGAGCTCAAGCGATCCTCCCACGTCAGCCTCCTGAGTAGCTGGGATCACAGGTACACACCAACATGCCCAACTCGTTTTTTTTTTTTTCTTTTTTGAGACAAAGTTTCGCTCTTGTTGGCCAGGCTGGAGTGCAATGGCATGATCTCGGCTCACTGCAGCCTCTGCCTCCCAGGTTCAAGCGATTCTCCTGCCTCAGCCTCCAGAGTAGCTGGGATTACAGGCCTGTGCCACTGTGCCCGGCTAATTTTTATATTTTTAGTAGAGATGGGGTTTCACCATGTTGGCCAGGCTGGTCTCAAACTCCTGAGCTCACGTGATCCACCCGCCTCTGCCTCCCAAAGTGCTGGGATTTGTATTTTTAGTAGAGATGGGGTTTCACCCTGTTAGCCTGGATGGTTTCTATCTCCTGCATGAGCCACTGCACCCATGACATTTTTTTTAGGCTTCAAAAAAGAATATGGGCACTGCTATGCAAAGGAGAAGCTGGAATGAATGCCAGGCAGTCAAAAAGCCAACTGTTTTTGATGATTGGAGTGCTGGTTACAGAGGGAGCTCATTTTCTTTTTTGAAAATATATTTAAATGTTTTTTATGAGGCCGAGATGGGCAGATCACCAGAGGTCAGGAGTTGGAGACCAGCCTGGCCAACATGGTGAAACCCCATCTCTACCAAAAATACAAAAATTAGCCAGGCATGGTGGCGGGCGCCTGTCATCCCAGTTACTCGGGAGGCTGAGGCAGGAGAATCACTGGAACCCGGGAGGCAGAGTTTGCGGTGAGCCGAGGTTACACCACTGCACTCCAGCCTGGGCAACAAAGTGAGACTCTGTCTCAAAAAAAAAGAAAAAAAAATTGTAGATTTAGGGGGTACAAGTGAAGATTTCTTATACGCCTATTCTGTGATTTTAGGGTAAACATCACCCGAATAGTGAACATTGTACCCAATAAGTAATTTTTCACTTCTCATTCCCCTCCCACTCTCCTACCTTTTGGAGTCTCCAATGTCTATTATTCCGCTCTGTATGTCCAGGTATACCCTTTGTTTGGGGCTCATTTTCTTTTCTTTTTAAATAACCTTCATTTAAAAGAAGTTACTATGTGCATTATCGGAAACTGAAAAACACAAGAAGCAAAGAACAAAGTCATCTACAATCACATGCAGTGGAACTCATTCTTTTTCTTTTTTTTGAGACAGAGTCTCTGTCGCCCAGGCTGAAGTGTAGTGGTGTGATCTCGGCTCACTGCAACCTCTGCCTCCCGGGTTCAAGCCATTCTCCTGGCTCAGCCTTCCAAGTAGCTGGCATTACAAGCGCCCACCACTATGCCCAACTAATTTTTGTATTTTTAGTAGAGACCAGGTTTCACCATGTTGGCCAGGCTAGTCTCAAACTCCCAACCTCAAGAGATCCGCCTGCCTCAGCCTTTCAAAGTGCCAGATTACAGGTGTGAACCACCGTGCCTGGCCCAGAACCCATTCTCTTCATGTGATTTTGTGTCAATGTGGAGAGAGATTCAACAAGGACATGGAGTCTATCAGACTTTGCATTGCCCCATTTTCCTGTTTACTAGTTTGATGCTTGCTCTAGGAAGATGTCTTGGCTCATGAAGGCCCACGTACATTCTGGAAGACTGTCATGGAGCCGGGGACCAAGTCCTGTGGCTGAGAGGATGAAGGACTCTGGCCCAGTCTGGAACTGATCACTTCAGAGTAACATGATGGGGTAGTTCATGGACTTTCACGTCAGACCAAGCTGGGTGTAAAGCCAGGAGCTGCCACTCAGCAGCTGTGCGACCTCAGGCAAGATGCTGTGCCTTCCCCTTCCCCCAGAGAATGGCCTCTGCCTGGTCTGCCTTGTTGAGCTGTTGCACAGGAGCTCGTGGATTAAGATGTGTAACATGCTCAGCATGGGGCTTGGCACATTACAGTCAGTGCTGAATAAAGGCTAGTCATTAATATTATGTTGACAAATTGTTTTATTTTACATGATTTAAAGACAGGCTTTGAGGTGATGCCGGGAGAGAGTGTGGATGGGAAATTTGATAATTTTGGGAGTTTGAGGAAGGCACTCCTAGAAGAGGGTGGTGATAAAACCGGCAAGATCTACAGAGCCCTTATGAGGTTTATTTTTCTTTTTTCTTTTTTTTAAAATTGAGATGGAGTCTCGCTCTGTTGCCCAGGCTGGAGTGCAGTGGTGTGATCTTGGCTCACTGCAACCTTTGCCACCCAGGTTCAAGCAATTCTCATGCCTCAGTCTCCCAAGTAGCTGGGACTACAGGCACACGCCATCAAGCCAGCTAATGTTTTTGTATTTTTAGTAGAGATGGGGTTTCACCATGTTGGCCAGGCTGGTCTCGAGCTCCTGACCTCATGTGATCCACCCGCCTCAGCCTCCTAAAGTGCTGGGATTACAGGCGTGAGCCACCGCGCCCTGCCTCCTTATGAGGTTTCTATGTGGTTCTTCATTCAGTTCCAGGACACTCTTCCCTGGCCAGCTGTAAATCAGGAAGACAGCAGTCCCTAGAGCTGGGGTGGGGGTGACACAGGATGTTTGCAAAAGGGTTGAATATTTCAGAAGAAAATCACCAATTTTGTCTTTAAAAAATCAGCCAATTAACCAACAAACCATGTGACCTCAGATAAATGTTGTTTCCTATCCAGCTCAATTTCCTCATCTCTAAAATGAGAGAGCGTATTCTTTATTCCCTCCATGCCAGGAACGAACTGAGAAGTAGAGATAGCTATTTGATAACCATCAAAATAAGAGCTTTCTTCTGGTGCACCTGCACTGGAGAACATCCACATAAAACTATAGTAACTGATATGCCATGAAGAAAACATGCTGTGGCAACCAGAGCAGATCTGAGTGAGACAGGGAGCTCAAGATATAGCATTTAAGCTCTGAGCTGAAGGAGTAGCTGGAGGTGAGTGCATTCAGCCAAGGGGTCAGCATATGCAAAGATCCTGTGGCAGTCTGGAGGAACTGAAAGAAAGTCAGTGTGGCTGGAGGGAGAGCAGGTGTAAACCCTCTTACATCAAACCTTGTGAGCCCTATGGAAGATTGTACATGTTGTCCAAAGATTGAAGGGTTTTAAGCAGGAGCTTAACATCGGCATATTAGCAGGAGCTCACTCCGGTAGCAGGGTGGAGATGGGATGGATCTCTCGTTTTTGGAAAGGATCACATTGTAACCCTTCTCTTGCCAAATTCTCTTTCCCTCATATGGGCTGCATTTGTTTGTGAGATGAAGAGCAAGAACAGAGTGGTGGTAGATGAGGGCAGCTAGCAGATCTACCAGAATGGCAGGGCATTTGAGAGCTGAATGGAGAATGGGTGTAATCAAAAGAAAAAAGGTGGAAAGATCTGGTTTGATTCCTTTTGCCAGAAATGATTATACTATACATTCCTGCTTTAACACTGATTTTGTGTGAAAGGTATATTAGTCCCTAGGCTGAGTTCTCTGCCCAGGGGTGGCACAAGAATGTGAGAAGCAAATACCCTCTCCAGGAGATAAAATTCTAGTGGAATTTTTATGTTATGTCTCAGGTCCCTTGACATGAATTGGCTTTGTTCAGCTGTCAGACAAAAACCCAATGCAACCGTTAATTTGTGGTGGCCTTGGATGACGGGTGAAAGTATTAGTCTGTAGCTTAAAACCTCATCAGCGTGTCCTTCCTCTTCCAAAGTGGTAATTAAACACGGTCAGATGTGACTCTCGCCAGGCCGTTTAGTTGTGCTGGGGAAGGTTTCTGAATTAGAGATGATGACTGTAAAATGTTTGTGGGTTGAAAGTCCTCTTTCGGGTATAGAGCAAAGATATAGAGAGAGTAGGAGAATTGTGTTCTAGTTACGAGTCATTCATCCAACAAATATTTATTGAGCATTGTCCTGGATACTATTGGTTTCCCACCTGGATCCCACTTAGGAGTCTAAGGCAGCTGCCAGGGAATTGTGCTCAGCTGATGGTGCTGAGGAATGCCTGGGAGGTTACACCTCGCACCCTCCCCAAGGGCAGCCCACTGCCAATGGAGAGGCCAAATGTAAAGCTGGCCACTTGATACAGGCTGGCTTCATGCCCCAGAGCTCCTTGTGGAGTTGGTCTGAGAACAGGCTTCTGCTGAATCTATATCCTTTCCTTTCTATCTCACTTCCCTCACTCCCTTTCTCCTGAGGGTGTCAGAAGTGTTCAAACAAGAGTGACTCCGTCTTGAATATGGGCTGGGTGAAATGAAGCTGAGATCTGCTGGGCTGCATTCCCAGGGAGTTAGGTATCCTTAGTCACAGGATAAGACTGGAGGTCAGCAGGACAAGATACAAGTCATAAAGACCCTGCTGATGGCCGGGCGCCGTGGCTTCCACCTGCAATCCCAGCACTTTGGGAGGCCGAGATGGGCGTATCACCTGAGGTCAGGAGTTTAAGACCAGCTAGTTCAAGACTAGTGTGACCAACATGGCGAAACCCCGTCTCTACTAAAAATACAAAAATTAACTGGGCGTGGTGGTGCATGCCTGTAATTCCAGCTCCTTGGGAAGCTGAGGCACAAGAATGGCTTGAATGAGGGAGGCGGAGGTTGCAGTGAGCCGAGATCATGCCACTGCACTCCAGCCTGGGAGACAGAGTGAGACTCTGTCTCAAAAATAAACAAATAAAAGACCCTGCTGATAAAACAGGATTCAATAAAGAAGCCAGCCAAAACCCACCAAAACCAAAATGGTGACGAAAGTGACCTCTGGTCATCCTTTCTCCTCGTTATATGCTGATTATATTAGCATGCTCAAAGACACTCCCACCGCGCCATGACAGTTTACAGATGCCATGGCAACAACCAGAAATTACCCTATATGCTCTAAGAGGAAGAGGAGCCCTCAGTTCCAGGAATTCCTGGCCCCTTTCCTAGAAAACTCATGAATAATCCATCCCTGGTTTAGCATATGATTAAGAAATAACCACAAAAATAGCCAACTAGCAGCCCTTGGGGCTGCTCTGCTCACGGAGCAACCATTCTTTTATTCCCTTTTCTTTTTAAATAAACTTGCTTTTACTTTACTCTGTGGACTCGCCCTGAATTCTTTCTTGCATGAGATCCAAGAATGCTCTCTTGGGGTCTGGACTGGGACCCCTTTCTGGTAACAAGAGCACTCCCTCAGTAAAGCAGGGCCTAAGTCCCTGTTTCAGGTTTTGCTCCTGGGGTACCTGCCTCAGACCTGCTGTGTGTTGGGTACTGTGTCTATGCCTTGGAGATAGAGTGCTAAGCCCTTTGAGCAAACTCTCTGCCCCAAGGCAGCTCAGTGCCTTCTAGGGGGGGTCTGATTTTCCATACCCTAATCTTGTAATTTTTTTTCTGTTTTTGAGATGGAGTCTTGCTCTGTCACCCAGGCTGGAGTGCAGTGGAGCGATCTCAACTCACTGCACCCTCCGCCTCCCAGGTTGAAGTGATTCTCCTGTCTCAGCCTCCCGAGTAGCTGGGACTACAGGTGCATGCTACCATGCCCGACTGATTTTTTGTATTTTTTTTTAGTAGAGACAGGGGTTTCACTGTGTTAGCTAGGATGATCTCAATCTCCTGACCTCGTGATCCACCTGCCTCGGCCTCCCAAAGTTCTGGGATTACAGGCATGAGCCACCCTGCCCGGCCCCTGGTCTTGTAATTTTGAGAAATCACTGGAGCTATGCCAGCCTCAAATTTCTTATCAATCGAATTGTGATAACAGTGCTTGTCTTTACTTTTTTCCTTTTATTTTTTAGTCTTGCACTGTCACCCAGGCTGGAGTGCACTGGCATGATTCCACCTTACTGCAGCCTTTAACTCTTAGACTCAAGTGATCTTCTGACCTCAGCCTCCCAAGTAGCTGGGACTATAGTACACTCTACCATACCTGGCTAATTTAATAATTTTTTTTTTTTTTTTTTTTTTTAGACCTAGGGTTTTACTATTTTGCCCAGGCTGATCTCGAACTCTGGCCTCAAGGGATCCTCCTGCCTCGGCCTCTTGAAGTGTTGGGATTACAGATGTGAGCCAGGGCACCCAACCAATGCTTTCCTTTCCTGAAAAGACCAAGCAACAGCAGCAGCAGGATGGTGTAAGCCTTCTTAAGCATCTGTCAGCTGCCCCTCCCCATCACCGCTTCCAGATGAGGACCTTGTCTTCTATTTCTAGCTAGGTTGCTGCTGCTATACATGGAAATTCTGGATCCTCCACTTTAGGACCATGAATTGATAGAAAAGTGGCTCTCACGCTGCTACGTAGGTGTTTGTTGAATGAATGAATGATAATATGATTAACAACAGTGCTATCACTCAAGCAGCCCAGATACTGGAATAAGCACTTTATTGCTTCTTTCTTAAATTAAAAAAAAAATTTTTTTTTAATAGAGAAGGAAACGGAGGCACTGAAATACCAAGACCTACTGAATATGAGAGCAGTTCAACAACTGTGTGCAACACACATATACAGATGTAAAATGTTAAAGACAGGACTTCGGATGGAAGGATTAATTTGCAACACTGATGTTTCCTAAGAAAATGGCTGGAAGAAATTTCTTTTTGTTTCTTCTTTTTTTTTTTTTTTTTTTTTTTTTTGAGACAGAGTTTCCTCTTGTCACCCAGGCTGGAGTGCAAAGGTGTGATCTCAGCTCACTGCAACCTCTGCCTCCTGGGTTCAGGTGATTCCCCTGTCTCTGACCCCCTAGCAGCTGGAATTACAGGCACCCACCACCACGTCCAGCTAATTTTTTGTATAGTAGAGATGGGGGTTTCACCACATTGGCCAGGCTGGTCTCGAACTCCTGACCTCGGGTGATCCGCCCGCCTCAGCCTCCCAAAGTGCTGGGATTACAGGCATGAGCCACCATGCCTGGCCTGGAATGTTTTTCTATAACTTGCTCCTTTGTTCAGTTCACATGTGGACAACCCTTTTAACCCACTGTTCGAGGTCATGGAGGTTGTTTTTGAATCTTGAAACCAAACACTTACAGATGGTTCCCCCAAAGGATAGAAGAAAGGAAACAAGAAACAAGAAAATCACAACCATCTGCTATCATAAAAGGAGCCCGCATGATCAAGTTTTTAGAATTGTGGATCTGTACTTCTGCTACTACTCAGGTTTTAGTGGAGGCAACATAATGCCAATAGCTAATTTGTTTGGTCATTAAGCTTTGATAGAACTTCAGTCTAAGGGACATACAATTATATTAATGTACGTGCTCCAGAGTCCCTGATTTTATGATCTGTGGATTATTTATCATTGTTTCAGGATAGCAGTAGTTTACTTTGGTTTCATGATGTTTTTAATGTTAGTTCTGGAATTCAAGAGACTTGGTAGGATTCTTTGCTTTTGTCTTTCCTTATTACTATTATCATCATTTTTCTCTCTCTTTTTTTTTTTAATTTGAGACAGTGTCCCTCTCTGGTGCCCAGGCTGGAGTGCAAGTGGCATATCATATAGCTCATTGCAACCTTGACCTCCTAGACTCAAGCGATCTTACCACTTCAGCCTCCCAAGTAGCTGGGACTAGAGGTGCATGCCACCATGCCTTGCTAATTTTAAAATTTTTTTGTAGACATGGGGGTCTCCCTGTGTTGCCCAGGTTGGTCTTGAACTTTTGGGCTCAGGAGATCCTCCTGCCTTGGCCTCCCAAAGTACTGGAACTACAGGCAAGAGCCAACATGCTCGGCCTGTTATCATTATTTTATTTTATTTTTCTTGGCTCTGCCATTTACTGTGTAAATTTGGACGAATTACTCACTTCAAAAATTTTTTCTTCCCTGCCCTGCCCTGCCCTGCCCTGCCCTTCCCCTCCCCTCCCCTCCCCTCCCCTCCCCTCCCTTCCCCTCCCCTCCCCGGAATTATTTTTCCTTACCCTTGCCTTTCCCCTTCCCCTTTCCCTCCCTCCCCTCCCCTCCCTTCCCCTCCCCTCCCCAGAATTATTTTTCCTTACCCTTGCCTTTCCCCTTCCCCTTTCCCTCCCTCCCCTCCCCTCCCCGGGAATTATTTTCCCTTCCCCTTGCTCTTCCCCTTCCCTTCCCTTCTCTTCCATTCCCTCCCCTCCCCTCCCCTCCGCTTCCCTTCCCTTCCCCTTCCCTTCCCCTCCCCTCCCAAGAATTATTTTCCCTTCCCCTTGCCCTTCCCCTTCCCCTCCCTTGCCTTCCCTTCCCCGCCTGGGAATTATTTTCCCTTCCCCTTCCCTTCCCTTCCCTTCCCTTCCCTTCCCTTCCCTTCCCTTCCCTTCCCTTCCCTTCCCTTGCCTTCCCTTCCCTTCCCTTCCCCTTCCCCTCCCTTCCCTTCCCCTTCCCCTCCCTTCCCTTCCCTTCCCCTCCTGGGAATTATTTTCCCTTCCCTTTCCCCTTCCCTTCCCCTCCCTTCCCCCTCCCTTCCCTTCCCTTGCCTTCCCTTGCCTTCCCTCCCCTCCCCTTCCCTCCCCTCCCCTCCCCTCCCCCCTCTCTTCCCCTCCCCTCCCTTTGTGCCTGCTTGCCTACCTTTCTCTCTCTCTTTCTTTTTAATAGAGATGGGATCTCACTTTGCTGCCCAGGCTTACCTTGAATTCCTGAACTCAAGTGATTCTCCTTCCTCAGCCTCCCAAATAACTGGGACTATAGGTGCATGCCACCATGTCTAGCTAATGTATTTGTTTTCGATTATGGCATGACAAAGCTCCCAAAAACTTAGTAGCTTAAAACAACACACAGTTTCTAGGGGTCAGGCATCCAGGTATAGCTTAACTGGGACCTCTACTCAGAGGCTCTCACAAGCTGCAATCACAGTGCCCACAAGGCTGCAGTTATCTCAAGATTCAAACTGGGGAGGCTCTACTTCCAGGCTCATGCGGTCATTGGCAGAATTCAGTTCCTTGAGAGTTGTTGGGCTGAGGGCCTCCTTTTATAGCTGGGTGCTGGCCAGAAGCTGCCCTCAGTTTCTTGCTAGATGATTCTCCCTGACAACAGGGAAGCTTGTTTCATCAAAGCAAGCAGTGAGAAGATATATCTATATCTATGTATTTATGTCTATCTATCTATATATCTATATCTATATAGAGAAAGAAGACAGAACTCACAGGTGTTTTTTTGTTTTGTTTTTGTTTTTTTAATGGTTATGGACAAAATTGCAGTCCTCTCCCAAATCCACATGTTGAAGTTCTCACTCCCAATGTGACTGTATTTGGAGATAGGGCCCTTTCAGAGATACTTAAAATAAACCAAGTTATAAGGGTGGGGCCCTAATCTGATAGGATCTGTGTCCTTATGAGAAGAAACATGATAGGAAAGACCATGTGAGAGCACAGTGAGAAGGTGGCCGTCTGCAAGCCAGGAAGAGAGCCCTCACCAGAAACCAACCCTGCTGTCCTACCTTGATCTTGGACTTCCAGCCTCCAGAACTGTGAGAAAATAAGTGCCTGCTGTTTAATCTCCCAGTCTATGGTATTTTGTTATGGCAGCCTGAGCTGCCTAATGTGATAACCTGATCTTGGAAGTGACATCTCGCCACTTTTGCCAGTTCTATTCCTTAGAAGCAAGTCACCAGGTTCAGCCCACACTCTAGGAACGGGGTTCCACAGGGCATAAATACAAGAATGAGAGGATTGGAAGCCACTTAGAGGCTGCCTATCACAGGCACTGCTGTCTCTTCCCAAGACGGTTAAAATATAATAATATTTAATATTTATCTAGCATTTGCATTTAGTATATACTAAACACGGACGACTCATTAATTCTCTCAATGAATTTGTGTGTGGGGTATTATACTTATTTCAGTTTTACAGATAGGGAGACTGAGTCTCAGAAAGGTCAAGTAACGTGCCCAGGGTCACATAACAAGTAAAGGACAGGACTGCTGTCTGAACATAAGTAACTCGCTCAGTGGTCTCACCCTCCCACTCTTGTTTTCCTCCAATCTGCTGCCAACACAATAGCCAGAGCATTTGCTCTGTCACCCAGGCTGGAGTGCAGTGGTGCAATCTCAGCTCCTGCAACCTCCGCCTCCCAGGTTCAAACTATTCTCACGCCCCAGCCTCCTGAGGAGCTGGGATTACAGGCGTGCACCACCACACCCAGCTAATTTTTCTATATTTAGTGGAGACAGGGTTTCACCATGTTGGTTAGGCTGGTTTCGAACTTCTGGCTCAAGGGATCACCTGCCTCGGACTCCCAAAGTGCTGGGATTACAAGTGTGAGCCACTGTGCCTGGCCCAGAGCATTCATTTAAATCAGACATGCCATCTCATTTAAAACCCTCCAGTCTCATTCCGCTTTAAATAAGTTCCAAATCCCCTTACTATGATGCTGTGGGCTGAATTATATATCCCTCACCCTAACCCCCTCCAAATTCTAAGTCCTAACCCTCATTGTTTCCTTCCAAATGCTACCTTCTTTGGAGATAGGGCCTCTGTGGAGGTTCTTATGTTAAAATGATTTCATTTGACTGGGCCTTAATCCGATATGACCGGCATCCTTATAAGAAAGGCGTACGCAGACACATGCAGAAGGTGGACCATGTGAAGACACAGGGAAATGTCAGCATCCTACAAACCAAGGAGAGCAGCCCAGAACAGATCCTTCTCTCGCAGCCCTCAGAAGGACCCAACCCTGCTGACACCTTGATCTTCAACTTCTAGCCTTTGAACTGCAAGAAAATGAATTTCAGTCATTTTAAGCCACCCTGCCAGTGGCACTTTGTGTGGCAGCTCAAGGAAGCAGATGCCTGCCCATTGCTGCTGGCTCACTTAAGCCATGGCAGCCTCCTTTCACTTCTTTGCACACACTCTGTCATTTCAGGGCCTTTGCATGTGTTTTTTTTTTTTTTTTTTTTTTTTGCCTAGAACATTTTTCTTTTTCTTCTTGTTTTGAGACAGGATCTTACTCTGTTACTCACGTTGGAGTTCAGTGACGTGATCATAGCTCACTGCAGCCTCAACCTCCCTGGGCTCAAGTGATCTTCCCACCTCAGCCTCTTGATTAGCTAGGACTACAGGCACGTGCCACCACTCCCAGCTAATTTTTTTCTTTCTTTTTTTCTTTTTTTGAGACAGGGTCTTGCTTTGTTGCCCAGGCTGGACTGCAGTGGCGTGATCTCTGCTCACTGCAACCTCTGCCTCCCAGGTTCAAGCTATTCTCCTGCCTCAGCCTTCCGAGTAGCTGGGACTGCAGGCGTGTGCCACCATGCCTGGCTAATTTTTTATATTTTTAGTAGAGATGGGGTTTCACTATGTTAGCCAGGATGGTATCCATCTCCTGATCTCGTGATCCACCTGCCTTGGCCTCCCAGCTAACTTTTTTTGTAGAGACAGGGTCTCGCTACATTGCTGGTCTCAAATTCCTGGGCTCAGGAGATCCTCCTGCCTTGGCTTCCCAAAGTACTGGGATTACAGGTATGAGCCACCACACGCAGCCTCTAGAACAGTCTTACTTCCCTTCCTCAATGCTCACTCCCTCTTATTCCTCCACTCTCAGCTTCATTTCACCTCGTTAGTGAAGCCTTTAATTCCTTTCTTATCTAAAGAGGTCCTCCTGTTGCTCTCTACCCTACCACACTGTAAATTTTCTTCATTGCACTTACTGCAATGTATAATTAGACATTTATTTATTTATTTGTTGCTTTTCTCTGCCCCTAGAGTGTAGACTATCAAGAACAGGAATTACATCTGTGTAATTTGCCAGAGCGTCTCCAGCATGCAGCACAGTTCATGGAACCCAGTGCGTGCTCAGCGATGATCCGTTGAACGACTGGAGTAGTGATTCTCAACCCCGGCTGCACGGGAGAGTCACTTGGGGGTGCTTTAAAAAACAACGATCCTTGATTTTCACCCCCCTGAGATGCTGAGTCAGTCCCATGCAACTAGATTGAGGACAAGCGGATGAGGGAAACCATTTCCTTTTCAATCTGTGAAGGTTTGTTACATTTATGGAAAACTTGAACTTCACCACAGTCTTACAGGAAGCATGAAATTGAGCCTTGAGTTTTTTTTTTTTTTTCTCAACCATCCAACTGTTATGGGCCTACAATTGTATAGCTCAGAGTAACAGAGAAGAACTTTGGGGTTGGGAAAGAATTGGAGCAACCTCACGCAGGAAAGAGGTGTGGCACCTTGGGTGCATCTCACTGCATTCCGTCCATTCTGTAGGGTTGGGGTCACTTTGCTCCAGAGGAAGATGCAGAAATGGCCGTCTCAACCTTCCTTATGTGTGTATGTGTGGAGGAAGGGCCTAATATGGCACGTTGCTGTTTTTTACATTGGGGTATAATTTGTGTCTTATAAAACTCACCATTTAAGAGTGTATAATTTGATGGTTTTAGTGTATTCTCAAGATTTTTCAACTATCACCGCTGTCTAATTCTAATATGTTTTCATCACCTCTCAACCCCAGACCTTCTAGCATTAAGCAGCTACTCTTTCACTCCTGTTCCCCAGCCTCTGGCAACCGCTAATTTACTTTCTGTCTCTATGGATTTGCCCATTCTGGGTATTTCGCATACATGGAGCCATACAATACGTGGCCTTTTGTGTCTTGGTTTTTTCATGAAACACAGTGTTTTCTAATTTCTAATTTTTACACTTCTGTTGTAGAATGTATCAGTACTTCATTTCTTTTTATGGCTGAATAACATTCCATTGTATGGATAGACCACATTTTGTTTATTTATCTGTTTATGGACATTTGGATTATTTCTACCTTTTGGCTACTAGAAAATACATTTTTAAAAATAACATTGTTATAGAAGTCTTGTTTTCTTGGCTAGAGAATGTCTCTGGTTACAGAATTCTGTTTGCATTGTGCTGCCCTCTAGGACCAAGGACTTTGGTTTTCAAGTTCTTTGGTCGAGAGAGAGACAGAGCAGTCTTGAGTCTATCAGAACAGGCCCCTGACAAGCAGAAGTGAACAGTGTTGATGCCTTCCAGCCAAAGACCTCCAGGAACACACCCGTATTGAACAAGTTGTGTTTCATGTTCATTGCAGCAAGGGAGGACGCACACATGGGGAACCATGGAAGGTGTTGGAAAGGACTCATTATAGGATTTGGACTTTGGTTGTTTGATTTTAGGGAGAGTCCAAGCAGGCACAGGCTGGGATGTGCACTGGTGTGGGTGCAGCCTGAAAGGGAGGCAATTTTACCACTGACAGTCTCAATAAATTTTATCTACAAGGAAGGGAGGGAAAGCAGACTACAGCAAGGCTAAAACTATGACTGGTGAAGAACACGAGTCACTTGCATTCACCAGGAGAGGGTCATGTTTGGTATTTTGTGGCTTGGACAATGTTCCTGTTTTGTCTGTGTTCACATGTGATTACAGAGTCTTCTTTATGTCCTGATTCATCATGACTACAGAGTGGCTTTGTCTAACATTGATGCTCTGTGAAATTGTTTATGTTTAGGAAAACACCAAGATTGACCTGTCAGTGCCCTGCCAGTTCCTAGCTGTCAGGGGCTGCTTTCCTCTTTATCACTAGCTTTGGATTTGCTCCTTCCAGTACTTTCCTCATGTAAAGTAAAGTAGTCCAGTGTGTTCACACAATTGAGAGCGTTTATTACATTAGCCTCCTATTTTTTGCCAGGATAATCATAGCACCATGGTGTGGTAAGTGACAGTAGAGTATGGTAGTTAAAAACAAGTGCTCTTGAGGTCGGGTGTGGTGGCTCACACCTGTAAATCCAGCACTTTGGGAAGCAGAGGCAGGAGTATTGCTTGAGTCTGAGAGTTCGAGACCAGCCTGGGCAACATAGCAAGACCTTGTCTCTTAAAAAAAAGAACAAGCGCTCTTTATTCAGAAAATCTTTTTAGTTGTGTGACCTTGAGCAAGTTCACTTGACCCCCCAGCCTCGACTCCCTCATCTGTAAAATGGGGGTAATAATAGTGCCTAACTTATAGGGCGATTATGATGCACCAATGAAATAATGCATGAGGCTGGGCGTGGTGGCTCACGCCTGTAATCCCAGCCCTTTGGGAGGCTGAGGCAGGCAGATCACGAGGTCAGGAGTTTGAAATCAGCCTGACCAACATTGTGAAACCCCATTCTACTAAAAATAAAAAACTTAGCCAGGTGTGGTGGTGCATGCCTGTAATCCCAGCTACTCAGGAGGCTGAGGCAGGAGAATTGCTTGAAAATGGGAGGCGGAGGTTGCAGTGAGCTGAGATCACGCCACTGCATTCCAGCCTGAGCGACAGAGCAAGACACTGTCTCAAAAAAAAAAAAAAAAAAAAAAAGCGTGAAAAAACTTTTAGCCTGGCATCTGGCCTGCAGTTAGTATACACTATTGACTACCAGTGATTCAATGGAACTATATGTTTCTCTGCTTAATTTATCAGAGTTTGCCTTCGTACCTGTGATGAAAAAAACAGTGGACTGTAAGACCTTGGGACCTTGGTTCCCTGAACCAAGCCAGGACAATTGTATTGTTTATCCTGGTATTTTGAAACTGGACACCAATGTTTGTCATTCAGGGTTGGATATGTAGACTGGGAAGTGATGTTAAGCCTCCTTGAGTGACTACTTTCTGCTCTGTTGACTTAGAACCTTGAGGTTAAAAAATAGTTATAGGAAACCATGTTTGTTTGAATGTTTGTTGGAGAGAAAAGCAGAAAAGCAGAGAAAGGTGATCTTTTTAAATTCTTTTTTATTATTTAAACATTTTTTTTATTTTAGGTTTGATGATACGTGTGAAAGTTTGTTACATAAAGGCGTGTCACAGAGGTTTGTTGTACATATCATTACATCACCCAGGTATTAAGTTCAGTCCCCGATAGTTATCTTTTCTACTCCTCTTCCTCCTCCCACCCTCCCCCTTCAAGTAAACTCCAGTGTCTGTTATTTCCTTCTTTCTGTTCATAAGTTCTTATCATTTAGCTCCCACTTATAAGTGAGAACATGTGGTGTTTGGTTTTCTGTTCCTGCGTTAGTTTGCTGAGGGTAATAGCCCCCAGCTCCATCCATGTTCCCACAGAAGCCATGATCTTGTTCTTTTTTTATGGCTGCATAATATTCCATGGTGTATATATACCACATTTTCTTTATCCAGTCTGTCATTGATGGGCATTTAGGTTGATTCCATGTCTTGCTATCATGAATAGTGCTACAATGAACATTCACGTGCATGTGTCTTTATGGTAGAATGCTTTATATTCCTCTGGGTATATACCCAGTATTGGGATTGCTGGGTTGATGGTAGTTCTTCTTTTAGCTCAGAAAGGCAATCTTCAAAGAGAGGAGAATAAAGTGGGGTGAGAGAGAGAAGGAGTGAAGAAAGGAGAAAAGAAGAGAGAAAAGAGAGGAAGAGAAGGTTCTATGAAGCTCTAAGAACCTTCTGGTCTGCCCTGAGTTAGTAGAGGAATAAGAATAAAGAAAAAAATGTTACTAGTCCTCTATGACCCATCACACACATGGGTGAATCAAATGGGCAAAGCAAGAGTAGAATTTTACACCACCAGGCTGTAAACCACCAAGCCGCAGACCTGGCTTGTTTGACTGTTGAGCATCTCCCCTTGCTTTCTTTCTTTCTCTTCTCTCTCTCTCTCTTTTCTTTTGAGACGGAGTTTCACTCTTGTTGCCCAGGTTGGAGTGCAATGGCCTGATCTCAGCTTACTGCAGCCTCCGCCTCCCAGGTTCAAGCGATTCTCCTGACTTAGCCTCCCAAGTGGCTGAGACTACAGGTGTGTGCCACCACACCTAGCTAATTTTGTATTTTTAGTAGAGATGGGGTTTCACCATGTTGGTCAGGCTGGTCTCCAACTCCTGACCTCAGATAATCCACCCACCTCGGCCTCCCAAAGTGCTGGGATTACAGGCGTGAGCCACTGCACCTGTCCTCACTTTCTTTTACCCACATCAGTCCTGAGAATTTCCAATCCCAGCATCTTGCCTTCTCCCTCATTCCCGCAGCAGGACTGGGGAAGTGATCAGGCCAATCAGAGTTCCCCAATATCCTGGCCATGTGGATTGGTCCAGCTGTGGGCACGTGACCTTAGCTAAGCCAATTACCTACTCAGAATGTTTTTTGTTCTTTAATACAGAGCAGTGAGAGACAGGGTCTTGGCTTTTGAATAATGGGGCTGAAAGAAGTGAGTCAGGGACTGCCAGGGGCTGTCTCCTATACCATGAGGAGAAATCTTGTCTATAGGGAGAACAAGCCAAAAGATGGAAAGTCATTGAGAGGGAGAGGGAGAGGGACATTGAAGGGGGGAAGACAAAGAGAGAGACATAATATAATGTTGAGCTTTAGATCAGCATTATCCAGACCTAGAAAAGCCAATAACTTTCCAGTTTTGCTTGGGCTGATTTGAGTTGGTTTTTTGCTACTTGTAGCCAAGTGGTCCCCGTGATGGCTCCCCATTTCTTTAGATGAAAATCCCAAGCCCTCACATTGGCATGCCAGGACACACACGCCCTAGCCTCAATGACCTCATCTCCTCTCCCTCCCACCATTGCTTCCTCTGCTGCAGCCACTCTTGCCTCCTTGCTTGTTCGTCGAACGTGCCAGGCCCTGCTTCATACGGATTAAATCAGACTTTTTGGGTGGGATCAGGACATTAGTATTTTATTTGTTTTTAATTTAATTTTATTTTTTGAGACAAGGTCACTCTGTTGCCCAGGCTGGAGTGCAGTGGCGCGAACACGGCTCGCTGCAGCCTCAACCTCCCAGGCTCATGCGATCCTTCTAATACTCACTGTTAGCTGGGACCTTAGCCAGCCAGTTAGCCAAAATGTATGCATGTGTCCTCCCCAGGTGTTCTCTTCACATGGGCTAGTTGGGCTTCCTCACTACATGGTGGCTGGTGTGCAAGAGTGAGCGGCTCCAGAAAGCAAGGAGGATGTGCCTATGATTGTTCATGCTCTAGCCCTGGAAGTCAAATAGCATCTTTTCTGCTGTAATCTTAATGATTGAGGCAGTTGCTTAGGTTCAAGGGGAAGGGATCATAGACTTCACTCAACATGAGAAATAGGTTACAACCATGTGTCCTCAGCCTCCCAAGTAGCTGGGACTACAAGCATGTGCCATCATGCCTGGCTAATTTTTTTTGTATTTTTTGTAGAGACAGGGTCTCACTATGTTGCCCAGGCTGGTCTTGAATTCCTGGGCTCAAGTAATCCACCTGCCTTGGCCTCCCAAAGTGCTGGGATTGCAGATGTGAGCCACTGGGCCCGGCTGGTGACATTGGTATTTTAAACAAGGTACTCAGTGATTTCAATGTGTAGCTAGAGCTGAGAATCACTCCTTCAGACTAATAAAGAAGGTCAATGGCTATTAAGGCAACTACCCTAAATAATTAAGTTAAAGTCTATGTGTAAGTTTGTCTCTTGTCAACATAGAGTCTAGTTTCCTTCTAATTTTGATTATAAAATAGGAAAGCACTTTCCTATACTATAAAAAAGTTGGCTTTAAGAGTCCCTAGGACTGATTTACTATGACCTTGAGATTTAAAAACATTTATTATTAGAAACCATGTTTGTTTGAATGTTTATTGTAGAAACGTCGATTTGTCCTTTTAAGGTCATAAACTAAATTTGTTAGAGGAGGTTGATTTTGTGTTCCCAGCCTGCAATCATTAACTCTTTTCCAGCTCTACCAGGTAGGGTATTGAATCTTTTCTTATTTGATATTCAAACAAATTCTCCTTTACCAAAATGTAATTTTGCAAATAACTAAGTGACTCTAATGGATTAACTTTAAAATGCAATGCCAAATCTTGATTTTCCACGAATGAATACTTTGAAAGAAATTTCTCTATTCACTACCTATATGCCAGAAAGAATATCAACCTTGGCTTTTGATGTATTTTAAATTTCTGGTTCAAGTTTCTTATGTGGCCAAATTGTTCTTAGTGACCTGGGCTTCTGTAAAATGTCCCTGATTCCTTTCATAAAATGCTTATTTTGGCTTATGCTGCTCGAGTGAGTTTCTGTTACCATCTTTGATAAAGACAATCATGAATCCTGACAGCAGCCTTGCAAAATGAGTCTTATTATTCCCATTTCACAGATGGATAATCTGAGTCTTTGGGGCATTGAGAAACTTGCCCAGGTCCACACAATTAGACACCGGTAGTCCCTGGACAACAACCCAGGTCTACTTGACCCCAAAGCTGATGAGTTTCCACTCGCACAGAAGGTCCCAATATGGCACGTTGCTTTTTTTTTTTTATTGAGATATAATTCATGTTTTATAAAACTCACCATTTAAAAGTATAATTTAGTGGTTTTAGTATATTCTCAAGATTTTTCAACTATCACCACTGTCTAATTCTAGTATGTTTTCATCACCTCTCAACCCCAGACCTTTTAGCATTAAGCAGCTACTCTTTCACTCCTGTTCCCCAGCCTCTGGCAACCACTAATTTACTTTCTGTCTCTATGGATTTGCCCATTCTGGGTATTTCACATGCATGGAGTCATACAATATGTGGCCTTTTGTGTCTTGGTTCTTTCACGAAACACAGTGTTTTCTAATTTCTAATTTCTACGACATTTCTGTTGTAGAATGTATCAGTACTTCATTTCTTTTTATGGCTGAATAACATTCCATTGTATGGATAGACCACATTTTGTTTATTTATCTGTTTTATGAACATTTGCATTATTTCCACCTTTTAGCTACTATAAGATACATTTTTTTTGACAACATTGTTATAGAAATCTTGTTTTCCAAATTAGACAGAAGGGCAGGTCCTGTTTCACACACTTTTCTGTATTAAAAATAAATGAGGGCTCTTCCAGTTGCTATTACTGGGTAATAAATCACACCAATTTTTAGTGCCATAAACCACGATTGTATTATACTCACAGATCCTGTAGGTCAAGAATCAGACCAGAGAGGGTGGCTTGCTCTGGACTCAGCTGGGAAAACTCAAAAGTTGAGGGTGACTTGATGGCTGAGGACTAAAGGCATCTAGAGGTATCTTCTGTCACATACCTGTATTTCATACTCACTGTTAGCTGAGACCGCAGCTAGCCAGTTAGCCAAAACGTCTGCATGTGGCCTCCCCAGGTGGTCTCTTCAGGTGGGCTAATTGGACTTCCTCACAACATGGTAGCTGGGGTCCAAGAGTGAGTGGCTCAAGAAAGCAAGGAGGAAGTGCATATGCTTTTTATGCTCTAGCCCTGGAAATCAAATAGCATGTTTTCTGCTGTAATCTTAATGATTGAGGCAGTTTCTATGGTTAAAAGGGGAGGCATCATGGACTTCATCACTCAACGTGAGAAATAAAAGGTCACATTATGAGAACATATGGTATGGAAGATATCATTATGGCCACCTTTGGGAAAAAACCATCTGCCACAAGGACCTTGCACTGGGCCCATGACAGGTATCCAGTAGATCCTTATTTAATTAAATAAATTCATGCTTATCAACAAATTACATATAGGCCTGCCTGCTTGTTTGTTCATGAATCCATCTCCTCCTTCAGAAATGACCCCTTCCTGGGCATTTTCTCAATGCTTTTATTTCTTAACTTCTGCATTTTCCTGGCTTAGGCAAATCACTTTACTTCTCAGAGCCTCAGTTGTCTTACCCATCAAATGGACAAACACATCTGTTCCCACTCTACAAAATTATTTCGGGAATTCAATGGGCTAAGGTATAAATAGTGCTTTAGCGCCTGTCTGGAGGTAAAGGTTCAATAAATGATAACTATTATTATTGCTGTTGTGATTACCTGAATGTAATCCCCATTCTCGTATGCTTTTCAGCATCCTGTCTACGCCTTTAAGATGAGGAACAAATTATGTGTGAGGAGAAATGGCAAAAATTGGAATGCCTCTGCTTTTCTTTTTTTTTTTTTTTGAGACGGAGTCTCGCTCTGTCGCCCAGGCTGGAGTGCAGTGGCCAGATCTCAGCTCACTGCAAGCTCCGCCTCCCGGGTTCCCGCCATTCTCCTGCCTCAGCCTCCCGAGTAGCTGGGACCACAGGCGCCGCCACCTCGCCCGGCTAATTTTTTGTGGTTTTTTTTTTTTTTAGTAGAGACGGGGTTTCGCCGTGTTAGCCAGGATGGTCTCGATCTCCTGACCTTGTGATCCGCCCGTCTCGGCCTCCCAAAGTGCTGGGATTACAGGCTTGAGCCACCGCGCCCGGCCACCTCTGCTTTTCTGATTTCCCATTCCCTTCCGTTTATCTTATTAACAAATAAAAGTAAGGAAATCCTGTCCTGTGAATAACTTCCCATTGACTTGCAGAGAGCTCAGACATGCTGTGGTAGATATGGATACTTTTTTTTGTTTTTGTTTTTTGAGACGGAGTCTTGCTCTGTCACCCAGGCTAGAGTGCAGTGGCATGATCTCAGCCCACTGCAACCTCCGCCTCCCAGGTTCAAGTGATTCTCCTGACTCAGCCTCCCGAGTAGCTGGGATTACAAGCACCTGCCACCACGCCCAGCCAATTTCTGTATTTTTAGTAGAGACAGGGTTTCACCATCTCTACTAAATAGACTAGGCCTGTCTTGAACTCCTGACTTCAAGTGATCTGGCCGCCTCAACCTCCCAACGTACTGGGATTACAGGTGCACTTGTAGGGATTACTGCACCTTGCCAGTGGTGGATATTGTTGATTTAAAATAATAGAAATAATACATCTCCAATCTCGGGGAAGTTTCCACAGTCCTAAAGTCAAAACTTCCAATCTTGTGGTGTGCTTGAATTATCCTCAATTAGAGTCCCTGCTGCTGTTGCTTGTCGCTGTAATTATTCTGTCATCATTAATTCAATGAAGCCTATTAACCCACATCAGATAGTGTATCTACAATGCATGTTACCTGCTCCTCTAGATAAGACAGCTGTCATACTTCAAGTCTGTTGTCTCTTTTTTGAGGTCCAATATTGTCAGTTTGCAAGTGTTTCATATACATTACAGAATCTCCATTAATGGTTGATATGATTAGGCTTTGTGCCCCCACCCAAATCTCATCTTGAATTACATTCCCTATAATCCCCACATGTCAAGGGAGAGAACAGGTGGAGATAATTGAATCATGGGGCCAGTTTCCCCCATGCTGTTTTCATGATAGTGAGTTCTCACGAGATCTGATGGTTTTATAAGGAACCCTTCCCGCTTTGCTCGGCATTTCTCCTTCTTGCTGCCTTGTGAAGAAGATGCCTTGTTTTCCCCTTACCTTCTGCCATAATTGTACGTTTCCTGAGGCCTCCCCAGCCATGCTGAACTGTGAGTCAATTAAACCTCTTTCCTTTGTAAATTACACAGTCTCGGGCAGTTCTGTACAGCAGTATGAAAATGGAGTAATACAGTGATGTTCTTATAACTTCCCAAAGACTGGAAGACTTGCTGGACTTGTGAGATCCTGAACTGGAGACAGCAGAAAAATGCTTCCTCCTGATGTTGTGAGCAACCTCCTCTTTTCTTCCTTTTCTTCTGTTTTCCCTTCTAGGAGCCAAGAGCATAGGCTTTGGAACCAGCCTGCCTAGTTTGAATCATGCCTCTGCCTGGGGATCTTGGGCAGGTTGGTTGGTCTCCCTAAGCCTGTTTTTTTCCGTCTGTGAAAGAATCACAACCCCGTTGTGAGAATTTAATGTGCTAATCTGCATAAAGCATGTAGACCATTGTCTGGCTCATGCTGGGAGTGTGGTAACTGAGATTATTTCTTCCTATTTTCTTCCCTCCCTTCTAATGGAAGAAAGTCTCTGAGATGTGTGCTTTATGTGTCATATGCTGGACTTCTTGCCTGGGGTTCATTGGCAGACTAGTCCCTCTGGTACCTCCAGTAAGGGAGACAGATATTAAATAATTATTAATTGATACCCATTGTGATAAATCCCACAAGGTACCATGAATGGGTATAACATAGCTCCCTTTCTGTGGAGGAGGTGGAGGTGATCAGGGAAGACTTCCTGGAGGAAGTAACATTTGAACAGAGATCTGAAAGATAAAATATTTCCAGGAGGAGTGTTGTGTGTGTGTGTGTGTGTGTGTGTGTGTGTGTGTAAGTCAACATCAGCACCTCCAGCAGTGGAAACAGTGTATAGGAACCTCTGAAGTAGGAAGGATCTTCTGTTAATAGTTGTTTGTTTATGTGTTTATTTTTTCCTCTTCAAGACAGAGTCTCACTCTGTTGCCCAGGCTGGAATGCAGTGGCACAATCTCGGCTCACTGCAACCTCTGCCTCCTGGATTCAAGCGATTCTCATGCCTCAGCCTCCAGAGTAGCTGGAATTACAGGCATGAACCACCATGCCCGGATAATTTTTGTATTCTTAGTAGAGATGGGGTTTCTTAAACGCCTGACCTCAAGTGATCCGCCTGCCTCGGCATCCCAAAGTGCTGGGATTACAAGTGTGAGCCACTGTGCCTGACCTGTTAATGTTTTGAATGGGTAATACTTTTACATGGTCCAAATTTCAAAAAATACAAAAGGATAAACAGTGAAATGTCTCTCTTTTTCCATTTACCACCTTCCTCCTACCTCTATCCCTGAAGCAACAAATGAACAAATTTCTTTGGTATTCTTCTAGAAATATCCTATGCATACATAAGCAAAATGTTTGTGTGTATGGTGTATATACATACATATACACACTATATATAGTATATATACACACTCAATATAGTATATATAGTGTGTATATGTGTATATATATACTATATTGAGTGTGTATATATACTATATATAGTGTGTATATGTGTATATATACTATATTGAGTATATGTGTATATATATTGTGTATATGTGTATATATACTATATATAGTATATATATGATATACACATATCATCTCCGTTTATTTTTTTAATATGAAAAATACTCACCTTTCTGTTATTTGCTTTTTTCACCTTTCTCTTAAATATATATCTTGGAGATCCTTCCTTATGAGTACATAGTTAACTTTCTTATTTTCTTTTCTGGGTGGCAGAGTACATCATGTAGTACCCTATAATTTGTTTAAGCAACCTTCTACTGATGGATGTTTGGGTTATTTCTACTCTTCTGCTATTATTAAAACCTGTAATCAATAATCTGATACCAGTGCAATTTGCTCATGCGCAAATATGTCTGTGGGATAAATTTCTAGAAGTGTAATAGTTTGGTCAAATGATATACTTTTCTCCATAGAGGCTGTAAAAAATTTACACCCATCCCTCAAGGAATGTTTGAGTTCTCATAGTTGCATCAAGCACCATGTATTATTGAGTTCTTTTTAATTTTGCCAATCTGATAGGTGAAAATTGATATCTCAGCATAGTTTTAATTTGCGTTTCTCTTACTTTGAATAACACAGAGCGTGTTTTCATTTGCCCAAGAATCACTTGTGTTTTTTTTTCTTACAAATTGTTCTTATCTTTTGTCCATTTTTCTACAAGTCCGCTCTTTTGCTTATTGATTTTATACATTAGGGGAATTAGCCGTTTTCCACGCCATGCTTCACAAACATTATTTCCTGGTTTTTATTTTGTATTTTGACTTTGCTTAGGGTGGTTTTGGTTCTGCAGCTCTGTTTTTTAAAAAACTTTTATGTAATAAATTTTTTTTTTTGGTCTCTTGGATTTGTGATATCCTAAGAAAAACCTTTCTCATTTTGACATCATAAGATAATTCTATTCTTTAAGAAACACCTTCAGAAAAGGGGATTCCAGATGCAACTTTAATGCTCCTTTCCTGGATTTGCCGGGCATCATGGTAGAAATACCTTCTTTATATCCACACTAAGCCCCTGATGCTGGAGTATTTTTTTTACCTTATTGGCAAATATTTCCCCAGCACCTACCATGTGTCAGTGTAGAACTGAACAGCACAGAACTACAAAGACTAATAAGAAGCCAGTAAAACTAGTTCAAATTCCACCACGCAGAAGTAACCACGATAAACACTTGGCATTTTTCATGAATAGTTTTTTTTTTAAAAAAAACTCCATAAACATGTATTTTTTAAGATAAAAATAAGTTTATTGTACACATAATTTTTCTGACCTGATTTCAAAATATATCCAGGACTTCTTTCTCTGTCACTAACTGTAAATGTAGATTTAATATTTAACATTTAACAACTATAGCTATGATTTGCATGTAGCAGGGTTTGTGAAATGACTCCTTATGGGTGGACAGTGAGACTATCCTCCCTTTTTCACCATTGTAAGCAATGCTACCAAGAACATCTTTACATCTCTATCTTTGCCCTCTTGTCTTAGACATAGAATTTCTGGGTCACATTGTTAAACTGTTTTTAGGAAGATTGTGCTGATATATATTCCCACCAGTAATATAAGGTATGCCAGAAAGAGGGCAGGAGGTTGGGAGTGGGAGGAGAAGGGGGCGGAGGAGGAAACAGGGTAAATGCTATTGGTGATAAAAGGAGATTGTCTCACTGTCTGTCGATAGGGAGGTCATTCAGCAAATCCTGCTACGTGCAAATCATTGCATAGTCATGAAATATTAAATGTTAAATCTACATTTACAGTTGGTGACAGAGAAAGAAGTCTTGGATTTATTTTGAAATTAGTTCACAAAAGTTACATATGCAATCATCTTATTTTTGTCTTAAAAATATATGTTCAGAGAGTTTTAAAGAATCATTCATGATAAATACCAAATGTTTATGGTGGTTTTTTCTGGGTGGTGGAATGTGAACTGTTTTTTTTTCATTGGCTGCTGCTGCTGCTTTTTTTTTTTTTTTGAGTTGGAGTCTCGCTCTGTCACCCAGGCTGGAGTGCAGTGGTTTGATCTAGACTCACTGCAACTTCTGCCTCCTGGGTTCAAGTGATTCTCCTGCCTCAGTCTCCCGAGTAGCTGGGATTACAGGCATCTGCTACCATGCCTGGCTAATTTTTGTATTTTTAGTAGAGATGGGGTTTCACTGCGTTGGACAGGCTGGTCTCAAACTCCTGACCTCAGGTGATTCACCCGCCTTAGCTTCCCAAAGTGCTGGGATTACAGGAGTGAGCCACTGCCCCTGGCCTTTTATTGGCTTCTTTATTCATGTTTGTAATTTGTGGGCTATTCAGTTGTATGACATATAGTAGGTGCTTGGGAAATACTTGCTGATGAAGGCTGTTTTGGGAATTAAAAAAAATGTATTTCAGGGGGCAGCAAACTGTAGCTCCAGGGCCAAATCTGATCTCTGCCTATTTTTGTAAATAGTTTTATTGGAACAGCCTCATACACCCGTTCATTTACATAGCATCAGTGGTGGCTTTGCCCTACAAGGGCAGAATTAAGTGACTGCAACAGAGCCCACATGGTCAATAGAGCCTCAAATATTTACTAACTGATGGTTTACAGAAAATCTTTGCTGCCTCCTGGTTTATTTCATTAGAAAGTTATACCTCTCGGGTGTCTCCATTCACTTTACCACTTACGTTAACATGGGAATGATGACACCAACCTGGAAGAGTCACATACGTAAGGCATACAGCCCGGTGTCTGTCTTTTCGTGCATGGAAAATCAGCACTAATTCACCTTCCCTTCCTAAAGACTTTTACTCCCAGAAAGTGGAAACGGGAAACGGGGAGGTGTGAGGCACCGGGTTGGTGATAGCTCTTCTCTGCCTTTACTTCTCATTTTCTGTCCCGAAGTTTGAAGTTTGAGAGTTCATTTTTTCCCTTCTGAGTAAAGTTTTTTATATTTATTTATTTATTTATTTATTTATTTATTTATTTATTTATTTATTTTTGAGACGGAGTCTTGCTCTGTCACCCAGGCTGGAGTGCAGTGGCTTGATCTCGGCTCACTGCAACCTCCGCCTCCCAAGTTCAAGCTGTTCGCCTCCCTGAGCCTCTCTAGTAGCTGGGACTACAGGTGTGCACCACCACTCCCTGTTAATTTTTGTATTTTTTGAGTAGAGATGGGGTTTCACCCTGTTGGTCAGGCTGGTCTCGAACTCCTGACCTCAAGTGATCCGCCCACCTTGGCCTTCCAAAGTACTGGGATTACAGGCGTGAGCCACCGCGCCTGGCTTCTGAGTAACTTTCAAACACCTGAAGCCCCAAACTTAGAAGTCACAAGAAACATGTCAAGCCTAGTAAATGACTGTTTTTTTCTGTTATCAAACAGAAAAAAATTTTCTGTTACTTACTTGAACTGAACAACACTCACAAATACTTAAAAAAAATTGTAGGGAGTGTTTTGGATGGATGGTATCAAGGAATAGGGGGTCTGCAGTTGTCGTGCACATTAAGGAGTGGCATTGAATTAGGGTGTGTGGGAAATCTGGTAACATCAGAGCATGCCGGCTTCTCAACCTCTGTACTACCGACATTTTAAGCTGGATGATCCTTTGTTGTGGGGGCTGCAGGATGTCTAGCAGGATCCCTGGTGTGGTAGACAGAACAATGTCCCCTCTCCTCAAAGATGTTCATGTCTCAACTCCTAGAATCTGTGAATATATTACATTAAGATGGCAAAATCCAAACCAAAACAAAGCAAGAGAAAACTCTCGCAGATGTGACTGAAATGAAAGATCTTGAGATGAGGAGATTATTCTGAATTATTCAGGTGGGACTTAGGTATTTGCAAGGGTCCTTAGAAGATGATGTGACATGATGATAGAACAAGAGTGGAAGAGAAGATGTTACACTGTTGCTTTGAAGGTGGAGGAAGGGGCCGTGGGCCGAGGAATGCAGGCAGCCTCTAGAAGCTGGGAGAGGTGGGGAACAGATTCTCCCCTAGAGCCTCCAGAAGAAATGCAGCCCCGTGGACTCATTTTTGTCTTCTGACCTCTAGAATTGTAAAAATAAATTTGTGTTGTTTAAAACGACTTAATTGGTTAGGTGTGGTGGCTCATGCCTGTGATCCCAGTGCTTTGGGAGGCTGAGGCAGGAGTATTGCTTGAGCCTAGGAGTTAGAGACCAGCCTGGGCCCCATCTCTCCAAAAAATAAAAATTAGCTGGGTATGGTGGCATGACCTTAGTCCTAGCAGGTCAGGAGGCTAAGATGGGAGGACGGCTTAAGCCTAGGAGGTCAAGGCTGCAGTGAGCTATGATGGTGTCACTACAGCCTGGGTGACAGAGCAAGACCCTGTCTCAAAATAAAAAAATAAAAATGAAACCACTAAATTCATGGCAAGTTTTTACACTTACAATAAGAAATGATTACACCTGGTCTCTACCTATGGGATCCCAGTAACACCCCATTCCCCCCACCCCCGCCCCAGCCCTTTGGTTTTTGAGATGGAGTCTCCCTCTGTTGCCCAGGCTGGAGTTCAGTGGCATGGTCTCGGCCCATTGCAACTTCTGCTTCCCAAGTTCAAGCGATTCTCCTGCCTCAATCTCCGGAGTAGCTGGGATTACAGGTGCCCGCCACTATGCCTGGCTAATTTTTTGTATTTTTTGTAGAGATGCGATTTCTCCATGTTGGCCAGACTGGTCTCAAACTCCTGACCTCAAGTGATCTACCTGCCTTGGTCTCCCAAAGTGCTGGGATTACAGACATGAGCCACTCTGCCCAGCCCCCATTCCCAATTTGTGATCACCAAAAATGTCCACAGACATTGTCAGATGTTCCTTGGGGAGCAAAATGGTTCCCAGTTGAGAAGCACTGTGTTAAAGAGATTCCAACAGCAGCTGCAAAAACTCAGGTGCAAGAAGTTGGAGCCCTGGGTCAGGCTGGAAGGTCTTCAGGTGAGTGCGGTCAGCGGGCTGTGGGGAGCTGGGAGGCACAGATAACCCATCATGCTCACTGTTGCTCCTCTCTGCTGCCTCGCCTTGTGGGAATTCATGCCTGGATGCTCGGAGAGTGTGGTTGGGCTGACAGAGAATCATTATTGAATGTGACAGCTTGCCGCATTGGGCCCCTGCTTCTTAGCCCAAGGATGACGGTCACTCTTTGTGGCAGCTTTTCCCTGTGGGTCAAACTCCTTTGCCCGACCACATCCTTTCACGCTGGCATGAAGGACTTCCTTCTGTCTAAGACGCAGTAGCTAAGTGTTGCCTGGTTCCATGCAATAGAAACTGACTCTGACGAATGTAAGGAAAACAAATTCTTGATTGTTAGGATAACAGGTGCTCTCACCGAATGAGAGAGGAGTTTGCATAGGAAGGAAAATACTAATAGAGCTTCAGAAGCTTAGCAGCAGATGGAATTCATGATCTACCTCTCTTAAAACATTTTTTTTTTTTTGAGACAGGGTTTTACTCTGTCACCCAGACTAGAGTCTAGTGGCACCATCATAGCTCACTGCATCCTTGACCTCCTGGGCTCAAGCGATCCTCCTACCTCAGCCTCCCAAGTAGCTGAGACTACAGGCACATGCCACCATGCCTGGCTAATTTTTAATTTGCTTTTTGTAGAGACAGGGTCTCGCTCTGTTGCCCAGGCTGGTCTTGAACTCTTGGCCTCAAGCAATCCTCCTACCTTGGCCTCCCGAAGTTCTGGAATTAGAGGCATGAGCCACGGCCCCCAGTCCCTACCTTTCTTGAGTTCTACCATTAATGTGTCTCACTTTCCAATCTCGGATTCCAAGTTTGAAATTCCTACGGGAGAGAATCCTATTGCTTGGGCTCCATAGATCAACCCACTGAGACCATGGAGAGAGACCTGCCCAAGGTCACACTGCCTGAATAGCAGAGCTAGGCTGCCTCTCCTGACTTCCAGGCCTGTTCCTTTTCCATGATAGTCTTTGGGGAGATGGCATTGTCTGGTTAGAGAGCTACCTGAGAGCCAATGTAGTAAGAAAAGTTCTTCTCCAGGCTGCTGAAATGACGCATGAACTGAAAACTGTGGACACACTCGGGCTGTTTTTTCTAGTAGGTATCAGGCATCGAGATGTTTTTAAATAACTAGAGGTGACATTTACTTTGACATATTGAAAAATAGTTATGACAGAGTTTTGGGAGGCATTATTGTGAACCACAGTAGTGTAAGGTTTTAAGATCCCCTCCTTCATTTTTTAGCAGTTTCTAATTTCCACCTAAATTCTCTCAGATCCTTTGCTAATTGCCAAGCCTGGTTGAATTTCCAGTTTCTTATTCCTTTCCTGGGACCACTTTGGCTCTGACTGACTTCTCCTTAGGTCTCTGTTTAAACACCATTACAACAGGTTTTATTTAGTTTAGTCTTTTTTTTTTTTTTTTCGTTTTGAGATGGAATCTCACTCTTTCGCCAGGCTGGAGTGCGGTGGTGTGATCTCCACTCACTGCAACCTCCGCCTCCTGGGTTCCAGTGATTCTCCTGCCTCAGCCTCCCGAGTAGCTGGGACTACGTGCGCATGCCACCACGCCTGGCTAATTTTTGTATTTTTAGTAGAGATGGATTTTCACCATGTTGGCCAGGATGGTCTTGATCTCTTGACCTTGTGATCCACCCCCCTTGGCCTCCCAAAGTGCTAGGATTGCAGGCATGAATCACCATGCCTGGCCTTTATTTAGTTTTAATTCAACAATCAATTCACGTTTACTATATAAAAATTCAAAACACAGATATGCCAATTAAAATTTTAAAAATCACCCATAAGCTGACTATCTAGAAAAAACTGTGTACATTTCTCTATTCCTCATCCTTCCAGATTATTTTTCTTATCAGTTTATACTTTATGCAAAGTGGTATTATACATCATCTTCTGTTTTATTACTGACTTTATTCATTTAGTCACTAAAACTCCTTAAATATGTGTTGATTGCATTGTTTACTTAATTTATTTTTATTTTTATTTTTTTTAGACAAGGTCTTGCTCTGTTGCCCAGGCTGGAGTGCAATGGTGCGATCTTGACTCACTGAAATCTCCACCTCCCAGGTTCAAGTGATCCTCCCGTTTCAGCCTCTCGAGTAGCTGGGACCACAGGCAGGCACCACCATGCCTGGCTAATTTTTTGTATTTTTAGTAGAGACAGGGTTTTGCCATGTTGGCCAGGCTGGTCTTGAACTCCTAGGCTCAAGTGATCCGCCTGCCTCGGCCTCCCATGGTGTTGGGATTAGAGGTGTGGGCCACTGCGCCTGATCAATTACACTTTTTAATAGTTTCAAAGCATTCCATTCCCTGGTTATACCATGATTGATTGAACATATCCATTATTCATTTTTGAGAGAACTTTTTTGTTTCTGCGTTGTTGATGCAGTGATGTTATATACCTGCAGAATAAATCAAACCATGACTAATATTTCATAATTTCATGAATTAGCTTTATTTCATTTTGGATAGTTACCCAGTTTTTTTTGGTCCTTTCTGATTTTAGAATATTTTGTTATGACATTCCTTTGTGACACTGGGGAGAAAATATGCTTTTTCCCCAGGTCAAGGGTGTCCTCTTTTGGTTTTCCTGGGCCACAGTGGAAGAAGAAGAATTGTCTTGGGCCACATAGAATACGCTACCACTGATGACAGCTGATGAGCTAAGAAAGTTGATGAATTTATGTTGAGCCGCATTCAAAGCTGTCCTGGGCCACAGGTTGGATAAGCTTGCCCTAGGTTCTCTCTATGCCTTTGAGCTGCCATTCGGCCTCCTTTGAAAGTTGGATTATCGTATATACACGTATGTATTTTCTGATGCTCACTCTCCCCATTTGACTACCTGTGGAGTAGAAAACAAGTCCACTTTCTCTAATCACATCATGATGCTCTGTCCAGGGGTCACGTTTTGTAACCCACAAAACAGTGCATGAGGAGTTCTGGTTTTCTCATGTCACAAGATTTTATTGAGCACCTACTATGTGCCAGACAGTATGCCAGGTTTTGGAAACTCATACAAATTATCCTGAGGTATCTCAGCAGTGAAGTCCTTATTTATTCATTTTTCCCGACGGTCAAGTCCAGTTAGTCTCACTGTAAACCTGGGGCTTGGAAGAGACAGACCTGAGACACCGCATTAGCTGCATGACATTGGGTGACTAGATTACATTCTTTGTATCCATTTTCATATTGATGAAGTTAAATGGGCTCAGGGTTAGGGTTATACCTCTAGCATATATAGAGACCACAGGATATAGTGTTATATGCTGTGTAAAAGACACAACACACAGTAAGAGATTCAATAAGCAATGGCCATCTTGATTATTTATGTTGTTATCATATTCTGCAGAAAGGCCTATGTATCAAATACAAGAAAATGTATAACCCAGTCATTTTTTTTTTTTTTAATCCAAGGCAGCTGATGAAGACACTTATTAGCCTAAAGAGTGAACAGGGTGAGAGGAGGAGGTTATTGGCTGCTTCTCTGGGGTTAATTTAGCCATCATTTCAGAACGGAGCTGGAATGCTTTGAGTGTGAAAGAAATCTATTGCTTGTTGATAATTAGTCTGGTTTTAATGAGCTATCAGGTGTTATTAACAGCTGAAGTGCACTAACTTTTCACAGCCATCAGAGGATGTTCAGGATGTTCACCGGGTTCTCACTTTTCAGGGTTTTCTGTGGGTGGTAGAAGTTGGGCTGAGGAGGGTCCGACATGACATGTCTGTCTCTGCAAGTCTCAGGCAAAGAAGCTTTCATGATGATGTATTAGGCTGTTCTTGCATTGCTATAAAGAAAGAGCTGAGACTGGGTAATTTATAAGAAACGAGGTTTATTTGGCTTATGGTTCTGCAGCCTGTACAGGAAGCATAGCTCCAGCATCAGCTTCTAGGGAGGCCTCAAGCTTGTAATCGTGGTGGAAGGCAAGGGCAAGGAGGCACATCAGTAGGGGGTGGGGGGGGCGAGGTGCCACATACTTGTACATGATCATGTGTCATGTAAACTCACTCACTATCACAAGAACACCACCAAAGGGATCTAAACCATTCATGAGAGATCTGCCCCCATGATCCAAACTCCTCCCACCAGGCCCCACCTCCAATAGTGGGGATTAAGTAAGAGTTGGGCGGGACTCCTTGCTCTTCTTCCCAGTTAATCCTTAATCTCCACCCCAACCCCAGGCAACCACTGAACTTAACCTCCTTTTCCCCTTCCCCTTCCCCTCCCCGAGGTGTCCGTCTGTTACCCAGACTAAAGTGCAGTGGCATGATCTTTGCTCACTGCAGCCTCTGCCTCCTGGGCTAAAGCTATCCTCCCAGCTCAGCCTCCTGAGGTAACTGGGACTACAGGTACATACCACCATGCCTGGCTAATTTGTTGTATTTTTCAAAGAGATGGGGTTTCTCCATGTTGTCCAGGCTGGTCTTGAACTCCTGGGCTTAAGCAATTCACCTGGCTCAACCTCCCAAAGTTCTGGGATTACAGGCATGAGCCACCAGGCCTGGCCCACTGAACTACTTTCTATCCCAATACATTAGATTTTTTCTTTCTAGGAGTTTTGTATGAACAAAATCATACAGTGTGTACTCCTGGCTTCTTTTGCTTAGAATAATGCTTTGGTTATTCATCTGTGCTATTGTGTGTATCAGCCATGCTTTTCTATTTTTTCACCTTGAGAAATATTCTGTTTCCTAATACAAAACAATGAGTATATCCCTTCACCTTGAGGAAGATTTTATTTGAAGAAATCTTTGTCATCAAAAAGCTTGAAAACCAGGACTCTACCTTGATTCCATAGTCTTGAGAATGATGGAGAACTCAATTTACACCACGATTTTCAGTGAGAAAGCAGGTTGCATATTAAGAGATGAGGTGATAGGATAACTGAAAGGTATTTGTGACCTTCTGAAAGATACGATGTGGCAGGCAGCCTCTATGCGGGACCCCAGTAATCCCTGTCTCCTGGTATTCATGCCTTAGTGTAATACCCTCCCCTTGGCATGGGCTGGACTTACTGACTCACTTCTAATGAATGGAATATGGCTGTCCTGATTGGCTGTCGCTTCTGAAATTAGCTTATAAAAAACCGATTACAGGTATATCTCATTTTATTGCACTTAGCTTTATTGTGCTTTGCAGTTATTATATTTTTTACAAACAAAAGTTTTGTGTCCTTCAGTCAAAAATAAAATGGGTTTCTTTCTAGTCTCCCACCTCAATTTCAGAAAGTAAAAAATTTTCCAAACACAGTGAGTAGTAGTTTATATTTGAAGAGTGAACGAGGCAATGAGTGACCAAGTTGCCCACTTAAAGAGGCACCTCAGAACAATAAGCAAAGAGCCTGCTCTTTGGTCTCAGACCTGGGTTTGAATTCCAGCTCTGCTACTCCTTGACTGTGAGATCCGGCCATGTGACTCACCATCTCTGAGCTTCTGTTTTCTTATCTGTGAAATGGGGACAATAATTCTTTTTTTTTTTTTTAATTATACTTTAAGTTCTAGGGTACATGTGCACAACGTGCAGGTTTGTTACATATGTATACTTGTGCCATGTTGGTGTGATGCACCCACCAACTCGTCAGCAGCCATCAACTCGTCATTTACATCAGGTATAACTCCCAATGCCATCCCTCCCCCCTCCCCCCTCCCCATAATAGGCTCCGGATGGGGACAATAATTCTTACATCGGTGCATTAACTGACATAATCTAGATAGCACAGTACCTAACACAACACAATGACTCAATTTATTATTGTTGTTGTTGCTTCATTCTTACTTGTAAACACTCAGCTGTCTTCACCACAAAGTTCGGGAGCTCTTCAACAAGAGACTGTGTCCATTAACAGCCTCATCCCATGGGTAATCTTAAAGATAGATGATTCTATGGTAGGCTCTGAAACATCTCCTCTTCTACTCTATCATGGTGTCAAAGACCAGGATGGTGCAGAGGTCCAAGACCCTGGCCTATGCAGTCAGAGAAACTGATTTGAACTCTACCTCTTCTACTTATTAACCAAGTGGCCTTGGGAAAATTGTGAGCATCACCAGGCTCATTGTGAAGATGGGGTTAATAATAGCTCCAGCCTTGTGGTGAAGATTAATTGAGATAATTAATGCATATAAAAATGAAACCATGTCTTTTGCAGCAACGTGGATAGAACTGAAGCCCATTATATGTGAAATAACTCAGAAACAGCAAGTCAAATACTGCATGTGCTCATTTATAAGTGGGAACTAAACAATGGGCCCACACAGACATACAGAGTAAAATGACAGACACTGGAGACTACAAAA
Source organism: Macaca nemestrina (assembly GCF_043159975.1). NCBI lineage: Eukaryota > Metazoa > Chordata > Mammalia > Primates > Cercopithecidae > Macaca > Macaca nemestrina. The sequence goes on along the minus strand of NC_092142.1, from coordinate 17,852,768 downwards.
GGTGGGAAGGTAGGAGGGGAGTGAGGGTTGAAAAAATTACCTCTTGGGTACAGTGTTCGCTGTTTGGGTGATAGATACGCTAAAAACCTAGACCTCATCATAATGAAAGGTATGCAGGTAAGAAATCTGCACCTGTATCCCCTAAATATATACAACTTTTAAAAAATGGAAAAAATGATAAATGTGGGCCAGCACCCAGTGATCACTCAACAAATGCTGTTATTCTTGTAGGCGTTGAGGGAAGATGCCGAGCCCACTCCTCCTCCAACTTTTTTTTTTTTTGAGACGGAGTCTCGCTCTGTCGCCCAAGCTGGAGTGCAGTGGCGCGATCCTGGCTCACTGAAAGCTCCGCCTCCTGGGTTCACGCCATTCTCCTGCCTCAGCCTCCCGAGTAGCTGGGACTACAGGCGCCCACAACCGCGCCCGGCTAATTTTTTGTATTTTTAGTAGAGACGGGGTTTCACCATGGTCTTGATCTCCTGACCTTGTGATCCGCCAGCCTCGGCCTCCCAAAGTGCTGGGATTACAGGCGTGAGCCACCGCGCCCGGCCTCCTCCTCCAACTTTTAACGTCCTGGTATTTTGTCTTAAACATTTTGGAAGCATCCTCCCGCAGGGATTTTGCCCTCCTGCCTCCCTTTGGACGGCAGTGGGCTGTTTGGATCGGTAGAAGGCTCTCCTGCCCCTCCTCCTTTCTTCCCAGGGGTTTTCTTTTGCACTTTGGACTTCTATTCATGGATCCTTCTGCCAGCGATATGGACCAATAATTCTTCCTCTGTTGCAGATTTCTTCCCCTAATGGTCCTGTTTTGTGTTGTCACCCCTGTGCTCTCCCTCCTCCCCAGTTCTCAGCAGCTGGCAGGAAATGTTTATAGAAGAAGCCTTTCTTTCTCTTTTTAGTAGCCTCCTAAGCTGCAACCTCCCAAATGAGAACCTCGTTAACCGCAAGGACTCTAGGCTACTGATTTATATTCCAGTCATACCGAGAGAAGAAAAAATTACAAAGGGAGAAAGAAAAATGCTAATGTACCCACGGACTAGTTCCGACATCCTGTCTGATGAACAATGTATATATCTATTCAGGCTCTGGATGCTAAGGGATTCCTTCCAGATCTCAGTATTTGACCTCTTACCTTTGGGTCATGTGGATTCTTTGTGCCTCTCGTGGGCTTGCTGAAAGCAAAAGTAACAATTTCATACTCTTGCCATTGAAACAAGGGATCTGTTACTTTTAAATCATAAGGGCTCTTGTTTCAACAGAAATGTCAGTATCTTGGAGAAGATGGGGTGTAAGTTCTTGGTGGCTTCTGAGGATGGCGAAGGGCTCACCTTGTGTCATCCTGAACCATCATTGATGGGACAGTGTCACTCTGAGTGTAGCTATGCAAAGGCTACAGAACAAATGGGTGAAAATATTTGGTGGTCAGAATTCTAGCTCAATAGTCAAGGAAGGCTTCCTGGAGGAGAAAGTACATTTTGAATTTGGCTTTAAAAGTTGGAGTCACAGAAAATGCAAGCTGTCCCTCAGAGTTAAGACCATCGTTCTGTGAAATAGTGATTGCAACAATGGTCACAATTATTCTCCTCTCTATAGCACACCCCTTTGCAGTGTGACACAGTAGCTTCTCCTATTAGAGTCTATTTCCCCACCCTTGAATCCAGGCCAGTTTTGTGACTTGCTTTGGCTAATACAGTGTGATGGAGGTGACAGTGTGCCAGTTCTGAGCCTATATCTCAAGATAACTTGCACACTTCCACTCAATCTCTTGGGATCCTGTCCAACCACCACGTGAACCAGTTCCAGCTAGCCTTTGGGAGGATGGGCTACCACATGGAGAGGAGACAGCCCAGGTAAGGACCAGTCAGCACCTGACCATCCAGGCAGCTAACTGCTGGTACCTGAGATGGGCCTGATCAAGAGCACAACAATTGCCCAGATAGACCCAGCCCAAATTGCCAGCCTGCAGAATCATGTGCTAAATGAATGCTTATTGTTTAAAGCTGCTGAGTAGTGGTTTGTGATGTAGCAAAACTAACTAGTACAATTTCCTATGCTGCTGAGTGTTTCCATGTGACTAAGTTTCTATATACAAAAACAGCATGTGTAATTTCTAGGGTATTTCCTTCTGAGGAGAAGGTATGCTCTTCTTCTACTTTTTTTCCTTTATGTTGCCTGTAATGGGAATGTAATAGCTGGAGCTCCAGCAGCCATCTTGGATCATGAAGTAAGTTTAGCAATGGAAGACACTCTTGCCAGAGCAATAAGCTGGGAGGGTCTCGTTCCTCTAAAACCACAGATTACCTGTCCAGTTCTATTCTGATACCTCTAAATTTACTAAACAACAGAAACTAATATGCTTTTGTTTAGGCCAAAACAAAAACTAATATGCTTTTGTTTTGAGTTTTGCAGTTACTCATAGCTGAACCTATTGCAAAAGAATACAGCTGGTCAGGATTTAAACAAGCAGGGATGGTAGAGAAGGGCATCCATGACATAGGGAACATCATGCTAATGTTGCAGAAAAAGAAAAAATGTGGGTAATGGGTGGGCAATGGTGAATAACTGCATATGATTGCCTAAGGGGAGCAGTGCGTGATCAAATTGGGAACCATTTGGGACTAACTTTTAAAAGGCAGACTGAGAAGATTAGAGAGGGTGGCACAAAAAAGTATGAGTACTTACACAAATCAGAGTAAGAAAGTCATACATTGATTTCTCCTCCATTCATTGATTCATTTCTTCTAGGGAGTTTATGCTGTTTGTGAGGGAAACATAAGACAACAAAATAGAAGGATGATTACTGGTTGTTATGCGTGGTCTGAAGTAAATAAACTATGTGATGTGGCAGAGATTAACTGTTGGGTAGAGGTGGCTGCTTTAGACACAGTAGTCAGAAAAGAATTTTTTGTGTTCTTGAAATTCTCCGTCAGACCCTGTGCAGAATTCTAGGAACACAGGGATGAATGTCACACAGTTCCTGTTATTGAAGATATCATAGTCTGGTGTGGAGTGAGGTTAATCAGGAACATTTTCCTAGTGGAGGTGGAATAGAGCCAAAGGAAATAATGTAGTTTCCCCATATGTATCTGTCAGACATTGATACAATAAGGTTGTATAACAAACATCCCCCTAAATCTTGCTTACAACAAAAAATTATTTTTTCCTTCACAGGTCTGCACATAGGCTGTGTTTCTCCTGGGCTCTGTTGGCTTGGCTTGACTTCAGGCTGTGGGTTGGTCTGGATCTGCACTATATATCTTTTTATTCTGGAACCAGTGGCTCCCTAAGGTGTGCACTTCTCAGGGTGGATGGCAGAAGTGCAAGGGGTCAAACCAGACCTCAGAGGTACATATAAAGCTTTGACTTGCATCACATTTACTAACACTATTGTCACTAGCAAGACTAACATCAGTGGGTCAGAATGTACGTTCCACCCAAAGTGGGAAGACTGTAAAGGTGCAAGGATGTATAATTCTGTTAAGGGAGGGAATAAAGAGTCGGGAACGACATCCAGCTTACCATACCGTCCAGCTTGCTTACCATTCCTTACCGTACAAGGAAATAATACAGTTCTCCATTTTCCAAGAATGCTCATGTATATCTGAACAGTTTTATTATTTTCTTCAACAAATCTTTTATCTTGTTAGAATTTTTGCAAGGAGCCATATTTCTTTCTTTTACAAAATTTATTTTAAGAATGACATGCATACATGATAAAAAGTTCAAAAAGTGGTATGACAGATATAATAGTGAAAATGAGGCTGATCCTTGTTTTTATCCACTGAGGCAAATGTTGAGTTTATTTTCAAACATATTCTGTGTGGGTACAATCACATTTGCATATATTAAAAATACAAAATGGTATCATACTAGCTCCTCTGTACTTTCTTTTTTTTCTATTTAACAACAGATCTTAGAGGTAGTCCTGTTTCAATTTAGCTAGACCGATTTCATTCTGTTTAATGGCTACATTTGTTTTTCATTGTGAGACTGTGCCCTAATTTATTTAATCAGTGCCATACTGAAAGACATTTGGATTGTTTCCCAGCATTTGCAACTATAATCGAGGTTACATTAAATATCCTGTTACATGCAGGAGGATACTTTATTCACATGCATGGGTATATCAGTAGGTTAAATCTCAAATACAGAAACTGCCAGGTCAAGAGATATACATCTTAAAGTTTAATAGATATTGACCCTGTTTCCAAAAAGAAAGATTCCTTCCAGCATGTCTACACACTTTTGTCTGCTCCTCTGTCTTCTGATTCTTGTCCCATGGTGTTATTTTAGGCTGAAATAATGGAATAGTGTGGCTCAAAACTTATTACTATAAGATCTCTGGGAAAGCTTTGGGTCTTGCCACATGGTCCCCAATTGAACATGGGAAAAACTTGGCACTGTTGTTGCAACCGAAATCATCACTTTAACGAGCGTGCTGGAGGAGCGTGGAATGTTTCCACAAGCATGTGTACTGAAGAGCTCCATGCTGCAAGTGAAATGATTTATATCCCTGGGAGTTCCCAGTAAAAAATGTGCACAATACCCTTTAATTTGATCTGCTTTCCCTGTAGCACCTAAATATTTAGGGCAAATAGAAAATAGTTCTGATTTACAATCTCTATAAAAATTTTAAACAACCTAATAAGACAGTTGATCATGAAATTGCCTGAAATAATGTTGGCACTAGTCAGCCATATTTCTTCAAAATGGCCTGTAACTTCAGTGCAAACTCCCAAACATGGATTTTTTTTTCCTGCTAATAACAGTCTTATTAATAAAAGAATGATTTTCTTTACTGATCCTCAGCAGCTGTGTTCCGGGTGTCTTTGTTCAATAAAGGTAGAGATAGTAACTGTCAGTGGAAAGAAAATGTGCTGAGGTTCCCAGGAGAAGTGGTGGAAACAAATCTTTTATTAAATCATATCAAATTGTGTTTCTTGTTTACTTTTTCCATTTTGTAAGTCACAGTCATATCTGCTAGTTATTTTGAAACCTTGGCTCACATTTGTCAAAAAAACTTGGCTCAGCGTTCTTGAGGTTAATGCTGTGTGATCAATCAGGGTGATAAATTTGACATAATTAACTGTTGTAATGGCATTTCTGAGTCCGTTTCTCTTCTTTACCCCTGCTGAAATCATTTGAGATTGGTTAACTTCTGAATATTTCTTCAGATATACTGTGGATGCCTAGAAAAAGAGCGGTAGGGAAGTGTTGTTGATATCTAGAGTGCTTATCTGTCCACAGGTTAATGATCTCTCTGAATAATAACACCCCTATTTCCCTAGGAGGATCCCTTCCCCTACTCCCAAGGCAGGTGGCTCAGATGGGCCTGATTTATTCGTGGTGCTAGGGGTGGGCAAAAGACCCAGACCTGACCAATCAAAAACATCAGATTGGGTCAACCAGAACCAATGAGAATTCTGGGACTTTTGCTACAACTATTGGAAAAGATAATTTTTTTTTTTTTGATTGGAATTCCTGAAAGAACAAGGCATAAACCTACTTCTAGTTATCTTTGCTTTCCGGGGAAAGGTTTTTTTTTTTTAATGTTTATTTTTATTTTTTTTGAGATAGGGTCTCGCTCTGTCACCCAGGCTGGAGTGCTGTGGTGCAGTCATGGCTCACAGCAACCTCGAACTCCTAGGCTGCAGAGATCCTCCTGCCTTCACCTCCTGAGTGCTGGAGCTACAGGTATGTGCTACCATGCCTGGTTAACTAAATTTTTTTTTTCTTTTTTTGAGGCAGGGTCTTACTCTATCACCCAGGCTGGAGTACAGTGATATGATCATAGCTCACTGCTGCCTCAACCTCCCATGCTCAAGCAATCCTCCCTTCTCAGCCTCCCAAGTAGTTGAGACCACAGGGATGCGACACCATGCCCAGCTATTTTTTTTTTAAATTTTCTGTAGAGATGGGGTCTCACTATGTTACCCAGTCTAATCTCAAACTTTTGGGCTCAAGCTATCCTCCCATTTAAGCCTCCCGAAGTGTTGGGATTACAGGTGTGAGCCACCATGCCTGGCCAAAAGAGGGCATTCCTGAAGTCAAAACAAGGGAAAACACTGAGAAATGAAGGGAGGTTCCTGACCCTGTCACTTGGATACCGGTGTCTAGTCATGCCTGAAGTCTTACCCTTCAATTAGGCAGGCTAACACATTTTCGTTTTTTGCCTGAGTCAGTTTAACTTGGGTTTCTGGCACTTACCACCAAGAAAGTCCTAAATACTTATGTTTTCCAAGTTTCAGTCATGTATGGGCGAGTGTGGTCAGTGCCAGCAATGCCCATGTCCATAATAAAATATCAGTCCTCTCCCCATCTGTTACTGCTGGTCACCACTGTATAATAGACTGTGTTCAGGCTGGAGTGACTGCTGCAGTCCACAGTTCATCAGAGGGTCTCAGCCCAATCTTGTCAAGGATTCTCATTTCTAGCATTCATCATGGTTGCCCTATATCCATGTTCTGAGGATACGGCATTTATCTCTGCTGTGCCTTGTTCTCCCCCTACCTTGTACCCCCTACCTTGTACTTGATCAGCAGATCCTTATGAATGCAAGAATACTTCTCTCTGCACCAGAGAGAGTCCAGCCTGAGGTTTGTAGGCAGCTAGCTACTGGAATTTTCTCCCAGCTTTGTACCTCTAAGATCTCAGGTCCATTTCTTTTTCTTTTCTTTTTTTTTTTTTTTTGTTGAGACAGAGTTTTACTCTTGTTGCCCGGGCTGGAGTGCAATGGTGAGATCTTGGCTCACCGCAACCTCTGCCTCTCCAGTTCAAGCAATTCTCCTTCTGCCGCCTCCCAAGTAGCTGGGATTATAGGCATGCGCCACCACGCCTGGCTAATTGTGTATTTTTAGTACAGACAGGGTTACTCCATGTTGGTCAGGCTGGTCTCGAACTCCCAACCTCAGGTGATCTGCCCGGCTCAGCCTCCCAAAGTGCTGGGATTACAGGTGTGAGCCACCACACCTGCTTTCTCAGGTCCATATCTAGGTCTTGCCTTGCCTTGCTCAAATTAGGCAGTGACCTTATTTGTGGGGAAAGAGATGAAGTGGACAGGGATATGTTCTAACATGCATAGTGCTCCTACTGCTTATCAGACACTGTGCTTGGTTCACTTGTGTCATATCAGCTTGTGTTTTCCATAACACTTAAGGCATTCTATGGGCAAGACACTGTGTTAAGTGCCTTACCAAGCAATCTCTAATTTAATCCTTATAAAAACAGCAGAAAGTCATTATTATCTCCATATGGAAGCTGAGGCTCTAGGTTATTCTCCCTGTATCATACAATGAGGAAATGGCAAAAGCAAGATTTCAATTCGGGTCTCAGTGACTCTGAACCCAGTTTTCTTACCTCTGACATTAGCATTTACTATATATTTTTTTCCAACTTTTATTTTACATTCAAAGGGTACATATGCAGGTTTGTTACATGGGTAAATTGCATGTTGCAGAGGTTTGGTGCACAGATAATTGTGTCACACAGGTAATTGGCATAATACCTTATAGGTAGTTTTTCAAGCTTCACCCTCCTCCCACCCTCCTCCCTCAAGCAGGCCCCAGTGTCTGTTGTTCCTTTCTTTGTGTTCGTGTGTACTCAATGTCTGACTCCCACTTATTAGTTAGAACATGCGGTATTAAGGCCAGGTGCAGTGGCTCATACCTGTAATCCTAGCCTTTGGGAGGTCGAGGCAGGCAGATAACCTGAGGTCAGGAGTTCGAGACCAGCCTGGCCAACATGGCGAAACCCTGTCTCTACAAAAATACGAAAATTAGCTGGGCATGGTGGCATGTGTCTGTAATCCCAGCTAGGATTACAGAGGCTGAGGCAGGAGAATTGCTTAAACCCGGGAGGCAGAGGTTGCAGTGAGCCGAGATCGCGCCACTGCACTCCAGCCTGGGCATCAGAATGAGACTCCATCTTAAAAAAAAAAAAAAAAAAAAAAAAAAAAGAACATGTGGTGTTTCTTTTTTGTTTCCTATGTTAATTGGCTTAGGAGAATGGCCTCCTGCTCCATCTATGTTGCTGCAAAGGATACGATTTTATTCTTTTTTATTGCTGTGTAGTATTCTATGGTGTATATGTGCCACATTTTCTTTATCCAGTCCACTGTTGATGGGCATCTAGGTTGATCCCATATCTCTGCTATTGTGACTAGTGCACTTACTGTATTGTCTCATTGATGGGCATCTAGGTGTCTCTGCTATTGTGAGCAGCGCACTTCCTGTATTGTCTTGTTGATAGGCATCTAGGTTGAGTCTGTGTCTCTGCTGTGGTGAGTAGTGTACTTACGGTATTGTCTTGTCGGTCTGTGCATCCCTCTCACTTGTGAGCTTCCTGATTTCATGCACTCTGTGTTATGTCTGGATCCCCGATCTTCACTTTAGAACCTTTCATAGAGCATGTTCTCAAAAACTGTTTACAGAATTAAAGAATCTTTATAACAATGTCAGAAGGTGAGTATTTTCTTTCCATTTTACACATGAACAAATTTAGGCTTAAGAAAGTTAAGCAAATTACCCAAGGCCAGGAAGTAGAATTCATGAAATATAATCCTGAAATTTCCTACTTTGGTTGAGAATTGAGAAAGATATTCTCTAAGCTAAAGAGGAGGGTTTTTAACTCCCAGTGCAATCCCTCCACCCTCCCCCCTCCCCATGATAGGCCCCGGTGTGTGATGTTCCCCTTCCCGAGTCCAAGTGATCTCATTGTTCAGTTCCCACCTATGAGTGAGAACATGCGGTGTTTGGTTTTCTGTTCTTGTGATAGTTTGCTAAGAATGATGTTATACCTGATGTAAATGATGAGTTGATGGGTGCTGACGAGTTGATGGGTGCAGCACAGCAACATGGCACAAGTATACATATGTAACAAACCTGCACGTTATGCACATGTACCCTAGAACTTAAAGTATAATAATAATAAAAAATAAATTAAAAAAAAGAGGAGGGTTTTTGTTATTCTTCTGCATTTGAATATAAGTGGTTTATGTGGAAACATGGAAATAATTTACCACCTTTCTTAATGAAGGCCCTACTAGGTTGGGCTACCATGCAGAAAACAGTACAGACATTTTTATGAAAGAAAGCCACATCTGTGTTACTGCATCTGTATTTGAGCTCCTTATAACTTGTAAGCAGGCAGAACATTGTTTAATGGCGCTGGACAAAGCTCAAGTGAAAATGATCCAGTGGGGAAATCTTTTATGGAAATTAAACTGATTGTTTTAGGAATCTGAGTTGCAATTTTTCACTTCTTGGTTTCTGCTCTCTTGAGTCCTTGTCTATCTCATGAACACATTTGATGCGTTCATGAGAACACAATCCTGGAGACTTTGCCCATTGAAAGGAGCACTGTAGCGGAAGGCAGTCGAGCTCAATGTATAGAGAGAGAGAGCAGCTGGGACCAAGCTAGATGGACTGGCGTCTCTAAAGAGCACCTCAAGGAAACACATTTCCTGGAGCACTTAAGAAAATGAGAGCCGAAACCAGGGTCTGGTGTAGTTCACTCTATCTGAAAGCACTGAGATTCTGTTAAGCTAATGATGAGTTTTCTCTTCATCTTTCCTCCCAACACCAAGACCAAGCAAAAATGCAAGGGAACAAAGAACAAGAAGCAGTGTCCAAAGTCTTTAGAGTCTCTAGGATAGTTGTCGACCTAAGTCACACTGCTGTCTTCCTCCGGGCTGCTTGTACTTTTGTTGTAGTCACTGGCAGATTAATAAGTTTTCTGAAAGTTAAGAGAAAATACCAGCCTAAAGTAGTATCAAATTTTTCAAAAATGTTATTTTTTCGGAGGAGGGTGAGAGGGTGAAATATGATAGTCACCCTGTTATTCGTTAAAATTCTCAGCCATGAAGACAAGAATACTTGTAATTCACCCATGTGTTCACCCAACCTCCCATCCATCCACCTATCCATTCATTTGTCATCCATCCATTCATCCACTCTTCCACCCATCTATCCATTAATACATTTACCTGCTCATCTGTCATCCATCCATCCATCTATCCACCTACTCATCTATCTATTGTCCATCCATTCATCCATCCACTTACCCATCTACCCACCACCCATACACTCACCTATCCATCCCCCCATCCATTTACTCACCAATCTACCCACCATCCATCTATCCATCTATCAATTATCCATCCGTCTACTTAGCAATCTATCCACCATCCATATACTTCACCCATCCATCCATTCACCCATCAATGCATTTACCCATTCACCTACCCACCATCCATCCATTCATCTATCCACCATCCATCCATCAATTTACCCATCTATCCACCATTAATATACTCACTCATTCTTCCATCCACCTACCAATCTATCCATTCATCCATCCACACACCCACGTATTCATCTATCCATCCGTCTACCCATCTGCTTAACATTTACCAAGCATACATAATGTGCCAGGCATTGTTTAGGACTACCAACACTTGGTTCTCAGGAAATTCCACGACTGCATTTTTTTGCTATAAAATAATTTTGGAAGTCAAATTTGCTTGAGGATTTTTGTTAAAGTGAAGCAAAATGTAATATGAGTTTATATAGATTTTGGCTCTTATGTAACTGTATACTTGGCATTGAAAATCTATGTAACTTATTCAGGAATAGATGGTCTATGGTACAAGTTGCTGTATCATGCAAAAAGATGGGCTACAAGAAACAGTTTTTGTTTAGGCTTTGTTTTTCATTAAAAGCTGTGAAATTGTTGAGCTCTAAGTTGTTGTTTTGCTTGGTCAGGTGTTGCTAGTCAGCTAAAAATAAGTCTGTATCAGTGATCATCTTAGATTCTAAGAAAACTCAGATGTGAGGGAAATAATTTAATGTACTTGCACTTTTTGTTACGTGACACCGCGTTGAACATGCGTAGAGTTCTGTGAACAGAGGTGGTAGAGCATGTTGGTAAGAGTCGCATAGCCCTAGTTAAAATCTGTTTCCTGTTACTGACTTGCTTTGTGGCCTTGGGAAAGTTCCTTACCCTATCTGAGACTTAGTTTTCAAAACTAAAATGGGATGAACAATGACACATGCCTCATAACCTCATTGTAAGGATTAAATCATATAATGCACATAAAGCAATTTCCCACCTTTTGAGAGGAGCAAGCTTGCTACTTCAGGGGCACAGGGCACATTTATTCATATTCCTTAGTTCACTGGTCAGAGCAAGCTCCTCACATCTTTATTTCCTTTTATTATGTTTTCTCCTCCATCTCCAGTTCTCCCTTTAACTCTTCTCTCACACCATAAGTACATTCTAATATATGTAATATACATTTCCCAATTCTCCTTTCATATGTTTATTTAGATATGTCTGAATAGTTGGTAAAAGAGTTTTAAAATGTGTTTCTGATTAATTTACATAAATAGTTTGGGGCCAAAAACCTTCTTTCCTCCCACTCAACAATATATTTTTGACATCCCTTCATGTTGCTCTACATAAATCTAATTAATTTCCCACTGTGTCCTAAAGTCAGTGTATGGCATAAAACACAATTTGCCTATCCATTCCTTGAGTGGTTATCGTATAGGAACATCAAAGTCTGTGTTGTCACAAGTAAAACTATGGTGGACATCCGAATGCATGTGTTGTTATAGCCTTGTGCAAATTTCTCTAGTGCATGTATATATCCAGACACGAGATTGTTGGGTAGATGAATAGTTAATTGCACTGAGTACTGAGAAATTGTTACTTAGAATGGCTACCCAGTTTACACTTCTTACTAGCACTTGATGTTCTCTGGCTTTGTAATTTTTACCAATCTGGCAGCTGTAAAGTGGCATATCATTGTTGTTTTAATTTGCTTTTCTCTGATTATTACTGATGTTGAGTATCTCTTTATATACTTATTAGCCATTAGTGTTTCCTCTTCTATTAATTTTATTTTCATAGAAGCTTTGCCTATTTTTTCTATTGGGTTTCCTGAAATTTTCTTGCTATTTTCAGGAGTTTCTCTCAATGTTAATGCCAGTTTCATTTTAGATATTGAAGTGATCTTCTCACAGTCTACCAGTGTGTTAAATGTGTAGATGCTGTTCTTTTCTGAGTAGAAACCTCAATTGTAATCTAGTCAAACACTTCATCTTTTTCCATTATGGCTTGTTCTTTTAAATGTTACTCAAGACTCTGCTCAATTCTGAAGTCACAAAGATATTTCCTACATTTTGTTTGATTACTTTTATGATTTACTTTTTACATTCAGATGTAACGGAAAACATCCAATTTAATCCTTGTCATACAGTAAACCATCCTCCCCCAAACCTACCAAGTTATTTATTCTTTCCCAACTGAGTTAAGACACCATGTCTCCTATGTATGTGGGGATGTTTCTGGAACCTCTATGCTGCTTCATTGATCTATTTAGCTGTTCCTAAGATGGTAGCACAGTTTTTTATTATTATACTTTAAGTTCTGGGGTACATACACAGACTGTGCAGGTTTGTTACATAGGTATACACGTGCCATGATGGTTTGCTGCACCATCTACATTAGGTATTTCTCCTAATGCTATCCCTCCCCTAGCCCCACTGACAGGCCCTGGTATGTGATGTTCCCCTCCCTGTGTCCATGTGTTCTCATTGTTCAACTCCCACTTACGAGTGAGAACATGCAGTGTTTGGCTTTGTGTTCTTGTGTTAGTTTGCAGAGAATGATGGTTTCCAGCTTCATCCATGTCCCTGCAAAGGACATGAACTCAGCCTTTTTTATGGCTGCATAGTATTCCATGGTGTCTATGTGCCACATTTTCTCTATCCAATCTATCATTGATGGGCATTTGGGTTAGTTCTAAGTCTTTGCTATTGTGAACGGTGCTGCAATAAACTTATGTGTGCATGTGTCTTTACGGTATAATGATTTATAATTCTTTGGGTATACACCCAGTAATAGGATTGCTGGGTCAAATGGTATTTCTAGTTCTAGATCCTTGAGGAGTTGCCATACTGTCTTCCACAATGGTTGAACTAATTTACACTCCCACCAACAGTGTAAAAGTGTTCCTCTTTCTCCACATCCTCTCCAGCATCTGTTGTTTCCTGACTTTTTAATGATGGCCATTCTAACTGGCATGACATGGTATCTCATTGTGGTTTTGATTTGCATTTCTCTGATGGCCAGTGATGATGAGCATTTTTTCATATTTGTTGGCTGCATACATGCCTTCTTTTGAGAAGTGTCTGTTCATATCCTTTGCCCACTTTTTGATGGGGTTGTTTGTGTTTTTCTTGTAAATTTGTTTAAGTTCTTTGCAGATTCTGGATATTAGCCCTTCATCAGATGGATAGATTGCAAAATTTTCTCCCATTCTGTAGGTTGCCTGTTCACTCTGATGATAGTTTCTTTTGCTGTGCAGAAGCTCTTTAGTTTAATTAGATCTCATTTGTCAGTTTTGGCTTTTGTTGCCATTGCTTTTGGTGTTTCAGTCATGAAGTCCTTGCCCATGCCTATGGCCTGAATGGTATTGCCTGGGTTTTTATGGTTTTAGGTTTTATGTTAAAGTCTCTAAATCATCTTGAGTTAATTTTTATATAAGGTGTAAGGAAGGGATCCAGTTTCAGCTTTCTGCATACGGTAGCCAGTTATCCCAACACCATTTATAAAATAGGGAATCCTTTCCCCATTGCTTTTGTCAAGTTTGTCAAAGATCAGATGGTTGTAGATGTGTGGTGTTATTTCTGAGGCCTCTGTTCTGTTCTATTGGTCTATACATCTGTTTTGGTACCAGTACCATGCTGTTTTGGTTACTGTAGCCTTGTAGTATAATTTGAAGTCAGGTAGCATGATGCCTCCAGCTTTGTACTTTTGCTTAGGATTGTCTTGGCTCTGCAGACTCTTTTTTTGTTCCATATGAAATTTAAAGTAGTTTTTCCAATTCTGTGAAGAAAGTCAGTGGTAGCTTGATGGGGATAGCATTGAATTTATCAATTACTTTGGGCAGTATGGCCATTTTCATGGTATCGATTCCTCCTATCCATGAGCATGGAATGTTTTTCCATTTGTTTGTGTCCTGTCTTATTTCATTGAGCAGTGGTTTGTAGTTCTCCTTGAAGAGGTCCTTCACATCCCTTGTAAGTTGGATTCCTAGGTATTTTATTCTCTTTGTAGCAATTGTGAATGGGAGTTCACTCATGATTTGGCTCTCTGTTTGTCTGTTCTTGGTGTATAAGAATGCTTGTGATTTTTGCACATTGGTTTTGTATCCTGAGACTTTGCTGAAGTTGCTTATCAGCTTAAGGAGACTTTGGGCTGAGATGATGTGGTTTTCTAAATATACAATCATGTCATTTGTAAATAGACAATTTGACTTCCTCTTTTCTTAATTGAATACCCTTTATTTTTTTCTCTTGCCTGATTGCCCTGGCCAGAACTTCCAACACTATGTTGAATAGGAGTGATGAGAGAAGGCATCCTTGTCTTGTGCTGGTTTTCAAAGGGGATGCTTCCAGTTTTTGCCCATTCAGTATGATATTGGCTGTGGGTTTGTCATAAATAGCTCTTATTATTTTGAGCTATGTCCGATCAATACCTAGTTTATTGAGAGTTTTTAGCATGAAGGGCTGTTAAATTTTTTCAAAGGCCTTTTCTGTATCTATTGAGATAATCATGTGGTTTTTGTCTTTGGTTCTGTTTATATGATGGATTATGTTTGATTTGCATATGTTGAAGCAACCTTACATCCCAGTGATGAAGCCAATTTGATCATGGTGCATAAGCTTTTTGATGTGCTGCTGGATTCAGTTTGCCAGTATTTTATTGAGGATTTTTGCATCAATGCTCATCAGGGATATTGGTCTAAAATTCTCTTTTTTTGTTGTGTCTCTGCCAGGCTTTGGTATCAGGTGATGTTGGCATCATAAAATGAATTAGGGAGGATTCCCTCTTTTTCTATTGATTGTAATAGTTTCAGAAGGAATGGTACTAGCTCCTCTTTGTACCTTGGTAGAATTCGGCTGTGAATCCGTCTGGTCCTGGACTTTTTGTGGTTGGTAGGCTCTTAATGATTGCCTCAATTTCAGAACCTGTTATTGGCCTATTCAGGGATTCAACTTCTTTCTGGTTTAGTTTTGGGAGGGTGTATGTGTCCAGGAATTTATCCATTTCTTCTATATTTTCTCGCTTATTTGTGTAGAGTTGTTTATAGTATTCTCTGATGGTAGTTTGTATTTCTGTGGGATCGGTGGTGATATCCCCTTTATCATT
This sequence comes from Macaca nemestrina, assembly GCF_043159975.1. Taxonomy (NCBI): domain Eukaryota; kingdom Metazoa; phylum Chordata; class Mammalia; order Primates; family Cercopithecidae; genus Macaca; species Macaca nemestrina. The sequence continues at coordinate 17,837,553 of NC_092142.1, read as the reverse complement.
TTTTATTGTATCTCTTTCATTCTTCTCTCTTTTCTTCTTTGTTAGTCTTGCTAGTGGTCTATCAATTTTGTTGATCTTTTTAGAAAAACCAGCTTCTGGATTCACTGATTTTTTTGAAGGGTTTTTTTGTCTCTATCTCCTTCAGTTCTGCTCTGATCTTAGTTATTTCTTGCCTTCTGCTAGCTTTTGAATTTGTTTGCTCTTGCTTCTTTAGTTCTTTTAATTGTGCTGTTGGGGTGTCGATTTTAGGTCTTTCCTGCTTTTTCTTGTGGGCATTTAGTGGTATAAGTTTCCCTCTATACACTGCTTTAAATGTGTCCCAGAGATTCAGGTATATTTTGTCTTTGTTCTCATTGGTTTCAAAGACATCTTTATTTCTGCCTTCATTTCACCTTGTACCCAGTAGTCATTCAGGAACAGGTTGGTCAGTTTCCATGTAGCTGAGCGGTTTTGAGTGAGTTTCTTAATCCTGAGTTCTAGTTTGATTGCACTGTGGTCTGAGAGACAGTTTGTTATCATTTCTCTTCTTTTACATTTGCTGAGGAGTGCTTTACTTCCAACTATGTGGTCAATTTTGGAATAAGTGTGATGTGGTGCTGAGAAGAATGTATATTCTATTGATTTGGGATGGAGAGTTCTGTAGATGTCTATTAGGTCTGCTTGGTGCAGAGCTGAGTTCAATTCCTGGATATCCTTGTTAATTTTCTGTCTTGTTGATCTGTCTAATGTTGATAGTGGGATGTTAAAGTCTCCCATTATTATTATGTGGGAGTCTAAGTCTCTCCGTGGGTCTCTAAGGACTTGCTTTATGAATCTGGGTGTTCCTGTATTGGGTGCATATATATTTAGGATAATTAGTCTTCTTGTTGAGTTGATCCCTTTACCATTATGTAATTGCCTTGTCTCTTTTGATCTTTGATGGTTTAAAGTCTGCTTTATCAGAGACTAGGATCGCAACCCCTGCTTTTTTTTTGTTTTCCATTTGCTTGGTAGATCTTCCTCCATCCCTTTATTTTGAGCCTATGTGTGTCTCTGCATGTGAGATATGTCTCCTGAATACAGCACACTGATTGGTCTTGACTCTTGATCCAATTTGCCAGTGTGTGTCTTTTAATTGGAGCATTTAGCCCATTTACATTTAAGGTTAATATTGTTATATGTGAATTTCATCCTGTCACTATGATGTTAGCTGGTTATTTTGCTCATCAGTTGATGCAGTTTCTTCCTAGCATTAGTGGTCTTTACAATTTGGCATGTTTTTGCAGTGACTGGTACCGGTTGTTCCTTTCTATGTTTAGTGCTTCCTTCAGGAGCTCTTGTAAGGCAGGCCTGACAAGAGGTGACAAAATCTCTCAGCATTTGTTTGTCTGTAAAGGATGTTATTTCTCCTTCACTTATGAATCTTAGTTTGGCTGGATATGAAATTCTAGGTTGAAAATTCTTTTGTTTAAGAATGTTGAATATCGGCCCCCACTCTCTTCTGGCTTTTAGGGTTTCTGCTGAGAGCTCTGCTATTAGTCTGATGGGCTTCCTTTTGTGGGTAACCCAACCTTTCTCTCTGGCTGCCCTTAACATTTTTTCCTTCATTTCAAGTTTGGTGAATCTGACAATTATGTGTCTTGTAGTTACTCTTCTTGAGGAGTATCTTTGTGGTGTTCTCTGTATTTCCTGAATTTGAATGTTGGCCTGCCTCACTAGATTGGGGAGGTTCTCCTGGATAATATCCTGCAGAGTGTTTTCCAACTTGGTTCCATTCTCCCCATCACTTTCAGGTACACCAGTCAGATGTAGATTTGGTCTTTTCATATAGTCCCATATTTCTTGGAGGCTTTGTTCATTTCTTTTTACTATTTTTTCTCTAAACTTTTCTTCTTACTTCATTTCATTCATTTGATCTTCAATCACTGATACCCTTCCTTCCACTTGATCAAATCAGTTACTGAAGCTTGTGCATGTGTCACGTAGTTCTTGTGCCATGGTTTTCAGCTCCGTCAAGTCATTTAAGGACTTCTCTTCACTGTTTATTCTAGTTAGCCATTCGTCTAATCTTTTTTCAAGGTTTTTAGCTTCTTTGCGATGGGTTCATACATCCTCCTTTAGCTTGGAGCAGTTTGTTATTACTGATCGTCTGAAGCCTTCTTCTCTCAACTTGTCAAAGTCATTCTCTGTCCAGCTTTGTTCTGTTGCTGATGAGAAGTTGCGTTCCTTTGGAGGAGAAGAGGTGCTCTTATTTTTAGAATTTTCAGCTTTTCTGTTCTGGTTTCTCCCCATCTTTGTGGTTTTATCTACCTTTGGTCTTTGATGATGGTGATGTACAAATGGGATTTTGGTGTGGATGTCCTTTCTGTTGGTTAATTTTCCTTCTAACAGTCAGGACCCTCAGCTGCAGGTCTGTTGGAGTTTGCTTGAGGTCCACTCCAGACCCTGTTTGCCTGGGTATCACCAGTGGAGGCTGCAGAACAGCAACTACTGCAGAACAGCAGATGTTGCTGCCTGATCCTTCCTCTGGAAGCTTCATCTCAGAGGGGCACCCAGGTGTATGAGGTGTCAGTTGGCCCCTACTAAGAGGTGTCTTCCAGTTAGGCTACTCAGGGGTCAGGGACCCACTTGAGGAGACAGTCTGTCCATTCTCAGATCTCAAACTCTGTGCTGGGAGAACCACCACTCTCTTCAAAGCTGTCAGACAGGGACGTTTAAGTCTGCAGAAGTTTCTGCTGCCTTTTGTTCAGCTATGCCCTCCCCCCAGAGGTGGAGTCTACAAAGGCAGGCAGGCCTCCTTGAGCTGTGGTAGACTATGCAGTTCGAGCTTCCCGGTGGCTTTGTTTACCTACTCAAGCCTCAGCAATGGCGGATGCCTCTCCACCAGCCTTGCTGCCACCTTGCAGTTTGATCTCAGACTGCTGTGCTAGCAGTGAGTGAGGCTGCATGGGCATGGGACCCACTGAGCCAGGCATGGGATATAATCTCCTGGTGTGCTGTTTGCTAAGGCAATATTAGGGTGGGAGTGTCCCAAATTTCCAGGTACCATCTGTCAGGGCTTCCCTTTGCTAGGAAAGGGAATTCCCCAACTCCTTGTGTTTCCCAGGTGAGGCAATGCCCTGTCCTGCTCCGTGGGCTGCACCCACTGTCTGGCAAGCCCCAGTGAGATGAACCCGGTACCTCAGTTGGAAATGCAGAAATCACCTGTCTTCTGCATCACTCATGGTGGGAGCTGCAGACTGGAGCTGTTCCTATTTGGCCATCTTGGAACCTCCCCCACTGGAATCTTGATTGGAACTGCGTTAAATCCATGGATTAATGTTGGGAGAAATTAATATCCTTACAATGTTAAGTTATCCTATTCATGAGTATGGTGTTTGTCTTAATTGATTGAGGTTTTTAAAAATGGTCTTTATAAGAGCTTTACTTTTCTCCATGAAGTTCTAGTGCATTCATTTTTAGGTTAATTCCTGGATATGTTATCTGTATAACAGAGTGCTTAAAAAATGATCTAACTATATATATGTAAACATGATAGCAACTACATATAGTTATATAACTATATCTAACTATATAGTTATATGACTATAGTTACATACCTATAACTATATAACTATATATAGTCATATAACTATATGTCTGACAATATGTACATATGAAAACATGTATATATATATATATAAACCTAACTATATAGTTATATCTATATATCTATAACTACATTTATAGATATAGATATATAACTATATATAACTATAGTTATGTAATTATATATCTAACTATAAAACTATGTAGTTATATAACTACATATAACTATAGAATTTTATATATACATAGATATAGCAACTATATCTATACATAACTACGTATATAAATATAGTTGTCATCATGTTTTAAGCACTCTGTTCCATGCCTGGCACATAGTGAGTACTCAGTAAATGGTACTTACTGTCATTTTTTAGCCATTATAAGTGGGAGAAAAGCAAAGAGGGACACTCTCCAGATGTCTTTAGGAGTCGTCATGATGTGCTGGAAATAACATGGTTGTGGAATCATTCTCATGTGGGTTCTGGTCTGACTCCACCATTAACTGTGTCACCTTGAACATGTTTCTCAAACTTATACAGTGGGAATGATGTTTATCCTACTGGTATTCTAGGTGTGGTGAGAAGATAAAATGAGATCACAAACTAGTAATGAATACTGTGATTGGCACACAAAAGCACTCAGAATGCAGTTCCTTTTCTTCTCTAGTGAAGATCTGATAAGTTTGTCAAACAGCCACACCATTTCCTCACAAAATACTCTTTTCTTCATTTGAAGTCCATTTCCAAAGTTTGCCCTTTCAGATGGATACAGAGAGCAGGTACACAGATTAAGAGAAATTAAAAAGAAAAATTTATCCTTCCGAGCATCCCCTTTTCAATGACACCTTTGTTTTTTCATCTTTAGAATGTAAACTCCTTGAGGACAGGAAGCACCAGGAACTCCACACATCCATTCCTGTCCTGTGGTTTACCCATGCCAGTCATGGTAAGCCCATCCCCCTTGTCAATGATTGGCTCAGGGATGGGTAAGCCCATGCCAATCTGCGCCAATGAGATGCTAGGAGGGACTCGATGACCTCTTCTGGAGAAGGACATCCTGTTTTCCTCCTTCATTCTACGTGAGTTAAAGAGGCCCATGCCCCAGTTTCTGCTGGCAGTCACCTTATATCAGTGAGGGGAGCCAGCCTTAGGATGAAGTTCACATTGTGGAAGTAGAGACGGTGCCATGAGCAGAGAAAGTCCGGGTTTCTGATGTCAGCATTGAGCTGCTGCATCAGCCAATGAAGCCACCTTCCCCTTTTAGTTTTCTATTATGTTATAACAAATAATGCTTTTTTTGATTTTGTTAGTTTTTTGTTTTTCTTTTGTTTTGTTTTTTGAGACTGAGTCTTGCTCTGTCACCCAGGCTTGAGTGCAGCGGTGTCATCATAGCTGACTGCAGCTTTGAACTCTTGGAGTCAAGTGATCCTCCTGCCTCAGCCTCCTGAGTGACTGGGACTACAGGCATAAGTCACCATGTCTGGGCAATTTTTAATTTTTATTTTGTAGAGACAGGAGTCTCATTCTGTTGCCCAGGCTGGTCTGGAATTCGTGAGCTTAAGCAATCCTCCTGCCTCAGCCTCCTGAAGCATTGGGATTCCTAGCGTGAACCACTGTGCCCAGCCAGTTTAGTTAATTTGAGTAAGAATGTCTTTTTCTTTTTTGCACTCGAAAGCATCGTAGTGGATTCAGACCTAAAGTCTTTGTCCTGAGCCTGTAAATAATTGATGCTTAAGAAATGTATGAAAGTGAACATGAATGTGGGAATTATACTGGCTTTGTAGCGTGTAGTGCATTGCATAATACTGTGTTCTGTAGATTCTTTGAGCTTCCTAATGGCCTTTTAATACAGAATGCAATTCCTTTTCCTCTCTAGTGAAGATACGGATATGCTCTCATCTGTGTCTTTCAGATGAGGTAACTGAGGATCAAAGAGGGTTTGTGATGTGCTGAAATTTGAATAGATAGCTAAGCAGTCCAGTCATGATAAGAACCTAAGTCTTTTCACTCCTTCTTTAGTACATTTTCCCATATGCTCAATCCCCACTAGGCTGTGAGAGCCTTAAGGGTGAAAGCTATAATCTTACATATTTTTGTCACCAGAATGCCTGGCAGACAGTCTGTTTCTTTGGGGTCACCAATAATAGTTAGAAGAATAAACACATCAATAAATGACTTGTTACATCTTGAAAGCAGCTTTCATGTAAAGGCAGAGGAAATGATACCTCCTTCCAAAGTGGTTTAACAAGGTCCAGTGGTAACAATGTCCCATTTCAAAGGCAATAGTCCTGGGTGTGGTTTTGTCCCTGGTATATCTGTAGGTCCAGCCTTTTAGCACAGGTATAATGGGCAATGATGCCATTGCAAAGGCTGTGCTGACTAGTGAATTCTTTCAGACACAGAGGAGGAAGGAGTCAAACAGCAAAGTCAGAAGAGGTAGTTTAGAGCTGTCATCCCTAGTGCTCCTGGGAGCAATTTGCACTTAACACCTAAATCAGGTTCAGGGTCTGTCTAATTAATACAATGACTTTAGTGCCATTTGCTTCTCCGTCAGAATTCATACTGAATTCTGACACATGGTCATTGGGTTTATCAATAATGTGCCCCATAAATCCATTTAGCATTGTCTTTGGGGTGCCGCACCTTGTGAAGCTGTTTCAGTACCTTGAAGGTCCTTATCCAGCTCTGGCCTTGAATCTCAAAAAGGGTCAGAGGAACTTCAAGCTCTTGACTGAGTATAACATTACTGCTGTGATTTCAGTCCTTTGTGCGTGGCTGGAAGATCTGGTGAGAGATCTTAAAGCTTAGATGAGGAGGTTCCCTCCTACCAGGCTTTGGCATTCTTAGAAGGAGTCCTGGTGCTGGAGGAGTGTCTAGATTTGTTACTGGTTGTTTGTTTGCTCAGCGTCACTTCCTTTGGTTACCTGAGCCTCACCTATGCAGCATGACTCTGTGGGGCTGCCATCTATGAAACTGCTCCAGGCTGCAGAGCTAGGTCTGTAACCCAATCTGGTCAATCCAAGCGCTCTCTCTCCTGGGAATCTGATTCTTGGGCTGAGACACACAAGGGCGGAGGTGATTTATGCAAAGCCATTTACTTTTGAGGCAGTTCATGAGTCTCTACTTTCAAAGTCCCCTTTATTTCTGTGACGTTCCAAATACCCTTTCAATAAATATTTAGTTCTTGTTTGCATGTGTCAGGGTAGGTTTCTGTTACTTTCCTTTAAATACCTCTAAGTTATACAGATGTAGATAGTACATGATGGTTTATTATTTTTGCTTCCCAAAATGAAAATAACTTTGTTGAATGTTCTAGTAATGGTGGCATTATTATTATCTTCTTCTTATTAATATCTTCTTCTTATCACAGAGAAATAGCAGTAATAGCTAATGTTATTGAGCACTTACTGTTTGCTAAGCTCAGTGTTAGGAGACAGTGCCGAGGCTACAGTTTGGGCTTTGCTTGGATTCAAATCTAGGCTCTGTGAGCTCCTGGCTGTGTGACCTTGGGCAAATTACTTATCCTCTCTGAATCTCAGTATTCTCATTTGTAAAGTAGACACAATAAAAGTATTTCATAAAGCTTTAATTAGTTAACATATATGTCCACATTTGGCATATGGTAAATACTCAATATATGTCAGGCCCTGATTGTTACATGTTTTGGCTGAAAAAGAAATGGGGTTTGATTGAACTGATGTAACTTGCTTAAGAGAAAACAGCTGGCCAGGTGTGGTGGCTTGCGCCTGTAATCCCAGCACTTTGGGAGGCCAAGGTGGGTGGATCACTTAAGGTGAGGATTTCGAGACCAGCCTGGGCAACATGGTGAAACCCTGTCTCTACTAAAAATACAAAAATTAGCCGGGCTTGTTAGTGTGCACCTATAATCCCAGCTACTCCTGAGGTTGAGGCAGGAGAATTGCTTGAACCTGGGAAGCGGAGGTTGCAGAGAGCTGAGATCATGTCACTGCACTCTAGTCTGGGCAACAGAATGAGAGTGTCTCAAAAAAAAAAAAAAAAAAAAGGGGGAGGCAAACAGCTATGATACAATGGGAGCTGGTATTAAATACAATAATGCTTGTGAAGTGCCCAGCACTGAGCCTGGCACATATAGAATGATCTTTATTTATTTTATTGTATTTTATTATTATTTTTTTTGAGACTGAGTCTTGCTCTATCACTCAGGCTGGAGTGCAATGGCACTATCTCAGCTCACTGCAACCTCCGCTTCCTGAGTTCAAGCCATTCTCCTGCCTCAGCCTCCCGAGTAGCTGGGATTACAGGTGCTCGCTTCCACACCCGGCTAATTTTTTGCATTTTTAGTAGAGACGGGGTTTCACTATGATCATGCCTAGAATGATCTTTAAATTGCAGCTGCTATTATTCTTTTAAGTGGCTCATTAGCCTACATTTGGGAGGGAAGTGTGTGGAAACAATGCCCTAGGAAAAACCCAGATCATTTAGGCAGTCTCTCCTTCCTCTGCTATCACCTCATATGTCTTCCTTTTCCTCCCCCTTCCAGAGCCCCTATCAGGCCCCATTCCAGATAATCCCTGCTGCTGTGCTAAGTGATAACTGAGCTATTAGCTGGTGTTGAAGATAAAGCCTTTCCTAAGCCATTTGCATTTCAGTGGGGGAATTTCTGAGAACCTAGTGGCTCCCTCATTCAAAGCATTAGGGGGCATTGCTTTCTCCTCTAGGGAGACCCTGAAGATGTCCCTTTGGAAGAGTCACTCCTCCTTGCTGAGGTCTCATTAATTAACATCTTGCCTCGGGAGGGCCAGCCTGCCTGAACAATGCTTTCTACTGATCAGTTCTACAGTGGGTTACCACAGGCACTGTATGATTGCCACAGTAGGGGGAACCGTGGTCAAAGGCAGATCCTTATGGAATTGTAATATTGCAATATATGGGTATTTGTGTATGTGTATGTGTGTGTGTGTGATACATAATATAGTCCCAGGTAGTGTGCATTAACATGTATTATTTATTTCTGTTTTCACAGCAGTCCTAAAAGTTCAGTATTATTTACCCATTTTGCAGATGAAGAAATTGAGACCCGTTAGTGGGTATTGCTGTTTTCCCTTATCCAACATTCTCCCTCGCCTTTTTTTTTGTTATTAACATATAGCTCATGATATAGTTGGGATTTGTGTTCCTGCCCAAATCTCATATTGAAACGTAATCCCCAATGTTGGAGGTGGGGCCTGGTGGGAGGTGATTGGAACACGGGGGTGGGTGTCTCATGATGGTTTAGCACCATCCCCTTGGTGCTGTCCTCACAATAGTGAGTTCTTGTGAGATTTAGTTGTTTAAGTGTGTAGCACCTCCCACTTCCTCTCTTGCTCGTCCTTTTGCCATGTGACCTTCAAGATCCCTCTTTGCCCTCCGCCATGATTGGAAGTTTCCTGAGGCCTCTCCAGAAGTTGATGCTGGTGTTATGCTTCCTGTACTACCTGCAGAACTGTGAGCCAATTAAACCCCTTTGCTTATAAATTACCCAGTCTCAGGTATTTTTTTTTTTCATATAGCAATATGAGGATGGACGAATACAGCTGATCCTCCCTGACTCTTGTGCCTGAGAACTGACTAATTTAAATAATCTACCCCACTGGCCACTGGGATTGGTTCAGGAGTAGACATATAAGGCCACTGAGAGCCAGACTTGGGACTTTTGTAGGAGATTTAGGAATGTGCCTTTTCTGACTTAGCGGGGCTAAGAAAGCAGAACGAGCCTAGAGGAGAGAAGGGCTATCTTTGCCTACCTGAGAATAAAACCAACACCAAGGAAACAGAGGTGGAAAAAGAAAGGATGGTTTCAGTTGTTATAATGTGAACATCTGAATCCAGACATTCCCAACACTAGAATATTCCTGGACTTTTCAGTTTGTTGATCCACACGTCCTGTTTCGTGCTTAATCCAATCTTTGATCTGGGTATTCTGTCACTTGTAACTGAAAGAATCTTGATGAAGACAGACTCAGAGTGTTAAGGAATCAATGTTCGTGTCCCTGAAAAATTCATATGTGGAAGCCCTAGGCCCCCAGTGTGGTGGTTTTTGGAGGTGGGAGCTTTTGGCAGTAATTAGGTTGAGATGGTATCATGAGGGTGGGGCCCAAACAATGAGAATAGTGTCCTTACAGGAAGAGGAAGAGACCAGAGCTTTCTCTCTACACCATGTGAGGACACAGTGATAAGGTGGCTATCTGTAACACAGGAAGAGCTCCCTCACCAGACTCACTTTGGCACCTTGATCTCAGATTTTCAGCCTCCATAACTGAAAAATCAATGTCTAATGTTGAAGCCATACAGCTTATGGTATTTTGTCATGGCATCTTGAATTGACTAAGAGAGGTTAAGTGCCTCGTGTAATGTCATACAGCTAATAAGCAGCAGAGCTGGGATTTGAACTCAGGTGTTGCTGACTTCCAAGTCCATGAGGTCTCCATGGAAATATGAGCTCTGCTGGCAGAAGAACGGATGGAGTAGGTGCCAACATTAGTTTCAGCATGGAGAAGAAAGCCTGGTGATATGGTTTGGCTGTGCCTGACCCAAATCTCAACTTGAATTGTGTCTCCCAGAATTCCTATGAGTTGTGGGAGGGACCCAGGGAGAGGTAATTGAATCATGGGGACCTGTCTTTACCTTGCTATTCTCACGGTAGTGAATAAGTCTCACATGATCTGATGGTTTTATCAGGGGTTTCTGCTTTTGCATCTTCCCCATTTTCTCTTGCCACCACCATATAAGAAGTGCCTTTTACCTTCTGCAATGATTCTGAGGCCTTCCCAGCCAGGTGCCACTGTAAGTCCAATTGAACCTCTTTTTCTTACCAGTCTTGGGCATGTCTTTATCAGCAGCATGAAAATGGACGAATACACCTGGGCTTGCAGGGGTTTTGGTAGGAGGATCAGGGACAGCTAGTTTACCTGGAGAAGAAACAGATGGCCTTTGAAATACAACCTAATTAATTTCACCACTTTACTGAGTTCAGTGTTGCTTGAACTTCAGTTGTTAAACTAACTAAAAATTGCTGATTTTTAGTGCTTACCAGATGGGAAGCACTGTACTAACATCTTTGCAAGCATCATCTCATTCAGTTATCCAAATCACCCTAGGAAAGAGATACTATTATCTCTTTTTGAATGACTTTCCCAAAGTTACACAAATAGTCAGTGGTGGAGCTGGGATGAAACCTGTTTTGGACTGAATCGTGTTCCCCCAAAATTCATGTCGAAACCCTAACCCCCAATGTAACTGTATTTGAAGAGATTACCTTCGTAGAGGTAATGAAGGTTAAATGAGGCCATTAGGATGGGGCCCTAATCCAGTACGACTAGTGACCTTACAAGAAGAGGAAGAGACACCCGAGTTCTCTCTCTCTCCTCGCACTTACGAAGAAAAGCTCATGGACTCAGCGAGAAGGCAGACATCCACAAGGAAGGAAGAGAGATCACGTTAGAAACGTAGTTTTCCAGCACCTTGATCTTGCACTTCTTGCCTCTAGAACTGTGAAAAAATTAATTCCTGTTGTTTAAGCCACTCAAGTTGCGGGATTTTATTATGGCAGCCCAAGTAGACTAACACAGAACTCAAGCCTACCTGGGTTCAAATCTCATCTTCTTAACCACCACATGGGATTGCTAACATCCACCTACCTGTGCCCAAATATTTAACATACAAAAAGACCTTTACAGCGAGTGCTCTGCAGGTGGGGCTGCTTCTTCATTACGGCTAGAATTGGTCCTGGAGTCCTAAAGCTAGAAGGATAAGTGCAAAGTCATATCTACTTGGCAGAATGAATCCAAACCTTTCAGCAGGTGCAAACTAATGTTTTCAGCTCTGCCATCCTTTCTGTCCTATGGGCTAGAATACAAAACAGTTCAGCCTCATCAAGAGAATACAATAAAACTCTTTGCTGGGAAAAGGATAGCTTTATTTCTGTTAAAGGGCCACATTGAGAGCCTCAGAAGCAACTCTCTTTGCAGGACAAAGGAACAATATTAGAGTGATGAATTAGTTCCTTACAACCCCATGACAGACTGATGGATAAATGCAGTGACAGACCCCAAATTTTATCTTTCTGCAAGTCTGCCCCAAAGAAAAAGTCTTTATCCTTATAGACGCTCTCTGAAAATGGGATTAAAACGTGGCAGAATGCCCCACTGTCTGGGTGACATTTGTTATTATTATTGCTGTGAAGTAAGAGCCAGGGTTCAGGTGTTAAAACCCAAGTGTGCGGTAATTATGGTAGCACTGAGGCTCAGCATAATATGCTTCCTGCATCTCTCTTGTTTTGATAGTCGGCTATATTGGCAAGAGGCATATACCACTGGGGCTTAATAAGGTTTAGGGCTGTCCTGTTCTGACTAACTCCCTTTGTGGCCCAAATAAACAACACTATAAAAATCAACATGGGAAACCTTCCTTTCTTTCCCCTCAGAAACTCCTGCACAAAAGCCTTATTTTTCTGCCTTGAAAGTGTTTTTAACTTAAATGCCAATTTAATTCTGGAAATTGTCTGTGGAGGGCCAAGTGCATTATTATACTCTCTGTTATGATGAGGATAGGAGGATGTAGGAGGTGACATCAGTGGTTATGATAACTCTATATCTTTGAATCAGGGGTTGTCAACACTGACCATACATTGGAATCAACTTGGGAGCTTTAGAAAAGTACTAAAGCTTTTAGTACTTTTGGGTCCTAACCCAAGAGATTTTGATTTGTGTCCTAACCCAGAGATTTCGATTTTCTTGGTCCTGGGGTGCAGGCTGACCGATGGGATTTTATTTTAAGTGTCCCGGGTTATTCTGGTGCAGCCACAGTTGAGATCCACTTCTTTAAACCGATTTTAGAGTTCAGCATTTTCCCCATAAGCAGCTTAAAGTATAGGTAATAAATGGTGTATGCTATGGTTTGTATGTGTTTGCTGTTGTGGTGGTTGTTTGTTTTTTGAGACAGAGTCTCCATATGTCACCCAGGCTAGAGTGCAATGGCGCGATCTCGGCTGACTGCAACCTCCACCTCCTGGATTCAAGTGATTCTCCAGCCTCAGCCTCCCGAGTAGCTGGGATTACAGGCACCCACCACCATGCCTGGACAATTTTTGTAATTTTAGTAGAGACAGGTTTCACCATGTTGGCCAGGCTGGTCTCAAACTCCTGACCTCATGTGATCCGCCTGCCTCTGCCTCCTAAAGTGGAGAGATTACAGGGGTAAGCCACCACACCTGGCCTGGGTGTCTTTTTTTTCCCCCTGAAACTCGTGTTGAAATTTGATCCCCAGTGTAGAGGTATTGGGAGGTGTTTGGGTCATGGGGTGGATCCTTCATGCATGGCTTGGTGCTGGTACTGCAGTAGTGAGTGGGGGCTGGCTCTGGTGAGACTGGACTAGTTCCCTTGACAGTGGATTGTTATAAAGCAAGGACACCCCTCGTGTTTTCCCTCTTTGCACATGTCTGTTTCCCTTTTCACCTCCTGCCATATTGTGTTGCGGTGCAAAAGCCCTCACCGGAAGCAGATGCCAGCACCATGTTTCTTTAACTTCCCAGCCTGCAGAGCTGTGAGCCAAAACAACCTTTTTGCTTTATAAAGTCCCCAGCCTCAGGTATTCTGTTACAGCAAGAAAACATGAATTAATACAGAATCTATGCTGTATAGGTAAATGTACTGTGTGACCTCGGACAAATTACTTGACCTCTTTATGTTTCCTCAATTTTCTCGCCTACACAATTTTGGTAAAGGAAATGCCTAATTCATAGGATTGTGATGAGGATTATTAAATGAAGTAATTATTGTGGCTGGCAGAAAATACACATTTGATAAATGTTGGCTATTATTGTTACTGCTATTGTTTCTATCACCTGTTAGATGATAAACCAGTAACTAGTAAACTAGAAACTAGTTTTATTTTTAAAAAAAGTGAGGGAGAGGTATTTATTGATTCATGTAAACAAATATATGAAGTGGGTAAGGGTAGATCTGGTCTGAAGACAGCTGGGTCCATGGACTCAAAACCATCCATTGTTTTTTGCTGTCTCTCATTTTGCTTCCTTCTCTCATGTTAGCTTCAGGCTTGGGGACCAGCTTTTCTGCATAGGAGGGAGAGGCATTATATCAGACTGACCTGGCACACATTTTATGTCCGGAAAGGAAAAAGGGACTTTTCTCACCAGGTTCTGTTGGGAAAATGTCCTGAGGAAAGACTTTGACTGTCCAGAATTGAGTAACGTGCTCGTCACTGATCTGACCACTGTGGTTATGGAGGTGGGGTCTGCTCCCAGAGGGAAGAAAAGTGAGGTGCCTAGAAGACAAAAATAACAACCGCTACAATGATAAAGAGCCGCTTCTAATAAGAATGACTGTATCCCTTCCACAAATATTTATGAAGCATCTAATGAGAAACAGGCATGGTTCTATACACTACTTTACAAGATGAGAAATGGACATTCCATTAAAAAATTACTGAAGTATAGTTTCATACAGTAAACTTCCCCCAGTTTTTGAGATATAATTCACATACAGTAAAATTGGATCTTTTAAAGACCTGTAATATTTTATACCTTTCGGTGCTATAGTAGGTGGTAGTAAATTTTGGAATTGGGAAGTGTCAGGCCTTCAACTTTTTTTTTTTTTTGTAAAATTTGACAAACACAATCGGGTCCCACTACCACAATTAAGATACAGAATATTTCAATTATCCCTTAAATTGTCTTGTGCGTCTTTGAAGTCCACCCCTTTCTCTTCTCCCTGCCTATGCCAACCATTGATCTGTTTTTGGCCTCTATAGTTTGTCTTTTGCAGAATGTCATTTAAATGGAATCATAAAGCATGTGGCCTCTTTTCACTTAGTATTTGAGATTCATACAAATCGTTGTGTATATGAATAGCTTCTTCCTTTTTATTACTGAGTAGTAGTCCACGGTACAGGTATACTGCTGTTTGTTTATCCATTCACCAGCCAAAGGATATTTAGGTTGTTTCCAAGTTTGGAGTGATTGTGAAAACCTGCCAAAAGACTTGCATGCAAAATTGTGTGTAAACATACATTTTAATGTTATTTGGTAAATGTCTGGGAGTGAGGATGTTGAATCATATGGTAAGTGTATGCTAGGCTCTATAAGAAATTGCCAAAATGCTTTCCAAAGTAGCTGTGACATTTTGCATTCCCATTCACAATGCATGAGAGTTATGGTTACTTCACCTTCTTAACAACATACGGTATTGTCAGTTTTTAAGGAGGCCCTTCTAATAGGTGAGTAGTGTTGTTTCATTCTGGTTTTGTTAATAATGGTGCTGAGCTTCTTTTTGGGTGCTAATTTGCAATTCATGTATTTTCTTCAGTAATGTGTGTGTTCAAGTTGTGTGTCAATTTTTTGACTTGTTTCTTATTATTGAAATGTAAGTGTTCTTTGTATATTCTGTATATAAGTCCAGTTATCAGGTATGTATTTTGAATACATTTTTTCCCAGTCTGTGGCTTGCTTTTTCATTCTCTTAACAATGTCTTTTGAAGAGCAGAAGTTTTACATTTTGGCCTAGTCAGATTGATCAATTTTTAAAAATTCGTGAATTATGTGTCATATCTAAAATACCTTTGCTTAATCCAAGATTAGAGAGATTTTCTCTATTTTTTTTTTTCTAGAAATGTTCTAATTTTAGGTCTACATTTGGGTCTATGATCCCTTTTGAGGTAATTATTGCAGATTATGCAATGTATAGGTTGAAGCTCATTATTTTGCTTGTGGATGCTGCTGTGATTTGAATGCATCCCCCAGAGTTCATGTGTTGAAAACTAAATACCTAATGCAACAGTGTTGAGAGATGGGAACTTAAGAGGTCATTAAGAGGCTAGGTGTAGTGGCTCACACCTGTAATCCCAGTGCTTTGAGAAGCCCAGGTGGTGAATAGCTTGAGGCCAGAAGTTCAAGATCCCATTTCTATGAGACAAAACAAAACTAAACAAAAATTTCCAGGCAGGGTGGCGTACTCCTGTAGTCTAACTATTCAGGAAGATGAAGTTAGAGGATCTCTTGAGCCCAGGAATTCTAGCCTGCAGGGAGCTGAAATTGCATCACCGCACTCCAAACTGGGTGACACAGTGAGACCCTGTCTCTAAAGACAAAAAAAAAGAAAAGAAAAAAAAAAGGGTGATCAGGTCATGTGGGATCTGCTCTCATGAATGGACTAATGCTGTTATTGTGAGAATGGGTTCGTTATTGTGGGAGTGGGTTCGTTCTTGTGGGAGTGGGTTCCTGATTAAAGTGTGAGTTTAGCACCCTTTCCTCCCCTTTTTGTGCCTGCTCTTTTGTCCTTCTGTCTTTGGCCACAGGATGATGCAGCAGGAAGGCACTGCCAGATGCAGGCCCCCTGATCTTAGACTTTGCAGCTTCTAGAACTGTGAGAAATAAGCCTTATTTTTAAATAAACTACTCAATCTCAGGTATTGTGTTACAGCAGCATAAAACAGACTATGAAAGATATTCAATAATTATTTCAGTGTAATTAAATTGCTTTTGCACCTTTGTGAAAAATAAGCCGACCATATTTGTGTGGGTCTATTTCTGGATTCTGTTCTATCAATCTATGGGTTTTTCTCTTCACCAATACTATGTAGTCCTGATTACTGTAGCTTTATAGTCAATCTTGAAATCAGGTAGTGTGAATTCTTCAACGTTGTTCATCTTTTTCGAAATTATTTTTGAATTCTATTTCTGTTGCCTTTGTATTTAAAACTTAGAATCAGATTGTTGGTTTCTACAAAAAAAAAAACTTGCTGAGGGTTTGATGGAATTGCATTGAATTAGGAAGAACTGGCAACTTAACAATATTGAATATTTCAGCCCGTGAACACAGAATATGTTTCTATTTAGGTCATCTTTAATTTCTTTTATCAGTCTTTGTAGTTTTCACCACACAGATCTTGCACATATTTTTTCTAAATGTTTCATGTCTTTTGATGCTATTGTAAATGTAAATTTCAAAATTAGAAGTGTAAGTCCTCCAGTTTTCTTTTTTTCAAAGTCGTTTTGTCTGTTTCTGGATTCTTTGCCTTTTTACGTACATTTTAGTATTAGCTTTCTGGAAAAAGCCTGCTGAGATTTTCATAGGAGCGGTCTTGAATCTATAGGTCAATTTGAGAAGAATTGCTAAAAATAATATTGAGTCTTTCAATCCATGAACATGGAATATCTATCAATTTATTTAGGTCCTTTTATATTTTGGTCAGTAATTTTTGTAGTTTTCAGTGTACAAGTCTTGCACTTCTTTTGTTAAATTTATTCCTATTCTATTCCTTTTAATGCTATTGTGAACAGAATTGCCTTCTTAATTTCATATTCAGATTGTTCATTACTGGTGTATAGAATACAATTGGTTTTTGTATATTGATTTTCTATTTCTTCTTAAGTGTGCTTTGGAAGCTTTTGGTTTTCAAATGATTTGTCTAAGTGGTTGAATTTATTGGCATAAAGTTATTCATAACATTCTCTTGTTATATCTTAATGTCTGCATGATCTATAGTGGTGTCATCTCTTAAATTCTTGATATTGATAATTTGTTTCCTCTTGCTAATGGCTTATTAAAATTATTGATTTTTTAAATTATATTTTAAGTTCTGGGATACAAGTGCAGAATGTGCAGGTTTGTTACATAGGTATACACTTGCCATGGTGGTTTGCTGCATGCATCAACCCATCATCTACATTAGGTATTTCTCCTAATGCTATCCCTCCCCCAGGCCCCCAACCCCTGACAGGCCCCAGTGTGTGATGTTCCCCTCCCTGTGTCTCTGTGTTCTCATTGTTCAACTCCCACTTATAAGTGAGAACATGTGGTGTTTGGTTTTCTGTTCCTGTGTTAGTTTACTGACAATGATGGTTTCCATTACTGGGAATATACCCAAAGGATTATAAATCGTTCTACTATAAAGACACATGCACACATATGTTTATTGCAGCCCCGTTCACAATAGCAAAGACTTGGAACCAACCCAAATGCCCATCAATGATTAACTGGATAAAGAAAATGTGGCACATATATACCATGGAATATTATGAAGCTGTAAAAAAGGATGAGTTTATGTCCTTTGCAGGGATGTGCATGAAGTTGGAAAATTGATATTTTAATGCACCAATTTTTTTCCCAACTGTTTTTCTCTTTTCAACTTTATTGATCTACTCTTATCTTTATTATTTACTTTCTTTTGCCTGACTTGGATTTTATTTCTTTTACTTTTTTTTTTTTTTTAGTTTTTTTAAAGTGGAAGCTTAGGCTATGGTTTGAGACCTTTCTTATTTTCAAACATAAGTATTTAATGATATAGAGTTCCCTGTAAACATTGTTTGTGTTCCACAAACTTTGATATGTCAAAATTTCTTTTTTATTAAATTCAAAATATTTCCGAATTTTCATTGTACCTTCCTATTTAATCCATGGGTTGTTTATAACTATGTTGCTTAATTTCCAAGTATTTTGATAGTCTCTATATATGTTTATATTGGTTTGTAATTTAATTTCACATGGTCGCAAAATATACTTTGTATTATTTCAGTATTTTAAATTTGGTAAAGTTGTTTTATGGCCCAGAATATCTTGCTGAACGGTTCATGTGAACTTGAATGCAATATGTATTCTGTTGTTGTAGAGTGGAATATTCTGTAAATGTCAATTAGATAAAGTTGGTTCATAGTGTTGTATATCCTTGCCGATTTTCTGTCTATTTCTTCTGTCAATTACTAAGAGAAAAACTGTGAAGTCTCCAAGTGCAAATGTCTGTTTTTTTAGTCCCATAATTTTTTTGCCTCATGTCTCTTGAAGCTCTTGTATTAAGTACATATGTATTTTCAATGTTTATGTCTTCTTGGTGAACTGATTCCTTTATCATTATATAAAGTCCCTTTGGTAATATTTCTTGCTTTGATGTCTACTTTGATACTAATATAACCACTCCAGATTTCATTTTGTTGTGTTTTGAAACTATTATTTTAAATCAATATATGGTTTTGGATAGTATTTCCATGGTATTTGTAGTTTCATTCTTTTACTTTTAATGTATCCATATCTTTATATTTAAAGTAGGTTCCATGTAGGCAGCCTATAGTTGGGTCTCACTTTTTAAAATTCAGTCTGTCAATCCCTGTCTTTTAATGTGTGTATTTAGACCATTTACATTTATTGTCATTATTAATGTTGGGTTAAAATACAACATCTTACCAGTTGGGAATTAATATTGATGTGCTTTCTTTTTGTTACATCTGAATCTTCTGTAATTCTCCATATGGTCTCTGCTGAGCTGTGGCAAACAGAGGGGAAGAGGTTGTTCCATTCTGAAGAGTGCCAGTGCCAATGGGGTCTCTAGTAGAGGTCAGCTATGCCCAGCCTATTGCACTGCCACCTAGATCTCAAGCAGCAGAAACAGCAATGTGGCAGACTGACAAAATGGCCAGTTATTCAACAAAACCCTTGATGGGTAGTATCTCATTAACATGGTAGATACAATCATTATACCACCAGTGTACAGATGAGAAAATTGAAGCTCAGAGAGACTAAGTGATCTGACCAAGATTATGCAGTGGCAGAACTAAGATTTGAGCCCAGGTCCATTTGAATTTGAAATTTAACATCTTAATCACTATGTGGACAGACTATAGATACATAATTTGAAGGCATACATTAATGATCTTAATCCAAATTGTTATCAATATGTAAGTTGAAGGATGTAATTAAATTTTCAACCTTGTGAGGGGTTTCTCCCCTTAAGGTAAGATAATACAAACCTGTTACCTGTTAGTGGCTATTTTTAAAAGTGGCTATTTTTAAAAAGATGAAAGATAACATGCTACACAGATGTGGAGACATTGGAACCCTTGTATGCTGTTGGTGGGAATATAAATTAGTACAGCCATTTTGTTGAAGAGATATCTGCACTCTCATGTTCATTGCAGCATTATTCACAACAGCCAAGATACGGAATCAAACTGAGTGTCCATTAATAGATAAATAGATAAAGGAAATGTGGTATGTATACACAATGGAATACTACTCAACCTTAAAAAAGAAAATGCTGCCATTTGGAATAACATAGATGAATCTGGAGGACATTATGTTAAGTGATAGAAGCCAGGCACAGAAAGTCAAATACAACATGATCTCACTTATATATGGAATCTTAAAAGTAGAATTTGTAGAAGCAGAAAGTAGAATAGTAGTTACCAGGGGATGACTGTCGGGGAGATGTTGGTGAAAGGAAACGAAATCTCAAGAGGAATGAGTTGAAGACATATATTTTATAATATGGTGACTGTAGTTAGTAACAATATATTATATTCTTGAAAATTGCTAAGAGATTAGATTTTAAGTGTTCTCACTACAGAAAATAATAGGTATGTGAAGTAATGTATATGTTAATTAGCTCAATTTAGCCATTCCAGTGTGTACATATTTCAAAACATTATCTCGTGCATGATAAAGATATACAATTTTGTCAATTACAAGTTAACTAAAATTTAAAAAATTGGTATTTTATTTGCCTTTATTAGAAATCCAGTAATCAATGGGAGACAAGGAAACATAATCGAGCTGAAGACTCAATCAACTTGTACTGATGAATTGGCCAAGGGACATATCTGCTAATTTGCTCATTTCTTGGGTTTGTAGAAATGCAGGGTACAGATGATCGCTTCAGTAGAGAAAGAAGCTCTCTAAATGAAGATAGCAAGTGGTGAAGCAGAGTGATTCTGACATCCGCTAACTAGATAAGTACACCGACTCCACCAGCTCATTGCTGCGCTTTCATTCTACCCTGTGGAATCCCCTTTTAGCCAATCCTTGATCAAATAATGAACCTATTGCAGAAATAAATTATGGGGAAGCACGTCCATCACTACCTCTGTAACTCAGAAAAATCAAGCTTTTTTCTGTTCTACGCTGTTTCCTGTCATGCATAATATAGCAAATTAATTAGTGGATCTGGCGGCATTTGCTAATACAATTTCTCTCCCTTGCTTGAGGTGAATTATGTTCATGCTTCAGTCACTTGAATATTACTCTTCCATGTTTGAGGGAATTGTGTTATCAGGTGATTATATTGCACACTATCTGATTCTAATTAAGCCAGAAAATAGTGACATTGTACAAAAGGAGAATGTTTCACAGTCTGCACTACCCACCCCCTTGTTGCTACATCGCATGTTTTAGGGCTTTTTGAGCTGTACTTGGGCTATTTTCTGATGTTTACATTGTCTTACTCTTCTCCAGACACTATGGCTTCTTGGGCATTGCCTTCATCTTCTAGGTAATTTGTATAAATTGAGTCTTGGAAGACATAATGTTTACACTTGTCTTTTTTTTAAAGTCAGAAGCATAATGCACAGTAGCAACTGTGAGCATTTCAGATGATATCAAAGAAGAAAATGTGCTGTTTTGTCAAAATCATTCGTGTAACTTGGAAAGAAAAATTTCTGAGAGAAGAAAAACTAACATTTTAGAGGGGAAAGGGAGAAATGGGCTATAAAGATGAATTGGGGAAGCAATGTAATATAGAGGTTAAGATCATGGGCTTGTGGTGCAGGGTTTGACTTCTGGTTCTGTCTTTATCTGATACTATTTCTTTCTCCTTACACGATAATAAGTACTCAGGAGTTAATTGATTTGCCAAAGGTCTAATGATGAGGTAGTAAAAGATCCAGGGCTGGACCTCCCATTCCAGTTTTCCTTTTTTTTCCTACACCCTATTAAATGCCAAGCCCTGATTCTGCCAGGGTGGAGAGTGAAGGAGAGCCTCTGGAGACATCAATTACAGCAGGTCGCTGGGTATCAGAGTCTCTTTTCTCATGAGGATAAAGATGTCCTTTTGAGTTAGACTACATTCACCCTTCATGAACCTTGGGGACATTGATGGCAGGGAGGGGTTTCTAAAGCTTTAGACAACTCAGAGGTGAAATAGGCACCATGCTGCAAATGAAAGGCACTTTTACAGTTGATTGAAAAAAATATAGCACATTACTTTAAACTTAGAAAGCCCAAGTGCAAGGTACAGTCCAGTGTGGTCTGCAGGCTTCGGTCTTTTGTCCCTGTTCAACAGCTGGTAAAGCTGGGAGAGGTAATCACTGATGGAGACTTGCTCCTGTTGGGATAATCTTTCTCAGACCATAGGCCTGCCATTTTCCAGACTTTTTCTTTTGAAGAAATGGGCTCCTACCTTGCAACAGCAAATTATGTAATTCAGGTTGAACCTGGCTCTTTTTTTCCCGCTGATCTCTATCTTCCTTGGTGAAGACCACTTGGCCTCTGCCTCCCTGTTAGATATTATTCTTGGCCTGTGTAAGCAGTGGAAAGCCAGGCTTCGGGCAAGATGAAATGGCACCTTCTGGGTTGGTGGAAGGAAAGGGCTATTTCTTTGGGCTACTTGAAGGACCCGGAAAGCGAAGGAAAAATCATGTCTGTCTTTGCAGAATTTCTGCTGTGGAAAGAGGCAAAGCCGATCAAGAGACGGAGATCCTTGATACATATGTACTGAATATCTACTATATTGCAGGTCATATTCTGGGTGCTGGGGAGATAGCTGAACAAAACAGACAAAAATCCCTGCCATGAGGAATGAGGAATAGGTGTTTAATATGATGTGGTAGAAAAAGTACAGGAATGAAGGTCCCAAACCTGGCCTTTTTACGAGTTTATAGTCCAGTGGGGAGAAATAGACATGAAGCAACAACAAAAAGAGAAACATATATAGTATATTGCAAGGTGATAAGTTTAATGAAGAAAATTAAGCACAGAAAAGAGATAACAAAAGCAGAGAAGAAATGGAGGAGGTTTCTATTTAAAAATAGGGAAGTCAGGGAAGGCTTTCTGGAACAGAAGAATTTTGAGCAAAGACTTGAAGAAGCAAGAGAGTGAACCATGTAGATATCTGTGGGAAGAATGTTATGGGAAGCAAACTCAGCAAGTGGAAAATTCCCAGTATGTTTTAGGAAGAGCAGCAAGGCCAAGTGTGGTGGGACTAGAGAGAGCAAGAGAGAGCATGGGAGAGTGGTGAGAAATGAGGTCATCTTCAATGATTGTAGTTTGCTTAACTTGTGGCTGCTGGCAAGACTGGAAGAAGTAGTTTGAGTTGTTCAAGAAGGACTTACTAGGTATATGGGATCAGACTAGGCACTAGGCTAGACCCCAGGATAGGAAAGGTGACTCTGCATTCAAGGATAAAGTAGTTTAGTTCAAGATTGAATATTGGCCCATATGGAACCTTAGAAAACAGTGAGGCTCAGGTGTGCTACATATAGATAGCTGAAGGAAGAGAGAGGGTTGTAGAGGATTGAATTGGATATAAGGCTCTGGAGGCAGACTGCCTGGGTATGAATCACAGCTCCATCACTTATTAGTGGTGTGATCTTGGGAAAACCACTTCACCATCTGAGGATCAGTGTTTACATCTATAAAATGGAGTTCACAATGGAAGGTACATTGCAGGAGTGTGTGAAGATTTAAGACAGCACATGTTTAGCAAGTGCCATGTACATTGTGAGCCCTCAGTAAATATGAGCTGACATTCTTATCATTCACTGAGGTAGTTAGAGAAGGATTCTGTAAAGCTTGAAACCATGGAGTTAGCGAGGTGCCATGGACTCAACTCAAGGGAATTTCCACTAGACTGCTCTTAACTTCTCTTAGATGGTGCTTGGATAGATTGAATGTGACTGAAATAGTTTTTTGGTGCTGGAAGCATCATAAAGAGAGAAGACCAGCGGATTAGAAATAAAAGAGTGATGATTGTGCCTTTACCAACAGTATGTTGCTATGGAGAAGAAGGCCCTCAAGGAAAAAGAGGAAAATGTGATCAAATATATCAGCATGGGTTTGAACAAGAACAGTGAGGACAATGTTCATAGTTGGCTGACTAGAGTAGTGGCAATAAGAATGACAATTTATTGAGCATTTGCACATGTTATCTCATGTAGGGCTTATCATAGTCCTATGAGGTGGGTACTCATGTTATCTTTATTTTGCCACAGAGGAAGTGAAGGCTTACAGAAGTGAGGTGATATGCTAAAGGTCACACAGCTAGTAAGAGGCAGATCTGGGACTCAACTCAAGGGAATTTCCACTAGACTGCCCTTAACTTCTCTTAGACTGTGCTTATATGGCTTGCATGTGACTGAAATAGATTTTTGGTGCTAGGGGCATCATAAGGCGGGAGGTCTAGCAGATTGGAAACAAAGGGATGGTGGTTGTGCCTTTACTAACAGTGTATTGAGCTATGCTTGTTTATGTTCTTATGATCTCTTAGGAACAGAGACTTGGTTCTTTCCTGTCTTGAGAAGGAAAATCTGACTGCTGGGGTATGGCCGTCCCCTAAAATATCGAAAAGACATCTATTTCCACTTTCTTCCTCCTCATACCTAGGAGACAACAAAGTGGATTTCCAGTGGTATTTCCAACATGAGTAGAATGAACTTTTCTTGGTAAAAGTTGACTTTCTTACTAAAGGACGAAATGTATAGGCTCCTCAATTTGAGGCATGGGATTTGATGGGCAGCTGGACTGAGCTCAAAGACATCCCCACAGGGAGGCAAAGCTGGCTGGCATATGTGGAAAGAGTGAGTGGCTCAGGGAATAGATGCTGTGAGCCAGGTTGTGAATTTCCAGAGTCCAGGGATTAGAGCCACTTGACATTCACTTTAGGTGAACTGTGTTGTCTTACATCCTGTTTTTCATGAATACTTTGAAAATTTTTATTTTATCCCTTTAATTTTTTTTGAGACAGAGTCTCTCTCTGTTGCCCAGGCTGGAGTGTGGTGGTGCTATCTCTGTTCACTACAACCTCTGCCTCCTGGGCTCAAGTGATTCTTGTGCCTCAGGCTCCTGAGCATCTGGGACTACAGGCATGCACCACCATGACTAGCTATTTTTTCTTGTATATTTAGTAGAGACTGGGTTTTACTGTGTTGGCCAGGCTGGTCTTGAACTCCTGGCCTCAAATGATCTGCCTACCTTGGCCTCCCAAAGTGCTGAGAGTATAGGTGTGAGCCACCATGCCCAGTCTTTCGTGAATATTTTTGAGGTATGGAGTAACTCTTATAAATTTTAAAACAATATTTCAAATTCCTAACTCTTCTTGAAGCAATAGGTCTTATGGGTGGCTAGTTTATTTCTTCTCTTTTCAGTTAATGATTGAGTTCATTGAGCCCTTACTAGGTGGTAAGCACTGTCCGAGGTGCTGAAGGAAGAGACCAAGATAGGATTACTGTATCTCAGAAGCTTGTATTTTAGAGAACAACAAAGTACCATGTACATTTTATCATGTGCGTTTAGCTTGTTATATATGAAAATGACTTTTTACCTACAAGTAATGAACACAAGTCATGGCTTTTAAAGGCAACTTGTTCAATTCTGACAAATCATACTCTTGGTCAACCCAATTTACTCAATCAGTGAATCAGTATTTCCTTCAATAGTCCTGGGATAATGAAGAGTTGGTAAACATGTTACATAAAACTTTAGGAATTAAGAATATTGGACTCTTCCTGAAGACAGGATATTTTAAATTCAGGACTAGGCACTCCTGAACCATATATTCTAGGGAAAATCTAGAGAAAAAATAAAAGGAACTTATCAATGTTTGATTGTGTGATCTTGGGTAGTTTCTTGTGCCTGATTGTTTTTGTCATTTAGAAAATGATAGAATTAATCTGTACATTGATAATGAATTCCCTTTAAGTTCTAGAATTCTGTAGTTTTGGTATTGAACTGAAATTACCATGACAAGGGATTTTGATAGATGTTGCCTAATTGCCAACCAATGAAATGTTTTCTACAACTCCACCCCTGCTATTTTGGCATTTTATCTTTGTTAAGTGAAAAATGATACGTGTTGCTTTGAACTTTGTTGTTTTAATTTATTGTGGAAGTTGAGTGGCTTTTCATATATATTAAATTTGATTGGTTATTTTATTTAAAAAATTGTATGATTTTGGCATCCAGGTAAGACACTGTGAAAGTTACCTTGTAATTAAGTTCTTGGGTGATTTATTGGAGGCCTTAATATTATTATAATGGATACTAGGGGCTGTCTAAATGCCACTGTACTTGGTTATCAAGCACAATGCCATTTAAATTTTTTTCAAAAAATTTTTGATGACATTCTTTTTATTAACAATTTACTTTTTTCCCTTGATTGAAAAAACTAACACTCAAGTTTGAAAGAGAAATACTAATTTTCAGGGCTGCTGCAAACCTTTTTGAGTTTGAATACTAATCTTGCCACTTACTGCTTGTGTGACCTTCAGCAAAGTGCTGAATTTATAGGAACCTCAGGTTCATCATCTGTAAGTTGGGAATAATAATAAAATCTGCCTCAGAGATTATCGATAGAATTAGCTGAAATAATGCATGCAAAATGCTTAGTTTATTGCCTGAAAACTTATTAAGGATTAATAAATGTTATTTATTATTATTTGTTATTTTAATCAACAGTTGTACTGGAGAGCTATTTCACAATAATTATGATTATAATGAAAATGATAATTAAAATAATAAGACCCCCACAGTTTCTGATTTAGAATGTGTCTGGGGAAGAGCCTGAGGATGTGTCTTTCTAACACATTTTGGGGTGATGCTGATGCTGGTAGTCCAGGCACCATGCTTGGAGAACTACTGTTCTAAGCATCTGAACAATGTGATCTCAATGGGTCCTTACCAGATCACTCTAGGAGGCAGGTTCTTTTATGATGGTGCTTTAATAAGTGAGGGATTAGGGAGGTTTAATAGCTTGCCCAAAGTCCCGCAGCTTGGAAGTGATGGAGCCAAGAGTTAAAGCTTTAAGTTCTTCTTTCTACCTGTGATTACTTATGTTGAGCTCTAAACCATTGATGTCCTGTATCCACCCCCTTGATGTCTTCTCTCACCACCTTTCCCAACTCTAAGCTATTGCCAATTACTATCACCATCCCCTTGTCCACACTCTTGATTCCTGTGTCCCCTCTCTTGCATTGTTTGCTTGGCATGGTCACAATCCTGGTTAAATTCAACTCTCTGCCTACTCTGTGCCTGCCCTGGAGAAACTGAACATGGCTGGAGAAACATACAAAACTACTCCCACCTTGCCAGGAACCTCGAATGAGCCCTTAGCACTGCCAGAAGATCACACTGCACTTTCCTAGCCCATTCATTCTGCATCTTTCTTTTTTGTTTCTTTTTTTTTTTTTTTCTTTTTTTTGAGACGGAGTCTCGCGCTGTCACCCAGGCTGGAGTGCAGTGGCCGGATCTCAGCTCACTGCAAGCTCCGCCTCCCGGGTTCACGCCATTCTCCTGCCTCCACCTCCCGAGTAGCTGGGACTACAGGCGTCCGCCACCTCGGCCGGCTAGTTTTTTGTATTTTTTAGTAGAGACGGGGTTTCACCTTGTTAACCAGGATGGTCTCGATCTCCTGACCTCGTGATCCGCCCGTCTCGGCCTCCCAAAGTGCTGGGATTACAGGCTTGAGCCACCGCGCCCGGCCTTCTTTTTTGTTTCTTTAAAAATGTATATTATGGTGAGAATGTTTAACACGAGATCTACCCTCTTAGCAACTGTCTAGATGTACAATACAGTGTTGTTAATGATTGGCACAATGTTGTTCAGCAGATCTCTAGAACTTATTTGTCCTGCATGATTGAGACTTTATCGATTAGCAACTTCCTCTTTTCCACTTCCTCTAGCCCCTGGCAACTACCATTCTACTTAATGTCTCTGTGCATTTGACTACTCTAATTTCCTCATATAAACAATATGATATATCTGCAACTACACTCATGCAATATTTGTCTTTTTGTGACTGGCTTATTTCATTAAGCAAAATATCCTTATGGTTCATCCAAGGATATTGCAGGATTTCCTTATTTTTTTTTTAAGTGTATATATATACCATATTTTCTTTATCCATTCATACATCAGGGGACATTTAGGTTGTCTCCACATCTTGGCTATTGTGAGTAGGGCTGCAGTATACATTGGAGTGTTAATATCTCTTTGAGATCCTGATTTCAATTCTTTTGGATAAATACTCAATAGTGGGATTGCTGGATTGTATGGTAGCTCAAATTTTTTGAGGGAGAAGGAATCTCCGTAATGTTTTCTATAGTGTCTCTCACTTTCTTCAACACCTATTTTACATGTCTCTTTTCTTCTCCAACCCCATCTCTTTCCCATTTTTACTCTCAGCTGATGACCATGTTTCTTTGCTCATTCAGAGAAATAAAGCAACCAGAAGGGAATTCACACTGAATTCCATAATCTCATCTCCCCACATTCTGGCATCTGCACTCACCCACTCCAGCCTCTCACCTGTGCCCATAGGTGGAAGGAGGGAAGGAGGTTCACAGTGGGTGTCTGGAGAGCTGGCGATGTTCTGTTTCTTGAGTTGGGTTCTGGTAGTATAGGAATATTTAGATTACAATTCCTTAAGCTGCGTACTTATAATTCATGCACTTTTCTGTATGCATGTTATTTGTCAATAAGTCCAAAAGCAAAACAACAACAACAAAAAAATAATAAACTCATCGGAGTTTAGGATGAAGCAGGAATAAGACTTATTTGCCTTTGAAATATTAGTTCTCAGCCAAAGGAGATCCTCAACCCCGTTCCTCCCCACCAAGGGGGCATGTGGCAATTGAAAGTGATGGAGCCAAGTGATGGAGACAATTTTGGATGTCACAACTGGGGAGAAGGTACTCCTGGCATCTAGTTTGTAGAGGTCAGGGATGCTGCTAAACATCCTACAGTGCACAGAATAGTCCCCTACAATAAAGAATTATCCAGCCCCAAATGCCAAAAGTACTGAGATTGAGAAACTTGGCCTCAAAAGAACCTGTCTGAGACACTCCAGGATCACTTGAACATAATTTCATCCACCATAGTCTTTGCTGATACCAAGCTCCTTATTTACTGAATTCGGACAATGTTTCTTTTCCCAGGGGAGCATCTGAGAGCAGGAGTGGATTTCATTTGCTACCTCGTAAATCTCTGAAATGGAAAACAGGTCTGAATATTCCTGTCTCTCTCTCTCCTAGTCTTTGAAGCCCTCCAAAGTGGGCCATGGCAGTTAGCTCACAACAAATTCCCCAGACACAATTTAAATGTCATTTCAGGGCTGGGACTAGGGCATGAATATTTAAGATGTAAATTGTTTGGGTTGTGCCTAAATCTTTTATGCGTTTTACTGGATGAGAAAAATGAGTTACTACTTTTTGATAAAGTTCACTTTCCTTTCATATTATTAACAAACCCAGCCAAGTGAACCAGACTGCATCTGCCAGAGAAAATAGGGATGCTTGTTTGCGGGATGATATTAGATTCTGTTCCCAGCATGCCATATTTATGGTTCAAGAATCAAAGAACAGGTAGGAGATTTGTCTTAGGTCAGTGTGTCCTTGCCAGTGAAAGTAGCTTACCAAATACACTTGGGAGGGGAGTTTAGGGGAGTAGTGGTGGAGAGTAGAGGTGAACTTAAATGGTTGAACTCTAGGTGAAGAATTAAGTACCCTGAGAGTTGATTTTACAGAAATATTGAAATCACCAGATACTAACTCCAGAGATTAGTCTTTTCTTATTCCTCAGTTTAAATCCCAGGGTATGGGTACAGAGCAGAGGCAAAGAAAAAGAAACACAAGGAAAAACAGAGACACAGAGAGAGAGAGAGAGAGATTGATTTAACAAGTTCCATGGACTTCAGAAAGAATATCTATTTTAATATTTTTGGAAGAAATTATGCTTCCTATATCTCATTTCCAACCCCTACCCAGAAATTAATTTTGAATGTTAATATGAAAGCAACCTCTCTCTTCTCTGAATGCTGCTTTTGATTCTGACAGGGCATCTAAAAGGCTGCTATTAGACACATTTTCATTAACTAATACGCTAGTTCTTGGGCAAAACATGAATTTTTGTCATCTCATGTGAAAATTGTAAAAAGCCATAATTATGAAGAAAATCACTAATTGTAAGGCACAAAATTTGTTTGCTAAGAATAGTCATTAAGGAGTGACAAAAGCATTAGTAACTTCAATATCAGAAAACAACTATTAAAATGCAAGTGGAATCAAGGCATTTGTCCAGACATAATAATGGCTTTACATTTACAGGTCTATAATTGTGGTTTGATTTGACACATTGTTGGGACTTTTCAAGAAACAATATAGACTAGGGCTAAATACGTAAAGTACCATGGCTTTTGGATTCCAAATTACAGACTCAAGTTTTAATTTCTAGAGAATATTACTGTAGGGAAAGTTACTCAATGATATTGTCAATGCTATTATTGCTTTAGGATTGTGATGAAGTGGTCAAAACCAGGACAAAGAATAATGTTTCTGTGGCCCAGACATTTTATGATACTGACTTTGCAAGCAAAGTACCTGGCAGCTGACAGCAAGTGAAGTTTGCATATCACTTCATGATGTATGTCCCTTCTAAAGAGTAGCTTTTATTGTTTCTGCTTTCTGACAAATATCCTCTTTGCAGAAAATTAGGAAAATACAGAAAATTGCAACGAAGAAATTTTAAGTTCTTCTTAATTCCATCAACAATAGAGAACCAGTTAACATTTTGGTGCCTTTTCTTCTTTTTATTTCATTTTAAACTTTTGAAGTATAATAATCATGTGATAAAGTAAACAAATGTTAAGTATCCAATTTAAAATGAATTTCTATCTATATCTCCATGTAACCACCACCTAGATTAAGATAATGAACATATCCAGTAAATTTCCTTCTTTAATGCTCTTTTCTAGTCAATACTCACTTCCCTGCCTCCCTCATCCTAGGGTACTATTATTGTGGTTCTTCTCACAATAGATTTGATGATTTTTTAATTTAATGTAAATGGACTCCTACAGAATATCCTCTGTAGGTTTGGTTTCTCTCACTCAACATTATATTTGTAAGATTCACCTAGCTTATTGCATATAGCTATAGTCTTTTTCATTGCTGTGTAGTAGTTCATCATCTTTTATACTGTTATCCATTGATGAATATTGAGTTGTTTTCAGTTTTTAGCCATTATGAATAAAAAACAAACATTCTTAAAAATGTCTTTTGTGGATTTTCAGTATAATCTTTTGGATTCCAGTCCTTTTTCCGTGTGTGTATATAAGTGTAAATTATAAAGAAGGTTGAATTTACTTTATTTTTCTCCATCTCCATCTCTATCTGCATCTCAAACTCTATATTCTTATTAATCACAGGAATTCAATGTCTTCTAGGATACCAGGCTGTCTTGGGATCCCTGCCATGCGTGGACATTGACTGGGGGCAATCATGGGGAAGCAACATGGCCCTACACATGTAACTCTTTAGATTCTTTAGATGTATAGACTTTTCTCATTTACCAGGCCAGCATGTTTCTAGCCGGGTTTTCCTGGGATTTAGCCCTAGTTATTGGCCTGGTATCCAGGAGAAAAGGTAAGGGAAGGCTTTTGACTATTGCCTTGCCAGGAAAATGTTCTAAAGCACCTTTCAGAAACAGTGGAGCTCCTACTAGGGAAGAGCTAGCTACCTGTACAAACCCAGAGAGTCTGGAGGCAGAGCAGGCAGGGCAGTGTTGCAGAATCTGTATTCTCAGCAGCATCCATCCAGATGTCTCTGTCTCGTGTTTTAAAATCTCAAGTTTTTCCCACTAGAACCTTGAGCTTTAAATAACAGGCCTACCTTGGTTGAGCACTCAAACATCTCTGAAGTGCTGCAACTATAACAATCAGGTCATCAGTCTGCCTTTCAGCTCACTCTGCCCTTCCATTAGAGAACACAGTTTTTAAATTTTTTTTAATTTTTATTTATTTTTTATTTTTTTGCTAGCTATCACAGAGGATCTCTGGGTCTCACTTTACCATTAATTGTTTGATGATAGCTTTCAGTCTCTCAGTATCCTTCTACAGGGCATCAATATCACTAGGTAGTAACTAGCCAACTCTCCTGACTTTGAAGCATGGTTGGCTCCATATTTTCCAATCGCTTATATCACTACATTTGATACTGCATTTCTTCCCACTGGGACATTCTTCTATGTCCCAGTGAAGTTTTCAGCAACCCAGCCACCACCTTTGGTCAAGGACCATCCGTGTTCCATCTACCAGTCAGGACACCATCTTCTTCACCTGCTGGGCAGTGGGTGAGCCAGTCTTAAATTCCCATGTTACCACTTGTTTTCTTGCACCACTTCTCACCTCACTTATGTTAGTCCCAGTTCTCTGAGAAGCAGACACCAAGACAAGGTCAAATATGCAAGGATTTTATTATGGAAAATGCCTTTGAAAGAAAATGATGAGGGAGCTAGAGAAGGTTGGAGGAGACATCAGACTGCAGTGCAAGTCTGACCCCCAAGTGAAGGAGAGAGGGACAAAGGTTGGGTGGAAATGTCCTAGACTGTCATGCTGTGTAAGGAAGGTTCACAAGACCATCAGGGAGTTCTTGAGCCAAACTTGGCTGTTAGAGGAGTCTCTCATCTCCCAGGAAAGGGCTTGTCTTGGTATTCCTGCTGTTCTCAGACGTTAGTTGGATGCAGTCCATGGAAAGCATGACCTCTGTGAAAATGCAATAATAGATTTTCAGGAAGCTCTTGGGATTTTGGTCAATTACACTCTCTGTAGCTGAAAGTCTATGAGGTGCATTTTCGTGGTCACCACAAATAGGATCAGCACAATACCTGTAAGTCTCCATGTTAGCTACAGTTATGATTTCCTTACATACTTCTACATTTAGAGTGTTGCTGATTTGTAGTTTCATAAATAATGCTGCTTTGAGCGTTGACATAATTCATTGTTTCCTTAAGATAGATTTTTGGAATTGGAATGGTGGGGCAAGAGGATGTGAACTTTAATATTCTTGATACAAGGTTGCAAATTGCCTTCCTGAAAGGCAAGACCAATTCACCATGCCCCCATCCCTTATGGAATACAAGGTGCTTGCTTTCCTTACTCATGTGAGGTGCTTCTGTGTTCCGGATAGATAAGAGGTCATGCTGTGCAATGCAGAGGACTGGTGGGATTCATGACACAAGCTGGTGGGAAAGGGAAGACAGAATGATCAGGGGTACAACATGAAATGATTTGTATATGAGTTTAGCTTGACTGAGATGGTTAGTTTGGGAGAAGGTCATGGATGACGTGGACATAGCAGAGGGAAGGCTCCACTTCATAACCTCCTCATGCCATCCATATGTTGGGGAGGTCTTGTGTGTTTCCTATAAGATGCTTCCTGGCCAAAATGTCACACTGTGAGCTCTATGGGGAAGCCTATGAATACCTAGCTCACTGCTGTATTTCTACCACTTAGCATAGTTAATAAAACAGATGTCCTGTATTTACATTTGGGTTTTAGAGAAAGAGAGAACTTAAGAGTTTTCTAGGAGCATATTGTATGACTGTCCATGTGGAGTAATGGGAAGTGCTCTGTATTTACCTGGAGTTGAATCCTGGCTCTGCAGAAGACCTACTGAACCTCTGAGTCTCCATTTCATCATGCGTAAAATGTAGTAGCAGATGGAAGTAGAGGCATTTATCTGCCATTCCCCTTTCTCCCTTCCCCATTTCCCCTTCCCCTTCCCCTTCCCCTTCCCCTTCCCCTCACTCTCACTCTCAGCTGTCTGTTTTCTATTCCCCCTCCCTAAGAAATCCAATCTGCCTTTTGGGGGAATTATCTCTCCCTAAAATGCAGTCTTAGTGGCTTAATAATCCATGGTTCCTATCAACCTCCTGGACTAGATCAGGGACAGGCATGTGATTTAGGATATGGAATTCTGCATAGAACGATACAGTTACAAGATTCCATGGCTGATGATTCAATCCAGTTGGTGAGGGATCGGGGAGAACTTAGGTGATAATATGAACAATTTCTTCTACCAGGAGCATCTGTCTGCTTAAATATTAGTTCTTCAGTCTTCCCACTCATGAGGTCCTTTTAATAAATTCCTTTTCTGTTTTAGTCAGTTGCTGTTGCTTGCAACCAAAGACCCTTAACTGATAAACATTTATGCTCAAGGTTTTTTATTTTGTGCTTAAAAAAAAAAAAAAGAATTCAATGAAAGTGTCTACTAGCTTAATCAGAGTCTAAAAAAGCTGGGATTGGCAATGGGGAGAATCTTGATTTCCAGTTTTCATCTTTTTCTTCCATATTACAACTTCTGCTTTCCTATCTTTGCTAGCAACTGTCCTGTTCCTCCAACCGCAAATTTTAACTTCCAAAATGCTTCATAAGCATGGTGTAATTATCCATACTGATATGCTGTGCTGTAGAATTCCTTTGGAGAACACACAATATGAATTGAAAGGAGCTGGGAATTAACTTATCATCTGTTTTGAAGAGATGTGTGGGGTGTGGGGTGGAGCTTTTGGATTGTGGCTTGAAAATTGATTCTAATTGCTGTTTTTATTGCTGGTTTAGCTGATGCTACTTTCAGTTATTTACATTTTCTGTATTTTCTTTCATTTTTTTTTTTTTTTTTTTAGACAGGGTCTTGCAGTGTTGCCCGAGCTGGAATGCAGTGGTGTGATTACAGCTCATTGCAGCCTTGACCTCCTGGGCTCGAGTGATCCTTCCCACTTCAGCCTCCTGTGTAACTGGGACTACAGGCATGTGCCACCCGGCTAATTTTTGTATTTTTTATAGACAGGGACCTACTGAGTTGCCCAGACTAGTCTCAAACTGTTGGGCTCAAGCGATTAGCCTTCCTTATCCTCCCAAAGTGCTGGGATTTCAGGTGTGAGCTACCATGCCTGGCTCTATGTCTTTTTAAAATGACTTAGGCAATGGTATATTTGACTCCACCCCAAATATGTTTATTCAAACACTTAAAATGTATCTACATACTCATGTGACTGGGTAATTTAGAAAACACCTCAAACCCAACAATTCCAGATATACTTAAAATACTGAGACTAGAGTATCCTCTGATGAGGGTGCTTGAATATCTGAATAATTATCTTAAACACTGAATGATTCAGTTACCTCTGAGTACAAAGATACATCTATAGTACAGTGGTTTAGGGAATTGGCTTTGGATTTAGATAAACCTTTGTTTAAACCCTAGTTCTGCTTGTTATAGACTGCAGTGTAGGGAAATTACTTTTCTCAACAGTAATGGGAATAACAATGCTATTAGCCTAGACTTGTCCTACTTCATTCTTCAGCCTTTTATTCTGGGATGCTTTCCTTATATGTCACCCTCAACCTCAGCCCAGGTTGGACTCTGTTGTTATGCGTGCTCACAGGACTGTGTTTATTCTCCCAGAGACCCGGTTGCAGCTTGCATGGGTACACTATTTTATTAGATTATTTGATTACATCTTTCCCAACTCCCTGTGTCACACTGCGCTGTAAGCTCCATGAGGTTAGGGACAGCCATATCTATCTCCTTCCCCATTTATTCTCAGTGCCTAGCTCCTGGTTGGCACTCAATACAATAAATATTTATGGAATGAATGAAATAAATGGAAAAATTCTTTCCCACAGGGGATTCACTGAGACCATGAATATAAAGTACAGTGGCTGGTACATAGTAACAATTGAGTAAATGTAGTCTCCCCCAAAGAAAAACTGCAAAAAAAAAAAAAAAATCCAAACAACAAAATCCCAAACACCCTCAACAATCAAACCACATGTCATGCAAGAAATAAAATATTTATAGATTGTTGTCATCATTAAGATGCTGACTTTTCAGAGTAAGTTATTCTTCTAAATCAAACCACAGCTGATTTTAGTAAAATTAAAATAAGTTTATTTTTTGCTCATGTGGCAATCCAAATGAAAGTCAGGTTCATGGTGGCCCCATGACTCTCCTAATAAGGTAAGTGGGCCTGAAGGGTCTCCCATCAGCAATTAAGCGCTTGAATTTGGAAGTGATACAGGTCATTTCTACTCAAAGCCCATTGGTCAGAATTAGTCATATGACTTCTAGACACAAGTCAGGCTAGTCTCCTGTATGTCTAGAAGGAAAGGGGCCAGATACAGTGGCTTATGCCTGTAATCCCAGTGCTTCGGGAGACCAAGGAGGGAAATCACTTGAGCCCAGGAGTTCAAGATCAGACTGAGTGACAGGGCAAGACTCTGTCTCTACAAAAAAAACAAAAAACAAAAAACAAAAACAAAAGGTGGGCATGGTGACATGTGCTTGTAGTTCCAGCTACTCTGGAGGTTGAAGTGGGAGGATCGCTTGAACCCAGAGGTTTGAGGCTGCAGTGAGCTATGATCATATCATACCCCTGCATTCCAGCGTGGATGACAGAGCAAGACCCTGTCTCAAAAAAAGAAAAAAAAAAAAAAGAATTTGATATCAGTGAACATTAGTAATGTCTACTGTAGGCTGTTAAATGAAGCTAACTGTACACTTTTCCTAAAAATGCAGTGCCTGGGCCAGGGTAGAGGTTCCATAAATACCTGATGAAATACAGGCTTGGGTATTCTACATGCTAAGCACTAACAGACTTAAATGAGGTGGCTACGGTGGAAGTCATATTCATGGTAAAAATTTACAGTGCTAGACTCTGCCAGGTCTTTCTGCTTGAATGGTTTACGGGCTGAGGTGAAGGGTCTCAGTGCCAAACTGAAGAGGCCAAAGAGCATACCAGGGGTTGGTCCCTTAGAGAAAGAAGACAAAGGTTCTTTCCTCTTTCCTCCTGTTCCTTAGAGATGGAGGAGACGTGCTTTTGGTTGGCATGTTAGTGTTAGTATCCCAGTACCACAACCTTGGGAGCTTAAGCTAAATGAATTTATTTCTTCACAATTTTGGAGGCCAGAAGTCCAAGGTCCAGGCGTCAGCAGGGTTGGTTCCTTCTGAGGGCCATGAGGGAAAGGTCTGTTCCCAGCTTCCCTCCTTGACTTGTAGGTGGCCGTCTTTCCCCATGTCTTCACGTCATCATCACTCTGTGTTCGTTTGTGTCCAAATTTCCTCTTATCAAGACACCAGTTGTCCGGGCGCGGTGGCTCATGTCTGTAATCCCAGCACTTTGGGAGGCTGAGGCAGGCAGAACACTTGAGGTCAGTAATTCGAGGCCACCTGGCCAACATGGTGGAACCCTGTCTCTACCAAAAAAAAAAAAAAAAAAACCAACAACAACAACAACAACAACAAAACATACAAAAATACAAAAATTAGCCAGGCATGGTGTTGCGTGCCTGTAGTCCCAGCTACTTGGGAGGCTGAGGCAGGAGAATCGCTTGAGCCTGGGAGGTGGAGGTTGCAGTGAGCCGAGATTGTGCCACTGAACCACAGCCTGGGCAACAGAGCAAGACTGTCTCAAAACAACAACAACAACAACAACAACAACAACAAACACACACTAGTCATATCGGATTAGGGCCCATCCTAATGACCTCATAAAAATTACCCTGTAAAGAGCCTATCTCTAAATATGGTTACATTCTGAGGTATTAAGGATTCAACATATGAATCTTTTGAGGGTTAGACACAATTCACTCCATAACAACTAGTCAAATTCCAGGATGTTGCATTGACCTATAGTGTTTAGGGCCACAGTCTGCTTCTCTTCTGGGGTCTCATCTCTTCAGAACTGTTCTTTTGCTTTTCAGTAAAACAAGCATAATAATAGTACCTACTTCAAGGTTTGATATGAAGATTAAAAGAGTTACTACATTTGAAGTACTTAAAATAGCACCTGGCACAGAGCAAATACCCACTAAGTATTAGCATTACTGGAAGTACTTGTTGTCATTACTTTTTCAAATCATGATTACTTCTATGAGGCCGGACAATCTCTATTTGTCTCCTAATAATATTAGCTGCCGCTTGTTCAGTACTTGCTGTGTGCCCAGCACTGTGCTAAAGGCTTTATACGTATCACTTCATTTAATATGACAGCAATGCTAAGAGATCAAATCTGTTGTTATCCTGAAGGTATACAGTGGTAGAAACAGGGATGATACCAGAAACTCTTTTTTTTAGGCCAGGCACGGTGGCTCATGCCTGTAATCCCAGCACTTTGGGAAGCTGAGGCAGGTGGATCTCTTGAGGCAAGGAGTTCAAGACCAGTCTGGCCAACATGGTGAAACCCTATCTCTACAAAAATACAAAAATTAGCTGGACATGGTGGTGCACACCTGTGATTCCAGCTACTTGGGAGGCTGAGGTAGGAAAATTGCTTGAACCCGGGAGGTGAAGGTTGCAGTGAGCTGAGATTGCACCACTGCACTCCGGTCTGGGTGACAGAGTGAAACTCAGTCTTATTTTATTTTATTTTATTTTATTTTTTTAACAACCTGAGAAGCAATGACAATGAAAGGTCTAGGACACCCTTGGCTATGCCAGATACTAAGGTTTAGTTCCTAATCTGTAGGGATTAGAAGGAGGGGCCAGAGTGATGGGAGTGACTCTGAGAGTTCAGGGAAGTAACTCTAACCGGTAGGAAATTATTTCAACACGTTAATAGCTGACGAGGCTGTACAGAAGCATCCTGGTTCATTGTCTGCCCTGGAGGGACCTGGGGGTGACTGACTCAGATCCATGTTCTTAAATATTTGCTAGCGATAAGGCTAGAGAGCCTCATTTTACAGACAAGAGATTGAGAACCAGAGAAGGCAAGAGACTTTCAAGAGGTCACGCAGCGAGTGGGTTGGTGAAGTAGCCTGACTCCTGATTCCTAGATCTCTGTGTAAATTAAGTTCCTTTTTCCTGCACCTCTCACTGCCCGTCAAGAAGCAGCAGCCCAGCTCATGAAGAACGGCACACTGCAAAGCCCTAGTAGGATCCCAATGCTGCAGGGCTCTGTCTCCTTCTTTTGATCACCTGGCTGGAGTGGGTAGACCGAGGGCTTGGCCACCTCTCAAACTCATTGTCCATTCCGACAATGACGGCAGAGGGAAGTGGCCACTGTCTGGGAAAGACTGGTCTGGGGGT
This sequence comes from Macaca nemestrina, assembly GCF_043159975.1. NCBI lineage: Eukaryota > Metazoa > Chordata > Mammalia > Primates > Cercopithecidae > Macaca > Macaca nemestrina. The sequence goes on along the minus strand of NC_092142.1, from coordinate 17,799,113 downwards.
TGAGCCCACTCAGCAGACAGATCTTCAGGTGGCTTTTCCCTCACTGAGCACTCCAGCAGGCCCAGGTGCCAGGTAGCTGAGTCAGCCCCGGATGTGGTGAAAGACTCAGAGGCATATCAGGATGTGCCAGACCAGAGCACTCACCTGTCCTCTTTCCTCACCCAAAAGAGAGATACACAGAGGCAAATGGAGAGAAAGACCAAGAGGCAAAGCCAAAGAGACAGAGCTATATAGAGATCCGAGCAACAGAGCCAGAGGCAGAAAGACCCAGAGATGCAGAGTTAAGAAAGATAGTCAGATGGAGGTCAAGAGAGATGGAGAAGGAACAACAGAAAAACACCAGCGAGGATGACAGGGAGAAGCAAAGAAAGGCAGAGTAAAAGAAATAGGAACAGTAAGAGATGGAGGGGTGTTGGCCAGGCATGGTGGCTCACGCCTGTAATCCCAGCAATTTGGGAGGATGAGGCAGGTGGATCACGAGGTCAGGAGTTTGAGACCAGCCTGGCCAATATAGGGAAACCCCATCTCTACTAAAAATACAAAAATTAGCTGGACGTGGTGGCACACACCTGTAGTCCTAGCTACTCGGGAGGCTAAGGCAGGAGAATTGCTTGAACACAGGAGGTGGAGGTTGTGGTGAGCTGAGATCGTGCCACTGAACTCCAAACTCCAGCCTGGGCAACAGAGCAAGACTCTGTCTCAAAAAAAAAAAAAAAAAGAAGAGGTGGAGAGAAGGAGGGAGAGAGAGAGGAGGAGGAGGAGAGAGAGGGGATGGGGGTAGAGAGGGAGAGGGAAAGGGAGGAAGAGAAGCAGAGAGAGGGGGAGAGAAAGAGGGAGAGAGAGAGAGAGAGGGGTAGAGAGAGGGAGAGGGAGAGAAGGGGGATAGAGGAAGAGAAGGAGGGAAAGAAGAGAGAGATGAAGAGAGAAGCAAGAGAAGTAAGATAAGGGGAGAGGGAGGAGGTAGAGAAGAGGGGAGAGAGAGAGGAAGGGAGAGAGAGGAAGAGGAGAGAGAGGAAGAGGGGAGAGAGAGAGAGGAAGGGAGAGAGAGGAAGAGGGGAGAGAGAGAGGAAGGGAGAGAGAGGAAGAGGGGAGAGAGAGAGGAAGGGAGAGAGAGGAAGAGGGGAGAGAGAGAGGAAGGGAGAGAGAGGAGGAGGGGAGAGAGAGAGGAAGGGAGAAAGGAAGAGGGGAGAGAGAGGAAGGGAGAGAGAGGAAGAGGGGAGAGAGAGAGGAAGGGAGAGAGAGGAAGAGGGGAGAGAGAGAGGAAGGGAGAGAGAGGAAGAGGGGAGAGAGAGAGGAAGGGAGAGAGAGACAGGGGAAAGGAGAGACAGAATGACTGATAGAGGGGTATATGGGTGCAGGAGAGGCTGGCAGTTGATGTGGCCAGTGATATGGGGAGTAGAACTGCAAAGGGCTGGTGAAGAAGAAAGAAAAATTAGGAGAAAGGCCATTGGGGCTGGTGGAACGGAGGAGGACTAGCACACAGAGAAGACTTTACCTGGCATTTGTGGCTCTGTTTGTTATCACAGGGGCAGAGATACAGACTCAGACCCCCATGGCAGCCCATTAGTCCCCACTGCCCCGCCGCTGTGCCAGACAGCCGCCCCTACCAGGTCTGTTGCCTCTGAGCCTTATTTATTGCTCCCAGATCTGGAACCATGAGGAGTCCCTGCCGGGAAGCTCAGGCGGAAGCTTCCATCTCAATCCTGGACTTGGCTTCCAGCCACTGCAGCTGAATAGGAGGGACAGTGGGAGGACAGCTTGATTTGTACCATGGCTTTTTCACACATGGAGGGTGGTGTCTTTTTCTGGAAGCAGCAAGAGGATTCTGGGCTGTCCCTAGGGATGTTAAGTCTTGACCTTACTCCTTTCCACTAAAGAAACAATTTAAAAAACCAACACCAATTTTGTAATACCACTCTGGGCATTTTAACCAGAGTTAAAGCTACAGAAAATACAGTAGCTGCCATGTTAGGAATGTTGCAAGGATGATCTCATTTATCCCTGTATAATGCTATGAGGAAGGTTCTATTATCTTCCACTTTTGCAGGTGATGTAATAGGCTCAGGGAGGTGAAGAAACTTGCCCAGGATTCTATTTCTGTATATACCAGAGTCTGACCTGTCTGACTATGTTTCTTAGTCACTGTGCCATCCTGCCCCCGCCTCCCACCACCATTATACAGATGAAGACATCGGGGTTTGTCAATTCTTTTTTTTAATATAATAATTTTTTTATTTTTTTAAATTAGAGATGGAGTCTTACTGTGTTTGCCAGGTTGGTCTTGAAATCTTGGCCTCAAGCAATCCTTTCGCCTCAGCTTCCCAAAGTGCTATGTTTACAGGTGTGAGCTACCACACCTGGCTGGTTCTTTTTGTTTGTTTTTTAACTTTTATTTTTAAGTTCAGGAGTACAAGCGCAGGTTTGTTATACAGGTGAAATTGTGTCATGGGTGTTTCTTGTACAAGCTATTCACCACCCAGGTATTAAGCCTAGTACCCATTAGTTATTTTTCCTGATCCTCTCCCTCCTCCCATTCTTCAACCTCCAAAAGGCGCCAGTGTGTGTGGTTCCCCTCTGTGTGTCTATGTGTTCTCGCAATTGAGCTGCCACTTGATAAGTAAGAATATGCAGGATTGAGTTTTCTGTTCCTGTGTTAGTTTGCTAAGGATAATGGCCTCCAACTGCATCCATGTCCCTGCAAAGAACATGATACCATTCTTTTTTATGGCTGCATAGTATTCCATGGTGCATAGGTACCACATTTTCTTTATCCAGTCTGTCATTGATAGGCTTGCAGATCAATTCCATGTCTTTGCTATTGTGAATAGTGAGGCTTGTCAGTTCTAATCACTTGCCCAAAGTCACATGGGTAGAAAGGTGCAGAATGAGGATTTAAACCCAGGAGGGAATTAGACCTCAGTAGGTCTGCTTAACTTCTGCCATCATGGCAGAAACCATGATTAATTTTGCACCAACCTAATGGCAGAAACTGCTATTAATTTTGCATCAACCGAATATCTTTATCAAGTCAGCCTTCCTAGGAGAAAAGATCAGATTGAATGGCATCTTAGGTTAGGCATCCTGGAAACAGGCTCTCAGGTGCAGATTTGCCCAGAGGGACTTTTTCGGGGGAGAGCTTTTGGGATCAGCGTTATAGGTGGAGTGCAGATAATGGGACTGGGCGGAAGAGATGCTGGACTTTGATGCCGTCTTAACAGAGGCCTCAGCCGATACCATGGGGATGCTTTGGAGCTGGGATGGTGTTCAGATTTATCCCCTTCAAGCAAGAGGGTCAAGTCTTAATATTCTGACATTGGTCTGTTATTGTACATGAGCTGCCCGTGGTAGGGGTTACGGCTGCAGGTGAGGTGGCTGTCTTTCACTGAGGGTGATTTTCAGAGATGGACTGAGCTGACATCTGTTAGCTACCAGTACTCCCACCAGCTGGGGGAATGTGAGCCTCAGTCCTGAGAGAAGATCTGGGTGGTACCCCACAACATCCTCTGCTGATGGAATAATCCCTTTTCAGAATACAGCAGCCCACAGGGCCAACTCCATGGCTCTTGGTCTCCCCTGCTGCATCCAGTGGATGTCTGTATTTGCCTCTGTTCCTAATTCCTGGTGCAATCAGATGCAACACTGGTTTCAGGTCCTATGACACGGAACATGGAAACCATGTGCAGGAATGGCCTGAGGCTTTGCTCAGATGGGGTGGGGGCACAGCAGAGCCTTTAAGCACCTTGGATTCTTGACCATAGCCATGATGCCTTGTCAGCTTCCCAGAGTCCAGGAGAGAATTCCTGTACTCCAATTTTTTCTTATCTAAGGCCCGCTAGCCCAGTTGTTAGGAGCACAGGTCTAAAGAGGTTCTGAAGCTGATCTCCAAATAGCATAACCACTTCCTCCCTGCTCTACAAGGAATTCCTCTTGTTATGTCATCCGCTCTCAAAGTATTAGACACCAAGGAAGTGTCCCAAGAGTGTAGGTGGATCAATACATAGTCACAGCCCCTCCTGAACAAGAGCAGTCCTTTTGCTGTCGTCCAGACTGCCATTCATGCTTCCCTGGTTCCTCTGAAGTTTCCTTGTGAACAGTTACAGTTTTTTTCCTGCTTAGTCTAGGCCTTTCTTTCCTCTCTAGCAATTTTCCTCCATAAAGTGAAAACAGACATGGAGACACACATATGCTACGGGGGCTCAATATAGCACCGTCAGTCAAACCCTGCTCTCTCCCTGCTGCAGCAAGGATGTGGCTGGGCTCCCATCCTTTCTTTCCCCTTAATTGATTTCCAGATTCAGCCTCCTAGGATGGTGCCTTGGCTGGCATTCCAAGTTCAGCCTCTCAACCTTAATTTAATGCTTCTAGGGTGGTGAGAACTTATGTTTCCCACCTACTAGTTGGCATCTGGCTGATTTTCTCATCCTGAAGAATTTAGTTTCATTAATGTCAAACCTTTGTACGTTGCATTTGGGTTGTCAACTGTGATGCATACTCCTGCTGTTTCCAGTCCTCTTGAAACAGAGTCCTTCACCTACTCCAGGACAGTGTTGGCATTCAGAGGGACCCAGTTGTGGCCCATATCAAGACTGTCAGCCATAGGACTTGCCCCATTAAACCCAGGAGTGCCAGGACCCAGGCTGGAATTAGCTGGAGGATGCTAAAAGCAGGTTGGATGATTCAGAGTCTGCTTAATTTTGCCCAGGCAGCCTGATATGAGGTCTTGAAGTCAAGTTTTCTTGCCTTCTTCTTCCAAGGTTGCACGAGAGATTCTATACTCGGAGCAGGTAACTTTTCAGCACTGAGTTGGCAAATGTGTATGATTGGTTTTTCACACTCCTTTCTGGACAGAAGACAATTTTTGTTGTAAAATAGAAATATAGGGTTAGGAGGACCCAAGGCACCTTAGTAGGGCTGGATCTTGGAAGAATAGTGATATGGTGAAACAGGTTTTGTCTTCTGTATTATTTTCTTACCCCTATTCTTTTTAACAAATATTGATTATTTCCTGGGAGAAACCCAAATCACTTTAGGTATGCCAAATGTCCCAGATCTCACCAGCTTCTTGGTACAAATGAGGTCATTTTGAGATACATGTTCAGACCATACAGGCTTATAGCTTTTGCCTCTTCCTGGTGGACCCCAGTGTTTTTAGGAGCCCTGCAGAGATGTCTCATGTGTGCTAGAATGTGTGCTAGCGCTTAGATTTTTTTCACCCAAGTCTTTTTTTTTTTTTTTTTGAAATGTGTGTCCTGCAAACCATTTGAGCATGACAACTCTCCGCTGGACTTTTGCTGCAGTCTTCCATAACAACCCTGATTCCCTGCCACTCTGATGGGTGCACAGGCTCTTTGGGTCTTTTACAAATGTGCCATCGTCCCTTCATTGTGCTGCTGTCGTGCCCCTGTGCTGCAATGGTAAGGAAGTCCCTCTGCCTTGCGTGCATTGAACTTGGGTGCCAGGCTCCCAAAGCAGTTCTTCTTGTGCCCAGAAACTCTCAGCCAAGTGCCAATTTCTCTTCTCCCATGGAGCCTCAAGCCAACGTAGACCAGTATAGCTTCTCATGTCTCAAAGCTCATGAGAAATTTACAAAAAGGATCATTGGACCTCTGGATTTTTCTCCCTTGTGCTCAAAGCTCAGAAGGCCCCGCATTACATTTAGGAAGAGGAGGCACAAGGAGAGGATGTGCCATGAAGCCACTGCTGAAAAGCAGACGTAGTGATTCACACTCAGGCGTGTCCATCAGTCGAGCTGTCCAAGCTGTGTTTTTAGTGTGTTGCATAAGCCACACGTGGTGTGGGGGGAATGGTGTTAGTTTATGCCAAATCAACAGCAGCAAAGATAATGACATCATGGACAATAATAAAATAATCAACCAGCAACAGATGGAAGGGAAGAATTCCAGTTATGCTGAGAAACTGTTAGTGACACAAACTGTTTGGGGTCTTAGCTGGTCAAACCAAACCCGATTCCACTAGCCAAAGAGTAACAAGAATATTATCATTCAGCCAGAAACATGAGCCACTCAAATCCCCTGTCCAGCCAAACAGTCCTTTTGGGATCCGATGGGGCAGGAGGGGTGCAGCAATTTCTAAGTACCACCCTCCGCTCATCATCAAAGAGCCTTGTTTGTTCATTGACGCCTAGTAAATCAGAACCAGGGAATCAGATAAAAATTTCCTTTGCCTTTTGATTTCCTTTATTAACGGAACCTTTTAGAGGCCTGTTTATACTTTTTACTTGTACAAAATCACAATACTTCACACAAAGGCAGCAGGTGGTACTGAAAGCTGGAGATTGGGCCGAATTGCCTCTCTCGTAACCAGTGCTAACAGAGCCTTCTCTTGGATGTAAAGAAACTTGAATCTAATTGCGGGGTTGGTTGCTCCAATTCTGTGTAACTATAGGTTTCTTTGTCTGGGGTTTTCTCCTTCTCAAATTTAATGTTTCTCCTTGAGCTCCTGTCAAATAACTCCTTTAGGAATCTGAGTAGAGTAACTGTTGATTATTTTGAACTGAGACTGAGTTTTAAGATTACAGTGTTCCTGGAGTGGCGTCTCTGAGACGTAAAGTGCGTCTCTGTCCACATGTCCCTCTGGACCCTCCTGTTGAGGTTTCATGTGAACTTCATATTTGTTTCATATTTGGTGTTATGTGAAGCTTCCCCCGGCCATAGGTGACTGCCAGGGACTAGCACTTGAGCTAAAAGTAGCCAATGAGGTAGCCTCATGTAAGAGTCCCTCTCAACACAGGACTATGATTAATCAGACCCATTACGTTCTCCTTCTGAAAATTTTGAATGAGACATTGCTCAGAGGGAGTGGGATATATGTTCATTCTATTAGGAATCTTGTCTGTTTTCTTTCCTAATTTATCACCATTGTTGATTATAGTAACCAGCACTTGGCTGGGCACGGTGGCTCATGCTTGTAATCCCAGCACTTTGGGAGGCTGAGTGGGGCAGATCACAAGGTCAGGAGTTCATGACCAGCCTGGCCAACATGGCAAAACCCTGTCTCTACTAAAAATATAAAACTTAGCCAGGCGCGGTGGCACATGCCTGTAATCCCAGCTATTTGGGAGGCTGAGGCATCAGAATCACTTGAACCCCAGAGGTGGAGGTTGCAGCGAACCAATATTGCGCCACTGCACTCCAGCCTGGGCAACAGAGCAAGACTGTCTCAAAAATAAATAAATAAATAAATAAATAAATAAATAAATAAATAAAGTAATACCCAGCATGGCACACAATAAATATTTGATAAATAAATGCATGCACCCTTATGTAGAAAGATTTTTTAAAAATGAATCAGCATCGATATCCCCATATTTTACCTTTTTCTCCTGCCACCAGGCAGCCAGGTTCCTCCCTATCTCCTCTTTTAAATTGTTATTACTGTTTTAAACATACTTTATTTTTTAAGGCACCTTTAGGTTTGCAGCAGAACTGAGTGGAAGATAATAGAGACTTCTCACATACCCCCTGCTTCCTCACATGCATAGCCTCCCTCATTATCAACATCCCCACAGAATGGTACATTTGTTGTAATTGATAAATCTACATTGACACATCATTATCATCCAAAGACCAAGTTTACATTAGGGTTCACTCTTGCTGTTGTTCATTCAATGGATTTTGACAAATGCTTAATGACATGTATCTACCATTATAACAACATACAGAGTAGTTTTACTGTCCTAAAAATCCTCTGGGATCCAACTGTTCCTCTCTTCCTCCCTCCCCTCAATCTCTGGCAATCTCTGATCCTTTTACTGTCTCCATCATTTTGATTTTTCCAGAATGTCACAGAGTTGGAGTCATGCAGAACACAGCCTTTTCGGGTTGGCTTCTTTCGCTTAGTAATATGCATTTAACGTTCCTCCATGCTTTTTATGACTTGATAGCTCATTTCTTTTTAATACTGAATAACATTGCATTCTCTAGATGTACATGGATTATCCATTCACCTACTGAAGGGCATCTTGGTTGCTTCCAAGTTTTGGCAATTATGAAGGAAGAGGCTATAAATATCTGTGTGTGGGTTTTTGTGTGGATGTAAGCTGTCAATCCATTTGAGTAAATATACCAAAGAGTACAATTTCTGGATCATTTTGTAAGGTATGTTTAGTTTTGTAAGAAACCTCCAAACTGTCTTCCAAAAGTGCCTGTACCAGTTTGCATTCCCATCAGCAATGAATGACAATTCCTGTTGCTCCACATCCTCACCAGCATTTGGTGTTTTCAGTGTTTTGGATTTTGGCCATTCTAATAGGTGTGTAGTGATGTGTCATGGTGGTTTGAATTTGCAGCTTCCTAATAACATATGATGGTGGCATCTTTTCTTATGCTAATTTTCTATCTGTATATCTTTGTGAGGTACCTGTTCAGGTCTTTTGCCCATTTAAAATGGGGTTGTTTGTTGTCTTATTTTTGAGTTTTAAGGATGCTTCACATATTTTAGATGCTAGACCTTTATGAGATACATCTTTTGCAAATCTTTTCTCTCATTCTGTGGCTTATCTTCTCACTCTTGATTCTCTCTGCATTTTTCTGACTTTTTGCCTTGATGGGCAGTATGGTGCAGTATTTCAGTGTTCAGATTCTGGAGTCATCTGCCTGAGTGTGAGTCCTGATTTTGCCACTTGTCCAAGCAATTGGTCATACCATTCTGACTCTTTAATTTTCTCATCTGTGAAATGGAGAGAATATTACTGCCACCCTATAGAGAAGTTAGAATGGTCCCGACATGTAGTTAGTAAGCACTGTATAAATGGTAGTCATTATTTTTGGGATTATCTCCTGTTTTGCATGGTTTGGGCTCAGTTACTAATTGGTTCTTGTCCTCTACCAATCCTTTCTTTACTCACACTGTTCAAGGCACACTGGCCTCTACCCCCACCTCAGGGTGTCTGTCCTTCTGTTTCCTCCTTTTGAAGTGCTTTCCACCCAATATACTTGTGTCTTGCTCTTTCATCTCATTGTTCAGGATTTTTAGCTGTCATAAGCAGAAGTAGTCTAAAGGTGAGGGGTTTCCTATGTTTGGTAGAAATCACTGTCCATTGATGCTAGCCATCCCAGAGAGAAGAGGGGCTTTGCAGGAGCAGAGGGGGAGGAGGAGAGGTTCCTTGAGACTGAGAGGGAAAGGAGTCTGTATGTTCAGAGAGTGATGGAGACTGAGCCCTGCTCTCTGGGAATGTTTCTGGAAGGTGGCAAGACCTCAAGGGAAAGATGCTCCCAGGAAGACTGGGGGACCTAGGTCTGCCAAGGATCCCCAGGCCCCAGGCCTGACCCATACACTGCAGAGCCACTTGGATTGAAGGCACCATGTAGACGAAGCAGAGTGTACACTGGTGACAGCCAAGTGGACTGAGGTTTAGGTAGACACTTTCTATTGCCTACTGTGACATGAAACTCTATTTACTCTGCATCTGACAGAGTAACTGAGGCTAAACTTCATGCAAGTTCATAGGGATGGTGGCTCAGAGTCAGAGGGACTTTGACTAATGCAATCTGAGTCATTGCGCCAGAATTTTGTTATCAAACACCAGGGGTTTGCCCAAGATCCAGTTTCTTGCTGTACAGAAAGCCACTCATGGAGACAATAAGTATTACAAGGGAAGAAAGATTTTTTAATATGGGCTATGTCACCCAGGAGACAGGAGACAAATCCAATATCAATCACCCCATCTGACTACAATTAGGGGTTTATACAGCAGGGAATAAATGTAACTACATGTGGGAAAATAGGAACTAGGGAGGGGGTAAGGAAGAGGCATAGTCAACAGGAACTAGTGTGGGAAAATATGAATTAGGGAGGAATTGATAGCAGTTGGTTGGTTAGGCAATCATGACAGACGAGGGGTCTGGTGTTTCACTGCAGTGACCTGGTAAGTTTCAGTTTCTTGATACTACCTGGGATCCCTCATGGTCAGTTTCCTGAGAAAGGAACTCAGATATGGTAAATGGAAGTTTCTCAAGTTTTAAGACTAGGAATGTCAATTTCTACATTTATTCAAAGAACCATAAATATCAGTTTTATGAAATAATTGGGCTGGTTTCATAAAGAAAGTGATATTTCTTTTACCTTGAGTTTAGAGTTTAGAATTATACATAAAATAAATATTTCCAAGTTCATCCTTGTTCACTGTAACTTGAGAGAATCTAGTTACTGGTAAGGTTACCATTTATACATATTCCAACTGTTCTTGTCCCTGTGTCTTTCCCCCCTCACCCCGCCCTTTCTAACCTTTCAGGTATTGGAAGTGAGTGCCCCTCTGAGACCACACTTTTGAATTGCTCATCTGCCTGCTTGGTTACTGTGACATCCAGTCATATGTGTTGATTACTTCAGCCTCCCTGACCAAACTGTAGGATGGACATTGAGCAAGAAATAAATTTTTGTTTTATTTTAATTTTTTAAATCTCACAACGATGGCTGAAATTTGTTGTTTCAAATGAGTGACATTAGGCATATTTGTTGTGCTACCCTCAACAACCTTATCCTGAGTGATACCTACATTAAATCCTTAAAAACACTGTTGCCAAACTGTTGAAACCAAAGGAAGTATTCAAAACATTGGAAATGGGATATCTTTACAGACAAAATATTGTGCCTTAGCCAACATGTGGAGAAGGAAGTGGATGTTGCTATATTTAGAGCACAAAGCAAATGTGTTGTTTTGGAGTATTCAGACACATAAACATGCTCAAAAACATGTTCAAAATGTTCCACCTATTGCCTGGTTAGAAATACCAACACAGCATAAAAGTTCACAGTATTTCCTTCTACATGTTGTGTACACACACCTACGCACCGATACCATATACTATAGAGCTAAGGGTTGTTTGGTTGCAAGAAACAGGAAGTATTTAATTAAATTCACAGAAGTTAGAGATCAAACTGCGACAGGATAAAGGCAGGACACAGACCTCGCTCTTGTGACTTCATATCATCTCTTGTTCATTTGAGTCTCGCGTGGTTTTGCAAAATTATAAAGTGTTTTCAGATTCTCTTCCTTCATTATATTTGATAGAATGTTCACAGATTTTGTATATAAATTCCTTGTTGAATTTTCACTATTTTACTATCATCATCTGTTTTATTCCCTCATTCTCTTTGGTTATATATTTTACCCTCCTGCACACTTTCTCCTGATTATGATATAATTTTTAGCTTTTGTATTTTTGTTACCTAATTACAGAATCTCTAAAAGGGATGAACTTAGGAGTTGAGTTGGAAGGGAGGTTTGGGCTAAAGGGACATTTCCTTACCTAAGAATGAGAAAATATCAGTTGTCCATATCAAGGCATGGGAGATTTGCTAATGGAGATTATGGGGGAACAAACTATTCCCCCCTCCAAAACTATCCCTGGCACCACAACTGCTATAAACTTTTTTTTTTTTTTTTGAGACGGGGTCTTGCACTGTCACTCAGACTGGAGTGCAGTGGCATGATCTTGGCTCACTGCAACTTCTGTCTTCCGGGTTCAAGGGATTCTCTTGCCTCAGCTTCCTGAGTAGCTGGGATTACAGGTGCCTACCATCACACCCGGCTAGTTTTTGTATTTTTAGTAGAGATGGGTTTTCACCATGTAGGCCAGGCTGTCTCAAACTCCTGACCTCAAGTGATCTGCCCACCTTGGCTTCCCAAAGTGCTGGGATTACAGGCCTGAGCCATTGTGCCGGGCCCATTGTGGGGAATGTTTGTTCTTTTTTTTTGAGACAGAGTTTCACTCTGTCGCCAGGCTGGTGTGCAGTGGCATGATCTCGGCTCACTGCAACTTCTGCCTCCCGGGTTCTAGCGATTCTCCTGCCTCAGCCTCCCAAGTAGCTGGGACTACAGGCACACGCGACCACTCCCAGCTAATTTTTGTATTTTTAGCACAGACAGGGTTTCACCATGTTGGCTAGGATTGTCTTCATCTCTTGATCTCGTGATCCACCTGCCTTGGCCTCCCAAAGTGCTGGGATTACAGGTGTGAGCCACTGCGCCTGGCCAGAATGTTTATCCTAAAGAAAGTGATTTCCTCAACTTTCTCTTCCTTTAAACAAGACTCTCATACACTCTCTTTTGAAATCATTACAGTTGGTGGGGAGAAAAGTGGTTTGATGTCTGACCGGTTAATAATGAGACCCTGGACAAGTTGTTCAACTCCTTAGAGGGACAGTAATCATATGACTTCATTGAATTACTTTGAAGATTATACAAGATCATATCTGGGAATGGCTGATGCGGTGAGTACCCAAGAAACTCTTACGTCTGTTCTTTCCTTGCAGCTAATGGGGAGGTAGTGTCATTGAACTAAAGTGGGTCCCTTTGCCTATGCAACTAAAAATCAAACACCAAAGCACCAGATTGTTGTAGCAAGAAAGGGTTATTGCCAGGTGGCCAAGCAGAGAAACAGAGTCATGCTCAAGTCTGTCTCCCGGTACTGGCCTTACAGCTGCAGACTTAGGGGAGCGATGTTAGGGACAGAGTTTTAGGGCTTGACAGTGATTGGCTGACAGGAAGGGGTGTTTAGAAAGCCCCTTGGGCATGCCATCACCTCTCACACTTCATGAGTTGCATGTGCAAATTTGGAGGGAGTTGGTACGAAATATGCAGTGAAAATTCGGACTGTGGCCTCAAAAGATTACTCATTTGGGGAGCAAGTTTGTTCTCTGCAGGCTCCAGTCAGCCGTATTGGTTCCAACCCGTTTCAGTTGATTTTGTAAGCTGGGGGGATTGTAGCAAACTCTATCTTATTCCTGCAAGATAAGCTCAAGATTTCTGTTAGTCACCGGTTTCTTTAACCCTATGGGGCATGGTTTTAGCAGCATGACCTACTAGGTGTTCATGCTCTAAAGTCACATAACTGGGTTCAAATCCTAAATTCTGCCCCTTGCTAGCTTTGTATAAACAGGGTATGGGGGTGCAAATTACTTCAATTCTCCAAACCTCACTTGCCATGTCTACAAAATAAATAAATAAATAAATAAATAAATAAATAAATAAGATGTAACCTGATATAGTGTGAGGATTAAATGAAATATTGAGTCTATAGCACTTGGTATTGTAAGGGCTATATACTCAAGAAATGGCAGGTTTTGTTAACTTCGTTAGAAACAAGTATCTCTTTTCAGTCCAGTCCTGTGTCATCATTGTCTTCGTCATCATCATCATCGTCATTGTCATGTTTGTTGTTTAGAGACAGGATCTCTTTCTCTGTCTCCCAGGCTGAAGTGCAGTGATGTGATCATAACTCATTGCAGCCTCGAACTCCTGGGCTCAAGCGAATCCTCCTGCATCAGCCCTTGAGGGTTGAGGACTCAGCCCTTGAGGTGCTGGGACTACAGATGTGCACCATCATGCCTAGCTAAGTTTTTATTTTGTAGAGATGAGGACTTACTATGTTGTGCAGGCTGGTGACCTCAGACAATCCTCCAACCTCAGCCTCCTAAAGAGCTGGGATTATGAAGATGAGCCACTGTGCCCAGCTTTGTATCTTCTAATACAAGCTCACAATCCTTGATTGGAAACCCTTGGGGCCACATGTTTTAAAATTCAGAATGTTATGGAAATTAGAAAGGTAATGTGGTGCATAAACTATACATTCTACAACATCCCACTTCCAGTGGGGTCTGCAGTAGCAATTCCTGGTCAGCTTATTACTGCAGTTAAAAATGTGGATGTTCATGCTAGGTGGGATGTGAGATAAATAAAGGACATAAATAACCTCATGTCAGTTCAGGTCAAGTTTTGTTGCCAAATGAATTTGTGCCAACCTTAATTTTAAAAAACTTGGTTTCCAGAGCTTTTGGGAATTCAGAAATCCATGCAGTCATTAAAAATTCTCTGTTTTGTGTATTTAAGCTATTTCTAGTGCTTGTTTCTGTGTTAAGCTATGCTTCTCCAACATCTCTGTGGTTTAGTCAACCTTTCAAAGCTTCCTTTGGACTCAGCTCTCCTCCTTTGACTTCCTGTGTTTTACTTTCCCCTCTCATCTCTATCTCTATTCTTTACCTCCTCCTGGACTTCTTCTCTTTCTGGAGTTCACACACTACTGGCATGAAGACTGTTTTCATTTTCTTTGTTTCTTCCATCTGCTACATTCTCTCTAGGTGCTCATGCTTCTCTCTCACCACCTCTGTGGATTTCAGAGTCTTGTTTCTGCAGTGAGGGCTCCTTGCCTCTGTTCTTGGGTAAGTATCATCTCCTATTTGATAGGTGCTTTTATTTCTGGTGAAGATATTTTATTTTTCTTAAAAGCATCATTGTACAATGCTCTACAGAGGAAGAAAATTTCCTTTAATGTCCCACAAATGTTATGTGGTTTAATAGTAATCTTCTTCCTTTAAAAAACTGAATATGTAATTGATAATATGCAACTGATTTCTTGTGAAATATAGCATTTATGTTTTAAAAATTTATTTGCCTTTATTTTAACTAAAGGCAAGTCCAGTTTAAACCTATACTTTTTGCAATTGCCAAATCAAAGCTATTATAATTCAAAGATAATAAAATAAAGTGCTAAATGATGGTGCCAATTCTTTGTTTCTGCCCTTTTTTTCATTGGTGATGGCCCTTGGCTCCCACCCTAATGACCCTACCACCCTCTTTCTCCTTTTAATTTCTTCCTCTCTTCCAGATATCCCTCTTTGTTCATGCTTTCTTTTACAATGCCAATATCATTATGATAATTTATTGAACTCTTACTGTGTACTAAGCACTTTACATGGATCATTTAGTTTCACCCTTTCAGTACTCCATGAGATAGGGTAAGGAATGTCTCATATTTCAGATGAGAAAATTCAGGCTGAGAGATAAAATGACTTGCTCAAGATTACGCAGCTAGTCAGTAGCAGAAATGGAATTCAAACACAGTTGTACTAAATCTTTGCATTTAATCCTTGTTGCATTAAACTAATTCCAAAGCTTATGATTTCAATCATTATGCCTTTATTTCCTCCATTGCAGCAGATACTGCCATTCCTGTTATTGGATTTATCTTCTCTTTCTAGATTTTTATAGCTTCTTAAATCTGACTCATCTCTACTGCCCTCTTTTCAGCATGCCATTGTCTTAGGTGGTTTGTCCACATTTACCCATTTCCATGGTTGAATTCTTGGTCCTTATCTTTTCCACACTGAGATTATTTTATAATCACCACATACTCATAGGTGAACTATAGGACCAATCCCAATTTCAAATATTCTTGTTCTCACGAACCGCTGGAGCATGTTGGAAATAAGATGCTGGTCAGCAGAAAGAGCATCTGCTTCCTCTGTTGCTAGACACCTGCCCATTCAAAGTCATGTCTTGGCAGAAGGCACCATTCAGAGTCATGTTTTGACAAAATGGCTTCATGTCATAAAGCCATGGTATCTGTGTTATCTTTCAGGTGTCTGCGAACAATTGAACCTATGCTCGTTATATTAGTTAGGCTTGCCATGTGGCAGTAAACCAAATCACCACATTTCTAATTTAATGTAACAAAGACATGTCTCTTTCACATCAAAGTCAGAGGTGGTTTAGGAGTCTGTCCTTGGCTTTTCTCCTTGAACAGTGACTCAGGGATCTGGGATGTTTCCATTGTACAACTCTGTCTTTTTTTTTTTTTTTTTTTTTTTTCAGTCAGAGTCTCACTCCATTGCCCAGGCTGGAGTGCAATGGCGTGATCTCGGCTCACTACAACGTCCGCGTCTTGTGTTCAAGAAACTCTCCTGCCTCAGCCTCCCAAGTAGCTGGGATTATAGGCACCCACCACCAGGTCCAACTACTTTTTTTTTTTTTTTTTTTGTATTTTTAGTAGAGACGGGGTTTCACCATTTTGGCCAGCCTGGGCTCGAACTTCCAACCTCAGGTGATCCACCCACCTTGGCCTGCCAATGTGCTGGGATTACAGGCATGACCCACCATACCCGGCAGCAACTCCATCATCTTAAAGTTCTTTGCCTCCAGCCACCTGGATAGGAGAGTGGGTGGGGCCTATTCACAGACTCTTACCCACAAAGAGTAGTCATTATCGTGACTACAAAGACATATTCATCAAGATGATGTGTCCAAGGTCTTCCAAGTTAGGAAGTGGTAGATTCAGAGCTAACTACCTTGACTCTTTTTTCCACTATATGTTTTAGTAACTAGGGATATTTTATCTATGTTAATCCTTCCTGGCTTGATTCATTTAATTCACAATGAGTTATTGGATTTTTTTTTCTAATAATTCTGGCAAAAGTTCCAGGGAGGATTCCCTTGGGTAGGCTTGGGGCATATGTCCATCTATCCTCAAACCAATCACTCTGGCCATGACAATACGGCATTCTGTTTGGTCAGGTCTATGTTGTGCATCTGATTCTACAGAGGAGGAAATGGATTATGGGGCACCTTCACCTCTTTCATATGTGGTGGGAACAGTGGAGAGCTGTCTCCCAAAATAAAGCCAGGGTGCTGTTATTAAAAGAAAAAGTAGCAGACGTCAGGCAGTCAAATCAAGAGAAGGACCATCAAGTTGAATAACTGAATGAAGAAAGAAACATAAAGGAGAATTAGTGACTAAGGAAATTAATCAAATGAGAAGACAAATGAACAAATGATGCTTCTTTGATGGCAGATGAGGGAATCCTCCCAAATGGGGAAAAGTGAATTAAAGGCAAGCTGATGCCACACTGAACGTAGGTTTTGAATGTTGCATTGTTTTGTGGTAGGTTCATCTTGGTTAAGGTGAATCTTGGAGGGTCCAGAAGCTTTTTGGTACAAAAATGATTATGTGTTCCCTGTGCACCTTTGACTTTTTTCAATCTCATGGGAGTGGGAGCAGCTTTCAGCTGTTGGCCTGCTACCCCCTGTCTTAGTCTGCCTTGTGTTGCTATAATGGAATATCTGAGATTGGGTAATTTATACAGAAAAGATGATTATTTGGCTCATGATCCTGGTGGCTGGAAAGTCCAAAATTAGGCATCTGCATCTGCAATTCATGGCGGAAAGTGGTGTGGGAGTGGGTGTATGCAAAGAGATTACATGGTGGTAGAGAAAGCAAGAGAGAGAAACCAAGGAGGCCAGGCTCTTTTTAACAATCCACTCTCAGGTAAACTAATCCATTCCTGAGAGAGTAGGAGCTTACTCATTCTTGAGAGAGACATTAATCTAATCGCAGGAGATCCATCCCCATGATCCAAACACCTCCCACTAGGCCCCACTTGCTGATACTACCCCACTGGGCATCACATTTCAACGTGAGTTGAGGGAGACTAACCACATCCAAACCACAGGACCCCCACAAAAGAAACTCCATGAAGAGAAGTTAGTTTCTTCCTCCCCATCCCCAAGGCTTACCTCTCTCCTTCAATTTCTGTGGGTCTTCCCCTCCTCCTTGGAGAATGCGTCCCTATCAGCTGGGCTGAAAAACAGCCAAGAGGCTCATCTGTGTTCACCTCCGTAGGCAAAGTGACTTCTGCAGCACCAGGCCTAGAGTACGTTTATCTCTCCCTGAGTCAAAGAGATTTTGTCTATAGGCCTTTCTGCTGTGGTCCTCCAGAGAGAGGTAAACTGCCTTTAAGTAATTGCTGAAGAAGGCATAAACCAGGAAAATTTGATTTGAGCATGCAATTTGAATCGGGAAATGCTCATATAAATAACCGGAGCAGCTGAATGCGGCGGGTTTGTGCTTTATAGATTTTTTTTTTTTTTTTTTAAATCTCAGGGTCTTCAGAATAGAAGTTCTGCTGCAGCAGCTTAAACCACCTCAGGTCTTTGCACTTTGGCCTTGTCCTAGTTTGGTACTGTTAACTGCCAGGCTAGAGTTTGGCTAAGTTGAAGTTGTCTTATTTATCTGTATCTTTGGAAAGAAAAAAAAAAACTTGCTTGAACTCCCAAACAACATTATATCATAGAACAGCAACACAGTCTTTAAAAGAACAAACACTTTTGAACCAAGAAGGATTTTGGTGTCATTTAGTTCAACTTCCCCAATGATGGAGTAAGGAATTCAGAGATGGTAAGTCACTTTCCGGGGTCACTAAGATTTTGGAAGTGTCATAATCAGCTTTTGCTGCAGCAACAAACAATTCCCAAATCTAAGAGCTGTAGGTTTCTAGCTTATATTGTATCTGTGCCAAAGGTCACCCATGGCTCTCCTGGGCTGGGCTGGGCTCTCTCTTCTCGTATTCTCAAGGAGCAGCCACTCAGTGGCATGCTACTCTCATGATAGATGACAGAGGCTGAAGAGCACAAAACCAAATTTCAGGAATTCATTTATAGCTCCTGATTGGATATGGTGATTGTCACATCTTTTCACACTCCATCAGTCAAAACAGGTCCCTTGGCTGCCAAGCCCAATGGCAACAGGGCAGGGATGGGAAGCATGGCTAGAGTGGGTAGGGTGCAAGTCATTGTGAGCAAGTAATACAATCCACTACTTGGAGGTGGAGAAACTCTTGCAGTGATGAATGCCCAAGAAAACATGTGAAAACTGAGAAAGTATTTGATGTTTCCTGAATCCACTTATTCTGTCAGTGTGACCTATGTTGATGAATAACCAAATTCACCTGCTGATATAAGGTTAATATCCGGGTGTCATTCCAGATCCTCCTTCATCTCTGCTTGTCACATCCAATAATCAACCAAATTCTTTCCTTATCAATACTTTCCAAACATGCCTCAAATTTCCCCCTTCTTTTCACACTTCATTTCCCAGGTATTTTGCCTACAGGCTCTTTCCCTCCAATCCATGCACTGCACCATGGCCAGAGCACCTTCCTCTCATCATCTCTAGGCCACTTTCTTGCATAAAGTCCTTCCACAGATATAAGGATAAAATGCCATTCCTCTCATGTCACCTTAAACATTCAGTTCCTGCTACTCCCTCCCCACTTACACCTGGCCCTGGGTTCAATATTTACTCATCTAAGAGCAGTCAGTTTGAATATTAACCAGGTTAGCATGGAAGAAGGAC
Source organism: Macaca nemestrina (assembly GCF_043159975.1). Lineage (NCBI taxonomy): Eukaryota > Metazoa > Chordata > Mammalia > Primates > Cercopithecidae > Macaca > Macaca nemestrina. The sequence continues at coordinate 17,780,184 of NC_092142.1, read as the reverse complement.
TTGGGAAACGCTCTAGTCTCTGCTGGGATTTGCTAAGTAGGTGAGAACTAAGTAAGAATTGATTACAAGTCTCAGAAGGATGGCAGGAGGAAAGCCAAGCTTCTATAATCGATTCTTTGTTTAAAGAGGAGGTGATCCTTCATCTTCTATGAGGGCTTAGCATAATAATGGATTTCTTTTCTCCCAACACCAGGGTCGAGAAAATATTACTCATCAACTCCTGCAGTGTAATCCCCATTGAGTATTCCCAGGATTCTGCAATGATTTAACTATGAATCACTCACTCCCAGGTATTGGAGAGTTGACTCTTGGTTTGATTTCACTGAGATCTGGGAATCATCCTGGCTGTCTTTCCTCCATCCCCTATTAATGAGGCAGTGACTATGCTGGAATTAGCTGGATATTCCACATTGTTTCTCCGTGACTGTGTGCTTTTGTGGCATGTTCAACCATTCTTTGTGGCTATAATGCATTTTATGCTCCAATCCATCAGTCCTTTACCCCTCATCCTGATTTTGATTTTCTCCTCTTGTTAATCTAGAAAACTGCTACTCAACATCATGAGTCTAGCTCACAGCGTATCTTCATTGAAAACTCTCTTTCTGGAGTTTACACACTACTGGTATGAAGACTGTTTTCATTTTGTTTGGTTTTTCCTTCTGCTACATTCTCTCTAGGTTCTCATGCCTTTCTCTCTACTCCTCTTTGGCTTTCAGAGTCTGGCTTCTGCAGTGAGGGCTCCCTTGTTCTTGTGTGAGTATCATCTCCTATCTGATATGTGCTTTTCTGGTGAAGATATTTTATTTTTCCTAAAAACACCATTGTACAATGCTCTTTAGAGGAAGAAAATTGGAGTTTTTTACATTATGCTTTTTACAAAATTAATTTTTATTTTTATTTTAAGTTCTGGGGTATGTGTGCAGGATGTGCAGGTTTGTTACATAGATAAACATGTGCCATGGTGGTTTGTTGCACCTATCAATCCATCACCTAGGTATTAAGGCCAGCATGCATTAGCTATTTTACCTAATGCTCTCCCTCCTCCCACTCCACCCCCCAACAGGCCCCAGTGTGTGTTTTTCCCCTCCCTGTGTCCTTGTGTTCTCATTGTTCAGCTCCCACTTATAAGTGAGAACATGCAGTGTTTGGTTTTCTGTTCCCAAGCTAGTTTGCTGAGGATAAAGGCTTCCAGTTCCATCCATGTCCCTGCAAAGGACATGATCTCATTCCTTTTTATGGCTGTGTAGTATTCCATGGTGTATACACACCACATTTTCTTGATCCAGTCTATCATTGATGGGCATTTGGGTTGATTCCATGTCTTTGCTACTGTGAATAGTGGTGCAATGAACATATGGGCACATGTATTTTTTTAATATTATTTTTTAGCTCTTATGCTGTCCAGCACATTATCCCCTTCATTCACTTAGTTAATTAATATTGGTTGACAGCTTACTATGTGCCAGGTGCCATGCAAGGCATTGGGAATACAACTGTGAACAAGAGTGGCAAAGCCCCTGCCGTCATGATACCAATTGACTGGGGGGATTATGGCATCCAACAAAATCACATGAGTCAGGCGGTTATCAATGGGGTGAGTGCTGTGGAAGAAATAAATAAGGTGATGGGCTGGACAGTAACTGGGAGAGCTCACTTGGATCGTGAGGTCAGGACCACCTCTTTGAAGAAGTGACGTTTCAATTGAGGCCTGAGAGATGAGAAAGAACTAGGCTTGGGAATAGATGAGGGAAAGAGTAAGTGCAATGAAAACAAGGGCAAAGGCTTGGAGACAAGAAAGTGCTTGATGGGCCTAAGTCTTAGCCGACAATCAGGAGTGTGGTCTGAGATGAGGTTATAGGAGTGAGTATGGATAGAACATGTGGAAACTTGTAGGCTATTTTAGTGATTGTAGGCTCTAAGAGCAATGGAAAGATATTAAAGGATTTTAAGCAGAGGAATAGCACAACATGATTTACCATTTTAAAAGACAACCTTAGATGTTGTGTGTATTACAATGGGAAGCAGAGATAGACACAGAAAGTTTACTTTTTTTTTTTTTTTTTTTGTAAGGAGGCTCTTGCAATAACCCACACAAAAGCAGGTACCTTGGACTAGGGTAATGGCCATGTGCTTACAGAAGAGTGGAAATCAAGACCTACTTTGGTGATAAAACAAACAGGACTTGTTGGTCTATTGAAGGTAAGTTCTAGCAGAGATAAATCAAGGATGACTTTGAAAGCAAGGATTTTTTTTGCCATGAGCAACTGGGCAGATGCAGAGGCCTTTTACTGAAAAGTAAAGCTGGCAGAGGAGCATGAGGTTGGATAAAATGAGAGCTCTTTGAAGACATAATAAATCTGAGATGCCCATAAGAGGGCATGATGGCTAATTTTATATGTCAACTTGACTGGGTTGAGTGGTGCCCAGATAGCTGGTAAAACATTATTTCTGGGTGTGTCTGTGAGAGTGTGTCTGGAAGAGGTTACTATTTGAGTCAGTAGACTGAGTAAAGATGACCACTCTACTGAATGTGGGTTGGTATTATTCAGTCCACTGAGAGTCTGAATAAAAACCAAAGGCATAGAAAGGGTGAGTTTGTTTTCTCTGCTTGAGCTGAGATATCCATCCTGTCCTGCCCTGATACATCAGAGTTCCAGGTTCTTGAGGCTTCAGACTCAAACTGGGATGCACATCATTGTTCTCCTGGTTCTCAGGACTTCGGACTTGCACTGGAATTATACCCCAGCTTTCCTGATTCTCCAGTTTGAAGATGGTAGCTTGTGGGACTTCTCAGACTCCATAATGAGGCAAACCAATGCCTCATAATAAATCTTTCTTTTTTTTAACTTTTATTTTAAGTTCAGGAGTACAAGTGCAGGTTTGGTACCTAGGTACATGTGTGTCATGGGGATTTGCTGTACAAAGTATTTCATCACCCAGGAATTAAGCCTAGTACTGATTAGTTACTTTTCATAATCCTTTCCCTCCTCCCACCCTCCACCCTCCAAAAGGCCCCAGTGTGTGTTATTCCCTTCTATGTAACTATGTGTTCTCATTATTTAGCTCCCACTTATAAGTGAGAACATGCAGTATTTAATTTTCTGTTCCTGTGTTAGTTTGCTAAGGATAATGGCACTATCACTGATCATTACAGAAATGCAAATCAAAACCGCAATGAGATACCATCTAACACCAGTCAGAATGGCTACTATTAAAAGGTAAAAAAATAATAAATGCTGGCGAGTTTGTGGAGAAAAAGGAACACTTATGCACTGTTGGTGGGAGCATAAATTAGCCATTGTGGAAGACAGTGTGTTGATTCCTCAGAGACCTAAAGACAGAAATACCATTCGACCCAGCAGTCCCATTACTGGGTACATACCCAAAGGAATATAAATCATTCTATTATAAAAACACTTGCACGCATATGTTTATTGCAGCACTATTTACAATAGCAAAGACATAGAATTAACCTAAAAGCCCATCAATGATAGACTGGATAAAGAAAATGTGGTACATATACACTATGGAATACTATGCAGCCATAAAAAAAGAATGAGATCATTTTTTTTTTTGCAGGGACATGGATGGAACTGAAGGCCATAATAAATCTTTCTATGTATCTCTACATATCCTATTTGTTTTGTTTTTCTAAAAAACCCTGACTAATGCAGAGGCTCAAGCCATCTGTCTTCCACTAGACTTTGCTGTATCACTAATGTTGAGCACAGTGCTTGACATGTAACAGGTACTCAAAGTGTTGAATCAGAGAATTGAAATGAGATGCTTCAAAGCTACAGATGACTAATGGCTTCTAGGACAACAGACAATTCAGAGTCCTTAGCAATGGCTAATTAAGCCATTCCAATCTGATGTCCAAAATATTATATGCTAGAGACCCCCTTTCTTTTCCCATTAATTGAACAGGCCCTGTCTTTTTTGCTCTTGTAGTCAATTGTTCTTCAAGTGTAATTAGCCCTTGCATTTTGACAGTAAGCGAGACTCAAATACTTTGATAAATGGCTTGTTTCTGGAAAGGGAGTATTCGTGAACAGAAAACCCAGTCGTCTTCCCCCTTTCTCCCACCTCTTCCTCTTCCCCCTACTTTGGGTGGCCCTTGGCCTTTGCTATTACCTTCAGAAAGGAACAGTGTTTCTTTGAAAAGGATGGCAACACAGAAATAATAGTTATCATTCATTGAACACCTGTTACATGGCAGGTGGGTACATTCTATGCAATGCAACAATCCTGAAAAGTCATTTTAAAATATCTTTATGTTCCAGCTGAGTAAACTGAATGAAGCTCATTGAGACTAAAGAACTTGTTAAAATACCACAGTTACTAGAAGGCTGAATCGAGATTCAAACACACCCATGTTTATCTGATGCCAACATCTGTGCCTTTTCTGTGATTTGGTGTCTGCCTTAGACCATAAGGAGTTGGCCCTTGTTGAGAAACTCCTATGGCCTCACTTGTTAGTGGAACAAGTAGCACTGGCTCTGTCTCTTAGCAAGGAAAAAACACCCTTGCACCTGGCTCAGATTTCTTATCTCCTGTGATCTTTTTTGGTCTTCTCATTAACCCTCTGTGGGTGGGGGGAGTGAGTGATAATTATCACCTTCATTTTACAGGTAAGAAAATGGATAGTGTCTCACATAGCTTGCAGTGGTCAGGTATGAGCATCACATCTAGGCAGCTTGACCAAGTCCCCTCCCTTAGTCTTTACATGATGTGCTCTTCATCAGCTGTCTAGCCCTTCCCTGTTGACACAGATTCTTTGTTCATATTCGTGATCTCATTTGGTGTGGGGACACAGAGTCTGATTTGCTGAATTTTTTTAAGAGCTGGAAACACTATGAAAGATCGTCTAAACTAACACAAATGATTTCCCTTGTCTTGACCCAAGGGGGATGTGTGAATTTCTCAAAATTGTCCGTGTGACATCATGCTCATTAGGATAGTCACTTCAAAAGAACAGAAAATAACAAGTGTTGGTGAGGAGGCCAATAAATTGGAATCTTCATATACTATAAATGGGACTATAAAATGGCATAGCCATTATGGAAAATTGTATGAAATTTTCTCAAAAAAAAAAAGTGGAATTACAATATTATCTCACAATCCCACTTTTGGATAGACATACAGAAAAATAAGCAGGATCTCAAAGAAATCTTAGCACTCCAATGTACATTACTGAACTATTTGTAATAGCCAAGATGTGAAGACAAATGTCCACTGATGGATGAATGGATGTAGAAAATATCTATACATATAATGAATATTATTCAGCCTTAAAAAAAGAAGGAAATCTTGCTATATGCTGCAACTTGGGTGAAACTCAAGGACATTCCACTAAGTGAAATAAGCCAGTCACAAAAGGACAAATACTCTATGATTCTGATCATAAGAAGTATCTAAATAGTCAAAATCATAGGAAGTAGAAAGATAGTTGACAAGGGCTGGGGGAAACGAGAGGAGAGGGGGAATTAGTGTTTAATGGGTATAGAGTTTCTGTTTGGTAAGATGAAAGTTTGTGGTGGTGTTTTTTGTTTGTTTGTTTGTTTTTTGAGACAGAGTCTCGTTCTGTAGCCCTTGGAATGCAGTGGCACAATCTCGGCTCATTGCAATCTCCACCTCCTGGGTTCAAGGGATTCTCCTGCCTCAGCCTCCTGAGTAGCTGGGATTACAGATGTATGCCCCCAGGCCTGGCTAATTTTTGTGATTTTAGTAGAGATGAGGTTTTGTCATGTTGGCCAGACTGGTCTCAAACTCCTGACCTCAAGTGATCCGCCCGCCTCCCAGAGTGCTGGGGTTACAGGCATGAGCCACTACACCTGGCCAGATGAAAAAGTTTTATAGATCTGTTGCATGACAATGCGACTATACTTAACACTACTGAACTGTACATTAAAAAATGGTGTGAAGATGGTGAATTTAATGTTTTTTTTTTTTTTTACTACAAATATGTTTTGAAAAACTGTGGTGGATTTAGCGCTTGACCCCATGTCTCCAGAATCCAGTGAAGTTTGAGCTGCCTACAAATGAATGTTGCCTGCTTTTTTTTTTTTTTTTTTTTTTTTTTTTTTTTTTTTTTTTTTTTGAGACGGAGTCTCGCTCTGTCACCCAGGCTGGAGTGCAGTGGCCGGATCTCAGCTCACTGCAAGCTCCGCCTCCCGGGTTCACGCCATTCTCCTGCCTCAGCCTCCCGAGTAGCTGGGACTACAGGCGCCTGCCACCTCGCCCGGCTAAGTTTTTGTATTTTTAGTAGAGACGGGGTTTCACTGTGTTACCCAGGATGGTCTCGATCTCCTGACCTCGTGATCTGCCCGTCTCGGCCTCCCAAAGTGCTGGGATTACAGGCTTGAGCCACCGCGCCCGGCCTTGTTGCCTGCTTTTTTTATTTTGTTTTGTTTTGGTCCAGGGCTATGCTTCTATCTCAGGTTGAGTGTGTTATTTTCTTTGCCATAGCAACTTTGAGAAGTAAATGGGTGCTTTTGCTATACCTCAGAGGGAATCAGATAAGTGAGTACCAGGGAGTCCACCTCTTCCAAGGTGCATTCATTCATCTCCCTTAGAACGCAGATGGACCTATGAAGTAACCAGGGGTGGCATTATCAGTCCCACATGAGGAAACCAAGACTCAGCATGACCAGTGGAGTGTTCAGGGTCACCTGAGGATATTGGTGATGGAGGGTAGGGTAAGACAAGGTCCCAGGAATTCTGATGCTGGGTCCAGAGCTAGTGAAGTGGGAGGAGTGACACATTTTTAAGACTTGGACCTGAAGAAAGTGGTGAGAAACTTACATGCTTTTCTTATTTTTATCATTCTATGTAAAGAACTTTCTACAGCACTAAAGTGAACAGTTGCATTGAGTTGTCCAGCCCTGACCCTTGATCCCAACGCCCATCAGTGGCCTCAGACTTGGGCTTTCTTGCAGGCTGCCAGACCACCAGATGTGTGTGACAGGCACATCCTCCAGGCCGTGGGGCCCTGTGAGCCTTCCTCTTCCCCAGCAGATTTTTCTTTTTAATGCTTGAACTCCAGAGGCCCCCAAGGGCTTCTGCCTTAATTAAAATTTAAATTCACAAGTCATTTCTTAAACCATCTCACAGGCAGCCAAATAATCGCAATTATTAGAAAGTGGTCGGAGTTGCTTTTGCTTTAATGCTTTTCAAGGGTGATGGATACATGGGCCTAGTCCCATCATTACTGCTGTCTTCTACCACCCCTCTTTCCACAAACCTTGCTCAGAGAACTTTGCTACAACACCTTTGTTTTCTCTTATAATAGAGAAGCCTGTATTCCTGGTTCAGAATGTATTAATGTGTCTTGGTCTGTCCCTACCCCTGTCCTCTGCAGCTTGCCCATGTCCTGGGGGCCATCCTCATTTGAGGACCAGTCAATTACCAGGTAATGGTTTGGAGCACAGACAGAGTGAAGACCCATCACAAGGCTGGACAGGCCTCCCTAGGAGCCACTTCTGGACCTTGGTATTGGGATAGGTCCTTGAGTCTGGCTATTTGCTCCTGGGAATTTGCAGGGTGCCCCACAACTGTGCTTCCCCTAGTCCAGGGTTGCTCAGCCTTGGCACTGCTGACATTTTGGATTGGATAGTTTGTTGTAGGGAGAATGCCCCATGCATTTTAGAATGTTTGGCAGCCTCCCTGTTCTCGCCCTACTATATGTCAGTAGCAGTCCCCAGTTGTGACAAAGAAGTGTCTTGAGACACGGCCAAATATCCCCTGGGGCAAAATCTCCCAGTTGAGAAAGGCTCTAGTCCAACAGCCTCTGTAAGACCAACACCCTTGTCTCAGTTCGTTTTGTGTTGCAGGAATACCTGAGACTGGGTAATTTATGTAGAAAAGAGGTTTATTTGGCTCTTGGTTCTGTAGGCTGCACAGGAAGCATGGCGCTGGCATCTGCTTGTAGTGAGGGCTTTAGGGAGTTTCCAGTCATGGTGAAAGAAGAAGGGGAGCAAGTGTATCCCATAGTGAGAAAGAACAAGAGAGAGAGAGAGAGAGAGAGAGAGAGAGAGAGAGAAAGAGGAGGAGATGCCACTCTCTTTTTAAACAGCCAGTTCTTGTGTGAACTAATGGAGTGAGAACTCCCTCATTACTGTGGGGAGGGTACCAAGCCATTTGTGAGGGATCCTCCCCCAACATGACCTTGGCTTTTTATGACTTACCCTTAGAAGTCACATAGCATTCCTTCTGCCAAACTTTATAAATTGAGGCAGTCATAAATCCACCCATATTCAAGAGGAGGAGAGACAGACCCCACCTTTTAATGGCAGGAGCATCAAAGAATTTTCAGCCCTATTTGAAAACCTCATTTCTATTCCCACGTTCAGAGATGTGAATTTTTCTAAGCCTTTAGCAGAGAATTCAATCCCACTTTGAAAAATTTCTCCAGGTGTATTTACACCAAAAGCCTACTTCAATTAATCAATTCTAATGCTCCAATTACTCAGCTTATATTTTCAGACACTCTAATAAGCACCACAAATGAATAGGAACTAAGCTGATAGTGCATCACCCTCCACTATTAAAAAGACCACACTTGATTTCTCAAGCAGCCTTTACCTTTGTAAAATGAACTTCCTTCTCTCACTTGTATTTAGCACAGGAAAATGTTTCCTTAGGGTTGTGGTGGAATTGGAACAGATGGGAAGACATCTAAGAACATGTAGCAATTGTAATAAAGGTAAATTTTTCTTTCTTTCTTTCTTTTTTTAGACAGGATCTCGTTCTGTCACCCAGGCAGGAGTGCAGTAGTGTGATCTCAGCTCACAAAGGTTACATTTTAAATCAAGACCAGAGCCTTGTTAGTTTATGATTTTTGTCATGTGGACTCCTATTCAGGCTCTGAGATTCAACAACCTGGACCTCAGTTTACTCATCTGTAGAGTAAGGGGTTGTGCTTGATATTTTCCAAAACCTCTACCAGCTCCTAAATTGTCTGTGATTATAGGAATATTTGCCAAGGACAATTTTCTAACATCAATACCCAGAAGGAACACCCATGTAATAACTATATTCATTTGAATAACTTGCCTTCAAGAAATACTGTGGCACTTCTAGTAACCATAACTTTTACTCTGCATTTACATAAATACACACATGCATTTTTACATAAGTGGTAGTATACATTTTCTTCTGCAATTTTCTTTTTTCCCCTACCACTATAAAATATGCTGAAAAGCTTCCATCTCAGTACATATAATTAAGCTCAGTTCTTTTCCACTGCTACATAATAGTCCACTGTATGGATAACTTAAAATCTGCTATAGGAATTATTTAAGTAGTCCATTTTAATGTAAATTTAAGTTATTCTATTTCTTTTGCTTTTATATTAGCAATGCTTCAATGAATAGCACCGTGCATATGTCATTGTGATGGTTAATTTTGTCAACTTAACTGGGCTAAGGGATGCCTAGTTAGCTGGTCAAACATTGTTTTGTGGTATCTCTGCTAACACATTTCCAAAAAAGATTAGTATTTGCATTGGTAGACTGAGTAAAGAAGATGGCCCTCAGCAATGTGGGTGGGCATGGCATAAGCCACTGAAGGCCCAGATAGAAGAAAAAGGTGGAAAAAGAGTGAATTCTCTGTCTTGTTGAGCTGCTACATTCATCTCCCACCCTTGGAGACTGGAACTCCTGGTTCTCAGGGCTTCAGACTCTGGAACTTAACACCAGTGGTCTCCCCAGTTCTTGGTCTTTGGACTTGGACTGAATTACATCACTGGCTTCCTGGGTTCTTCAGCTTGCAGATGGCAGATCATGGGACCTCTCAGCTTCCACAATCATGTAAGCCAATTCCTATAATAAATCTTTGCCTATATGTACTCTATTGATTCTCTTCCTCTGGAGAACCTTGAGCAGTACAGTCATTTTGCTCCTATGTAGCTATACTGTAGAATAAATTTCTAGAAGCAAATTTGCTGGGTCAAAAGTTATGGGCTTTTATAATTCTGATAGCTATCGACAAATTTCTCATCACAGAGATCATACCAATTTGTTCCTCAATCAATACTGTATAAAAGAGCTTTGTCGTTGTTCAATTCCCACCTATGAGTGAGAACATGTGGTGTTTGGTTTTCTGTTCTTGTGATAGTTTACTGAGAATGATGGTTTCCAGCCACATCCATGTCCCTACAAAGGACAGTGGGGGAAGAGGGGAGGGATAGCATTAGGAGATATAACTAATGTAAATGACGAGTTAATGGCTGCAGCACACCAACATGGCACATGTATACATATGTAACAAGCCTGCACGTTGTGCATATGTACCCTAGAACTTAAAGTATAATAAAAAATAAATAAATTTGTTTAAAAAGAGCTTTGTCCCCCTACACAGGGTATGATCAAACTTTACAATTCTTGGCACTCATAAGGCAGAAATGGCCTCATTATGGTTTTAAGTGGCATTTCTCCTTTGTGAGTAAGCTAACATCTTTTCTTATATGGAAGAGTCTTTCGTATTTCTTTTTCTCAGAAAAGTATCCTTATAGACTGTGAAAGGGCTTAACTTAAAACATTTATTTATTTATTTATTTCTAATTATTATACTTTAAGTTCTAGGGTACATGTGAACAATGTGCAGGTTTGTTACATATGTATACATGTGCCATGTTGGTTTGCTGCACCCATTAATTCGTCATTTACATTAGGTATTTCTCCTAATACGATCCCTCCCCCACCTCCCACCCCATGACAGGCCCCGGTGTGTGACGTTCCCCACCCTGTGTCCAAGTGTTTTCATTGTTCAATTCCCACCTATGAGTGAGAACATGTGGTGTTTGGTTTTCTGACGTTGCGATAGTTTGCTCAGAATGATGGTTACCAGCTTTATCCATGTCCCTACAAAGGACATGAACTCATCCTTTTTTATGGCTGCATAGTATTCCATGGTGTATATGTGCCACATTTTCTTTATCCAATCTGTCATTGATGGGCATTTGGGTTGGTTCCAAGTCTTTGCTATTGTGAACAGTGCTGCAATAAACATATGTGTGCATGTGTCTTTATAGTAGAATGATTTATAATCCTTTGGGTATATACCCAGTAATAGGATGGCTGGGTCAAATGGTATTTCTAGTTCTAGATCCTTGAGGAATCACTATACTGTCTTCCACAATGGTTGAACTAGTTTATAGTCCCACCAACAGTGTAAAATGTTCCTATTTCTCCACATCCTCTCCAGCATCTCTTATTTCCTGACTTTTTAATGTTGGCCATTCTAACTGGTGTGAGATGGTGTCTCATTGTGGTTTTGATTTGCATTTCTCTGATGACCAGTGATGATGAGCATTTTTTTCATACGTCTGTTGGCTGCACAAATGTCTTCTTTTGAAAAGTGTCTGTTCATGTCCTTTGCCCACTTTTTGATGGGGTTGTTTGATTTTTTTCTTGTAAATTTGTTTGAGTTCTTTGTAGATTCTGGATATTAGCTGTTTGTCAGATGGATAGATTGCAAAAATTTTCTCCCATTCTGTAGGTTGCCTGTTCACTCTGATGGCAGTTTCTTTTGCTGTGCAGAAGCTTTTTAGTTTAAGTAGATCCCATTTGTCAGTTTTGGCTTTTGTTGCCGTTGCTTTTGGTGTAACTTAAAACATTTTTAATAGATGTTTTTATATTTTTCTAGTGAATCCACTCCATGACATCACCTTGCCTTCCTCTTTTTTTTTTTGAGATGGAGTCTCGCTCAGTCGCCCAGGCTGGAGTATAGTGGCATGATCTCAGCTAACTGGAACCTCCATTTCCTGGAGAATCAGTAAGCTGATTCTCCTGTCTCAGCCTCCTGAGTACCTGGGATTACAGGTGTGCACCACCACACCTGGATAATTTTTGTATTTTGGGTAGAGACGCGGTTTCACCATGTTGGCCAGGCTGGTCTTGAACTCCTGACTTCAAGTGATCCTCCCATCTCAGCCTCCCAAAGTGCTGGGATTACAGGCATGAGTCACTGCGCCTGGCCCTTGCCTTCCTCTTTATGCATTTCCGAAGTCATACGTAAGCCCTTAGGCAGATGGTAGGATCCTCATTCTATCACTCCATCCCTTTATGGTTTCCTTAGCTGTGTCTTTAGGTGGAATGAAGCGGGACAGCTGACACAGTGACCTCCAGTAGCCACAGAATTTATTTGTATTTGCTAGAAATACATTTGGCGGAACATCAAAGCTTTACTTTGACTACCCCCTGCAATTTTGTCCAAGAGCCTCAGGAAATGACTGCACTTCATTTTTGCTGAGGCCTGTTTCTCTGCAGTACATTTTGTAATCATTACGGGTTTTGTCATAAGAAAAAACAACTCATGGTCTTTCTAGAAAAAGTCAAACATCGGCTGGTTTCATCATTTATCGGTATCGGCTCTTTCTGCTGATAATCATGGTAACAAAACTTCTTTCTCTCAGCACCTCCTTCAGCCTGACTTTTAAGGTTTGGATGGGGAGGAGGTAGGAAACCCAGGCTTGGCTCTAAGCCTAAGCCACACGTGTCAATGCAGTTAATCAGAAACTTTGCATTGTTAAGTTAATGGCCCCTGCCCAACTAGGGATAAAGATGACACTTTACTTAGATTTTCATGTAATCTTTATGTCTGGGAACAACTGGTTAAAATCCCAGAGGAAGGAAGTTTGGACAATTGGCTAGATTCCCGCATTTTCCACACACTGGATTCTGCGTTAGGGATACTAAAATGAATTAATAAAATGCAGCCCTGGCCAGGTGCGGTGGCTCACGTCTGTAATCCCAGCACTTTGGGAGGCCGAGGCGGGTGGATCACGAGGTCGGGAGTTCGAGACCAGCCTGACCAACATGGTGAAACCCCGTCTCTACTAAAAATACAAAAAAGAGCTGGGCGTGGTGGCGCGCACTTGTAATCCCAGCTACTCAGGAGACTGAGGCAGGAGAATCGCTTGAACGCGGGAGGCGGAGGTTGCAGTGAGCTGAGATCGCATGGCTGTACTCCAGCCTAGGTGACAGAACGAGTCTCTGTCCAAAAAAAAAAAAAAAAAAAAAAAAAAAGCAGCCCCTGGGCTCAAGTAACTCCCACATCAAAGCAGGTCCCACCTATAAGCAGATATTTATAATACAATGTAGTAAGTACCATGATAAAAGAAATCCTCCCAATCTAACTCATAGAGGAAGGGTTCTTGGAGGAGATATACCTTGGTAAAAACATTAGTATGAACTGGTGTTAGACAAGGTGGCCAGACTATGTGATCAAACAAATGGAGATGTGAAATAAAAATGTGTATGTATGTGTGCCATGATAGGTGGTGTTTCCGGAGCAGAAATTATGTCATGAGTTAGTGGTTGAAGAGGTAGACAGAACCTGGTGAAACCTGTTTGTTCTCTAAAAGACTTGTAATTTATCCCATAGATTAACTTGTTTTTCCCATGGCCAGACACCCACAGATAGCATTTCACCCTGTAATAACTTCTCTTGGGTGTGCCTAGGCTTCTGCATGATTATCAGCTCATTGGCTGTACCGACAGCCTGTTTCTTCTATCCAGTGAGTGTGAAAGAGATGAGGTTTCCATGGTCCTTATAAAGCCTGGATCTATCAGCACTGGAGCTTGGAGAGGAGTTGAGGTAAAAGAAATGCAATCTACCAATAGATATAATGTTTAAGTAGCTCAAATTTTTACTGTAGAGTTGAATCATTTATGCATTTTGGTTTAACTTAATTCAATTTTTTTTTTTTTTTTTTTTTGAGACGGCATCTCGCTCTGTCACCCAAGCTGGAGTGCAGTGGTGCAATCTCAGCTCACTGCAACCTCTGCCTCCCAGGTCCAAGTGATTCTACTGCCCCTGCCTCCCAGTTAGCTGGTACTACAGGTGTGCACCACCATGCCTAACTAACTTTTGTATTTTTAGTAGAGACGAGGTTTTGCCATGTTAGCCAGGCTGATCTCAAACTCCTGACCTCAGGTGATCCACCTGCCTTGGCCTCCCAAAGTGTTGGGATTACAGGAGTGAGCCACTGCGCCCAGCCCTAATTCAATTCTTTATGCTGATTAAAGGATGTAAAAAAGCAGGAGATGGGACATGCAAGGGAGAAAATGGGGACAGTGTAACTGGCCCAGCCAATTCTGTCCTCTCCTCATGGCATAAGAGAACATGAGACAGGAGGACTGATGTTCAAGCCCCATCATCAGCCTTCGTCTCCCATGTGGCTTTCATAACCTGAGCATCTCTCTGAGCCAAATGGGAGTCTAGTGTTTAGAAATATGTGTTTTTCATACAACCTGGACACTAAACACAAGATAAACGGTTCAGCAAAGAACCAGTGAGTGATCACCTTTCGCTGGGAGACAGACTGGCCTGGTTGGCCATATGAAAAACCCAGCATACAGAGTTGACCCTCCGTATCTGTGGGTTCCACATCCATGGATTCAAACAACTGTGGATCGAAACTGTATGGAAAGAAACTGTGTACTGAACATGTACAGACTTTGTTTCTTGTCATTTCCTAAGCAATGCAACATAACAAGTAAAAGTATTTCATAGCAGTGACATTGTATTAGGTATTATAAGTAATCAGAGATGACTTAAAGTATATGGGCGGATGTGTGTAGGTTGTATGCAAATACTATACTCTTTTATATCGGGAACTTGAGCATCCACCAGTTTTGGTATCCATGGAGAGCCCTGAAACCAATCCCCCATGGGTACCAAGGGATGACTGTATTATATTTAATGGGCACTGGAAGGGATTCAAGAGTTATTTTAATTATATGCTCTCTACTTGCCTTGCTGAGTTTTTAAAAACATAACACCCAAATGGGAAGCAAAAGTACTTTGTTCACGTTTCTCAAAGACGATGAAGGAGACAAAAAACCTAAGTTCACAGCAACCTCATGAAGTTCTTCTTTTATTTCCCATCCTCTCACTATTCTTATATTTCTCCAGGGCATTCCTCCCTCCGGACAGCCCTGTGAAGCTCTCCTATCTCTTCCTCTACTCTGTATCATTTTATTTATTTTTATTTTATTTACTTATTTACTTTGGATTAGGGTCTCACTCTGTCACCCAGGCTGAAGTGCAGTGGCACCATCATAGCTCACTGCAGCCTCAAATTTCTGGACTCAAGCAATCTCCCCACCTCAGTCTCTTGAGTATCTGAGACTATAGGAGTGCAGCACCACACTCAGCTAATTTTAAATTTTTTGTAGAGATGAGGGTCCCATTATGTTGCCCAGGCTGGTCTTGAACCCCTGGGCTCAAGTGATCCTCCTAACCTTGGCCTCCCAAAGTGCTGGGACTATGGGTGCGAGCCACCACACCCGGCCTGCATTCTTTTATTACATAAGATGATCGGAGCCTGTCTCCAGCCAACAGGAATCATTATTATTTCTGAGGGACTATGAGTGGGTGGGCAAGAATTGCATTTTCTTTTCTTTCTTTCTTTTTTTTTTTTTTTAAGAGTCAGGGTCTCACTATCATTATTGTTGCCCCAACTGGACTTGAATTCCAGGGCTTAAGTGACCCTCCTACCTTAGCCTCCCAAGTATCTTGGACTACAGGCTATGCCAGCATGCCTTGCAGGATTTGCTTTTTAAATCATAAGATACTGTCTGTGTTATGGAATGAATTGTGTTCCTATGCCCCCCAAAATTTTATGTGTTGAAGTCCTACCCACCAGAATTTCAGAATGTGACAGTATTTGGAGATAGGGTTTTTCCAGAGATAGTTAAGTTAAAAAGAGATCACTGGGGTGAGCCCTAATCCAACATGACTGGTGTCATGTTATAAGAAGAGGATATTTGGACACAGACACATTGGAAGATGACATGATGATACCAGAAGATGGTCATCTCCAAACCAAGAAAAGCAGCCTCAGAAGAAAGCAGCCCTACTGACATGTTGATCTTAGATGTCTGGCTTCTGCAACTGCAAGAAAATTAATTTCTGTTATTCGAGTCACACAGTCTGCGATATTTTGTTTTGGCAGCCCTAATGCACTTTGGAAGGGGGGATCACTTACACAAACAATGCCTGTCCCATTCCACTTCAGCCTCTTCAAATGTATATGTGCAAAGCAAAACCGCTCACGGACATCGGTATTTTGGTTGCTTTTGGTCACGTATTACTTGTGCTGCCCGTCATGGCTTACTAGAAGACTGTAAGAGCATTGCTGTGGGGGAGAGGGGTCACAGGGGAATTCAAAGCAGAGAAGGACGTGATGCATCTGAAATTTGGGTGGGTCACACCGACATCAAAACTGAAGATGGATTGAAGGAGGGAGGGCAAGACAGGAGATGGAGACCCATTAAAATGTTTTATTGGCTGGGCGCGGTGGCTCACGCTTGTAATCCTAGCACTTGGGGAGGTCGAGGCGGGCGGATCACAAGGTCAGGAGTTTAAGACCAGCCTGGCCAATATAGTGAAACTCCATCTCTACTAAAACTACAAAAAAAAAAAAAAAAAAAAAAATTAGCTGGGCGTGTTGGTGGGCACTTGTAATCCCATTTATTTGGGAGGCTGAGGCAGGAGAATCGCTTGAACCCAGGAGGTGGAGGTTGCAGTGAGCTAAAATCGCACCACTGCACTCTAGCCCAGGTGACAGTGTGAGACTCCATCTCAAAAAAAAAAAAAAAAAAAAAGCTTTTTCATTCAGTAGCAGCAGGGATGGAGAATTGGGGGTGGGTCTGATAAATATCTAGGTATGAGAATAATAATATTGGGTGATAGAATTGGGGTGATGAAAGGGAGTAGAGATGGATGACTTCTATCTTTCTAGTTTAGGTATCTGAGTATATGGTGGCACCACCAATAGAAAGCAGCTATAGAGTTTATTTGCATGCCACTGTATTCTAGAAAGAACTGAAGTTGGCTTATACAAATACTGATGGTGCCATAATAAATAGAAGTAAATGGGGAAAGTGAAGCAGGCTGTACTTGAAAGCTGGAAAGACAAAATGAAGCCAAGAGCAAGGTTAGCACACAAATCCTCATCCAGGGATTCTTAACACTTGTCAGAGATGGACTGTACATTTTGCTTTAGGCCAACACATGACATTATTCACACTTGTCATTTTGGTCAATGTTTGTTTCTCACCTCTTCCAAGGACCAGGAGTCTGAAAATTCTAACACAATGAAAATCTGGCTGTTGGCTTCTGGGCTTGGGAGGCACCAGGAATGCTGAGAGAGGCACAGATTGCATATTTGGAAACTCATCACAGGGAAAGGTTTGGAAAGTTTAAAAAATGTGGAGCATCCCCTGCCTCACCCTAGGGTAGGGTGGAATCTGGCACTTGGGTTCAGAGACTGTCTGGGAAGATAGACTGTCTGTACTTTCATGCAACAGTGTAAAATCCATTGATTTGGGAAAATGACATGGATGTGTCATATGCCTTCTGTGGTGCCACTTGACTGATTTACATAACATTGCTGTTTTTGCTATGTGAATACACAGGTTACATAAGCAATCTGGCAGCTTAAGTCTCATTACTGTCGTTTCCAAAGTGTTAGATTGTTCAGAACAAGGGAACCCTTTCTGCTATAGAATCAAAAGTGAATGTATCCTTATCCAGGCACATTTCAACGATCCCTTCATAATCACACCTTTGGAATATGCCCAGATAGCCAATTTGATAGCCTTGGGTTGGAAAAGGGAATTGTTATTCCCAAGCTGTCTTTCGCAGAGTGTTTACCTCTTGCCAAGTGTTGAGTGGGGTTCAACAGGTTCATGTTCATGCCTGTGGGGCACCTTTCTCTATGGAGAAAGGGCCTTTAGAAGGACTATATATATAGAGGTGAGCTCTATACAGCAACTCTTGGCACTAATAATACTACACCTTGATGGGTCCAGGACTGGTCGGGGCCTGACTTGCTGATCTTTTATGCTTTTATAATCTCAACTTTTATTTTAGATTCAGGCGATACACATGTAGCTTTGCTATGTGGGTATATTGCCTGATGTTGGGTGCGATATGAATGATCCAGTAACCCAGGTACTGAGCATAGTACCCAGTAGTTAGTTTTTCAACCCTTGCCCTTCTCCCCTTCCCCTCTAGTAGTCCCCAGTGTCTATTATTTCCACCTTTATGTCCATGAGTATCCAGCGTTTAGCTCCCACTTGTAAATGAGAACATGCAAGTATGTCTAAGATGGTGTCTCCACTCCAGGCATGCCTCCCTGTAGACAGGATCTGACCGGCTGTGGGCAGTATTGTGGAGTTGGTGAGTTTCCTCTGTGCGAGTTTACTCTTCCTTTTCTCTCAATGTGTACCAGAGTGATGGGATTGGCTTTGGAGTAGAGATTCGACTCTCCCTGGCAAGCCAAGCCCGGTACAAGTAATTTAACTTCTTGGAATCTCAGCTTCCTCATCTTTAATGTGCGGAAAAATAACACCAGCCTGACAGAACTGCCATGACTGCAATCATAATGGAAATGAGTGGCTGTGAATTTCTTCACAGCGTCCTGAGGCAAAAAAGGCCTAAATACTTCGCTCATTTTATTTATTTATTTAATTATATATTTTTACATACATACTTTTTAGGGACACCCAGGCTGGAGTGCAGTGGTGTGATCCTAGCTCACTACAGCCCCAAACTCTTGGGCTCAAGCAATCCTCCCACTTTAGCCTCCCAAGTAGCTAGGACTATAGGTGCACACCACCATGCCCAGCTAATGTTTTAATTTTAGTAGAGACAAGGACTTGCTTTGTTGATCAGGCTAGTCTCAAACTCCTGATCTCAAGTGATCCTCCAACTTCGGCTTCCCAAAGTGCTGGGATTACAGGTGTCAGCCACCATAGTCGTCCACTTTACTTGTTTTAAATCAGAGTAAATCTGACTGTAGGCTCTCAAGAACTAGAGAAAATAAGTCACAAATTTGTTTAGGAGCATTCCCTACCAATCCCCAAAGATATAGATGGTCTTCTAAATCCCTTATGTTGGGATTTAAAAATTAGGGAGGGGGCCGGGCACCATGGCTCATGCCTATAATCCTAGCACTTTGGGAAGCCAAGGTGAGTGGATTACTTGAGGTCGTCAGGAGTTCGAGACCAGCCTGGCTAACATGGTGAAACCCCATCTCTACTAAAAATACAAAAATTAGCCGGGTGTGGTGACACGTGCTTGTAGTCGCAACTGCTTGGGAGGTTGAGGCATGAGAATTGCTTGAACCCCGGAGGTGGAGGCTGCGGTGAGCTGAGATTGCGCCACCAGACTCCAGCCTGGGTGACAGAGCAACAATGTGTCTCAAAAAAAAAAAAAAAAAAAAAAAAAAAAAAAAAAAAGGAGGGAGGGGCCTGGACTTCAGCCCTTGGAGTCACCAGAGTTCCTGTTGCTCTTTCTGCTCCATGATGCTCCTGAGTTTGTCCTACTTGCTTTCCCAGCCTTTGTTCTCTCGACAGACACAGGGCTGTTCCTCAAGACCATCGTATTTTCTTCTAGCCAGAAGTTTGACTACATGGAATTTTGCCAGTGCTATCTAAGACTTGGCACTGTATCCAACCACCCTGGTATCCCTCAGAGATCTGTGTTCAAAGACAGCCCAGTTCTAACCACCTGTGAAAACCCCAAACCTCCAAACTCTTCTCTGTTATGGGAGGCCAAGACTTTACCTGCCTCCAGGCACCCCAAACCCCAACTGTCTCCCCGGTCTATTTTCCTTCCCCATGAATGAGCTGATGTTTCGTAAACAAAGCTGGGATGAGTCTTAGGTTCTGGATGTCTCATAGTTTCTATTGAGTTAATAATGATTCTAGTTGTCCTCCGTAGCCGATTTCTTTTTCACTCACACCAACAGAATGTTTAGCTACACAGGAAATGCCTAGAATAAGGCTGACATTTAGCAGCCTGCCTCATAGCTAAGGATAGCCAGGTGGTTGAGTTCTGGACAAAGGGATTTAGGTAGAAAGTGTGGGTGGCAGCTTCTGGGAGCCTTCTTTAAGGCACATACCTGCCCTTTGATGTTCCTCTCTTCGTCCTTCTTGCTGTCTCCTATGTAGCTGCTGCCATCTTGGATCGAGCACATGACGGTCATATCCTAAAAGATATCAGAGTGGCGAGTTGGTAGGAGACTGAGTATTTGTTTATAAGAAGAGACACAGAGTGGGGGGACCCCTCTTGTGTGGCCCAATGTCATGACAATTGAGCATCAAGGGGAGAAGCTCAAGGACCAAGGTTACCTGCTGAGCATGACCAAACCCAAGAGAACCCAAGTCCTTAATGACATCACTTACCCAGGAGCCTCCTCCCTCCAGACTCCTTCTGATGGGAGATGAGATGAGACATTTTCCCCACTGTTTAAGCCACTTTTCTTTGGATATTTTATTGCCTAAGAGCACCCTAACCAATGGGATATAAAGAAGAACAGTCTCAGAGTTGTTTACTTGTTTTTCAGATGAGGTAGGGAAAATTCCTCTTGATCTTTTGAGCATCCTTCAGCAACAAGAACAAACACAAACAGATATCTCAGTAAATAATGACCCCATATGTAAAAAACACAGCATGGCACCTGACACATTTAAGCAGTCAGTAAAAGGTAGCTATTTTTCTTTTTCTTATTAGCATAATGCCTCAATAAACATTGGTTTCCGATCTTATCCCCTTGAGTGTCTCTCCCTTTGCTGCTAAGTTTCTCCACACCTTTACATTTATCTCCCTTCTCCTCTATTAAACCTGGCTCTTGAAAAGACTGTCAGCTTGCTCTCATTGAGGTGTCAGTGATAGATAAGGCTTAATGTATGACCTCATTCCCCAAACACTATCGGCTTGTCAGTGAGATTTACATTTAATAGAGGATTAAAGCCTTAAGCCAAAGGAATGAATCTTTAATGGTGAAATTTGAGGTACCAGAAGGCTTATGAAAAACTAATATTGAAGAGGGGGAGGACCTCCTTGGTGATCCCAATTTTCTGAGGCATTCTCATAAAGTTCTCCAAATTCTCCCAGATTTAAAAACGTCATGCCGTACTGCAATTCACAATTGGCAGTTGGCAAACAGAT
Source organism: Macaca nemestrina (assembly GCF_043159975.1). Classification (NCBI taxonomy): domain Eukaryota; kingdom Metazoa; phylum Chordata; class Mammalia; order Primates; family Cercopithecidae; genus Macaca; species Macaca nemestrina. The sequence continues at coordinate 17,759,217 of NC_092142.1, read as the reverse complement.
TCTGGATGAAGCTTTGTGGAACTGAACGGGAGTGGGAGGGGGAATCGTGAAATCAAAGGCACAAAAAGAGGGTGTCTCAATTCCAGAGGGAGTTGTCTGTCGAGTGGGTGAGTCAGGCTGCCTGAGCATGTGGATGGAACTTCCCTGGAGCGGTTGCCTGTGTTGAGCCACATTTGATATTGGCATTTGATGTTGACTTAGCAGTTTCCTGCTTCTTCTTGACCTTTTTTTTTAGTTGGGGGTGGTGGTTGAGCTGTATTAAGTTATCTTTCTATCCCATCCTCCCAGTTTCTTCCCTGAACCTCATCGTCATCTCAATTATTCTCCCTGCTCGTCCTGCCCTCTACAAAGTGCCTCTTTGGCCAGGCTTCTCAAAACTGTGAGCAAGACTTGGAATCTCTCTTCTCTCCTTGCATCCACCACTGAATCTTTGGGCATCTTGGCCGGTCCTCAGTAGTGCATACCTGACAGGCTGCATTCTTGGTCACCGGGATATCTTCTCTGAGCTCCAGCTTATGCTGCTTCCTGTTCAGCATCTCCTCTTGAGTATCCCATGGATTATTTATTTAGTTATTCATTTTAAATTTTTGTTGTTGTTGAGATGAAGTCTCACTGTGTCACCCAGACTGGAGTGCAGTGGCATGATCGCGGCTCAGTGAAACCTCCACCTCATAGGCTCAAGCAATTCTCCTGCCTCAGCCTCCTAAGTAGCTGGGATTACAGGAGCCCACCACCATGCCTGGCTAATTTTGGTATTTTTAGTAGAGATGGGGTTTTGGCATGTTGGCCAGGCTAGCCCTGAACTCCTGACCTCAGGTAATATGCCCACCTTGGCCTCCCAAAGTGCTGGGCTTACAGGCATGAGCCACCTTGCCTGTCACTGACTATTTATTTTTTTGAGATGAGGTCTCACTCTATCACTCAGGCTGGAGTCCAGTGGTGTGGTCATAGCTCACTGCAGCCTCGAAGTCCTGGGCTCAAGTAATCCTCCTGCCTCAGCGTCCCAAGGAACTGGAACTACAAGCATACTATTAGTGCTTGGAAAAATTAGCACCATGCCCAGCTAATTTTTAAATTAGAGAAGAGGTCTCACTATGTTGCCCAGGCTGGTCTGCAACTTCTGGCCTCAAGCAATCATCCTGCCTCGGGCCCCCAAAGGGGGACCCCCACTCCAAAGTGCTGGGATTACTGGTGTGAGTACTGTGCCCAACCCCTACTGTTACTTTAGATTCAACACATGTGGGCCAATTATCTTCCATCCATCCCCTAGATGTGCTTTTCACCCACCTCCATCTTGTTCCTTCCATGGGAGATCGAGTCATTGGAACACCATCAACTCTGGCTGGGTTTGACCAATCAGGAGGAGAAAGGAGAGAGGAGGGAGGAGCGAGGCAGGAGTGGGAAGCTGCAGTGTTCATCCCCTAAAGGTGGCCTCAGCCGGATTGTGTTCCTCCACCAAAAGCCTACTCCTTTCTAGTGGCCTTCTCTACCTACATGACTCCCTCTTTCCAGGTCTTGACAATCATTCTCTGTCCTTGTCCCTGCAGGTTTGGAGGCAATGGCAGCTCCTCCACACTGCTGGCCTCGGGTGACTGCTCTCACCCTTGCCACGGTTCCCTTGTAGGAGATGGGCATCACCTGGAAACACATTAAAATTGCAGATTTGAGGCCACCTCCCAGCCTTTCTGAGCTTGAAATTAGGGGTGGGCCCAGCAGTCTGCGTCTGTTTTTTATTTTTATTTTAAGTTCTGGGGTACATGTGTAGGATGTGCAGGTTTGTTACGTTGGTATACATGTACCATGGTGGTTTGCTGCGTGTGTCAACACATCACCTAGGTATCAAGCTCAGCATGCATTCACTATTTTTCCTAATGCTCTCCCTCCCTGTACCCCACCCCTGACAGGCCCCAGTGTGTGTTGTTCCCCTCCCTGTGTTCATGTGTTCTCATTGTCCAGCTCCCACTTCTAAATGAGAACATATGGTGTTTGGTTTTCTGTCCCTGCATTAGCTTGCTGAAGATAATGGTTTCCAGTTCCATCCATGTCCCTACAAATGATATAATCTCGTTCCTTTTTATGGCTGCATAGTATTCCATGGTATATATGTACCACAATTTCTAGATACAGTCTACAATTGATAGACATTTGGGTTGATTCTGCAATCTGCATTTTGAGCAGATCTCTAGGTCTAGGTGATTCTGAAGCAGGCTCATGTTTGAGCATCACCAAACTTTACCTTTCCAGCTTTGAAATTAGTAACAAACTCTTCCAATTATGCCAAATGAGCATTTCTTCCATTTTCTATTGTGATCCTAATGATAAAATGGTAATAATAATAATAGAATTGAGATCCCCGGCATAAAAGTGACCTTTGTCTAGGGTCTCTGTCTCAATGAATGCAACACCATGGGACTTGTCCTTATACATCTTTTAACTCTGCACCTACTAGCCTGTGTGGTACATCATAGGTGCTTAATAAAGGCTCATTTCAACAGAAATTTCTTTTTTTTTTCCTCGTGGTTTTGTGCCTTTCCTAACACACCATGTATGTATCCATTCATCCACCCAGGCATCACCATATGGGTACCGGGGATCTATAGCCAAATGTGATATTGTGTTTGGTCTCATGGGTCTTATGAGTTAATGGGTGAGATGTCAGCTGTCTGAGTTTCGGTAACACCATCTATTAATGGATCATAATATTACTGACTCCACGGGGTTGTTGTGAAGATGAAATGGGATAACGCGTATAGTGCTCTTGGCACAGTGCCTGACATTGAAACTATTCAATCAATTTTAGTCTTACTATTATTGCCATAGATGATATAGCTTAAGCCCAGCTCCAACAGAGATGAGAACAGGATTTGTGGGCGTCGCTCCACACCATGGGTATGTCTTACAAGTTACAGGATCATTAAAGCACTTTGTAAATTAATTGGCATTTCCTAAGGCGTTTATTTTTATTTTTTAATTTTTGGAGGTACATATTAGGTGTATACATATATGGGGTACATGAAATATTTTGATACAGGCATGTAATGTATAATAATCACATCAAGGTAAATGGGGTATCCATCAATGAGGTGTTTTTATTTTTACCAATCTGGCTATTATTCTTGTCCTTGTGTGGCATCTCTGTCTTGTTTATCCTCTTCAAGGCTGCTCTTTAAGTTTCATTTTGACCTGCTTTTATTACTGTGTAAAAGTTAGCCAACACAAAAGAATAGCCTAAATAATTCTGGATTGAGACACCCTTAGGATCTGTCCATTTATTTCTTCCCTTCCAAAATGAATATGATTTTTAAATTGTTTTCATTGGTTAAAAAGATCTATGTTCATTGCTTTAAAAAATGAAATGATACAAAGCAGTACAAAGTACGAAGTACTTTATCAGTTGAAATAAATTGCTCAGAAATACCTCTTTTAACATGTTGCTGAACCTTCTCCTTGAAATATCATTATACATTTCTCTGCAACCCTATCTAGTATTTCCATGTTACATGAATAGGGTCATTCTATGCAGCCAACTCACTTTTTAGCCAGAAACCAACCGCGGAGGCTCTGGGAAAATTTCGTCCTGGGATGCGCGCTTGCTCTCCCATAGGACCACCAGATGGCGCTGCTTCTGAATTTATCAGAATTTCCTGTCCCCAGGGCAGGCTGCAGAAATTAACGCTCAAGGTCCCAATCCTGGGCCTGGTTCGTACCATCCCTCTGGCCTAGGGCTGAAGATGAATTGATTTTGTCTTCAGTGACACCTGCAGAGGGCAAAAGTCATGCCCACACTGTGACGTGGAGTGAATCTGTAGTTGCTGTTGGACTGAACAAGTTCTGCTGTGTGTGTTAGTTATGTTTACACCTGTTTTCTCCTCCTCCCCCGTCCCCAAATTAGACCGTGATATCCCTGCGGGAAGAGACTGAGTCCCGTAACCCAGAGTTCTGTGTCTGTAAGGCCCTCAATACCTGTTAAGTCTCAATTAAGAATAAGGTAGCTTGGGGGCCTGGCATGGTAGCTCACGCCTGTAATCCCAGAACTTTGGGGAGGCCGAGTTGGTTGGATCACTTGAGGCCAGGAGTTTGAGACCAGCCTGGCCAACATGGTGAAACCCTGTCTCTGCTAAAAATACAAAAATTAGACAGGTGTGGTGGGGCATGCCTGTAATCCCAGCTACTCGGGAGGCTGAGGCAGGAGAATTGCTTGAACCCGGGAGGTGGAGGCTGCAGTATGATCTCAGTGAGCTGAGATCATACCACTGCGCTCCAGTCTGGGCAACAGAGTGAGAGTACATCTAAAAAAAAAAAAAAAAAGAAAAAGAAAAAGAAAAAAAAAAAAAAAGAAGGTGGCTTGGAAAATAGAGGCTAGAAAGAAAAAACAAAGCATGTGTTTTGAAAGCAAAAAACAAAGTATAAAAAGATTAGTGAACTGGGAGTCAGAAAATACAAATTTTACATTTGGATTAGGTCTTAATTCACTGGCTGACTTTGGACAAGCCTATTGACCCTTCTGGGGTCAAGTTGGCTTACGTATAGGAGGTTGGATAGAATGAGTTCTCAGCCTCTATTAGCACTGACCTGTTTGGATACAAAAGTTCTTCTAGTCTTTTGTTGTTGTTGTTTGTTTGTTTTTGGGATGGGGGGACGTCAAATTGCATCTAGAAGTGAATCATTGGGCACTGTCCAGAAACCTGGGGAACTCAGGTCCTGTGGTGTCCAGGGCAGGTCAGGCCTGAGGCTGAGCTGCACTTAACAATCCACCCTCCTTGCAGGGCCCTCAGCGCCGACCGCACCAGCACAGCCCATACATCATTGTTAGATTCCCTTCATCGTGCTAATTGACACGGATGAAAAATATCCAGTGAAGGAACCAGCAAATGCTTTCACATTCAGCCAGAGTGCCCGGCAAATGGGAGAAACTGCTGTAAAAGTTAACTGAGATTGAAAATGGGCCTACTAATATCTTGTAGGGTGAATGTTTCCTGTTACTGGGAACTAGATCCGACTGGCGATGTGAGTGAGTGGTGGAGACAGGGAGACAGGGCAGCTTGGGGTACCATGTCTGAAGCGTAGAGGTCGGGGGGAACCTTTTCAGACAGTTTAGGGCCAGATGCGTGGAGAACCAGACAGATCAAATAAAGAAGGATTCAGAGGAGAGACAGGGAGCTGCCTTTGTCATCTCTAAACTGTATGATAATTGTACCTCCTTCTCAGTTTGAATTCTGTTGAGAATTATTTTCTCAAGAAGAGTCCAGTATTGGGTGGAGGAGAATGTAGAATTCCTGGCTGTAGACCAGTCTGGGGATAAAGGAGGTTGCACCCCAGGGGAAATTGGGTAATGTCTGGAGACATATTTGGTTGTCATAAGTTGGGGGCGGGTTATATTAGCATCTCCTGGGTAGGAGCCAGGGATGCGGCTAAACATCCTGCAGTGCACAGGATAGCCCCCTCCCACCAAGCACAGAATGGTCCTGTCTAAAATGTCAATAACCCTGAGGTGAGGAAACCTGGCTCTAAAACTGTGTGACTTTGTACAAGTAACTAAACATCTCCGGGTCACTATTTTTTCAATCTATGTTACTCATTTTACATGGTATGGTAGATTGCTGACAAAAATTAGCCCCAATTCTCCTCCACGTCCTCCCTGGCCATTGCAATATCACTTTGCAGCTCCTGCTATCAAGACGTGGAGTCTGTTCCTCACTCTTTGAATCAGGGCTGGCCTGTGTCTTGCTTTGTTCAGCAGAATCTGCAGAATTGGTAGCTCCAAGTCTAGGCCTCAGAGGCCTTGCACAGTTCTGTTGTCTCCTTCAGAGACCTGCTCTTCCATGTGCTGTGAGCCTGGGCTAATCTGCTGGAGGATGAGACACCACATGTACGACAGGCAAACTGCCCTACCCTGCCTATGCTAAAAATGCAATTGCTAAAAATGCAAGATAGAACCCAGCCTAGAGTAAAACTATCTACTGACCGAGGACCATGGACCACAGACCCTAGCTGAGATAAGAAAACCCATCCAGGTAGTCCATAGTCTCCTGGAAAGTAACAGATTCTTCTTATTTTTTATTTTATTTTATTTTTTATTTTTGAGATGGAGTTTTGCTCTTTTGCCCGGGCTGGAGTGCAGTGGCACAATCTTGGCTCACTGCAACGTGTGCCTTCCAGTTTCAAGTGATTCTCCTGCCTCAGCCTCCTGAGTAGCTGGGATTACAGGCACCTGCCACCATGCCCAGCTAATTTTTGTGTTTTTAGTAGAGACAGGGTTTCACCATGTTGGCCAGGCTGGTCTTGAACTCCTGACCTTGTGATCTGCCCACCTTGGCCTCCCAAAGTGCTGGAATTACAGGCATGAGCCACTGCACCCAGCTTCAGATTCTTACTGTTTAACCCACTGGGTTTCAGGGTGGTTCATTATGCAACAATAGATAGCTAATACGCAAGGTCTTGAAATTAAGACTCAACGGTGAATTCCAAGGGGAATGGGAAACATCTCAAGATTTGCTTCCTTTGTTAATAGCTGACATTTTCTTAAGTCTGATAGCTTTAAATGAATCAAGATGTGCATAACTGCATCCTTTGATACCCAATTAATGGAGCTGGGCAAGATCTGTCTGGAGACAAGTTTGCTAAAGGTCAATTTTATTCACTTGTATCAGCACAAGTTGCAGAAATCAACTCTGACTTAAACAATAGCCAAAGGGCATTGGTGAGAAGGACACCAGGAAGCTGATGACTATACAGCCTTCAGCAACATGAGGAGTCAGGGCCACTCTAGGGATCTTGGCAGGAGGGATTTGTGGCTCTCCTTCCAGAATGTTGTCAAGGGTGACAGAGTCTTTAGCACCTTTCATCTCTATGTAATTTGTGCTCCAGATTTGAAGACCAGGGTGGAAGAACCTCACTGGCTTTCCTTGTGTCACCTGCCCTGCTAATAGAGGTGGTATCGTTTGATTGGCAGCTCTGCCATCCCCACATAGAGTGGAAAAGGGCAATCAGACAGAAACAGAAGGTGCGCTCTGTCTCCCTCCTCCCCACCCCTGCCCCTGCCACCGACAACCCTAGAGATTGGGAGAGGTGGAATTAGGTAGTATGTTTAGAATTTTTGGTGTGTGGTCTGGACCTCCAAGATGCCTCATCATAGCCTAGCTGGAAAATGGAAAGACTCCGTCAGAAATTAAAAATCAAATGTAACAGTGCTGTTGACTCTCATACGACTCTCCTCTGGTCACCCCTCATTTGTCATGTTGGTATCAGCATTTGAGGTAATGGTTTGGGATGTGGAAAGGGGAGTGAGAAGGGAGATAATCCTCCTCCTCCTCCTCCTCCTCCTTCTCCTTCTTCCTCTTCCTCTTCCTCTTCTTTTGAGACAGGGTCTTGCTGTCTTTCCCAGGCTGGAGTGCAGTAGCATGAACATGGCTCACTGCGGCCTTGAACTCCTGGGCTCAAGCAATCCTCCTGCCTCAGCCTCCTGAGTAGCTCAGACTACAGGCATGGGCCACCCCACCTGGATAATTTTATTTTGTAAAGATAGGGCCTCACTATGTTGCCCAGGCTGGTCTCAAACTCCTAGGCTCAAATGATCCTACCACCTTGGCCACTCAAAGTGCTGGGATTACAGGTGTGAGCCACTGCACCCAGTCTTGATCGGACTTTTGAAGCGCTCTGTATTTACCGTACTCCAGCCTGGGCAACAGAGAGACGTCCTGTTTCTCAATAAATAAATAAGTGTTATCTCTTAATGCTATTTCTATTCTTGTTGTCAGCTTGCAAGTTGATAGCTGGGGTCACAACTGTGACAGTTGTTTGAGTCAGATTTGGACCAGAACATTTTCTGCCACTTATTCCAAGGAGATGCCAAGGGTCAATGGAGGGGGGGGGGTCCTAAAACTCTCGGAGCCAGACATTAAGTTTCTGCCTCTGTAAGTCACCCCAAGATCCCCAAAGTGTCCCAGCTGTAGAGACACATGAATTACCTATTTCCCACCTGTAAATTAGGAGGGCTGAACACAATCTGAGGTTTACAACTTTTTTTTCTTTTAATTTTCTTGAACCCTTCAAGTAAAATCTTACGTTAAAGTTCAGCACATGTAATCAATCAATGTGAGTCCTTTTCATAGAAGCCGTTGTTGTGTGTGTTTTGGGGAGCAGAGAGAAGCAGGGGGAGCAGGTTGGAGCCCTACTCATACTTGGCCTCCCCCTCTTCTCCACAGTGGCTCTGAAGACATCTGTAGGACCCTCTTGGTTTTGAGGACCACTTGTGAAGACCATGGGACCAGTGACATTGAGGCCTCTCCAAGCTTTGAGTACAATTCTCCATGTGTAGATTTGAGGAACTGGTCTTCTTCAGTGCTGAGATACCGAAGATAGACCTGGTGGAGAAAGCCAGGGGATAGCAGATGCTGGACCAAGTTCTTGAAACAGTGGAAGTGGATTTCATTCAGCAATTTTTACCAAAGATGAGAGTGTTCCCAAGGGAGGTAGCTCAGCACAGAGCTCAAGAGCCTGGAATGTTAAAGACGAACAGTCTCAGGTTCCAGTCCCCTCAATTTTGCCACATGTTAGCTGGATAGTCTCTTTATGGCTCTGAGTTTCAGTTTTCTCAACTGTAAAATGGAGAAGCAACAGTATCTACTTCCTAGAGCTGCTGAGAGAATTTCAGTGTGATGATGAATGGGAGGTGCTTGGAGAGTGCACCTTGGAGAGTGCACAAGTTCTACAAAATATAGAAAAATTGCTCTTGGGTGGAGAATGTAGATGAATGGAGGGTGAAAGAAGCAGCTGGGTGTGGTGGCTCACACCTCTAATCCAAGCACTTTGGGAGACCAAGGCAGGAGGATTGTTTGAGGATTGTTTGAGGCCAGTCTGGGGAACATAGCAAGACCCCATCTCTACAAAAAAATTTTAAAAATTAGCTGCGTATGGTGGTGGGCACCTGTCGTCTCAGCTACTCAGGAGGCAGAGGTGGGAGGATAGTTTGAGTCCGGGGATTTGAGGCCAGTCTGGGCAACATAGCGAGACCCTGTCTCTACAAAAAATAAAGTAGCCGAGCATGGTGGCTCCCACTGGTAGTGCCAGCTACTTAGGAGGCTGAGGTGGGAGGATGGCTTGAACCCAGGAGTTAGAGGCCGCAGTGAGCTACGATTGCACCACTGGATAACTTTAGCTTGGGTAACAGAGGAAGACCTCATCTCAAAAATAAAGTATTAGCTGATGGTACTATTAATATTCTTGTTGTCGGCTCAGAAGTCGATAGCCGGGATCCGAGTTGTGAAGCCCTTGTTCTTCTGCCTCACTGTGCTACTTTGTGCAAAAAAGGAGATGAAGGAAAAGGAGGGCACCTCTCACTTTCGCTAGGACTTTGCTCCCAGTGTTCCCTTCTCCAGGCTAAGGGTCCCAGTCCCCATTCTCTGTCTTACAGAGGACCATTTACTTTGCCTGTCGTCCCCTGACAAGAACTCCAGGAGCGAAATTAAAGCAATAAGAGTTAAACTGTCTGTGATCGGAGAACAGAGAATGTGATAATGATATATAAAGCTTAAAAGCACTAAGTGGGCAAAACTGGTGCTACAGAAGTGAGTAAAACCAAGACAAATCCATCCCTTGAGAGCTGTAACACATAACTCAAATAACAGGAGCAGCAGGGGTCGGTTATCCCTTGGAAGAGCAGTTTGCCCTCCCGTGGAGCACAGCCCTGCCCGGCATCCATAATTCCCCCATGTGCTTAGGGCTGGTCACTATAGCCTCAGGGTTAACTACTGGTTTGATCAGGGTTTCTGTTGCCACCTGGGCACATGCAGCCCACCCTATCTGGCAGCAGACATCTGAGGTCTAACCTCAGCAGTTAGATGGAATGGAGAAAGAACTGCATGGACACTGAGAGGACTCAGATTTTATTTTTGCCTCCACACTTTTTGAGTTGTGTGACCTTGATTAAGTCACATCACCTTTCTGAACCCTGTCTTTTGTTTTGCTTTGTTTTGTTTTGTGTTTTTGAGACGGAGTCTCACTCTGTCACCCAGGCTGGAATGCAGTGGTGGGATCTCGGCTCACTGCAAGCTCCGCTTCCCGGGTTCATGCCATTCTCCTGCTTCAGCCTTCCGAGTAGCTGGGACTACAGGCGCCTGCCACCATGCCTGGCTAATTTTTTTTTTTTTTTTTTTTTTGAGACGGAGTCTCACTCTGTCACCCAGGCTGGAGTGCAGTGGCAGGATCTCGGCTCACTGCAAGCTCAGACTCCCGAGTTCATGCCATTCTCCTGCCTCAGCCTCCTGAGTAGGTGGGACTACAGGTGCCTGCCACCATGCCCGGCTAATTTTTCGTATTTTTAGTAGAGACAGAGTTTCACTGTGTTAGCCAGGATGGTCTCGATCTCCTGACCTCGTGATCTGCCTGCCTCGGCCTCCCAAAGTGCTGGGATTACAGGCGTGAGCTACGGCTCCCGGTCTTTTTTTTTTTTTTTTTTTTTTAACTTCTGTTAAAAGTTCATTGTTCAATTCCCGCCTATTGAACAATGAGATCAGTTGGACACAGGAAGGGGAAAATCACACACTGGGGCCTGTTGTGGGGTGGGGGGAGCAGAGAGGGATAGCCTTAGGAGATATACCTAATGTAAAGGAGGAGTTAATGGGTGCAGCACACCAACAAGGCACATGTATACATATGTAACAAACCTGCACGTTGTGCACGTGTACCCTAGAACTTAAAGTATATATTAAAAAAAAGTTGTGGGGTCTCAACATGGGGTCCCTAGAGGAAAAGCATCAGTATCACTTGGGAACATGTTAGAAGTGCAGATTCTTGCGCCACACCGCAGACCTATGGAGCTAGAAACTCTGGGGATGGCTCCTAGCAATCAGTGTTTTAACGAGTCTTCTGATACATGCTAAGGTTTGGGAATGAGTCTTTTAAGAAAAATGATCCCAACTTCTGTTTTTATTCCCTAGCATCCTTAACTCGTTAATAAGGAGGTTAGGGGCTCAATGTTAATGGGAGCTGGCTCGGCTTCCAGGCAGTTCCTGGGCTAAATCATCAGAGCTTTTGTTCCAGGAGACATTTGGGGCATACTGAGGCAGGAGGATCCCTTGAGACCGGGAGGTTGAGGCTGCAGTGAGCTGTGATCAAGCCACTGCGAGGTTTCCAAGCCTCTCTAAGATTTGCTGCAAGTGTGTGTACTTCCTTCATTCCAGGCCCAGCTGACTTTTTTCCTTTCCATAGTCCTTTGCTCTTTCTCTGGTGCCTTCTCCCCAGACACAAGAAATGCTTTCAGTCTGGGAAAAGTTCAGGGAGGTGGGAACCTGTCTCCACCCAATAGCAATTTTTCTATATTTTGTAGAATTTATGCCCTAATTCCTTTTAGGTGTGAGCTTTTGAAGCTCAAAAGCTCACGTTTGGAAACTCACAATATGAGGCATTTGAAATTTAAAGCCTTTTCCTTTGCTTTTCTGCAGCCCCTTTCTTAAGTAAACAAATGCTGTTAAATCGAATTGCTGCTGGAGTCAGGGGAAGAAAAGAGTGAGGAGTAATGAGAACGATGTGGAGGAGAGAGTTCAGGCAATGATTTCAAAGGTAAATGTCTTTCCACATAAACTTGTGATTATAAATAAAGACAGGAACAGGCATTCCGCTGAGCATCTCTGGGCAACATCACCCTTTATTTAAAAGCTCTACACACCTCGTTTTATTGAAAGTTCTGGAACCCAAGATAGGAATGTCACTTATGTGCATATTCCTATGCCAGCTTTCCTTCCTACATACCATTATGATAACTCTCCATCCCTGTAAATAGCCGGGGCTCTCTCTTCCTTCTGACCCTTGCACAATGTAGCTAGCTGGAGTGATCCATTCCTTTTTTTTTTTTTTTTTGAGACAGAATCTTGCTCTGTCGCCCAGGCTGGAGCAATCCATTTCTATCTTTCATGACACCCGTCTGGTACTACTTTGAGAACTAGATGAAAACTAGAAGTGCTTTGTGTGTATTTTAAAACCTTATTATGCTGGTTTCAATGTGTTTTTTGGTCGTTACAATTCTGAGAAGCGTGGATTTTGCAGTTCCACACTTTTGAGCATCTCACTGTTGTGTATCTGGGTAAAAGGAGATTTAAAGGCATCGCAAGGAGCCAAGCTTCCATCTGATGAAAAATGCAAAGAAGACACAAGGGGGCCATTCCTGGAAGTGTGAAACTCTGTGTTTAACAGGACCAAGAGAGGGGTCAGGTGCATATTTACATTTTACATTTATGTGATGCATTAGAATTTATAAAGCATATTCACATGCATTAATCACTAAGATGGAATTTTAACAGGCAACTGTTATGAGCTGCATTGGAATAAGAGGGATTGATAGTATTTAAGGACCAATCAGAAAAGGACTGATGGTATTTAAGGACCAGTTACAAAACAGGCTGTTGGCAGTGACTCACACCTGTAATTCCAGCACTTTGGGAGGCCGAGGCAGGAGGATCACTTAAGCCCAGGAGTTCCAGATCAGTCTGGGCAACATAGTGAGACCTCTATCTCTCCAAAATTTTGTTTAAAAATTAGCTGGGAATGGTGGCATGTGCCTTTGGTCCCAGCTACCTGGGAGGCTGAGGCAGGAGGATCACTTGAGCCTGGGGGGTTGAGGCTGCCATGAGCTACGATCACACCACTGCCCTCCAGCCTGGCTGACAGATCCTGTCTCAAAAAAAACCAAAACCAAGCAGAAAGTAAAAAAACTAGTAATAGAGTATATTTCTTTGAATCATGCCTTCAATTGCATGTGCTCCTTGGTTAAGAACACTCATTGATTATATTTAACTTTTCTGTTTTATTTTATATAGAAAAACCCATATTAGGACAAAATATACCTTATTAGCGGTAAGCTGTGGTGACTCTGATTAATACTGCTTTCTAACTACTCTACAGGAAAAGTGATCTACAGGGTTTGCCTGTAGAAATAGAGCAGTGCCACGGCCAGGCGCGGTGGCTCACGCCTGTAATCCCAGCACTTTGGGAGGCTGAGGCAGGCAGATCACAAGGTCGAGAGATTGAGACCATCCTGGCCAACATGGTGAAACCCCGTCTCTACTAAAAATACAAAAATTAGCTGGGTGTGGTGGTGCCCACCTGTAGTCCCAGCTATTTGGGAGGCTGAGGCAGGAGAATCACTTGAACCCAGGGGGCAGAGGTTGCAGTGAGCTAAGATCATGCCATTGCACTCCAGACTGGGCAACAGAGAAAGAATCCGTCTCAAAAAAATTAAAAAAAAAAAAAAAAGTAGCAGTGCCACTAGGGACTAGTGCTAGAGTGGTTGCATGCATCTGGATTCCCTGGAAATTCCTTGGAGCAGGAGTGACAGAGCCCAGTCCTGTCACTGAGTGGGTTCGTAAGATGACCACGGCTCCCGTTTTCCCACAGCCCTCTGTCCAATCTTGACCAATGGGCAGACAGCACAGTTCTAATTTCAGTCACGGCACTGGCTTGTCCCTCTTGCTTGGCAGAGAAAGGACAGTGACTCCCTTACCTGGAAGGTTGTGCTCTTATCTAACAGAAGGAAGATGAAGAGGTGCAGAGCAGAGGATGACAGCCTGGGGGCAACATGACTTTTGCTGGACGTCAGAAATGCCAAGTCAGTCGCTATACCGACTTTAGTTCTTCAGCCCCACTTCCCATTTGAGGTGCATATTCCTGCATTCTAGGGATACACCCAACTGACCTGTTTCATGGAGGGAAATTAGAGTTTGGCTTTGGCTGTCAGTTTCTGAGAGTAATTAAAGGGTTTGCTCCTCATCCTCCATGCCCTGCTATAATACACCAAAATGACCACCTGGCAGTTTGCAGCTGAACTCAGACATCAAATAGTCAGTTACATATCTCTTGTCAGATAACAAATGTGTCGGACCCCAGTGTGAAGAGGTAATGGGAATTCAGCTACCATGGGAACTCTACCTTAATTGCTGTAAAGGATGACAGCAAGGGGGCCCAAATAGCAGAATACATCCCTGTATCGTTTTTTTTCTTGCCTTGGCAGAGGTATGCGTAGTGCTGGTGTATTAGGGTTCTCTAGAGGGACAGAACTAATAGGAGACGTGTATATATAAAGGGGAGTTTATTAAGGAGCATTTACTGACACAATCACAAGGTGAGGTCTTACAGTAGGTCATCTGCAAGCTGAGGAGCAAGGAAGCCAGTCTTGAGTCCCAAAGCTGAAGGACCTGGAGTCTGATGTTCAAGGGCAGGAAGCATCCAGCACAGGAGAAAGATGGAGGCCAGAAGACTAAACCCGTCTATTCTTCCCACGTTCCTCTGCCTGCTTTTATTCTGGCCACACTGGCAGCTGATTGGATGGTGCCCACCCAGATTGAGGGTGGGTCTGCCTCTCCCAGTCCACTGACTCAAATGTTAATATCCTTTGGCAACACCCTCGCAGACACATCCAGGAACAACACTTTGCATCCTTCAATCCAATCAAGTTGACACTCAATATTAACCATCATAGCTGGGTTCTGTCGGTTGCTCTCCCAGGACTTTCCAGGGAATTCAGGTTAATAGAGATAGAAGAAGATAAGGAAAGAAAGACTATTGCCTGGAAGAACTGCCTTAGTGATGTTGAAATTGGAGGGAAATATACAGTGCTGCTGTGTTGGAATCTTCCCCACGAAGAATGCTTTCCCACCTTGGATCTGCAAGGATGTCTTTTGTAATAGGGTGTGGCAGAAAAAGCAACAGACTAGGAGTCGGGTGGTCTCTGCTCTGCTATTTACATCCACCTAATTCCTAGAACCCAGACTCAACCCGCAAACTACTAAGTCCTGGCAAAACCGCAGCCATTAGCATGAGATCCACGTTCCCAGTGCATGTTTAGATGGCCTTCTCTTCACCCTCTCTGATTCCTGGTTAATTAATGGTTTCTTTGCCACCCTGACTAATGAGTGTCAGGATTCATGAGCAGCAAGAAATAGAAAACCCAGCTCAAACTGACTCAGGCCAAAAAGGGTATCTATTGGCTTATGTAACTGATCTAATGGTAGGCATTGCTGAGTATAAGGACTCCTTTGATTTGACTGGGACTCAGTTTCTTGCCATCTCTCAGTTTTCAGTTCCTTTTCCTTGACTCCATTTTTAGCAGGGTCCTTCCTCCTGATGATGAAATGGTTGCCAGAGATGCTCAGCTTATATCTTCAAAGCTTCAACTTCAGTAAAACAGAGAGCCTGCTTCTGTTTCAGCAATCTCAGTAGTGTATGTCACTAGCTTTGGAAGGGTGATGCTCGTGATTTGGGACTAGATCAAATGTTCCCCCCGTGTAGTGGCTCATGCCTGTAACTCCCAGCACTTTTGGAGGCCAAGGCAGGCAGAGGACTTGAAGTCAGGAGTTCGAGACCAGCCTGGCTAACATAGTGAAACCCCATCTCTACTAAAAAGTACAAAAATTAGCCAGGCATGGTGGTGGGCACCTATAATCCCAGCTACTTGGGAGGCTGAGGCAGGAGAATTGCTTGAACCGGGCAGGAGGATGTTTCAGTGAGCTGAGGTCACACCACTGCTCTCCAGTCTGGGTGACACAGCGAGACTCTGTCTCCAAAAAAAAAACAGTCCCCCCTCCCCAACCTCTGTGGGAGAGGAAGCCCCACTTGAATTACTTGGGTTAAAAGTAGGGGAAGGGTTAATCTCAGGTGAAAAGGAGGTAGTGCTGTTCAAGAAGAGGGACTGGATGGATGTGGGTGATCCAACCACAAATACCTACTCTCCCTTAGCTCCCAAAACATACCTCAGGGGTTCCTCAGTAGCAGGAATTTTACAAAACACTGCTGCCAGTTCCGATAAGAGGTGTGTTGCAAATACCTAAAATTAGCTGGAATTTGTAACAAGTTTTTATTTTTAAAAATAAATTAGAGTGGATTCAGAGTTACCCTGGTAAAACTTTTCAGTGGTGGATATGTGAGCATTTTGATAAGGTTGACTCTATTTGTGTAAAACTTTGAAAATTTTCACAACAAAAAAGATATCCCCTAAAAAATATCAATTTTACTCATTTGTTTTCCAAGACACTTTTTTTTATAGGGAAGTAGGTGGTCAGAAAAGGGGTGCTCAGGCCTGCTTGTTAGACTAGAGAAGGCTTCCTGGCCAAGTGACAGCTCAGGATGTGGGAAGTAGAGTAACAGCCAAGTGAGTGTGCATTTTTTTTTTTTTAAGAGATGGGATCTCTGTCACCCAGGCTGGAGTGCAGTGGCACAATCACAGCTTACTGCAGGCTTGACTTCCTGTGGTCAAGCCATCTTCCCACCTCAGCCTTCCTAGTAGCTGGGACTATAGGCACACCACACCACCTGGCTAATTTTTTATTTTGTGTAGAGACGGGGTCTTGCTATGTTGTCTAGGCTGGTCTCAAGACTAGAACTCCTGGTCTCAAGTGATCCTCCCACCTCTGCCTCCCAAAGTTCTGGGATTATAATTATGAGCCACCACAGCTGACCCGCATTTTGAATACAATAGAAGAAAGGCTTTGCAAACTGTGAAGTGCCATAAAAGTATTGTAAGTATGTGGTGGAAGAATGTTTTTGAAATATTAACATGATTTTTTCCCCATTCTTACTGCCTTTGTTTTCTCCTCACTCAGCTAAGCCAATCTATATTCATTCTGTCAGGAGGAAGACTATGACAGCAGGAGGAAGAACAAAGGGTATCTTCCAAGGGGCACAGAAAAGAGAGTTACTAAGTGTTCCCCACCACCAGAGTAGTAAAGAGGTTCCCCATGCTGGGGGAACAGAGGGAGCCAGAAGTTCTATGCCTGAAGCTTTCCAATGGCAAAGTAAGGATTCCCCATGGCGGGTGAATGGGTAAACAATGGAAGCGTCCCATCCATGAATTATCATGCAGCCATTAAAACAAATGCATTAAATCTATGCCCGTTCATTCGGAGGGGGCTTCTGGTTTACAACACCAGCAAGATGTAGAGAAAGATGCTACAAAATTCCTTTTTATAGAATAAATAAATGACCAGCCCCCATTGTTAACATAGACATTTGCATGTTTGCATACAGTTGCATGAGCATGGGCAAAAAGTAGGAAAAGATACACTTTGCTTCGTAACACTGTTTACCTGGGGAGAGAAAATAAGCGGGAGGAATAGAAACTTAAAAAGTGTGCACAATAAAAAAGCATTGGTGGCAATTCCACTTATGTAGCATTCATATGCATACATATGTGTGTGAATGCGTGTGTGTGTATATGAAAAGATTACCACCAACTCAAACAGTACAGATATGTATGAAGAAACTCAAGATAAATAATAGTAACATTTTGATTATTGAGTTTCCTTATACTTATCTAAATTGTTCAAATCATTTTCTCAAACTTCATGTATTTTCCCACTTTTAAGCAGGCAGTAACAGAACCCATCTTAAAGATAACACATTTAAATTTACTGACACACAGTAGGCACCTAACAAATAGTTTAATGATAATGAATGTAATTCTCAAAATTCAATAAAGCTCTTGTCATTGTGGAGACAGAAAGAACCACGCTTGGAGAAGCCAAGACAGCTGAGAAGATGCTCACTCTGTCCTCTCCTTGAAAGAAAAGCCAATGCAGATTTAAGAGGTTCAAAAATGATAGAGAGGAAAAGAGAGAGAGAAAGATATCAACCTGCTGCTTTACAACCAAAACGTTGCAGCAAGGGCTGCAAGCCACATCATGGAATATACTGAGAATTTAGCATCTGATCATGAGCAAAATCAGAGACATGGATGGGCCTCCCAGCTACTGCTTTGAGTTTGCAGGGCTTGGAGGCTGCAGCAGTGAGTGGTGCTGCTGTCCTAATGTCATGACTGTACTAGGAGTCACTCTTTTCTCATTCTTCTGTCTGTTCAGATGAGTAGAGACGGGCTGCATGAACGATTTTATCCCCAGGGTCAATTGGAGCATCTGGCATGGAACAGCCACTCAGTACATGTTGGGTAAATGCATAAATAAGTAAGGGAATGAGTAAATGAAGGGTTGAGTATGTGAGTAAGTGAGTGGGTGGGACAATGGATGAATGAATAAATGTGCACCCCAGAAGAAGCCCTGACACAGCTTTGAATTATTCCTCCGGACGAGGCTGGCCTTGTGGAGAGCTGTCCATCATCCTTGCCTGCCCAAGGACAGTGACCTCTCAGCTTTCACCATGCATCTTGCAGCCATGGAAGGAAGCAAAATTAACTGGTCTCCATCAGCCTCCCCATTAAATTTGCTAAGCACCCATCATGTGTGAAATATTGACTAGTAACTGTGGGAGATGGGAAGAATTCTGGAAATTCCTGACTCTCAAGGAATTTGCAGGCTTATCAGACAGTTACCACACAAAGACATAAAAACATCCCCTGCTAAAATATAAGACCACACCAGATACGTGCTGTAGGTATTCACCCCTACAGGAACTCTGGGGAAAATGGGGCAAGAGGAGTCACCCTTGAGGTCACAAATCGCTCTCCAAAGGAAATAGAACAACATCACAGCATGAACTCTGAAGTCAGCCCAACTGTCTGCCTTGAATTACAGCTTCCACCAGGTGTCTGGCCTTGGACAAACTACTTCACTCTCCCATCTGTCAAATGGGGATAATAATCATAACACTCTCCCAATTATTGTTGTGAGGATGAAATAAGCTAATACTTAGGAAAAGCTTGGAACAGTGCTTGGCACATCTTAAGTGTGATATGTGTGAGCTCTTTCCTTGATTCTCATTCTGACTTGAAGAGGACTTTTAGAGGGGAGACCCAGGGAACAGTGGGGCAGCCTAGACAAGTGGAAGGTGTTATGCTGGAGGCTTAACCTAACCTGGTTCAAAGCCTGGTTCAGCTATTTCTGCCAGTGTGACCTTGACTTAAACTCTCCAATAACAACACCAATTTCATTGAAAACATATGCTAACGATGCCATGATAAATAGTAGTTATTATTAAAGAGAAACAGTAAAGAAGACCCCAGAGGGAGGTGAATAAATTAAGCATGATGAGGCACCTTGCTACTTCCCCATCTTTCTCTTCTTCCCCCAGATTTGTTCGAGGTCTCATCATTACTGGTTTGCATTTCTATTTTAATCATGTTATAGGTTTACAGTATTTTTCCCCCTGCATCTTTATATGCTATAATTTGGGTACTATTTTTACACAACGAAGCCATTTTTAACCGAGAACAGATTCAATTGTCTTTCAGCATATATCATTGTTTATCTTAATTAATGCTAAAATATTCTTAGGGGTAAAAACACATCCCACAGAGTATTATGCAAAGAAACTTAGCGTTCATTTTTGCCTCCCTCTTTTCTGGCATATCAATTTATAAAGGTTTTAGCATCCTGTTATTTCAATGACAATAATGCATGCTCTTAAACGCAGACACCCATCTGTGGGAAGCAAGTCACAAGGTGTCAACAGCAGCAAGGTGTATGTTGCAGTGGAGGTGGAGGATTGACAGCTGAAAGAAGAAGGGGGTTTTGCTGGTGAGAATAATGCCAAGTGAAGTCATAGGCTTTGTCTCTGATTGATCCATGGAAACATTCCTTGAGTACAGCTGAATCTAGCTAGACTCCATGCTTGGAGTCTTTCTTACTAAGGCTACTATAACTCTAAGCCCAGATGATGGAAAATGGATGATGTTTTTACTCATCATCCATTCTCCTTTCTTCTAATAAGATGCCCCATGCATCTCTGGGGAAATGACCCTTTCCACACTCAACCTAAGTTTTTTGCCTCTCCCTCCAGCTCTAGGGTGGACTTGTGAAATAGACCTGACCAATCAGTATCTACTATCTTTCTGGCCACAAGACTGGGCAAGGGATAGCCATGTGACCCAATCAGAACCAATGGGACTCAATTTTGAGATTTTAGATAGAACCATTGGGAAAGAGGGGTTCTCTTTCTACTGGGATGCTGACCTGGTAGAAATATTACCCAGAGCTGCCTGTGATCATCTTTACTATGAAAAGGGAAGAGCTTGCCAAAGAATGAAGTGTATTAGTTTGTTCTCACGCTGCTAATAAAGACATACCCGAGACAGGGTAATTTATAAAGGAAAGAGGTTTAATGGACTCACAGTTCCACATGGCTGGGGAGGCCTCACAATCATGGCACAAGGCAAATGTGGAGCAAAGGCACGTCTTACATGGTGGCAGGCAAGAGAACAGGTGCAGGGAAACTCCTGTTCATAAAATCATCAGATCTCATGAAACTTATTCACTATCATGAGAACAACACAGGAAAGACCCACCCCCATGGTTCAATTACCTCCCACTGGGTCCCTCCCATGACACATAGGACTTAAGGGAGCTGCCATTCGAGATGAGATTTGGGTAGGGACACAGCTAAACCATGTCAGAAGCCAATATGAAAGAAAACAGAACTGACAGATGGAGGCAGACTCTTGACAACTCCTGGACCCTGGATCAATTTTTGTTTAAAGCCAGTCTGCAATCTGCATCTTTGATGTAAGCCAATGTATTTCCTTTATTTGTTTGTTTAAGCTAAATTAAGTCATTTGTAATTTAAAGAGTTCAGAGAGGTGTAGTGTTTCAGTAGGGAACTGTAAAAAGCAGGGATAGTCTGTAGATTAGAAGGGAATAATGTGATGTTGACCACATCTGGGAGAATGTGCATCTGAGGGTGTCTTGCATCCCTAACCCACTGTCTTCCTAATCAAGCAATAGTTTGGTATCTGAGAAGTTCCAAGTAGCCTTTAAGTCACACAATCATACTAGAGGAACTCCCAAGAAGCTGGGTGACATTGTGATATAAAATGTGGAACTTCACTAGGTTATGTAAGAACCTCTGAAAAGGGTTGATAGGAAGGGTGTACATTAGGTGCGTAAAGAACTAGGTGTGGGGGAACTAACCTAGTACAAAACGGATCTGGTGAACTTGGATTCTACCCTACTCGAGATGATGTTTGAGGTCTCTGATCTAAGTAGGGGTTTGGGGGCAGAATTATGACAAGTATCTATAGGAAGTCACTATCTTTTATTAAAAATTTGTTGTGAACCAGATACTATCCTAAATGACTTACCTAACACTGTTGTATTTAATCCTCTCAACAACCTGATGAGTTTTGTCTTTTTACCTCCGTGTTACATGTAAAGGAACTGAGGCTTAGAAAGCTGGAGTGACTTGGTCTGCCATGTCTAGGATTTCAACTCATGTCTGTATGACTTGAAAGCATCTAGTGGGTGTTGACATTGGGTTGTGGACTTGAAATAGAACTTTGGCCAATGGCTGGAGGACATGGAAGAGGGGACAGAGTCCAGCCTCCAAAAGTTAGAAAGCTGCCAAGACTAAGCTTTTGGTCAGAGATTCAAGCTTCCAGGGGCAGACCCTGATCCCAATGGGAGAGTAGACTTGATAGGGAAACTGAGGCAGGATCCTGGGACTGGAGCCAACACAGGGAGCATTAGTTGGGAGGGTTGTTGTGACCAGTCAACATGCTTCTAGGGGCTTGTGGCAAAGAACAAACACAGAACTCCAAATGAATTCCCTGCCAGAGCTTGTTCAGAGTTGGCTTGGGGATAGGAGAATCTGAGGGGAGAATGAGACAGAGAAAAAAGAGAGTCTTGTGGAATCCTAAGATTTAAAAAGAGAGGAAGAAAAGATGCCTTTTATTTATTAAACAACGATTATAAAATACCTAACACATTGGCCACCATTGGACTAGGTTCTTCCCACACATGAAGCTCAGAGAGGTCAAGTGAGTTGTTCAGGGTCACACAGGAGCTGTGCCTGGGTACGAAGCTGTATCTGCTCAAACAAAGGTCTTTTCGTGGTGCCAGAGTCTACATTTCCTAGGGCACTAAGGTAGTGACTTGATCATCACCACCAAATATGTGTTGTAAGGACAGCTTACATTTACAGATATTATAGCTACTCTGTGTCCTGCAAGTTGCTAAGGACTTTACTTGGATTATCTCAACTTATCCCCCAGACAACCTGTGACATTTCCAGGCATCATCATCATCATCATCATCATCAACCATCGTTATCCTCATCCTCATCATTGTTCTTGAATGATGAAAATTGAAGCTCAGAAACTCAACCTGTGTCAAGATTACAAGGCTAGCAAATGCAGGGTGAGAACCTCAACCCAGGAAGCCCGCACTTTTAGAAGTGCCCAAGCTTATATCTCCACCTACAACTCTGCCTCAGTTTCTCCCTCTGTAAAATGAAGGCAGTAATAAGGCACCTCATAAGGTTATTGTGAGAACAAAATGAATTGCTGCATACTAGGAGCTTAACAGACTGGCAAAGAAAACTCCGTCAATGTTGGCTTTCATCAGGGCTATTTTAATTTTTGCATCACCCTCTTCAAAAGGGCACTTCTCGCTTTCCCACGACTAAGCTGCCACCCTCAAGTGTGCTGGAAAAAAAGGCTGGGTAGCTTACAACGTGCCGGGGCCTCTTAGTGTAATCCTGGGGCGAGAGATAAAAGAAGCTCGCTTGACATAACTTCATAAACCCATTTGAATCTAAACATTGATTTTCCTTTGGAATGATCCCTTTCCCCTTGCACACAGTCCTGCTATGCCTCTAATACAGACATGGGTATTGATAACATTATTGAGATAAAACAGTCGCCTCTTTCTTATTGCCTTTATTCATCAGTCACCCTGGGCCTGTCTTTGTCTTTTTTCATCCTCTGCTACCCGCCATAACTCAAGGTGAAAGTTTCCAGTAATGACAAGTAGTAAAATATGAGAGATTTAAGCAAATTCAACTGGAAATAATGTGAAAAAATATTATTCGCTCCGGACACATGCTTCTCTTTTGATCTTCCTTGTCCAAGATACTTTTTTTTTTTTTTTTTAAATACTCCTTTGATAGCAAGAAGCGAGCAGGCGCTAAAAGGAAACCTTATGTCTTTGTTGGGAAATAATTAGTCTGATTGAATCGCTTGCTTTCTGATGGACAAAGGAGTCTTTAAAGAAAATCATTTGTGTTCTCTGGGCTCCTTCAGGCAACACAGCTTTCTGAGGCTTGGGCTTTTAGATGAGAGTTTGGGGAATGGAAAATTTCCCTGAATAAGAAATCAGAAAGCTTGACCTACACAGTTACCTCTCTCTTAACATGACAACAATTGGCAATTACTTTTTGATCCAAAGTGTGAGGATGAATATGGAAAGGTAGGGCGAATCATTCTCCTTCTTCTCAAGCTCATTCTCTCTTTAAAGCTGCACCTGAAGCTGATTTTCTTTTCTTTTTTTTCAGTCCCAGCGATTCAATATAATCTATAGCTGGAAATACCTACGTTAGCTGCAGCTGGGGGGAAAAGCAGTTGGCAAATTCATGAATCAGGGCTTCTTTGCTTTTTCGATTGTGAAAGGTAACTTCCGCGAGCTTAAGGGTGATTTGGAATGAAGCGTGGGTTGGTTCCGCGTGTCAGCACATTGCCTAGTTGTTCCAGCCAGGCTGGCTGTAATGGAGCGTGGACATCCATAGATAGTTTCGGTGTCAGGGACACCAGTGGCTCTAATGAAGAGAGGACCTTAACTTTGATGCAGAATCATGATTGTTTATAGCTGTGTGGTGAAGAATGAGGCTCTGAAATCCATCACACTTGGGTGAAAATGCTGCTTGGTCTGCAATGTGAAGCTGATTGCTTAATTCCTCTGATACTCAGTGTCTTTACCTGTAAAATGGTGCCAATATCAAAGTAGCTGTCTTGTATAGCAGGGTTTCTTAATCTTGGCATTATCAACATTTGGGGCCAGGACATTCTTCATGGTGAGGGGCTGCCCTGTGCGTTGTAGGGTGTTTAGCAGCATCCTTAGCTTGTACCCACTAGATGCCAGTAGCAATCTCCCTCCCACCGCATTATGACAACAAAAATCGTCTCCAGACACTGCCAGTGTCCCCTGGGAGGTACAATCCCTCCTCCTTCCCCTCATTGAAAGCCGCTGCCATGGAGTTATTGTGAGGATGAAATGAAATAATCCATACAGTGCTCTCAGACACTGTTTAGTAGATACTCCATAGCCAATGCTCAATAAAAAGTAGTTGTTACTCAGACACCAAGAGGGTAACAACAGGCACACAGACACTGGGGCCTATTTGAGGGTGGAGGATGAGAAAAGGGAGAGGAGCAGAAAAAATAACTATTGGGTACTAGGCTTACTACCTGGGTGACGAAATAATCTGTACAACAAACCCTGGTGGCACAAGTTTACCTATATAACCAACCTGCACATGTACCTCTGAACCTAAAATAAAAGTTTGAAAAGTGAATGAATATTAGTTGTTACTGTATTAATAAAACCATCAATAGAAACAACACAATCAATTTTTTTCTCTTGAGGAATCGTATAGAATCTCTGGATCTTTAGGGTCCCAATTTCCCTGATATCAGCTAGGAATCCTCAGTTGCCCCACTTGCCACTTGCAAAATGTTTTGCTTTTTGGCAAAACCACCCAGTGCCAGGAACAGGGAAATCGATTTCCAAGTGGTTCTGTGAATGAAGGGTGTCCTTTCACCATAGTCTCAGGGAAATAGCTAACGCACCTGGGCTTAATGCCTGGGTGATGGGTTGATAGGTACAGCAAACCGCACAGGCACACTTTTACCTATGTAACGAACCTGCACATCCTGCACGTGTACCCCAGAACTTTAAAAAACTGTTTAGAAAGGATCAGGAAAGGAGAGATCATATCCATAGCAGTAGGGACAGCAACACTGAGTATCTGAGTAATTAGACGTCAACTGAAGCCTCCTCGTCCTTTGGGGAGGAAGCAGGATGCCCAGAAGAGGTGACTGCAGTTGCTCCCTGGGGCCTGAAGGTCTTGTGTGCATGCTGGAGTGGGAACAGGGGCAGGGGCAGTGTTCTGAATTGCAGATGGCAAAGAGAAACAGATGCAATCAACTTTCTCCATCTATGCTTTAGTTCTAGTGACTTCTTGCCACTTGATGGACTGCACAAAATAGTGACCACTGTTTGAACTCTATCATGGCCTGAGTTGTGTCCCCTCAAAATTCAAATGTTGAAACCGTATTTGGAGACAGGGACCTTAAGCAGGCAATTAAGGTGAGGCCCTAATCCAATAGAGCTGATGCCCTTATAAGAGAAAGACACAAGCGTTCTCTTTTACTCCTTGCGCAGAGGAAAGGCTGTGTGAGGACAGAACGAGAAGGCAGCTATCTGCAAGCCAGGAAGAGTGATCTCACCAGAAGCTGAATTTGCTGGCACCTTGCTCTTGAACTTCTAGCCTCCATAACTGAAGAAAACAAATGTCTGTTGTTTAAGGCCCATCTTGCGGTATTTTGCTACGGAGGTCTGAGCAGACCAATACAAGTGTTTAGCAGGTGCTTGGCGTGGTCACTCATTTCGTTCTCATAATGACACTTTGAGGTAGGTTTTACAGAAGAGGAAACAGACTCAGAAAGGTTAAAAACATGTCCAGTGTCCATACAAATAGGAAATATACTGCTGGGCCTGTCCATCTTCAAAAAGTGAGGTCCTTAACTGCCATCTGAATGTGGGCTGTCTCTATCCCCACATCACCATTTCTAGTATGTTGACATTGTACAAGTCTCTGGGTCAGGGATTTAAATACATCAGCTCTTTCACTTTGGGAGACCAAGATGGGAGGATCACTTGAGACCAGGAGTTCGAGACCAGAATTTCCAATATGGTGAAACCTTGTCTCTACTAAAAATACAAGAATTAACTGGGCATGGTGGTACACACCTGTAGTCCCAGCTCCTTAGGAGGCTGAGGCAGGAGAATTGCTTGAACCTGGGAGGCTGAGGTTGCAGTGAGCTGAGATCACATTACTGCACTCCAGCCTGGGCGACAGAGCTAGATTCCATCTCAACACCCCCATTCCCTCCCCTTGCCCCCCAAAAAAAGTACATCAGATCTTTTAAATCTCTGGGTAAGGAACTCTTGCTGTGAGAAATGAGCTGATAGTTGGTCTTTAGATATCACAGAAACAGCTACTGAATTTTACTGTCTCTGCAATTTTAATCCAACCAAGGATACTGAGGGTGCATGGGGGTGAGGACTCAGAAAGAGAAGAGCACATTCAACTCCAGGTCACTCCAGGTGAGTTCACTCCAGGTCAAGAGTCAGTCAGTACTATTAGTGGCTGCAATTTGCTTCTCAGAGATCTGCTTTTATGCAAATGAAAGCAAGAGGTCTCCAACTAAGGAAGGGGAATGAACATCCCTCCTCTGCCCTACAATTCTATTCCGAGATTTCTTTCTCCAGCTGGGGGCTTAGCAACAAATTGCATCTTCCTCCTTCATTTCCTTCCAAGGACAATGAATAATAATAATTCAAAGCAGAGCAAAGAGCCTGCATTTACACAGTGCACATTTCCAGTGTGTTTCGAGATTACCTGATTTTACCTTCAAGTCATCACGGGAGGCAAGTGCTTTCTGACAGATGAAGTAAAGACATAGAAGTGAGGACTCTTGACCTCACCCCACTGCATTTTCCCCAGGTGGTGCCATTTGGCTGGCGGTAATGCTGTAGCCACTTGGCATCCATCACAGGTAAGGGCAGCAGAATTAGAGGCAGACAGACCTAGGTTTGAATCCTGCCTCTGACCCTAACCATCTGACATTGGACACATTAACTTATCTCTTTGAAAATGGTTTAGAGAAAATGAAGATGGTGATCCTAATGATCTCCTGGGGTCAACCACATACAATTTGAGGGGATCTATGGAAAGCACAGTGCTTGGCATATATATGATCAATGCTTGGCAGTTGTCTTTGCTGTTCTCAATGGACAAGAACTTTCTAGAATGTGTAAGGTCTGTGCCTAAGCACTTTCTTTCATGATCCTTGGGCATCTCTATGTCATGGGGTCCTCTGAAGGACCTTAGAGGTCATTCTTAGTTTGGCTGGCGCTTCCCTTGGGTAGGAAAGATGATGTAGTTCTGAACCAGGTAGTATTTAATGAGTGTTCACCCAATTCTTGGCCAACTACTCTAATGACCAAGAGTCCACAGAGTCTGTTGTTTATGAACCCCAGCCTTGAAGTCAGATCAAGTCCCAGCTCAGCACCTACTAGCATATGTCCCATTGGGCGGTTGTGAGAATTCACTGGGATAAGGTATGTGCTATACTCAGCACACTGGCACACAGTATGATGGAGCTGACACAACCTTCCCACCAACCCCTTTCTCCCCATTTCCTCCCAGGGCAGATGGATGTAGGTAGCTCTGCAAGTTGGTTAAGTTTCCCTTTTCCTTCTCTCATTCCTTCACTGGAGGATGGCTAAGGTTGCAGTGAGCCAGGATCGCGCCACTGCACTCCAGCCTGGGTGAAAAAAAAAGATATGGGTTTGATTAGGGGCTAAACACAGAGGACAGAATGCAGTGGTGGTGGGCTGTGCAGGGAAACCTCAACTGCTTGCAAACAGCATGTAGTTGTGGCCGGGCACGATGGCTCACGCCTATAATCCCAGCACTCTGGAAGTCCGAGATAGGTGGATCACCTGAGGTCATGAGTTTGAGACCAGACTGAACAACATGGTGAAAGCCCATCTCCATTAAAAATACAAAAATTAGCTGGGTGTAGGGGCACATGCCTGCAATCCTAGCTACTCGGATAGTTTTCCTGGAATGACCCACATTGATTCCTGTGCTCAATGGTTCCTTTCCAATAAGGCAATATTCATCTTGTCTTATTGGAAAGGGATTTTCTATCTAGTTGTAAGAATCTCTCCTCCATAGCTACAGCCCTGATGGATAGAAGCAGATTTAGAATTTTTTTTGGCTTTTGAACCATTTAGTGATGACTAGGCACTTAGACCTCCCCCCTCCCACAACCCCGTTACAGTTATGCCCACAGCATAAACATGGAATCTGGTATCAAGGAACCTCGGATTCTAACCTCAATTTTTATTCTAATGGGGCTAAAAGGCAAGACAATGTCTAAAATTTATCCCAGTTTGGATATTCTGCGTTCTTGTCATTCCCTTGATAAGCAACGCAAAAGTTGATCAATCCTAAGAACTAAGATGATGAAGCACTCACACTACATCTTATATTTCATCCTCTTTCCTGTCTGCTTAGCCTAAGCTCTGCTTCTCGTCAGGAAGATTTGTGACAAGTCATGATAAATTATTCCCGAAGCTCACTTTCCCCACGACGAACAACATCCCTCACCGTGGGTGTTGGGCTAAACCCGTATTAACCTCATTAGGGAGGCACCAGGTTCAAGAGGCTGAAGAAGAGACCCGGAGCCAGTAAGTAAGACATGGGGTGGCTGGATGCGGTGACTCACGCCTGTAATCCCAGCACTTTGGAAGGCCGAGGTAGGTGGATTATCTGAGGTCAGGAGTTTGAGACCAGCCTCACCAACATGGTGAAACCCTGTCTCCATTAAAAATACAAAAATTAGCCGGGTGTGGGGGCACATGCCTGTAATCCTAGCTACTTGGGAGGCTGAGGCACAAGATTTGCTTGAACCCGGGAGGTGGAGGTTGCAGTGAGCTGAAATCACACCATTGCAATCCCACCTGGGTAACACAGTGAGACTCTATCTCAAAACAAAAACAAAAACAAAAAAACAAAACAGCATGCAGTTTATATAGCATTTTCACTTAGTATTCTCCCGTTAATGACCTCCACCTGGCAACTTTCATTTAATCCAAAACTTAGGGTTTCAATTCCCTGTACAACACATGTTTCACAGGACAGGCCAGGAACTCAGACATTCTTGACAGACAAGGAAAAAAATCTCCAGGTTGGCTACTCCTAATTCACTAGCTCAGAACGCACATTCAGGTGCATCTGCCATACAGAGTCATTCTAAGAGTGTGCTTTAGTTATTGCTCTCGGGTGCATTTACCCTACAGTGGCTTATGACGTGGTTAAGAGTAGACGTTTGAAGTCAAATCCCATCCTGGCTGCTTGCTAGCTGTGAAACTGAGACCTGTTCCTTCTTCAACATTCATTTATTCATTCATTTCAAAAACTAGTACAGAGATATTCCTTTGGTGCTGTGGATACAGTGATGAACAGGGCATACACTATCCCCTCCTGCCTTCAAAAAGTACAATCTACTGGCAAAGACAGCCCTGACAAAGTGTGACCCAAGTGAGGATATGGGAAGACCCATTTTTATGAGATCATTTGCAGAAGCCCCTACTGTGGTCTGGACAGGGTAGAAGTCAGGGAAGCCTTTGCAGGGAAGCTAAGCCTAAGCAGAAAGTGAAGGCTGAATACGAGATGGAGGAAGGGAACCTTTGCTGGGCAGACAGACCCCCATATATGGAGGCCAGAGAGCTAGAGACGGTGGAGTGCCTTAAACTCTAAATAAATTCAGAAAAGTTAATCCGGAAGTTTCTACTCTGTGTGTGTGTGTGTGTGTGTGTGTGTGTGGTTTCTTTTTATTTCTTTTCTTTTTCTTTCTTTCTTTTTTTTTTTTTTTTTGAGACGGAGTCTCACACTGTTGTCCTGGCTGGTGTGCAATAGCACGATCTCGGCTCGCTGCAACCTCCACCTCCCGAGTTCAAGCTATTCTCCTACCTTAGCCTCCGGAGTAGCTGGGACCCACCACCACACCTGACTAATTTTTTGTATTTTTAGTGGAAACGGGGTTTCACTGTGTTGGCCAGGCTCTTCTCAAACTCCTGACTTCGTGATCCGTCCGCCTCAGCCTCTTAAAGTGCTGGGATTACAGGCATGAGCCACGGTGCCCGGCTGTTTTTTTTCTTTTCTTTTCTTTTTTCTTTTAGTGGAGTGTGTGGTAGAGAGGGAAACGGTGAGAGCTGGGACTGGAGAGTGACTGGAGAGCTAATTAGGGCCAGGTTATGAAAGGGATTCAGGACCTATTAAGGAGAATAGACTTGTATCCTCAAAGTAATGGGAGCCTCTTAGACGATTTTAAAGAGGGAATTACATGATCGAGTTTTTATTTTGGAAAAATCGACTGAATTTTGGAGAATGGTTTGTGTGGGAGGAGAACAAGTTGGAGGATAGAGCAGTAACCTAAAGCGATGGCCAGAATGAAGGCTGCTTGAGGGCTGAGATCTTCATCAGTTTTGTTTCTTTGAGCATCCCAGGTTCTTGGAACAGAGATTGGTACATACCAGACAATCAGTAATTGCTTGTTGAGTGATCGTGGCCTAGACCAGGGCAGTGGCTGTAGGGATAAAGGGATTCATGTGAATTCGAGACCTAATTTGTGGGCCAAAGGAAAATAATTACTGATTTAAGAAGTTAAGAAGGATTCTCAGTGTTCTGGCTTGAGCAACTGAAGGGAAAATGGTGACATTTTCTGAGGTGAAAAATCCTTAAACTCTTTGAGCCTCAGTTTCTTCATCCATAAAATGGGACCGATATCCCACATCTCACAAGTATGTAAAGGGAGTAGCCTAGTGCCTGATACATAAGGGGTAATCAGTGTGTCAACGTGTCCTCCACGCTCAGATCTCCTCTATAGCATGCAAAGTCGCCTCTACAGGTTATGAAGAAAGCCCACATGGACATCTTCCCAGGGTCTCCAGGTTTGAAGCTCCCAGAGATGGTATCAGGAGCAGCAGCAAAAGCCCCACAAGTGGAAATGTCTAGCCAGGAAATGAAACAAGCGACTGAGATTGCTAACTGGAGTTTATTTTCTAAAAATGAACAGCAATTCTCAGTATGGCGCAGTCACCTGCAAACCTGGTCCTTAATAAGCTATTCTGGTCTTCATCAACATGAAGAATTTGATTGGACAGAGGAGTAGATTGGTGGTGAGGCTTTCTGTAGCTAAGGGGTAGTTGGGGTGGTGGGAGGTGGGCAATAATTTAGCAGAAAGGAAGCGAGTTTGTTTTTAAACTCACAATCCTCCCTGGGGTACAACTACTTAGGGTCATTTCTCCAGTCTCATTTTCTGGGAAAGTGGAATTGTACCTGGTTATGGGCAGCTAGGGCATTGTTGAGGTTGCAGTTTCCTGTGGACGAGTTGCAACCACTGGTGTTAACAAGGCCCAGGAGGTCACTTGGAGCCCCCACCACCTCTTTCTCTTCTATCTACTCAATGGATGGAGACCAAGCAACAATTCTCTGCCATGCACCACAGTATGCTAGTACTGAGGTTACTGACATGCACGAGTCACAGCCCCTGCCTTTTGCAAGGGAAACAGACCAGCAAACAGGCAATTACAATCCCATAGAATGGGCATCCGTATTTATTTCCTAGGGTTGCCATAACAAATCACCACAATCTTGCATGGTGGTGCAAGTTTAACACAACAGAAACATCTTATCTCACATTTCTGGAGGCTAGCAGTTCAAAATAAAGGTGCCAGCAAGGCTAGGCTCTCTCTGGTGGCTCTAGAGATTGGTCACTTTTTGCCTCTTCATAGTTTCTGGTATTACTGGTTATCCCTGGTGTTTCTTGGCTGGTAGAAGCATCACTCCAATGCTTGCCTCTGTCACCACATGGAATTCTCCCTATGTGTCTCTGTGTTTCTTCTCTTCTTGTAAGGATGGCAATCATATTGGATTTAGGGCCCACACTATTCCAGTATAACCTCGTCTTAGCTCAGTTATATTTGCAAATACCCCATTTCCAATTAAGGTCACATTTGCAGATACCAGAGGCTAGGACTTGAACATATTTTTTAGGAGTCGGGGGACACGATTCAGCCCACAACAATGTGAGTACAAGAGTGCCTGATGTCCTGTCGAATCAGATTTTACCTTGTTACAAGTGTTAAGGGAGCAATCCCTGTGATGTAATCTACAGCTCTCTCTCTGCCTTTTTCTTTTTCTTTTTCTTTTTTTTTTTTTTGAGATGGAGTTTTGCTCTTGTTGACTATGCTGGAGTGCAATGGTGCAATCTCAGCTCACTGCAACCTCTGCCTCCTGGGTTCAAGTGATTATCCTGTCTCAGCCTTCTCAGTAGCTGGGATTACAGGCATACACCACTCGGCTAATTTTTTGTGTTTTTAGTAGAGATGGGGTTTTACCATGTTGGCCAGGCTGGTCTCAAACTCCTGACCTCAGGTGATCCACCTGCCTCAGCCTCCCAAAGTGGTGGGATTATAGGTGTAAGCCACCACACCTGGCCTACTTCTTGACTTCTTTCTTCCCCTTCTGTAGTTTTGTTAACTCATACTAATTGATCATCTCCTGCATATTAGGCAGAGTTCTAGAAATCAGTGATGGAGTGCAGAGACCAGACAGACATGGTTCCTGCCTCTGAGACTTATGAGTTATGGGGGAAAGAGACAGCAGCCAAAGAACCACATAAATACGTGTCAAATGACAACTGGAACAATTGGAAGGGGAGCCCTTCTGAATATGCGGAGTAACAGCTTGAACTGACCTCCCAGGGGAACAATTCTAAGGCCGTAAAGACCAGTCTCCAGCTATAGAGTGTATTTCTGCTCTGTAAGCATCAACATCTTCTAGTCTGCAAGATACAGGAAAAGGAGAGATAGAAGGTCATTGATTTACTTGAGTCCATGTGTTTGAAACCCTCTGCTTGAGAAGCAGGCGAATAGGGAATGAGGGTAACCAAGGGTTAAGGTGTAAGCAAAAGAAGAGCAGGTGCAGCCAGTTCTAGGCAAGATTGGGCAGCATACAGGCCACATCCTCACTCCTAAAACAACAAGATGGAAATTTCCACTTCAGCCTCTGATTGACCACAGGCCAGGTCTCCACTTCAGCCTCTGATTGGTCATGTGCTATCTCCACTTCAGCCTTTGATTGGTCCTGGGGCAATCCTTCATAAGGTGTAACCAACTGGAGCCCTCTAAAGGGCACAAAGTGGGTGTTACCAAATTCTTTTAGCTTAATAAGAACCCTTAAAAACATTATAATTGGAGCTTTTGAGCTGCTTGTTCTTGCCTGCTCCCACTCTGTGTACTTTTGCTTCAATAAATCTGTGCTTTCATTGTTTTGGGGTTT
This sequence comes from Macaca nemestrina, assembly GCF_043159975.1. NCBI lineage: Eukaryota > Metazoa > Chordata > Mammalia > Primates > Cercopithecidae > Macaca > Macaca nemestrina. The sequence goes on along the minus strand of NC_092142.1, from coordinate 17,726,373 downwards.
TTTTGTTGCTTTGTTTGTATGTTTTGTTTGATTCTTTGTTCAATGCACCAAGAACCTGGACAACTCACAGTCAAGCATTTCCATCCTGTAACAGTTGGAGAATGAGCCTGCGTGACAGGCCTTCCATTTAGCAGGTGAATCTCAGCTGCTACGTAAATCGTCAAAGCCGGAACTTGGAATGTGAATATAGCCATGAGAGTGCCTCAGCAAGGAGCCATTATGAGGTACCGATAAACTGACCACCCTATAAAAACCAAGGGGGCCAGGAAATTATAAATGGTTCAGCAGCATCCAGGGAAGTGGGAAACACAAACCTGAGATTTTCTATGGGGACTCTTGAGCAGCCTTGGGGAAGTCACAACCAGTGGTGAGGGGCTACAAAGGCAGGGGGTACATGGTGTTTGAGGATAAATGATAGGCTGGACCTGGGCAGGGTGGGGAAGGGGACTTCCTGGGAAGCTATGCTCATGCTCTGTTTCCCAGGCCCACGAAGACGAAGCTGTCAAAAAATAAAAAATAAAAAAATAAGGCTTCCTTTCCACACCCATATAATACTATGAATGGATCTCAGAGTTTGGTGTCAAAACTCACCAAAACATACACTTAAATGGGTGCATTTTGTTATATGTAAATGATATCTCAATAAAGTGAATTTTCAAGATGTTGGTGATAGCCCTCTTTGTTTTTGTTTTGTTTGCTTGCTTTTGTTATTTCAAAAGAAGGTCTTGCTCTGTTGCCCAGGCTGAAGTGCAGCCGTGTTATCTTGGCTCACTGCAGCCTTGACCTCCTGGGCTCAAGTGATCCTCTCACCTTAGCCTCTCAAGTAGTTGGGGCTATGGATGCATGCCACCATGCTCAGCTAATTGCTTTATAATTTTTTTGTAGAGACAGGGTCTTGCTATGTTGCCCAGGTTGGTCTCAAACCCCTGGACTCAAGCAATCCTCCCAGCTTGGTTTCCCAAAGTGCTGGGATTACAGGCATGAGCCACCATGCACAGCCCCTCTTTGTTTTAATTCTGCATGTCAAAGCCATGGTAGAAGCCTTTCTAATCTTGCTCAAGAGTCATTGGATCCTGTATTATATAACATCAGGGCCTGGGGAGAATCCCAAGACAACTGAGATCAAGCACATCATTTTATGCAGGAGGTGACTTAGTCTCAGGAGAGACAGCAAGGTCGTAGTCACAGCAGTCAGAAGGATGCACCAGAGATTGGAAAAATCCAGAAGGTGGGACATGGGTGGAATGGCATGCTCTTAGACAATCTAGCCTATGTGCTGAAGTCAGAAGTTAGATCTGAGGTCATTCGATTAATCAGATTTTGGTCCTGAAATTCCCGGCCGTCCACTTCCTTCTGTCCTTAACAGGTTCTGTGAACACTCAGTCACTGCTACAGTCATACACAGATTGCATTTATTTTCATATCTCTTTGCAAAGGTTCTTCTGCATTGGGTGTCTTAATGTGTTCCATGATCTGGGTCTATTTAGGATCAAACTCAGACTCAGAAACCGGGGTGGGGCCAACATAATGAAATGGAGGAAATTATAAGCCAGGCGTCATAGTCTGGAGCATAGATCTTCAAACATCGGTATGTATCAAAATTAAAGTGCCAATCCCTGGGATTCACGTCCAGATATTTTGATTTACTAGGTCTTGGTGTCCGGGAATCTGCATTGATAACCCACACCGCAGGTGATTCTGATGGAGGTGGTTCCAGAACTAGAGTTTGAGAGTCGCTGTCCTCTAGCAACCTCTGGATTAAACACGGGAGAAAACAAATAGACCTGGGTTGTTGACTGACTAATGAACTTTCAAGGTAACCCACATTCAAAATATTCTATATTTTTCAAAGGATGGTGACGGAAAAGAAACAATGACCACAAAAGCCTGTCTTGAACACAAACTTATTTGTGGCAGTTTTCAGGAGTGTATTCTTTTCTAGTGATGGAGGGTTTTTTAAAAATTCTGCTAAGCCTTCTTTTGAGTCACTCTCTTGAGATATAATTCACATACCATATAATTCAACCATTTAAAGTGTACAATTCAGTGGTTCCAGCATATTCAGAGTTGTATAACCATCATCATCAACTTTAGAACATTTTCTCCTCCCTCCCCAAGTCCTACTCCCATTAGCAGTTACTCCACATTTCCTCCCACCCCCTCCACCCCTAGGCAACCACTAATCTACTTTCTGTGTCTGTAGATTTGCCTATTCTGGACATTTCATATAAATGAAAGAAAATGACACAGCTTCTTTCGTGAGTGGATTCTTTTGCCTACCATGTTTTCAAGCTTCATTCATGCTGTAGCATGTATCATATCACTATTTCATTTTGTAAATTGCCAAGTAGTATTCCTGATGATGGATTTTAAGATGGAACTTCTCTTTTTTCACAAGTTGAACACCTATCTTTCCTCTAGAATAACATTTTCACAAGTTGAACATCTATTTTCCTTCTAGAACAAGAGGCTTTGTAGCAGATAGGAATGTCAGATGCACTGCAAAGACTTAAGAATGTTATTCAAGGCCCAAGTGACCTTTCCAGCCTCGTCTCCATCAATTTTGCACTTCCTTCCATGATGTTGTAGCCACACAAGACATCTCTGGGCTCTCCCCTACTACTCTTTGCTCAAAATAACATGGATTCTTGTCTGTGCAGTGAATGCCTCCTCTAATTCTGAGCTCAAGCATCTCCTTGCCTGAACCTTTCTCTCATTTTTGCCCCTCATCCTGATTGTAGATCTTTTCATTGTGTGCAATGATGGGTGAAGTCACCACCCTCTAGGCTGGTGACTTCTCCAAGAGAGGAACTGAATTTTCTTAATTTTTGTATTCTCAGTGCCTAACTAGTTCTTGGCAAGTATGGGGTATTTGGTTGAGATTTGTTGAATGACTGAATGAGTGAATGAATGAACAAGTAAATGAAAGCTACAGAAGCCAGCATATATAGAATGAAAGTCACTTTTCCCTGCAGCTTTTAACGTAGCCGTTTAACGTATCCAAGGATGCTGAGCAAGAGACTATATAACGTAACTCCTTCTGTTTGAAATGACTTGTTTGCAAAAGAGTAAAAATGACAATTTAAAGAATATTAAACTGCATAAGCAGGAAAAACAATCTGCTAACAGTGGTTATCTTCTAAACAGGGGGAGAGTTTAGAAGAGCTGGGAGTGTTTTTACTTTTTCTTTCATTAGAGACTTCAAAAGAAGAAAGGTGGTGTAAAAATTGGTGATTTTTTTCTTTTATGGTTTTTGGGGATTTTTTAAACATAAAAATTATAAAAAGTAAATAAACAATAAGAAGCAGAGAAAAAGGGATGTCTACACATTGTTTGGTGGGAATGTAAAGTAGTACAGCCACTATGGAAAACAGTATGGATGTTCCTCTGAAAATTAAAAACAGAACTACTATATGATTCATACGAAATTTATATCTCAGTTTAAGCCGTTGCTAGTTTGGGTCTCTGTTACTTACAGATGAACCTAATTCTAAGAAACACAGATGCTTTAGACTCGGATCTGAGTACCAGGCTGGCTCTGGGTGACTTGTGGCAAATCACTTATGCCTTCTGTCCTCAGTTTCCTCATCTGTTAGAGGAGAATGAAAACACTTACCTCAGGGGATCACTGTGAAGTTTCAAAAGCACAGTGCCTGGCACAGCAAGGGCTTTTAATAAATGACAACTCTTGCCATTATTATTAGCAATAATGATAACAGCAATAAACAGGAAAATGACAAATCAACATATTTGAAGGTCCCTTTTATCTGTGACAGACTTTGCATCCGATTTGATTTATAGCCTGTCCGCTTATGCCGGGTGGCTTCACATATTGATTATTTGAAAATCATGTGGCTTAGCCCTAGAATGGAGGCTCATTTAATAAACTCCACTTATTGGGTGATTATGCAGAAGACAGCTGCAATGACCTCTGGGACAGAGAAGCCTGATGATAACAGTAGCTACCATTTATTGAGCCCTTACTATGAGCTACCACTTAGTCTTTAACACAATCCCATGAGATCTTTTAATTCCCATTGTACAGATGAGAAAATGAGGCCAGATAGGTTAAATGCTTTAAGATAGGTTAAATGCTTTAAATAATCAGTAAGTGGCTTATTCAAGATTCAAACCCAGGTTTTCTGAACCAAAGTTAGTGATCTTTTCATTAGACTAGTTGCTGCTCAAGCTACAAATAATATGGTGTTAAAAAAAAAAAAAAAAAAGAGGGGCTGGGTATGGCTGCTCATGCCTGTAATCTCAGCACTTTGGGAGGCCGAGGTGGGCGGATCACTTGAGGTCAGGAATTCAAGACCATCCTGGCTAACATGGTGAAACCCTGTCTCTACTAAAAATACAAAATTTAGCCAGGCATAGTGGCAGGCACCTGTAATCCCAGCCACTCAGGAGGCTGAGGCGGGGGAATCGTTTCAACCTGGGAGGCGGGGGTAGCAGTGAGCCGAGATCATGCCATTACACGCCAGCCTGGGTGACAGAGTGAGACTCCATCTCAAAAAAAAAAAAGAGGAGGAAGGGAGGTAACAAAAGGGTACTGGGGCTTTAAAGAAAGGTCAGCAGTTTTCCAGTTTTCACATTTGATGACTCATGTAATTCCCCAGTGTGTCCTCAAAGTGTTGGAATGAAGTACGGTAACTTCTTGCTGCAGTCACTCATGCCAGGGAGTTCTGTGAAATCTGGGGAGGGGTTACCTCCAGTACCCAACGATACTGACCAAGGGACTATCAGTTGTCCCTCTACGTCCAATCTTCCTTCTTCCAAAGTAAAATGATTTTTCATGGAGCATATATTAATTGATGCCTAGAATCAACTATGTTTCCCATCCTTGCTTGCAGCAAAGTGTGGCCATGTGTCTAAGTTTTGGCTAATGAGATATAAGTAGGAAGTTTTATGTACAACTTTGGGGATGTTTCTTTAAAAGGAATGGGCATGCTCTTCTCCTTTGCTTTTCCCTTTCTGCTGGTTGGATTGCAGATGTAATGGCTGGGGCAGCCGTCTTGGCAATGAGATGAACATGGAATTTGTGGTAGAAGACACAGATAGAAGGAGCTCGAGTCTATAATGCTGTCGTAAACCATACCGGCTTTCAACTACCTTACTAGACTTTTTGTGAGAGAGAGAAAAAATTTTCTATCTAAGTTTAAGCGATTGCTAGTTTGGGTCTCTGTCACTTACAGCTGAACCCAATTCTAACAAACACAGATGCTACCCTACCATTCATTACCCTATCCTCCCTTTCAGTAGCCCCCAATTCCTTTTTGGGGGAATTCTGTCACCAAATTAGATGCCTTTTAAAATGGACACATTGTATTGTACATATTTGTGCGGTATAATTTGATGTTTTGATACATATGTATTGTATAACGATCAAATCAGGGTATTTAGTGTGTCAATAACCTTGCCCATTTATCGTTTCTTTGTGGTGAGGACAATTACAAGCCTCTCTTCCAGCTATTTGGTAATCTACAAAATATCTTACTTTTAATTATCCTCACCCAACTGTGCAATAGAACACCAGACTCATTTCTCCTATCTAACTGTAACTTTGTACCAGTTGATCAATCTCACCCTTTCATCCCCTCTCCCACTCCCTCCCCAGTCTTTATTAACCATTGTTCTATTCTTCGCTTCTATAATAGCATCTGTGTTTTTTGTTTTTTTTTTAGATTCCACATATGAGTGAGATCATATGATATTTGTTTTTTCATGTCTGGCTTATTTCACTTAACATGATGTTCTCCAGGTCCATGTTGTCAAAAAATGACAAAATTTCTTTCTTTTTCATGGTTCAATAGTATTAAATTATATTTATATATATGTGTGTGTGTGTGTGTGTGTGTGTGTGTGTATGATTTTCTTTATCCATTCATCTATTATAGGACACTTAGGTGGATTTCATATATTGGTTATTGTAATAGTGCTGCAATAAATATGGGAGTGTAGGTATCTTTTCAATATGCTAATTTCATTTCCTTTGGATAGATACTCCATAGTGGGATGACTGAATAATATAGTAGTTCTGATTTTAATTTTCAGAGGAACATCCATACTGTTTTCCATGGTGGCTGTACTACTTTACATTCCCACCAACAATGTGTAGACATTCCTTTTTCTCAGCATCCTCACCAACATTTGTTTTTGTCTTTTTGAAACTATCTAGTCTAACTGGAGTGAGTTGATATCTCATTGCCGTTTTGATTGCCATTTCCCCAATTATTAGTGATGTTGAGCATCTGTTCATGTAACTGCTAGTCATTTCCATGTTTTCTTTGGAGAAATGTCTTGTAACGTCATTTGCCCATTTTAAAATAAGGTTTTTTGTTGTTGTTGAGTTGTTTAAGTTCCTTATATATTCTGGATATGAATGTCAGATGTATAATCTGCAAATATTTTCTCCCATTCTGTAGGTTGTTTCTTCACTCTGTTTATTGTTTCCCTTGCTGTGCAGAAGCTTTTTATTTTGATGTAATCCCATCAGTCTACTTTTCCTTTTGTTGCCTGTGCTTTTGAGGTCTTATTAAAAATTATTTGCCCAGCCCAATGGCATAAAGCATTTCTCCTACGTTTTCTTCTAGTAGTTTCATAATTTTGGGATTTACATTTAGGCCTTTAATCCATTTTGAGTTCATTTTTGTATATGGAGTGAGGAAGGGGTCTAGTCTCATTATTTTACAAGTGAATATCCAATTTTCCTTGCAACATTTGTTGAAGAGATGATCTTTTTCCCAGTGTGTCTTCTTGGCAACTTTGTTGAAAATCAGTTGGCTATAGGTGCACGAATTTGTTTCTGAGTTCTCTGTTCTGTTTCATTGGTCTATGTGTCTATTTTTGTGCCCATAACAGGGCACAAAATACACTACTATAGCTTCGTAGTGTATTTTGAAGTTGAGTAGTGTGATGTCTCCAGCTTTGTTCTTTTTGCTCAGGATTGCTTTGGCTCTCTGGAGTCTTTTGTGGTTCCATATGAATTTTAGGATTGATTTTTCTATGTTTGTAAAAAATGTCACTGTTCTTTTGATAGGGATTACATTAAATCTGTAGATCACTTTAGGTAGTATGGTGATTTTAACAATATTAATTATTCCAATACTTGAACATTGTACTTTTTGTGCAGGAATTTAAGAAAAAATTTTAAAAATTAAAAAAATTAAAACCCCAATACTTGGACATGAGATGTCTTTCCATTTATTTGTGTCTTAATTGTTTTTTTTTCATCAATATTTTATAGTTTTCAGTGTGGAGATCTTTCATCTCCTTGGTTAAGTTTATTGCTAGGTATCTGAAATTTTTGTAGCTGTGGTACATGAAATTTTTTTTTTTATTTCTTTTTCAGATAGTTTGCTATTAGCATATAGAAATGCTACTAATTTTTATGTATTGATTTTGTATCTTGCAAATTTACTGAATTCGTTGATAAGTTATAACATTTTTTGGCGGAGTCTTTAGGGTTTTCTGCATGTAAGATCATGTTGTCTGCAAACAGGAATAGTTTGACTTCATCTTTTTCAATTTGTATGTTTTCTATTTTTTTTTTTTCTTGCCTAATTGCTCTGGCTAGGACTTCCAGTACTATGTTGAATAGGAGTGATGAAAGTGGACATCCTTGTCTCGTTCCTGATCTTAGAGAAAAAACTTTCAGCTTTTCCTGTTCAATATGTTCTTAGCTTTGAGTTTGTCATATCTGGCTTTTACAGTGTGGAGGTACATACCTTCTGTAACAAATTTGTTGACAGTTGTTACCATAAAGAAATGTTGAAAGTTATCAAATGCTCTTTCTGCATCTGCTGAAATTATCATAAGATTTCTGTCTTTCTGTTAATATGGCATATCACATTTATTAACTTGCATGTGTTGACTCATTCTTACATCCCCAGGATAAATCCCACTTAGTCACAGTGAATGATCTTTTAAATTTTCTGTTGAATTTGGTTTGATAGCATCTTGTTGAGAATTTTTGCACCTGTATTTACCAAGTATACTGGCCTGTAGTTTTCCTTTTTTTTTTTTCTTGTGTTTACCCTGTATTGGAATCAGGGTAATGCTAGCCTCATTAGGTCCTGGGCTTTTTTTCAATGGCAGATGTTTTATTATTGATTCAATTTCCTCACTCAGTATTGGTCTGTTTAGATTTTCTATTTATAGTTTAATCTTGATAGGTTGTATGTGTCCAGGAATTTATCTATTTCTTCTATGCCCTCAACTTTTTTGATATATAGTTGTTCATCATAACCTCTATGATCCTTTTTATTTCTGTAATATTAGCTGTAATGTCTCCATTTCCAGCTCTGATTTTATTTATTGGATATTTTCTCTTTTTTAAGTTGGTCTAGCTAAAGGTTTGTTGATTTTGATTATCTTTTCAAAAAGCCAACTCTTCTTTTGTTAATTTTTTTGAGTTTTCTTTTGTTCTCCAATTCATTTATTTTTGCCCCGAGCCTTATTATTTCCTTCCTGCTACCAATTTTGGGTTTAGTTCTTATTTTTTTTAGTTCCTGGAAGTGCATGGTTAAACTCTTTATTAGAAATCTAGTAAGGATTTATTAGATAGATAAAAAAGATGATGTAGGTGTTTATTGCTATGAAATGCCATCTCAGAACTGCTTTTGCTGTATTCCATTTGGTATGATGTGTTTCCATTTTTGTTTATCTCAAAGAATTTTTAAATTTTCTCTTTAGTTTCTTCATTGACGTATTCATTATTTAGGAGCATGTTGTTTAATTTTCATGTATTTGTAAGGTTTCCAAGGTTCTCTTGTTGCTGATTTCTGGTTTTATACTATCGTGGTCAAAAATCATACCTGATATAATCTGTCTTCTTAAATTTGTTAAGACTTGTTTTGTGGTCTAACATATGATTTATTCTGGAGAATGTTCCATGTGCAGCTGGGAAGAATGAGTATACTGTAACTGTTGAATGGAATATTCTGCAAATGTCTGTTAGGTCCATTTGGTCTATGGTGTCATTTAAGCCCAAAGTTTCTTTGTTGATTTTCTGTCTGGGTAATCTCTTCATTGTTAAAACTGAGGTGTTAAAGTCCCTCAATATTATTGTATTGCAGTCTCTCTCTCTCTTTAGATCTAATAATATTTGCTTTACATATTTTGGTGCTTCAATGTTGGGTGCATATATACTTACACTTGTAATATCATCTCATTGAATTAATTTCTCTATCATTATATAGTGGCCTTCTTTGTTTCTTTTTATTGTTTTTAACTTAAAGTCTATTTTATCTGATAAAAGTATAGTCACTCCTGCTCACTTTTGGTTTCTGTTTGCATTTTTTCTATCCCTTTCAGTCTGTCTTTAATGATGGGGTAGGTCTCTTGTAGGCAACATATAATTAGGTCTTGTTTTAAAAAATCCAGTCAGCCACTGTATATCTTTTAATTGCAGAATGTAGTTCATTTACATTAAAGATTGTTACTGAGTAAGGACTTACTCCTGCCATTTTGTTGACAATTTTCTGGTTGTTTTATAGATCTTTTGTGCTTTTATTTGTCTCTTGTTTTCCTCTGTGATGTGGTGATTTTCTGTGGCACTAAGCTTTGTTTTCTTTCTCTTTCTGATTTGTGTATCTACTGTAATTTGTTTCTTTGTGGTTACCATGGGGCTAACATAAAGAGTCCTATAGTTATAATAGACTATTAAGCTGATAACAACTTAATTTTGGTCACATAAAAATCCTCCAGAGGGCCAGGCGTGGTGGCTCACGCCTGTAATCCCAGCACTTTGGGAGGTTGATGTGGGCATATCACAAGGTCAGGAGTTTGAGACCAGTCTGACCAATATGGTGAAACCCCATCTCTACTAAAGATAAAAAAATGAGCCAGGTGCAATGGTGTGCACCTGTAATCCCAGCTACTCAGGAGGCTGAGGCAGGAGAATCACTTGAACCTGGGAGGCAGATGTTGCAGTGAGCTGAGATTGCACCACTGCACTCCAGTCTGGGCAACAGAGCAAGACTCCATCTCAAAAAAAAAAAAAAAAGAATCCTCCAGACTCCACACAAACACACACAATTTGTATTTTGTTAGCCTTACTTTACATGTTGGTCTTTTGCATGTCCCTTAGCCATTAATTGTAGTTGTTGATGTTTTTGACCTTTTTGACTTTAAACCATCATACTAGAGGATTTAAAGATTTACACAGCGCCATTACAGCATTGGGGTATTCTGAATATAAGTATGGATTTACATATACTGGTGAGCTTTATACTTTCATATGTTTTCATGATAGTAATTATCATCCTTTTGTTTCCAGTTGTAGTACTCTCTTAAGCATTTTTTTTTTTGTCACACCTGTCTATTTGTGATGAATTCTCTCCATTTTTGCTTATCTGGGAAGGTCTCTACTTCTCCTTTATTTCTAAAGGAGAGCTTTGCAGGATATAGTTCACTTAATGGTGTCTCATAAGTCTTGTAGACTTCTTCATTCTTTTTAACTTCTTTTTTGTCTCTGACTGGGTTATTTCTAAACACCTGTCTTCAAGTTTAGAAATTCTTAGGCCGGGCGCGGTGGCTCAAGCCTGTAATCCCAGCACTTTGGGAGGCCGAGGTGGGCGGATCACAAGGTCAGGAGATCGAGACCACAGTGAAACCCCGTCTCTACTAAAAATACAAAAAATTAGCCGGGCGCGGTGGCGGGCGCCTGTAGTCCTAGCTACTCAGGAGGCTGAGGCAGGAGAATGGCGTGAACCCAGGAGGCGGAGCTTGCAGTGAGCCGAGATCGCGCCACTGCACTCCAGCCTGGGCAACAGCGTGAGACTCCGTCTCAAAAAAAAAAAAAAAAGTTTAGAAATTCTTTCTTCTACTTGATCTAGTGTGTTGTTGAAGCCTTCATTTATTTTTGTTTCATTCATTGAATTCTTCAGTTCCAAGGCTTTTTTTCCTCTATTTTAATTGATATACAACATTTGTAAATATTTATAGGGTACATGTGGTATCTTGATAAATGAATATAGTGTGCAATAATCAATTCAGGATATTTAATATACCCATTACTTTAAACATTTATTATTTCTTTGTGTTGGGAACATTTCAAATTCTTCAGCTCCAAGATTCTGTTCCCTCTTTTTTTATTGATCCATAACATTTGTAAATATTTATGGAGTATGCGATATTTTGATAAATTCATACAATGTGTAGTGATCAATTCATAGTATTTAGGATATTCATCACCTTAAATATTTATTATCTCTTTGTGTTGAGGACATTTCAAATCTTCTAGCTACTTTGAAATGTATAATATATATGCAATATTTTGAATATACAATAAATTGTTGCCTATAGTCACTCTACTGTTCTATCAAACACTAGAACTTATTTCTTCTATATAACTATATTTTTGTACCCATTAACCAACCTTTCTTCACCTACCTCCCACCCTTTCTAGCCTCTGGTAATTATCATTCTACTCTCTCCCTCCACAAAATTAACATTTTAAGCTCTCACATATGAGTGAGAACATGTGATATTTGTCTTTCAGTACCTAGGTTAATTCACTTAACATAGTGACCATTGGTTTCATCCATGTTGCTGCAAATAATAAAATTTCATTCTTTTTTATGGCTGAATAGTATTCCATTGCATATATATACACCACATTTTCTTTACCTAATCATCCAAGATATGGTTGATTCCATATCTTGACTATTATAAATGGTGCTGCAATAAACATGAGGGTGCAGGTAACCCTTTGATATACTGATTTTCTTTTATTTGGGTAAATACCCAGTAGTGGGACTGCTGGATCATATGGTAGTTCTATGCATTTTTTGAGAAACATCCATACTGTTTTCCACAATGAATATGTTAATTTATGTTCTCTCCAACAGTAAATTTCCTTTCCTCTGTCTCTGTACCAGCATTTGTTATCTTTTTTGTCTTTTTGATAATACCAGTACTAACTGGGGTAAGAAGATACCTCACTGTGGTTTTGATTTGCATTTCCTGATGATTAGTGATGCTGAACATTTTTTCCTATACCCATTGGCCATTTGTATGTCTTCTTTTGGGAACGGTCTATTCAGATCTTTTGCTCATTTTTTAATGGGATTATTTGTTTCAGCTCCAAGATTTCTGTTTTGTCTTTCTTTTTTTGAGACAGGGTCTCACTTTGTTGCCCAGGCTTGAATGCAGTGGTGCAATCATGGCTCACTGCAACCTCAATCTTTAGGGCTCAAGTGATCTTCCCACCTCAGCATCCTGAGTAGCTGGAACTACAGATATGCATTGCTACATCCAGCTAATTAAAACAAAAATTTTTTATAGCGATATTGTTTCACTCTGTTGCCCAATTTGGTCTTGAACTCCTGACCACAGGTGGTCTTCCTGCGTCAGCCTCTCAAAGTGTTGGGATTACAGGCATAAGCCACTGCACCCAGCCCTGGTTCTTTTAAAACATCTATTTCTTTGTTAAATTCCTCATTCAGATCATAATTTTTTTGTTTTATTGAATTATTTGTATTATTTGGTATATTCTTGAATTTCTTTAAGATTATTATTTTGAATTCCTTTTTAGGCATTTCATAAATATCCTTTTCTTTGGCATCTGTTACTGGAGGCTTATTGTTTCTCTGAGGGTGTCACATTTATTTGCTTTTTCTTATGTCCCTATGTTGATATCTACACACTCTGTGGAACAGTTACTGTTTTCAATTTTATGGAATAACTTTTATAGAATGAGGCTTTTCCCTGTAAATGGGCCGTAGGCTGTCAGTTGGGAATGGTGCACTGGTTTTGGTTCTAAGTGGACTGAGTCATGTGGTCTCCATACAGATTATTTAGCTATGACCTTTGTCGGCAATGTCTGCAATTGTGTCAGTGGCCTTGGCTATGGGAGTTTTTGACAAAGGTAACATAATGTTTCTGGGGCCTAGGGCATGGAGGTGGTTGTTGGGCCAGGTATCTGCAGGTGTGGTGGGTTGACAGGCTGTGTAGTGGGCTCTCTTGGAGGATGAGCCCACCACTAGGCTGACTCTCGGGGCAGGTGTGGGTGTAGCATGCCAGGTGGCTGTGAGGGGTTTCTCTGTGTGATGGGACCACCTCTCAGCCAGCTCTTGGTCTGGGAGTAGGCTGACTGCCCGTGCAGGGCAGTAGCCCCAATTTCTATTAGTAGTTTCATGCAGTTTTAGAAAGTCTTCACAGGGTGGAGCATATGACCTAGACTAAACCAATGATAACATTTTATTCCTTCAGCTACAGTGATTGATTCGGAGATGGATTTGTGACCTAAGCTTGCCCAGTCAGAAGGAATCTTAGGATTCTTGCAGAGATTGCTGAGTCAAAGACATGCTCTTTTGCTATGGAAAGTATAGTGTGTGCATGTGAAAATTGGAACCGTGAACATCATCTTGCTATGATGAAGGAAACCTGGCTGAGAATGAAGCTGACATAAGGAAGTAAAAAAAAAAAAAAAAAAAAAAAGGTACCATGATAGACAAACAGAATGAGAGTCTTGATCAAATTATGCCTAAAATCTGTTACTTTCTGTGTTCTTCATATTTGTGAACCAATATGTTGCCTGTGTTGTTTGCTATTACTTTTTGGCCCTTATATTCTAAGTCAGGCTTGGGATGGATTTTCTTATTTGCAGCCAATTATATCCTAATTGAAAGAGACGTCCTGATATGGTTTGGTTCTGTTTTCCCGCACAAATCTCATCTCCAATTGTAGTCCCCACGTGTCAAGTGGTGGAGGTGATTGGATTATGGGGACGGTTTCCCACATGTCGTTCTTATGATAGTGAGTTCTCACGAGATCTGATGGTTTAAAAGTGTGGCACTTCCCCCTTCACTCTCTCCCTCCTGCCACCATGTAAGACATGCCTTGTTTCCCCTTCATCTTCCACCATAATTGAAAGTTTCCTGAGGCCTCTCCACACCATGAGCAGCTGTGAGTCAATTATAAATTGACTCTTTTCTTTATAAATTACCCAGTCTCAGAGAGTTCTTTATAACAGTGTGGAAATGAACTAATACACGTCGCTTCACCTTCTACTACATACAGAGCTAACAACAACAAAAAGAGGAAAGTACTTTGATAGCTCTTCTGAAGGAAGGTAGAGTTACAGATTGAATCAGAGATATCATTTCCTCTGTGATCCTTCCCTGATGTCCCCAGGTCTGGGCAAAGAGCCCTCCTTGGTATTCCCATAGCTCCTTTTCATTCTCATCTCTTAGAGGAAAAGGAGTCTTTAGCATAATACATCATTGCAATTATGCTATGAGAGCCAATCAGTATCAGCTGGATGTTTGCTTATCTTGTGTTCAGTTCATTCTGAGGAAGTTAAGAGAATTACCGTGAAGAAAGGTATCTGCCATTTTTCTTTCAGGATGAAGCCAGGAATAACAAAACCATGCCTCTGACCATGTAGGGAACTGAAAGGATGGAGTCAAGGCCTTGAGGAGACAGCAGAGAGGCAACCAAAAGAAGATGGCAGGCAGCCAGAAGAAAGCACATTCCCAGGTACCCATTTGAGGGAATCCAATGCGGGAAAGTAAAGAAATTTGGATGTTTTAAGTGTGGTGATCAGATTATGCTCTTTCTGGCCAAGGCCTAGGACAAGGCCATCCAAGTGCAGAACAAAATGGTGGGTTTGCATTTGTTTGCTGTCAATCTCCCTTATCAGGTCAACTCCATGAGGACAAGGATCATAATGGCTTGGTCACCATTATCTCCCCACAGCACAGCACAATGCCTGGGACATATACTCTATAAATATATGTGGGATGGATGGATGGTTGGTTGGTAACTCTCAGTTTATATCTTTGGGCTGAGTATTATAGTTAACAACACAATTTCCCAGAGTGACTCAGTTAAAGTTGAGCTTCTTTTATGCAAACTCTCCTTCCCTGTCCTTCGCTGAATTTCACTGACAGACCATGAAAACTCAGAATAGAAGGGGATAATGTTGAGGCAAATCCTATAATGTCAAGGCAAATCCTATCCCCCATCTAGAGTCCAGGGAAGGAAAATAATCACTTTACTAAAGTCTGGAGTTCTAGTTCCTCTGTGTGATGGTTGATTTAAGGTCAACCTCTGCTTGACTTAAGGTAATGATGTATTATTTTTTAACATCTTCTTTATGGGCCACACTCATGAAAATGTCCAAACACAAGAGAAAGATGATACCTTGTTCTCTTGCTCCACATGTACATATATCTGACTTACATTCAACATTCACTTAAACTGTGATTCAATGAGCATCTACTATGTGCCATGCCCTGGGCTCAGCCTTGAGAATAGAATAAAGAACAAGACACAGCCTCTATTCTTACCTAGTTTGTAATCTAGTGGGGGATGACAAGCCAATGATGATGATATAGCACAAGACGCAGAGAGGCAGAGGTTGCGGTAGGATCCCACAGAGGAACATTGAAGTCAGCTGGTGGGATTGAGAAGCACTTCCTGGAAGAGGTTTTGCCTAAGCTAAGCCCATGGAAAAGCACTGGCCAGGTGAAATGGGTACAAAGGAAAGGAATGTTTCAGGAGGAAAGTGGGAGTGGTGATTGGAGGGTGACGGCGCCAGAGTGAAGAGCTGGGGTCAAGCATTTTAGGGCCGTCTAAGTCATGCTTAGCATTTCAGACATCCTAAGAGCAGTGTGTGCTGGAGTCACTGGGAAGTTTTAATATGGGAATAATATCACATGTGGCCCATAGGAACTTCCTCTGGGGCAGTGTGGAAGGGAGATAGGAGAGGTCAAGGTTGGAAATGAGGACACCCGTTTGGCGGGTATTTTAACATTAGCACATGGACTCACTAGGGTCCAAGCATGTGTGCTCGCTCACTCACTCGCTCTCTCTCTCTTTCTCTCCCTCTCCCCCCCTCCCACGCACACCCCAAAGATATATGCAAACACCACCAAACTATGCCCACCACTGGGGTTAGAAAACAATGTCTTAAGCTGCTCCATTTCCTAATGCCTTAATTTTCTCATCTGTAGAATGGGAATAGCTGCAACTGTCCCTCAGTGTCTCCCAGGATTGCTCAGAGAGTGGAAATGTCATATGGTGAAAGCCTTTGCAGCTCAGTGTGGATAAGTGCAAAGGGTTATTTCTTCCTGGCCCCTTTTCATTTCATCCAGTCCTTCAATTCCCGGCATCTGAAGCATCTCTGGGAATTGCATATGGAATAAGACATTCTGGATGGGCCAGCAGATCTTCAGAAAGTCAGGTTTTAATTAGATTTCCACTCAATCTCAAAGTCCCCTACTCTAGTAGGGAAATTGAGGTCTTACCTCTAGACACTATAACTGAGAAACTATAAAATTGGCTGGAGACTCCCAGGCAAGGGTAGGAAGCCCTCTGGCTTGGGACTCTTTTGAAGGGATGATTCCACTGATTGGAGAGTGTTCACACTCTTGGCTGTGGAGTACCTGTGTGAGTCTCCTAGGACTTCTTAACAAATTGACACAGACTAGGTAGCTGAAACAACAAAAATGTATTTCTTATTCCGGAGGCGTCTCCTCACTTTATAATCTAGTCGGGAATGACAAGCCAATGTTGATAATATAGCACAAGATGCAGAGAGGCAGAGGTTACGGTAGGAGCCCACAGAGGAACATCAAGGTAGTAGCAGGATTGGTTCCTTCTGAGGCTGCCCTACTTGGCTGTCATCTCGGTGTGTTCTCACATGGTCTTCCCTCTGAGCATATCTGTGTCCTAAGTTCCTCTTCTTATAAGGACACTAGTCATAGTGTCCACCCTGGTGACCTCATTGTTACTTATTTAGCCCTTTAAAGACCCCATCTCAAGTACAGTCACATGTGAGGTGCTAGGGGAATTTTGGCAGGAGTGGGAAACAAAATTCAGCCGATAATAATTCTCAAATGGTCGATTTAGATAGTGGATATAAACAAACAGTGAGGAAACCCAAAGACTGTACACATTGCTGCTGAAGTTTATCCTCAGACGAAGAGTCCTCAATTGAATAGATTTGCTGTCATCTCAATTGCGGCAACATCCACATTTTCCTGTTCTTTATCTCAGCTCCGAGGTGCTGCCGCAGAAAGGAGCTGGTCTACCTTCAGTTCTCTCCTTCTTTACCACTTTGCAGAACAAGTTTTGCTATGGCAACCACTGGCTGGGAAGAGATAACCCAGGGGGTGCCAGGGTCAGCTCATGTTCTTCTCTCCTCATTTCTTGGACAGCTCTGTTGTGCTTCACCTGCTGGGTAAATCCCCAGAGAGGAGCTTTTTGCTAATAATTTTGTGTGTGTGTATGTGTGTGTGAGTGTGCACCTGCATGCATACATGTGTGTGTACGTGTGCATGTGTGCCTGTGTGTGTATGTCTGTGTGTGTGTGTGTGTGTGTGTGTGCATGTGTCTGGGCAAAGTGGTACTTTCAAGGAAGTAGCCAAATAGAAGACAGGATCACCCTGGCGAGGGAAGCCATTCATTCATTGACCAATGGGTCACACTTGGACTTTCTGTCTCAGACCAACCCACGTTCTAGTGACTGTGCAACCCTTGGCAGTTTTTAACAGGCTCCTCCTGCCTTCCCAGCAGATGGGAATCATATTCTGCAGACTTCAAATCCTCTTGATTCTCTCTCCTCCAGGTTTTGAAGGCAGATTTTATCTATTATGCCTCTGGGGCTTTGGTGTCTGGGCCATTCACAGCTACCCACCTGGAGACCCCTGAGATGTATCAGGAGCGGCAGTTTGTCATGGGAAGAGGAGACAGCAACGTGAAAGCAATGTGAATTTTTGCTATTCGAAAGGGCACATGACTCACTGAGTCATCTGCCTGAAAGCCATCTTCAGTGTCCCCTGGACCTTGAAGACTGTGGGAGGCAGTGTTTGTGGATGAGAGAGGGGGCATTCAGAACAGAGATCTGTTAAAGTCTCCTAGCACAACTCAGGTCCTCCACCTTGGGGGCTGTCTCGGGTGGTCCCAAGCATCCTAAAGCCTCTGGAATCTGCCCTGAACATCTGGATTTCCTGCTAGGGTCTTCAGTTTGCCCAATGATGTGTCCATGGCCAGCTTTGTGCAAAGTTTGCCGTTCCAGCTCAGTTGCTCTGCTGCAATTTACAAAACCTGCTAGTGGACAGACACAGCCTTGAGCAGTCCCTGTGGCTTCTCAGGGTGTCTGTCAAAGATGTGCACACAGAATTCAACAAAGTTCCAGTTCCTCCTTCGGGAGGATAATAATTTTGTGTGTGTGTGTGTATGTGCGTGCATGCATACATGTGTGTGTGTGCGTGTGTGCATGCACGCGTGTGCGTGCACGTGTGTGTGTGTGTGTGTGTGGCTGGGCAAAATGGTACCTTCAAGAAGGTAGCCAAATGGAAGATAGGATCACCCTGAAGAGGGAGGCCATTCATTCATTGACCTTATCCTTGAGAAGCCAGACGTGGTACCTACAGAGGCCAATTTAGATCTCCAGTTGTTTCTCTACTTCCCTATTGGCCCTATTTGTATATTTCTAGCATGCCTTTTCTTTATTTGTTCATTCACTCATTCCTTTATTCCACAAACATCTATTGAGCACCAATGATCTGCTAAGTATGGCTTAAATTTACCCTGGGAACACAGAAGTGAAATAAACAAAACTCCTGCCCTTGGGTGCTTATATTTTAGTGTGAGAGGGAGGGTGAGTAGATGGAAGGAGGTAGGTCTTTGCATCTGGGTTTTCATGGATTATAACAAATTTTCACAGCACTTTTAATTCCATCATAATCTCTAACTGGAAAAGCAATCCCTTCAATACATACCTCCCACCACTTCATCCTGAATCTCTGTCCTGGATTGTGAAGGGATGTCAGACATGGCAATATGCTTTTATGTATTTTCCTTTTGCTTAACTCAGGGCTTGTTAACCCATTCTGTGCTCCAGATTCCTTTGGCGGTCCAATGGACCCCTTCTCAGAATGATGTTTTTAAATGAAAAACATAAAATACATAGTGTTATGAAAAAACACCAATACTTTGAGATGCAGTTCTCAAAATCTTTTTAAAGGTTGTGATATTATAATGTATGTGCCCTTGTATTCACACATTAAATAACATGATTTAGTAGTGGATTTCATAACAACTGTGATTTCAAAGTACGGATGAGCATAAATGATATTTTGAAATATCTGTAACACCTGCGACATGTTATGAAAATACCCCTGATTTCTATTGGTGACCAAGTCCTAGGTACTGCAAATAGTTCTGTGGTTTGTTGTCACTGTAATAATCTGCTAGGTCTGCCATTACAAAGTCCCACAAACTGGGGGTGCTTAACAGGTGTGTGTGTGTGATTTGGCAAAGTGATACCTTCAAGAAAGCAGCCAGATGGAAGATAGGATCACGTTTCAACAGAAATGTAAGACAGTACATTTGTGTGGTTTAAGCCCCCCAGTTTATGAGACTAGCCCAACTCTATTACTAGGGTCTTTGCTTTAAACCTAAAGGAGTGTTTCCTCAATTGTATTCAAGTACAAACAGAAAGGTACTTTGAGTTCTGGAGGCTCAAAATCCAAGATCAAAGTGTTGGTAGGGCTATGTTCCCTCTGTAAGCACTAGAAAACAGCCAAGATAATACAACAATCATACATACACCTCACACATAGGAAAGAGAGGTGGGCATTGTGTTTGTGAGAAACAGAAGGCTCCGACGAGCCCAACCCTGGTACTAGAATCTTACTTTTTCCTTGATAGCCCACTACATACCTCCCTCACTCTCAGTTCTCTGACAAACAACTATAGCAACCTCAAGTGACCCAATCTTCTAACACTGAAATCACCCAGGATATTATGGAACCCTAGGAATACATGGTGAAGGGAAACTACCTCCATTTTTAATCTAAAAGACAAATGTCATCATGTCACCCCCTGGTACTACTCCTTGACCTTCTCATTGCTTTGAAAAATCCTTAAGGTAGCTTTCAAGGTTCCTTATGACTGGCCCCTGCCCACCTCCCTGGCCTCATCCCACTCCTCACTAACCCCTGAGATGGTCCAGCCACCTGCCTTCTCACAGGTCATTGAACACACCCATCTTTCTGCCTCTGGCTTTAGCACATGCCATTTGTTCTGCTGTGTTTCAGAAGCTTTAAGGATTTCTGAAAGATGTCAGGATGATATGGTTTGGCTGTGTCCTCACCCAAATCTCATCTTGAATTGTAGTTCCCATAATCCCCACATGTCATGGGAGGGACCTGGTGGGAGGTAATTCAATCATGAGGGTGGGTTTGTCCCATGCTGTTCTTGTGATAGCGAGTAAGTCTCATGAGATCTGATGGTTTTATAAAGAGCAGTTCCCCTGCACACGTGCTCTTTCCTGCTGCCATGTAAGACGTGCCTTTGCTCTTCCTTCACCTTCTGCCATGATTGTGAGGCCTCCCCAGCCATGTGGAACTGTGAATCCATTAAACCTCTTTTTCTTTATAAATTTCCCGGTCTTAAGTATTTCTTCATAGCGTGTGAAAATGGACTAACACACAAGGGAATGCACTTTTCTGGCCTCTGAATTAGCAAAGGGAAAGATGGTGTAAAACACAAGACTTTAGAGCCCTGAGGAAGGCACTTTACATATGCGTGAGAGTCCAGTTCATCTAAAGCATTGCATTTTTGAATGGAGTTATCAGTTCTGGGCTTAAAACTTAAGTTCTGATTTACGTCTATGTTTGTGTTTGTATGTTTTGTATGTGGTTTTTGGTAAAAATAATTTATCACAGGCTTGGAATAATGAGCTCCCTGGATGTGCAAGCTTTGGAAATAGTAATCTACCTGTGCTAGGTAAACTGTGTCTGAAATGTTACCTGCTGAGACAACAACATTCCTGGGAGGTGTGATTGGATATATTCTGTGTGTGTAAGGGGTGTAGTGTGTGTGTGTGTGTGTGTGTAAGAGAGAGAAAGACTTTAGCCTAAAGGAGTGTTTCCTGAATTGTATTCCTTTTTTCACTGCCTTTAAGATTTTTGCTATATTCAACTACCATCTGTACTTACTTTCTTACAGGGATACATTTTCATAATGTTTTTCTTTAAATTGACCCATTTTTTGTAAACGTAGCTTCAACCTGAAAAGACTATCCAACAAGCCACAGACTTGGAAGCAATAATTGAAAACACATATCTAAGAAAGGTCTGGTACCTAAAATATATACAAAGAGCTCTTCAAATCCAGCTATAAGAAAACAAAGAACCCAAATTAAAAATAGGCAAAATACCTGAACAGACACTTCACCAAAGATATACAGATGGCAAATTAGCATATGAAAAGATACTCAACGTCATATATCACTGGAGAATTGCAAATTAGAATAATGAGGGGATACCGCTTCACACCTATTAGAATGGCTACAATCCGAAACACGGACAACAGCAAACGCTGAAAAGAATTTGGAGCAACAGGAACTCTCATTTACTGCTGGTGAGAGTGCAAAATGGCACAGCCACTTTGCAAGACAGTTTTACACTTTCTTACAAAACTAACAGTCTTACCATATGATTCAGCAATCTCACTCCTTGGTATTTACCCACATGAGTTGAAAAGTTATATCCAAACAAAAACCTGCATATAAATGTTTATAGCAGCTTTATTCATACCTGCCAAAACTTGGTGCTAGGATGGAAATGTTTTTTGTCCCCTAAATTTCATATGTTGAAATCCTAGTCCCCCGAAGTGAAAGGGGCGGGGCCTTGGGGAGGTGACTAGATCATGAGGGTGGAGCCTTCATGAGTGGGATTAGTGCTCTTATAGAAAGGCCCAAGGGAGCTTGTTTGTCCCTTACACCAAGTGAGAATTCAGCCAGAAGGTGCTGTCTTCGAGGAATGGGCCCTCACCAGACAGTGAAGCCAGTGCTTTGATCTTGCACCTCCCAGTCTCTACAACTGTGGGAAATCAATATTTGTTGCTTATAAGCCACCCAGTTTATGGTATTTTTGTCATAGCAGCCAGAACAGACTACGATACTTGGAACAAACCAAGATGTCCTTTGGTAATAGGTGAATGGATGTCTATGGTACACCCAGACAATGGAATATTATGCAGCAATAAAAGAAATGAGCTAACAAGCTGTGAAAAGACACGGAGGAACCATACATGCATATTGATAGGTGAAAGTAGCCAATCTGAAAAGGTTATGTCTAGTATGATTCTGGCAATAGCACATTCTGCAAGAGGCAAAACTATGGGGACAGGTAAAAGATTAGTGGTTGCCGGGAGTGAGTGGATGGAGGGATGAGTTAGGTGGAGCACAGAGGATGTTTAGGGCAGTGAAACTGCTCTATATAATACTGTAATGGTAGATACATGTCGTCAACATTTGTCAAAATCCTTAGAATGTACACCACCAAGAGCGAACCAAGATGTAAACTATTAACTTTAGTTAATATGAATGTGTCCATATTGGCTCATTGGTTGTAACAATTACTACTACACTAACAATTAGTACCACATTAATGCAAAATATAAATAATAGGGGAAACTATGAGGGGAAGTAGAAGAGGATATATGGGAATTCTTTGTTCTTTCCAGTTTTTCTGTAAAATAAAATTGCTCAGAAAAAAACATCTGTTATTAAAAAAGAATATAATATCCAAGGAATCACATGCTTGATGTTCTCCTAGTTATACGTTTTCCTGCATGTGAATGCATATACAACTATTAGAATAAATACAAAGTAAGGAAAATGTGCCACCTGAAATCATCTCACCAGTAGAACTTGAACCACATACTTTAAAAACCACAGTTCCATCCCTATGTTTTAAAAGTAGTGATCCCTTCCTCATTCTCCCTGCCTCCCCCAAATAAAATCTCAGCAGGTAGACAGGCTAGAGTAGAGCTGCTTGGGCTAAGATGGGGAGAGGAGGCTCAGCATTCTGCAGCCCCCTCTCTTTCCACCTTATTTTCCATGACCCTCTTTCTTTAGCCCTGACAGCACCACAGAACTCTGGTGCTATCAGGAACACAGCTGAGAAACCGTTGGTCTAAAGGTCAGCATATTCGGCAGAGTGCAGGATGCTCTGATTCCCATCCAAAGACCCCTGGCAACTGTAGGCAATCCTCTAAGCTCCCCTCTGCCTTGGTCGTCTCCTCTAACTGGAGCCCCCCCAGGATCTATCTTGCAAAGGTGTGAAGAAGACTCTTTAGAGACTAAGACAGATCCATGTGTCCTTGGAAGAGTCTTGAGACACAGTTATTCCAGGCTGAAAGGATGCAAGTTTAACCCTTTAATACATACTGCTTGCTGGTGGGAGTAGCAATTGGTGTGACCACCGCAGAGAACAATTTGGCCCTATGGGGTCAAATTGAAGAAGGAGCTGACCCTTTGACCTGCCAATGCCTCTTGCAAGTTTATGTCCAGGTGTGAGTTCAGAAGCTCATAAATATGTTCATGAGGAACATGGTCAAAGGTTGTTATTGCAGTAGCATTTGTAAATGTGAAAAACTAGGAACAACTTGAATGTCTATCAGGAGGAGAATGGATAATGGCATTATTGTAGACTCACACAATGATATGCTAGACAGCTGTTAAAATAAACTAGATGTGTGTCAGCATGGAAGGATCTAGAAACATATGTTGGTTGAAAAAAACCTAATTCCAAAATGATATGTATGACATGATTCTATCCTTATCAATACTAAATATACTAAATAAACTGAATATAGTTTATAGATATATATATAGGTAATAAATTATAAAGACATTGGAAAAATATGTATTAAATTCATGACAACAGGCAGGGAAGGGGTTCTGGGGAGGAGGAACACAAGAAATTGGGTGGCTTTACACACACATACATACACACACACACACTCTTACACAAATCTGATAAGATTCTAACTTTTCTCAACTTTTGGTAAATACATATTTATTTCAACATAGTTGTTTTTACTTTCTACATTTAAATTAAAACATTATTTTCATTTGGCTACAATCTATCAAACAGTTCGGTAGCTCTTACTAGGTATCAGAGTTTGTAACTTTCATAATAACCCCAGGAGGCACTGTTTTAGAAGGGAGGAAACTGAGGCACAAAGAGGCTAAGCCACTCATCCAAGGTAAAACAGCTGGTAAGAGCAGAGCCAGATATCAGATCCAGGTAGCCTGACACACAGTCCATCCTCTCAAGCACCTGCCATAAGGTATCCATGGCTTATAGTCTCTTATTTGGGTCCCCTACATGTATGTACCCTGTGGCCCCTCTCACACTACCCATCTGTCTACTTTGTATTAAGCTGTGTAGGAGCTAAGTCCACTTCTCCCTCTTTGTGCGATTCCAGCTTCTGGCTCCCGGGCCATAGTAAGTCAATAGCAAGTGCTGTTGAACAATGGAATGGATGCATGCATGAGTGGCTTCAGGTTCCTGGAAGCTGCTCTGTGCCAGTATCATGCTCAGGGTCATCATCTCTGAGTCCTCCGCTGCATCTGATGTTACCCAGGATGTTGGCACTAGGTATATGGAAAATCAGCCCAATTGGTAGGAAAAAAAAAAAAACCCAAATAATGTGGGATGTTTATTTCAGAAGCACTACCTTTCCCCCTCTACACATGGAGTAGATGGTCAGAGAAAATGTTAATTTATATTTTAGAAAATATCCAGGCCTCTTGCAAATCCATTTTTTTTCTCCCACCAATTCACACTGAACTTCTGGTTTCAATTTACATGACAATTCTGAGCAACCTTCTCTAGCTACCTTGCCCCTTCCCTGCTGCTATTCTGCCTCATATTACCCCTTTTCTATATAGGACTTTTTTTTTTTTTTTTTTTTGTGAGACAGAGTCTTGCTCTGTTGTCCAGACTGGAGTGCAGTGGTGCCATCTTGGCTCACTGCAAGCTCCGCCTCCTGAGTTCAAGCAGTTCTGCCTCAGCCTCCCCAGTAGCTGGGATTTCAGGTGCCCACCACCATGCCCGGCTAATTTTAAAAATACTTTTAGTAGAGACAGGGTTTCACCATGTTGGCCAGGCTGGTTTCAAACTCCTGGTCTCAAGTGATCCTCACGCCTCTGCATCCCAAAGTGCTGGTATTACAGGCATGAGATATTAAACGTATCACAACTTATAATCATGTATTTATCTGTGAATTCATTCTTTCTAATGTCTGTCTGTCCCAGAAGAGAGTCAACTCCAAGAGTCCGATCAAGCATCATGCATGTTTGGCTCATACTTTATTGCCAGGGCCAGGCACATAGTAAGTGTTCATTTATCACCATGGAATGAATCTTGCTGCTCAATGCAGTGGCTCAACTGAAAGACATTCTACAGGCGCTTCCTTTTTCTTATTTAACAGCAGGACTCCTTTCATTAAATGAAATGGTCCAGACTCCCTTATATAAACCAACACATGGTTCTGGTTACACTGGGAGGAGGAGGATGTGTGACTGGGGAGGATCTGCTTGCCCTGACTTCTCCCTGCTTTTCCCAAGAAGATTCCAGAGGCATCTCCCAGATCACCCCTTAGCAAACTTTTCTGAGCCCTGATCTTGAAAACACCAGAAGGGTCTTTTCACCAAGGAAGTCTGTCTTTTGTGGGTTGAAAGACCGATGATATGTCCTCTCCTCCCAGGTCCCTGAGTCAGCCTTGTGGGGCACTTGCCTAATGGAACCATAAATTCTCCCCTAAATGAGCATTCTGATTTGGTTTGCTCTTCACATGACCTCTTCCTGGGGAAAATGTGAAGCTTTCCCTGAGTTATGGCAAAGACTCCAGTGGGTGGCTGCGTTTGTCCTGCCTCTGCCATCTGATAGTCTAATTCCTTTCCAATTTATGAGCTTGTTAGTTCCCCAGCCAGTTCCCACCTCCGTGCAGCTGACCCGGTGGCAGTATTTGCCTGTGTCATCTTGCTCAGACAAACACAAACGTTCCCGCTGAGGAGGCAGCCGTCCCAGCTCTGTCATCTCTTTGACTGACCCTGGCTGACTCCACTGAAAGCATCAAACTCATAGAACAGGCTCTGTTCCCGTAGTCAGTGAAGCTCTCTGTGTCGGCTTCAGTATGACTCAGAAGCCGAGTTTCCCTGTGTTTACTGAATATTTCCCTGCCAAAAAGGCTTGGAAAAATGTCTGCCTTTCAAAGTGATGGGGCTGCTGCCTGCCCTCGGTCCCTTCTTCCTGCTGGGATTTTGGACTTCCCTAAATTCTCCATCTGGAATGCTCACTGGCAGATTCTGTGGCAGGTTAGGGCCAATCCTCTTGCTTTGAATCTGACTCTGGGAGTGGCAAGAAGGGGAATTGGAGTTGCTTTCTAGGTGCCTCTGTTGTCTGGCCTCTGCAGTGGGCACGATAATATATCCCATAGGATTCTGGGAGGGTTAAATAAGATGCATGCGCTAACGGATTTAGGATTGAGGTATTGTGAGGGCTTTACGTACTTTTATTTTTTATTTTTATTTATTTATTTATTTTTTGAAAGAGGCTCTGTCTCCCAGGCTGAAATGCAGTGGCTTGATCATGACTCACTGCAGCCTCAAATTTTTGGGCTCAAGCAATCCTGCCTCACCTTTCACCAGCACACCTGGCTATTTTTAAAATAAATTTTTGTAGAGATGGGGTCTTGCTATGTTGTCCAGGTGGGCTTCAAACTCCTGGCCTCAAGTGATCCTCCTGCATTGACCTCCCAAACTGCTGGGCTTGTAGGCATGAGCCACCATGCCCAGACTTTAAGTACTTGTAAGTGATTCAGTCTATGTTTATCTCTATGTCTACATTTACATCTATCCCTATATTTAAATCTGTATGAGTTTGCTTTGGCTACTGAAAAAAATTACCATAAAGTTGGTGGCTTAAACCAGCAGAAATTTATTCTTTTCACAGTGCTGGAGGCCAGAAGTCTGAGAGCACAGTGTCAGTAGGGCTGCATTCCATCTGGAGGCTTGAGGAGAGAATCTTTCCTTGCTGCTTCCACTTCTGATGGCTATTGGCATTCCTAGTCTTCCTGAGCTGGTGGCCACATCACTCTGATTTCTGCCTCTGTCTGCACATAGCCTCTTCTTCTTCTGTGTGTGTCTCCTCTGTGTCTCTTACGAGGACACTTATCATTGGATTTAGAGTCTGCCCAGATAATCCAGGACGATCTCCTGACCTTAAGATTCTTAGCTCAATTAAATCTGCAAAGATGGCCGGGTGTGGTGGCTCACGCCTGTAAGCCCAGCACTTCCGGAGGCCGAGGCGGGTGGATCACGAGGTCAGGAGATCAAGACCATCCTAGCCAACATGGGGAAACCCCGCCTCTACTATAAATACAAAAATTAGCCGGGCATGGTGGCATGCGCCTGTAGTCCCGGCTACTCAGGAGGCTGAAGCAGGAGAATCACTTGAAACCGGGAGACAGACATCGCAGTGAGCCAAGATCGTGTCTTTGCACTCCAGCCTGGGCGACAGAGCAAGACTCTATCTAAAGAAAAAAAAAAAATCTGCAAAAATCTCTTTTCCAAATAAGGTGACATTCACAGGTTCCAGGGATTTGATGTGCATATGTATATATATTGGCCACAGCTGTATCTCTGCTATCCATCTATACCTATATATTGATTGAAAAGCAAAGATATCAAGATTCTAACAGTTTCTGAATCTAGGTTTCCATATATATATGGGCGGGGGGGTGGAGAGAGAGAGAGAGAGAGATTTGCTCTGCCTTTGCTTATCTGTGTTCTCAAGTTCTTCTATAATAAATGTGGTGTTCTTAAATAACCAGACCACTTTAAAGATAATGATGTGAAGCTGTCAGGGCTTTGTGAGAAGCGTGAAGATAGATCCTGCTTTTCACAGCTACCCACCCGAGAGCCACACACCCTCAAAGATGCTCCAGAGACTTTGTAAAAGGCTGCAGCTTGAGTCACAAGGCATAATTGCTCTTATTACAGCTGTGTAATAAGGAATTGTGTATCTGCACGATGAGCACCTATATATATATTCCTTATCCCCAAATCCTGGGAATCAAATATGCTTTTGAATTCAGATGTTTCCAGATTTTAGAAAAACATTCAGGTACACGTACTATTTATTACATCACACACTTAGTGGGGGTCTGGGTGGCATCCCATAATCAAACATATTATGTCTGCTATGATATATTTGGATATTTACTCTAAGTGGAGTAAATAAAAATCTAAATAATTCCACACTTAGTTTGGTCAGATTTTGCCACCCAATGAGTTTTAGCACCAAATATATGAAAAACATCTGGATTTCAGAGATCTGTGGATTCTAGAATTATTGAGAAGAGAGGGAAGGCTGTGCTAGTCTTACGCTTTTTTTGTACGTTTGGAAATCTTCATAATAAAACATTTAAAAATGAGGTTGTGCTTATAATGTGCTTAACATCATGTCTGGCATGGAATAAGAACTCAAAAAAATGTGTAACCATTAACATTAGCTTCATAATCATTAACTTATTGACAGTGTTGTAAATCACACAGGGGTTACTAAAGATTTTGACACAGGAATAATGACATGGTCAGGACAAGAAGAATCTAGAAGGATCCCTATAGTAGTGGCACCCAAGATGGACTGCATGGTGCAAGCAGTGAAGAGAGGTGGTTAGGAGGCTTTGGGACTCACCCAGGCATAGGGTGATAAGGTCCTGGGTAGAAGAGGAGAAGAAAGGGCCAGGCATGGTGGCTCAGGCCCGTAAACCCAACACTTTGGGAGGCTGAGGCAGGCGGATCATGAGGTCAAGAGACTGAGATCTTCCTGGCCAACATGGTGAGACCCTGTCTCTACTAAAAAATATAAAAATTAGCTGGGCGTGGTGGCATGCACCTGTACTTGTAGCTACTTGGGAGGCTGAGGCAGGAGAATCGCTTGAATCTGGAAGGCAGAGGTTGCAGTGAGCTGAGATGGTGCCACTGCACCCAGCCTGGCGACAGAGCAAGACTCTCTCAAATAAATAAATAAATAAATAAATAAATAAATAAAAATGCAGAAGAAAGCATGAGTCAACATGGCAGAACTTTTTGAGTGTTATAGGAGAACAGATAGATTCTTGTCACCCCAAAATGCTTCTGAATGACAGCAAAAGAGAGACATACTGAATGTTTTGTGCATTTAGGAAGGAAAATACTTGCGTCAATTCAGGAACAAGTCTGGTGGGAATTTCATTAGCCTCCTAATCTGGATAGTGGCCTTTGTAAGAGCAGCACTTTTAATTTTAAGGGTTGATTTGGGGCAGTGGGCTTGCTAATGAGGACCACCTGAGCACGAAGCATAGCCCAGTGGGTCCCCTCTACAGGCGCAGTTTTATCCCAGATTATTCATTTTAAAGCTGCAGGTGCTGTGCAGGTCACAGGGGCTAAGGTAGGGTTTCTCAGCCCTGGCTGTGCATTGAATCACTTGGAGAAAGAGCTTAAAACACTCTCCACTATAGATCAAATAGAATACACTCCCTGGGCCTAAGACGCTGGCATTACGTGTGAGAAGCTCTTCCAGATGATTCCAAGATGCAGCAAGATGGAGACTGCCGTTTCGGGTTCAGAAGGGGTATGGGAAATGACAAAAAAATGCTGTCACCCTGAGCTTTCCCTATTAATATGCAAAGGGGAAGGGTCTGGGAAATGATTTGAGTAGTGACAGGGAGAGAGGAAGAGAAGAATAACCCAAATTGGGTGAAAACGTAAAAACCCAGGAGATTAAAAAAAAAAAAAAGCAAAAAATCAACACTGGAGACAATCTGCATAGTAAGCGTGTTGAACTATCCCAAAGCCATCACCATCACCATAGCCTAAGGGGCGATGGAAGACAGCACAGGAAAAGGTCAAAGCAGAGCAAAACAGTCCATCAAGGAATTGCAACACTTCCTCACTAAACACTGAGTGTGGGGTTAAGAGGTTAGAAATATGGCAAAGGGAGGAAAATGCACAGCCGTAATAAGAGCAGTTATTCCTTAGGATCCACACTACAGCCTTTTACAAAGTCTCTGGAGCATCTTTGAGGGTGTGTGGCTCTCGGGTGGGTAGCTGTGAAAAGCAGGATCTATCTTCACACTTCACATGTAGCTCTGGCAGCTTTACATCACTATCTTTAAAGTGGTCTGGTTATTTAAGAACACCATATTTATTATAGAAGAACTTGAGAAAGGCAGATAAGCAAAAGCAGAACAAGACCAAAGCTAAATTCAACAGTCACATGTAAAACCACCACCAAAGCCAGGTCTGTCTATTTCTTTCCCATTGTCTTGTCTATTTCTTTCCCATCATCTTTCCTCTGCTCTGAGTGTACTTTTTCTTTCATCTTTTCTTCTTTTTTTGAGATGGGTTTGCTCTGTCACCCAGGCTGGAGTGCAGTGGTGCAATCAGGGCTAGCTGCAGCCTTGACCTCCTAGGCTCAAGCAATCCTCCCACCTCAGCCTCCCAAGTAGCTGGGACTACAGGAGCAAGCCACCATGCCCAGCTTATTTTTGTATTTTTTTTTTTTTTAGAGATGGGGGTCTTACTATGTTGCCCAGGCTGGTCTCAACTCCTGGGCTAAAGATATCTGCATCCCCCAGCCTCCCAAAATGTGGGACTGCAGGCATGAGCTACTGTTCCTGGAATACTTTTTCTTCTTGAACAAAAAGATTATACTAGATCTAATCTGGGAGAACAGGATGGATTCTCTTCACCCTTAATATGCTTCTGAATGACAGCAAGAGAGACATACTATACCAAATGCTGTGTGCATTTAGGAAGGCTTTGTAATTTTTTTCATTTAGCAATAGATTAGGAACATTTTCATTTAACGATAAATTGGGACCCTTTTTTTCTGTGTTAAAAACAACCACATGATCCTTTTAAATGACTGCCTAATGTTTTATCGTATGAATATTTCAGCATGACTTAATGCCCTTGTAATAAGCACATAGACGATTTTCAGTTTTTCAGTTATTTTCATGGCTCTAACATCTTCACACGTGTGTCTTCATGCAGTTAGCTGATTTTTGCTTTGGGAAACATTGCTCCAAGTGGAATGGCTGCAACAAAAGGTACGTACATCTTTAGGTCTATTGATTTATAGCACCAAACCACCCTGTGATTAGCCCTCCCTGTGGTGTAATGTGAGTGTGTGAGGAATTACTCTTAAACTAGTCAATGCAGGTTTATCTGTATGGATTAATGAGGATCATGCTGCTCTAGGGTTCTCTCCACTTGATGGGACAAAGTCTAATTCTCTGCTATAAGGTGCTGATTTACCAGGGACAAAGGTGTTCAAACTCATCTTCTCTCCTATATCTCCATACCCCATATTTATACCCTCATGATGTGAACAGGGTGGGGTAAGAGATTGGGAAGCTCTCGCAGCCTTCTCAGGTCCTAAGTGCCTGCTAGTCCTTCAAAAAGGAAAGGAAGACACCCCCTCCAGCTACCCATCTTTAGAAACAATAAACCTCTGTGGCCGGGTGCGGTGGCTCATGCCTGTAATCCCAGCACTTTGGGAGGCCAAGGTGGGCAGATCACCTGAGGTCAGGAGTTCGAGACCAGCCTGGCCAACATGGTGAAACCCCACCTCTACTAAAAATACAAAAATTAGCCGGGCATAGTGGCATGCTCCTGTAATCCCAGCTACTTGGGAGAATTGCTTGAACCTGGGAGGCAGAGGTTGCAGTCAGCCAAGATCGCGCCATTGCACTCCAGCCTGGGCGACAGAGCAAGACTCCGTCTCAAAAAAAAAAAAAAAAAAAAAAAAAAGAAAAAAAAAAAGAAACCAAACCTCCTGTTATTGAAGCTCAGGAACCCTCAATCATTTTACCATGACTGCTTTGGTCGATTTTTGGTACCTAAAGACAGAGTCCTGAGGGTGGTGGTTCTCACCCCTAACTACAAATTAGAATCACTTGGAAGAGATTTTAATCTATTCTGATGCTGAGGTCTTACTCCAGTTCATTTAAGTTAGAATCCCTGCTATTAGGTAGGGGACTTGGAGTTTTAAAGTGATTGCCAGATGGTTGTAGTTGCCCCCAAGGTTGGGCAGGACAGCCTCAGGGCATTAAATGACCCTTGTTAGAGAAGATGCAACCTGGGGCCTTGGGGAAAGCCAAACCCTTTCACACATTTTGAATGAGCTCTTTAACAACCAATTCCAGACTACTTTAAGCATTTTAAACTCTTCCTGCCCTCAGGCACATAGTCCAAGCAGCAAATTCATAAAGGGAGAGGCTATTGCCTCAGCTCAAAGAAAAATTACACTTCTTTCATGTGAATATTCCATTCTGCCAATGTGCAGTTTAAGTCATCACTTCCAGACAATTTGTTTTATAATTACAAACCTCATAAAAATAATGTTCTACAAATTAATCAACCAAGGAAGGACTGAAAGGCTTTTGTTTTGTTTTGGGTGGTGTTTTGGCTAGGGACAAACTGGCTCTTTTAAAAAAGGAAGATTTCCAGAGTCTTGCAAAGTCCCTCAGCTCATTGAATTTCATGCCCTCCGGCCCTCGGATTTTACCATCCAACTCAGGATACTCACAATCTTCTTAATAAACCCTCACTCTCATGTCCTCTAAGCTGTTGCTCACATGGTGGTTTTTCCACTTGGTGTTTCCTTGAAGTAGGATGGCCAGATTTAGCAACAACAACAAAAAACACAGAGTGCCCAGTTCAATTTGAATTTCATAAGTAACAAATAATTTTTAAGAGATTCTGCCACTTGTTAAATATGTCTGTTCTAAGATGCATCCTGGAACCAGGGAACTAACCACAGGATGGGTTTGGCAACCCACTGTACTCACTGTGAGATGGATCTGAGCTAAAACACCATTGACTGCCTGACCTCCATAAGCTCTTCCTCTGACTAGTGGGCCACAGTGATGTCTGGGGTTCCCAGGAATTAGTGTCAATTCAGATCCAGTGTCCAGTAGTCACCCGAAGTTCTGATTATTTCCTTTTTCCTAATGCATAGTCACCCTGATAAGAACCCCTTGGTCCCTTTTGGGAAGACCGAAGACAGATTAACAATACACATTTTGGGCAGTAGAGCATGGTCCTTCCTCAAGGGGACCTTCCTCAAGGGGCCTTCCTTTCATTCAAAGGATTCTGGTTCTGTAAACTGACTCAAGTTTAGGAATTAATCGAAGGGCAAGGACTCTGTTTTGGTGATTCCAGTTCGACTTCTGTTCACTCAGCCTAGAACTCTTCTGTATATGCAGATCACATACAAATTTAGTAGACTGCCCATCTTTTTCTTTTTTAGCTGCAGTATGATCAACCAGCCAATGCTGTGATCTCTGTGACTCAGACTCATGATTCTTGTTTTGACCCCGTCCATGACTGTAACCATACCACACCCACGCTGCCTTTGGTGATTAAGTGCTGTCATTTGTCCCCTGCTCCAGGATCCAATTATTCCCATTGCATTTAGAATCCCAGCTTAGTAGCAGCATTTCTCATTGTAATTTCTAACATTCAGAGAAAAATGACCCCAGAACTCTTCAAAGATGCTGGGCTCCCCTGACAAATTTATTTCTCAAAGTTGTAGTGAACCTTCCAGGGTGGATGAGCAGGTTTTACATGACAAATTCACTCTAACATTCCAATTCCAATCTCCCTAAGCCTTTGGGCACCTTCCTCTACCTTCCTTTACAGAATAACAATGCAGTTCTGGTATTTCAACTTCATTTCGTGCAGGACCCTCTTTGCTCCATGTTTCAGCCAACCAAACAGCCACACTGTTAAAACTAACTCGAGGAGCTGTGACATGAGATCCAGAATTTCTGCTTAGTGAGCCCCCATCAATAAATTCAGCCCAATTCAACTTTGTTCCTTCCACACCCTTGATATCCATGCCTACATGTATTCCCTAGATTCATGTCTGTATACACGGGAAAAGTCCTGCATTTCTTTTGGAGTGTAGCACCCTGCCCCCAACCATAGGTCATTCTTCGTACTTCAAACTTTGGGGCCTGCTGGGACTTGAGTCTAGTTATAGGTCCAGAAGCAAAGAGGGGTGGTGGGGGTGGGTTCTGCAAGACGAATCAGCGTTGTCTCAAAAGGTAACTACCTCAGAGGACGTCATTCCAGATGCTGCAAGAAAAGCAGGGTTAACCTCAAACTGCAGGGAGATGATATGCTTAGGCTTTGTGTCCCCACCCAAACCTCATCTTGAATTGTAATCCCCATGTATTGAGGGAGAGACCTGGTGGGAGATGATTGGATCATGGGGTCAGTGTCCCCCATGCTGTTCTTATGATACTGAGTGAGTTCTCATGAGATCTGATGGTTTTATAAGTGTCTGACAGTTCCTCCTTCACACACTCGCTCTCTCCCACCTGCCACCATGTAAGATATGTCTCTTCCCCTTCCACCATGATTGTAAATTTCCTGAGGCTTCTCTAGCCATGCAGAACTGTGAGTAAATTAAACCTCTTTTCTTTATAAATTAACCAGTGTTGGGCAGTTCTTTATAGCAGTTGAGAATGAACTGATACGGGAAAAAAGGAGGATGGAGGGTTGTTTCTACTGGCAAAAAGACTTAGCACAATTTATAGGTTCAGTGTACCCAGCTTCACTGGGATCTGCCCATATGTCCCCTTTCCAACTTTCAGGATCTCATTCTCTCCTAATCCAAACCCTCACTTTAACAGCAAACACCCTGTGAGGCTGTGAATTCAATTTCCATTGTAGTTCAGCTGTTCTCAAGATGAGACTCTGGGTCACTTTTCAGCAATCTCAGCCCTGCAGGAGATACAAGAGATAATGGTTTTTGTTTGTTTGTTTGTTTGTTTGTTTTTCCAGGGCAGACACACAACCTTTCAGATAATTTATGTAGTGTTTTGAGCTGAGAATTTGAAACTCTGAGCTTATCCTTTTCTTTCCCCACTTTCTTCAGCTCAGTTGAGAGCAACTAGCGAATCTTATTATACTTAGTAATGTGACTAAAATGTTCTAAGGTATCAAATACATAGTCACCCAGAATCTTGCCTTTTATTAGTATTTGACTAGTAGTATCCAATATTTGGGACATACTTGTACTAAAAAATCATGCGTTATTTAACTGAAATTCAAATTGAACTAGGCATTCTGTATTTTGTCTGGCAACCTTACTTTACAGAAATCCTCTTTATCCTCCAAAATCAAAGTAAAGTGTTATATTTCCAATAGACTGCTCCAGATAGAAGTTATTACTTTAATTAATATTATTTATTGACCACTTACAATGTGTCTGTTCTAAGTGCTTTCCATAAATGAATTCATTAAGGCCTGATTATAACTCAGGGGTAGATATTATTTTACTCCCACTTTACAGAAGGAGAAACTGAGCCTCAGAAGAGAAAAATAACTTGCCCAGTAGATCACAGTGAAAAGGTGGTGGAGTGGGATGTTTACCCAGACAGTTAGGGGTCTGGGTTCACATGGATAATCATGGGTAACATGATGCAACCTTGTGACCTCTTCTACCAGAAGCTTCCATAGAGGTGTGTTTGTGCCTCTTTGGGGGCCCTTAACATATTGTTGTCTGTCTATTCTAGCAGGTTGTGATATCATTGGCTAACAGCAGAAATCATGTTTTATTTATTGCCACATCCTCGTGTCATGAAACTTAAGTTATATTTATTATTCAACTTTAAAAAGGGAGAAAATTCTGACACATGCCACAGCATGGATGAACCTTGAGGACACTATGCTAAGTGAAATAAGCCAGACATAAAATGATAAATAGTGTGTGATTCCACTTATGTGAGGTACCTATTACAGTAAAATCCACACAGATAGAAAGTAGAATGATGGTTTCTGGAGCCTAGGGAGAAGCGGGTATGGGAGTGATCGATTAACAAGCATAGAGTTATAGCCAAGGATGATAAAAATGTTCTGGAGATGGATGGCTGTGATGGTTGCACAACTATGCAAAAGTGTTTAATGCCACTGAACTGTATACTAAAATTGGTTAAAATGGTAAATTTTATGTCGTGTATGTCTTACCACATTTTAAAATAAATGTTATACTTAACTTAGCGCAGGAGGTTAAAAGCCCAGGCTCAGGGTTCAGTACTATCTGAGTTGAACTATGGTTCAGCCACTTACCAGCTGTGGGATTTGGGGCTAGTCATTTCACATCAATTTCATCAGTAAAATGTGGATGGATGACAATGCGCATATCTTCATGTAGTTGTGAGGACAGAGTGAAACAAGATATGCTAAGTGCTTGGCACAATGATTTTCATCCCCACAAATGGGGAAGATTTTTAAGACTACCGAGGACTAGACTCTCACAGATAAATCTGGCCTCGTGTCTTTAAACTTTTCTATTTAAAAACATTTCAAAGGTACATATAAGTGATAGATAGTTCTCACATAAGCATAATGTAGACTGAACATTTATCAAGATTTTAACATTGAAATATATCACTTTTTTTTTTTTTTTTTTGAGACAAGGTCTCACTCTATTGTTGTCCAGGCTGGAATGCAATGGCACAATCATAGCTCACTGCAGTCTCAACCTCCTGAGCTCAAGCAGTCCTCCCACCTCAGCCTCCTGAATAGCTGGGACTACAGGTGTATGCCACCATGCCTGGCTAATTTTTTTTTTTTTTTTTTTTTGTATTTTTTGTAGTTATAGGGTTTTGCTATGTTGCCCAGGCTGATCTCAAACTCTTGTGCTCAAGCTATCCACATGCTTCAGCCTTTCAAAGTGCTGGGATTATAGGTGTGAGCCACCACACCCAGTAGAATATATCATTCTTAAAGGTGAAAGAGTTACTGGGATAACACATTGTCTGGCACATAGTACTTGTGCAACAGATTTAGCTGTTATTATTACTTTTGCGCTCCTCTAATTATAAATTTCATTGCTTTAAGTACCTTGATTTTGAAAAGGGATGCTCTGAATGGGAGAGGTGCCTATTGATGTCACTGTAAATGTATGGCTCCTATTGAAATTGTACCGAGAGGGTTTTCTTCCTTTGTGAATCATCTCGGAAGCATTCTGCATCTCAGATGGACATAAATCAGTTTGAACTAATAACAACTTTATTTCTGATATACCGTACTGCAGTGGAATCTGAGAGTAAGGTAAGATGGAGAGAAATAAATAGCATAGGGAATATCGAGAGGAGATATAGTCATCCAGGCCTCAGGAAAAAGTGCTTTTAATGTGGGAATGTTCTGTTATGGTACTCACCCACTGCATGCCCAGGGCAGACATTACTAATCAATGTGCTCTTTCCCACTGAACCCTAAAGGTGCATTAGAATTTTTAAGACAATGCTCTAGGCACCCACCAACAATCAATGAGAGGTGGCATAGGAGATGAGTCCTATTTATTATTCTTTTTCTGTACCCTTTTCTGTGCCTTAGGTAAGTAATGCTACATACCCAGAAGGAAGAAAACACTTTCTGAGAGCAAAACAACTGTCTTTAACTTCCTCAAAATCCACCAAAAACAACAAAGTCATTTCCGTGGGG
This sequence comes from Macaca nemestrina, assembly GCF_043159975.1. Classification (NCBI taxonomy): domain Eukaryota; kingdom Metazoa; phylum Chordata; class Mammalia; order Primates; family Cercopithecidae; genus Macaca; species Macaca nemestrina. The sequence goes on along the minus strand of NC_092142.1, from coordinate 17,689,049 downwards.
CTATCACAGGGCCATGAGCCACAGGTCATTCTAAGATGTGGCATCTTAGAATCTATCCAAAAACAGCTAAAGGAAGATAACAATAGCCTGGACCTGGCCTGGATTTCTGCCGTGTTGGCAATTGGTTTGAAATAAAATTGTACCAACACTCTTCTAGTTACAAAAATTAACTTTGCCTCATGCTGCCAAGTGGCTAAGTCTCAAATGCATATTTTTCCATCTTTAAGTTGAAGCAGTGAAAAAACTCATGGAAAAGATTAGGAAAAAATAAGGTCCATGAAACTAGTCCAATAATGGGGCTGAAAATGACAATAATAGTAACAATGAAAATTTGGTGCATATTTTCTATTTGCCAGACTTTGTGCCTAGGTGACTGATGTGATTATCCTCACTTCCTCTGCACAAATAACCTCTGAGATCGGTACTATTTTCATTTGCCTTTCATAGACGACAATCTTGAAGCTCAGGGAAGTTAGGTAACTTGCTTGAGGCCACATGATTTGCCAGTGATGAAGCGGTGGGATTTGAGCCCAGGTATGTGTGATTTAAGATATTTTACTCTTGAAACTATGCATTGGAGGCCAGCAAGGCCTTTCCTTTCAGCAGGAAAAGATGGCAACTAAGAGTTTCAAGCATCTTCCTAACCTTTCTTTGACCTCACTCAAAAGGGCAAGAACTTAAATTAATTCATCATTATCTTTTCCATTGCATTGCATAATACCTGACATGTAATCAGTTCACATTGAGCTGAATTAATATTTGGTGAGGTTTCCAAATCCAGCAGTGAACTCTGCTTGTAGAGCAATTGTGTGTTCTTCTAAATCTTCAGTTGCTTGTCTTGGAACCAGGTTGAGTATCATTCCTGTGGCTGTGTCCCTTGTATTATTAGCACATGCATTCAACACTATTTATTGAGCACTTGCTATATGCTAGGCAGTATGGTTGCAGGATAGCAGTCAACAGAAAGACCCAGTCCCAGCATTTAGGTTTGTAGTCCAGGAGGGAAGACACTCTTGAGCAAATGATCATATTAGCAATTGATCATATGCTTAATTGCATATGGCAATTAAGAGCAGATGCTACAGAGGTGCTGAAGAAGGGTACCTAGGGGCTTACAGAAAACACTGATGGAGATGGCATCAGAATATCTAATACATACAGTGCTAACCATGTGCCAAGCACAGATCTTACAATATTACATGGCTCACCTTTTAAAATACTCATACCATGTTGTCAATTCCTAAAGCCAACCTCTCACCACCAATATTCATATGGGGAAACTGAAGCCTAGAGACGTAAGGTAACTCACTCAAGGTCAGGACAGTAAGTGACAGAGATGGACTCAAAGTTGGGCTGTAGCTATAATTCAACCCGTCTCCTAATCTATTGTGCTGAATCTTCCCCTGGGAGGTCTGAAAAATAGTTGGAATTAGCTTTAAAACATAGGAGGGGGGACCGTTCGAGAAACAGGAGGCGGCAGTTATGAAACCCGAATTGGACAGCACTTCGGAAGCTGGGAGGTGTTCAGAACTGTGGCGGTGGCAGTGGCCCGGGAGGGGGTGAGTTGAGCAAGAGTCAGATCTACCAGGCTGCCAGGGAGTGCATCCTTCATCCTAAGGGCACTGGTGAGTTATCAGAGGGCTTTGCCCAGGGAGCGATAAGATCAGATTTATCCTCTAAAGTGCTCACTCTGGCTATTGAGGAGAGAGAGAAGAGAAGGCGCTAAAGACGGAGGTAGGGGGAGTGTGTGGCAGGGCTGGGACTAGGGTGAGACAAGTGAGGTTCCCAGGGCACTTGCACGGCCCTGAGAGTAACCCTCTCCTTCAATTTTGTGCTCTGGTTGCCAATTACATCATCCCAATCTTAGCCCTGCTATTTGGGCGGCTGCTACAAGAATCTAGGCCAAGGTGGTATAAGCCAGGTCCACAAAGGACATCAAGGAAGCTGGAAACTCATAAAAATGGAAAATCCCTTTTTCACCTCCTGGGTAATGATGTTCGTTTTTGACTGTTAGCGCTTATCACACACAGTTCATTTTATCTTCAACATCAGAAAGGGTGGAAAGTTTCCTGGGATGGAAATCTCTTTGAGGTTCAATAGTTCTTAAAAAAAAAAAAAAAATGGCAGTAGAGTCAGGGGAGGTAAGAGAGGGAGAGGGAGAAGAGAGAGCAGTGGAGAGGGAGGGGGAAAAGTATGACATAGGATGAGATAAGAAACTCCTTTGCAAGCCCGAAGCCAAAGGATACATAATAAAAGCCCATTCCAGCAGAGTGGAAAGAAAACAAAATGCTACCTTGAAATGAAAGATCCATTCTAAACATGTGCACTGTGCTTTCTCAGCATTACTACAGTGTTTTTGAGGTCCTTTTGTGAAAGACACTGTTCACAAATCTATGCTTTAATCTTTAGCCACATTTTATCCAAAGGCCTTGGGAACCCGTGGGGTTTGCTAAGACTCCACCAACGTAGACGCTCCTTCAGCAGATAGGATGTTTGACGCTACTTGCTGCAAGCCCTGGGAAGTTCCTACAAATCATAAAGATTAAGGCGTTTTTTGAAGCTGATTTAAATACACATAACACGAGAGTACCAAGCCAAGTATGGGAGAATTTAAACAAGCTGCTCTTTGGAGTTGCTGACACTCATGCGTGTGGGCTCATAATTTGGGATTCTGAACTGGGGAAGCTTCTAGAATGAAGCTTAGAAGAATGAGGTCTACTTTAACCTGTTTTCATTCTATTCTGTCTTTTGTCATTTCTTTGAATGACCTGTGGGCAGCGACCTTGTGTTAGTCCCATGGGAATTACTTCGTGATTTGTGGTGGATTTTGAGGAAAAGGCAGTCGTTTTGCTCTTTTGGAAATTTTTGGGGTTCTTTTGGGGTATGTATTATTGCTTACCAAAGCCACAAAAAAGGGGTAGAAAATGACAGCTGGGTCAACCATACCTGCTTTGATTAACCCTCAACCCACTCGTCCCTTTCATCACTGAATGACATTTTCAAAATCAACCCTTTGCTGGTGCTAAAGCACAACAGCCTGGATTTGAATCCAGTTCTGTTGCATAGCCTCTCCGTGAACTTGAACAAATTTCTCAACCTCTTTAAGTGTGAAATGCGGGCTAATGATGGTACTGATTTCCTGGGCTGCTGGAAGCATTAACCTAATCACAAGAAAGTGCATGCCAAATGCTTGGAATTAGTCCTGGCACATGCTAAGCATTCATTAAATGTTAGCTTTTATTTTCATCAACTATTGGCTTTCACAAAACTTAACAACAGCAACCAAACCCTGAGGCTTCACTTTTGGGAATTAAATGATTAAATATTATGAGGTCTAAGACATTAACTTTTATTAATGCGTAATAAATGATTACATGTCACTAACAGATTGATGTATATTAATATACATTAAATGATTAGATTAATTACATTTAAAATATATCTCCAATAACTAAGAATTATATGTTGATTGATGAAATGGGTTAAAATTAAATTAAATGCATTAATATACATGAAGCAGTTAGAACGGGACTCAACATCAGATATACACTCAACTAATTATGTTTTTAATTTGATAATATTTGAACTCTCTGGGGTGATTCCTTTAAAGTCACATCACTTTTGGGGAGAGGACTGTAAGACCAAGGAAAAACATTGGGATTTTCTCACCTAACAATTTCTCCTCAATCCATGTTCCCTCTACCCCCTCAATCTGGTTTTTCTGTTTTGCTCTTTTCTACCTTCCTGCTGGTAGTCAAAGTGAGGGAGAAAAAGCAGAAGTAAGGTGAGGTTTTACCTAACAAATATAAGTGCTTATGGTACCTAATATTTTGGTGACTTTAAATTTTGATATAATTTCAAATTTACAGAACAGTTTTAAGAATAATATAAAGAGCTTTGATTATAGCCTTTATGCAGATTCAACCATGGTTTGTGCTGCTCCACTGACTCTATCGGTTCCTAGCCCTCCCTCCCTGTCTCTGTATATTTCTGAAGTATTTGAGAGTGCCTTTGCATATGTACTTCTGGATACTTCAGTGTGTATTCCCTAAGAACAAGGTCATCCTTTTACATAACCACAGTTCAGTTCTCAAAGTCAGGAAATGTAACATTGATATATTACATTTATCTATTCCCATAGTCTATTTTCAAACTTTATCAAATGTCAAGTTCTTTCTTTTTCAACCCAGCCCAGGATCCCATCTAGGATCACACATGCTATTTACGTGTTTTGTCTTTTTAATTTCCATCACTCTGAAACAGTTCTTCATTCTTTCTTTGTGTTTCTTGACCTTCGCATTTTTGAAGAGCACAAGCCAGTTCCTTTGTTGAATTATTCTGAATTTGGATTTTTCTGCAATTTCTTCATCCTGAATACAAGTTATGCATTTTTGGCAGAAATACCACTGAGGCATTGTCTGTTGATTTTATAAAGCATCGTCAAGCTGGTGTCAGTAGGGGTACATTTGGTGGCAAGTAAAAGACTCAACTAACACTGGATAAGGAACAAAAAATCTGAGGGTAAGTAGATCCAGACTGGACATGGATTCTTTCCATTTTCTACTCTGCTACCCTCTTCACATTGTTGTATATGGCAGTATGTGAACTGAGCATGGCAAGAGGCTTAAAGGAGGATGAAAGGAAAGATTAAAGTAATGTTTTACATTTGTCTTAACGAGGCCAACTTGTTCATTAGAATGCAAACAGAACTGTAATAAATACCTCCATATATTACATTGCCACCCATGACTGATAGCTGATGGATTAGAGACTGCTTCCCCAGAAGCAGACCCTGAGACAAGGATTTATGCACAAGTAGTTTATGTGGGAAGGGATCCCAGGAAGCACCAGTAGGGGAGTGGGGCAGGGAGGGTGAAGCAAGGAAGTATAGCAGCCAGGACAGGGTGTGTTGCTGAGCTGTTACTCCTGTGGATAACCAAGGTTTGGTCCCACTGGGAACCTCTAGGAGCCACTTAGAGACATGCTTCAGGGTCATGCCACCAGCAGGATGAGAAAGTTGGGGTACTGATGTTCCAATCCCTGCCATCATTGGCTGGAGGCTGCTACAGAAGCATCAGCCCCCACTGCGTGCATAGGCTACACGTAGTTGGAAAGCCCTTGGCGGGAGGGTCTGCATGCTGACAGTCAGAAGCTGGCCACCTGTGTGATGAGAGAAAGTGATGAGGGGCTCTGGGTGGAGCCTGGGCAGTGTCTGATCTTCTTCTAGCTTAAATGGCACTGAACTCCCTCACTTCTTTGTTGGCGCCCATTTTTCCATTGGGTGAGAGGGTTTATCACTGTACACATAAAGCCCTGGTCTTTCTTTTTCTCTCTCTCTCCTTGTCTCATTCAGGCTCTATTTCAATCTCTAAGACATATGGCCATAGCCTTTCACTTAAAAAAATGTTATTTGGTTACATGCACCTGCTTTTTCTGTTTCTTCCGCAGGGCAAGTGTATGGGCATTGGAGCAAGTCAGACTTGGCTCTGACTCTCTAGTTTGTGTGAGTGCGAGCAGGTGACTGTCACTTTTCTGAGCCTCAGTTTCCTCAGGTGTAAAATGGGGATGGAATACCTGTCTTTCAGGGTTGCAGAAATGAGGACTAACTGCAACATCATATATGAGTGCTTGACACATACTTAGAGGTAGTTATTACTCAGAGTAGCAACACACGTAGTAGCCTGCATTGCACTTGGCATAATAAATGCTGGGTAAATGGTGAATGTTTACAATTCAGGGACTGGGAATGTTTTTCTTGAAAGGGTCAGACAGAAATATTTTAAGTTTTGAGACCCATATGGTTCCTGCTGCAGCTACTCAAATCTGCGGTTTTAGGATGAAAGCGGCCACAGGCAGTAGGTAAACAAACAGGCATGTGTATGTTTCAATAAAACTTTATTGACAAAAACAAGAAGTGGCCCAGAAGTCGTGGTTTGCTGATCCCTGGTTTATATGATTATAATGATTATTACAACCATCACCATGATTTATATACAAGTTTACTGTCCACCAATTTGGCAGAGCTTGGTCAGGTTTTGTTATTCATGGTAGTTATGTTCTATAAAGCCACAACGAACACTGAAATAGCAAATACCAAAACATGGCTCTTCGAGGAAATACAAGGTTAGGTTCCTGGGAGCCTCTGGTTGCAACATTTTTCAGCCAATCAATACATAACCTCGTTTTATGTGTGTTTCTGTTTAGAGACACCTTATTTAACAGATGCATGTTTTTGATTCATAAACATTGAACTCAGAGCCAAAAGCAATGTAATTCATGCCTGGGCAAAGCTTATCTAACATACATGTTTTCTCTGAAAGGCATTTCCTAGCCTTTTTACTTTAAGGGACACTAGAGAGCACTTCTGCACTATTCTTGGGGGGTTGGGGGACAGTGTCACTTTAAATAATGAAGGTACCAAAAAGAGAAAGAAAATACAAAAATGTGTCACTAAGTAGACCCCATAAAAAAACACTTGTGGCCCGGTGCAGTGGTTCACACCTGTAATCCCAGCAACTTTGGGAGGCTGAGGCAGGTGGGTCACCCGAGGTCAAGAGTGTGAGACCAGCCCGGCCAACATGGTGAAACCCTGTCTCTACTAAAAATACAAAAATTAGCTGGGCGTGGTGGCAGCCACTTGTAATCCCAGCTAATCTGGAGGCTGAGGCAGAATAGCTTGAACCTGGGATGCAGACATTGTAGTGAACCAAGATCGCACCACTGCACTCCAGCCTGGGTGACAAGAGGGAAACTCTGTATCATAAAAAGAAAGAAAGAAAGAAAAGGACGATTGTCCACTGTGCGCGAGCTAAAACAAGCAGACAGGGTGTCACCTTGTTCGACAGGTCGAGAAGTGCGTCTTGAATGACTCAACTTTTTTGTGCTCTGCACATATGCATGTCTGTGAGTAATTGTGAAAATGCCAGAAACATTGATTTTGGGGTTTCAGATAAATTTTGGTATGTAGGCCACTTCACCAATACAATGAAAAATGAGGATTGGGCTGGGGGCATGGCTCACGCCTGTAATCCCAGTACTTTGGGAGGCTGAGATGGGCGGATCACCTGAGGTCAGAAGTTCGAGACCAGTCTGGCCAGCATGGTGAAACCCTGTCTCTACTAAAAATACAAAAATTAGTTGGGCATGGTGGCAGGCATCTGTAATCCCAGCTACTCAGGAAGCTGAAGCAGGAGAATCACTTGAACCTGGGAGATGGAGGTTGTAGTGAGCCAAGATCATGCCACTGCACTCCAGGCTGGGTGACAGAGTGAGATTCCATCTCAAAAAAAAAAAAAAAAAAAAGTGTGTGTGTGTGTGTGTATATATATATATATAAAATATATATATACTTTATGTATAATATATATAAAATACATATACTTTATATAGAGAGAGTATATACTTTATATATATATTATATATCTATGGCTTACCCCCATGGACTTTGCGTATGTTTTTAATTTTTATTTTATCTTTGGTTTTCCAGTTTTTAACTCTTTATTTAAGTAACTTCATGAATATATGTTCAACATAAAATCATTAAAATGACACACAGCTATACAGAATAAAAAGTAAGTTATTCTTCACATTCCTTTTATACTAGATTCCAGTTTTCTCTCCAGAGGTCAGACAGCTCAAAGTGTGATCTGTGTGCGATTTAAACACACATGTGTACGTATACAAAACATACTACTTTAAAAAGTAAATGGGCCGCACAAAAACCTGCACATACATGTCTAAAGCAGCTTTATCAGTAATTGCCAAAACTTGGAAGCAACCAAGATGCCTTTCAGTGTGGTAAACTGCGGAGCCTCCAGACAGTGGAGTATTCTTCAGCTGTAAAAAGAAATGAGCCGTTGAACCATGAGAAGATGTGGAGGAACCTTAAATGCTTATTACTAAGAGAAAGAAGCGAATCTGAAAAGGCTGCATATGGGAAGATTCTCACTAAATGACATATTGGAAAAGGCAAAACTATGGTAACAGTAAAAACCCAGAGATAACCCAAATGTCTATCAAGTGTAAAAATGGATAAATTGTGGTATATTAAAAAAGAATTTGCTGTTATTACTAGTATTCTAGAGGTCGGATTGCTGAATCAAAAGGTATATGCGTTATAGATCTTAATATCACAAGCGCCTCATCCCATCCTCCAAAACCCTCCGGAAGAAAGGCTCTTTCAATTTCCATTCCCACCAAGAGCCATTGAGACTCCCTCTTTCCCTGCACCCTTACCAGTACTGGGTACTATCCACTAATTTACCTTTTGCCAATCTGATGGGCTCATCCTCCTTTACAACTGAAATTCTTACGACTGGGGCCTGTCATAAAATTGGTGTGCAGGAGCCTTTGAGAAGGCTGTCGGTAAATGAAGCAAAAACTCCATGCTTCTAATTTTCCACACACTGATTTAGGCTCTTTGGAAGATTAACAAATGGTTATCAGGGTAATTCTGAAAAGAAGTGGGGGCAGAGATTCCCACACAGAACCTAATGTTTTCTGGGTTGGCAGGTGGGGGGCTTTGATTTGATTGGCTCCAGGACCCCCCTGCCAGATGTCAGCAAATCACAGACATTCATCTAGCTGAAAGCCAACCTATTCAGTCTTTCTGGGGAACACATTCAGACAGAACCTGGCATGCTTGGCTCAGGGTGGTGAAATAAATAGGACTTAATTTATATTTTAAAGTCTTTTTATCTCTCCGTAAGCCCCTGTGCTTCGCTGAAAGAAAATTTGATCGAGATGGAGAGAGGTCAGAATGCAGCTTTAATAATGCATGATCTGTAATCTTGGCCCTTTCTTACTTTGCCTTAACATTTATTTGGAGGTTTGCCATTTCCCTCTGCTTCCCCTACATGATTTTTGAGTGATAGTCTTGTTCTTCTCCGAAACTCTCTTGCCTCAGCATTCAGACCGTTTTGGGTAGGATTGGAAGGTTTGATATCCACTTTGGTCAATGAGAGACTTTGGGGGCAAACTGGGGCCCCTACCCCTGTCTCCAGGAGCCTTGATCTGCCAGTCAGAATATCTTATGTTGAGAAGATTAGCTGGTAATTAACAGCCCAGCCCAGTCAAGCAGAGGAGACGACTCAATTAGCAGAATGTCACTGCATCTAATTTACTTTGCTTATCAGAGATTTATTCTCTAATGACTACAGGAAGAAGAACAGGGCACCTTCAGAGGAGGGATCAGAAGGGGTTTAAAAACTTCAATATGCTCTAACCTCTCTTTTTCAGCTGGTTTGACTGGCAGCGAGAAGGCTGATAATGCCAATTTGGGGAATTGGCTGGTCTGATACAACTATCTCAAACTTGGGGAGAAAAGAGATTGAATGTCTCTGTTATCCCTCTATCTGATTCTTTTCTTTATTTTTAAGTTTTGTGGGTACATAGTAGGTGTATACATTTATGGGGTACCTGGGGTGTTTTGATGCAGACATGCAATGTGAAATAATCAAATCATGGAGAATGGGGTGTCCATCCCCTCAAGCATTTATCCTTCGTGTTGTAAATGACCCAGTTACACTCTTTTAGTTATTTTAAAATGTAAAATTAAGTTATTGTCTATTGTCACCCTGTTGTGCTATCAAATAGTAGGTTTGTTCATTCTTTCTAACTATCCTCTATCTGCTTTATATTTTTTGAGCTAAGCCTGTTTATCATCTTTGTTTGATGAGAAAACTCATTCCATAGCTACTCAGCTTCAGCTAGAGTAGTAGTAGCAGCAATAACACCACCTACAATAATACTAGACAAGGTATTTATTAAAGCCTCTTGATACCCCAGGCATTGTGTTAAAGACTTTACATTAGACACATAACATTGAATCCTCTACACCACAGGTTGGCAAACATTTTCTTAAAGGGCTAGATAATATTTTAGTTTTGGGGACCAGTCTCTGTTGAAACTGCCTAAGTTTGATTGTATTAAGAGAACAGTCATAGACTATAGATAAATGACTAGGTATGACTTGTTCCAGTAAAACTTTATTTACAATAACAGTCATTTGGCCAGATTTCGGCTGTTGGCCATAATTTGCTAACGCTTGCTTTGAATCTGTTTCTCAAATTTCATATTGTGATCTATTTAGTCACAGAGTCAATGTAGAGGGTTGTAAAACTCATTTTTTAAAAACATGAAATAGAATAAAAACTATGTTGCTGGGCGTGGTGGTTCACACCTGCAATCCCAGCACTTTGGGAGGCTGAGGCGGGTGGATCACTTGAGGTCAGGAGTTTGAGACTAGCCTGGCCAATATGTGAAACCCTGTCTCTACTAAAAGCACAAAAATTAGCCAGCCATGGTGACACATGCCTGTAATCCCAGCTACTCAAGAGGCTGAGGCAGGAGAAGCACTTGAATCTAGGAGGCGGAGCCTGCAGTGGGTGGAGATTGCCCCACTGCACTCCAGCTTGGGTGACAAAGTGAGACTCTGTCTCAAAAGGAAAAAAAGAAAAGAAAAAAAATAAGTAAAAACTACGTGAATGCATCACTTCTAATATGGATAATTCCTATTTTGTGAAATTTTAATTTCAGATGGGCATGTATTTAGAACCATATATGCATATAGATAGAGGTGTATATGTACTTGTGTGCATATGAGTACTGGATTTGAAGTGTATATATTATTGCAGATTATAAGAGTTTGAAAAGTCCTGCTCTTAATTCCCTAAAGTAAGTCTCATTATTACATGCATTTTACAGTTGAGGAAGTAGAGATATAGAAAGAAATTCAGTGACTTGTCCCAAGTTACACAGCCTGAGGAGCTAGATTTTTTGTAAGATAGCAAACCTCTGACATACAGCATTTTCCCATGCCCATTTTGGAACGGGTTAATAGCAGTGAAATGGTTAAAATTCCTTCCAGTGGAAGGAAAATCAAAGAAAACAAGGGACAGGCATAGTCCACAAATTGAATGGCTTCTTGCTGAAGCGAACAGAAACGTCTCTTTTTCCTTTTTGGTATTTCCATTGCAAATACTATTTATCACAATGTATTTTTCCCCCAACGCATTTTAGAAAGTCAGATGGAATTGATTCGAGGCTCTAAACAGTCTCCTGAATGAAAAAGCAAAGTGTAACCTATTCAAACAGCCCCTCTTCCTTAATCTAGAAACATGGGAGATGCAATTTAAATGATAATGTTAACCAAAACGCGAGAATGCAATGCTATAGTAGGAGTGTTTGTTTTGTTGGGTTTTTTAACCCCCACTGAAAGACAAATGGCCGAGACATTTGTATCTGCAGCACTTATTAAGGAGAAAATGCTCAACCCATTAATTTTATTGCTGTGGTGCTGAACATGAAGCAAAAATGTAGTTTCGGAATGAATGCTGAGGACTCCCACAGTCCTACAAGATGGCGGCCAGGGAGAGGGATTCTGTGGCAACGTTTGAGAAGTCCCAAAATGTCGTCCCTTATCTAACTTTTATCTGGGTGTTGCAGAACAAGTGTTTCTCGAAGTGAGACTTCTTGGAACATTTTCTCTTAAACTGAGGCTTTGGAGTCACTTTGTAAGTTTGTGTTTTAAAGCCAACCCTCTAAAACTTGTTTGCTGATCAATTTAAAGACGGGTCTCCCTGGCAACCATCTTGTACACAGGGTATGGATTATGCATACAGAAGATAGAACGTAGAGTTATCTGAAATAATGTGTGAGTTTCAGTAAGAAAAGAATTAGAAATAAAAGAAAGAAAGCATATAAGGATTTTAAAAAATGTGCCCCAATTTAAAAACACATCTATAGGAAAGAAGGAAGAATACACACTTTGATGATTCTGCTACCTAACGAGATGGCCATTACTATTTTGTAATGGGTTTTGTTTTTCCATCTTGCTTTTTTTTTTTTTTTTTTTTTTTTTTTAAAGTGCTTTGGTTAAGAAGCCTCACAACTCTTCCCAGTTAACACCTTCATAAAGAAAGCAAAAACACAAGATGGCAAACGTACCAATTAGGACTCAGTTTACCTGTGTTTTTGTGCTCCAGAGTGTTTGATACACATTTAACAACAAGGATGTTTAGAGGAGGGAGCCCAAACTACCTCTACGCGTAAGACTCCTCTAAAGTATCTAGGGTATTTATATCATGCCCTAATATCTTACCTGTGCCTTGCAGGTTTTTGCATACCAAGGCTTTGTTGGCAAAAGATCCAGAACTAAACGACATCTACCTAGTCTATGTTACAGGCTGTGCCTTCCAGTGTCAAGCTTTGCTAACCATGTTTCATTATCCAACAAGCTTAGTTTTTCTCATGGCTACCATGTCCAGTGTGGCTCAGAGAACTTCTAAAACTTCCTATACTATGTACCCCCATTAATTGAATACATATACACATGCATACACACACATGCATGCATACACATATACACACATATTATTTTGCATATGTTTATATATCTTTATATATATAAACATAACATATGACCAAAATTATACATGCATCTACTTTAAAGAGCCAAGGTTCTAAAAAGCTTGTTATAAAGAGCAATAACTTGCTTCTCCTTGTTTCCTTTCATGAGGCAACCACTGTTGTCTCTTGTAGCTGATTCTTTTGGTAACTTTGGATACTTAAATGACATGTTTATAATGTGATGTCTTGATTTCTCATATTCAGGCATTAACCGTTGTTTTTTTCTCAAAGAAAATGAGAATTTTGCTTTCTTGCCCCTCCCTCCCTGCCTCCACGACCTCCACCCACAACACACACACTTCCTGTCTCTGAGTCTTTGCAATGATTTTTGATAGTTTAATATTCATTATTTCCCTGTGTCATGACCATGCCAAATGCCTTCCACAGTTGCATCATGTAATATATGTTCTATGATATTTTCTTCCTTTACTGCACAACTTTTTGTTTTCCATGAAATTAATAATAGTTGCCTTTTAAAAATTTAAGGCCAGGCGCGGTGGCTCACGCCTGTAATCCCAGCACTTTGGGAGGCCGAGGCGGGTGGATCATGAGGTCCGGAGATCGAGACCATCCTGACTAACACGGTGAAACCCCGTCTCTACTAAAAATACAAAAAACTAGCCGGGCGAGGTGGCGGTGCCTGTAGTCCCAGCTACTCGGAAGGCTGAGGCAGGAGAATGGCGTGAACCCGGGAGGCGGAGCTTGCAGTGAGCTGAGATTGGCCACTGTGCTCTAGCCTGGGCGACAGAGTGAGACTCCGTCTCAAAAATAAATAAATAAATAAATAAATAAATAAATAAAAATAAAAATTTGCTTAACGTTTTGTATGATCTCGACACTGGTTCAGTCTCCAATTTTTGGTTGGTTCTGTAACTCTCTGTTTATATCCCTCTGTATCACAAAGCTATTAATTCTACCTTCCAGGAGTATGAAGATCCTGGGGCTTCAAGCCTGCTCTCTGCTTCAGGGGTAGCAAACTCTTTCTGGGCAATCGCCTCTGTCCATCCTCTGTAGTGGAGATCCTATTTCTCAAAGAACCTATGTTCTATGTTCTTGGTTTATCCCCTCAATTTCGTACAGTACTTACTTTACTAGCCTTCTGAAAAAGGAGTTATTATTATTATTGGAGATGTTACATAAAGGTGTTGGCTATAGAACCCTAGGTTGGAAATATAAACCCCAAATATTTGGGACAGTTCCCAGTCAATTTAGAAAGTTTATTTTGCCAAGGTTAAGGACATGTGCCGATGACACTTCAGCCTCAGTAGGTCCTGACGACATGTGCCCAAGGTGGTCAGGGCACAGTCTGGTTTTTATACATTTTAGGGAGACATGAGACATCAATCCATATATGTAAGAGGAACGTAGGCCAGGTGCAGTGGCACACGCCTGTAATCCCAGCACTTTGGGAAGCCGAGGTGGGTGGATCACCTGAAGTCAGGAGTTCAAGATCATCCTGACTAACATGGTAAAACCCCATCTCTACTAAGTACAAGAAAAAAGTTAGTCGAGCGTGGTGGCACGTGCCTGTAATCCCAGCTACTGGGGAGGCTGAGGCAGGAGAATCACTTGAATCCAGGAGGCGGAGGTTGCAGCGAGCCGAGATCGTGCCATTGCACTCCAGCCTGGGCAACAAGAGCAAAACACCATCTCAAAAAAAAAAAAAGATGAAAACTGGTTCTGTCCAGAAAGGCAGGATGACTCAAAGTGGGGAGGGGACTTCCAGGTCATAGGTAGATAAGAGAAAAAAGGTTGCATTCTTTTGAGTTTCTGATTAGCCTTTCCAAAGGAGACAATCAGATGCGCATTTATCTTAGTGAGTAGAGGGATGACTTTGAATAGAATGGGAAGCAGGTTTGCCCTAAGCGGGTGCAAGCTTGACTTCTCCCTTTAGCTTAGTGATTTTGGAGTCCCAAGATTTATTTTCCTTTCACAGAAATCACTTTCTTCAAAATTTTGAAGACATGACTCCACTGTATTCTAGCTTTTAGAATTGCAACTGAGAAGTCTAAAGCCACACTGATTCTGGCTCTTTGCATATAATCTGCTTTTTCTCTTGGTAAATGTGTAAAATTTCTTTGATCCTGGATTTCAAAAATGCCACGGCAATGTGCCTCAGTGTACCTCGGTTATGGTGCTGGTCTTTGGAACCTGGGAACACACGCTCTTCAGTTCTGGAGATTTTCTTGAGTTATCTAATGGATAATTTTCTCCCCTCCATTTTTTTTCTTGTTTTCTCTTTCTAAAACTCTTGTTATTCAGATGTCAGTTCACTATTTTTTTTTTTTTTTAATTCTTCTCACTTATTTTGCCTCCCTTTGTCTTTTTGCTCACTTCTGGAAAAATTTGTCAGTCTCCTCTTTCAACCTTTTAACTAACGCATTCATTTGTGTTATCACATTTTTAACTTCTGAGGGCTTCTTTTGGCTTTTCAGGTGTTCCTGTTTACAATCCCAGGTAGAGTATTTGGCGCAATGCCCTAAGGCTTGGTACAGTAACAGCAAGGAGGATGATGTGCTTGGAACAATGTGAACAAGGATGACTGTGGGAGTCAACAAAGCTATGAAAGAGAGTTGGAGGAGGCACATCACATAGCACATTATGGAACTCTGACTCCAACTCATGAAGCTGGAGTCTAAGCCTAGCTTTGTCCCTGCTTTGGAAACTCAGTCTTTCTAAGTCTCAGTTTTCTCACTTGTAAAATTAACTGTTTGAATTTCTAAGAAAACTTACAACTCAAATATGCTCATGAATCTTTGATTACATCAATATGCTCTCCCTAAAGCAGGTAAATCACAACACTTAAATTTGTGTGTGTATATTTATGCTTTTCTAGATGCCCAAGTATATCCGACTTCTCCCATCCAAGAAAACAGACCTTTCACCCTTTAGGAAATTACAGGTTGAGAGTTAAATTCCATAATTAGTAAGTATTGTTTTACTGGAACAAAGATTAGATTTCCCCAAAGTCATAGAAATTAATGGCAAGGTCAGATTAGCATGAGGGTCTTTGGTCTTCTGGTGTTCCCAACTCCTTTGCAGAAGCTCTGAGCAAGTCAACTCTCTCAGGCATGACCAAGAAGCTAATTCATCTGAAGGAAAATGCTGAGCCTGCCTTCAGAGTCCTTCAAAGTAAACCTGCTGCACAATTAGCTGAAGGAAAGGGCCTTGCAGGGAGTCAGCACATCAGAAATACATCATTACTCAGCTAGGGGCTGACATTCAGCAAATGTCAGCCCCTTGTATGGATCCTGGAGTGGATCCCATGAAGAATGAGCCCACTCACACAGCATGGGGTTTACAGCCGCCATGAACCTGGAGGAGAGGACATTTGGACCACAGCATTTTGGCTTCCTCTGCTATTTGAGATGGATTTGTCATACCAGGAGCAAGCCTTTGCTGAGTTCTCCCTCCTTTAAAGAATTGTTTTCTCTAAATTAGTTAAATTGTTGAGAATAAAAAGGGCCAAATTGATGGCACCCAAGTGCATTTGAGAGTGATCGGAAACCGCCAGGAACACCGTACATTCCATAATTAGAAAGTATTTTCTTAAGGGGACAAAGATCAGATTTCCCCATTTCAGAGCTGGAAATGCCCTTTGATTAATTTCCTGCAGCCTGTCTCTTAATGATATGAAATGCAATCAAGATAACTAATCAAGAAAATCAAAGTGTCCTAAGTACTTTAGGTAATAATGACAATAACATTCAACCACTGCAATAACCAGAGTTATATATCATTTGTGCATTTTTAAACCTCATACTAGACACTGTACTAAATATGTCAAAAGCCTTGTCCCATTTAATACCTAGAAAACACCATGAGGTAGAAACTATTCTTCCTGCCATTTTACAGATGACTTCAGGTGACCTATTTAGAAAGCTTTGTCAGATGTCCACAGTGATGCAGCAAGTAAGGGGTGGAGCTGGAATTTGAACCCAGGCTGTCAAAATGCGAAGTCCAGTCCTCTGAACTATTATGCTATAATGCCTCTTAAAGTTTTCTTTCCTATTGTCAACTCTGAACGTCATGTTGAATACAGGAGAGGACGTGTATTTTTCTTTCCCAGTCATCAGGGAAAGAACATTCATTTTGCTATTGTTTTTAACTTCTTTTTTTGTTGTTGTTGAGACAGGGTCTTGCTCTGTATCCCAGGCTGGAGTGCAGTGGTACGATCTTGGCTCACTGCAACCTCTGCCTCCTGGGTTCAAGCGATTCTCCTGCCTCAGCCACCTGAGTAGTTGGGATTACAGACATGTGCCACCATGCCCAGCTAACTTTTGTATTTTTAGTAGAGACAAGGTTTCGCTGTGTTGGCCAGTCTGGTCTCAAACTCTTGGCCTCAAGTGATCTGCCTGCCTTGGTTTCTCAAAATGCTGGGATTATAAGTATGAACCACAACACCTGGCCTATTTTGCAATTTTTTCAATGTGGCAAAATATATACAACACAAAATTGACCATTTTAACCATTGTTAAGTGCACAAGTCAGCATTAAGTACATTACAATGTTGTACAATTATCATCACACTATTTCCAGAACTTTCCATCCTCCTAAACAGAAATTCTGTGCCTATTAAACAGTATCTTTCCATTCCTCTCTTCCTCCAATCCCTGGTAACTTCTGTTTTCTGTCTCTGTGAATTTGCCTATTCTGGGTATCTTATACAAGTAGAGTCAGACAGTATCTGTCCTTTTGTGTGTGACCTCTTGGTCTTAGCATGACGTTTCCAAGGTTCTTCCTTCTTTTTTTTTTGAGATGGAATCTGGCTTTGTCTCCGAGGCTGGAGTGCATGATCTTGGCTCACTGCAACCTCCACCTCCCAGGTTCAAGCAATTCTCCTGCCTCCCTAGTAGCTAGGATTACAGGCATGTGCCACCATGTCTAGCAAATTTTTTTTTTTTTTTTTTTGAGATGGAGTTTCACTCTTGTTGTCCAGGCTGGAGTGCAATGGCTCCATCTCAGCTCCCGCAACCTCCAGCTCCTGGGTTCAAGTGATTCTCCTGCCTCAGCCTTCCCAGCAGCTAGGATTACAGGTGTGTACCACCATGCTTGGCTAATTTTGTATTTTCAGTAGAGATGGGTTTTTGCCATATTGGCCAGGCTGGCCTCGAACTCCTGACCTCAGGTGATATGCCCGCCTCGGCCTGCCAAAGTGCTGGGGTTATAGGCATGAGCCACTGTGCCTGGCCTTTTATTATTATTATTATTATATTTTAAGTTCTGGGATCCATGTGCAGAACATACAGGTTTGTAACAGGTATACATGTGCCATGTTGGTTTGCTGCACCCGTCAACCCATCATCTACATTAGGTATTTCTCATAATGCTATCCGTCCCCTAGCCCCCCACCTTCTGACAGGCCACGGTATGGGATATTCCCCTCCCTGTGTCCATGTGTTCTCACTGTTCAACTCCCTCTTATGAGTGAGAACATGCGGTGCTTGGTTTTCTGTTCCTGTGTTAGTTTGCTGAGAATGATGGCTTCCAGCTTCACCCATGTCCCTGCAAAGGACATGAACTCATCCTTTTTTATGGCTGCATAGTATTCCATGGTGTATATGTGCCACATTTTCTTTATCCAATCTGTCATTGATCGGCATTTGGGTTGGTTCCAAGTCTGTGCTATCGTGAACAATGCTGTAGTAAACATATGTGTGCATGTGTCTTTATAGTAGAATGACTTATAATCCTTTGGGTATATACCCAGTAATGGGATGGCTGAGTCAAATGGTATTTCTAGTTCTAGACCCTTGAGGAATCACCACACTGTCTTCCACAATGGTTGAACTAGTTTGCAGTCCCACCAACAGTGTAAAAGCGTTCCTATTTCTCCACATCCTGTCCAGCAAGTGTTGTTTCCTGACTTTTTAATGATGGCCATTCTAACTGGTGTGAGATGGTATCTCACTGTGGTTTTGATTTGCATTTCTCTGATGAGCAGTGATGGTGAGCATTTTTTTCATGTGTCTGTTGGCTGCATAGATGTCTTCTTTTGAAAAGTGTCTGTTCATATCCTTCACCCACTTTTTGATGGGGTTGTTTGTTTCTTGTGAATTTGGTTAAGTTCTTGTAGATTCTGGATATTAGACCTTCGTCAGATGGGTAGGTTGCAAAAATTTTCTTCCATTCTGTAGATTGCCTGTTGACTCTGATGATAGCGTCTTTTGCTGTGCAGAAGTTCTTTAGTTTAATTAGATCCCATTTGTCAATTTTGGCTTTTGTTGCCATAGCTTTTGGTGTTTTTATCATGAAGTCTTTGCTCATGACTATGTCCTGAATGGTATTGCATACGTTTTCTTCTAGGGTTTTTTGGTTTTAGGTCTTTTGTTTAAGTCTTTAATCCATCTTGAGTTAATTTTTGTGTAAGGTGTAAGGAAGGGGTCCAGTTTCAGTTTTCTGCATATGGCTGACCAGTTTTCCCAACATCATTTATTAAATAGGGAATCCTTTCCTCATTGCTTGCTTTCGTCAGGTTTGTCAAAGATCAGATGGTTGTAGATGTGTGGTGTTATTTCTGAGGCCTCTGTTCTGTTCCATTGGTCTATGGATCTGTTTTGGTACCAGCACCATGCTGTTTTGGTTACTGTAGCCTTGTAGTATAGCTTGAAGTCAGGTAGTGTGATACCTCCAGCTTTGTTCTTTTTGCTTAGGATTGTCTTGGCTATGCAGCCTCTTTTTTTGGTTCCATATGAAATTTAGTTTTTTTTAAATTCTGTGAAGAAAGTCCATGGTAGCTTCATGGGGATAGCACTGAATCTATACATTACTTTGGGCGGTATGGCCATTTTCACGATATTGATTCTTCCTATCCATGAGCATGGATTGTTTCTCAATTTGTTTGTGTCCTGTCTTATTTCGTTGAGCAATGGTTTGTAGTTCTCCTTGAAGAGGTTCTTCACATCCCTTGTAAGTTGGATTCCTAGGTATTTTATTCTCTTTGTAGCAATTGTGAATGGGAGTTCGCTCATGATTTGTCTCTCTTTTTGTCTATTATTGGTGTATAGGAATGCTTGTGATTTTTGCACACTGACTTTGTATCCTGAGACTTTGCTGAAGTTGCTTATCTGCTTAAGGAGATTTTGAGCTGAGACGATGGGTTTTCTAAATATACAATCATGTCTGCAAACAGAGACAATTTGACTTCCTCTCTTCCTATTTGAATACCCTTTATTTCTTTCTCTTACTTGATTTCCCTGGCCAGAACTTCCAATATTATGTTGAATAGGAGTGGTGAGAGAGGGCATCCTTGCCTAGTGCTGGTTTTCAAAGGGAATGCTTCCAGTTTTTCCTGTTCAGTATGATATTGTCTGTGGGCTTGTCGTAAATAGCTTTTACTGTTTTGAGATATGTTCCATCAATACCTAGTTTATTGAGAGTTTTTAGCATGAAGGAGTGTTGAAGTTTGTCAAAGGCCTTTTCTGCATCTATTGAAATAAGTATGTGGTTTTTGTCATTGGTTCTGTTTATGTGATGGATTATGTTTATTGATTGTGTATGTTGAACCAGCCTTGAGTCCCAGGAATGAAGCCAACTTAATCGTGGTGGATAAGCATTCTGATATGCCATTGGATTTGGTTTGCCAGTCTTTTATTGAGGATGTTTGCATCAATGTTCTTCAAGGATATTGGCCTGAAGTTTTCTTTTATTGTGTGTCTCTATCAGGTTTTGGTGTCAGAATGATGCTGGCCTCATAAAATGAGCTAGGGAGGATCCCTCTTTTTCTTTTGATTGGAATAGTTTCAGAAGGAATGGTACCAGCTCCTTTTTGTACCTCTGGTAGAATTTGACTGTGAATCTGTCAGGTCCTGGATTTTTTGGTTGGTAGGGTATTAATTACTGCCTCAATTTCAGAACTTGTTATTAGTCTATTCAGGGATTTGACTTCTTCCTGATTTAGACTTGGGAGGGTATATGTGTCCAGGAATTTATCCATTTCTTCTAGATTTTCTAGTTTATTTGTGTAGAGGTGTTTATAGTATTCTCTG
This sequence comes from Macaca nemestrina, assembly GCF_043159975.1. Classification (NCBI taxonomy): domain Eukaryota; kingdom Metazoa; phylum Chordata; class Mammalia; order Primates; family Cercopithecidae; genus Macaca; species Macaca nemestrina. Next base: position 17,668,653 of record NC_092142.1, on the reverse strand, counting down.
ACGGTCGTTTGTATTTCTGTGGGATCAGTGGTGATATCCCCTTTATCATTTTTTATTGTGTCTATTTGATTCTTCTCTCTTTTCTTCTTTATTAGTCTGGCTAGCGGTGTATCGATTTTGTTGATCTTTTTTTTAAAAACCAGCTCCTGGGTTCACTGATTTTTTTGAAGGGTTTGTCATGTCTCTATCTCCTTCAGTTCTGCTCTGATCTTGGTTATTTCTTGTATTCTGCTAGCTTTTGAATGTATTTGCTCTTGCTTCTCTAGTTCTTTTAATTGTGATGTTAGGGTGTCGATTTTAGGTCTTTCCTGCTTTCTCTTGTGGGCATTTAGTACTATGAATTTCACTCTAAACGCTGCTTTAGCTGTGTCCCAGAGATTCTGGTACATTGTATCTTTGTTCTCATTGGTTTCAAAGAACTTATTTCTGCCTTAATTTTGTTATTTACCCATCAGTCATTCAGGGGCAGGTTGTTCAGTTTCCATGTAGTTGTGTGGTTTTGAGTGAGTTTCTTAATCCTGAGTTCTAATTTGATTGCGCTGTGGTCTGAGAGACTGTTTGTTATGATTTCTGTTTGTTTGCATTTGCTGAGGAGTGTTTTACTTCCAATTATCTAGTCAATTTTAGAATAAGTGTGATGTGGTTTTGAGAAGAATGTATATTCTGTTGATTTAGGGTAGGGAGTTCTGTAGATGTCTCTTAGGTCCGCTTGGTCCAGAGATGTTTTCAAGACTTGAATATCCTTGTTAATTTTCTATCCCATTGATCTGTCTAATATTGACAGTGCGGTGTTAAAGTCTCCCACTATTATTGGGTGGGAGTCTAGGTCTCGTTGTAGGTCTCTAAGAACTTGCTTTATGAATCTGGGTGCTCCCGTATTGGGTGCTTATATATTTAGGGTAGTTAGCTCTTCTTGTTGCATTGATCCCTTTACCATTATGTAATGGCCTTCTTTGTCTCTTTTGATCTTTGTTGGTTTAAAGTCTGTTTTATCAGAGACTAGGATTGTAACCCCTGCTTTTTTTTTTTTTTTTTTTTTTTGCTTTCCATTTGCTTGGTCGATCTTCCTCCATCCCTTTATTTTGAGCCTATGTGTGTCTCTGCACGTGAGATGGGTCTCCTGAATATAGCACACTGATCAGTCTTGATTCTTTACCCAATTTGCCAGTCTGTGTCTTTTAATTGGGACATTTAGCCTGTTTACATTTAAGGTTAATATTGTTGTGTGTGAATTTGATCCTGTCATTATGATGCTAGCTGGTTATTTTGCCCGTTAGTTGATGTAGTTTCTTCACAGTGTCAATGGTGTTTACCATTTGGTATGTTTTTGCAGTGGCTGGTACCAGTTGTTTCTTTCCATGTTTAGTGCTTCCTTCAGGAGCTCTTGTAAGGCAGGCCTGGTGGTGACAAAATCTCTCAGCATTTGCTTGTCTGTAAAGGATTTTATTTCTCTCTCTCTCTCTCTTTTTTTTTTTTTGTCGTCCTTTTTTGAGATGGAATCTGGCTTTGTCGCCCAGGCTGGAGTGCAGTGTCGCAATCTCGGCTCACTGCAACCTCTGCCTCCCAGGTTCAAACAGTTTTCCTGCCTCAGCCTCCCAGGTAGCTAGGATTACAGGTGTGCACCACCACGCCTGGCTAATTTTTGTATTTTAGTAGAGACGAGGTTTTGCCATGTTGGCCAGGCTGGCCTTGAACTCCTCACCTCAGGTGATCTGCCTGCGTCCGCCTCCCAAAGTGCTGGAATTACAGGCATGAGCCACTGTGCCTGGCCTCTATTTTTTTTTTTTTTTTTAAATAGTAAGCTGCTATGTGCCTCTCTGTTTAGAAATTGCCTTAACGGCCGGGCGCGGTGGCTCAAGCCTGTAATCCCAGCACTTTGGGAGGCCGAGGCGGGCGGATCACGAGGTCAGGAGATCGAGACCATCCTGGCTAACACAATGAAACCCCGTCTCCACTAAAAAATACAAAAAAATTAGCCGGGCGTGGTGGCGGCGCCTGTAGTCCCAGCTACTCGGGAGGCTGAGGCAGGAGAATGGCGGAAACCCGGGAGGCGGAGCTTGCAGTGAGCCGAGATCGCGCCACTGCACTCCAGCCTGGGCGACAGAGCGAGACTCCGCCTCAAAAGAAAAAAAAAAAAAAAGAAATTGCCTTAACATTGGGTTTCTGTTGACAGAACAGGGGAGGAGTTTGCCTCTGACCTTTCTGAAGCTCCCATTGTACCTGAGGCTAAGCAGCCCACAGTTAATTTTAAGTGGCAAAAGAAATGAGAACAAATTCCTCCAGGATGAGATGTTACATTTCTACTAAAACAGTGCTCTCCCATAGGGTATATGAGCACATTCAACGCCCTCTAGAAAGGAACCGGAGGGCAGGCACGGGGTGCCAACTGCTAGAAATCTTGCAGTTAGATTAGAAGAGTGTCTGAGTTTTTAGATAATTTTAGGTGCCAGGATATGGTTAAGAGGCTATGTTCAGGGCCTACTCTTGATACTGTTGAAATAAAAACAAAAATAACTGCCTAGAGAACATCCACGCCCTAAAAGACAGAACATGTTTTCTGGGTGAAGGGATGATTTAACTCAGGAAACTCAAGAACACAAAACAACAACAGAAATAACATCCTTGAACATGTTCAACTAGAATGGCAAGGCGTTTTCCAACATAAAACATTGTAATTTTTCTGCTACTCCAAAGGAATCCAATAAATAATGTTACAAAATTATAATCATAACTGGAAGCGATGGCCAGGTGCGGTGGCTCATGCCTGTAATCCCAGCACTGTGGGAGGCGAGGTGGGCAGATCATGAGGTCAGGAGTTCAAGACCAGCCTGGCCAACAGAGTGAAACCCCGTCTCTACTAAAATTACAAAAATTAGCTGGGCGTGATGGCAGGTGCCTGTAATCCCAGCTACTCAGGAGGCTGAGGCAGGAGAATGGCTTGAACCCGCGAGGCAGAGGTTGCAGTGAGCCTAGATCGTGCCACTGCACTCCAGCCTGAGTGACAGAGCTAGACTCCATCACAAAACAAACAAACAAACAAACAAACAAAAACACCTGAAAGTGACACCGGCCCCCTGACAACACAAGTTACAGGTCCTTGTGCAGTCCCAGGGTTGAGTGGTCCAAGAAAGTCACTCCCTGAGCCCAGCCTGAGGTTTCATCTTTCCCGAATGGGACCGGATAGAGGGTCCACGCTGCTTTGCGGAAGAGGTGCATCTGGTAAGCCCAGGTGGTGAGTGAAGCCAAAGATGATAACACGAGAAGGTGTCAAAGCCAAGGTTTCCTCGTGCTGAAACCAGGCCTTAGGAGGCAAGTTCTTTGGTGGGGCCTCTTTGCCCAAGCTGAAGCAAGTCCCCTGCACCTGTCATGCAGGGAAGAGGTTGGGTGGGCTTTCTCCTTAGCAAGACTTTGCTATGGGGTACTGGTAGGTGTTCTCATGTTGCCTGCTCCGGGTTGAGGTTCTGCATGTGGCCAGGCACAACTCAAAATGTTCTTCAACTGCCATGAAGAGGTTCTGGAATGCCCCAGCTGCCCAACTGGGGAAGCACTCCAAGAGAAGCTGCTTGTTGGGCAGCAGCTGCTGGGCCAGCAGCCATCACAGCAGTATTGCTTTGTGCCAGGGTCGTTGATGTTGCAGCAGCTGCTGGGCCAGCAGCCATCAGAGCAGTATTGCTTTGTGCCCAGGACATGGATATTGCAGCAGCCGCTGGGCCAGCAGCCATCGCAGCAGTATTGCTTTGTTCCAGGGATGTTGATGTTGCAGCGGCAGTTGGGCTGGCAGAGGTTGGGCCAGCAGCCATGGCAGCAGTATTGCTTTGTGCTAGGGACATTGCAGTTGCAGCAGCGGTTGGGCCAACAGCCATCGCAGCAGTATTGCTTTGTTCCAGGGATGTTGATGTTGAAGCAGCGGTTGGGCCAGCAGCCATGGCAGCAGTATTGCTTTGTTCCACGGACGTTAATGTTGCAGCAGCCACTGGACCAGCAGCCATGGCAGCAGTATTGTTTTGTTCCACGGACGTTAATGTTGCAGCAGCCACTGGACCAGCAGCCATGGCAGCAGTATTGTTTTGTGCTAGGGACATTGCAGTTGCAGCAGCAGTTGGGCCAGCAGCCATCACAGCAGTATTGCTTTGTGCCAGGGACATTAACGTTGCAGCAGCCATTCACCAGCAAATCCTTCCTCTCACAAATATAGTTCATTCATGATGAGGTGCTCCCCTCGAATGGAGTTGCGGCACTGATTGCTGGGGTGACTGCCATTGCCCGAGTTAAAATGCACTTTACACAGAATGGGCTGATCGTGGTCTTGAACCTGGAGGAGATTCCTCTCTTTGACTCTCCTCTCCTCCTGCTTGAAGGTGCTCCTGAGGAAGTAGATGAATGACAGCCCAAAGACCAGGGCGAGCACCCACCTCCTCCGCAGACATCGGTGCTACACCGTGGCCTCCTGGTTCACCATCCTGTGTTGTGGAACACAGTAGGCCCAGGGCTCCTACACACCCCACAGCCCCATCCCTTGAGGCAGGCACTGACCCCATGGCCCGTGGCCAAGTCCCAGGTTTATTTTTCTTATCCCATATATCAGAATTTAATTTCTTTTTATGATGAACGATGTTCCAAAACATGTTCTTTTCTTTCTTTGGTGGCCATCCTAATTGGTGTGAAGCGGTATCCCATTGTGGTTTATTTTGTTCTTTTGTGGTTTTTTAAAATTATTATTATTATTTTTTTTTGAGAGGAGTCTTGCTCTGTCACCAGACTGGAGTGCAGCGGTGCAATCTTATTTCACTGCAACCTCTGCCTCCCAGGTTCAAGTGATTCTCCTGCCTCAGCCTCCTGAGTAGCTGGGATTATAGGTGCCAGCCACCACACCTGGCTAATTTTTTACTTTTAGTAGAGACAGGGTTTCACCGTGTTGGCCAGGATGGTCTTGATCTCTTGACCTTGTGATCCACCTGCCTCAGCCTTCCAAAATGCTGGGATTACAGGTGTGAACCACCATGCCCGGCCCCCATTGTGGTTTTGAGTTGCGTTTCCTTAATGATGAATAATGTTGAGCATCTTTTGATGTGCTGATTGGCCATTTGTGTGTCTTCTCTGGTGAAATGTCTATTCAAGTCCTTTTTTCATTTTTCAACTGTGCTGTTTGTTTTTTGTTGTTGTTGAGTTATAGGAGTTCTTTACATATTCTGAATATTAATTCTTATCAGGAATATGATTAGCAAATATTTCCTCTCATTTAGTGAGTTTTCTTTTCACTCTTTTGATAATGTCCTTCGATCCAAAAAAAATTATAATTTGATGAAGTCCAATCCATGTATTTTTTTCTTTGTTGCCTGTGCTTTTGCTATCGTATTTCAGACATTATTGCCAAATCCAATGTCATAAAAATTTTCCTATATGTTTTCTTCTAAGAGGTTTATAGTGTTAGCTCTTATATTTAAGTCTTTGATCCATTTTGAGCTAAATTTTGTAAATAGTATAAAGGGGTCAACTTTATTTTTTTGTATGTGAATATCTAGTTTTACCAGCACCATTTACTGAAAAGATTACCCCTTTCCCCTACTAAAAATCACTGGGCCATATATGTAAGAGTTTATTTCTAGGGTCCTTATTGTATTCCTTTGGTGTAGATGTCTGTCCTTATGCCAGCACTACTCTGTTTTGATTACTGTAGCCTTGCAGTAGGTTTTGCAATCAGGAAGAAACTTTTCTTCCAAGAAAAGTCGGTTTAATTCACATGAGATGAAAATTAAAATGTGGGTGAGTCTTAGATTGGTTAATGCAGAGGAAGTAGCACTCAAGCTATTTTGAAGATCAAGGTTCATCATCCAAGCTCCAGACCTCCTCAGAGCTCATGCCCACCAATCTTTAATATTACAAATGGAGGAAGGGTAGGGATAGAGACCAAGGATAGTGCTGGCAAGGGTATGAATTGGTCCAACCTTTTTGGAGGGCATTTGGAAATAAGAATCACAACCCTTGGATATGGGTACAGTTTGACCCAGGAATTATGTTTTCAGGTAGAGTAATATCAAATGGACTTACACAGAAATTTTCCGGCAAAGATGTTCAACCCACACTGTTACCATAGCAATGAACAACAAAAAAAGTTTGAGTGGCACTGGCTAAATTATGGTGCAACCCTACAATGGGATACCAGGTGGCTCTTAGAAATACATGTTGAAGCCTATTTGTAGACATGAAAAGATAAGTGTTTAAATTAAAAAAAAAACAACAACAAAAACGCCATTTTATGTACTATACAATTTCACAATTGTCAGATTTGGAGATCATAAAATATCCAAACACACACACACATATACACACACACTCTGGAAGGGTAGATGCTATTACTAATAGTAGTTATATTAGGTCTGGCTTTCCAAAAGCAGGTCCTAAGAGAAGGATTCATGTGCAACAGATTTATTATTTAATTAATTAATTAATTAATTTTTTGAGACGGAGTCTTGCTCTGTTGCCAGGCTGGAGTGCAGTGGTGCGATCTCGGCTTACTGCAACCTCCGCCTCCTGGGTTCAAGCGATTGTCCTGCCTCAGCCTTCTGAGTAGCTGGGATTACAGGCGCTCCCCACCACACCTGGCTAATTTTTTTGTAATTTTAGTAGAGACACGATTTCACCATGTTGGCCAGGATGGTCTTGATCTCCTGACCTCGTGATCCACGTGCTTTGGCCTCCCAAAGTGCTGGGATTACAGGCGTGAGCCACCACACCTGGCCACAACAGAGTTATTAAGGGAGTGCTTCCCGGAGAAACAGGTAAGAAACAGGACAGAAAAGGATAGGAAGCAAAGCCAGCGTGCAATTTTAGGCCAAGTCCCATAGAGCAGGGGTCCCCAGCTGGTCTATGGGACCAGTACCTGTCCATGGCCTGTTAGGAGCTGGGCTGCACAACAGGAGATGAGTGGCGGGTGAACGAGTAAAGCTTCATCTGTATTCCCAGCCACTTCCCATTCTTCACATTGCTGCTTGAACTCCACCTCCTGTCGGATCAGTGGCAGCTTTAGATTCTCATAGGAGCAAAAAGTCTACTGTGAACTGCACATGTGAGGGATCTAGGCTGCAAGCTCCTTATGAGAATCTAATGCCTGATGATCTGTCACTGCCTCCTATCACCTCCAGATGGGACTTTCTAGTGAAGGATGAACAAGCTCAGGGCTCCCACTGATTCTACATTATGGCGAGTTGTACAATTATTTCATCATATATGACAATGTAATAATAATAGAAATAAAGTGCACAGTAAATGTAATGCACTCGAATCATCCCAAAACCATGTCCCCACCATCCGTGGAAAAATTGTCTTCCACAAACGTGGTCCCTGGTGCCACAAAGGTGGGGACCTCTGCCATAGAGGATAACTTCAGCCTGATCCCACAGAGAAACTCTAAGTGTAAATTACACCTTAGGTTTATTCTAACCCAAGGCAAGGAAGCTGGGCTTTCAAACTCCTTCACTCAGCAGTCATTGGTTAAAGGCCACCCTGGGGTTAGGGACATAAACTCCCAGACAAGCTGAATGCAGCTGCTCCAGTAGCCTGAAGGCAGGTCGCCTAGGCAAAGTCACAGGTGCAGGCCACTGGGAGCAAAAGCTTACCACTGTTGAGGAAGAGATGTGAAGAAATGTAAAGGGATTTTAGGGGATCTGAGTGGAGCACGCCATTTAGCATTCTTTAAATTTTTGGAGACGAGGAAAATCCATTATTTTTGTAATAACAATATGTCATTTAAAAATTACTGTTGAACAAATACCTTTCAAAGTCCTCTGCAATCTCATATCTATTTCACAGAATTATGTTTATTATTCTGTGGGCGGGGGAGGGAAGAAGGCTTTTTCTTCTTGGCTGAGTCTGTATATTAAAAATAAAGAACAAAAGGCTTTTTCTCATAGCCCTGCTGCAGTGACTGTCTTGGCAATATTCTAATAAAGCTATGAGGCTTCTTAATCCTTATCCCAGAGACCAACCTATATCATTAAGAGTAATAAATATAGTCAAAACAGTCATGACAACAATGACATGTGGAACTATCCTGTACATTAATATTGATAATAGTGACATGTATTGGAGTGCTCTATGGGCTGGGTCCTGGGTGAAGCACTTTACATGCATTATCTCATTAAATTATCTGAATAATTCTATTAGTTACCGACAGTGATTATGCCCATTTCCCAGATGTGAAAACTAAGGGCCAAAAAACGTTAAGAAATTTGCTCCAACAAAACCAGTAAAAGGCAGAGTCTGGACTCAGCTCAGGTTTACCTGGTGCCAAAGCTCATGTTTGAAATCTCTGCACTGTGATACATCCCAATCCATGTGCTTCTCTTATATTTTAAGAAACATTAAGTCTTGAATTCTGATCATGGGCCAGTTCTTCTGTTATATTATACTCCTTTTTACATATAATCCTGAGAATATTTTTCTGCTGGTTTTCCCAACCTTATTGGACAATTCATTTGAACTTCTTTCTATTCATAATCTTGTAGGGAAAGGGCTGATGTATTTGTAAAATTATAAGCAAAAACCTGTCATTGTCTATGAGAATACCTGCCCCAGTGCATGCTGGGTTGAACATTTTATAATATTCAAACTTCAATCACTGCATTCCCCAAATGATAGCTTTCTCCAATCTAAGGGGAAACCTTACCTTTTTGTCTGCTGCAAATATACGTGGTAAAATGGACAGAGGCCAACAGGTATATTATAATGTGAGAAAAGCACTTTCTAGGACAGTAGAATAAGGGTGATAATTTTAGAAATTGCTAAATAGGATAAATGGGGGGTTTCTTTCTTTTCCTTAACTGCTTTCTTTTCAACTTCAGCTTCAGTCTAAATTCCTGGCATAGAACTGTACATGACACAGGTTGAAATAAATAGAAACAAGCATATAGTTTAAAAGAAATAGGATTTCTTCTCAGGTTAAATTTCTAGCTAAAGATTCATTTGCTTGCACCAGACTCATAACTTTCCAGATTTCTGTTTGCTTAGGTATGAGGGGGAGAAAAAGCTCAGCAAGGCTGAATATAGTGATTAGTTAAATTGCTCAGACATTCATTATTGAAAAACCTCAATCCCACCTGGAGCTGAGGTTTGTTTGACGCTCACTGACAATAGCTTTCTAACTTTCTGCTTGACTGATGGCTACTAATTTTGATAGCGGGATGGGAATGTCAGTCACAAATAGAAATGGACACACAAACTCTAGGACTCATTAAGCTGGTTACCATGCTCACATCCCCAAATGTGTGTTGTTTCAAAATATAGGCTAAAGAGATTTAATTACATTCTGGGATAGGAAACATTTACGTTTCAAGTTTGCACTGGTTGGGGGGGATGCAACAGAGAAAAGAAGAGTAATGAAGCAGAGGGACCTCGGGGAATCAGGAGAGCATCACGCCTGCTGACAGGTGCAAAGAACAGACCTAACATCTGTGAAGGAAAAGTCGAGTACTTAGGAAAAAGGTGGTGGGAAATTAAAGCCCCAAGAGATGTTAAGCTGCTCCAGGAAACAGGCTGGGAGACTGGTTGTTTGTCTCAATCAAGAGATGGCTGCACCTAAAAATAAAGATAGAGCCCATCAGACTTTCTTTTCTCTCTCTTCTTTCAGCCCATTGGCCTTGATTTGGTCTTAAGGCATGAGAGGAATCCTCATGGAGCCCGGCTACATTATCATGCCATGAAAATGAACACTTAAAATGTAAACAGTTCTCCCAACTGCGTGTGCTCAAGGCAAATGGATTTGGAAGAATTTCACCCACTGTTCTCAGGGAATGGTGGCTCTGTGGGGTGTCTCTGAGACCCACAAGGCCAAGGTTCTCGTTGTGTTTGTTTATTTTATTTTAGTTTTCAGATAAGCAAACCAAGGCTTAGAGAGGACAGAGAGCTTGGGTTGGCAGTCTAGTGTCACCACGCTTAAACAAATGGGCTCAAATTCTGGATCTGCCACTTCTCAAATCCCTGGGTGATTTGAGCAAGTTTCAGTCTCCCTGAGCCTCTGCTTCTTCTATGAAGTGGGAAGAAAAGATGATTGATGACTTAGCATCAACTATTAGGATTAGCGGAAAGGAGGCATGTAAAATGTACTACGTGTATTTAACGCAGGTTTATTGAGCGCTCACTATGTCCCAGGTGATGTTCTAGTTGCTGTATAACCTGGCTTTTTCTCTGTCGTGGAATTTCTTTTTATTCTTATTTTTCATTATAAAAATTATTTTTATATTTGGTGGGTGCATAGGTGTATATATTTATGGAGTGCACAAGAGGTTTTGATACAAGCATGCAATGTGTGAAAATCACATGGTGGAGAATGGGGTATCCGTCCCTTCAAGCATTGATCCTTCATGTTACAAACAATCCAATTATACTCTTCTAGTTATTTTTAAAGGTACAATTAAGTTATTATTGTCTATAGTCACCCTGTTATGCTATCAAATAGTAGGTTTTATTCATTCTTTTTTTGGGGGGGACCCATTAACCATACCCCCACACATAACCCTTCCCAGCCTCTGGTAACCACTGATTCATTCATTGATTGATTGAGACAAGGTCTCCCTCTGTCTTCCAGGCTGGAGTGCAGTGGCACAATTTCAGCTCACTGCAGCCTCCGCCTCCCGGGTTCAAGTGATTCTCATGCCTCCGCCTCCTGGGAGGCATGTAGCTGAAACTACAGACACGTGCCAACATACCTGGCTACTTTTTTCTTTTTGGTATTTTTAATAGAGATGGTGTTTCACTATGTTGACCAGTCTGGTCTTGAACTCCTGACCTCAGGTGGTCCACCCACTTACAGCCTCCCAAAGTGCTGGGATTACAGACGTGAGCCACGGTGTCCGACCACCATCCTTTATATAACCTTGCTTTTTCCCACTGGGTGAGAGATACAGCTAATAGTCACAGCAACTGACTGTTATCAAATGTCTATTGTGTGCCAAGCCACTGTGTTTATCTTTTTTTTTTTTCTTTTTGAGATGGAGTCTCATTCTATCACCCAGGCTAGAGTGCAGTGGCGCAATCTTGGCTCACTGCAACTTCCGCCTCCCAAGTTTAAGCGATTCTCCTGCCTTAGCCTCCCAAGTAACTGGGACTACAGGTGCACGCCACCACACCCAGCTAGTTTTTGTATTTTTAGTAGAGATGGGTTTTCGCTATGTTGGCCAGGCCAGTCTCGAACTCCTGACCTCAGGTGATCCACCCACCTCGGCCTCCCAAAGTGCTGGGATTACAGGTGTGAGCCACTGCGCCTGGCCTGTGTTTATCTTTTACACACATATCTCATTCTAATAGACAACAACCCTAATAAGAGGCAGGTACTGTTTTTATCCCTATTGTGTTGATAAGGAAACTGAGGGTTAAAGAGACATTGAGTCATTTGCCCAAAGTCACAATTCTAGCAGGTGTGGGGCCGGGATTCATTCCATTGTCATTTACAACAAATAATTATTGAGCATCTACTGGGCCACACACTGCACTAGAAACACAGAAGGCAGCAATGAGCAAATAGGTAGGACAAGCTCTCTGTCCTAATGGCACTTACATTCCAGTGGAGACGCCTGCACCAATTCCCGGTGCAACTAAGACTTTGTTGTAAGGGTGGCAGTGTGTGAGGGCTAAGGCTGAGGATCTGACCTGGTTGGGAGGAGTGACATTTAAACTGAGTTCTGCAAAGTGGGGTGTGTGAAGAGTGCTCCAGGCTAGAGGCCATGTTCACAGTGTACTCACTCCTCATGCCTGTCCCCCCAGCCTATTCAACAACAGCATTGGCTCCAACCCTGGTTGGTGGTAACTTCCATTCTCTGCGTTGCCAATTTGTCTGACAGCCCTGGGCCCTGACAGATGTGTTTTCTTTATAAGAGGGATTTTGACATCATTTCCTAGAATCTTTTTGTTGACCAAAGGCTTGTGATTGGCCCTTGGCAAATTGTAAGACTAACGACGTGTGTGTGTGTGTGTGTGTGTGTGTGTGTGTGTGTGTGTGTGTGTGCGTGCGCGCACGCATGCGTGTGTGTGTCTTGTAGCTGTAAAAATCCCATCTTCAATTACATCTCTTCACTATCCCAGTTCTCTATCCTTATTCAGTGGGCAAGCGAAGATGGTTGTTTTGAGTGACAGGAAGAAAAACTGGTGAACTCTCGGCATGAAACCTGAATAACCCTCTTCCCTGCTTAACTACAAACAGAGAAACCCACTTAGCATCAGGGCTGAGGGACAACTGAGTTGGCAAACATGTCCAGGAGAATTAATGAGACCGTTTTTATGTTTTTCCTTTGGGGAACAGGAAGGACAGGCAGCATTCTCAGACCTGAAGGACTTTGAATTAAAAACGAGAGGTGTGAGAATTCTTTTCAATTTTTTCCCATTCAATCCTGTCACACATTTTATGATCCTTGGTTTGGGGGCCCAATTTTAAGCTTGCCTTGGCTAAGAACTAGGGACTCAAGACATTAAAGACTCCTCTTCCCCATCCTCCCAGGGGATCTTAATTTGGTGCAGGAAATAGATACGTTTAAATAAGCTGCTTTTATACAAAGTAAACTGTGCTTAGGACTCAGCACAGTGCCTGCCCCATTGAGACTGTATTTGCTGTTCCCCTTCAGAGAAACAGAAGAAATGGAATTTATATAAGAAAATGTAGGAAGAAATGTATTGTAAGGATTGGCTTACCTGATTATGAGGGATGAGAAGTCCCATGATACACCATCTTCAAGCCGAAGAACCAGGAAAGCCAGTGATGTGGTTCCAGTCTGAGTCTCAAGTCCCAAGAACGAGGGGGTGCTTATGTCTGAGGGCAGAAGAAGACAGATGCCCCAGCTCAAGTAGAGAGAGCAAATTCATTCTTCTTCTGTCTTTTTGTTCTCAACAGATTGGATACTACCCACCCACATTGGTGAAAGTAATCATCTTTGCTCAGTCTACTGATTCAAATGCTAATCTTTTCCAGAATCACTGTCACAGACACATCCAGAAATAATGTTTTACCAGCTATCTGGGCACCACTCAGCCTGATCAAGTTGACACATAAAATTAACCATCATAGGCACTTAATTAAGTTGTGTAGAATGATTGAGTGTTTGCAGGAATGGATGGATGGATGGATGGATGGATGGATGGATGGATGGATGGATGGGTGAATGGAGGTCCATGGGAAAGCGCCAGACACTTGGGTGTGCTTTTAGTGAAGTATATTGTTAGGAGTTTTACGGAGAATTGGGGGTTGATGTATGCAGGACTTTACTGAGTGAAAGAGAAGATAAAGAGATAAAAGGTCATGGAAAAACCTTAAGACTCAGAATTGGGGGCCTAATTTTAAGCTTGCCTGCATCTCTACTTCCCTTAGAATACTGTGGTGGGTAGGGGAGCACTCTGCAGTGATGCTCAAACTTGAGCGTGCATTGGAATCACTTGGGAGGTTTCTTAAAACCCAGATGGGCCGGGCATGGTGGCTCACACCTGTAATTCCAGCACTTTGGGAGGCCAAGGCAGGCAGATCACTTGAGATCAGGAGTTCGAGATCAGCCTGGCCAACATGGTGAAACCCAGTCTCTACTAAAAATCAAAAAATTAGCTGGGCGTGGTGGTGGGCACATATAATCCCAGCTACTTGGGAGGCTGAGGTAGGAGAATCTCTTGAACTCAGGAACTGGAGGTTGCAGTGAGCCAAGGTCACTCCACTGCACTCTAGCCTAGGAGACAGAGAGATTCCATCTTAAAAAAAACAAAACAAAACACCAAAACACACAAAAACCCAGATTGTGGGGCCCCAACCACAGAGTTTCTGACTCAGAAAGTTTAGGGTAGAGCTTGAGAACTTGCATTTGTGGCAATTTCTCATGTGATGGTGACGCTGATGGTCCAGGTACCACATATTGAGAACCACCAGCCAATTGGCTTAGAACAAGGACTCTGGATTCAAACAACTTGAGCTTAGGGTTGCCCGGTAAAATATGCTCAGTTAAAGTTGCATTTCACAGAAACAACAGATAATTTTTTAGTGTAAGTCCCATGTCAGAGGCATCCTGTATTTTTACTTGCTACGTCTGGCAACCCTATTGGGTTTAAGTCTCAGTGCTGTTACTCTGAAGTCATGCTGTTGAAGGCTGATCATTTAGGCTCTCTGAGTTTCAGTATCCCCCACCTACAAAACGGGGCTGGTAACAATACCAGCTGTCTCCTAAAGTAATTATGACGATGAAATAATCGTATAAAGGATTTCGCACACAGCCTTGCCTGTAGCAAGCACGCAGGAAATGTCAGCTGTTATTATTCACCATCATCCTCAGGTGAGTAACTTTGGGGGTGAAAAAAGCATTATACAGAGAGTGTTTTTTTTGAAAGGATTTTATGATTCAGCCTTTTAAATTTTAAACTAGGAAATATTTCTCCTCTTTGAAAAGGTCCTTGTAGCTGCCCTCGGTCCTGTAGCTGCCCTCTCTCATTTCTTTAATAGTAGATCATAAAGAATGGATTGGTTGATTGCATCTAAAAGCTCGTCTTCCAACAACTCCCAACCCCACTCAAGGCCAGATTTGACTGATCTCTGGGTGGTGTGTCTGGGTGTAAAATTTCTGAGGGGCTAGTAAAGGCAGGTCCCTGGGGGTAGGGCTGGGTCCTGCCTCTGGAAAATAGGCACAGCTCCTTTCAACCTGCTGCTTGCTATGAATGAAGACAGAATGAGGGTCAGGTGTGGTAGCCTGTAATCTGTAATCCCAACATTTCGGGATGCTGAGGCAGAAGGATCACCTAAGGCCAGAAGTTCGAGATCTGTCTGGGCAGCATAGCGAGACCCTCTCTCTACAAATTAAAAATTAACCAGGCATAGTGGGGCGCACCAGTAATCCCAGCTACTTGGGGAGGCTGAGGTGGGAAGATCGCCTGAGCCTAGGAGTTTGAGAACAACCAGGGCAACATAAGGAGACTCCATCTCTACAAAAAATAAAAAGTCAAGCCACACAGGGTAATGCATGCCAGTAGTCCCAGCTACTCAGGAGGCTGAGGCAGGAGGATCACTCGAGCCCAGGAGTTCGAAGTTACACTGAGCTATGATCCTGCAGATTGTAGCTGCACATCAGCACAGGTGACAGAGTGAGACTCTGTCTCTTAAAAAACAACAACAGCAACAACAACGAAAACAAACAGAATGAGAGGGAGAGGGAGATTGCTTTTTAATATGGAATCGATTCAGGGCTGATTCCATCCCTTGGAATTACATTTTTCCCCTCAATATTTCAAACCTATGTCCATTTTGAGGTTTGGAATCCCCGTTTCCCCTCCGCTTCCTGGAGTGCCAGCCCATGTTGGAAGCTGGAGAGCCAGTGAGGGTCAGCCTGAAATGTTCATGAGCAGGCTGGGCTGCGCTGGGGGCTGAGCGCTGGTCTGAAATGCCTGAACATTTCTTTATAAAGTTGACCGCATCAGTACGTTTCAACCTGTAGGTTGTGACCTGTAAATGGGTCATGAAATCCATTTGAAGGGTCATAACTAGTATCCCTGTTTTTAGAAAAGAAAGAGAATGCAACGCAATGGAATAGAAAATATCAGGATGCAGGCCGGGCGCGGTAGCTCATACCTGTAATCCCAGCACTTTGGGAGGTGAGACGGGTGGATTTACTGAGGTCAGGAGATTGAGACCAACCTGGCCAAATCCTGATCCTAGAGACAGGCCAAATCCTGTCTCTCCCAAAAAACAAAAAAATTAGCCAGGTGTGGTGGTGTGTACCTGTAATCCCAGCTACCCAGGAGACTGAGGCAGGAGAATCGCTTGAACCCAGGAGGTGGAGGTTGCAGTGAGCGGAGATTGCACCACTGCACTCCAGCCTGGGCAACAGAGCAAGACTCCATCTCAAAAAAAAAAAAAAAACAAAAGCAAAGAAAAGAAAATGTCAGCATACACTGCAGTGCATAGGAAGGGTAAGTGTTGTAAACTTTTGATACATATGACATGTATGATAAATATGTAACATACACTATTTACATGTGTAATGAGTCATGGAATATGGTCAAAAGAACGTGGGAGTCATGAAAGCAGGTAATAGCTAAGGCCCCTTGCAATTTTGCAATATGGTGTCAATAAGACAGTGGTTTTTAAGCACGGGCGGTTTTGCTTCTCAAGGGAGATTTTGCAACATCTGGAGACATTTTTGATTGTCACGACTTTGTGGAGAAATTGTGTGCTACTGACATCTAATGGGTAGAGGCCAGGGATGCTGCTAAATGTCCTGCATTGCACAGGACAGTCCCCCACAACAGGGAGTTATCTGGCCCCAAATGTCAATAGTGTGGACGTTGAGAAACCCTGTTCTAAGAGTATGTGTGGATAGAATCACTTATCAGTAGTGGCCTTGTTACTACCAGCGAGGATTTACTGAGCACTTACTATATATGCAGGCATGCTTCTAAGTGCTTACATTAATGAACTCTTTTAATGCTTACAACAGGTGGGAGATAAAAGTGTGTTTCCTTCCTTCCCCCTTTTCAGATGACGAAATTGAGGCATAGGATGATCAAAGGTTGCCCAAAGTTACAAAGTTAGCAGAATTAGGATTCTAATCCAGGAATTCTGGCTTTAATTCCTTGAATCAGCATTTTATACTTCCATAGCACTTCAGTCTCCAAAGCCTTTTTTTTTTCTTGTAGCAAAACACATATAACATAAAATTTGCCATTTCGACCCTTTAAAAATATACAAGTCAATGGCATTAAGTATATTCACAATGTCATACAAGCCCGTTGATCACCACCATCAATTTCAAAATTTTTGCCACCCCAAACGGAAGCTCTGAACTAGTTAAGCAGTCATTCCACACATTCTTTCCTCTCCTCAGCCCCTGGTAACCTCCCATCTTTTCTCTGTCTCTATGAATTTGCCGATTCTAGATATTTCGTATGAATAAAGTTGTGTGATCTGTGGTCTTTTGTATCTGGCTTCTTTCACTTAGCATAATGTTTTCAAGGTTTCTACATGCTGTGGCCTGTGTCATAATTTCATTCCTTTTTATGACTGATTCATAGTCCATTGTATGGATAGATCACATTTTTTTATACATGTGTCTGTTGATGGACACTTTGTTTGCTTCCACATTTTAGCTATTGTGAATAATACTGATATGAGCCCAAAGCTTTTTTTATACTGAAGGTAGAGAAGGATTGTATCACTGAGAACAGGGGAGAAATTCAGATTGTTTTGGTGACAGACACTGTTCTCAGTCATCTCACATATACTATCTCATTTGATCTTCACATGAACCCCATGAAGCTCCCCTGTTTTGACAGATATGAACAGAGAGGGTAGGTCACTTGCCCAGGGTCACACAGTGAATCAGTACACATTACTCTTCGTCACGAAGAGAAGTGTGTGTATATTATGCGGCAGAACTCTGAGCATTGGCTGCCTTCTAGAACAGGAGCCGAACTTCTGATTTGCACAGAAATCTAGGTAGGCAAAATTCCTTCAATACTCACATTGCACGATTTCTAGGTGCTGTGTTTAGACATATATGAAGAGGCCTCAATTGGGAGTAAATATAGTTCTCCTTGTGCAAGGAAAAATAATTAATTTTTATCTCTGAGATTCAGTGCCATGACATTCACTCATTCTTGATTTGATGAGGCTTCCTTCATAGCCGGTTTATTCCCTCTGCCTGCATTGATGAAGAACCTACTATGTGCAAGGCACTGCTCCAGACGTGCAAGATGGTAGTGAACAGGACAGACCAAGTCCCTGTCCACATGGAGTTTCTGTTCTAGTCGGGGAGACAGGTAATAAACAAGTGAGCAAACACACAAGTGGTCCAGACAGAGGTGAGGGTTAAGAGTTGCACTTTGCTCTTGAAACATATCTGCTGGCTCTAACGATGTCCACAAGGAGATACTGAATCCTGAGGCTGGAGTGTAAACTCAACTTCCCACCCTCAGCTCACTCTGTTCCCAGAAATGACCACGTGTTCATCATGATGAATTGAGCGTAACATCTTCCCATCATCCTTGGGGTTCCTATTACTGAGAGAGACAGAACTGAAAGCTAGACTCATTCATGTCTGGCTTTTTCCACTCACTTTTTTTTTCTCTGGAGTGGAGTCTATTTAGGAAAACACCTTCAGGGGTCAAGGTGATCTCCTATATCAGAAATCAGCAGACTTTTTCGGTAACGAGCCAGAAAGTACATAGTTTGGTCTCTGTGGGTCATACAGTGTCTGCCGGCGCCTTCTCAACTCTGTTGTTCTAACATGAAAGCAGCCAGAGACTATCGGTAAATGAATGGATGTGGTTGTGTTCCAGTTAAACTTTATGAACCCTGAAATGAAATTACATATAGTTTTTACCTGTCAGAAAATATTCTTAACAATTTTTTTCCAGCTATTTAAAAATGTAAGAAAACATTCTTAGCTAGCAGGAGGAGGGCTAGACTTGACCCACGGGCCATAGATCATCGACTGTTCGTGTATCATTCCTCATCAATGGTCCTCTGGCATCTGAATCTTTCCTTTTTTAACTCCAGCCAACTGACTGCATCCTAAGGCAGATCATTCTGCTTTCAGAAAGGTGCTGTTTTTAGAAAGCATCAATCATGTATTGAGTCAAAATATGCCTTCTTGTATCATTCATCCAACAAACATTTTGTAAATAAATTTAAACATTTCAACTCTATAGGATGGAAGTTTGGGGATATACATAAAGTTAGAGAGAATAGTGTAATGACCCCCTAGGTACCCATCACCCAGTACTGACAATTATCAGCATGTGGCCAATCTTGTCTCATGTCCACTCACCACCCTGAATAGATTCTTTGAAAGGAAATCTCAGATCTCATATTACTCTATCAGTGAATACTTCCATACACATCTCTGAGAGATAAGGACTAAAACATTTTAAGGTGACCTGATTTTAAAATTAACAGTAATTCCTTAAAATCATTAATATTCAACCAGTGTCTAAATTTCCCTGACTTACGTTCTTTGATTGTTAATTTCTTTCAACCCAGATCAAAATAAGATCTGGGCATTGCATTTAGTCAGTAAATCTCTTAAGTCTTCTTTTTAAATAATAGGTTTATTGAAGTGTAATTGGCACACAGTATTTAAAGTGTACAATTTGATAAGCTTTGCCCTATGTTTATAACCACGAAACCATCAACACGATCAAGATAAGGAACATTTCCATCACCCCAAAAGTTTCTGTGTAGCCTTTTGTAATTCCTCCTTCCCACCTCTTCCCACCTCACTTCACCTACCCCCTAGCCCCATGCCAGCAGTAATTTGCTTTCTGTCATTTTAGATTAGTTTATATTTTCTAGAATTTTATATAAATGGAATCGTATAGCAGGTACTGATTTTTATCTGACCTTCTTTTATAATCATAATTAGTTTGAGATTAATCCATGTTGTTGGGTGTAGATAGCTTATTCCTTTGTATGGTTGAGTAACATTCTGTTGAATGGATATACCACAATTTATCTGTTCATCTGTTGGTGAATATTTGGATCATTCCCAGTTTTTTGCTATTATAAGTAAGGCTGTTAGAAGAATGAAAAAAAAATAAGCCTGAGACTGGAAGAAAATTTTGCAAAGCATAGATCTAACAAAAGACTTATATCCAGAGTATATAAAGAACCCTCAATGAGAAGAAAATGAACAACCTAATTAAAAATGGGTAAAAGATTTAAACAGCTACTTCAACAAAGAAGATATACAGATGGCAAATAAGCACATGAAAATATACTTAGCATCTTTACTTCGGGAAAATGCAAAATAAAACCAGAAATAAGATACCAGTATTAAAATCGCTACAATAGAAAAAGCTGTGTCAGGCATGGTGGTTCATGCCTCAAACCCCAGCGCTTTGGGAGGCTGAGGTGGGAGGATTGTTTAAGCCCAGGAATTCGAGATGAACCTGGGCAACACAGTGAGACCTTGTCTCTACAACAAACAAACAAAATTAAACCAGCATGGTGGGGCATGCCTGTAGTCCCAGCTACTTGGGAGGCTGAGGTGGGAGGATCACTTGAGCTCGGGAGGTCGAGGCTGCAGTGAGCAGAGATTGTGCCACTGCACTCTAGCCTGGGTAATGGAGTGAGACCTTGTCTCAAAGAAAAAAAAAAAAAGACTGACTATGCCAGATGTTGGAAAGATGAGGATCTCTCATACATGATCTCTCATACTGCTGGTGGGGATGTAAAATGATACAGCTACTTTGGAGAACAGTTAGACAGTTTCTCAAAGAGTTAAACACTGTGGTAGGCAGAATAATGTCTCACCTTCCAAAGAAGCGCACGTGCTAATCCCTGCAACCTGTGAATATATTACATAGAAAAAGGAGCCGGGCATGATGGCTCACACCTGTAATCCCAGCACTTGGGAAGGCTGAGGCGGGCAGATTGCTTGAGGTCAGGAGTTCGAGACCAGCCTGGCCAACATGGTGAAACCCCGTCTCTACTACAAATACAAAAATTAGCTGGGCATGGTGGCATGTGCCTGTAGTCCCAGCTACTTGGGAGGGTGAGGCAAGGGAATCGCTTGAACCCAGAAGGCGGAGGTTGCCGTGAGCCGAGATGGTGCCACTGCACTCTAGCCTGGGCAACAGAGTGAGACCCTGTCTCAAAAAAAAAAAAAAAAAAAAAAAAGGACATTGCAGTTGTGATTAAGTTAAAGATTTTGAGATGGGAAGATTATGTGGATTATCTGTGTGGTCCAGTGTAATTATAAATATTCATATAAGAGGATGGCAGGAGGGCCAGAGAAAGAAATGTAAAGATGCTACATTGTTGACTTTGAAAAGGAAAAGGGGCCATGAGTCCAGGAATGCAGGTGGCTTCTAGAAGTTGGAAAAGACAAGAGAATGAGTCTTCCCTAGAGCTTTCAAAAGGAATACAGGTCTGCCTATGCTTCCAAAAGTGCTTCCTATGAATTCCAAAGTTCTGACCTTTACAACTGTAGCATAGTAAATTTCTATTGTTTTAAGCCATTAAGTTTCTGGTAATTTGTTACAGCAGCAATAGCAAACTAATACATATTCCTACATATAATCCTGCCATCTCATTTCTAATTATTTATCCAGGAGAAATGAGGACTTATGTACCTTAGCACATAAATGCTTCTAAGTCTCTTTTAATCTGTAAGAGGTCCCTCTTTCTCATGGATTTCTGCCATTTATAACAAACATCTATTGAGTGCCTACTATATCCCTAAGCCTACTCTTGAGAGAGATACAGTAAATATACTATTTTTCTTTCTTTCTTGTTTTTTGAGACACGGTCTTCCTCTGTTGCCCAGGTTGGAGTGCAGTGGTGAAATCATGACTCACTACAGCCTTGACCTCCCAGGCTCAAGTGATTCTCCTACCTCAGCCTCCTAAGTAGCTGGGACTACAGTCTTGTGCCATCATGCCTGGCTAATTTTTGTAATTTGTAGAGATGGGGTCTCACTATGTTGCCCAGGCTGGTCTTGAATGCCTAGGCTCAAGTGGTCTGCCTGCCTCAGTCTCCCAAAGTGCTGGGATCACAGGTGTGAGGCATCACATTTGGCTTATTTATCTTTCTTTATGGCATGTTTGGTAGGTGGTTCACACACCGCGAGGTTCCCTCCCTGGCATCTAGTTTAAACAATCTCTGTTCTTCCACACAGTCTGAGTGTGTGAAAATTCCTCTTAAGGGACTGTGATACCGACAATTGTACTTAGAAATGCGATGTGATTTGCTTAAGGTGGTTCAGGATGTTATGTGAACATCTGTTTTTTATCTTCCCAGGATCCTTCATCATCTTTGGACAAAGTCATTCCAGTTTTAATTGGGAGCACCATCTTCCTTCAGTTTCCAGATCATGTGACTTTGTTGTGTCTGTGACTGACCTCGCTCCATGGCAACAGGGCAGTCACATGTCCTCGGCTGGCCAATCAGGGAATACCATTGCCCTGGCCCCAAGGGACTGGTTCAGTGATGGTCACTTGGCTCAAGCTGGATCATTGTAGAAATCTCTGGGCTGTCAGTCACTCCTCAACAGGTTACTGGGTGAGCACAACATCAGAGTAAAGAGAATTAGGTGATCCTCAAAGATGTTCACTCATGCTGGAAAGACAAGTTGGCAGCAAATTCTTCTAAAGGGACACATATCTAGTTTTGTGAGAGATGCAGTGTTTCTCATTTAGGGACATTTTTGGAGACTCTTGGAAAAAGCCTGGCAATATCAATGCTTTTGCTCAGCTGTTTGAGTGGTGCATGGAGACACATGGCCTCAGTGTATCAGTTGGCCGGGCTACTGGCAAGGAATTGGGATTGGCTTTCAGCTTGTTGCACGTGCCCTGCTTAGCTTTCTAAGCTTGAACCTGATCCCTCCTTACCTATCCACCTGCTACTCACACTCTTCCTCCCTTAAATAGAGCTCATCTCTCTGCTTTACCAAATCCACAACACGGTGCGAATCCCTGATCAGCTTTGTTTTCTTCACTGAGAACTCTCTGGCTTCTTCAGTCTTCTAACCAGATTGCAATTAAAGACAGAAATCGTGGCGAATACTTATTTCTTACTGTTTCCTGTTTCTATCCTGGTCTTTCCAACCACATTTTAGGGACTGTACGCCAGATGTGCCTCTTGTTTATATAGAAAGTCCTGTAGTCATTTGATAAATATCTGCTGTGTGCTAAGATTCGAGATGGACAAGGTCCCTGCCTTCGTGAAGTTTGCAATATAGTGGGTGGGAAAATATAGTAAACAAGTAAATAAATGCTCTGTCATATAAGAATGAAAACAAGAACAAGATCAGATAATGGGCAATGGGAAGAGAGGAAACACTCATAAGGTGGTCTAAGGGAGGCTTCTTTGAAAAGATGGCATTCGAGTAGACACTTGAATGGATTGACTGGCTTCTCTCCCTCTTTTTGGTGTTAGCTTGGTGGCTTGTGTTAAAAACAATGGACAGTAGAATTTTTAACTTCCTCTCTTTCTGTCCTTTTTTGTCAAATCTCTTCCAAAGTGCCTGAAGTGATCCAACAGACCACAATAGACATAGTAAGAGAGCCCCTCAAGGATTCCTACGTCCCAATATTCATGCTCCGTGGAATCCCTACCCCTTGAGCGTGGGCTGGATTTATTGGCTTACTTCTTGCAAATGAAATGTGGCAGAAGGCCGGGTGTGGTGGCTCACGTCTATAATCCCAGCGCTTTGGGAGGCCGAGGCAAGTGGATCACCTGAGGTCAGGAGTTCGAAAGCAGCCTGGCCGACATAGTGAAACCCCGTCTCTACTAAAAATACAAAAATTAGCTGGGTGTATTGGTGAGTGCCTGTGATCCCAGCTACTCGGGAGGATGAGGCAGGAGAATCACTTGAACCCAGGAGGCAGATGTTGCAGCGAGTCAAGATCGTGCCATTGCACTCCAACCTGGGCAACAAGAGTGAATCTCAATCTTAAAAAAAAAAAAAAAGAGGCAGAAGGGATGAGCTGATGAGCTGTCACTTCAACGTTTACATCATAAAATGACTGCGGTAATGACCTTCGGTATTCCCTGTCTTACTTCCTCTTAGATCACTCACTCCAGGTGAAGCCGGTCTCCATGTGATGAGGCAGGTCTGGGAAGAGACCCATGTGGCAGGAACAGAGGCCTGTGGCCTGCCCAGATCCACCCGAGTGACTTTGAAAGTGAATCCTCTTAAGTTGTGTCCTCAAGCGAAATTTCGGCACTGACAACTGCAACTGCCTAACTGACCTTGAGCCAGAGGCACCCAGCCAAGCTGCTCCCAAGGTTTCAGACCCACAGAAATAGTGTTTGTATTTTTACACCATTACATTTTGGGGTAATTTGCTACACAGCAACAGATAACTACTACACAATCAAAATGGAATGATCATCTATGGGTCTGCATGAGTTTGCCTCTCTCTACTGAGTGGGGCAGATGGCCATAGTATCCAGGAAAATACTCTTCCTTGGATAAAATAGGCATCTCAAGGCCTTTTCACACTGGGTCATAAATGTACATTTAGTGGATCATTTCCATTACTAAAATGTAAGATCCACAAGAAAACTTGCATACTTGTAATAATTCATATACTGTAAGCCCGTGCCCAGCATATAGTTAAGCATTGTACCTTCACCGACTTCCTTTATCTTTCTAACAATTCTATGATAAAAGTATTATTATAATCGTCATTTTTGTAGATGTGAAACTGAGGCGGAGAAGAATTAAGTTGCCCAAAGTGGTGTTACATGTAAATGGAGGAGGCAGGATTTGAACCCAGGCAGTTTGGCTTCAGAGTTCTTAGTAAATATTTGGGTTGGAGTAAATGAGGGAGTAAAACTGTTGGATGACTTCTGATTATTGCCTTGGGGGATGGGTACCTCTCTGTCCTTCATTTCTTTATTGGTGTTTTTATAACCCCTTGCATGGTATTTGTTGTCGACATCTAAAATATATTCCAAAAGCAACCTGTTCTTTTTTTCACCTCGCTGTTTTCTTTGCTAAGGCCTTCACAGGAGGCTGGGCCTTTCTCTCCGTGTTGGGATCTTTTATATTTTAAGATATTCTCTTCGCCAAGCATGTTGACATGTGAGTTGCAAGCAAAGCCTCTGAGAAGCAAAATGTTGAACAATTATCAGTTGAAGACATCATGTCACAAGGAACTTCTCTTTAAACAAATCAAAAAGTCCCATAGCAAACTCCTTTTATCTGAGGATCTCCAGGGACCCCTCTGACACTGGACCATCCCGCCGAGACATTTCAAACACAGACTCTCACCATTTAGTCCGGTTGCTGGGGCCCCAGACTGCTTTAGAATAGATAATGCGGCTTCATTATGGTTCTATGTGAATGTGCCTGGAAAAGGATCATTGCATTTCCTTTAAAAAGCGGTGGCATTTTTTTTTCCTTCCAGCCGCTTAATTGGGGTTGTGATGTAAAAAGAGAAGCGTAGAACAAAACTTCCAATGAAAAAATTTGGACTCACTCTTCATAATGTCATCCAGGCTTGCTTTGGCCTTGATGAATTCAGCACTTTAAAGAGTATGTCAACACAATCAATTTTATGCCCTCAATAAAACTTGTGAATGAGCTCAGTGAGAAATTCCAAGGTCTGGGAAGACAATTAACGTTTGAAATATATATTGAGTTGTTTACTGCGACATTTTATGTGGCCACAGAGCTGTACCCGATGTCACAGGGGAAGAATTTCCCTAGGAAATGAAAGGTTTGCTTTTCAAATAACATTGACATGTCAGATTCCTCCCCAAATACAGAGGAATGTAAGAAATGACTACCAGTGAAAATCCAGTGACATTCTCTGACCACATTGATGTGATTCTCCTTGTTTTCCATTTCAACTGGCAGTTGTCTCCAGAGCGTATCTGTTGTCAACATCTCAGCACCTTAATTTTATTAGACTATTTGTATCATTGGTCTTTGTAGTTCTGTATGCATGCGGGGTGCCTTATTAATTAATGTGACTTGAGTTCAAGCCCCAGCCCTAGCTGTTAGTCAGTGCGTGATGTTATACAAGTTGTATTACCTCTCTGGACTTTATTTCCTGTTGTGAGAATTACAGTCATGCACAGTATGACGTTTCGGTCAGTGATGGACCACATATATGACGGTGGTCCTGTAAGATTATAATGGAGCTGAAAAGGCCAGGCATGGTGGCCAAGCCTATAATCCCAGCAGTTTGGGAGGCTAAGGTGGGCGGATCACTTGAGGTCAGAAGTTTGAGACTAGCCTGGACAACAACAGTGAAACCCTGTCTCTACAAAATATACAAAAATTAGTCGGGCATGGTGGCGCATGCTTGTTGTCCCAACTACTTGGGAGGATGAGGTGGGACAATTGCTTGAATCTGGGAAGCAGAGGTTGTAGAGTGAGCCAAGATTGCACCAAGCACTCCAGCTTGGGCAACAGAGCTGAGACTCCATCTCAAAAAGAAGAAGAGAAAAAAATGGGGCTGAAAAGTTCCTATTGCCTAGTGATGTCATACATAGCCATGGCAGTGTAACACATTACTCCCGTGTTTGTGGTGATGCTATTGTTAACAAACCTACTTTGCTGCCACTTGTATAAAAGTCTAGCACATGCAATTATGTACAGTACAGAGTACTTGATGATGATAGTAAAAGACAATGTTACTGGTTTATATATTTACCATCCTATACTTTTATGGTTACTTTAGAGTATACTCCTACGTATTAAAAAAATAATAACTGTAAAACAGCCTCAGGTAGGTGCTGCAAGAGATGTTCCAGAAGTAGGTATTGTTGTCATAGGAGATGGCAGGTCTCCATGTCATAGAGATGAACACATGCCTGTTATTGCCCCCGAAGACCTTCCAGTGGGACAAGATGTGGAGGTGGAAGGCAGTGATTGTGATGATCCCGACCCAGGGTAGGCCCAGGCTAATGTTTTTCTTTGTGCCTTAATTTTTAACACAAAAGTTTAAAAAGAGAAAAAAAATTTTTTTTTAAATAGAAAGCATATATAGAATAAGGAGATATTTTTATACAACTGTACAATATGTTTATGTTTTAAGCTAGGTGTTATTACAAAAGTCAAAAAGTTAAAAAATAAGTTTATAAAGTAAAAAAGTTACAGTAAGCTATGATTAATTTGTTATTGAAGAAATAATTTGTTTTCTTTTGAGACAAGTTCTCACTTTGTTGCCCAAGCTGGAGTGCAATGGTGTGATCTCAGCTCACTGCAACCTCTGCATCCCAGGCTCAAACAATCCCCCGCCTCAGCCTTCCAAGCAGCTGGGATTACAGGCATGTACCACCATGACTGGCTAATCGTTGTGTTTTTTGGAGAGATGGGGTTTTGCCATGTTGGCCAGGCTGGTCTCGAACTCTGGGACTCAAGAAATTCACCCGCCTCAGCCTCCCAAAGTGCTCACAGGTGTGAGTCACCATGCGCAGCTAGAAGTAACTTTTTAAAAAATAAATGTAGTATAACCCAAGTGTACAGTGTTTATCAAGTCTACAGTATACAGTAATGTCCTAGGCCTTCACATTCACTCAGCACTCACTCACTGACTCACCCAGTGCTATAGCCTCCATTCATGGTAAGTACCCTGTTGGGTACTTACCTTTTATATTGTATTTTTACTATAGCTTTTCTATGTTTAGGTAAACAAATGCTTATCACTCTGTTACAATTGCCTGCCGTATTCAGTATGGTAATATGCTGTACAGGTTCGCAGCCTAGGAGTGATGGGCTATACTCTGTAGCTTAGGTGTGTAGTAGGCTATACCTTCCAGGCTCGTGGAAGTATACCCTGTGATGTTTACTCCATTGACAAAACTTCCTAATGATGCATTTTCCAGAATGTATTCTTATAATTAAGCTATGCATGACTATAAATGCAACAACAGGTTATCAAATAGTCTGCTAATTACGATTTAAGAAGTCACTATTGTTTCCTTTTTTTTTTTGAGATGGAGTCTCGCTCTGTCGCCCAGGCTGGAGTGCAGTGGCCGGATGTCAGCTCACTGCAAGCTCCGCCTCCCGGGTTCAGGCCATTCTCCTGCCTCAGCCTCCCGAGTAGCTGGGACTACAGGCGCCCGCCACCTCGCCCGGCTAGTTTTTTGTATTTTTTAGTAGAGACGGGGTTTCACCGCATTAGCCAGGATGGTCTCGATCTCCTGACCTTGTGATCCACCCGTCTCAGCCTTCCAAAAGTGCTGGGATTACAGGCTTGAGCCACCGCGCCCGGCCCAGAAGTCACTATTGTTTCTTTGGGTAGTATTAACAAGCTCTTTTTGAGGAGGGTGCTAATGCACAGATTGTGAGCAGATCAAAAAATGTCAATTAATATGTATTAGTCGGTTATTGCTGCATCAATGCTGTGTGACAAATAATCTCAGAATTGCATTGGTTTACAACAATATTAATTAAATAGTGTATTTGTCATATAAATTTACCTACTTGTTTATTTTTGCTCATAGGTCTGTGGGTTAGTCAAGACAGCTCAGCTTCAGGCTGCAAATCGGGTTTAAGTTTACTCCCTGTGTACTACCTGGGGCGTGCTCTTTCATGGGCAATGACAGTGGTACCAGAATAGCAATCAGAAGTATGGCCGGGCATGGTGGCTCATGCCTGTAATCCCAGCATAGCAATCAGAAACGTGGCTGGGCGTGGTGGTTCAAGCCTGTAATCCCAGCACTTTGGGAGGCCGACGAGGGTGGATCACCTGAGGTCAGGAGTTCGAGACTGGCCTGGCCAACATGGTGAAACCCTGTCTCTACTAAAAATATAAAAATGAGCCAGGTAAGGTGGCGCAGGCCTGTAGTTCCAGCTACTTGGGACGCTGAGGCAGAAGAATCACTTGAACCTGGGAGGCGGAGGTTGCAGTGAGCTGAGATCACGCCACTGCACTCCAGCCTGGGTGGCAAGGCAAGACTCTATCTCAAAAAAAAAAAAAAAAAAAGAAGAAACACAGAATGCCTCTTACTTTGTAAATTCTAAGCCCACACTTTGACACCTTTTCCTACATTCTATTGGCCAAAGCCAGTCACATCGTCAAAACCAATACTAATGGGGCAGAGATGTTTAGTCTATTTAGGGTAAGAGACAAGGGAGACTTGGGGAAAAATAATGTCACCTACCATGGCAAGTAAGAAGAGGTAAAGAATCGGGAGACCACAAAAGGTACCTAAGAAACACAGTTTTCTCTCTTTCATATTCATATCTCAAATCGTTTGAATTGACCTTATTTTCTACAATCCAAGTAAAGATTGAGTTCTTTCTTTTCCTTCTATTTGACAAAATCATAGATTTTCATTCCACCAGTGATTCATTTTTCCTTTCACAAAGTCAGGTACTTTTTATTCAAGATCTCCAGAAACTCTTTGCCTGACGGTGAAATGTCTATTGTACTGACTCGTCTTTAAATGTCGATGACCAGTCAAGATAATTAAAGAGTTAAGTATTGTTTGCAGAGAAAAGGGAATGCTTATACACTGTTAGGAGGAGTGTGAATTAGTTCAATCCTTGTGGAAAGCAGTGTGGTAATTCCTCAAAGAGCTAAAAGCAGAACTACCATTTGACCCAGAAATGCCACTACTGGATATATACCCAAAGTAATAGAAATGGTTCCATCATAGAGACACATGCACACATACGTTCGTTGCAGCACTAGTCACAATAGCAAAGACATGGAATCAACCTAACTGCCCATCAATGGTAGACTGGATAAAGAAAATGTACATATACACCATAGAATATTATGCAGCCATAAAAAAGAATGAGATCATGCTCTTTGCAGGAACACGGATAGAGCTGGAGGCCATTATCCTTAGTAAGTGATGTATGAACAGAAAACCAAATACCACATGTTCTCACTTATAAGTGGGAGCTAAATGATGAGAACACATGGACACACAGAGGGGAAGAACAGACACTAGGCCTACTTGAGGGTGAAAGGTCAGGGGAGGGAGAAGATAAGAAAAAAATAACTATTGTGTATCAGGCATAGTACCTGGGTGACCAAATAATCTGTACAACAATCCCCTGTGACATGAGTTTACCTATATAACAAACCTGCACATGTACCCCTGAATCTAAAAGAAAAGTTAAAAAAAGTTAAGTGTTTACTCATCTATTCAAATCAAGTGATACTATGGTGTGGGAATCAGGAAGAAATCCAAGATTCTAGTCTCAGCTCTGTCACTAAGTGTGGACAAGACAGTGATGTTCTCTGGGGATAATCTACAAGAAAAAAGGCTGAGGAAGCTGCGGGGCAAATCGTTTAATGACGTTAACTATTTTCAGTAATCTCTCAATGAGAAGTCATCGTCTAAATAAGCATTCCTTTCCAAATGCAGTCTAGCTATTTTGCCTAAAAGTTGGCAGATGTCACTTGCCCCGGGGTAAAGAACATCTTAAGAAAGATATTTTAAATGTGGTGTTTAAACAACCTATAACAATTATGCAGGGGTTTTCAAAGTTCATATAACAATTCTACTGCTTTTTGCTCATTGAATATTTCTGTTTTTCTCATTGTTGATCCAGTGATTTCACTTTTAAGGAAATAATTAGAGATAAGGAAAGAGGTTTATGTACAAAAATCTTCATTGTGGTACTTAAAAAAATTAAAGTAAAAAATTGGACAGAACTTAAATGTCTAATCATAAGGGACTGATTGAGTAAATTATTGTAAATCTATTTAATGGACTATAATGCAGATGTTAAAATCATGTTTTAAACCATTTTAATGACTTGACAATGTTCTCATGGTATAATATTAGATGAAATATGTAAAAGAGGAAAAGCATAATATTTTATGACCATCAATTCTTTAAAAATGCAGTAATAAGATTGTAAGGAAATTCAGAGAAACAGGAATGATGATTATCTCAGGATTGTGACATTTTAAGTACTCTGCATGTTCTTTACATGTTTCTACATTTTCTATTTTTGACAACAAACATTATTATATTTTTTTTTGGCGGGGGGAGACAGAGTCTTGTTCTGTCACCCAGGCTGGAGTGCGATGGCAGGATCTTGGCTCACTGCAACCTCCACCTCCCAGGTTCAAGTGATTCTCCTGTCTCAGCCTCCCAAGTAGCTGGGATTACAGGCATGTGCCAACACACCTGGCTAATTTTTGTATTTTTTGTTAGAGACATGTTGGCCAGGCGGGTCTTGAACTCCTGACCTCTAGTGATCCACCCACCTCGGCCTCCTAAAGTGCTGGGATTACAAGTGTGAGCTACCACACCAGCCTATTTTTCATTTTTATTAAAGTAATTGTCACGTGCGTCCGTGTGAAGAGACCACCAAAAAGGCTTTGTGTGAGCAATAAAGCTTTTGAATCACCTGGGTGCAGGCGGGCTGAGTCTGAAAAGAGAGTCAGCGAAGGGAGATAAGGGTGGGGCCGTTTTATAGGATTTGGGTAGGTAATGGAAAATTCCAGTCAAAGGGGGGTTGTTCTCTGGTGGGCAGGAATGGGGGTCACAAGGTGCTCAGTAGGGGAGCTTTTGAGCCAGGATGAGCCAGGCACAAGATAATGCCATCGCTTAAGGCAAGGAGAGGCCATTTTCACTTCTTTTGTGGTGGAACGTCATCAGTTAAGGTGGGGCAGGGCATTTTGACTTCTTTTGTGATTCTTCAGTTAGTTCAGGCCATCTGGGCATATAGGTGCAAGTCACAGGGGATGCGATGGCTTGGCTTGGGCTCAGAGGCCTGACAGTAATACATTTACATACATACATAGGCAAGCCCTATAGTTTTCACATTCTGGGTCCAGGATTCAGGGTGTCAGAGAAACAGAAATTCCAGGGAGCAGCAGAGTGGAGGTAAGCTCTGATCTGGGGAGAGGCTCTGGGGACAGGGGTGTGCTCCTTGCTGGATATGGGCTGGTCCTGTGTGGATGGCTCCAGAGGGAGGTCAGAAGCCTTTGACAGAACCACTTCTGATCGAGACAGGTAGTAGTCTTCGAACCCAAGCACAGGCTTACAACTTGGACTTGATGAAGACATTACAAAATCACTCTGTATGGCTCATTCTTTCCATCAACCTCTCCTTGAATTCTAGTTGGAGGAAAAAACAAACCAACACAGACTTTAGACACAAGACGTTTTGCAGCCTCTAGATCCGCTCACACTTTGCCACCGGTGTCTACAGGGGATAAAGTCAACTCTGCAGGGCTGGCAAATGGCAAGAGTTGCATACACCCAAAAATCACCATTGTGATCTCCGTTTAGAAAGCAGTGTCCCCAGAACCTGCCTGCTGGCCCTATTTTCCCAACAACATATAGGAGAGACTTACAGAGAGGTTCGGGTCTGAGGTCACATGGGGTTTCCATACTGAAATAATTTTGGTGGAAAGGAGACGGCTTCGAAACTCCTGACGCTCTCTATTGTCTTCAAGCAGCTTAAACAGAATGTGCAGGAAATATAAGCTCCTCCCTTTAAAACACTGACCTTTTTTTTCAAATTAGTTTCCCTGGAAGTTTGAACAAAGAATCAGTGGGCAAAGAAAATGATTTGGAATCACAGTTGTACAGCGGGCATTTTTTCGAAGTGTTTTATCATCTTACCAGAGTGGACATGCCTGGCTGGAGTTAGAGTCTGCCAGTGAGGATCTCAAGCTCAAGAACTCAACACTTCTGCCTTTTTAGAGTTTGATCTACTCTAACACATACCTACTGCCAAGGTCATTGCCACACTTTAGAGGATGATGCTACAATATGGTGTTTAAGACAAACTTGCAAATAGGTTACCAGCCCTTGGAGGAATTGTTTTTTGTTTTTTTTTAAACCAGCCTCAACCTGGGTTTTTTGTTTTTTTTTTTTGTTTTTTTCTTTTTGAAACGGAGTTTCACTCTTATTGCCCAGGCTGGAGTGCAATGGTGCAATTCCTGTTCACCGAAACGTCCGCTTCCTGGGTTCAAGCGATTCTCCTGCCTCAGCCTCCTGAATAGCTGAGATTACAGGCATGCACCACCATGCCTGGCTAATTTTATTATTTTTAGTAGAGACGGGGTTTCTCCATCTTGGTCAGGCTGGTCTCGAACTCCCGACCTCAGGTGATCCACCTGCCTTGGCCTCCCAAAGTGCTGGGATTACAGGCATGAGTCACTGTGCCCGGCCCACCTCAACCTGTTTTTAAGATAAACCCAGGTACCAACATGCAATAAAGCAACATTCCTTTGTTTCCTCAACGTGAAGCTCAGTTGTGACAAGGTACTCTATTGTTACCAAAAAGGGGTTCCGATCCAGATTCCGACAAAGGGTTCTTGGATCTCACACAAGAAGGAATTTGGGGCAAGTCCATAGAGTGAAGTCAAAGCAATTTTATTAAGAAAGTATAGAACAGGACAGGCGTGGTGACTCACACCTGTAATCCCAGCATTTTGGGAGGCTGAGGCAGGTGCATCACTTGAGGTCAGGAGTTTGAGACCAGCCTGGTCAACATGGTGAAACCCTGTCTCTACTAAAAATACAAAATAAGCCAGGCGTGGTGGCAGGTGCTTGTAATCCCAGCTACTCAGGAGGCTGAGGCAGCAGAATTGCTTGAACCTGGGAGGCAGAGGTTGCGGTGAGCCAGGATCGCACCATTTGCACTCCAGCCTGGGCAATAAGAGTGAAACTCCGTCTCACACACACAAAAAAAAAAAAAAAAAGAAAGAAAGAAAGAAAAAGAAAGAAAGTAAGCAAAGAACCAAAAGAATGGCTACCTCTTAGGCAGAACAGTGACATGGGCTATTCAACTGAGTATATGAATGGTAATTTCTTGATTATATGCTAAACAAGGGGTGGATTATTCATGAGTTTTCCGGGAAAGGGACAGAAAATTCCTGGAACTGAGGTTTCCTCCCCTTTTTAGAAGACACAGGGTAACTTCTAGACATTGCATGGCTTTTGTAAACTGTCATGGCACTTGTGGGAGTGTCTTTTAGCATGCAAATGCATTCTAATTTGTGTGTAATAAGCAATAAGGATGACCCGAGGTCACTTTTATTGCCATCTTGGTTTTGGTGGGTTTCTGCCAGCTTCTTTATTGGATCTTGTTTTATCAGCAGGGTCTTTATGACCTGTATCTTGTTAACACCAGTCCTGCCGACCTCCTATTTCGTCCTGTGACTAAGAATGTCTAACCTCCTGGGAATGTAATCCAGTAGGTCTCAGCCTTGTTTTACCCAGCCCCTATTCAAGACGGAGTCGCTCAGGTTCAGACACTTCTGAGAAGATTACACATTTTAACTGGGTCCCTGTTGTGCACTGAATTACTTAGAAGATCATCAGGGCTTCCGAAGACGGTCTCAGATGGTAGAAACTTATGAGTGAGAGGATAAACTAGAAGAGAGTAAGAAGTATTACTGTTGTGGTGGGAGAACTGGGAATTAGGGTACCAGAGGTTCAGCAGGTGCAGCTAGTTCACATAAGCGAAAGAACAGCAGGTCCAGCCAGTTTGCATAAGCCAAAGAACAGCAGGTGCAGCATATAGGCCACATTCCTGCTCCCATGATAACAAGCCATTTCAGCTTCCGATTGGTCGCGGACCAGTCCTTCAAAGGGTGTAACCAATTGGAGGCCTCTAAAGGTCACCTAAGGGGTGTTGCTAAGTTGTTTTGGCTTTATAAAAAGTCTTGGGAGCATTGCAGTAAGCAGGCACTTGAGTTGCTTGCTGGGGCCTGTTAACGCTCTGCGAATTGTCTTCAGTAAATCTGCCCATCGTGTGGCATTTTGTTCAATTCCTTGTCCAATACTCCAAGAATCTGGACAACTCACGATAAGGACCTTCTATCTGATAACGTATTTTGGCGAACCAGTCAGGAGGTAAGACCACATTTTTTTTTTTTTTTTTTAATATTCCTCTTCTCAGAGTGGGGCGAGGGAGTCTCATTTCATGTATGAATTCTTTATGCATAAGAACCCGGAATTTAAACTTGTTTGTAGGGATGAACCCAGTAATAGTTTCACAGTACATTGCAAGCTTCCTTGTTTCATGAGTTACAGGCCGAAGAAGCTTATTTGACTCAGTAGGACGCAAAGACCTGAGCATTGCATGCGTTGACAAAGGGAATCATAGACAATTCCATTGCCTGTGGAGGAAAAACATCCTCAGAGATGCCTGACCCCTTAGGGTCAGAGGCATCAGCAACAAATAGGCTGTCCTTAGGCCACATCAGTATGGGAAACAACATTCAGACAAGTTTTTCTAGTACCAATAGACGCCTTTGCTGCTGGGTTGAAGCCTGCCCTACCAGAGCAGAGAAAGCTAAGGGGGTTATAAAGGTTCCCTTGAAGGAAATAATCTCCTGGTTTGGATTACCCCAAAACCTCCACCACAAAGTCTCCAAAGTAATAGCCCATCTTTTGTCTCCCAAGTAAGCGGTTGGTAAGGCTATTGGAATACAAGCGACTTCAGCCGCTGATTGAGTGCAGGCCAGGTTTCCCCCTCAGCCTCTGATTGGTGGCAGGCCAATCCTTCATGGGGTGTAGCCAATTGGAGGCCTCTAAAGGGATAGAGGTGTGTTGCTGGGCTCTGGTTTCATAAAACTCTAAGGAGTCTCTTTAGCCGCTTGCTGGAGCCCCCTCCCACTCTGAGCTGTCTTCAATAAATCTGTGCTTTCATCACTCCGTTCTGCTGCTTCGTTTTCCATTGCTTCGTTCTTTTGTTACTTTGTTTTGTTCAATACGCCAAGAACGTGGATTACTCTACCCAGTAACACTCTTCGTACTATCTCCATTACTACCGTAATAACTACTATTGCTGCTGCTTCTGTTTCATTACTCTACCACCACGTTACTATTACTACCTTTAATATTGCTGCTGCTACTATTACTGCTACCACTACTCTTGATATTACTGTCACTACTGTGATGGCTACTGCTCTTATTACTGAGGTGACTACCAGCAGCTGCTGTTTTACTTTTAGCGCCTCCTGAGCGCGCATCAGTTTATACATGTGAAGTCACTTAATGCAAATGCCGGCCGGGCGCGGTGGCTGGCGCCTGTAATCCCAGCACTTTGGGAGGCCGAGGCGGGCAGATCACCTGAGGTCGGGAGTTCAAGACCAGCCTGGCCAACATGGTGAAAACCCCGTCTCTACTAAAAATACAGAAATTAGGTGGGCGTGGTGGTGCATGCCTGTAATCCCAGCTACTTGGGAGGCTGAGGCAGAAGAATCACCTGAACTCAGGAGGCGGAGGTAGCAATGAGCCGAGATCGTGCCAGTGTGCTCCAGCCTGGACCACAGAGGGAGACTGTCTCAATAAAAAATAAAAAATAAAAAAATAACCCCGCCAACCAGTGTGAGGAATATTAACTCCATTGTTCAGATGAAGAATCTTGAGGCTCAAAGATTATGGTAACTTGTTTAATATCACCCAGTGAGTGACAGAACTGGGGTGCGAAGCCAGATTTCTCTATTTCTTAACCAGGATGCTCTACTCAGGGTGGGGGTGGGGAGAGAAGAAAACTGTAGCAGAAGATTCACCTGCTGAATGGCTGTAATTCCCACGTGAGGAGATAGGAACAGTGAAATCCAAGGAGACCCTTGTTATAAGGATGCAGGTACAGGGCGCCCTCCCCTTCCAAGCTTCCTGGTTAGATCTCTTGCTTTTTCTCTCATGCATTCACACTTAGATATACACACAGCAAATATTTGAGCATACAATTTCACTTAGCTGACCTATTTTATTTTAAAGAGGAGATGAGCTAATGCCCTAGATTTCAGAGAAGACTGACATATCCCCGTTTATCTTTCTTGTCACTGCTCTTATTCTAAACCCCCAACCTAAGTGGACAAGTTTTCTTAATAGGCTAGGGTAAAGGAAACGTGGGGGCTTCTCTCTGCCTTCCCCTCTCTCCTTCCCCATCCTAGCCTCAACATTGACACATTATCCATTTGCTGCCAAACAGAGTTCATAAAAGGGAGATCTGCTAATTATTCCATTTGAGAAACATATGCATTGAGTGCCTAATAATAGCTAATACTTTTTGTGTTTTAACCATAAACTAGGCCCTTTGCACATATAATGCATTTCATTCTTACAATGGCCGTGTGAGATGAGACCATTATCACCCCTTAGAAAGGCCAGACAATGAAATCTCAGGTTAAGCGACTTTCCCAAGGTCCCTCAACTTTAGTAGAATTACGACTTCACTCTATTGTGCAAAATAATGATTTGGAAACAGTTTCATGGCATGGGAGATAATATACAGATAAATAAGGCTCAACTCCTTGTGTCAAAGATGCTGAAAGCACGGTTATGGTTAAAGATGGGGAAACAAGCAAACATAAGCTTGAACAAAGGACAAGAGTGGACTAGCAGGTTGGGGGAGGAGTAAGAAAAAGGGCTGAATCTGGGCTGCATAAGAAACTCACCAGCTTTGAGGCCCTAATTTGTATAGTTGGTTTCAGTGTTGAGGGGCCAGGGGGCTGGAGGCAGAAATAGGCAGGACAGAGGGGCCTGCAAACTGATTGTATACAATCTGCTGTTGTAGTATTCACAATACTGAAGGCAGGAATCAACCCAGGTGTCCATCAATGGCAGACAGGATAAAGTATGTGGTACATATATACTGTGGAATACTATGCAGCCATGAAAAAGAACAAAATCATATTCTTTGCAGCAACATAGGTACAGCTAGTGGCCATTCTCCTAAGTGAAATAACACAGAAAACACAAAATACTGTGTGCTGTGACTTACAAGTGGGAGCTAAATCTTGGGTACCATGGAAATAAAAATGAGAATAGATACTGGTGACTCCAAAAGGAGGGAAAGAGGGACAAAGGCTGAAAAACTTCTTAGGTATGATGATCACTATCTGGGTGATGGGATTCATAGAGGCCCAAATCTCAGCCTTGCACAATATACCCATGTAACAAACTTGTATGTGTACCCCCCGAATCTAAAATCAAAATTAATAAAAACTGCCACAGTTTGAAATGGGCCAGCTCCAAGTCTCCCCCTGGGTGCTATTTTTCTTCAATATGATGAAGGGCTGCCTGTACCCCATATGCAAAGGAGAAGTAAAGGGCAGCAGCTCTTTGTCTTAGCCCAGAAACCTCAGGATATAAGCCCTGGGAGGAGATAGTCTTTAGTAAGAAGACCCTCAGAGGTCCAGTGAGCTACTTCAAATTACACCTGGCCTGTGCGTGCTTTTGGGGTTTGAATAAGAGTTAATTGGCTGGGCGCAGTGCCTCGTGCCTGTAATCCTAGCACTTCGGGAGGCTGAGGGGGGCGGATCACCTGAGGTCAGGAGTTCAAGACCAGCCTGGCCAACTTGGTGAAACCCTGTCTCTACTAAAAATACAAAAATTAGCTGAGTGTGGTGGTGGGCATCTGTAATCCCAGCTACTCGGGAGGCTGAGGCACAAGAATCGCTTGAACCTGGGAGGTGGAGGTTACAGTGAGCCAACATCATGCCACTGCACTCCAGCCTGGGGGACAGAGCTAGACTCTGTCTCAGGAAACTAAGTCAAAAGGGAAAGTTGTATCAGGCAGAAGAAACAGATTAACACCATGTCCCATTATTTCCCCTAAGTCAGGGATGGAGGGAATAGTACCTTTCTCTTCCTCTCTCCCTGTACCTTCCTGCCTTCTCTTACCCTCTCTGCCTATTCCTGTCTTCACTGCTTTTGGAGGGAATGGAACGCCCACTGGGTTTCTTTGAGTCATTGTTTACCAGTGAGTGGTGATGCTACTGAAACATGGGGAGTTTGGTCTGGGTCCTGTTGCTCACCACACAGACAGCCTATCACTGAGACGACCAGTATTGCTAAGGACGAAAGGTTTGATCCGGTGCTGAGATGGGAGCTCATTCTCAAACCCATCTCCCTGACCAACTAAAACTAGGGGGTTTATATAGCAGGGAAGAAATGTAACAACGTGTGAAAAAGGTAATAGTGAGGGGCAAGGAAGCAATCTCATGAGTGAGGGGGTCCCACATTTGCTGTGTGAATGTGGTAATCCGGTGAGTTTCAGTTCTTTGACACTTTTTGAAAGATACCTGAAGGTCTTTTCCTGCGGAAGAAACTCAGATAAAACAAATGCAAGAGCTGGGCCTGGTGGCTCATGTCAGTAATCCCAGCACTTTGGGAGGCCAAGGTGGGAGGATCACCTGAGGTCAAGAATTTGATACCAGCCTGGCCGACACGGCAAAATCCCGCCTCTACTAAAAATATAAAAATTAGCTGGGCATGGTGGCACGCACCTATAGTCCCAGCTACTTGGGAAGCTGAGGCAGGAGAATTGCTTGAACCCAGGAGGCGGAGGTCACAGCCAAGGTCGCGCCACTGCACTCCAATCTGGGTGGCAGACTGAGACCCTGTCTTAGAAAATGACAAATGTAAGCTCGAAGCTTTAAGAACAGAAGGATCAATTTCTGCGTTTATCCAAAAAAACTACTGGTGGGGATCCAACAGATACAAATGTGAATGGATGTCTGAAGTTGTAAAATTCAAGAGAGAAGGCTGGGCTGGGTTCAATCTAAGGAAAACCTTCATGTTTTACCTCCGGCAATGCATTCTGGGCCATCCTCTTCTCAGTAGTCTTTCATCTTGAAAGGGTTTCCTTGCACTATAGCCTCTTCTGAAGGACAAAGACATTTAGGGGATGATTCTTTTACTAATTAAATCGAGGCTGGGTGCAGTGGTTCATACTCGTGATCCTAGCACTTTGGGACACCAAGATTGAAGGATCCCTTGAGGCCAGGAGTTCGAGACTAGCCTGGGCAACTAGCCTGTACAAAAAATAAAAAATGAGCCAGGTGCGGTGGCTCACACCTGTGGTCCCCGTTACTTAAGAGGCTCAGGTGGGAGGATCACTTGAGCCCAGGAGTTCACAGCTGCACTCCAGACTTGGCAACAGAGAGACCCTGTCTCAAATAAAATCCAAAAAAGCAACTGCCTACTGTGGGGGTAATACCATCCATTCACAGGGTCCTGTCTTCATCTCCCCATTCATACACAGACATGTACTTTTTTTTTTTTTTTTTTTTAATTTTTGAGACAGAGCCTTGCTCTGTCACCTAGGCTGGAGTGCAACAGTGCAACCTCGGCTCACTGCAACCTCCGCCTCCCAGGTTCAAGCGATTCTCCTGCCTCAGCCTCCTGAGTAGCTGGGATTACAGGCACGTGCCACCACGCCCATCTCATTTTTGTATTTTTAGTAGAGATGGGGTTTCACCATGTTGATCAGGCTGGTCTCAAACTCTTGACCTCGTGATCTGCTCTCCTTGGCCTCCCAAAGTGCTGGGATTACAGTCGTGAGCCACCGTGCCAGTCCTAGACACGTACATTTTAAGACCCCGAAACAACTTTATGTATAAGCTTAGTTTGATGCGGTGATGGACGTGAAACCTGGCAAGTCTGAAAGGCAGAAAAAGCCAGCAGAGCGGAAACTGCTTGCAGAGTAACAGATGCAGGAGGCTTGGTCTGCCTGTCTTGGGCATCTCACGCCTCACTTGCCTTGTTGCAAATATCGTAACTCTACCTTGTTCAAGATCCACTAAGACTGATTAAAACCCTTTAAAATGGCTCTTGTTGACAAGATTTACTATAGAACATCTTAATGACTAGACAAAATTATGGTGTAATTTTACTTGATTAAAGACAAAACTAAAACCTGGGCAATCTCCAGTGTATGTGTTAAGATAGCAACTTAAAAACATCTTTAAAGAATTCACAGCCGGCCGGGCGCGGTGGCTCAAGCCTGTAATCCCAGCACTTTGGGAGGCCGAGACGGGCGGATCACGAGGTCGGGAGATCGAGACCATCCTGGCTAACACGGTGAAACCCCGTCTCTACTAAAAAAAAAAAAAAAAAAAAAAAGAATTCACAGCCTAGTTCCTGCTGGAGAGAAATGAAGATGGGAATGTGGGCATTGTTCATGAGTTTCCTTCCCCTTATGGCAGCTTCCTGTGTGGCTTTTGTTTCTTTCATCCCCCCGCTGGCTCTGTGTGCTTTTTCCCAATTGTCCAGAGAGCTTGAAGGTGATGACCGTAAAAACCCAATGCTACTTGCAAGCAGGGTTGTATCTCTAGATATTCTCTGGACTTGACTCCGTATCTGACTTCTTACATGCATTTATCAGTCTCCTGTTCAAATTCCTTCTGTGGCTCCAGTTCCAAGCATTCCCTAATATCACAGCACAACCTGTTGATAAAATAAAGCTATGAGTTTATTGCTTACTGCAGTAAAAAAGGATACCGCCTCATGCCTCAGTAGGGATGGTAAGATCAGAATTTTTTTTTTTTTTTTTGAGACGGAGTCTCGCTCTGTTGCCCAGGCTGGAGTGCAGTGGCCGGATCTCAGCTCACTGCAAGCTCCGCCTCCCGGGTTCACGCCATTCTCCTGCCTCAGCCTCCCGAGTAGCTGGGACTACAGGTGCCCACCAGTACACCTGGCTAATTTTTTGTATTTTTTTTTTTAGTAGAGACGGGGTTTCACTGTGTTAGCCAGGATGGTCTTGATCTCCTGACCTTGTGATCTGCCCGCCTCAGCCTCCCGGAGTGCTGGGATTACAGGTGTGAGCCACCACACCTGGCCAAGGTCCGAATTTAATGAGAATCAGAAGCTCAACTGAACTCAGGGTCTTCCAAAGTGGGGTCTTGATGAAGGATCGGGTAGGGAGCTTGTTGTAACAACCCGGGATTGGTGGACACACTGAGATGTGGATTTTGAAAAAAGGAATTTAAAATGTTTAGAGTATCAATTGTTGATGTATTCCATGGAGGAGTTGATAGATCTTTTGCAGATTCTTAAAATGAACACCAGTTCCTCTACCTGGCAGATGATTGTTGGAAAAAGAAAGTTGTGTAAATGAAGACAGAGGAATAGCACAAAGTCTTGTTCATGTAGACAGAAAGGTGATGTTTTTGTTCTCAGTGTCCAGGCAGAGAGTGAGGCATTAATAGATGGTTTCCATTCTTACTCTTCGTGGATAAAGTTGAGGGTGTTGGACATATTCCCAGGGTCACATGTGATCTGTCCTCTGCCTTTCCATTTCCATCACGTCTCCATCTCAGCTTGTACTCTGTGACCCATCTCCGTTGACTTGCTTTTAACTTCTTGTTGATGCCCACCCCAGGACCTTAGCATGGGCTATAACTATGCCTGGAATGCCTTTTCTCCTTCCTATTATTTGCCTAGTCAACTCTTTTTATATGTCCTAAACATCACCTCTTCAGGAGAGTCTCACTGATTTCCAATGTAAACTTGGGTCCTCCCATTCTCAATTGTTTTAAGAGGAAATGAGCTGAACCCCTTTTGACATTCCTTATGTTATCTTCAGAGCACTTATCATAATAGTAACTAAATGGCAATTTTGGAATCGGTTATTTTTTATGCTTGCCTCTGTCTTGCTGCTCACTGCTATATGCCTAGGGCTTAGAAGAGTGATTTGCAGCTAATGGATCCTCAATAGACATTTGTAGAATACATGATTTTGTGAATATGGACTGCATCTCCTTTGATTGATGGGAAAAGCTTTTGTTCCATTGAGATTGAGTGTATATTTCTTATGGAAACCTGTGATATCTACCCCTCCTGCTATTGGCAAAATGGTGTCTCTCTGAAATTCATATATTAAGGTCCTAATCCCC
Organism: Macaca nemestrina; assembly: GCF_043159975.1. Lineage (NCBI taxonomy): Eukaryota > Metazoa > Chordata > Mammalia > Primates > Cercopithecidae > Macaca > Macaca nemestrina. The sequence goes on along the minus strand of NC_092142.1, from coordinate 17,626,623 downwards.
AATATCTCAGAATGTGACTGTATTTGGAGTTAGGGTCTTTAAAGAGGCAAGTTAAAATGGGGTCATTAGCATGGGCCCTAATCCAGCATGACTGTTGTTCTTATAGGGAGAGAGACACTAGGGGTGCACATGCCTAGAGGAAAGTCCGTAGGGGACACAGCAAGAAGACAGCCATGTGCAAGCCAAGGAGAGAGACCCCAGAAGCAACTAACCTGCTGACACCTTGACCTTGGATTTTCAGGCTCCAGAGCTCAGAGAAAGTACGTTTCTCTTTAAGCCACACAGTCTGTGCTATTTTAATGGCAGCTCCAGCAAGCTAATACCCCTGCCTGAGACTGGGTCAGGATCCCCCGCTCTGGGCAGCCCTTCTGTTTCTCCACATCAAGACACTTAATTTCTCTGCATTATGACTGGCCTTATCCAACTCGAAGCTTCAGAGCAGAAGGAACTCACCTGTTCCTTCCTGGAACCTGGCACAGGACCTGGCACATAGGAAGTATCTTCTGTTTGTAAAATGAATGAATGAATGAAAGAATTTGGGAGTAAGGCAGGATGCTGAGGGCTAGCTTTTGTCAAGTATTGCTGTGCAGGAATTTCATTCATTTATCAAGTACTTATTCCATGCATACTATATAGCAGACACTAACCTAGGTGCTAGGACGAATGCAGTATACAAAGGAGATTAAAAAATATCCTTGTCCTCAAGAGTCTTACTTTGTGCTAGATGTAGAGAAATAACAAGCGAGAGAAGTAAACATGCATAGTGGGGCCAGGTCTAGGGTGATACACATGAGGCACTGACTCTGGGTGCAAAATTTAAGACAGCGCAAAAAACTGGAGTAATTAGGATAAATAATTTAATGCAATTTGCAACTTTAATGCAAATTTTAAAATACAATGCAAAAATATCCACAATGGACAAAACATCAAAATCTTCGGTAAAGAGAAGATGGTCATACAGCCTGCTATGAGAAAAATAAAATTGGGAATGGGAACAGGAAATTTTGCAGAGAGACGTGTTTGAGTTGTAGGTAGAGCGACCAGAGAAGTCCCTACCAAGAAGATGCTACTTGAGCGAAGACCTGAAGGAAGAGAGGAGCAATCCATGCAAATACCTGGGAATAACTTTCTCTGCAGATGGAACAGCAGGTGCAGAGGCCCCAGGGTTGCACCACTTGGAGAGGAACTAGTGTGACTGAAGGCTGGGAGTTCGCAGGGGAAGGGGGTACAGGAGATGAGGTTAGAGGGGTAATAGGCCAAGACGCAGAGAGAATGAGCTGAACCCAGTATTGCCAACCCATTCAAACTTAGAGGCTAGAAATTAGGATTTTAAAATGATATCTCTTAATTTTTAAAGGAAGTCTACTAATTTGAAAAAATGATTAAACACTGCATGGGCTAAAACCAGTACATTACTGCAGGCAATTTTGCCTCCCACAGGACATCTGGAGATGTGTGGCTGTCACAACTGAGAAGCAGATGCTACTGGCACCTAGTGGATAGAGGCCAAGGATGCTGCTGAAATCCAGCCTTGTGACCGGGAGCGGTGGCTCACACCTGTAAATCCAAGCATTTGGGAGGCCAAGGTGGACAGATCACCTGAGGTCAGGAGTTCGAGAGCAGCCCAGACAACATGAAGAAACCGTCTCTACTAAAAATACGGAGAAAAAAAAAAAAAGCCAGGTGTGGTGGCAGGTGCTTGTAATTCCAGCTACTCAGGAGACTGGGGCAGGAGAATTGCTTGAACCCAGGAGGCAGAGGGTGCAGTGAGTCAAGATCGTGCCATTGCGCTCCAGCCTGGGTGACAGACTTCATCTCAAAAAAATAAAATAAAAAATAAAATAAATCCTGCCTCGCACAGGATAGCCCCACTCCCCCCGCCTTGCAATGAAACGACCTGGCTGGAAACATCAATTGTGCCTTAGCTGGAAAACCCTGTGCTGAATAGAACATGGCTGTGAATGGAAACTGTTCATGAGGTCAGCAATTCCAGGAAAGGATCAGATGAGCCAGAAGCTCCACTACTGCCCTGTTCCCTCCATGCCTCCCAAAATGCCCACCCGTTTCCTTTATTCTGCAGAAGAAGCGATTTTCCACCACACGCCTAACACTCCTCCTCATTAAGTAATCACTATCCAGAGCCACTCTTTTCCATGTCTCTAGCCAGTCCAGGTATAAAAGACGCCTGCCCTGTTCATAAGAGGCAGATGGAGATCAGCCAATTTCAAGGCTATTAGATGAAAATGCAGTGTTTTCCTTATCTTGCCTCTGTGGGCTGCACTCTTCAGGATGGTAGGTTTGCGCCTGTTCAGTCCTTTAGTCCAATGACTGCCCAGCCTGCTTCTCTAATTCTGGCCAGAAGAGCACAATTTCCTATTCTAAATGGAACAGCTCCACTGTTATGTTCTGAGCAGCAGCAATATTCACCCTTTTGCATACTATATTCATAGCTGATTATATGAATCACATTTCATTAGTCTTCTCCTCATTAAAATGATTTGCAAGATAAATAATTTTGGATAGACTTATATTGTTGTGCAAGGGTATGTCTAAAGCAACTGTTTTTGGTGCAATGCACTAGAACAGAAGTCATAAACTAAAAAATCCCCACACAGCCGGGGGAGGTACTGGGAAAATGAGCCGGTCATCAAAACAGAAGGTGGTGGCAACTGGGACAGACTAGAGGGAGCTCACCTAGGCTAGAAGAAACCTCTAGTCCTCAGGTCCAGCCGATACGGCAGAATGGCAACTGGGACCAGTATGGCAAGACTTTTTTTTGACATTTTAATAGAACTAGAAATCTGATTTTTTTTTTTTTTTTTTTGAGACGGAGTCTTGCTCTGTCCCCCAGGCTGGAGTGCAGTGGCATGATCTCGGCTCACTGCAACCTCCACCTGCTCGGTTGAAGTGATTCTCCTGCCTCAGCCTCCTGAGTAGCTGGGATTACAGGCATGTGCCACCACGCCTGACTAATTTTTGTATTTTTGGTAGAGACGAGGTTTCGCCATGTTAGCCAGGCTGGTCTTGAACTCCTGACCTCAAGTGATCCACTCACCATAGCCTCCCAAACTGCTGGGATTATAGGCATAAGCCACCACGCCCGGTCAAAATCTGAATTTTTAAAGAACTCTGTCTGCTTTAATACACTGAGTGGGAATTCTTTGACGTCATTTATGTCGTGTAGATGTAACGTGTGGGTTATCAGATGGTGATCTCTAGATTCTGGGAACTGTCTGGGCTTTACTTGTGAGAGTAATTCAGTTCAGAAAGTTAAACATGGACTGGGTGAAGAAGGAAGGGATGGTAGATTCAAGGTCTGCCCAACTCAGAGTGAGTGGTTTTCCTGCCCCCAAACCAAAGCCTCTTCGTCCTCATCAGTATCATAATGGCCATTTGTGTGCATGGCGTCATAAAGGAAGGGTCTTATTGTTACCTCATGCATTTCTTAAAACCCCCGGGACCCATTTTGCAGATGAGAGAGCTGACTCTTCATAATCACATGACAAATGAGTGCATACCCAGAATTTGAGCATGTGACTCTACATTCTGAGCTTTGATCTATTACCCTCTGCTGACTATAGATACAGGTTGGAATGAATTTAGTAAAGTTTTAGGATACAAAAATCAGTAGCATTTCTATGCACCAACAACGGTTGAGCTAAGAACCGAATCAAGAAGACAATCCCCGTTACAATAGCTATAAAAATATATAAAATACCTAGCACTATATTTAACCAAGGAGGTGAAAGATCTCTGCAAGAAAAACTACAAAAGACCGAATAAAGAAATCCTAGGTGATACAAACAAATGGAAGAACATTCCATACTCATGGATCGGAAGAATTAATGTCATTAAATGACCACACTGTCCAAAGCAATCTATAGGTGTGATGAATCCCTATCAAAATACCACGTCATTTTTCAGATAAAACAGACTTAAAATATTTTTAGGCCAGGCATAGTGGTTCATGCCTGTAATCCTAGCACTTTGGGAGGCTGAGGTGGACGGATCACTTGAGATCACAAGTTTGAGACCAGCCTGACCAACATGGTGAAACCCCATCTCTACTAAAAATACAAAACTCAACCAGGAGTGGTGGTGCATGCCTGTAATCCCAGCTACTCAGGAGGCTCAGGCAAAAGAATTGCTTGAACCTGGGAGGTGGAGGCTGCAGTGAGCTGAGATCACGCCACTGTACTCCAGCCTGGGTGACAGAATGAGACTACATCTCAAAAAAAAAAAAATTTTTTTTAAAAAAGGCCTGGAAATTGCGGCTCATGCCTGTAGTCCCAGTGCTTTGGGAAGCTCAGATGGGAGAATTCCTTGAAGCCAGGAGTTTGAGACAAGTCTGGGCAACAAAGTGAGGCCCCGTCTTTAGATAAGTAGAGTTTTTAAAAAGACAGATATAGTTTGGCAGATTATTTCCTTTACAATGTAAAGACTCTAGAGAAAGCTGAGGATGAGTGTTTCTGAACTTGAAAAAGGTGTTTTACAGTTTTTGGCCATATCGCTATAGGTGGAGTGGAACAAAGTCGATTAGACAGCCGTCTGAGAGTTCTCTAGACTCATGAAAGGCAAGAAGACAGCAAAGTCAAAGTTGGCCAAATCATTTTCCTCAATGGCTCTTAACCCATGACCTATGGGAGTTAGTATAGCAATATCCAGCTCCCTCACTACCCTCAGGTGCCTATCCTATACCATTCACCAGAGCTTTGCAGCCCTGGTTGCCCACAGGAGTCGCTTGACTGATAACACTGTACACTGACTTCTTTCCCTTTTTTAACTCACTACTTTCACCTCTCACATCAGCTACAAATGGGTGTCTTAGGGTCTGCTCCTGAGAGAACCCAAACCAAGACACAAGAAAACCTCAAATCTGGTTTTTGTTTAACTTGCATTGTGTTTGCATCTTTTTCAATGAGGCTAATCATGTCATCAAGTTTATCCATCTGCGTTCAATTAAATTTTTAGAGGTCCCTTTTTGTTGCCCAGACTGGAGAGCAGTGGTATGCTCCAATCACAAATCACTGGAACCTCAAACCCCTGGGCTTGAGCAATCCTTCTGACTCAGCCTCCAAAGTAGCTGGAACTACAGGTGCATGCTACCATGACCAACTAGTTCAAAAATTTTTTGTAGAGACAGGGTCTCACTCTGCTGCTCAGGCTGGCCTCAAACTCCCAGCCTTAAGTGATCCCCCTGTCTTTGGAATCCCAAAGTGCTGAGATTACAGGCACAAACCATGCCTAGTCCCATCTGCATTTATTATGCAATGTCTAGTGTAATCATTGGGCAGATGATAACATAATTTAGAACTAGTTTTAACTTAAGCTTACTAGTAGAATAATTCTAAAATGGAAGGGGAGGCAAGATATAAATCAACAGGATTTGGTTAAAGAGAAGATACTTGTATTGCTATAATTCCTGCCACGTTACCATTGGTTGAAATATGATTGATTGTCTACAGTGCAGCCTTACCAGTGATAAGGGGCTCTCTTTTTTAATCTTCCTTTTTAATTTGCTTCCTAATGACTTTAAAGGAAGAACTCTTTGGCACTGAAAATTACTCTAGATTGTAACAAAAAAAGATCCAGGACCTTTTTTTTTTTTTTTTTTTTTTCTTTTCTATTTCTTTTAACCGTCATTCAGGGGCATAGTATAATTGAATTAAGACACTTCCAGTGGGTGAATTATAGGATAATAATTCAGACCTTTGTGTTTAATAGGGGCTGGCCTGTGGCCTTGGGTCCACTAGATCTGAAGGGTGAATTACTGCTCCATAACTCACTAGCTCCTATTTAAAGAGACCCTGGTTAAAGAGAATTAACAGCAACAACCAAGTCAGGAAAAGGCAACCCAAGACCTAAGAGTAAGAGATGAGGAAAACACAGAAATGAATTTGGAAAGTTGACTTCTCACTTTGAAGAAGGCAGCCTTCGGAGAATAATATCGGACCCTCCGTAAAAACCAAAGGCCTCTCTGCTCAGCAGAGCTCTGGCTATTTTCTCACCAAAGCCTGGCACACATGCCCAGATGTCTCAAGCACTCATCCTTTCAGGTCTAATAAAATGACTAACTTGGCTTTAAACCTAGCCTGGATATGGGTGAGGTGTCCGGCAGGTACCTGCACCCTGAACAGAGTGAACAATAACACCCAAAGTCCTCCTCTCTGTCTTTCCTAAAGTGTTTTCTTTATTGATTTATTTAGTCTCACTCTGTCATCCAGGCTGGAGTGTAGTGGTGTGATTTCAGCTCACTGCAGCCTCTGCCTCCTGGGTTCAAGTGATTCTTCTGCCTCAGCCTCCCAAGTAGCTGGGATTATACGCATGTGTCACCACGCCCGGCTAATGTTTGTGTTTTTAGTAAACATGGGGTTTCACCATGTTGTCCAGGCTGGTCTCAAACTCCTGGCCTCAAGTGATTTGCCCACCTCAGCCTCCCAAAGTGCTGGGATTACAGGCGTGAGCCACGGTGCCCAGCCCCTGATGTGATGTTTTTCTAGCTGATTCCTGAAATGTCACCATTAGCATTTTTTTTTTTTTTTTAAGTAAAAGCTGACTTCTTTTTCCTTCTGTTTCTGTTTTTTTCAAAAAAGAGTTCGCAGTGGACATAAGTTAAATGTTATGGCACTTATAGATATGAATTCAGGTCTAAACTTCATTAACTGTGAAGTCAAAGGGAAATTGCCTACACTCTCTGGTTTCAAGTTTCTCATCTATAAAGCAGGGATTGTAATAGTCCCAACTTCTTAGGGCTGTCATGAATTAGATAAAAGAATGGATGTGAAACATAGAAAAATGTCCAACGTGGAGCAAGACTTCAATAAAGAATAAGCATTATTCCACTGCACTCCAGCCTGGGCAACAGAGTGAGACTCCATCTGAAAAAGAAAATAAGCATTATTATCGAAAAATATCCTTTAGAGACTGAGGATGTGAAGAATTGCATTGCTGATTTTAGTTTCTAGAATAAGAATGTCGTCCAGTGTAAGAAAAAAAGGATCATCAATTCAATGTGGTTCTTAGATACCATTCTCTAATATGGCATGAATTGATAGTTCACTGTCCTCGGGGTAAACCCAACTTTTGTGAATTTCTAAAATCCAAGAAACAACCACCTCAGCTGCAAAGGATCTCATCTAGCTTAGGTGGTCAGTAGCAGCTCATAGGACAGCTCCCATTTTCACTTCCTCTGAGACATCTAACCTGTCTCTGCCAACCTTCTGCTATCTGTCCCAAACTTTTACTTAAAGATAAAAAGAAAATGCTTATCATTCATTACAGTTCATTAAAATGAAAATAAAATTTATTTTGCATCAAAATGAAAAAAATGACTCATTTATTATTAGCATATAAATGGCATTTTAAAATGTCACTCTGCCTCAAAATCACTTACATTTTCAGTGATCACAGCACACAAAATTAATTTTTGATAGCCTTTTGTGATTTGGCTGGAAATTCTTATTTCTTTTTGTGCTTTAAACAGCAAACTGTATCCACTGCTATTCATAGCAAATTTTAGATAATGAAGCAATTAAAAATACATGGATTTAAGATCTTATCTCATTTTTCCTTTGGCCTATTTCTGCTTCATTATTCATGAAGGGATATGTTTAATTCAGAGTTAGTAATTGCAGATATATCTAGTATAAATTGTGCCTCGTATTCTTCACCCATTTCAATTTATTTTAGCAAATAGATCTCTGTTTGAAAAAAAAGTCATTGAGAGGGGGTGAGTATGACAGAAATGCAGAAATCTGTGTATATGTGTATATTGATTGACATATCCAAACCAGATCTCAAATATGTTAATAACCACATTTCCTGAGGTTTTACCAAGAGCCAGGCACTGTGCTGAACAATTTTACATAGCATTTCACTCAATCCTAAGAGTAACTTTAGGAGGGCTGTATAGTTACTGCTCCCATTTTTTAGATATGGAGACTGAGGCTCAGGTCACGAAACTGGCCTGAAGTCACATCATTAGAAATGACACAACCAGAATTGGAACTTGGTTTTTCTGTCTGGTTTGTCTGTCTCCAGAGCCTCTGTATTAGACCATTCATCTCCTGTGTTCTAGAACAAAGTGTATTAAAGCCTCAAAGAGATTTGTCAAAGGCTGCTAAAATCATCCTACAGTTCCACCTAACAGCATCTGTTCATAAAGTTGCTGGTCTTAGGAGCCTGTGACTTACTTGGTTTCCATGAGCTCTAAATATATTTTAGGAGTTTGTCCTAGAGAAATAACAGGTACACATGGTTTCTTGTTTTGTTTTGTTTTGTTTTGTTTGTTTTAATTTAAGTTCTAGGATACATGTGCACAACATGCAAGTTTGTTACATAGGTATACATGTCCCGTGTTGGTTTGGTGCACCCATCACCTAGTCATTTACATTAGGTATTTCTCCTAACGCTATCCCTCCCCCAGCTCCCCACCCCTCAACAGGCCCCAGTGTGTGATGTTCCCCTTGCTGTGTCCATGTGTTCTCATTGTTCAGTTCCCACTAACGAGTGAGAACATGCGATGTTTGGTTCTCTGTCCTTGTGGTATTTTGCTGAGAATGATGGTTTCCAGCTTCAACCATGTCCCTGCAAAGACATGAACTCATCTTTTTAATGGCTGTATAGTATTTCATGGTGTATATGTGCCACATTTTCTTAATCCAGTCTGTCATTGACGGACATTTGGGTTGGTTCCAAGTCTTTGCTATTGTGAATAGTGCTGCAATAAACATATGTGTGCATGTGTCTTTATAGCAGCATGATTTATAATCCTTTGGGTATATACCCAGTAATGGGATGCCTGGGTCAAATGGTATTTCTAGTGTTAGATCCTTGAGGAATTGCCACACTGTCCTCCACAACGGTTGAACTAATTTACACTCCCACCAACAGTGTAAAAGCATTCCTATTTCTCCACATCCTCTCCAGCAAGTGTTGTTTCCTGACTTTTCAATGATTGCCATTTTAACTGGTGTGAGATGGTATCTTTGCGGTTTTGATTTGCATTTATCTGACCAGTGATGATGATAATTTTTTCGTATGTCTGTTGGCTGCATAAATGTCTTCTTTTGAGAAGTGTCTGTTCATATCCTTTGCCCACTTTTTGATGGGGTTGTTTTTTTCTTGTAAACTTGTTTATGTTGTTTGTAGATTCTAGATATTAGCCCTTTATCGATGACTAGATTGCAAAAATTGTCTCCCATTCTATAGGTTGCCTGTTCACTCTGATGATAGCATCTTTTGCTGTGCAGAAGCTCTTTAGTTGAATTAGATCCCATTTCTCAATTTTGGCTTCTGTTGCCATTGCTTTTGGTGTTTTAGTCATGAAGTCTTTGCCCATGCCTATGTCCTGAATGGTATTGCCTAGGTTTTCTTCTAGGATTTTTTATGGTTTTAGGTCTTACATTTAAGTCTTTAATTCATCTTGAGTGGATTTTTGTGTAAGGTGTAAGGAAGGGATGCAGTTTCAGCTTTCTACATATGGCTAGCCAGTTTCCCCGGCACCATTTATTAAATAGGGAATCCTTTCCCCATTTCTTGTTTTTGCTAGGTTTGCCAAAGATCAGATGGTTGTAGGTGTGTGGTGTTATTTGAGACCTCTGTTCTGTTCCATATGTCTATATATCTGTTTTGGTACCAGTACCATGCTGTTTTGGTTACTGTAGCCTTGTAGTATAGTTTGAAGTCAGGTAGCATGAGGCCTCCAGCTTTGTTCTTTTTGCTCAGGATTGTCTTGGCTATGTGGGCTCTTTTTTGGTTCCATATGAAATTTAAAGTAGTGTTTTTTGTTTTTTGTTTTTCCCAATTCTGTGAAGAAAGTCAGTGGTAGCTTGATATGGGGATAGCATTGAATCTATAAATTACCTTAGGCAGTACGGCCATTTTCATGATACTGATTCTTCCTATCCATGAGCATGGAATGTTTTCCATTAGTTTGTGTTCCCTCTTATTTCCTTGAGCAGTGGTTTATAGTTCTCCTTGAAGAGGTCCTTCACATCCCTTGTAAGTTGTATTCCTAGGTAATTTATTATCTTTGCAGCAATTGTGAATGGGAATTCGCTCATGATTTGGCTCTCTGTCTGTTCTTGATATATAGGAATACATGTGATTTTTGCACATTGATTTTTAATCTTAAGACTGCTGAAGTTGCTTATCAGCTTAAGGGAATTTGGGGCTGAGATGATGGGGTTTTCTAGATACACAATCATGTCATCTGCAAACAGGGACAATTTGACTTCCTCTTTTCCTAATTTAATACCTTTTATTTCTTTCTCTTGCCTGATTGCCCTGGCCAGAACTTCCAATACTGTGTTGAATAGGAGTGGCGAGAGAGGGCATCCCTGTCTTGTGCCAGTTTTCAAAGGGAATGCTTCCATCCCTTTATTTTGAACCTAGGTTTGTCTTTGCATGTGAGATGGGTCTCCTGAATACAGCACACTGGGTCTTGACTCTTTATCCAGTTTGCCAGTCTGTGTTTTTTAATTGGGGCATTTAGCTCGTTTACATTTAAAGTTAATATTGTTATGTATGAATTTGATACTGTCGTTATGATGCTAGCTGGTTATTTTGCCCGTTAATTTATGCAGTTTCTTCGTAGTGTCAATGTTCTTTACAATTTGGCATGTTTTCGCAGTGGCTCGTACTGGTTGTTCTTTTCCATGTTTAGTGCTTCCTTCAGGAAGGCAAGCCTGGTGGTGACAAAATCTCTCAGCATTTGTTTGTCTGTAAAGGATTTTATTTCTCCTTCACTTATGAAGCTTAGTTTGTCTGGATATGAAATTCTGGGTTGAAAATTCTTTAAGAGTGTTGAATATTGGCCCCCACTCTCTTCTGGCTTGTAGGGTTTCTGCAGAGAGATCTGCTGTTAGTCTGATGGGCTTCCCTTTGTGGGTAACCCGACCTTTCTCTCTGGCTGCCCTTAACATTTTTTCCTTCATTTCAACCTTGGTGAGTCTGACAATTATGTGTCTTGGGGTTGCTCTTCTCGAGGAGTATTTTGTGGTGGTCTTTGTATTTCCTGAATTTGAATGTTGGTCTGCCTTGCTAGGTTGGGGAAGTTCTCCTGGATCGTATCCTGAAGAGTGTTTTCTAACTTGGTTCCATTCTCCCCATCACTTTCAGGCACACCAATCAAACATACATTTGGTCTTTTCGTATAGTCTCATATTCCGTAGAAGCTTTGTTAGTTTCTTTTCATTCTTTTTTCTCTAATCTTGTATTCTTGCTTTATTTCTTTAATTTGATCTTCAATCACCAATATCCTGTCTTCCGCTTGATCGAATCGGCTATTGAAGTTTGTGTATGCTTCCCAAAGTTCTTGGCCTGTGGTTTTCAGCTCCATCAGGTCATTTAAGCACTTCTCTACACTGGTTATTCTAGTTAGCCATTCGTCTAACCTTTTTTCAAGGGTTTTAGCTTCCTTCCGATAAGTTAGAACATGCTCCTTTATCTCGGAGAAGTTTATTACTGACCTTCTGAAGCCTACATCTGTCAACTCCTCAAACTCATTCTCTGTCCAGTTTTGATCCCTTGCTGGCGAGGAGCTGTGTTCCTTTGGAGAATAGGCATTCTGGTTTTTGGAATTTTAAGCCTTTCTGGTCTGGTTTCTCCCCATCTTTGTAGTTTTTATCTACCTCTGGTCTTTGATGTTGGTGACCTACAGATGGGGTTTTGGTGTGGATGTCCTTTTTGTTGATGTTGATGCTATTCCTTTGTTTGTTAGTTTTCCTTCTAATAGTCAGGCCTCTCAGCTGCAGGTCTGTTGGAGTTTGCTCAAGGTCCACTCCAGACCCTATTTGTCTGGGTATCACCAGCAGAGGCTGCAGAACAGCAAATGCTGCTGCCCGGTCCTTCCTCTGGAAGCTTCATCCCAGAGGGGCACCCGCCTGTATGAGGTGTCTATCAGGCCCTACTGGGAGGTGTCTCCCAGTCAGGCTCCACGGGGGTCAGGGACCCACTTGAGGAGGCAGTCTGTCCATTATCGGAGGTCGAACACTGTGCTGTGAGAACCACTGCTCTCATCAGGGCTGTCAGGCAGGGACTTTTTTCACATGGTATCTTTAAATACAAGTTGTCACAGGGTTTTAGATACCAGTAAAAAAGCAGGCAAGAGGAAAGAAAAAAGGAAATTTCAACAATGTTCATTTATGTGTCCTGATGCATTTATTTAGTATTATAGCACCATCAAAAATGAGTTGCGAGGCCGAGGCAGGTGGATAGCTTGAGTCCAGGAGTTCAAGACCAGCCTGGGAAACATAGACCCCATGTCCACAAAAATAAACAAAATTAGCCAGACATGGTTGCACGTGCCTGTAGTTTCAGCTACTTGGAAGGCTGAGGAGGGAGGATTATTTGAGCCTGGGAGGTCGAGGCTGCAATGAGCTAGGATGGCACCACTGCACTCCAGCCTGGGTGATAGAGTGAGATCCAGTCTCAAGAAGAGAATCTTAGTTTACTGATATGTAAAAATGTTTCTGCAGGTTATAAAAGTGCAGGTACATAAAACAATACGTGTAATGTATTCCTTTTTTTTAAAAAAAAAAACTACATATATGTAGATATATATGTAAATTAGGAAAGAGAGAAGCTAGGACATCTCAGCTTTTCTGAGATTTTGCCCAACAAAAGTATAACATAAGCCACATAAGTAATTTAAAATTTTCTTTTTTCTTTTTATTTTATTATGTTTTGAGACAGAATCTCTGTTGCCAAGGCTAGAGCGTAGTGGTGCAATGTTGGCTCACTGCAACCCCTGGCTCCTAGGTTAAAGTGATTCTCCTGCCTCAGCCTCCTAAGTAGCTGGGATTACAGGCGCCCACCACCATGCCCCACTGATTTTTCTATTTTCAGTAGAGACAGGGTTTCACCATGTTGACTAGGCTGGTCTTGAACTCCTGACCTCAGGTAATCTGCCTGCCTCAGCCTCCCAAAGTGCTGGGATTATAGGCATGAGAAATTTAAATTTTTCTTTTTTAAATTAATTTATTTTTTATTATTATACTTTAAGTTCTAGGGTACATGTGCACTATGTTCAGGTTTGTTACATATGTATACATGTGTCATGTTGGCTTGTTGCACCCATTAACTCGTCATTTACATCAGATATATCTCCTAATGCTATCCCTCTCCCCTCCCCCAACCCCATGACAGGCCCCGGTGTGTGGTGTTCCCCTTGCTGTGTCCAAGTGTTCTCATTGTTGGATTCCCACCTATGAGTGAGAACATGCGGTGTTTGATTTTCTGTTCTTGTGATATTTTGCTGAGAATGATGGTTTCCAGCTGCATCCACGTCCCTACAAAGGACATGAACTCATCCTTTTTTATGGCTGCATAGTATTCCATGGTGTATATGTGTCACATTTTCTTAATCCAGTCTGTCACCGATGGACATTTGGGTTGGTTCCAAGTCTTTGCTGTTGTGAATAGTGCCGCAATAAACATATGTGTGCATGCGTCTTTATAGCAGCATGATTTATAATCCTTTGGGTATATGCCCAGTAATGGGATGGCTGGGTCAAATGGTATTTCTAGTTCTAGATCCTTGAGGAATCACCACACTGTCTTGAACAATGGTTGAACGAGTTTACAGTCCCACCAACAGTGAAAAAGTGTTCCTATTTCTCGACATCCTCTCCAGCACCTATTGTTTCCTGACTAGCTGTATTAAAAAGTGAAAAAACAGGTGAAATTAATTTTAGTAACATTTTATTTATTTAAAAATGTATTTTTAAGTATTTAAACTTCAGATATTAGCATTTCAACATGTAACCAATCTAAAAATTATGAATGAGATATTGTACTTTTTTCTTGGGTTCTAAGTCTCTGGAATCTGGCATGTCTTTGGCACTTACAGCACATCTCAGTTTGGACCAGCCACACTTCCCGTGCTCAGCAGTCACGTGGCTGGTGACCACCAAATAGCGCAGGGCAGGTCTAGCAAGATTCACATGTACTGTTAGATACAGGGGACTGATCTCTGGCTGGTGTAGTTGTGACATTTTTCCTTCCTTTGTGCATACTTTACTGAATTTTCTGAGTTTGTTTTTTTTTTTTTTTTTTTTTTTTTTTTTTTTTTTTTTTTTTAATAAAACAAAGCTGATCATCAGTACAGCAATAATGCTATTTCCAAGTGGGGGACACGTATCTCCCTGGATCAGGTAAATCACTTGTCCAAAGTCACATAACTAAGACTTTGTGGATGAGGAGTCTATTTTTTTGTTTTTTGTTTTTTTTGAGATGGAGTCTCGCTTATGCAGTGGTACAATCTCGGCTCACTGCAACCTCCGCCTCCCGGGTTCAAGAGATTCTCCTGCCTCAGCCTCCTGAGTAGCTGGGATTACAGGTGTGCCTCCCCATGCCCAGCTAATTTTTGTATTTTTAGTAGAGACAGGTTTTCACCATGTTGGCCAGGCTGGTCTTGAACTCCTGACGTCAAGTGATATGCCCACCTCGGCCTCCCAAAATGCTAGGATTACAGGCCTGAGCCACTGTGCCCAGTGAGGATTCTATTTTTTTAAGGCATTCTTATATTTGCCATTTATTTATATAAATGTATGATGTACAGGTGCAATTGTGTTATATGCATAGATTGTATAGTGGTCAGGTCAAGATTTTTAGGGTATCCATCACCCAAATAATGTACATTGTACCCATTCAGTAGTTTATCATCCACCTCCTCCAACCCTCCCCTTCTTCCGAGTCTCCATTATCTATCATCCCACACTCTACATCCATAGGCGCACACTTTTTAGCACCTGTTTATGAGTGAGAATATGCAGTATTTGACTTCCGTGTCTGGCTTGTTTCACTTCAGATTGTAACATCCAGTTCCAGAGGGTGAGGATTTGAATACTGTAGTCCAATCATAGAGGCCAAGCTCTTTACCAGCGTCTATCCTAGCTTACACCAAGAGGGATGTGTAACTCAGGGAATGTCCCTGGCCTTGGTACTTCTCACGGGGCAGGGCACTCACACTTCTGAGTCGTACCTTCTGCTCCACGTGCCAAGCCTCAGAGTCCTGGGCCCTCCCACCGCAGGACTGACCGCAGCTTCCTTCTCAATCCTCTCTGGATCCCAGCCCAGATCATGAGTTCTCCTCCAGCATCATGCCGCTCAGGCCTTGCCTTCTCTGTGGTGGCAAAATATCGCTCTCATTTCTTACTTACACTCTGATGTGGCCCTGTTGGCATGGCTCCTGAAAGAAAACTAAATAAAAAGTATCTTTAAAAAATTATTTGAAAAAAATTATTAAGTTTTGTAATTTTTAATTTTTATGAATACGTACATATATTTATGGGGCTACATGAGACCTCATAAATATGCACACTTATGTACTCATACAAATTAATATTTTGGGGCCAGGCGTGGTAGCTCATGCCTGTTATCCCAGCACTTTCGGAGGCTGAGGCAGGTGGATCACCTGAGGTCAGGAGTTCGAGACCAGCCTGATCAACATGGAGAAATCCCATCTCTAATAAAAATACAAAAATTAGCCGGGCATGGTGGTACGTGCCTGTAATCCCAGCTACTCAGGAGGCTGAGGCAGGAGACTTGCTTGAACCCAGGAGGCAGAGGTTGCAGTGAGCCATGATTGTGCCACTGCACTCCAGCCTGGGCGAAAGAGTGAAATTCCATCTAAAAAAATTAATATTTTGATACAGTCATGCAATGTGAAATAATCAAATCATGGAGAACGGGGTATCCATCCCCTGAAGCATTTATCCTTTGTGTTACAAACAATCCAATTATATTCTTTTAGTTATTTAAAAATGTACAATTAAGTTATTGATTATAGTCACCCTGTGTGGTATCATAGAGTAGGTCTTATTTATTCTTTTTTTTTTTTTTTTGGAAACAATCTTGCCATGTTGCCAGGCTGGGGTGCAGTGGCACGATCTAGGCTCACTGCAACCTCTGCCTCCTGGGTTCAAGCAATTTTCATGCTTCAGCCTCCCATATAACTTGGATTTCAGGCACACAGTACCATGCTTGGCTAATTTTTTATATTTTTATAAGAGATGAGGTTTCACGGCCGGGCGCGGTGGCTCAAGCCTGTAATCCCAGCACTTTGGAAGGCCGAGACGGGCGGATCACGAGGTCAGGAGATCGAGACCATCCTGGCTAACACGGTGAAACCCCGTCTCTATTAAGAAATACAAAAAACTAGCCGGGCGAGGTGGCGGGCGCCTGTAGTCCCAGCTACTCGGGAGGCTGAGGCCGGAGAATGGCGTGAACCCGGGAGGCGGAGCTTGCAGTGAGCTGAGATCCGGCCACTGCACTCCAGCCTGGGCGACAGAGCGAGACTCCGTCTCAAAAAAAAAAAAAAAAAAAAAAAAAGAGATGAGGTTTCACTATGTTGCCCAGGCTGGTCTCAAAC
This sequence comes from Macaca nemestrina, assembly GCF_043159975.1. Taxonomy (NCBI): domain Eukaryota; kingdom Metazoa; phylum Chordata; class Mammalia; order Primates; family Cercopithecidae; genus Macaca; species Macaca nemestrina. Next base: position 17,610,248 of record NC_092142.1, on the reverse strand, counting down.
TCCTGAGCTCAGGCAATCCACCCGCCGCAGCCTCCTAAACTGCTAGATTATAGGCAGGAACCCACCATGCTTTTGTACCCATTAACATTCCCCCATCCCCCCACTATCTTTCCAGCCTCTGTGAACCATCCTTCTACTCTCTATCTCCATAAGTTCATTGTTTTTGATTTTTAGATCCCACAAATAAATGAGAACACACAGTTTGTCTTTCTGTGCCTGGCTTATTTCACTTAACATAATGACCTCCAGTTCCATCCATGCTGTTGCAAATGACAGGGCCTCATTCTTTTTCATGGCTGAATAGTACTCCAGATGGAAAGTCTCTTTAGTGATCTTCTGACTCAGTCAATAAAATGCATCAATATTCCCCTGGGTATGCACGCCTCTATTCTAGATGCTGGAGGTACTGGAGAAAACAAAACAGGCAAAACTGCCACCCTCACGGAGCACGAGTTCTGGTAGGAGAGACAGAAAAAAAAAATGCAAGAAAATATGCAGTATTTCAGGTGTTGATGAGCACTATAGAGACAAAGGAGAAGGGAGACCAAGGCATTCTAATGAAGGATGATCAGGAAGGCACATGTTAGAAGGTGACATTGTGCAGAGACGTGGGGAAAGTGAGTGAATGTGTCTTGAGGCTGAGAGACAACCGTCTCGCAAGTCCACAGGCCCCTAAACAGAAACAAGCTTGGTGTGATGGAGGAATCATAAGGGGTTGTAATGGCTGGAGCTAGAGCTTATCCTCCCAGCTGAGGAGGTAGGAAGTAGAGATTGAGATTTTGGAGTCGAGCAGACCTGAGGTATCTAATATACAATTTTAAGGTACTGGTGTTGCTGTAATAGAACCTTTCTGGGTCACCCCAAAGTACTGACAATGACAAATATATTGGGCAGGTGGTGTGGGAATGTCAGAGAAAGAGGCTGGGTTATTCTCTGGGTCCACGCAGTGCAGAGACAAGAGAATAAATGTGAGACGGAGGGAAACGGGAGCAGGAACTTGGAGGCAGAAATAACCAAAAGAAACAGGAACCCTGAGGAATTTGTAAAAGTCTCAGCAAGCTGTTCAACTCATAGGATGTGTGATGTAAGCTCGGGTCAAATTTGTTTAAAATGCAAAGGAACAGGTGACCACAGCTTACCTCTGGGCCAAGCTTATTTAGGACACCAAATATTTGAAGAATCATTTCATCTTAATTTGGTTTGTTCTTACTAGATGCTCCCAGTGGTTTAAACCTGCATTTCAAGCTGTTTTTTTTTTTTTTTTTTTTTTTTTTTTTAAACCTACACTAAGGAATACATTGGTGGGTGAAAAGAAAAGGAGGCTTTGTGAATGAGGTTTTTTAAATAGTGAGATTCCTTGGCATGCATAAAATATTATTTGGGGTAGACGAAAGCTTGATTTGTGAAAATCTTCCCTAGGCCACGTAGTGCGGAATCAGAGGACTGTGGCGTCGCAGCCCGGCATGCAAATAAACGTTTCCAGCAATTCTTTAGAGTATGCATTTCTTGATTTTTGGCTGCAGAAAGGATGTTATCCAAAAATTAGGTAGGTTTGGCTTTGCATTCCAATTGTTCATGCAGCCAGAAAACAATGCCATCTGGATGTCATTCCTTCACCTAGAGTAAGGCTCTGTCACCATGCATAAGCATTGTAACATAATCTCTGGGTTACAGTCCTGGCTGGCACTGACTAGCTTGGAAACTTCACCACAAATCCCTTGAGTCTCACTTCTCCCTACTGTAAAGGCAGGATAGTTATTAATTTGAGAACACATTTGGTTGTACTGAGGATTCAATAAGAGAGAATGCTTAGCAGAAAAGCTGGCCAATGGTAAATGGTATTCAGTAAATAAACACATTTAGGTCATCAGCAGAGAGCTACCTGGATTTTATTTCCTTCCTTTTTTTTTTTCATAGAGAAAAATTACAGGGATTCACTTTCTAAGAAATTACACTATGTTCAATGACTTCCCATCAAGAGTAGGCAATGTTCCGTATCCTGCCATTGGTAAGTATCAAATGGACCCATGTCAGACAAGTCATGGCTTTTAATCTCCCTTTATTGGCCACGTCACCTGTCAGTGACCTTGACTGTTGCCGGCTGTCTCAAGTTCTGCAGTTTCCTGATAAGTGTGTTTACGGCTTTGGAAGTTATGTCTGCCGAAAACCACATCTGGTTCACCGCCGCCTCAAAAGACACACAATGAAATATAAAAGTCTAATTCTTCGGTGTACACAATCCATGTCTCTTCCCCCAGAGGACTCCAGATGGAGTGAACTCAGGAGAGGCGGTGCTTCGACGGCTGATGATCTTGCGGACAGGAGGAGAGAGGAGCATTAGCTATGTTTTTAAGTCCTGGCTGAACTGGCGGGGGTTACATGACCTCAGACGCAGGGATAAGCAAGCAAGCCCTTGCTCCGGGAAGGGCTACGATGCCTTTCAACACCCATACGTCTCTGTTGAGCTCATCAACACCCTTTGGGCAGAGGTGGGTTGAGATTTCTCAGACTCAGAGTAGTCACATTTCCTACTCTTGTAGTCTCAATTGATAAATATAATTTTAATATGGGCATCAGAAGGAATTCTGGTATTATGAGTGGTGGGAGAAGCATTTTATACTTTATTAGGGTATGAGTAACAACATCTTTATTTACTTTTAACTTTTATTTTAGGTTTAGGGGTACATGTGCAGGTTTGTTACAGGTAAATTGCATGTCACTGGGGTTTGGTGTACAGATTATTGCATCACTCATGTAATGATCACAGTACCCAATAGATAGTTTTTTGATGCTCACCCTCCTCTTTCCCTCCCTGCTCAAATAGGCCCTGGTGCTATTTGAACATGTGAGATTAGATTTTCTGTTCCTGAGTTAGTTCTCTTAGGATAATAGCCTCCAGCTTCATCCATGTTGCTGCAAAGGATGTAATCTAATTCCTTTTTATGACTGTATAGTATTCCAGGCTGTATAATTACCTCATTTTCTTTATCCAGTCTACCACTGATGGGCATTTAGGTGGATTGATTCCATGTCTTTGCTATTGTGAATAGTGCTGTGATGAACATACGTGTGCCTGTGTCTTTATGGCAGAACAATTTATATTCCTTTGGGTATATACCCAGTAATGTGATTGACAACATATTTATTTAAAAATCGAGCCCTTATTTTAAAAATCTTAAGTGCTTTCTTCATTGGCTGTGAAAACTGTATGAGGTAACTGTGAATGTCATTAGGTCCATTGTACACATGCTTAAAGAGTAAAGCAACACACCCAAAGACGGTCAGTCCTTTGAACGTGGGCTGTTTGAAGTTTGTGACTATTACATAGATGTCATTTTTACTGAGTATATGTCTAGCAGCTTTATTGCTGGGTCACAGGCTGGACATATGTTTTGTTGCTGGAGATTGCCAACTCATTTTCCAAAGCTGTTACACCCATTTATATCAGTTGATTCCAAGCAGCAGAGCCAGATTTGAAGCTGGGTCTGGCTGATTCCAGTTTTTTTTGTTTTTTTTTTTTTTGAGAGAGGGTCTAAAAGCTTTGATCTCCATGGGCTCAAGTGATCCTCCTACCTCAGCCTCCCAAGAAGCTGGTACTGTAGGTATGCTCCACCATGCCCAGCTAATGCTTGTATTTTTTATAGAGAAGGGATTTCATCATGTTGCGCAAGCTGGTCTCGAACTCCTGGGTTCAAGCAACATGCCGAAGTGCCAGGATTACAGGCGAGAACCACCACGCCTGGCCCCTAATATATGTGTATGTATTACATATGTATATATAATGTATTATACATATTTCTACATTATATAAATTTTGCATATAATATTTCACATATATTTATATATTATAAATATTTACACATATATATTTACATGTATATTTTACTTGTGTATGTTTATATATTTTTATATATTTTACATATATTTTAATATATAAAAAATTAATAGCAGGCAAGAACAGCCTCTAATATTTTGAACCATTGTACTGTATTCTGTAAAAGTACTAAGTATAAATAGGAAAGCCTTCCCAGAGAACCTTTGCTCCTGGCAAGTAGAGGGTTTGGTTTTTGAAGATGGTTTTGTTTTGTAAACATCTTTATTAATATGTAACATTCATACAAGTGCATAAATCTTAAGTGAGCTGCTCAGTGAATTTTTACAAAGTGATTATTACCATGCAACTACCACCTGACCAAGATATAAAGCATTTCTAGCAGCACTGACAGCCTCCCTCCAACTTTGTTCTTGTTCCAAATTATCTTTACTCTAGTGGACCCTTCACATTTCCACATGCCGTTTAGCATGATGCAGTCATTTTCCACAACAAAAAAATTCCTGCTGGGATTTTGATTGAGATTGCATTGAATTGATTGATTAATTTGAGGATTTTGTTAGATTGGTTCTTTCTTCCCTAAGTACTCAAAATAATTCGCTGGTAAAAACACATAGGCCTGGGGTGGTTGTGTGCGTGTGTGTGTGCGTGTGTGGTGTGGAGGGGCTGAGAGAAGGGATTAATTATAATTACAGATTTAATTTCTTTTTTTAATTTTTAATTTTTTGGGGTCAATTGTAGGCATATATATTTTGGGGTACCCAGGATATGTTGATACAGGCATCTGATGTGTAATAATCACATTAGAGTAAATGGAGTGTCCATCACCTCAAGTATTTATCCTTTCTTTGCGTTACAAACAATCCAACTATATTCTTTTAATTATTTTAAAATGTACAATGAATTATTGACTGTAGTCACCACGATGTGCTATCAAATACAGATCTTACTATTCTGTTGAACTCTGTACCCATTAATCATCCCCCCAACCACTAGCCTCTGATAACCACGGTACAACTCTCTATCTCCATAAGTTCAATTGTTTTTCTTTTTAGCTCCCGCAAATAAGTGAGAACATGGGAAGCTTGTCTTTCTGTGCCTGGCTTATTTCAATTAACAGAATGACCTCCAGTTTCATCCATGTTGTTGGAAATGACAGTTATGGTGGAATAGTACTCCATTGTATATGTGTGCCACACTTTCTTTATCCATTCCTCTGTTGGTGGACACTTAAATTGCTTCCAGATCGTGGCTACTGTGACTAGTGCTGCAGTAAACATGGGAGTGCAGGTATTTCTTTGATATACTGATTTCCTTTCTCTTGGGTATGTATGTAACAGGGAGATTCCTAGATCATAGGGTAGTGCTCTTTTTAGTTTTTTGAGAAACCCCCTAGATTTACTTTATTAGCTATAGGAGTATTGGGTTTTCTGATGTTTCTTATGTCAGTTTTGCTAGGTCATTTTTAGACAAAAATTTCCATTTTATCTAAATCTTCCAATCTATTGACTTACAGCTGTTCTACAATACATCAAAGAATTATTTTATGTGATGGATATGTTCTATGTGTTGATTGTGGTCATATTTACATGGGGGTATACGTTTGTCAAGTCTTATTCAGCTGTGCACTTAAAATGGGTATATTTCATTATACGTAAATTATAGCTTAGTGTAGTTCAATAAAAACTTCCAATTGATACTATTTTATTTTTACCTGTACTTACGAAAAAAGTTAAAAAGTTTAATCATATCAAGTGTTGGCAGTAAGATAGGCTACACTGCAAGAGAGGGTATACATTGCCACAACCACCTGGAAGAACAATTTGGAAATACCATTTATTTATTTATTTATTTATTTATTTATTTAGAGACGGAGTCTCACTCTGTCACCCAGGTTGGAGTGCAGTGGCACGGTCTAGGCTCACTGCAACCTCCCCCTCCTTTGTTCAAGTGATTCTCCTGCTTCAGTCTCCTGAGTAGCTGGGATTACAGGCATGTTCCTCCATACCCAGCTAATTTTTCTATCTTTAGTAGAGATGGGGTTTCACCATGTTGGCCAGACTGGTCTTGAACTCCTGACCTCAAGTGACCCGCCCCCCCTTGACCTCCCACAGTGCTGGGATTACAGGCATGAGCCACTGCACCTAGCCTGGAAATTCTTTTAAAATGGGAAATGATTATATGCTATTACCTACAAGGACACATTTTAGGGAGATCCTCCCACTTATGCTCAAAGAGATGATGCAACATTTGTTGCGGTTGTGTTTGTAAGAGAGAAAAATAAAATAAAATAATGTAACTATCATTCAGAAGGTGAATGGTGGTAAACATACGTGGTAAAATAGCTCTTAAATATAGCAAATTAGAATTCCACATTTGCAACTTGGACAAATCCCTCAAAGGAGTGAGAAAAAAAAAGGGATCACAGTTGATGCCCTTTATATGTACATTTTGAAAAGCACTATTCTTCCCCCTGTGTCATAAAAATTTTAGCTGGGTGTGTGGAAATCCAGAATAACGATTTCCTTGCAGCTAGGTGTGCTCATGTTCAAGCTATGTTCAACAGGATCTGAGGCATGTTGTTGAATAGTTCCGGAAACCTTCCCTAAGTGACAGCTGAGGAAAACCTTTTAAGTCCTTCACTTCCTCCTCCTACTTATCTTTCCCCCTTTTTCTTTCTGTATTGGTTTCCCAGGGCTACTGTAAGCAGACAGGAAGAGGCTCCAGGGATTGTAGGAATTTAATCCATTTGAACAATCAGCCCGTTTTACAGCCTCCTGCCCTGCAGACTGGTCTTCCCCAGCCCTGGGTAGAAAGAGGTCATCTTGTTGGTTTAAACCAGCTCCTGACAGGTGATGAACCCAAGTGAACGTTCCTTATTACCATGCTCAAGTCTCTACCCTGGGAAGAGCTATAGCTTCATTACTATAACATGCAACCTATGTGCCAGCGTGATTGCTCACTGCCTCTGCACATCTATGTGGGGTGAGGTACCCTCTGTCCTCTCCATCACCCCATAAAACCCTCGTCACTTTCCCTATGAGAGACACTGCTTGGGAGAATCCTCCCAGCGTTGTCCTTATTTGAGCCAAGTAATAAAACGCCCATTGATCCAATCCTGCCTCCATGTGGAGAGTCATTTCTTACTCGTCAGGGGAATGAACCCTGGTATTTTTCGAGTAACGCTACTGTAGCAAAGAGCCGTAAACGACGTGGCTTTAAACAACAGAAATGTATTCTCTGACAGCTCTGGAGGCTTTAGAAGTCTGAAGTCGGTGCTCTCTGGGGGCTCTAGAGAACAATGGATTCTGTGCCTTGCTCCTGGCTCCTTGTGTTGCTGGTGATCTTTGACCCTCCCTGGCTACAGATACGTCCACTATCTGACCCTGTCTTCAGATTGCATTCTCTCATGTGTGTCTGATTCTGGGTCTCTCCTCTTCTTATAAGGACACCTGTCACACGGGATCAGGACCCACTAAATCAGTATCTTAACTTGATCACACCTACAAAGACCTTATTTTCAAATAAGGCCACATTCACAGGTATCGGGGGATTCAGACTTTAACATACTTTTTGCGGGGACATAGTTCAACCCACAGCATCTTCCTATCCTCCTCCTATTTCTTTAATCCTTCTAAACCTTTCTGTTGGTTGGAATGTGAATGTGATGGCAGGAGCTATAACAGCCATGTTGCACCATGAAGTAAATTCAGAAATAGACTCCAGGAATGGAGAACCTAAAAAATCAAAGAAAGTTGGATTCCTAACATAATAATGAGGCCACATCAGGTCTAGACTACCTACGAAGACTCTTATATGCAAAATAAATAAATATCTTTTAAACCCCTATTCTCTTTGCTCATATAATTTGTTGGACTCTAAGTGTGAACGTACTAAACTTATGAAGTGTGGCTATGTTTGAGGAAGAGAGAGTAGAATGGGAAATGATGGTCAGAGGGAACTTGAACTTTCTCTGACATCTTTTATTTATTTAAAAGAAGATAAATAAACAAAAGTTTAGTATTGATAGTTAGGACTTACAGATGGTGGAAACCTTTGATAACATTAACCTTTGAATTTAGAATTTTAAAAATTTGTCCTTCCAGAATATCCTCAAATATTAAGAGGACTCTATTTGCACCTTTTACTCCAGGTCACGTGAATCAGTGTGAAATTCCTGGAATGCACTGGCTTTTTTTTTTTTTTTTTTTTTTTTTTTGAGAGAGAGTCTCACTCTGTCACCCAGGGTGGAATGTAGTGGTGTGATCTTAGTTCACTGCAACCTCCACCTCCTGCTTCAAGTGATTCTCTTGCCTCAAGTGGTTCTCTTGCCTCAGCCTCCTGAGTAACTGGGATTTTAGGTGTGGACCACCATGTCCAGCTAATTTTTGTATTTTTAGTAGAGATAGAGTTTCACTATGTTGGCCAGGCTGGTCTCAAACTCCTGACCTCGGGTAATCCACCTACCTCAGCCTCCCAAAGTGCTGGGATTACAAGCATAAGTCACCATGCTTGGCTCCTGCACTGGCTATTTTTGACCCTCTCTGCCCCGATTGGACTGTCCTCCTTTTCCTCACTTGGGCATCTCCTAAGCATCCTCCAATCTCAGCTCCAAGTTAATGATGAGTGATGAGACATCTAAGTAAACATTTGGAAAATCAGCGAAAATTAATTTCCATCAGATTCCATAATAAAAGCCCAATAGATGGTTCATTTTCATAATTGCCTGAATTACAAAAGTAACACTTGCTCACTATGAGAAATCCAAATACCAGTATTATAAAACTTGATAACAGCAAAAATTGAAATCTGCCTTTTATCATCTCTATTGTATCCCAGACACAACTAATCTGTATAAAGATTTAAATATCTTAAAACCAAACTATAGAGCACTAGGATAAAATTGGGGACTATTTTAAAAATCCAGTGGCAGGAATGAGCATTTCTTACATGGAACTGAAGGTGGAAACTTTAACCAGATTCTTCTGTAGTTAAAACAGTTTTTAAAATCTTACATAAATGAAAAACTGGGAAAATATCTGCAACATATACAATGGACCAGAATTACGATATCCTTAATATATAAAGGGATATTTCAAATTCATACAGAAAGGACACAACAGGTATGTATGTATATATATGTGTGTGTGTGTGTGTATATATATATATATTTTAAACTGAGTTGTGCTTTATCGCCCAGGCTGGAGTGCAGTGGCGTGATCTCCACTCTCTGCAACCTTTGCCTCCTGGGTTCAAGCAATTCTTGTGCCTCAGCCTCCCAAGTAGCTGGGTTTATAGGCACCCGCCACCACGCCAGGTTAATTTTTTTTTTTTTTCTAGAGACAGGGTTTCACCTTGTTGACCAGGCTGGTCTCGTACTCCTGACCTTAAGTGATCTACCCACCTTGGCCTCCCAAAGTGCTGGGATTACAGGCGTGAGCCACTGTGCCCAGCCACAACAGGCAATTTTGGAAAGCAAAAACTAAGTGCAACTGATACCTAAAAATAAATAATATCTGTAGATGGGGAGAATGTAGGGGAATTTGCACATTCATGTAATGCTGGTGGAATTGAAAATCAGCAAAACTTTTCTAGGAGAAAATGTGACCCTATGTATCAACAGCCTTTAAAAAGATAGAGTATCCCCCTTTATTAATGGTTTGGATGTCTGGGATTTAAGTTACCTATAGAGAGTACAGTAAAATATTTTGAGAGAGAGAAATCACATTCACATAACTTTTATTGCTGTGTATTGTCATAATGTTTTATTAATTTTTTGCTAATCTTTTATTGTGCCTAATTTATAAAATAAACATCATAGGTGTGTACAGACAGAAAAAAAAAATAGTATGTATATGGTTTGGTACCATCCTTATTTCCAGCCATCCCCTGGGGGTGTTGGAAAGTATACGCCCCCCCACCACCCCCAGTGGAAAAGAGGGCCTGCTATGCATGATTTTGACTCAATGATTTCACTAGAAATCCCCTATAAGAAAAATTGAATATGGGTGAGCTACAAACCTATTCATCTCAATGTTGCATATAGTAGCAAAGAAAATTGTAAACAACCTATTTATAATCTTCGTTAAACAAATGATGGCATTTGTTCAATAGAATAGTATGAAGGTTATTAAAGTGACTTAATTTCTTCAGAAGATGTTTGCAATGTATTAAGTGAAAAAAGTGATGTATATTAATCCATCTTTTTAAAAAGGTGTCCATATATGTATATCATACAGAAGATTGGAAGAATATATATCAATGTGTGTAAGGAGGGTTGTTTCAGAGGGGTGGGACTATGGGCAATTTTCATTTCCTTTTTTTTTTTTTTTTTTTTTTTTTGAGACGGAGTTTCACTCCTCTTGTTGTCCAGGCTGGAGTGCCATGGCACAATGGCTCTCTGCAACTTCCGCCTCCCAAGTTCAAGCAATTCTCCTGCCTCAACCTCCCAAGTAGCTGGGATTACAGGCATGCGCCACCACACCTAGCTAATTTTTGTATTTTTAGTAGAGATGGGGTTTCACCATGTTGGCCAGGCTGGTCTTGAACTCCTGACTTCAAGTCATCCATCTGTCTTGGCCTCCCAAAGTGCTGGGATTACAGGCGTGAGCCCCTGCACCCAGCCTCATTTTCTTTTTATCAATCAATGTGTTTACAATGAGGAAAGTGTTGATAAGGTCTCAGTTGAAGCATCTCATCCTTTGGGAAGCCTTCCTGCCCTCCAGTCCTTATAAATACCCTTCCTGTGTGTGTTCACTGTGTGTATCTCACGAGACTAGCAGTCTGAACTCTTCAGTATTAATTTCCTTGTTCTGTTGGTTGTTCATCACTAGAGAATAACTTCCTTGAGGAAAAGAGACACATCTTGCCTCGTCATTGCATTCTCAATTTGTAGTTTGAAGAATGTTTGTTGAATGATGAATTGAAAATATCCTTTTACTTGGTCTTGTAAGCAACTATCTGCCAGCATCCCACTGTTAAATAATTTATAAAACTGGAAATCACAAATTTCCAATGGGAGTGAGTAATTGCTTCAAACTCTGGTTTTGCCGATGGAGAAACGGAGGCTGGGGAGAGACGAAGTGACAACTGGTGTTGCATGGTGGTCTTGGGGCAGGCTAGGACCATACCTGCTCTCATGGTTTTTCTCCTAAGGCTTTCACAGACCAGACTGCTTAGCAGCGGGCCTCCTGATTTGCTTTTGTTATAAAAGGAAATCTGACACACACAGAATCGTGAGAGGGGATGGATGTTTCTAGTTAAGGCAGGAGGGGGCAGTGAGAAAGGGAGAAACCTGGGTGTCCATGAGAAACAAGTTTCAAAACTAGATTTTATGGTATTCCACCTGTCTCCACGCTCTGAAATCGTGTGTGTGTGTGTGTGCGCGCGTGCGTGCCCATGTTTACTTCATGGGGAAGAAAGTGCAAGAAAACTTTGTTTCGTGAAGCCTGGCAAATTCAACCTCTGAGACAGCCACTCTCAGAAATCTGCTCAAGCTGTTCCTTTCTTTTCTCTAATGCACCCTGATGGTCTCCCCACCTCTCGAATTTGCTGGGTCATTGGATCTGTTTCCACCTGGCTGCATCTGAGTAGCCGCATTGTCAGTAAGTGAATTTGGGCTCCCAGCTGGGGGCCTCAGCAAGTTTATCTCTGAAAATGGACCTGTCTTCAAACCTAATCGTGTCTCTGTATCCACCATCTCTGAGCAAACAGCTGGAAAGTGAGTTGAGTCAACCAAGTAGCTGGTCTGCACGGGGCTTTCTGTATGACACATATTTTGATATTTAATCCTCAAAAGGTTTTGATATTCCTCAAAACCATTCTGTGAGGAAGAACTACCATCCCCATTTTGCAGATAAGAATACCGAGTCCCAGGGAGAGAATCACTTTCCCTGGGTTATACAACAGCAAGTGGGTGAGGCTGGCTGAGAAAGCTGAGTGTTTTGGGTAAAAGGAAGTTAAATTTGGTTTCTTTCTGGCAGGTAGCATTTGCAAGGAGCCATGTGTTTAAAAACAAAAAGTGACTTTAGTATTCATAATACTTAGGAACATGCAATAAACACTGAACCTGGTTCTTTACCTTAAATTAGATGACAAGAAATTCAATGTAGTCATTTTTAAGAGACCCTTGTCCCTTCTTGAGGTTATACAAGTATCTTAGGACTTGTGAGTTATTGGGGAAAATGAAGCCCAAGTGGGTCCTGGGTTTTCTGTGGGTGTTGTTGTAGTTATTGAGATGGGGTCTCGCTCTTGTCAGCCAGGCTGGAGTGCAGTGGCACGCTCTTGGCTCACTGCAACCTCAGTCCCCTGAGCTCAAGAGATCCTCCTTCCTCAGCATCCTAAGTAGCTGAGACCACAGATGCATGCCACCACACCTTGCTACATTATTATTTTTAAATTTTTGTTAGAGACAGGGTTTCACCACGTTGCCCAGGCTGATCACGAACTCCTGAGCTCAAGCAATCTGTTTGCCTCCGCCTCCCAAAGTGAGGGGATCACAAGCGTTAGCCACCGCACCCGGCCCTGTGGGTATCATTATTGAAGGTGCTTTTATTTTCTATTCTGGATGGCTCAGAGGAGATCCTTGAAGAGTCATCTCCACGGACCACAGATTCAGCCACAGATACTCACACCGATGCTCTAGTATCACACACACACTGCAGAGGCCTGCAGCAGTCATTGTTTTTATTGACAAGTATTTGTTATCGAGGTTTCCACCCCTTGCAGAATATCCATGCTAGTCTTGTGGATGTATCATCCTAGCAGTGGGTCACTTCTCTATTCAGACTCCAGAGCCAAGACCCCTGCGACAGAGTAGGAGTGCCCAAACCTGCAGTATCCTACAGCCCTGCTTGCCGTCTTGAGATGCAGATAACATTTTTATCATTCTCTTTTTAAATTTTTCTTATTTTGTTGAGGTATAGCTTATAAACACTAAAATGCCCAAATCTTAAGTATACAGATCAATGGATTTGTACATAGGTATATGCCTTAGGTAACCACCATCCAGATCTAGTCACAGAACATTTTCATTATCTTAGAAAAATCACTCATGACCTATTACAGTCAGTAACTCCATTGTTGGGTGTAACCACTGTCTGATCTCAATCACTGTAGCTTAGCTTTCCTCTTTTTGCCATTCATATAAATGGCATGATCCAGAAGGTACTCTTTTGTTTCTAGCTTCTTCTGCCCAAATTGTTTTTGAAAATCATCCATGTTATTTGGTTTTACCATATTTCATTCTATTAGTATTAATGTTTCATATTACATTGTATTTGCATACAGCAATGATTTCTTTTCCTTTTTATAGACCTGTGTATTGTTTCCAGTTCGGGACTATTAAGAATAAAGTTTCTATGAGCATTCTGGTACACATGTTTTTGTGGGCATTCGTGAGATGGTTTGGCTGTGTCCCCACTCAAATCTCATCTCAAATTGTAATCCGCGTATTTCAGGGGAGGGACTTAGTGGGAGGGAGGTGATTGGATCACGGGGGTGGTTTCCGCCATGCTGTTTTAGTGATAGTGACTTCTCATGAGATCTGATGGTGTTGTAAGTGACAATTTCCCCTGCTCTCTCTCTCCTGCTGCCTTGTGAAGGATGTGCCTGCTTCTCCTTCACCTTCCACCATGATTGTAAGTTTCCTGAGGCCTTCCCAGCCATGCAGAACCGTGAGTAAATTAAACTTCTTTCCTTTATAAATTACCCAGTCTCTGGGAAGTTCTTTATGGCAATGTGAAAATGGCCTAATATAATACATACTCATTTCTCTGGGGCATAATCCTAAGACTGAAACTGGGGGTCATAGGGTCTTAGTTAATTTTATTAGGAACTGGCAAATTGTTTTCCAGAGTAATTGAATTACTCTGTATTTTATATTCCCATTTGCAGTGTGTAGGAGTTCCAGTCCCTCCACATCCTTGTCAATACGTCTATTCGTTTTTATTCCATTCCAGCCTACAGGAAAACTGGATGCTTATTTTCTCCATCAGAGTTTTCTGCCATATTGTACTTCCTGCCATATTGTACTTTCTGCCATATTGTATATATGTCGGTGTTCCTACTGGCGACATATACACCACATTTTAAGGTCGTGGTTTTTCATTTTCACTCTGGATTTCTCCTAACGGCCATCCACCTTTCCTTCTCCCCTACCTTAAATCTTACTTTAATTCTGTTTGGAAAAGTGGAAAGGAATATAGATCAAGTAGCTATCTCCTATTATATTCAAAGTAAAATGTATACTAGAGAAGTAGGTATAAGAAAATCTTCATTTAGGGCCGGGTGTGGTGGTTCATGCCTGTAATCCCAGCACTTTGGGAGGGAAAGGTGGGTGGATCACCTGAGGTCAGGAGTTTGAGACCAGCCTGGCAAACATGATGAAACCCTGTCTCCACTAAAAATACAAAAATTAGCTGGGTGTGGTGGTACATGCCCCTAATCCCAGCTACTTGGGAGGCTGATGCAGGAGAGTTGCTTGAACCCAGGAGGCAGAGGTTGCAGTGTGCAGAGATCGTGCCACTGTGCTCCAGCCTGGGCAAGAGAGTGAGACTCCATCTTAAAAAAAAAAAAAAAAAAAAAAAGGCTTCATCTGGGGGCAGTCTAGTGTAATGGAAAATTCTAGGCTTCTGGGCTCAGATGGCCCTGTCCCTTACTGACTGTGACTTTAGGCACATCACTTAATAGCATGGAATTTCAGATTCATTGAGTATAAAATACAGAGAGTAAAAATTAAATGACATAAGGGATATAAAACAGTATGCTACAGACTTGGTGATTCTTCTCAAGTACATTTCAATTTTAGTTTGCATCAGTCAGGATGTGCTCTGGTAACATGTAGCCCCCAAATCTCAGTGGTTTAGCATGATGGAAATTTATTTCTTACATTCTATTTCTAACCCTGGTTGTTGGAGCTCTCTCATCAGTCACTTAGGAACCTAGTCTAAAGGAGGCATCACTTTGGCTCCAGGTTGCATGAATAATAGCATTGAGTGCTAGGGGGGAAGGGAGTGTGGTGGTAAATTCAGATGTCCAGTCGGCAAATGTGTGCTGAGGAATCTATTCTGTGATAAACATTGGAAAGACAGAAACAAGCAAGCAAAAAATACTGTACCTGCTTCCAGGAGCTCACAGCATAATAATAACAACAATAACAAAGATAACAGCAACAGCAACTGCAGCTGCAGCAGCCAAAAGTTCCTGGGCACTTACGAAGCCCGGCACTGGATCAAGAACTTATTTTATGCTGCAGATATTTTCCCCGTCAGAAAACTCAGATAAGGGAAAACAGAACTTTTTCTGTAACTGAATTTCATTTTACTCTTAAGCACCCATTTCCACTGCAAAATTGAATTAGAGAAAATGTAATCACTTCTGGTTTAAAACTCAGTCTCTTGTGGATACTGTTCAGTTGACCCAACATTCCCTCCCTTGCATTTCTCTCTTTCCCACTGTGTTTAAAGTTCCTGGCGTGGGGTGCAGGCTTTAGTATTAAGGCATGCCAGACTTTGGGGAGAAGTACCTTCTGTTGTTACCTGTCCCCACCTAGTGTAGCTATGTGTCCCTTTGTTTCTACCACTACTGATTGATCAGGGTTCTGTAGTAGCCTTTTGTTTTGGGGTCAATAGATCAACATCCCTAATCCCCAAATGTGAAAATGTTTTTGGTCCTCTGGTTCTCACGGCTGCTTCTGTGCCCTTCTTGGAAACTTAGGTGCTTCCGGCTGCTCTCTCCACACCACACTGGCATGAGGATCTGCAAGGCTGCCCTCAATCCTCCTCACCCAGAAAATCCCCATAGCCATTTCTACTCTGTGGCTTGGGTATCATGTAGGTCAAAGAACTTCTTTATAAATCGTACAGACTCCTGGGAACCGTAGCAGTGGCTCCCCTGCTCTAGGATTTCCCTAAACTTTCTTTCATCATCCTCCTCCTCCTAGACCGTAGTTATTCTGTTTATCCAGGATCAACATATACAAGCCTAATGGTTTTAAGTGACCTTAAAAAAACTGCTCCTGAAAAGACAGACCAATCAGTGTTCCAGCTGAAGATGGAAACTAATCAATACTATTTTGTAATATGGATAATAACAGTGCAAGTTCAGGACTGAAATACAATCAAAGGCCTGAAGCTAGAATCAATATGAATTAGGATTCTGTGTCCATTCATCATGAAGGCTGATCAGTTGTTGGCTTTGAACAGAAGGTGCATGCCTTGATTAGAGCTGTCAGTGGTAGGGAGTAAATTAAAATGTGTTTGTGCTCCACTAGTGTGTTTGAATTTTAAATCGCTGGAAATCCCTGTGTGGCCTAAACTGGAAGTTTTCTCATATGCAAAGGGACAGAGTTGCAACAGATAGTTGATCCCTAAGTGCCTTTCCAGCTATGAGGTATTCTGTTTCAAAATAGGATGTCGGCTGGGGGCGGTGGCTTACGCCTGTAATCCCAGCACTTTGGGAGGCCAAGGCGGGCGGATCACGAGGTCAGGAGATCGAGACCATCCTGGCTAACACGCTGAAACCCCGTCTCTACTAAAAATACAAAAAATTAGCCGGGTGTTGTGGCGGGTGCCTGTAGTCCCAGCTACTCGGGAGGCTGAGGCAGGAGAATGGCAAGAACCCGGGAGTAGGAGCTTGCAGTGAGCCGAGATCGTGCCACTGTACTCTAGCCTGGGCAACAGAGAGAGACTCCGTCTCAAAAAAAAAAAAAAAATAGGATGTCTAACAATCTTAACTCATTCCTTTGTAACTTAATCTTTCTGCATCAGGGAGAAATAGCAGCAAGCGCTTGGTATTTAAGGAAAACATACATTTATAATTCATTTATATGCAGTCATATACATTATAAATGGGAGTCCAAAGGATACCTCCCTTAATAAGCAAGTGAGAATTTATGAACTCCTTTGCTTCCAACCCACTACTATTATTTGTCTTATATTAATGGCCTCTCTACCCAGTAGACTATAAGTCTATTAACTTTTTTTGTTAAATGGAATCTTTCAGATTTGTTGCAAACCATTGGGCTCTCGGCTCATTTGCAATTTCTCCATTGTTTATGAATACACTGATTTATGTCATGGGGATGTCATGGCTCATTTTGGGTCTAATTTTGACTCCCACTTGAATTCAAGGCATCTGAGCACGTCTTAGGGGCTCAACAAGTATCTAGTTGAATGAATTGATTTTCGTGATGACAGTTGTAAGGGGCGATTGAGAAGGTGGTTTATAAACAAGGCCTTGGGGAGAATGACATAGTTATAATGACTGCTGGCTTTGGGGACAGATACTCTTAGTCCCATTTTCTATCTCTAATATTGAGGGAGATTAACTAGATTTGGGGGGCCTTGTTTATGTATCTACAAAATAAGCACAATTACAACCAAGCTTTTACGGTGGTATTAAGAGTTCAACATGGTAATGTATGTAAAGGGGCTTAACAACTTGCCCTGCACAGAGTAAGTGTTCAATAAACTTTAAATGCTATTGTAATGTCTACCCCACACTTGGGCCCATGAACTTATTTCTGAACTTTTCATCAAGGAGGACTGTAGGGAGAAGCCAACAGAGCTGTTTTCACAAGGGACCATGTGAAATGTTAAGGTGGGTCCAGAGGTCCTGGAATTTAAATTTAAAGCCAGGATCTAAAATAAATGAAAATTATTACTGTTCATGACCTCATTTGTCCCTCGGGCTGGTGAGGCTTAGGGGAGCTCAAGGTACATTTATATTGGCTTTCTTGTATCTATACCTTTCTTTTTGTCTTGGTGTTTTTCATATTGACAGAGCCACAAACTAACTAGAAAACTACATACTCCTCAGTAAGAATAGTGAACATTTGCAGCATGTACTATATGTCAGGCACAATCCTATGTGCTTTTACAGGAATATCTGATAGAATCCTCACAATAATCTTTTGAGGGAGATCATTATTTTATAAATGTAAAAGGAGAGGCTTAGGGGGATGAAACCGTTTTTGGTTTGTATCAATCAGTATGAACTGTGTTGTGTTGTGGTAACAAGCAGCTCCCAAATCTGTGATTTGGCATAATGGAAATTTATTTCTTACTCTTACTGTATTTCTAACACTGACTATTTGGAGTTTTCTCATCAGTCATTTCGGAACCTAGGCTAAAGGAGACTACACTTTGACACCACGTTGCACAAATGACAGCACTGAGTGCTAGCTGGAGTAAGTTCAGGTTTTCAGTCATTTATTCAACAAATGTCATCAGTAAAAGAGGGAGCTGGCATTAAAGTCTTGCCTGTCTAGAGCACCCAATCTTAGCCACCCCATTGTGAACATAATCCCACAGCCCTCAAAGGCCTCACCTTTTCACCAACTAGTTCTGTTCCTTTTGTGATTGATGATGCAATTTCAGTATTCTAAATGTTGTATTTACATAGATTGGGGCTACTCAGATCATTCACACAAATACATCTAGCCATAAATTCCAGAGAAACCATGCCATGCAGCTCCAAATTCCTTCACTTCTCCCACCGGTACAAGGGCTTCATATGAGCAAAGATTTGCAAATGATGTTCACATCCAGCACTTCACATTTCTTACTTTTAATCGAGACATCTTCTGCTTGCCACTTTTGGCACTCTGCTAGTGCAGCCTTCTTTAGTATCCAGACAACAGCTATTTTCTCTGTTAGCCAATTACCCTCCACTGAAGGTTCCAGTATCCTCATACCTGCAGAAAAAAATTACCTGGAAAAAATGCACTTTTCTCAGAGCCCAGATGGTGATGGATTGTACCATGATGATTTTTGTTCATCTACACTGGTGGATTTTCCTTTCCTGCTGAAGGAAAAGATCTCATTCTGCAAATGCACCAATGATGTGTAATTATCATCACTGCAAGCCTTCTACACGTCTCAGCTAATGGTTCCAGCTTCCGTGATGATTCTCATATTTTACCCAATTCCATACTTGAATGGTTCTGTCCTGCTCCTGGTAACAGTAACAGTTGGCTTCTAGATAAACTTAAATATCCTGGCTTTATATACCTGGCTCATAACATGTGATGATAATAGCAATCACTACATAAGTTTCAATCATATCTTTACTCACAGAAGGGAGATACTCTTGGTTGAATATTTAATTCAGTTTTGTTAAAACTTGAAGTCATCTTAAAACAGGCCTGCCTGACAGAAATATTTAACATCAGGAATTCATGAGCAATGGGACCCCAAGGTCAAAAAAAGGGAATGTGTAGTCAAATCCAGCCTTGCTTGTCACAGCAGACTGGAGCTTTGGGAATTATTAAGCAGGCAGTGGGAAAAACAAAGGAGATAATGTTCTTTCCTTTGAAGTAATTTTTCTCAATGCAAAATGCTTTTTCGGAGTCCATGTGGGGTAATTTCCACCCATTTTTGCATTTAGGAGATATGCATCCAAGTCCTCAGTCTCAGAGTTGGAAGAAATATTTTTTCTTTATTGTCCTCAGTCTCAGAGTTGGAAGAAATATTTTTTCTTTATTTTCCTTATTTCTACTAAACTTCACCCCAAACTCTCAAACAAGTTGGTTAAAATAAAAAAAATTGTGGTCAATACTGAGGCTTCCCTATCCCTAGAGTTTGTTTATTATAGTATTTATTGAATTGAATACTTGAAATATGACTTTCTGTTGACATGCACATGACCTGAAACCATCTTCTATTTTAAGCTTGGAGCCCAAGACCCTTTTGTGGGGTTGCTGTCCCCTTACCCTGGGGTCCTGCTTTCAGAGGGGTACTTGATAGCTTGTCCTTTGATATCTAAATTTCTTGGGTGCTGCTCCTTCATAAAGGCCAAAGTTCCCACTGTTTGTGAGACACTCACTTTCCAACTGCAACCCCCTTTCCATTTCTAGGGGTGGAAATCCTGCCTCTTTCTGCTAGTTTCCCCTTCCTGGGTCTGATAAATCCAGTTCAGGTCTTTATCTTGTGAATCCTTTGCAATTTGCTGTGGCAAAAAATCCCTAAGATCTCTTTGAGACGGAAGACCAAACATACAGCAGAGAAAACACAGATTAATAATTCAAAAACTTATCTGCCACTGGTTAAAAAAAAAAAAAAAAAAAAGAAAATTAGAATCAAACCGTTAATTTCTCCCTACACTTTCTCCTGCAGCAGTGAATATAGTACAAGACTTGGATTCTATGATAATTAGAATAAGGCTTACAGAACTATATTCCATTTCCTAATTGGATCATTAGCAGTTCTTCAACCATCTTATCTCATGGGTATCCACCCTGCCTTTTATGGTTGGGGTGGTTTTCTTTTCCTCCCCCTCTTAGATCTTAATTTTGCAAATAAGGACTGAGAAGTGGCATTAAGATCAGCCTCATTATCACATTGCAGTTTGGCACCATATTTCTCTCTCTCCATCTTTATTAGCAGAGTCTCTGATTTTTTAAGCTCATTTGCATAATTTCTAACATCCTGGGTTTATTCAGAAGGCCTTTTTAATGAAGAAATGAAGGTCTTCTCTACCCCAAAGGGCTCTTCATTAGGGCACAGTGGAACACAACACCTAAGAACGCAGAGTCC
Organism: Macaca nemestrina; assembly: GCF_043159975.1. NCBI lineage: Eukaryota > Metazoa > Chordata > Mammalia > Primates > Cercopithecidae > Macaca > Macaca nemestrina. Next base: position 17,589,881 of record NC_092142.1, on the reverse strand, counting down.
ACAGGCAACTGAAAAGCCTGGATTTGAGTTCTACTTATCTGCTTCCTGGCTGCGTGACCCTTAGGAAGTTGTTCAACGTCTTTGAACCTCAGTTTCTCCATGTGCAGCAATAGCAGCTACATCTCATGACCAATTCGAATCGCTCCATGGAAAATGCAACAGTGTCCTGTTCATACTATTGGGCATTGTTGTCATTATCCTTTTCTCTTTATTAATGTAAACATTTTACTGAAGAATGACATACATACAGAAAAGTGCCTGTGTCAGAAGGATAAAGCTCCAGGGGTTTTCAGAAATTGATACCAGCATCTGAGTCACCAGCATCCAGATCAACAAACAAAGCATTAGCAAAACTCTAAGAGCACTTTCACAGCTCTTTCCTGCCACTAAATCCTTCCCCGCAAGGGGTAACCACTCTCCTGACTTCTAACAATTGCAGGTTAGTTTTACCTATTTTTGAACTTTATGTAAATGGAGTCATACAGGATATACTATTTTTGTCTGATTTCCTTTTCCTGATATTTTTCATGAGATTCATTCTGTTTTAGTCAGCAGAAATAATTCATTTTTCATTGCTATATAGTGCTCCATTGTGGGAATATGCCACAATTTTTATCCATTCTACTTTTGGTGGACATGTGGGTTGTTTCATATTTTGGGCTATGAAATATAGCAGTGTGACAGTATATTCTAATGCATATCTTTTGGATAATTTGCATATGTATACATTTTTATAGGCATGTATTTAAGCATGAAATTACTGAGTCACAAGTTATGGATCTGTTTAACTTTAGTATACACTGCCAGTGTTCCCAAGTGGTTGTAAAATTTACACTCCCTCCAACAGTGAAAAAGAATTCCAGTTGATCTACATTCTCACCAAGGTTTGGTGTCATTGATCTTTTTCATGTTAAACAATATGGTGGGTGTGTAGTCATATCATATTGTGGGTCATCCCCAATCAAAAATCTTCAAAAAATTGAAAAATTTTTTCAACTTTTTGTTTGGAAATAATTTCAAACTTATGCTCTTCACCCATATACATCACCTGTTCATCATTTTCCACATTTGCTTTATTATTTTCTCTCTGTAGGCATACACATACTGCTTTTTAAAAATATGAGGTAAGTTTCAGATATCATGCCTCATTTACCACTAAATGTTTGAGTGTGTGTACCAAGAACCATCTCTTAAATAAACACAGTATAGTAATCAAAATCAAAAACTCAACACTCATGTGATATAATTATGTAACCTATAGATCTTATTAAAATTTTTCCAAATGTTCCTATAATGTTTTTGTAGCATTTTTTTTCATGCTCTGGATTTAATCCAGGATCATGCCTTATATTTAGTTTTCATGCCTCTGTTGTCTCCTTTAATACAGAATGTTTCCTGTCTCTTTGTCTTTCAGGATATTCACATATTTCGAAAAGCCTAAGAATTACTGTAATTTTGGCTTATTGGATGTTTCCTGATCAGATTCAGGTTATACATTTTTGGTGAATTATTATACAAGTGACTGTGTGTTCTTCTCAGTACAGGATGTTGGCTTGTTCTATCACTATTGATGTGGACTTTAATAACTTTATCAAAGTAATGTATGCCAAACTTCTTCACTATAAAATTACTTTCATCCCCTTGTAATTAATAAATAATTTTAGGGGATATACTCTGAGGCTGTGTAAGTACACTGTACTACATCAAACTTTCACACACTTACTTCAGCATCTATTGATGATACTTGCCTGAATCAATTATTACTATGATGGTTGCAAATGATGACTTTCTAATTCCATTGCCCCTCCATTAATTAGTTTGCATTCTACAGTAAGGAAGTGTTTTCCCTTCCCTCCATTAATTAATCACTCATCACAATAAAGAAATAAAGACATTAAACTAAGAAGAACAACACAGTAATATATGCTAGAATAGTGGGCATGACAAACGAAGCGGCACTTGAGATCTGAAAGACAGCTAAAAATTAGGCTATCAAAGAGGACCAGAAAAAAGTGAGGCAATAGGAAAAGCACAAGCAAAGGCTGGGAGTTCAAAGAGAGCCTGAGAAAAATTCAGCGTGGTTGGGGTGTAGCAAGTAAAGGGAGACAAGTGAAGGTTGAAAGCCTGGAAGGAAAGCCTGAGGCAATCATTAAGATTAACTCCTCATTCGTGACAGTGGGTTTTTCTATTTGGAAAGAGTTATTTCACTGTGTCTGCCTATGTCAGGCCCACCCATACTCAAATTCTCATCTATTTCTTTTAACTATTGCTTTTAAATAGAAAATCTCCAAGTTTAGTGGCTTAAAACAGTGACTTATGTTTTGAGCTTTTGTGGGTCAGCAGTGAGGGCAGGGTTCAGCAGGGTGATTCTTCCCCTCCATGTGACATTGGCTGAAGTTTCTCACTTGGCTGCCTTCTTGATTGCCTGGACTGGGTTTGGAAGTCCAAGAAACTTCTCTCTCATTTCTGGGGACTTGGTGCCTCTTCACATGACCTCACTCTCTCCATGTGACAGCTCATTGGTTAGTAGTCAAGCCCAAGCTTCTTTACAGTGTCGCTGGTCCTTCTAAGAGCAAAAGTGGGAGCTGCCAGGACTCATAAAGGTTATTACTGGCACCAGTCACTTCCATTGCATTCTATTGACAAGTTACTAGGCCAGCCCAGATTTCACTGGGAGAAAAAAATGGATTTCATCCCTTGACAAGTAGGGAAGGAATCTTCAGAGACAATTTATCATGCCACCTCTTCCAGGAAGTCTTCCCTGACTTCTCCAATCTCATTTTCTACCAATCTATCACAATTACTGTTCTGGAGCTTTGTTAGGCTCATTTTATATAGTGCTTTGTGGTATTTCCAAAATTTTCCAAGTGTCAATATTTTAGCTTTACTGATTCCTGAAGTAGGCCCTCATTTACTTAAGTGCAGTAATTAATACATTTGGATAATAATAATAGGCTGTCATTTATTGAATGATAACCATGCATCTGGCCTATGCAAGATACTTTACCTTAATTGTCTAATTATATCCGATTAAGAAGATAAAACTGTCTTTATTTTTTCAGAGAAAGAAAACCAAGTCCCAGAAGGAAAACACAAATTGTTTAAGGATGTCTGACAAATTAGGGGTAGAGTCAACATTGAAACCGAGGTCTGTGCAATTCTAAAATTGTGTTGCAATCTTCCTACATATAAAATAATCATTTATTGAGCACAAACTATATGTTAGTCTCCTTGCTTAGTACTAGGGATTCAGAAATGTGTAAATGCCCTTAGTCTAACAGAGAAGGAAGACGTGTAAACAAATACTAACTACACAGTGTTTAAAGGCAAAGCATGTTAAATGCTTGAGTGGAGTTCCGAGACTCCAGACCAGGGTTCATCAACCCTGCCAGGAAAGGTTGGGGAAGGCTTGACCATGGCAGGGACATTTGAATTGCAGATTGAAGGATAAATAGGAATTCACTAAGGAGAGGAGGAGGGGAGGGGAGATTGATGGGAGATGAAATTGGAGAATTAGGTTCCAATTGTAAAGAAAGGGAAGGAAAGGAAATCAATGCCATTGAGCATCCCTTGTAAGCTTTCACATGCCTTGTTCCATTGAATCCTAAAACCTGCTCTGAAAAGCCTTTTCTCATATTTCTGTTCTTATAGATAAGAAAGTGAAGTTCAGAGAGAGCAAATCATATACCAAAGGTCACATTACATAGTTTGGACTTTATCTTGTAGGTGTCAGGAAGCTAAAAGACACTTTCAAAACCAGTACATGACTTGACCTGACAGAGAAATGAACATTGTTGTCATATGGAGATGGGAAAGAGTGGGTAGAGGGTAGTAGTGTAGAGACCAGATTTAGGGGGTTGTTCCTACTCCCAGCCATGAATCGATGAGGACCTTGATGAATTCAATGTCAACAGGATGGAGAGAAGGGGCTGAACAGAACTTAGGGTATATGCTTCCTTCGTATATTTACTATTCTCTGCAATTAACTTTGGTATTATGTGTTGTGTGAGAACAAGACATAATACAAATGTGACCTCCATAAGCATAGGAGCTTTGAGAATCTTATTTACAGTCTGTCTTCGTAAGACCTAAGAGAGTTCCTGGCCTGTGGAAGGTATCTAATAGACATTCATTGAATGAATTAATTAATAAGAGTTGATATTCATTGCCATGAGCCGAGCTTTGTGCTCAGCACCATTCGTGGATTAGCTCATTTAAGTCGGCTAATGAGGTAGGTAACACTATTATCTTATCTGCATTTTTGGGCATGGACAAGTGAGATTCAGAGAGAATCTCTGAATCTTGTGAACCAAGTAAGGGCCATCAGTTGAGCTCAATGACTCCCATAACCCCATTGATGGGGCTGAGAGATAAAGGGAAGCTGTCAGGAATGCTTTAGACAGGGAATGGGTTCTTAACTATAAGTGACCTGCCCCACCGTCACCCAGTGGACATTTGGCAATGTCAAGAGACATTTCTGATGGTCACAGCTTGGAGGGAAGTGCTACTGGCATCTAGTAGGTAGAAGCCAGGGATGTTGCTAAACACCCTACAGTGCACAGAACAGCCCCCCAGTGCAAAGAATGATCTGGTTTCAACTGTCAGTACTGCTGAGATTGAGAAACCCTGAGACAGGGTTATGAAAGAGTCTTTTCAATGAGGGTATATTTGGGCTGAAAGAGAAGAGAAGGAACAGGTCATGAGAAGAGCTGACCGAGAGCATTTTAGAAAGAGGAAAGAGTAACTGCGAAGTCCAGAGGAGGGAAAGAACTTGTATTCAGGGATTAGAAAAGAGACCAAGTGGCTCGAACACTATAAGGATGGGAGTTGGCACGTGCAGAGATGAGAGAAGTTAGCAGCTGGATTATGCAAGATCTTAGAAGCCACATAAAGTGTTTGTCTTTTATTTTAAGAATACTAGGAAGCCTTTCGAACACATTGATATAAGATGCACCCTCTGTTCAGTTTTACATTTTAAAAAACTCATGCTGGCTACATCGTGGATTAAAGAGAGTCAAAAAAAAATCAGAAGGCTCTTGCAGTCACTCATGCAAGAGATGGTGATGTTGAGGCTAGCGTTTTATCAGTGGAGGTGGAGAGAAACGGACAGGTTAGAAATATGCTTTGAAGGTAGAGGAGACAGCACATAAAGACATCAGATCCCAGGGGTGAAGGAGATGAGAAATCAAGGATGACTCCTAGGTTTTTTAGCTTAAGGCACTGAGTAGGTGGCGGTGGTGTTTATTGCATTGGAAAGATGTCAGAAGGAACAACTTTGGGAGGTTGTTTTGGACTTACAGGTTTGAGATGCTAATTTTTAATCCCAGTGAAGACGCAAGTATGCAGACAGCTGGATATACAGATCTGAAGCTACTGGGGGAGGTCAGGGCTGGATAAGTAAGTTTTATTACCATTATACATTACAACATATTTTATAATATAATTCCTTCTTGCTGAAGCCTCCCTGTATATCATCCTGCATGCAGATGTCTGAAGTCTCAGGGAGGCATTTTCTCAGAATCATTGCCAAGCCCAACACTGTGATATTTTTAAAGTGTCACATCCTCCATGCCCCTCTTTGAATTGAGTCACACATTTAATTAAGTTTCCACTTACAACACAAGTAAAGGGGAAAAATAACCCTAAGGAATTGATCTGTGCCTGCAGAGCTTTGGAATTTTAGGTGGCTACCCCTCTCTGCTTCTCTCTTCCTTTTTTCTTTCTTTCCCCCCAGCCCCCCACTTATTTGCCAGGGACATTTTCATTCTCAATTTCTGATCAGTTTTGGAAGTGGGGGTCTTGCGTTAGACAGTATTGAGGAAGCCCTGTCCTTAAGAAGACAAATCTTCACAGATGATGTCACTGAATGGCTGAAATGCCGCAGAAGGATCTCTGGGTTCAGATTCAGACCTGAGCCCTCAGCTTGGTCTAACCACATGCTAACCATGTCAACTCAGGGCATGGTCTCAGCTTCCTGTTCTTTTGTAAAAATGGGAGATAATCCCCAACTGATGTGAGTCTTTATGAAAATCATATGAGATTATATGCCTAAGGTCTGGAAAGCATGCACATTTTCCAAAAGCCATCACTTCCCCACCCCCTCCATCAACACCACCCTCATCCAAGCCTCCGCCACGTGTTCTCCTCATTACTACAATATTCTCCTGACCGCTCTCCGTGGTACTGCTCCTGCCCACTACCTCTGCCAGTCTGTTCTTTACAGCCAGAATGATGCCATGAAAATATGTCACATCATGTCACTTCTCTGCTCAAAACCCTCCCACTCATATACTACTCACCTCCCACTCACGGTGACATTCGGAGTCCCCATGCAACACTACTTACCATTCAACAGCTCTCACTCACATCCACTGCTGGGTCCACATCAGCCACACGGCCTTCCTGATATTCCTGGAACACATTAGGCAGAATCCCACCCTGGGGCCTTTGGACTTGCTGTTTCCTCTGTCTAGAAAGTCCTTTTCTCAGATAGCCACGTGCTTCCAATGCCTCCTTCCCAGGGAGGCTTTTCTTGATCTCTTTAACACAGATTGCCACCTCTCCCTCCTGCCCGACATGTACTACATTCTCCTTCCATACTTTAATTCACAGTCTTTTACTTCCAGACATTTTCTCCTTCCTTCTGTCCTTCCATCCATCCTTCCGTCCCTCTCTCTCTCTTTCTTTCTCTCTCTCTCTCTTTCTCTCTCTCTCTCTCTCTCACTCTTTCTCACTCTCACTCTCTCACTCTGTTGCCCAGGCTGGAGTGCTGATCATAGCCCATTGGAGCCTCAAACTCCTGGGCTCATGTGATCCTCATGCCTCAGCCTCCTAAGTAGCTGGGACTATAGACTCAAGCCACCATGTCAGGATAATTTTTAAATGCTTTTGTGGAGATGGGGTCTAGCAATGTTTCCCATGCTGGTCTCAAACTCCTGGCCTCAAGCAATCCTCCCACCTTGGCTTCCCAAAGCACTGGGATTACAGGTATGAGCCACCAAGTCCACCAGCCCATTTTCTTTATATCTTCTGTGTTTCATCTGTCTTCGTCTGATGAAAAGTAAGCTCAGTGAAAGACAGGACTTTTCTCCCCGTTTTGTTCAAGACTGTATCCTGCCGCGCCTGCAACAGTGCCTGGCACAGAGAGGTGCTCAGTAAATATGAAGAATGGATAGACGAGAAAATGGAAACACAAATAATTAAAATAACTTGCCATAGTTACAATTGGGAAAAGGGTGTGTTCACATCCAGACACCTCCACTTCCTCAATGGACAGGTGAAGGTGATCATGTCTTTCCCGGTTTCCTCACTGGTCATTGCTAGAAGCCAAAGGAATGTGTGCCTCATCCCCTCAGCACACACTACCACACGGAGGTACCTGGAACTCAGTGAGGCCATGAGAGGGTACCATTAATAGGCTTGTGTGTGTGTGTGCCTGGAGTATATCCCTTTGGCTCATCTAATTTCAGAAGTGGACAACTTCGAGCATGCTCCAGGTGTCTCATCTCTGAGATATATACAGGTATATATACCTCTGATATATATGCCTTGTGTATATCTCAGCTTTTCTGTCCCTGAGCATAATATACCTCTGATATATATGCCTGTGTATATCTCAGCTTTTCTGTCCCTGGGCTTTCTTTGAGCAAGGAATCTTAGTCCATGTGCAGAGCAGCCTGGCTGTGAGCAGGAGAGGATGTTCCCAGGGCACCTGTCCCTCAACCAGTGGGTGCTGGTGGATAAATGTTCCAAGGTCCTGCCCCTTGCTGGGGTGAATCTGAGGCACATGTTGTGTGGCATGTACCTGCATTACAGAGGATCTTGGCAGGATTGCACCCCTCTGTTTTTCACTCCTGGCTCTTAAAGTCCCCTCCAAAACATATTACCTGCCTCCACACCCACGTTGCAGACTTTGCTTTCAAGGAAACCCAAACTAAGAGAGTGCCTGCAAAGGGGAGCTCGGGATTTGGGTCCAAAGTTTCAAATCCCAGTTTTGCCATTTGCCCTTGTGACCCTGAGCATGTTCCTTAACTTCTTCAAACTTCCCCAACAAGTGAAGACACTAATATGAAGCTTGCCTGCTTGGAGGAGGAAGGAATATAGGCAGTGACTTATCCCGGTGCCCGGGACATAATATAGTATTAAAAATGGATGCTGATATTACTATAATTACACAATTATATATTATATAATAATTATTATAAATATGTATTTTTATATGTGTTCATGATGTGACCAGTCACGTTCATGTGTATGGATGCGACTCAACATATTCTTATTACTCATCTTTGTTATTCAAGGTAAGAAAGAGGACATGGGAAGGGAAAAAAGGAGGTATATCCTAAGGGAGGAGATTAAAGTACCCCTAGACTCTACAAGTTCCTAAGCTGTTATGGTAGAGAGCAGTCCACCGCTTTTTGAAGCTCTTGTCAACCCCTCAGCATCTATACTTATGACATATTCCATCAACCTGTGCATTAATATGGCTCATATTTCTAACAAGTGCTCACATGGTGCTTTCATTCTGGCAGAAATGGTTACAACTTCTTAACACAGAACAATTCTTTATCCCTATGTCACAGATGAGGAATGTGGAGCCCAGAGAGGTTGGCCAACCTTCCCAAGGTCACACAGCTAGGAAAGAGCAAAGCTGGGTTTGGACCTAGGTGGTCCGGCTTCAGAGTCTATGCTGGTAACCCCTCTGCTGTATTGGCTCTTTGCCCAAGATCAGCAGAACCTAGGGAGCAATTTGGCCACCATCCAAGCAGCCTAGGGGAAAGGAGGCATCATAGTTTCCTTATTTGGTAACTTCATAAATGATGGCATTTAGTGCAAAGCAGCGAGGTACTCCAGAAGAAGCCCAGTCTTCTCATCTCTGCAAATTCCACGGATGGCCTTGTCGTGATGTCTGAGTTGCCGTGATCTCCACTTCTGCCTTCAGTTTGTTCCCATGGCCAGATGAAACCCTCTGGAAAGAACAAAACGACTCTATTCCTGTGATAGAGAAGAGTGTAGTTTTATAGAAGCTAAATGATGTGGAACCATGGAGCTTAAATTATGAGGGTGTGTTGGCTCCTACCACCTAGCAGGTGGAGAGAGAACAGCAGATAGAAAAGGCTGGACTCCTAGCAGCTATTGAGGTATCTTCTCCTTGTCAACATAGACTTTCATGGTAGAAGTGGAAAATGGGCATTTGAAAATTATAGATAAAGAATGGCAATGAGTTTAGCGAAAGCAAAAAGATGGGATTTTTAAAAACCAACGTTTTGCTAAGTCAGTCAGTGCTGGGAACGATTTTACCGGGAAGTAAAAATAAACTCTGGTTTATATGTATTATGGAATGTGTTATGTCTCCTCTGCATGTTGATGGCTATGTGAGGGCGAGAGCTACGTTGGAGGCCGACTGGAGGTGCTATGTGGAGAATAGGGATGCAGGATGTGGAATCAAATGGTCTGGATTCAAATCTTGGCTCTTAGCAGCTGTGCAGGCTTAAGCAGATTTTGAATGCTCTCTAAACCTCAGTTTCCATGTGTGTTAAGTGGATAATTTGCCTTTTCTGTAGGATTATACTGAGGATTAAATTACATAATCCACATATATTTAGCACAGTACTGGGCACACGGCAAGCTCTCAGTAATTGATAACTGTTATGATGACGAAGTTATACAATGGGTGAAGTCCTATATCTGGTTTCAAAGGATACACACTGAAAGGATGAACCACAGCAATGGTATATAACAGCATTGAAAAGAAGTCTAGGCCAGGTGTGATGGCTCATGCCCGTAATTGCAGCACTTTGGGAGGCTGAGGCAGGTGGATCACCTAAGGTCAGGAGTTCAAGACCAGCCTGGCCAGTATGGCAAAACCCCGTCTCTACTGAAAATAGAAAAATTAGCTGGGCATGGTGGCGCACACCTGTAATCCCAGCTCTTTGGAAGGCTGAGGCAGGAGAATCACTTGAACCTGGGAGACGGAGGTTGCAGTGAGCTGAGGTGGTGCCACTGTACTCCAGCCTGAGTGACACAGCGAGACTCCATCTTAAAAAAAAAAAAAAAAAAAAAAGTTTACACAGGAGGCCATGAAACTTACTAATTGTTTTTCCTACTGAAGATTTTTATTCATTATTTATATCATAATTGTTAAGAATTTTGATCTTGACATCAGACAAATAAGGCTTTAAATTTTCATTCTATTCACTCACCTTGGGCAGTCACTTAATCTCTCTGAACCTTAGTTTTCTTACCCACAAAATGAGGATGATAGTACCAAACTCCTGGGGTTGTGTGAGGATTAACTGAGAGAGCAGATAAAAGGCATTTTGCACACGAATTGATGTTATTGATAATATTATAAACATGTATATGTGTATGTGTTCCTGACTTTTTTCCAGCTTTAAATATAAATAAAAATATTCTATACATTATGGTTCACAATGTGATATTTTAATATATGTATACATTGTGAAATGATTACCACAATCAAGCTAATTAATACATCCATCTCCTCAAAGACCTAAAAATGGAAATACCATTTGACCCAGCAATCCCGTTATTAGGTACATACCCAAAGGAATAGAAATCGTTCTATCATAAAGACACATGCACGCATATGTGCGTTGCAGCACTATTTACAATAGCAAAGACACGGAATCAACCTAAATGCCCATCAATAAGGACTGGATGAAGAAAACATGGTACATATACACCATGGAATACCATGTAGCCATAAAAACAATGAGATCATATCCATTGTAGGAACATGGATGGAGCTGGAGGCAATTATCCTTAGCAAACTAATGCAGGAACAGAAAACCATATACCACAAATTCTCACTTATAAGTGGGAGCTTAATGGTGAGAATACATGGACACACATAGGGGAACAACACACAGTGGGGCCTATCAGAAGGTGGGGGGTGGGAGGAGGAAGAGGATCAGGAAAAAGAACTAACGGATACTAGGCTTAATACCTGGGTGATGAAATGATCTGTACAACAAACCCCCATGACGCATATTTACCTATGTAACCTGCACATTTACCCCGAACTTAAAAGTTAAACTATATATATGTAGTTATATATAGTATATATAAGCATATATACATATATAGTATATATTTATACTATATATAGTATATATACAATATATTAGTATGTAAAGATATAATTAGTATATAATATATAATTATATATAGTATATACTACATATACTATATAGTATATACAATTATATATAAATATAATACAACAGTATATATATAGTATATAGTATATATTGTGTATATATATATAAAGTCACCTCACATACTTAATATTTTGGTGGTGAGAACATTTAAGATTTGTTCTTTTAGAACTTTCAAGTATACAATACATTATTAACTACAGTCGTCATTCTCTACATTAGGTCTCCAGAATGTATTCATTCTGTTTAACTGAAATTTTGTATCCTTTGACCAACATTTCCCCATTCTCCCACCTCCACCCCACCCCAAGCCCCTGGCAACCACCATTGCTTTGCTTCTACTCTTTGCTTCTGAGTTTGACGTTTTTAGATTTCACATATGAGTGAGACAATGCAGTGTCTGTCTTTCTGTGCCTGACTTATTTCACTTACTATACTATCCAGGCCCATTTATGTTGTTGCAAATGACAGAATTTCGTTTTATTTTTTTAAGTCTAAAAAGTATTCCATTGTGTGTGTGTTTGTATACACACATACACGTTTATACATGTCTATCCATGGGTGAATGGATAAAGAAAATGTGGTATTCACCCATTGATAGACAGTTCAGTTCATTCCGTGTCTTGACTATTGTGAATAATGCTGCAGTGAACATGGGAATATAGATCTCTCTTCAATTTCATTTCCTTTGGACATATGCCGACTAGAAGTGGGATTGCAGGATCATATGGTTAGTTCTATTTTTAATTTTTGGAGGAACCTCCATAATGGCTGTACTAATTTACATTCCCATCAACAGTATACAAGGGTTCCTTTTCTCCACATTCTTGTCAACACTTGATATCTTTTGTCTGTTTGATAATAGCCATTCTAACAAATATAGGGTCATCTATTTCATTGTGGTTTTGATTTGCATTTTCCTGATGATTGGTGATGTTGAGCATTTTTTCATATACTCATCAGCCACTTATATGTCATTTTTTGAGAAACATCTTTTCAAGTCTTTTGCCCATTTTTAAATCGGGTTGTTTTATTGCTATTGATTGAGTTCCTTACACATCTTGCATATTACCCTCTCATCAGATGTATGGTTTGCAAATATTTTGACCCTTTATATAGATTGTCTCTTCATTCTGTTGATCATTTTATTTGCTGTGCATAAGCTTTTTAGTTTGATTAAAAAAATTTTTAGTTTGTTGCTTTTGGAGTCATATCCAAAATATCATTGACTGGACCAATGTCAAGAGGCTGTTTTCCTATGTTTTCTTCCCGTGGTTTATAGTTTCAGGTGTTATGTTTCAATCTTTAATTCATTTTAGTTGATTTTTGCATCAACTAAAATGTGGTATAAGAATCCAATTTCATTCTTCTGCATGTGGATATCTAATTTTTTTCAACACTGTCTATTGAAGAGACTGACCTTTCCCTTGTGTGTTGTTGGCACCTTGGTTGCAGACAAATTGACCATAAACACGTGGGTTTTTATGGGCTCTTTATGCTGTTCCATTGGTCTATATGTCTATTTTTTGCCAGTACCATGCCGTTTTGATTAAGATAGCTTTGTAGTATGGTTTGAAATCAGGTTGTGTGATGCTTTCAACTTTGTTCTTCTTGCTCAAGATTGTGGTGGCTGCTCAAGTTTGTGGTGGCTATTTGGAGTCTTTGATGATTCAATACCAAATTTTAGGATTTTTTTTTTTTCTATTTCTGTGACAAATGCCAATGACATTTTCATAGGGATGGCATTTAGTCTATAACTAACTTTGGGTAGTATGAACATTTTCACAATATTAATTCTCCCAATACATAAACACAGACTATCTTTTCATTTATTTGTGTCGTCTTCAATTTCTTTAATCACACTTATACAGTTTTTAGTGCACAAATATTTTACCTCCTTGGCAAAACTTATTTCTAAGTGTTTCATTTTTTTGTAGCAATTGTAAATGGAATTTTAAAAAAGTTTTTGGATTATTTATTAGTAGATAAAACACTATTGATTTTGTATGTTGATTTTGTATCCTGCAACATTACTTCATTAATTAGTTCTGACAATTTTTTGGTGGAGTTTTAGGACTTTATAAGATTATGTTATCGGCAAACAAAGATAATTTTACTTCTTCTTTTCCAATTTGGGTGCCTTGTACTTCTTTCTTTTGCCTAATTGGTTGGGGTAGGACTTCCAGTACTATATTGAATAGAAGTGTCAAGAGTGGACATTCTTGCAGTGAGCTGAGATGGCGCCACTGCACTCCAGCCTGGGTGACAGAGCAAGACTCAATCTCAAAAAAAAAAAAAAAAAAAAAAAAGAAAAAAGAGGGGATATTCTTGTCTTATTCCTGGTCTCAGAGGAAAAGCTTTCAGCTGTTCACCATTGAGTATAATGTTATCTGTGGGGCGTTATGCTGAGGTACATTCTTTCTATACTTAATTCGTTGAGAATTTGTAATTAGGAAATAATGTTGAATTTTTTCAAATGCCTTTTCTGCGTCTGTGGAGATGATTATATGATTTTAATACTTTATTCTGCTAATGTGGTGTAGAATACTTACTGATTTGCATATATTAAACTATCCTTGCATCCTGAGGTAAATCCTAATTGATCATGGTGTATAATCCTTTTCATGTGCTGTTGAATTCAGTTTGCTAGCATTTTGTTGAGGATTTTCTTATCTGTGTTCCTAAAGCATGTTGATCTATACTCTTCCATTCTTGTAGTGTACTTTTCTGGCTTTGGTATCCTGGTAATGTTGGTCTTGTAAAATGAGTTTGGAACTGTTTCCTGTTCTTTAATTTAAAAAAAAAAAAAGAGAAAATGCTTTGTTAATTATGTTTTAAATATTTGGTAGAATTCACCAGTGAATGTCTTGTGTTTTTCTTTGTTGGGAGCTTTTTGATTATTAATTTAATCTCCTTACTGATTATTTTTCATATTTTCTGTTTCTTCATAATTCAGTCTTGGGTTACATGCGTCTAGAAATGTATTCATTTCTTCTAGGTTATCCAATCATTCATAGTATCTCTATGATCCTTTATATTTCTATATCATCTGTAACATCTCTTTCATTTATAATTTGAGTTCTTTTTTTCTTAGTTTGTCAATTTAGTTTTATCTTTTTTAAAAACAAAACAACTCTTAGTTTCATTGATATTTTTTATTGTTTTCTACCCTCTTTCCGCTGACTTTGGGCTTAGTTTTTCTTCTTTTCTAGTTCCTTGGTGTATAAAGGTTGTTTGTCAGGTTGTTTACTTGAGATATTTTTTCCCTTAATGTAGGTGTTTAGCACTCTAAACTTTTAGAACTGTTTTTGCTGCATTCCGTAAGTTATGGTATGTTGTACTTCTATTTCATTTGTCTGAAGTTATAATTTGATTTCCCTTTTGATTTCTTCTTTGACTCATTGGTTGTTTAGGAGCATGTTGTTTTAATTTGTCAGTATTTGTGAATTTCCCTATTTTCCTCTGGTTACAGATTTCTAATTTTATACCACTGTAATTAGAAAAGATGCTTGATATGATTTCAGTCTTCTCAAATTTATTAAGATTTGTTTTGTGGCATAATCCTCCTATTCCGGGGAATGTTTGGTGTTCACTTAAGAATTTTTATTCTGTTGCTGTTTGATGGTAGGCTCTGTATATGCCTGTTAGGTCCATTTGGTTTATAGTGTTTAAGTCTGTTATTTCCTTATTGATTTTTCTGTGTGAATAATCTACTGTTGAAGGTGAGGTAAGTCTCCTACTACTTTTGTTTTTTTAGTTTGGTTTGTTACATAGATATATTGCATGATGCTGAGGTTTAGGGGACAGATCCTATCACCCGGATAACTAGCTTACTACACAATAGGTAGTTTTTCAACTCACAATCCCTTTCTTCCTCCCAACTTTAGTAGTCAACAGTGTCTATTGTTCTCATCTGTATGTCCATAGTTACCTAATGTTTAGCTCCTACTGTGTGGTATTTGGCTTTCTGTTCCTGTGTTAATTGTTAGGATTATGGTCTCCAGAAGCATCCACGCTGCTACAAAGAACATGATTTCATCCTTGTTTGTGGCTGTGTAGTGTTCCATGGTGTATATGTACCACATTTTTTCATCCAATGCACCATTGATGGGCACCTAGATTGATTCCATGCCATTGCTATTGTGAATAGCACTGTGATGAAGAAATGAGTATATGTGTCTTTTTGGTGGGAAGATTTATTTTTTTTTGAGTATATACCCAGTAATGGCATTGTTAAGTCAGATGATAGCTCTGTTTTTAAATTCTTTGAGAAACCTCCAAACTGCTTTCCATAGTAGCTGAACCAATTTATATTCTCATCACCAGTGTATAAGCATTTCTTTTTCTCCACAGTCTCACCAGCATGTGTTATTTGATTTTTTAATAGTAGCCATTCTGACTCATGTGAGATGGTATTGATTTGCATTTCTCTGATGATTAGCAATGGTGAGCATTTTTTCATATGTTTATGGGACGCTTGTAAGTCTTCTGTCTTCTTTTGAAAAGTGTTCATGTCCTTTGCCTATTTTTTAATGAGGTTATTTGGTTTTTGCTTATTGATTTAAGGTCCTTTTAGATTCTGGATATTAGACTTTTGTCAGATGCATAGTTTGCTAGTATTTTATCCAATGCTGTAGGTTGTCTATTTACTTTGGTGATAGTTTCTTTTGCTGGGCAGAAACGTTTTAGGTTAATCAGGCCCCACTTGCCACCTTTGTTTTTTTGTTGGAATTGCTTTCAGGGACTTAGCCAAAAATTCTTTGTCAAGACTGATATTGAGAAGGGTATTCCTGGTTTTCTTTTAGAATTTTTATAATTTGAGGTCTTACCTTTAAATCTTTAATCCATCTTGAGTTAATTGTTGTATACGGTAAAAAGTAGGGTTCCAGTTTCATTCATTCGCATACGGCTAACCAGTTATCCCAGTACCATTTATTGAATAGTAGGAAGTCCTTGCCCTGTTGCTTGTTTTTGTTGACTTTGTCAAAGATTAGATGGTTTTAGGTGTGTGGCTTTATTTCCGGGTTCTCTATTCTGTTCCACTGGTTTATGTGCCTGTTTTTTTTTCACCAGTACCATGCTGTTTTGGTTACTGTGGCCTTGTGGAATAGTTTGAAGTGTGATACCTCTGGCTTTGTTCTTTTTGCTTTGAATCATTTGGGCTATTCAGGCTCTTTTTTGGTACCATATGAATTTTGGAATTTTTTTTCTAATTCCGTGAAAAGAACATCAGTAGTTTCGTATAAATAGCATTGAATCTGTAAACTGCTTTGGGCAATATGGCCATTTTAACGATATTGAGTCTTCCAATCCATGAGCACAGATTGGTTTTCCTTTTTTTGTGTGTCATTTCTGGTTTCTTTCAACAGTGTTTTGTAGTTCTTGTAGAGATCTTTCACTTGGTTAGCTGTATTCCTAGGATTTCCATTTTTGTGTGTAGCTATCATAAGTGGGATTATGTTTTTGATTTGACTCTCAGCTTGAATATTATTGGTGTGTAGATGCTACTGATATTTGTACATTGATTTTGTCTCTTTGTCCTTCGTAATAGTTGTTTGTTTAAAGTCTGTTTTATCTGATGTAAGAATAGAAACTCCCGCTCTTTTTATTTTCAACTTGCATGGTAGATTTTTTTTTTTTTGGGTCCCTTTACTTTAAGCCTGTTCATGTCCCTTTATGTGAAATGGGTCTCCTGAACACAGCAGAGAGTTGGCTCTTGTCTTTTCATGCAGCTTGCCACTTTGTCTTAAGTGGGGCATTAAGTACATTTGCATTCAGGGCCATTATTGATACATGAGACTTTGATCCTGTCACTGTGTTGTCAGCTGGTTGTTATGTGGACTTGTTTGTGTAGTTGGGATATGTGCGTATCCCATAGATACTATAAAGTATCTACTAAAGCAATAGTGTTTTTGTAGGAGCAGGTGCCATTATTTGGATTCCATATTTTGCACTCTTTTAAGGACCTCTTACAATGCTTGTCTAGTTGTAACCAATTCCCTCAGCATTTGTTTGTGTGAGAAAGATTTCATGTCTCCTTTGATTATGAAACTCAGTTTGGCAGGGCACGAAATTTTTGGTTGGAATTTATTTCCTTTAAGGATGTTGAAAATAGGCTCCCAGTTTTTTCTGGCTTATAAGTTTTCTGCTCAGAGGTTTGTCTATTGCTAGCCCGATGGGGCTCCCTTTGTACATGACCTGATCTTTTTCTAGCTGTCTTTAAGATTTTTTTTTTTGCATTGATCTTGGTGACTCTGATGACTGTGTGTCATGGGGAAGGGCATCTTGTGTAGTATCTAGCCAGGGTTCTCTGTATTCCTTGAATTTGAACATCAATCTCTCTAGTGAGACTAGAGATATTTTTTGTGGACTATAGTTTTGAATACATTTTTCAAGTTGCTTACTCTCTCTCCTCAGAAATGCCAATGAGTTGTAAGTTTGGTCTGTTTACCTAATCCCATATTTCTTGGAGGTTTTGTTTATTTTTAAAAAATTCCTTTTTCTTTATTTTTGTCTGAATTAATTTGAAAAACCAGTGTTTGATCTCTGAGTTTCTTTCCTCAGCTTGGTCTATTCTACTATTAATGCCTCCAGCTAAATTATGAAAATCTTGTAGTCAGCTTTTCAATTCCAGAAGTTCAGTTTGGTTCTTTCTTAAAATGGCTATTTTATCTTTCAGCTCTTGAATTATTTTACTGGATTCTTTGGATTGAGTTTCAACTTGCTTCTGAATCTTGATGAGCTTCCTTGCCATCTAGATTCTGAATTATATGTCTGTCATTCAATCATTTAATAGTTGTTAAGAAGCATTGCTGAGGAGCTAGGGGGCTCATTTGGAAGTAAGGGGACACTCTGGCTTTTTGAATTGGTAGAGTTCTTGCACTGATCTGAGAGGGCTGGTGTTCCTTCAACTGTGCTGTAAGTTGAGTATTTTCAGTTGGATTCATTTCTGGATGCTTTTAGAGGGCCAAGACTCTGTACAGGATCTTTATTTGTGGGTGAATGCCTGTGCTTGGTTTCACAGGGGTATTAGCCAGATAATTTTTGGCGATGTAGTTTGAGCCATGATCCAGTAGATGGTGCTTAAAAGTAGTGGCCAGCAGGTAGGGTCTTAGCCATGTGGCTCTTTTACATTTCCTCATGTTGGCAGGCATGCTCTGCCAAGGAGAAGGGAGATGGGGAGAGATGACCTCCTCACCAGATCCACTCCTGGGCCTTTGAGGATTCACCTCTGATCACTGGCACCACACCCACATTTATTTTGTTAGGTATTCAGGGCCACAGGGCTCCCTTGGGCAGAGGCTGTGGCAGGGAAACAGGCCACATTCTTTCTGGACTGGCCCTGTAGAGGGAGGTATGCCTCACTCCTTTGCCAGCCCATGAACTTGGAAGTTTTGCCATTCTCAGTGCTCTGAGTGTGGGGGCTCCTCTCCCACTCAAGTTCTGGCCGCAGATCTTGGCTCAACACTCACAAGCTGTGTACCATGGCTGAGACATCAGGATGGCCCAACTGTGGTGGTGGATTCAAAGTGCTCCCAGGTTGATGGGAAAGTATTCAGGTGGAGCAAAACACTCAGGCCGGGCAGTGGAGGCTGTGCAGTGCAGTCTGTGCTGTGCCCATGGTCCTGTGGGGCAGGCAGGTAGAAGTCCTGGGAAAGGCTAGTGGGCAGAAAGTCTTATAGATCACATGTGCCCCAGTCCTGTGGGAAGGCTGACCCTGCTCTCTTCTGGCCTGGTGGTCAACTGCGGCTAGAACCTCTTGGAGGGAGATGGGGTATGCGTGCCTGTGGCTGCACTCTGCCAGAACTACATTTCTGGGCTCTCTGGTGGCTGAGGCCCTGACTCTGCCTATTACCTGGGCAGATCCCCCTGCCTGCTCACATGTCCGTGGGGAATGTAGGGCCCCCTGTTCTATTACTTTTGTATTGCTGTCTGCTTCTCCCTTTAGTTGTGTTAATGTTTGCATTATATATTTAGGTGTTCCATTGTTGGGCACATATATATTTAAAATTGTTATATCTTCTTAAGTGAATTGACCCTTTTATCATTATTTAATGACCTTCTTTATCTCTATCACAGTTTTGGACTTAAACATCTATTTTTTTTCCTGATGTACATATCTCTGCTTTTTTGATTACTATTTTATTTGTTATAGCATATAGAATATCTCTTTCCAGCCCATAATTTTCAGCTTATATGTGTACTTAAAACTAAAGCAAATCTCTAGTAGGCAGCGTGTAGATGAGTTTCAGCTTTTTACTTCATTCAGTCACTCTGTCAGTTGATTAGAGAATTTAACCCATTTACATTTAAAGTAATAATTCACAGGTAAGGACTTACTACAACTATGTTGTTAATTGTTCTCTATTTTGTATTTCTTTTGTCTCATCCTTCCCCTCTTGCTATCTTTCTGTTTTGTTTTTGTTTTTTTTTTTTGTAGGGGTATGCTTTGATTATTTTCTCTTTATCTTTTGTGTATTCACTACATATTTTTTCTTTGTGGTTGCTATGAGGCTTACATAAACATCCTGTAGTTATAATAGTCTATTTGAAGCTGATAACAACTTAATTTCAAATAGATACATAAATATCTACAGTTTAACTTCTCTTCCCCCCACATTTGTGTCATTGATGTCACAATTTACATCTTTTATGTATCATGTATCCATTAACAAACTTGTACCTATATTTTTAATACTTGTGTCTTTTAACTTTTATAGCAGAGTCAGAAATTATTTATGGACCACGTTACAGTTTTAGAGTATTCTAAATTTGACTATATTCTTAGCTTTACAGTGAATTTTATACTTTCATATGTTTTCATATTGTTAACATCCTTTTCTTTCAACTTGAAGAATTTCTTTTAGGGTTTTTTGGTAAGGCAGATCTAGTGGTGCTGAGTCCTCACAGCTTTTGTTTGTCTTGGAAAGTCTTTATCTTGCCTTCATTTCGGAACGATGACTTTGCTGGGTATATATTCTTGGTCGATAGTTCTTTTTTTTCTTTCAGCACTTTGGGTAATACCATCTCATTCTCTCCTTGTCTGCAAGGTTTCTGCTGAAGAGTATCCTCAAAGTTTTAGGGAGGTGCCCTTGTATGTGATCAGTTGCTTTTCTCTTGCTGCTTACAAATTGTCTCTTTGTCTTTGACTTTGACTTTTGAGAATTTGATTATAATGTGTCTCAATGAACATATCTTTATAGTGAACCTACTTGGAGTTCTTTGGGCTTCATGGATCTGGATGTTCATCTTCCTCTTCATCCAAATATAGGAAGTTTTCTGTCATTATTTATTTAAATTAGCTCTTTGCCATTTTTTTGTTTTTTGCTCCTTCTGAAACTCTCATTATGCATATATTGGTTCACTTAATGGTGTCCGTAGTCCTGTAGGTTTTCTTCCTCATTTTCCCTCATTTTCCCTCATTTTCCCTCATTTTCATTCTTTTTGTCCCCTTAGCTGGGTAATTCCAAAGGACCTGTCTTTGAGCTAATTATTCTTCTGCTTAACCAAGTGGATGTTGAAGCTCTCTGAAATTTTTCAGTTCAATCATTGTGTTCTTACTCAAAAATTTTTGTTTGGTTCTTTTTATCGGTTTGTATCTCTTTACTGAACTTCTCACTTTGTTCATGAATTATTTTCACGATTTGATGTAGTTGTCTATTGTGTTCTTCTGTAGCTCACTAAGCTTCTTTAAGATGATTATTTTTTATTGTTAGGCAATTTGGAGATCTTCATTTCTTTAGGGTTGACTACTAGTCCTTTATTTTGTTTCTCTGGTGATGGTATGTTTCCCTGATTACACATAATCCTGTGGTCTTGCATTAGTAGCTGCACATTTGAAGAAGTAGACACCACTTTCAGTGTTTAAAGACAGGCTTTGGCAGAGAAAGCACTTTACTAGTTAGCCTGTTTAGAGACTCTGGGCAGGCCATCTGGCAGGGTTCGTGGGTTGCCTGCTGCTGGAATCCTCAGGTGGGCTGGGAGCACTGTTGTCTGTTGGAGTGGGTCTGAACCTTGAGTCTGTTGGAGCCTGGGGCTCTGGAGACAAGCCTGGAACCTGGGATGGACCTGGAGGCTGAGCCCACAGTGGTGAGCCTGGGTCCTGGACCATTAAGAACAGTCATAGAGGTTAGATTTATAAGGGGCTAGCCTAGTGCCAGGTGGGCCAAGAGCCTAGATTTGGAGTGGTCAGCCTGGAGGCTGGGCCTACAGGTGCTGGCCTGGTGCTTGGACTGTGGTAACCAACACTGTGCTGAGGTAGGCCTGGAGGCTGAGTCTACAGAGGCAGGCCTGAGTCCCGGGCCTGTGGGAGTCATCCTAGAGCTTGGAACTATAGGGGATTCTCTGGTACTAGGGATTGGTCCCCAGGCTGTGGCAAGCCTGGAGCCTGAGTCTGCCAGGGTAGGCCTAGATCCTTGGGATTATAGGGGCTGACCTGGTACTGGGGTGGGCCTGGAGGCTTGATCTGTGAGTACTGGCCTGGGGCTCAAGGCCATGGGGCTGACTTGGTGGCAGGTTTCACTGGCACAGGCCTGATGCTTCGGTCTGTGGTGAATTCACATGTTCACTTCACTCTCCTTCCCCCACAGGGAGCACACGTCTCTGTGCTCTGCTGCCTGGGGTTGGGAAGGGGTGGTGTGGTAATGTGAAACTGTCCTTATTACCTTCTTCAGTGCATTTTTTTCTTATTTCTAAGCTACACCTAGGTGCTGTAATCTCTCACTTGAATCCCTTAGTTCTTGTGAAGGTATTTTTATGCATAGATTGTTGTTTAAACTGATGTTTCTGTGAGGGGATGAGAGCCAGAAAGTTCTATTCTGCCATATTGCTGGTGTCACTCCCCTAGGGACCTGTTCATGAATTCATATAGTGTGTAAAAATATTGCTTTTACCCAAGAGAATCAGTTTTACTAGTTTGTTTTGGGGTCTGCGTGATGGAAATCAGTAAGCCAACTCTGAGTGGCAGAGTCTGCTACATTGGTGTTAAAACCCAGTCTATGTTGTACCGGTGTTTAAAAAGATTCTGAGGTCACATTTGGGATTAGTAGGAAAGAATGCTCTGATTGATTGGTGATGTCTTGGAGCATTGGCATGGAAATGGAGAGTGATACTTTTTTTTTTTTTTTTTTTTTTTTTTTTTTTTTGGAGACAGGCTCTGGCTCTGTTGCCCATGCTAGAGTGCAGTGGCACAATCTCCGCTCACTGCAACCTCTGCCTCTCGGGCTCAAGCAGTCTTCCTATCTCAGCCTCCTGAGTAGCTGGGACCACAGGTGTGCACCACCACACCTGGCTCATTTTTTTCTGTTTTTGTAGGAACAGGGTTTCACCATGTTGCCCAGGCTGGTCTCAAACTCCTGAGCTCAAGCGATCCGCCTGCCTTGGTTGTCTCTTGTGTTCCCTATCCCTCAATCTCTTTCCGTCTCTTGGTCTTGAATGTGTCTATTTTAGATCTCATTCTTTCTTTGACAGCTTCCTCTTTGGCTTGGTATTTTACCATTTTTCTTAGCAGCTGGGATTCTCTGGCATTTCTAAGTCTATTTTAAACACTTTGTAAGGTTTGATTTAGAGGAAAATCTGATTTCCATAGTTTGTGCATTGGTGCCTCAGGGGACTCTTAGTTTGATTATGTCCTGAAAAGGTTGTGATAAGCTTGGGCTCTGGCAGCCCTGATAGCCAGGGCTCAGTGGCCTTTCAGCTGCTTTGGTCTGGGGTATGGAAGCTTTTTAGGGGCCCAAGAGCACCAGGCTCTTTACCTCATGGTAGATTTCCAGTCTCGTTTTTGTTTTGCCATATCACCTGGGGAACTGATTAAGATGAAGGTTCCGATTCAGCACATCTAGGGTTAGATGTGAGATTCTGCATTTCTAACAAACAAACGTGAGACGGGCACGGTGGCTCACGCCTGTAATCCCAGCACTTTGGGAGGCCGAGGCGGGCAGATCACTTGAGGTCAGGAGTTCAAGACCAGCCTGACTAACATAATGAAACCCCATCTCTACTAAAAATACAAAATTAGCTGGGTATGGTGGCACATGCCTATAATCCCAGTTATTTGGGAGGCTGAGGCAGGAAAATTGCTTGAACCAGGGAGGCGGAGGTTGCAGTGAGCCAAGACTGTGCTATTGCAATCTAGCCTGGGCAACAAGGATGAAACTTCATCTGGAAAAAAAAAAAAAAAAAAAAAAACAGGCAAGAATGCTCCTTCTGTGTTGAAACCAAATTTTCACCTGGCAAATGGAGTTTTTCCTTCTATGTGCTCCCTTTGAACCCCCAGGACATTTTATAATTTTATAGTATTTCTGATGGCCTTCTTCCCATCTTGGACTCTAATAATCTCTCTTCATTTCTCTCTCCAGTTAGATCAAGTGCCACTCCAGGGCTTGCCATGGAAAAATACAAAATAGAACATTCCAGGCCAGTACATGTAGTAAAGACCGTCATGATGCCAAACATGACAACTATAGCCTTCCCCAGTGTAGTGATGCATGTTGCTGTGAAAAGCAGCAGCCTTGTTTAAAATAGCTAAAGCTCGCAAGCAATCCAAGTGTCCCTGGATGGACGAATGGATAAGCAAAACGTAGTACACACATACAAGGGAATATTAGTCTGCCTTTAAAGAGAAGGACCTTCTTTTTCTTTTCTTTTCTTATTTTTTGAAGACAGAGTCTCACTGTGTCACCTAAGCTGGAGTGTAGTGGTACGATCATAGCTTTCTGCAGCTTTGAGCTCCCAAGGTCAATGGATCCTCCCACCTCAGGCTCCCAAGTAGCTGTGACTACAGGTGCATGCCTGGGTAACTTTTTAAAAAAAAAATTTGTTTGTTTGTAGAGATGGGGTGTCACTATGTTGCTCAGGCTGGTCTTGAACTCCTGGGTTGAAGCAGTCCTCTTGGCTCAACCTCCCAAAGTGCTGGGATTACAGGCATGAGCCACCATGCCCAGCCAGGAAGGAACTTCTCACACATGCTACAACATGAATAAACCCTGAGGACATTATGCTAAGGGAAATAGGCCAGTCACCAGAGAACAACTGCTGTATGAATAGTCACATGCATACAGACAGAAATCTGAATGGTGGTTTCCAGGGGTTTAGGGAAGTGGAAATGGGGAGTTACTTTTTAACAGGTGTAGAGTTTTTCTTAGTTTTACATGATGAAAAGAGTGAGTGAGATGGATGGGATGATGGCTGCGTATTATTAATGCTTTTTTTTTTTTTTGCTTTTTTTTTTTTTTTTTTTTTTTTGAGACAGGGCCTTGCTCTGTCTCCCAGGCTGGAGTCAGTGGTGCAATCTCGGCTCACTGCAGCCTCAACCTCTCAGGCTCCAGCGATCCTCCCACCTCACCGTCCCTTCCTTGTAGCTGGGATTACAGGCATGCACCACCATGCCTGGATAATTGTTGTATTTTTAGTAGTGATGGGGTTTCGCCATGTTGACCAGGCTGGTCTTGAACTCCTGGGCTCAAGCCTTGGCCTCCCAAAGTTCTGGGATTACAGGCCTGAGTCACCACGCCCAGCCTATTAAGGTATTTAATACTACTAAACCATACACTTCAATGGTTATGCTGGTAAACTATATTTTATATGTTTTTTTTTCCTCTCCCTTCTGGTTTTCCCCTGTGGCCTCCCACAGGAAAAAGAGAGGACCTATATCCTTCTTCTATATCATCTCTATCCTACAGCTTGTAGGATGTGGTACAGCTTGTGGGATATTTTTACCACAATAAAAACTTTTTATAAAAAAGCATTGGCCTTGCACAAACAGGCCAGAATTCCAGCCTTTCCTGGCAGGAATGCACTGCACTGGGATCCCTTGAAGCCCTAGACTAGCCCCGACGTGTAGGAGATTTGGAATATCCTCACTAGACGTCAGATGAACCAGGGGTCTGTGTGACTTCTTTAATTTTCCATCACGGATCTTGTCTTGCCCTAAGTTTCCATTCCTGCTGATGCCTGGGACAGACATACAAGAGAAACTGGTTTTACATAATTTTTTCCATCGTAAATTCAGTCTTGGCAAAGAATCAAATGAATTCTTTCCCAGGATTATTTCCCTTCTCTAGGTCTCTTTCTCCTTTGTGTCTTGAAGGTGACATCTGAGCTCGTAAAACAGTTTGTTTCTGTCCGTGTGCTGGACATCATCCTTTCTGGCCTCTGCTGCAGAATTCTGAGTGTCAACTTGACCCTGAGTGTCCTGCACTGGTGTCCACTGCAGAGAAACTGCTCCTTCCTGATATTTTTTGAGCATGTTACTGACAGCCCCTACTGACATTATAGATCTCTGCCATTGGCTCTGGTCCTAAGGTTGCCTTACTCTGTGATCTCCTCACCCTAAGCCAGGCCTCTTCTGCTCTATCAATTCTCTCAGAAATTCTGAGCCCCTCTAAAAGCAAGGAGGCAGGGAATCTTGTTAGGTGTTTCTGCAGGATGGCTATGTTGGGGAGACACCGTAACATCCTAATGTATGTCTGGGGTTGGCAAACATTGGCCCAAATGTTGCTTGTCTCATGATTTTGTAAATAAAGTTTTATTGGAACAGAACTACACCCACTCAGTTACATATTGTCTATGACTGCTTTTGCAGTACAGTGGCAGAGTGGATCGTGGTGACAAAGGTTATATAGCCTGCATGGCTAAAATATTTACTATCTGGCCCTTTGCAGAAAAATTTGCTGGCCTTTGGTCTTTGTGGTGGAGTCCAGGGTTGTACAGGACATATCCTGTGTGACTGTATGTGACATCCCTGGCTTTCTGTACCAGGCTGTAGCAGGTGGGACTCAGTGAGGTCCCTCAGCCATGGCTGTCTGACCAGTGCCATTCCATACCAGCTTGGGGAATGTTGCAAGGAGTTTCTTTTTGGATTCCAGCTTCCTGTCATACCATTTGGGGTTTCCAGCTTCAGTTTGAGGGACCCGGCAGTATCTTCATCTTGCTTTCTCAAAATGTCATTTTTGTTTTTTTTTAATTGGAGTCTTACTCTGTCACCCAGGCTGGAGTGCAATGGCGTGATCTTGGCTCACTGCAACCTCCGCCTCCTAGGTTCAAGCAATTCTTGTGCCTCAGCCTCCTGAGTAGCTGGGACTACTGGCACGTGCCACCACGCCCAGCTAATTTTTTTGTATTTTCAGTAGAGACGGGGTTTCGCCATGTTGGCTAGGCTGTTCTTGAACTCCTGACCTCAGGTGATCTGCCCGCCTCAGCCCCGAAAGTCCTGGGATTACAAGCGACAGCCACTGTACCCAGCCTCAAAATTTCTTTCTCCTGTTGTTTTCTCCCTTTGGACTCCCACCCCTTACCCAGGGTTGGAACTACTTATCTTCTTTGTAACAGGTAGGACCTATCTCCTTCTTCTATATCATCTCTATCCTACATACACCTTGTAGAAGTTGCTATGCTCAGAACTCTAAGGGTTGCTTTAGAATTTAGAGGTATACCTTTCTCTCTCAAGAAAGCGTGGCCTATTGTCTCATGATGACACTGACAGACTATTTTGGAAATCAAAAGGTGGACATTGCTCCATTCTCTTTGTGTTTCTGCTGTAACTATCCTAATCCTTCCCAAAGCAATAGATTCTCTGATTGGGGAGGGGAGGCATTCATATATTGTAAGAACATCATCTTCTTTGAGTAATTATATCTGGCACTGTGCCTGGATCAGAGTACCTGATAAACAAATATGATCTTGTGGCAGAGGGCTACAGGAGAGCGTTAGCATCTAGATCCCTTGATCTAATATGAAACCCATCCAAAGAGAATGAGATATTCTGAAGAATCATTCTTTATGGCAGGAAACAAATTCTGCCTTAGAGACTGGACCCTACATTTGGTAAAAGGGACCTACGGCCATGACATCATCCAGGTGTGGCCAAGCTGTCATGGAACTCCAAGGAAGCTCTGGTTACAGCGACACATTCCCACCTTTCCTTTGACATTCACCCACTCATAGGGGGATAGCCTTCTTCTCTCACCATAACCACAGCCAACTTACACATTTGTCTCTTTGAAATTAATCACTCTTTAGACTACTTATTCTAATTCTTGCTTCCTGAAGGCAGAGCCAGCAGGCATCTCCACATGGTTTCTCAGTTCTCCAGCTGGAATTTCTGAAGGACACTGTGAGGCCACTTCCATTTCCACTGCCTCCTGACCCTCTCCTACATCCCGGAGTCTACCTTACATCTCATGAATGGACAAGCAGTGGCTTGTCTCTGACTGAGTGGGCTCCCTGCTGTCATAAGGCACTTGCTGTCAACAGAAAGCAGGTGTTCTGGGAAGACTGGAGGCGCTGTGGGTGGTGAGGCAGACGCTGGGCTTGGCTCTGGAAGCCCAAACTCAGAACATTAAGCCGAACCATCTGAAGCTTCTCCACAAAACAGGTTGTGCAAATCTCTCTTCCCCCCCTCTATGGGTTCATGCATATTCATAATTAGAACAACTCCAGGCCGAAGATAATGATTCATGCAGGAAGCGCCATTCTGAACATTATTATCTGGGAGTGACAAATGAATTTCTAATTTAACATGTGTATTGCACAAATAGATCACAAGAACTTTAAAGTCAAAACATCCTTTGGAGTCATGCAACTTCTGTTGTAATGTAGCATAAAATGATAGGGGAAGGAGGGGGTCTCCCACTGGTGGGCTGTGCATAGCGGTTCCCTTCAAAGCAGAGGAGAAATAAAAGGGGGTGAGATTTCAAACACCGTTTGAGTCTGCTATAGAAGCCAATAATAATGACCAAGAATAAAACAACAGCGGCAACAACAAAAAACCAGGCACTGGCACAAAGCAATACCGTTGTTTTGAGTTATTATTTGGGCATCAACAGAATCCTCCCTATTTTTTTCTCCTGCTGACAACAAAAATGGAGTGTAGGCCAGCCGGGTTCATTGGTCGCTCAATAAGAATCAGAGGGCAGTCACTGCAAGGCAAGGCTGAAGAGGGAGTCGCAGAATTGATTTGAGTTGCATTTCAATACCGGTTTCATGTTGAAATGCTAATTTATAGCATGATAATATGATAGCAACACTGTCTGCCTGGCTGCAAAGACTGGCCGCTTCCAGCTTGTCAAAGCTGACAGTCAAGCGTAAAATGGCTACTGTCAAGGAGTGGCAGCTCTTTCAAGACTGGGTCTTAAGCCATTTCTTAAAGTTCTGTATTTCTGTCATCACTGTCCCCCATCTCCCAATCCCTTTTCTTTCTAAATGCTAGAATAAACTGACTCCACATTCTCCTACGTACTACAGCATTCACCCAAAGCCTGTGGAAGATTCGTACTCTACTAGAACCTGGATATCTGCTTTTGATCTCTCTCTCTCTGTCTTCTCTCCTCTCCTCTCCTCTTCTCTATTTCTTTTCTTTCTTAGCTAATAATGTATTTTAAAATGTTTACTAAGTACCAGGTATTGTGGTAAAGCACATTACTTGCATGACCTCATTACATTCTCACAACAACCTATGACAAAAATGCTACCCTGATTTGCTGATGAGAAAACTGAGGCTCTAAGACATAAAGTGACTTGCCCGAATTCACAGAGCCTGTGATGGCAGAAGCGGGAGTAGTGGAAACCAGTTCTGCTTGACTTCAGAGGCCACTCCCGTCATTCCTAAACTATATATATTTAATGCTGAGGAGGCATGTCTTTTTAAGAATGTTTGTGCAAATATTCATCAAGTGGAACCCTGGTGAAGGACCTTGTTTGGAACTGGACAGTCAGGTTCCCTGGCTTCCTTCAACTGCCTCCCACCCTGTGGGATGAGGTGCTGACAAAGCCCGGAGGATGTGCTTGTCCGGGACGTGGATCCCTTCTGCACCATGCTCTGGGAGAGCCAGGCTTGCAGCCTCACGACTCCAGCCCCGCAGAAAAGCTTCTGCTTATCTCCCGGTAGTCCCATCTCTGATTGGAGGACCTCCCCATAACTAAACCAATCACTGAGCCGAGGCAGGGGATGTGGGGAAATGGGGTGCACTGATTGGCCAGGTAGTCACATGCCCCTTGCTGGAGCTGTGAATGAAGTTATCACCGCCTGAAAATGGTAGTCTGAGAGTAGGAGAGAGATCTCAGTATTTCTCAGGATGACTAAGGTGTTGTGAGCAGAAGTGGGAAGAGATGACCCCGACAAATACCCACTGGACTTGTGAAGCTACCCTGCCTCTCAGCTCCTCTGGGCTCTGGGATTGTAGGAGAATGTATTAGGAAGAGACGTAGAAGGGAATGGAAGATAAGAGAGAAACAGGCCAGGTGGCCTCACACCTGTAATCCCAGTACTTTCGGAGGCCAGGAGTTTGAGACCAGCCTGAGCAATATAGTGAGATCCCATCTCAAAAAAAAAAAAAAAAAAAAAAAAAAAAAAAAAAAAAAGCCAGACGTGGTGGTACTTGTAGTCTCAGCTACTGGAGAGACTGAGGCAGGAGGATTATTTGTCTTCAGGAGTTAAAGCCTGAAGTGAGCTGTGATTGTGCCACTGTGCCCTAGCCTGGATGACAGAGCAAGACCCTGTCTCTAAAAAATTAAAAGGAGGGAAATACAAAAGAATCCTTTCAGGTAAGTTTGCTCACAAACGGAAACACAGAATTGGAGAAGAATCCGAAAGGGTTCCCTTCAACTCGAGAGAGAACACTTAGGAAGAAATGCTTTAAAAGCCCAGTTCTTGGTGGCGGGCATCTGTAATCCCAGCTACTCAGGAGACTGAGGCAGGATAATCGTTTGAACCCAAGAGGCAGGGGTTGCAGTGAGCTGAGATCACACCACTGCACTCCAGCCTGGGCGACAGAGCAAGACTCTGTCTTAAAAAAAAAAAAAAAAAAAAAAAAATCCTGTCTTATTCCCACATCCCACATACCCTGCAGACCATAGAGCGGTGGTCATCCACTTTTGTCCTGCAGATAATTAGGGCTGTGGGAGAATTCCTCAGGATTCTCTGCAAAGAATGGAGGTTGGGGTTCAGAAGGAAGCTCAGTGGGTAGAGCTCACACTCTCTCCTGTTTCCACCAGAGCATCCTGTCATTCATCACCCATTTCTGCATTTTTCCATAAGACCTTGTTATTTTGGATTTTTTTTTTTTTTTTTTTTTTTTTTTTGAGGTGGAGTCTCACTCTGTCCCCCAGGCTGGAGTGCA
The DNA here is from genome assembly GCF_043159975.1 of Macaca nemestrina. NCBI lineage: Eukaryota > Metazoa > Chordata > Mammalia > Primates > Cercopithecidae > Macaca > Macaca nemestrina. The sequence continues at coordinate 17,559,586 of NC_092142.1, read as the reverse complement.
GTGGTGCAATCTCCATTCACTGCAACCTCCGCCTCCGGGGTTCAAGCAATTCTCTTGTCTCAGCCTCCTGAGTAGCTGGGATTACAGACGACTGCCACCATGCCTGGCTAATTTTTGTACTTCTAGGAAAGACGGGATTTCGCCATATGGGCCAGGCTGGTCTGGAACTCCTGACCTCAGGTGATCGACGCATCTCGGCCTACCAAAGTGCTGGGATTATAGGCATGAGCCACCGCACCCGACCTGTTGTTGTTTTTACAAAGGCCCCTTTTCTAACCATTGCTCTACACTGAGATAGTCTCAAGAATAAAGTTCTCTGGTTACCTCTACCTGGTGCTTGGTGTGGTGCCTGACACACAGTAGGCACTTAATAATTGTTGAGCTGTCAAATGGAACTGAAATGCTGAATGAAAACCAGGGAAAGGTAATTATGAGTGAAAACTTAAGTCATAGAAAGTAAAGTAACAGCCTTCAGGGCACATGGAGAACTGATGATGTCCTTCATGATGGTATGACCATACACAAGGCTGGTGTACAAAGGCAGCCGACCATTTACTGCATCCTTTTTGGCTCTGACAAAGCTGTAACTAAACAGGCTCAATGTTTGTGATGGGCCACTGGTTAATAATAATAACACTCTTTGAACAAGAGCTAGATGCTTGTGCATTATCTCATTTAACTCTCATAATGGCCCCATGTTGTTATTATGTTCCTTTTATAGGCTGGAAGAGATTAAGTAACTTGGCCAAGGTCACATGCCTCTAACAGGGCAAGACCAGGGTATAAATCCACCGGTCTGATTCCAAGGTCCCAGTAGTTAAGCACTCTGCTACTTACCACATGACAGTGCCGTAACGGCGGTCCTGCAAAAGTATTTTATGGTTTAGAGTTCAGGCAACACCAGTGAGAGGAACCACTGATAAAGTATCTATCTTAGGAAACCAGATTAAAGTGATGGAGGGATGGATAGAGAACCTTTGTGGGAAACGAGTCTTTTTATCAGGGAGAATGAAAAGTCCCTCTAAGAATAAGAAGCACCTTCAGGTCCCTTGGGGACCGTCAGGGAAGCAAGACCTAGATTTGTTTTGGGTAGTTTCAGGCAAAACCTAGAAATGTCATGTTTTCTCTAAGTTGACAGATTCCCATACAGTATGAAGGACATCTGACCCAGGGCTTCTCAAACACGAGTGTGCTTATGTATCACCTAGAGAGCTTGTTAATGCACACACTTCTCAGCCCCACTCCCCAAAGAGATTCTGATTGAGTACATCTGGGATGGAGTGTGACCCATTGCACTTCTGATAAGCTTCCATGTGCTGCTGCTGCTGTGCCTGGGACCACACGTTGAGTAGCAGTGCCCTAGACCAGTGGTCAACAAACTTTCTGTAAAGAGCCTGGTGTAGTTTGGATATTTGTCTCCTCATTTTGAAATAGGATCCCCAGTGTTGGAGGTGGGGCCTGGTGGGAGGTGTTCTGGGCACAGGGGTCCATCATGAATGGCTTGGTGTAGTCCCAGCATTGAGTGAGTTCTAACTCTATTAGTTCATTAAGATCTGATGGTTAAAAAGAGCATGGCATGCCTCCTCTCCCTCTCTTGTTCTCTGTGTCACCATGTGACTTGCCTGTTCCCTCTTTGCCTTCCTCCATGGTAAAAGCTTCCTGAGGCCTCACAAGAAGCAGATGCTGGTGCCAGGCTTCTTGTACAGCCTGCAGAACCATGAGCCAAATACACCTCTTTTCTTTATAAATTGCCCAGCCTCAGGTATTCCTTTATAGCAATGCAAAACAGACTAATACCTAATAGTTACTGAAAGTAACTATTTTAGGCTCCCTACACAACTCTTTAGTTGTCATGCAAAAGCAGCTATACACACAAAGTAAATGAATGAGCATGTGTTTCAATAAAATTTTATTTCCAAAAAATGCAGCTAAGCCCTTCTGCATCAGTTGGCAGCGACAGTAATCACTGGCTAGTTTAATGAGGAAATGAGTTTCTTACAGCTTCCCTTTGGGCTACCACGGAGCCTATTACCCCAATACTACTGATGCTTTAAGAAGACCCAAGTCCCAGGCCGGGTACGGTGGCTCATGCCTGTAATCCCAGCACTTTGGGAGGTTGAGGTGGGTGGATCACCTGAGGTCAGGAGGTTGAGACCAGCCTGGCCAACACGGTGAAATCCTGTCCGTACTAAAAGTACAAAAATTAGCTGGGCATAGTGGTGGTGGGTGCCTATAACCCCAGCTACTCGAGAGGCTGAGATAAGAGAATCACTTGAACCCAGGAGGCAGAGGTGAGCGAGATTGTGCCATTGCACTCCAGCCAGCACAACAAAAGCGAAACTCCATCTCAAAAAGAAAAAAGAGAAGAAGAAAGAAGACCCAAGTTCATCTTGCTGGCTAGTCATCTGCTGCATCTTAGATCTCAGCTGGAAGACAGCAGAAGGGGGTCTGTTGTGTCTGCGGGCCTGTGTGTGGCTGACACAGGATATTTGTTGCAGACACTCAGACTCTCCAGAGAAACCTGGCTTAGAGGCCATGGATTCAGGAACATCGCTGAAGCCCTGTGCTGGTGGAATTCCCACTATTCATATCTTGGGCCAGGAACTGCATTCCAGGAACCAGCACTGGGTATGGGACGCTGTTGAAAGGATCTCTGCCTTTGTCATCTCTGGAAGCTGGACATTCCTACTGCTCCTCTCTCTGGGATAGATTCTGTGTGGGCACTAGAGGAGCAGTCTCACACAGATAAGACTAAATGGTGGACCCTATGCCATGCGCCTCTGCCCTCTCTGCAAAAGCTTCTAGGAAAGAAAGTTTAAAGCTTCTGCCACAAAGTGGGTAAATCTTCAAGTGAAAGAAGGGTACACAAAGAAGCAGAGTGATAAAGAGGGATTTTACAGTGCCCACGATTCCTCTGAAGATAGCTTTTTGGGATTAGGTTCAAAGCATCTAGGGTCTTCATCCAGTGTTTTTTCTACTTTTCCCTCTCTTTAAATTAACTTCAAATTTCTACCATATCCTCTATGTTCTTGAGCCCTCAACACGCAATGCACACGCGCACGCATGCATGCACGCACACGTGCACATACGTACACGCACGCACATGCACGCACATGCATGCACACGCACGCACATGCACACGTGTGCACGCGCACACACACACCAACTCACTACCAGTCCCTCAGGAAGGGCTTAGCTTAGTCATAAAAATGAAACCCAAATAATTAGCAAACCAAAATCTGCTGCTCTCCTTCGTAGAGAGAAGGAATCCTTCAGTTCTCAAAAACACGTGACAGATAGTTACAAAAAATTGAGAAAGAATTTGAGTTGAACAATTCATATTATAATACAAGGTTAACTTCAGACCATCTAAGGATCAAAATTGCAAGCAAATTGGTTTGAATTGCAGAAAGATAGCTTGTTGGTTTTCAGGCTTGTGGCAACATGGAATTCCTTTCCTGGAGGTCTTTAGGGAATTGGCTGGATCTACCAAGTGGGCTGGCATAATTATGTCATCTTTGGGTGCAGAGATAGAGAACTCGATCAAATAAATGGCCTTCACATGTCCCTGCTAGCCTTGCTTTGAATACTGTTAGTGTGCAGTACCCACATCTAGGAGATGGCAGTGCAACGCTAAACATTCCAGCGAGGACAGACTCACAAGTGCTCACATGTCTGGTGGGAGAGGCAGAGGTAGCTGGAACCAGGAACAAAGGATGGAGTCTGGGTTTGAGTTAAACACTGCTTATTTTATTTTATTTATTTGTTTTGGTACAGAGTCTGACTCTATCGCCCAGGCTGGAATGCAGTGGCGTATCTCGGCTCACTGCAACCTCCACCTCCCAGGTTCAAGCGATTCTCTTGCCTCAGCCTCCTGAATACCTGGGACTATAGGCACTCACCACCATGCCTGGCTAATTTTAGTATTTTTAGTAGAGACAGGGTTTCACCATGTTGGTCAGGCTGATCTCAAACTTCTGACCTTGTGATCCGCCCACCTCGGCCGCCCAAGTGCTGGGATTACAGGCGAGAGCCACCGTGCCCTGCCCTGCCCTACTGCTTATTTTATCCCCAGTCCAACCCCAGTAAGTTTTGCGATTTCTAGAGACCCTGAAATTGCCAAAGAGAAGTTGAGGAGTACTCTAACTTAATTTTCTTTGACTCTTACTTAAACATTGGCAACTTTTCCGAGACTGTAAATTTGATTGGGGCCTAGCCATTTCTCTCTTTGTAGTCTGTGAAAATTAACTGAGTCTGTAGGGGCTGCAATCACCGCCAAAAACCCCAAGTGTGGGCTGTTCCTCCACACTGACAAAAATAACAGTTAATTAGGCTGCAACACCCAGAGGAAAGTGAACTTACGCCACCAATCGCAGGACGGCATGCAAAACGTCGCCATGACAACTGGCATTTACAGCTCTTCAATTTTAATATATCAAAGGCTAAGGGTAATTTCCCAGCGAGAATACGGGAGGGTGAATTTCTCCCCTCTTTATTCTTTCTGCCGGTCTTTTGCCAGTACTGCGAGTACGGAAGCTCTATTCCTGTGGCAACAGGTTTAAAAGGAAGAGAAGCCTTGTGAAAGCATGAAACACCTGGCGTGGGACTCCTGGAAATGCTGGATGCCTTGGGAGGCGCAGGGAGAAAGACATGGTATTCTTCTTAGAGTCTAGGCTGGGTGAACAGAGCTGAGAGGAGGTGAAGTGTGAGCTGTGAACTTTTGCCCTCAATTGCAGGTGAACTTTCTGTTTGCATAAAAATGTTTTCTTTTCTCCCCTCCCCTCCCCTCCCCTCCGCCCTCCCCTCCTCGCCTCTCTCTCCCCTCCCTTCCTGGCCTCTCTCTCCCCTCCCCTCCTCGCCTCTCTCTCCCCTCCCCTCCTCGCCTCTCTCTCCCCTCCCCTCCTCGCCTCTCTCTCCCCACCCCGCCCTTGCCCTCCCCTCCCCGCCCTTGCCCTCCCCTCCCCGCCCTTCCCCTCCCCGCTCTTCCCCTGCCCTCCCTTCCCCTCCCCGCTCTTCCCCCTCCCCTCCCCGCTCTTCCCCCCTCCCCTCCCCGCTCTTCCCCCCTCCCCCCCTCCCCTCCCCGCTCTTCCCCCCTCCCCCCTCCCCTCCCCGCTCTTCCCCCCCTCCCCTCCCCGCTCTTCCCCCCCTCCCCTCCCCGCTCTTCCCCCCCTCCCCTCCCCGCTCTTCCCCTCCTCCCCTCCCCGCTCTTCCCCCCCTCCCCTCCCCGCTCTTCCCCCCCTCCCCTCCCCGCTCTTCCCCCCTCCCCCCTCCCCTCCCCGCTCTTCCCCCCTCCCCCCTCCCCTCCCCGCTCTTCCCCCCTCCCCCCTCCCCTCCCCGCTCTTCCCCCCCTCCCCTCCCCGCTCTTCCCCCCCTCCCCTCCCCGCTCTTCCCCTCCTCCCCTCCCCGCTCTTCCCCTCCTCCCCTCCCCGCTCTTCCCCTCCCGGCTCTTCCCTTCCCCTCCCCGCTCTTCCCTTCCCCTCCCCGCTCTTCCCTTCCCCTCCCCGCTCTTCCGTTCCCCTTCCCTCCCCGCTCTTCCGTTCCCCTTCCCTCCCCGCTCTTCCGTTCCCCTTCCCTCCCCGCTCTTCCGTTCCCCTCCCTCTCCCCGCTCTTCCCTCCCCGCTCTTCCCTCCCCGCTCTTCCCTCCCCGCTCTTCCCTCCCCGCTCTTCCCTCCCCGCTCTTCCCTTCCCGCTCTTCCCTTCCCCTCCCCTCCCCGCTCTTCCCTTCCCCTCCCTTCCCCTCCCCTCCCCGCTCTTCCCTTCCCGCTCTTCCCTTCCCTTCCCCTCCCCGCTCTTCCCTTCCCTTCCCCTCCCCTCCCCGCTCTTCCCTTCCCTTCCCCTCCCCTCTCCGCTCTTCCCTTCCCCTCCCCTCCCCGCTCTTCCCTTCCCTTCCCCTCCCCTCCCCTCCCCGCTCTTCCCTTCCCTTCCCCTCCCCTCCCCTCCCCGCTCTTCCCTTCCCTTCCGCTCCCCTCCCCGCTCTTCCCTTCCCTTCCGCTCCCCTCCCCGCTCTTCCCTTCCCCTCCCCTCCCCTCTTTTCCCTTTCCCTCCCCTCCCCTCCCCTCCCCTCCCCTCTCTTCCCTTCCCCTCCCCTCTCTTCCCTTCCCCTCCCCTCCCCTCTCCTCCCCTCTTCTCCCCTCTCCTCCCCTCTCTCCCCTTCCCTTCCCCTCCCCTCTCTCCCCTTCTCTTCCCCTCCCCTCTCTCCCCTTCTCTTCCCCTCCCCTCTCTCCCCTTCTCTTCCCCTCCCCTCTCTCCCCTTCTCTTCCCCTCCCCTTCTCTTCCCCTTCTCTTCCCCTCCCCTTCTCTTCCCCTTCTCTTCCCCTCCCCTTCTCTTCCCCTCCCCTTCTCTTCCCTGCTCTCATCCCCTTTCCCCTCCCCTCCCCTTTTCTTCTCTTGCTAGCCATTCTGGTTTTGTTGAGTGCTTACTCAATAGGTATTCTCTCATGTATTCTTCATCACTACATTGTAAGATAAACACAATTCTTATTTTAGAGATGAGGACACTGGGATGACGAGTCCTAATCTCACCGTAAGTTGCAGAGCCTGGATTTAAGCCGAGTCAGACCTCACAACCCAGGACCCTTGTAGTTTGTGTCTCCTCCGTATAAAAACTTACTCTGTATAAATGGAGGTGGATACATTTATTAAAGTCATTGCCATCACCATCATGGGTTGGTCAACTGTTGCTGCATAACAAACACCCACAGAATCTTAGTGGCATGCAGTGAATAAGCATCTACTTTGCTCCAGGATAGGATGACTCTGTGTTTATTCTGGGACTCAGGCTGAAGGGGAAGTGCTTCTAACGCTGATGTTAGTCACTAGAGGGTATGCCCAACTACGTAAGTGCATTTCAAATCTATCCCATGTTATATCTGCTAATATCCCATTGGCCAAAGCAAGTGACAAGGTTGAGCCCAAAGTCAAGAAGTGGGAAAGCATACCCTCCCTTTTGTTGAAGTAATTGCAAATTTTTATAGCAAAGGTGTGAATACAAAGAGAGGTAAGGAATTGGGGCCCCCAAAACAACTCTAGTAACTGTCTATTGTCATCATCAACTTCATGATTTCTATGAACCAAGCTTCTCTTTACCTTTGTCTGTGTTTAAATAATGAGTGATCTCTTTATAAAGTTCTTCAAAGAGGACAGTCATTCGATTGAAGCAAAATAATTATTATTGAGTACATGCTATATCCCAGGTGCTGCACTGGGGCTACATCAGTGAACACAACATCCCATCTCAAAACAACTTACCGGGAACCCTAAAGCCCTGTGCCAGACATTGAGAAGGCCACGAGAAATTCTAACACATGCCAAAACCATTCTAAATATTTCACAAAGGATGCCTGTGCATCAAAGTCACCCGAGGAACTTGTTAAACACCAAGACTTTCAGACCTTGCCACCAACAATTCTAGGTCATAGGGTTAACTCTCAACCTATCCCATTGAAAACCTTGCCCCAAACTACAGTGGAGTTGTAGGAAAGGAAAGTTACAGGAAATAAGCTACACTTACGCCCTCTTCTTTGGCTACTTCTTGGGCAACAGGCTTTGATTAAAGTTTCCAATGAATCTCTCGCAGTCCCCAGCCCCCATTCCAGCAGTGTCCGTGAAACCAGGAAGTTGGAGCCACATGTGATGAGGAAAGACACAGGTCGCTTCTTCCTGTCCCTCTATGGAAGCTTGGAGAAATGTGGGGCTCCAGTCTTAATCTGGCTAGGAGTGAGAGACAATTTCTGTTGAATTCTAAATTACCAGACTCTGTAGTGAGCATCAGGATCATCATCATGACTCTAGAAGGGAGGTGTTATGAATCCTATTTTGGTAGTCAAAAATGCAGACACTGAGAGAAGAATCTCAAGGATCTAGAACTAGAAATACCATTTGACCCAGCCATCCCATTACTGGGGATATACCCAAAGGATTATAAGTCATGCTGCTATAAAGACACATGCACATAAAATGTATGTTTATTGCGGTACTATTCACAATAGCAAAGACTTGGAATCAACCCAAATGTCTATCAGTGACAGACTGGATTAAGAAAATGTGGCACATATACACCATGGAATACTATGCAGCCATAAAAAAGGATGAGTTCGTGTCCTTTGTAGGGACGTGGATGCAGCTGGAAACCATCATTCTCAGCAAACTATCGCAAGAACAGAAAACCAAATACTGCATGTTCTCACTCATAGGTGGGAATTGAACAATGAGATCACTTGGACACAGGAAGGGGAGCATCACACACTGGGTCCTATTGTGGGGAGGGGTGGGGGGAGGGATAGCATTAGGAGATATACCTAATGTAAATGACGAGTTAATGGGTGCAGCACACCAACATGGCACATACATACATATGTAACAAACCTGCACGTTGTGCACATGTACCCTAGAACTTAAAGTATTAAAAAAAAAAAAACTCACTGTGATCACATAGCTAGTAACCGAGTCCAAATCAGAGTCCAGGTGTTCTAAATTGTTTCTTAGATTTCTATCCTAATAGCAGCACTGCCCATGAGCTCAATGAGCTGGGGCTTATTACTTAATTTGACCCCAGTTTCACATTTTTTAAAAATGGGGATTGGTGCACATAGTTATCAATAATTTCCAGAGTTAAATATATGCAAAGTGCAAACTACAGTCCCTGGCACATGTAGTAAATTTAAGCAACATACACCAGTGGTGGTAGCATTTACCTGTGATTTTGTCATCAACAGGTAACAAAAAGTCGATACTGCTTCACAGTGGCTACAAACATCTCAAAATAGTATTAATGCTCATCACTTCTTCAAATTCACACTAATTTCAGACACACCATTAGTTCTTGTTATTTAGTAAATGAATGAGGGAGCACACTTGGCAAGAAAGGAAACAAGCAGTCTTCTGGGGCAAGTGAAAGATTTCCCATTTCTTTAGAAGTGTGAGTTACAGAACCATATCCATTTGTCAAAATTGTTCAGTTCAGAACTGTGGACTCGCATGGAAATTTTTCCTACATTGAAGACAATGAGAAAAGGGCAATTGGTGTTTCCTGCAAGTTTCAGGAATATATAAATACATTGCAAGGCCATGTTTAAACACTTTTTTTAGAGCACTTTATAGTTCAATCATCAACAATATTGATATGCCAATTTCAATGCTTTTTTCCCATCAAAATCTGTTCGTTATAGCAGATCTTCTAAAGGTTTCTTAACAGTTACTGCACTAGAACACTAGGGCAAATTTGTATTGTAAATGTAAATTTTGCATATATTGGAGATTTCAGCACCTTAAAGAGTGGCAGGATATTGATGATTGTGGAAGGTGGGAAATGGGTACGTGGGTTCATTATACTATTCTGTTTATTCTGTTTATGTTGGATATTTTCCGTGATAAATTTTTTTAGATATTTTTAATGATAAATTTTTAAAAGAATCTCATATATTAGTTTATCACAACTTAAAAAAAATTGTGATAACTGTAGTTCAATATAATTAGTTTTTTTCTGAGTTACGATGCATTTTACTTTATGTGTAGTAAAAACCTACTTTCTCTGAGATGAGATCCCTAGGCTTCACCAGACAACTGAAGATTTCCTTGACACTAAAATATTTAAGATCTCTTCTCCATTTTCATGCTTTCCCTGAGCAGGATTTTTCAGCTTGCTTCAGAATCACAGCCTTACACGTTTGCAGAGTGCTTTACAGTTTACAAAATCTTTCCCCCCATCTTCACGCATCATCTGCCTAGCTGTGGGGACTTGCAGATGGTACCTAGGACTAAAGATCAAGTTTCCAAAGGTTGTTACTTTGGAAAATGAGGCACTTAACACAAATGCTGACAATCCCAGTATCTGAACCTAATAAGTAATCTGTGAGATTAATTAGATGAGAGGTAGTCGGTTTTACTTTGAGAATCATCTGAAAAATATACATTTTTAAAGTTAATAACAATTTCTTTGCGTGCCCTGAAGATCTATGTTTGTAAACCTCAAAATCTTGAAAACACCTCACTTGTGTTAAATTATGAAATTATTTCATAATTTTGAATTATGAAATATATTGAAAATGCATTATTATTTCTTTTAGGTCCAACCAGACTTTCTAAGTTAACAGAATGTTGCCCTAGTGTTCTAGTGTAGTATCTTTTTTTTTTTTTTTTTTTTTTTTGAGACAGAGTCTTGCTCTGTCGCCCAATTTGGAGTGCAGTGGCGTGATCTCGGCTCACTGCAAGCTCCGCCTCCCGGGTTCACGCCATTCTCCTGCCTCAGCCTCCCGAGTAGCTGGGACTACAGGTGCCCGCCGCCCACCCGGCTAATTTTTTGCATTTTTAGTAGAGGCGGGGTTTCACCGTATTAGCCAGGATGGTCTCGGTCTGCTGGCCTCGTGATCCCCCTGCCTCAGCCTCCCAAAGTGTTGGGATTACAGGCGTGAGCCACTGCACCCGACCTAGTGCAGTAACTATTAAGAAACCTTTAAGCCAGGTGCAATGTCTGGCCAAGATGGGTGGATCACTTGAGGTTAGAAAAGTTCGAGACCAGCCAGGCCAATATGGTGAAACCCTATCTCTACTAAAAGTACAAAAATTGGTCGGGTGTGATGGAGCATGCCTGTGGTCCCAGCTACTTGGGAGGCTGAGACAGAGGAATCGCTTGAACCTGGGAGGTGGAGGTTGCAGTGAGCCGAGATCACGCCATTGCACTCCTGTCTGGGAAACAGAGTGAGACTCCGTCTCAAAAAACAAGAAACAAACAAAACCCTTTTTAAACCTGCTATAACGAACAGATCATCATAGAAAAAAAGCATTGAAATTGGCACATCAATGCTGTTTACAACTGAACAACTATGAAGTGCTCTAAAAAAGTTTATTTAAACATTCTCTTGAAATTTATTTATATATTCCTGAAACGTGCAGAAAACATTATTTGCCCATTTTTCACAGTCTTGTTTGATATGTGTCCCTTGCGTTTAGTGAAACAGCTAGTACAGGTATATGCTCCATAAATATTGACTACATTAACGAATGGGAATTTTTGGAAGGGCAAGTTCCGGTTCTGGAATAGCTCAGATGGTTCATAGAGTCGGAAGATGTGAGTTTTCCCCGATTTGTAGGCAACTCTGAAGAGAGGGGTGGGGCAGATCTGGAATAAACAGAAAAGCAGCAGATGAAAAGGCCATCCTTGTTGCAATGACGCACATGCGATTATTTGGCACCAGGCGATTATTTGTTTTCTCTAATACAATGTGAAAAGTGCTAATGGGATTAGCCTTTTGTGATGAATGCTAATATGATATGAAAACAAATGCTAATATGCAATGTGAAATTGCTAACAAAGGAGAAAATTGCTAATAAAATTCAATGGACCTCAATGACAAATGCTTCATACATCTCCCTCATCTGGCCAGGGCTGTCTCATAGCACAGCAGTGAAAGTGAACTGGGGAGAAATGCTAGCCTACGCATTGCTTGGTGACACGTGGATTTCAGTCACTTCCTCTGAAATGACCTCTGTGTGGGTGGGGACAGGAGAGAAGGTACACATTGGACACACACACATGAGCTCCAAGGGCTGAAGGCTCCAGCTAGAAGATATCTGTACAACATGCCCATTTCTGTTTCTGTATTAGGCCTTTGAACTTTTCTAGAATGCTCTCCTATCTTTTGCACTGGTTGGCCTTACTACAACCTTGTGCAATTGGTTGGGCAGACACTTAGATTTTTCAATCCCCCAAATGGAAAAGCAGCCACAGAGAGAAGGGACTTGTTTATGGTCACTAAAATAGCAGTGCCAGAACTAGATTCCACGTCTTGGGTCCTTCCCTTCCCTTCCTAACCCAACTTGCCACTTCTACATCCTCTCCCTCCTCTCCCTCCTCTCCCTCCTCTCCCTCCTCTCCCTCCTCTCCCTCCATCTCCTCCCCTCTATTTTCCTTACTCATCTCCTTCCTCTCCATCATTCCCTTTCTTCTCTTTCTCTTCCCTTCCCCCTTTCCCTTCTCCACCCTCCCGTTACCCACCTCTTTCCTCTCCCTCTTCTCTTTTTTCTACTTCTCCTCTGTCTCTTCACCGTATCCTTCTCCATCTTCTCTTTCTCCAAAACTGTTGATTCTTGTTATTATTGTCCAAGGGTCATTGGTATACCAGCAAAAGCTAGTGATTGTGAACAAGGGCTTTGGTTGGGGAGCAGCCCACTTTGAAATCAAAGTTAGAGTGAGAACCTGGCTCAGCTACTCACAAACTCTCTGACGATGTGTAACTTCTCTTAGCCTTGGTTTTCCCATCTGTAAAATGGGTTTCTTCAAAGGATGGATGTGAATGGTTAATATGACAATGTGAACTAAAATTGTGACTATTCAAAAGTGGGCATATGTGGGGGAGAATACTGGGAAGGAACATTGAAAAGCTGAAAATAGGTTATTAGGGTGATTTTTTTCCTTCAAAAATGTCCTTTATTAATGTTTCATGATATTTTTATGATTTTCAACACTTTCAGGCACAATGCCTTCTTTTCCTTTTGATATTTATTAAATGTTTTATTTTAAATAATTGTGGCTGGGCGCAGGCTTATGCCTGTAATCCCAGCATTTCGGGAGGCTGAGGCTGTTGGATCACGAGGTCAGGAGTTCAAGACCAGCCTGGCCAACATGGTGAAACCCCGTCTCTACTAAAAATACAAAAAAATTAGCCAGGCACAGTGGCAGGCGCCTGTAATCCCAATGACTTGGGAGGCTGAGGCAGGAGAATCGCTTGAACTCGGAGGGCGGAGGTTGCAGTGAGCTGAGATCGTGCCACTGCACTCCAGCATGGGTGACAGAGTGAGACTCCATATCAAAAATAAATAATAAATAATCGAGGATACATAATTCAAAATATTTATGTGGTGCATATGATACCTTGATACAGATACAGTGGCATCTCTTTAGTATCCTGAAATAAAATTCATAGATTATATAACTGACATACACATATAATTTCATAAACATTTAATGTTCTAATGGTATTATAAAGGAGAGTGAAAGGCAAGTAATTTATATAAAATAATAAGTATTTTAATATGCAAATACTTGGCCATGAATATGGAAGACATACTGAGGTAGGTAGACGCTTGTACCTATGTTGGGAATCACCATGAATGGGAGAGCCACAGAAGCCCACTGATGCAGGTGTGTTTCATTGATAACTATAGTACCACATGTGGCATTGCCAGCAGTGGTGCTGTTTTCTGAATTGGTGCACAACAGCTGGTCAGGTTCCGAATAACAAAGTGAAATTTACGATTGAATCCCAGACCTGGAAGTTTCATTGTAAATTAAGACCGTGAAAAATAACTTTGTGTTTATGGGAAAAATTGAGTGTGGAAGTAGGTTTGTCATCTACCCGAGTGTCCAGAATGGCATTTGAAAGTTAACCAGGATATGGGACAGTTCTGCCCGGGCTGAGATTGGCCTCTCTACCACATGGGCCTGAACCTCTAAATGTCTGTAGTGACCCCCTCCTACCATTTTGGCAACAAAAAGCAATCTCATGCATTCCTAAAATATTCCTCCTGAGAGACAGAATCTTCCCTGCTGAGACCACTGCTGTATTTTAAAAATAATAATAAAGCAACCAAAGAGAGGACCATCCACTGCTTTGTGCAGTCTTTGGCAAACTCTTGGCTTTTCTCTCTCCCACGCACCCCCCCCCCCCACCGCCTCTCATTGAGGCTAAAAGTAAATGAGAATGGTGGCACTGATCCCACATCTAGAAAATTGAAAAATAATCCTTTTTTTAAAAAATTTTTTTAATATCATCGAACCTGACAGATTCGGCATGTTTCTCCTGTCACATTTCTGTCTGTCTTCAGAGCTGTTGAACAGAATCTTTCCACGGATCCATGTTATTGCTAATAGGATTTGTCTCAGAGTAAGTGTTCAGCCTCCCCTTGTTTCCTGAGACCACAGTGGACACTCTGCTCTTCTCCCTAAGCCCAACCTTCATTGTATTTCAGCTAATAAAATAATTTCCTGCCAGATGGTGAGGGAAAACATAGCCCCTGGGAGAAGTGATGGTGCTGTCATGAAAGACTGAACTGGTCACGATGCATTTGGATTAAAGCCAGCCATTCCAAAGGTGAGATTGGCAATTGGATTTGCAACAGGCAGTCCCATCTGGGCAAAGCAGACACTCCAGGACATCGGATCTTGCCGGTGGCAAACGGGCTTTATTTCATGCAATGGGTTCATAGAAGTCTTTTCCCACATCAATGTTCTGTCTGCTTCAGAGTTCGGGGGATTTTCGTAGGACTTGGAATTTCACAGGGAAAACATTTGGCTCAAGTTAGAATTTAAGGTTCTTGGAAAAAAAGATTTGTATTCAGTCCTGTGATCCCAGCCCCAGCCTGGGAGAGGCAGAATCCTTCATTCCAAGCCATTTTCCTGAATTATATTATCTTCTAAGTTTCTTTCAGTTCCTTTTTTGAGACTTTGGACTAAGTTTCCTGTTCTTTAGAGTCTTAAAGGAAGGTATAGTTAAGGACTATTCCTCTCTCCTCAACTTTCTCCAAAATACTGTCTTGCAAGGGTTCCCATGATTACTTCTAACCATTTAAATGTTTATTAAAGGCAATCAGTCATTTCAAAGCAAAAATCTTAGATCTCAGTGAAATGAGGTTCCTTTTGTTCCTCATGACATTCTGCTCTATTTCCTCTAGGATATGATGTTACACAAATCCTGCCACTCATCCTTGAACCACAACTTAATCGCTCATGCAAAAGTTAAGATTTGATCATTTGTGTGAAAATTAAACTGACCTTTTCCTTTACCTGTAAAATAGAGGCGGTAATAGTATTTACCCTTAGGAGAATTGTGAGGATTAAATAAGATTCAGGTGTACAGTGCTCGTTGCCGTGTCTGGCTAATAACAAGCCTTCAGTCTGGCTTCATGTTAAATCTGTGCAGGAAATCTCATCTCCACTCAACTCTTGGGCTCCAAGCATCCCAGTCCAAAAGTTGCTCCAGCCAAAACTTAGGATTCTTTTCTTTTGCTCATGCTCTATGCATCTAACTCATTGGTAAGTGCAGTGAGCTCTATCTCAAAAAAGTCTGAGTCCATTTCTGTTTCCTAATCTCTGCCACCACCAACACCCACTTTACTCCTCCACCTTCCATTATCTTGGCTGTGCCAATAACATCCTAATCGATCTTTCTATTTTGACTCATGGCTTTTTAAAATCTATTTTCTTCATTGCAGCTGAGTCATCTTAATTTTTTTTTTTTTTTTTTTTTTTTTTTTTTTTTTTTTTACATTTTACTTTAAGTTCTGGGATGCATGTGCAGAATGTACAGATTTGTTACATAGGTATATATGTGCCATGGTGGTTTGCTACACCTATCAACCCATCATCTAAGTTTTAAGTCCCATATGCATTAGGTATTTGTCCTAATGCTCTCCCTCGCCTTGCCCTCCAGCTCCCAACAGGCCCCAGCATGTGATGTTCCCCTCCCTGTGTCCATGTGTTTTCATTGTTCAACTCCCACTTATGAGTGAGAACATGCGGTATTTGGTTTTCTGTTCCTGTGTTAGTTTGCTGACAATGACAGTTTCCAGCTTCATCCATGTCCATGCAAAGGACATGAACTAATTCCTTTTTATGGCTGCATAGTATTCCATGGTGTATATCTGTCACATTTGTTTTTTTTATCTAGTCTATCATTGATGGGCATTTGGGTTCCTAGTCTTTGCTATTGTGAATAGTGCTGCAAGTCATCTTTTTAAAATTGAACTTTCATCACTTCTTTCTTTAAAACTATCAATGAGTCCCCATGCCTCTTAGAATTAAATTTAGACTCTGTACCCACATTTTCATGGTTTCATGTGATCAGATCCCTGCCCATATCTACAATCTCATCTTGTGCTTTTCCTTTTCCTCATCATGTTCCTGCTACACAGCTCCTCTGTAAGAGACTCATTTCTCCCTCCAGACTTTGCACTTGGGTTTGTGAACCCAGAAGTATCTGAGACAGGTCTCAATCAACTTAGAAAGTTTATTTCGCCAAGGTTAAGGACACACTGTGACACAGCCTCATGAGGTCTTGATGACACGTGCCCAAGGTAGTCAGGATACAGTTTGCGTTCATAGATTTTAGGGAGACATGAGACATCAATCAATACATGTAAGATGCACATTTGTTCGATCTGGAAAGGTGGGACAACTTGAAGCAGAGGTTTCCCAGTCATAGATAGACTTAAAGATTTTCTGATTGGCAGTTGGTTGAAAGAGTTATCTGAAGACCTGGAATCAATATAAAGGAATGTCTGGGGTACAATAATGGGTTGTGGAGACCAAAGCTGCATCATGCAGATGAAGCTTCCAGGTAGCAGGCTTCTGGGAGAATAGATTGTAAATATTTCTTATTAGACATAAGGTCTGTGTCGATGTTAATGTTGGTCAGCTTTTCCTGAGTTCCAACTAGCCTTTCCATCATGGCCTGAACTGGTTTTTCAAGTTAGCTTTGGATTGCCCTTGGCCAAGAGGAGAGATCTGTTCAGATGGGCTGGGGGGCTTAGAATTTTATTTTTCATTTACAAGTTCTTTCAGCCTAGGATGACTTTCCTTTGGATCCTCCTATGGCTGGTTTATTGTCATATTCTGCCTTGGCAGAATTGTTACCTCCTCAGGTCTTCTCTGCCCACTTACCTATGGTCTCACGTAGCTATAGAGTGACAGGCATTATGCTATGGTCATTTATAAGGTGACCATATAATTTATTGTTCAACCTAGAGCACTTATAAAGGGTAAAAGGGACTTTTACTCCAATTCAGCCAGGACGGTGAATTTAAAGCAGTATAGTCCTGGATGAATTGAGATGTGGTCACCCTTCCTGTTTATTATTCACACACTCTCTATAATACCATGCTTTATTATCTCCATAGCCCTTGTCATTAGCTGATATTTTTATTTATGTCACAGGGCAAACCCCAAAATTGGGGTTCAGCCCAGAAGACCATGTGGGCTCTTGGCTTCACACAGGAAGGAATTCAAGAGCCAGTAGACAGTAAAGTGAAAGCAAGTTTATTAAGAAAGTAAAGAAACAAAAGGATGGCTACTCCACAGGCAGAGCAGTAATATGGGTTGCTCAACTGAGTATATTTATGGTTATTTCTTGATTATATGCTAAACAAAGGGTGGATTATTCATGAGTTTTGTGGGAAAGGAGCAGGGAATTCCTGGAACTGAGGGTTCCTCCCCTTTTTAGACTACGTAGGATAACTTCTAGACATTGTCATGGTGTTTGTAAGCTGTCATAGCGCTGATGGGATTGTCTTTTAGCATGTTAATGCATTCTAATGCACGTATAACAAGCAGTGGGGATGACCAGAGGTCACTTTTGTCGCCATCTTGGATTTGGCAAGTTTTGGCTGGCTTCTTTACCATATCCTGTTATCAGCAGGGTCTTTATGACCTGTATCTTGTGATACCAGTCCTGCTGACCTCCTATCTCATCCTGTGACTAAGAATGCTTAACTTCGTGGGAATGCAGCCCAGCAGGTCTCATTCTCATTTTACCTAGCCCCTGTTCGAGATGGAGTCACTCTGGTTAGAGCGCCTCTGAAAAAGCAGGAAATACCTGGAATTGAGGGTTCCTTCCCCTTTCAGACCATATAGGGTAACCTCCAGATGTTGCCATGGCATTTGAAAACTGTCATGGCACTGGCGGGAGTTTTCTTTGGTATGCTAATGTATTTTAATTACTGTATAATAAGCAGTGAGGATGACCAGAGGTCACTTTCATCACATTTCTTTCTTTCATCACCATCTTGGTTTTGGTGGGTTTTGGCCAGCTTCTGTAGTGCATTCTGTTGTATCAGCGGGGTCCTTGTGACCTGTATCTTGTGAAACCAGTCCTGCTAACCTCCTATCTCGTTTACATACTTGTCATCTCTTGGCTTAATGTAAACTTCAGGGGGAGGAGGATATTGTCTCTCTGGTTCACCATTAAATCTTCATCTTCTTGAATATGTTTAGCACGTAGTAGGGATTCTATAAATATCTGTGGAATAAAATGTGTTGAATGTCAGGTCCTTTGATTATTGTGGGTTAGGTAGCTATGGATTAGTTTTCCTTGCTACACCTCTTTTGTCATTTTGAATGGTGAGTCGTAAAACCTGTCTGTCTGTGCTGATCAGGAATCATGTTCTTTTCCAAATCGGGAGATTCCAACCAAAGTTGGCTTGTGGAGCAAACAGGGCTTCTCTAAAGTTGCTTAGTTCCCTTTAGTGAGCCCCTTGTTTGAATTAGGTTTGATAACCACAAACAAGGAAATAGTTCCAGCAGTGAGAGGCACTTACTCAACCTGCATAGAAGACATCATATTCTCCCAGCAGTCGGGTCCATAAAATAAGTGGTCTCCCTTCTTATGGACTGGAAATGCCAGAAATGCAGTGTTGGGAATAATACCACGGGATCACTGAAATAATTAGTGTGGGTCCTGATTGTGTAAAATCTGATTATTGTGGAGTGGGGATTGGATTGCATGTTAATTAATATTTAAGTCCTTTGGAAATGGCACTGAAGGAAGAACCCTCCCAGACCATTTGGTTCCTCCAGCTCATCCCCCATGAGACGGGATTTCTTGGGACCCAAACAGAAATCCCCTTATCACATGCAGCACAGATTGCAGGCAGGGCTTGCACTTGCAGTATTTGCATTTGTATAAAGAAAGGGCCTGGTATTATGTAACTGCATGTGGGTTCTGAGGGCTTCTAATGGGCCTCCTTTTGTACAGTCTCTTAGCAACCAATTGAAGTTTGTAAGCTGAAACAGAGACTGGAGTCCATCACTCCTTTAGCACATTCCTCTGAGTCCAGCCTGCCTCTAAGAGAGCCAGCCTAGTGGATGCATGCCTTTTCTTCCTTGCCAAAGCTCAACAATCCTTGTTCAAGCATTGCTTCACCTGGGGAAGAAAAGGAATTGAGAGTTGGAGAGAGAGGCTACGGACCAGTTGTGTTGTGTTTAGAACTTCAACTGTAGTCAAGTAAAGTCTTCAAGGCAACTGACCTGCACTCATTCATTCTTAAAAGAGGCAATATTACTTGACAGTTAAGAGTGTTCTTTAGGGTCAGAAGGAATCCTGGCTCTGCCACTCAAGAGCTGCATGTCCTTGGACAAATTACATTATGTTTCTGGGCTTCAATTTCTTCATTTTGTTACGCACAAACAAAAAAAAGTACCCTTCTCGTTGGTTCACTGAAAATATTAAGGCGTGTTATTAATGTAACAAATATTCGAGAGTAGGGTTCCCTATGTGTCCAGCACTGTCCTTGGTGCTGAAGGCACTGAAGTAAATGCAACAGGCAAAAATACCTGCCCATGATATGCAAAAATAACACTATGGAGGGAGACAGAAAAGCTGATGGTATTAATGACAGCATCATGGAATATCTCATTGAAAATGTGACCATTGAGCAAGACTTGAAACACAATCCCAAGTGAAGGCCTTAACATGGTACACAAAGGTTGTAAATGCTAAGTACATGTTAGCTCTTATTTAATTTATTAACTAATGCCGTTATTTATCTACTTATTTATTCATTTGGCTAATTCTGAATTACTTATTCATCCATCCACCTGTCCATCCATCCATCCATCCATCCACCCATTCATTCTTTCATCTGAGATTACCTGAAGGATATGAATAACATTATTTCTATATTCAACATACCAAGAGCCATAATAAAGGCAGATGTAGATGAGGTTTAGAGCAAAATTTCTTAACCTCAGCACTACTATCCCATTTGTCCTTATGATTCTTTGTGTGTGTGGGAGGGGTTGTCCTGTGAATTATAGGATGTTGACAGCATCCCTGGCTTCTATTCACTAGATTACCATAGTACTCCCAAGCCATGACAATCAAATATGTCTCCAGACATTGCCAAGTGTCCCATGGGTAGTTGAGGAGGGGAGGAATTGTCTTCAGTTGAGAATCCCACATTTAGAGGAACACCTTTCTCAGGAAGGAAAACTAATCTGCCTTTCTCTAGAAAGGAAATGAATGTAAGACTTTAATTTCAGCAGAAATAACAGCATTTTCCGACATTTTGTTTCTTAGAAGCATATTTTCTTGTGCTGAAAAGCAGAAGGTACTTGGGGACTATTTGAAATTGAAAATAGACTCTTACCCCACAGGAACTCTTTGCATATCCTTTGAGAATTGTGGCTCATTCAAAAAACATCTCCAAGGCTTACTGAAGAAGTGGTTACAACAGGGAAATCTTCACTAACCTGAAGGAATGCAGGCTCATGCTTGGTGCCTTTGGAATTCTTGCCTGATTTTATTGATGACTCTACAACTACAAAGCTCAGCCCAAGATTCTTCAATGGAATAACAAACAGCAAGACTTTCTCTCTAAAGAATTCTGTTGAGAGCAGCCATGTGACTTGATTCCTTGGAAAAAGAACCGTGCCTCATAGGGTATCATGTTGAGGCCAGAGCAGCCATCTCTGCCTAAGGGCCCCTTTCCAGGTCAACCTCTTCCAAGGACAGCTCCTGAATACTAGGAAGGTAACTTAACTTGCCTGGTTTCTCACTGCCCTGCATATGTCTATTCCTGGAGACATCTATGGTGCAAGCAGGTTGTCTGGAAATCCTGCAGTGTTTTAAGCAGCTCTTGAATCTTACCATTTCTTTCCATTCCCACTGTATCTCTTCTTTCCTCCTCTCCCATCGTGGTCAAGTCCCATTTGGTCAATCACGGTAGCTGATTTCTATGGAGGGTTGCTCACTTCCATCTATCTGCTGCACAGCACAGTTCAGTCTTTTCACTAAACATAGACTTCAGTTCAAGCTCCTAACTCTGGCCTGCAGGGTAGTGCATGATCTGCCCTTCTCTCCAGCTTCCACACCAACCACTCTCTCTTAGTGCTCAATCTGCTTTTGTCCCCCCAGCCTCCTTAGCTCATTCACACTTTAAGACACCTATAGGATTATCTTGTCCCCTCCCAGCACCCCTCAACACCAGTCAGATCTTTTCTGGTAGCCGATTGTTTTGTGGCTAAGAATCCTAACAAGGCCTCCAAGTCCACCACTGTCTACTGTAACATCATCTTCCACTATTTCCCATCCCTGTGGTCCAGCTGCTGTGTCTCCTCTGCCCCTCAGGTGCACAGGGCTCTTCCCACAGTAGGGCTCATGTGACTGTCTACACTCTAGAAGCTCTTCCCTTCCCTGCATGCTGTTTAAGCCTTCACCATGTATCAAAGCTCAGATTCAGCCTCTATTTCTCATGAAGATTTCTCTTACCTCCCTGACAAGTTCCTGTGCCCTTATTATACATTCTTATAGCATTATATTCTCTCATTCACTACTTCCTAGTTGCAATTTTATATTTATTTACAAGCTTATTATATTAGCGCTCATCTATCCAGTTTCTAAGCACCTCAAGAGATGGGACCTTATTTGTTATGTTACCATTTTGAACTCAGTATAAAGTGCCACACACGTAGTAGGCACTGAGCAAATATTATATAGTTGGGAAATTGAATAAATGCACCCCAGCACTCCTCAACTACGAAGACTTATGTTTGCAAAATTAGACTAACGTGAGCTTTTCTGGAGCCATGGGGGAAGGGTTGAGGATGGAATAGACTAGAGAATTTGTAATGGAGGAGGTATGAGAGCAGGTCAAAGTATCAGGAAATTATATTACTTGACATTTTCTTACTCCCTTTTGTGTTTGTACCTTCATCTTCCATTATCCAATATTACAAGCCCCTTGAATGTAGGCATAGAGCTTTTTATTTCTAAAATTACAGTCAGCACCTAGCCCACGACCTGGCATATAGTAGGTGCTCAACAAAGCTGCCCCGAGTGAATAGATGTCATGCATTCTGGATTTAATACAGACCTTACCGTCTAAGCTGAGGTTCATTCGGGAGGGACTGGGAAAGGAATGTGAAGGCTGATGATTGTTATTTATTTATTTATTTATTTATGAGATGGAGTTTCGCTCTGTTGCCCAGGCTGGAGTGCAGTGGCATGATCTCGGCTCATGGCAACCTCTGCCTCCCGATTTCAAGCAATTCTTCTGCCTCAGCCTCCCGAGTAGCTGGGATTACAGGCATGTACCACCATGCCTGGCTAATTTTTGTGTTTTTAGTAGAGGCAGGGTTTCACTATGTTGGCCAGGCTGGTCTCGAACTCCTGACCTCAGGTGATTCGCCTGCCTTGGCCTCCCAAAGTGCTGGGACTACAGGCGTGAGTCACTGCACCCAGCTGATCGTTATTTATTTATTCATTTATTTGAGACAGTGTCTGGCTCTGTTGCCCAGTGCAGTGGTGTGATCATCTGTCTCTGTACCTTCAAACTCCTGGACTCAAATGATTCCCCACCTCAGCCTCCCGAGTAGCTGGGGAGTACAAGTGTGCACCACCATGCCTGGATAATTTTTTATTTTTATTTTTTGTAGAAACAGGGTCTTGGTATGTTACCCAGTCTGGTCTCAAACTCCTGACCTCAAGTGATCCTCCTGCCTTAGCCTTCCAAAGTGCTGGGATTACAGGTGTGAGCCACCATGCCCGGCCAAGATGGTTATTTATTAGGAAAACATGGTACATTGAAGTTTTTCACAAAACATATGACAGAAAGAGCCTGGATAGTTTTTTTTTAAGCTAACATTTATCAAGAACATATTTTTTTTTTGCCAGCTCTGTGATAAATGCTCTATATGTGTTATCTAGCTAATTTGTAGATGCTGCTAAATTTGCAGATGAGGAAACTGGGGCTTGGAGACATTAACTTACCAGTCTAAGGCCAGACAATAGTGGCAAAATTAACATGGAAACTTGGGTCTGATTTTAATATTCATGGGCTTAGCAAGTTTGCTACAAGGACCCTTTCACTAAATCTGGGTTCATAAATGAGTCATCTAACACCTTTTGCCTTCATGCCGTCACCCATCAGATGGATGAATCCATTCCTACTCATATCTCAAGGCTGAATGAAAGACCGTGTGTTCGTGAACAGGCATCAGAACACGTATAACTGGAAGGGGTGCCATAATTCATTCACTGGGTTCTGGCTCCACACCAGCCTAACAGGGCCTGTTATTATGTGACCTCCCATTGCTTAAGCCTCTGATAAGACAGTAAGTCTGTATACAAGGTGGCCATGAACTGCTACCTGCTTTCCAATTCCTGCTAGAAGCCCTCCTTACACCTTATGAGGCTAAGAAACCAGAAGAGGTATTTCACTCTGGTTTTCAGCAATTTGTTCTACTCTGTGAACTTCTGTGTCTGCTTATCCAATTTCATGAAAATTAGATTAGGAAGCGCTAATTAGTGCTGACTCAGCTAGTTTAAAATGGACAGTGTCAAATGGAAGAGGAACCTGCCAGTGTGATGTTTGGATCCCAAATCTGCTGGGAATTAAGTTTCTGCATGGATGCCAATATCATAGGTTACTTGTGGCAGCTTGCTCCAAGCTACTTTTATGGAACACGGTGTCCCCCCCACAGACTTTTGAAAGGAGGAAGGATGCTTTTTCCATTAGCACAAGAAGAGGATTTGCTTCAGATGATTTGGTCAAAATGCTCATTCATTTATTCATTCAAAGAATCTTTTCTGAGCACCTATTATATGCCAGGCTCTGTTTTGGACTCAGGGGTACCAGTGGTGAATAAAACAGGCAAAGTTCCATCCACATCAGGCTTACATTCTAGCTGAGGTTGGTAAACAATAATGAAGTAAATATATGATACAATGTTAAGCAGCATTTCCCTCTGATAGTTGTATATTCATTAAATATGAGAAAAAATATATTTTTAAAAAGCTTTGTTTAGATTTGATTCATATACCATAGAAATCATCTGCTGAAAACATACAAATCAATGGATTTTGGTATATTGAGTTGTGTAATCATCACCACAGTCAATTTGAGAACATTTTCATCACTCCAAAAAGAAACTCTGCAGTCTTTAGTTATCACCCTCTTTACCCCATACCTTACCTCCAGTCCTAGACAACCACAAATCTACTTTCTTTATATATAGATTTGTCTATTCTGGACAGAGAAAATATCATGTTTTGTGAGTGAGGAGGCATGGAAGGAGACTTTACTGTCCTCACCTCCCAGATGAGGCCTTTTGGATTTAGTTTTCCTTGGAGCTCCCTCTAAGATCTGGATTTTTAATTGCTTCACAGGCTTAGTTTCTGGGGGATGGCAGGGGTACTGGCCAGTGTCCTGATACAAATCCTCTCTTTTACCACCTTACCTTTCACTTCTAAGTCCTACCTGAGATTACAGGTGCAGAGCCAGTCAGCAAATGCTGAGAGTAAATATGCATACACGGAAACAGAAGACACTCCAGTCAGCTGTGCAGTCACATCTTCAAGCAATAAATAAGCACATCATGTTTACAGAAGCCTCACTGTAGTCCAAATTACTATACTCTCTTACCTGGACTGTTTCAGTAGCCTGGTCTCTGTTCTCCCCATGTTTTGTCTTGCCTCTCTCTCAGCCTGTTTCTCCCAAGATACCAGAATAAATGTTTCAAAGTGTGAATCTGACCATGTCACTCTCATGCTGATGAAAATCCTACATGGTCCTCAAGGTAGTCAAGGCTTTCCTCTGTAACCCATGAGGGCCTGCAAAACCTGATCCCTGGAAGACTTTCCAGCATCATCTATCACCATTCTTCCTCCAGTGTCTAAATCACTTTTAATTCCTGCAAAGTGTCACATAATCTCTAGCAGGCGTTTGCCCTTTCTGGAACACTCTTTCCTACCTGTATTACCTGACTAGCTTCCATATGCCCTTCTGGTCCTAGATTAGAGATGACTTCCTTCAGTAGGGGGGCCTTCCTTGTTTCTTCAGGATGTGGTTAGGTACCTGTATTAGCTTTCTACTGCTGCTTAACAAATCACCCCAAACTTAACATCTTAAAACAACAAGCATCGTTTCACATTTTCTGTGGGTCAGGAATTCAGGAGTGGTTTAGTTGGATGCTTCTGGATCATGGTCTCTCATGAGTTGTAGTCATGGTGTTGGCCAGGGCTGCTGTCATCTGAAAGCTTGACTGGGTCTGGAGGGTCTGCCTTGAAGATGGCATACTCCCATGGGTGTTGGCAGAGGGCCTCAGTTCCTCATCTCGTGGGCCTCTTCATAGGACTATTTAACGCCCTTTCAACCTGGCAGTTGACTTCTCCCATGATGCGGTTTGTGTGTCCCCACCCAAATCTCATCCCCAATTGTAGCTCCCATAATTCCCACATGTCATGGGAGGGACCCAGTGGGAGGTAATTGAATCATGGGGACAGTTTCCCCCATACAGTTCTTGTGGCAGTGAATAAGTCTCATGAGATCTAATGGGTTTTTTTCCCCGCCGAGATGAAGTCTCACTCTGTCACCCAGGCTGGAGTGCAGTGGCACAATCTCGGTTAACTGCCACTTCCGCCTCCTGGGTTCAAACGATTCTCCTGACTCAGCCTCCCAAGTAGCTGGGATTACAGGTGTGAGCCACCACACCCGGCTAATTTTTGTATTTTTAGTAGAGATGGGATTTCACCATGTTGGCCAGGCTGGTCTCAAACTCCTGACCTCAGGTGATCCGCCTGCCTTGGCCTCCCAAAGTGATGGGATTACACACGTGGACCACTGCACCTGGCCGATCTGATGGTTTTATAAAGGGGTGTTCCCCTGCACAAGCTTTCTCTTGCCTGTTGCCATGTAAGATGTCCCTTTGCTCTTCTTTTGTCTTCTGCCATCATTGTGAGGCCTCCCCAGCCATATGGAGCTGTGAGTCCATTAAACCGCCTTCCTTTATAAATTACCCAGTCTTGGGTGTGTCTTTATTAGCAGTGTGAGAACAGACTAATACACCCCAGAATGAGCAATTCAAGAAAGTGTTGGGGGAAGCTGCAATGCCTTGTATGTCCTGGTCTCTGAAGTTACACACTTCTATCGTACTCTATTTGTTAGAAGCAATTCCAGTCAGTCCATCGCACATATAAGGGGGAAGAAAATTATGCTCAACCCATTGAAAGAAGGAGTTTCAAAGAACTGGTGAACATTAGTGCCCTTTGTATCCTGCCCTAACAGTTCCTGCACTTACCCCTAAATTAGCTATTTGCACACTGAATTGTCATTGTCTGTCTCTCTGACTGTGAGTTCTTCAAGGATGAAGACTTACTTTCTTTCACGATATTTAGAATATTTCTAAATACTATCACGGTTCCTTAAGTACTGTTTAGTAACCACTTATTTGGTGAATCAATGACCTGTCCTAGATGCCTGAAAGGTCTAGATCGGTGCTTTTCAAACATTAATGGGCATCCCTGCAAATCACCCAGGTGTCTTGCTAAAGTGAGGATTCTAATTCAGTATGTCTGCGGTACAGCACAAGACTCTGTTTTCCTAACAGGCTCCAAGGGGATGCTGATGCTCTGCTCCATAGAGCACACGTGGAGTGGGTTAGGGTTTAGAATATTCTAGATAAGCTTCTAGTTGTTGAGAGCCACTTCTAGATAAGCTTCATAACCCAACTGGGAAGACACACTTCCCCCAGTAGGACAGCCCAAGGCTGGCCACGAAGTAGTGTCAGCCTAGTCATGGGCAAACCTGCAGTATACTGTGCTCACTTTCCCTCCAGCAGCCCTGGTTGATTGAGAAGATGTCAGTGAGGGACAATCAAGGAAGACGCTGTGTGATACAGGAAGCCTTCCAAATAGGCAGCACATTCTCATTTGGCTCTGGAAGGCAGAGCTGGGTGAGGATCACTCATGTATATGCCAAGGGGTTGCATGGCATGAGCAAGTGTGGAGGGAGGCTGAGTCAACGGTTTGGGGGGATCTGAATGAAAGTTGGGGTTGAGTGGTGATGGAGACCCCATCTCCACCTCAGAGAACTCATGAAGCCCAGACTGTCTGCTGTGGTTGAAGCAGTACTTTTGCTGGAGGCAAAGGGATTGACTATGAAATATATTTGTACTATTCCTCTCAGTTCTTAAGATGCGTGATTCTAAGGCTCTCATTTTAGAGAAAATTGAGCAAATCCAGATGTTTTCTGTTAATACCCTGAATCTCACTTTCATCCTTGCAGTTCTGATTTTAACAAGGTGAGGCACTGGGGTGTGTGTGTGTGTAATCTGTCATCTCAAGAGGGGCATTGTCGTCTTATCACATGAAGGGCCAGTGTAAGCATAGGGTAATAATGATCATCCCCAATGTTTGGGGAAAGGTTTCATATCCATTTAGTCTAGTGGTGCTCAGCTATAACTGCACATTGGAATCACCTGGGAGCTTTAAAAATTACTGATGCCGGCAGGGCTGAGTGGATCATGCCTATAATCCTAGCACTTTGGGATGCCGAGGCGGGAGGATCACCTGAAATACCAGCCTGGCCAACATGGTGAAACCCTGTCTCTACAAAAATACAAAAATTAGCCAGGCATGATGGTGGGTGCCTGTAATCCCAGCTACTCAGGAGGCTGAGGGGAAAGAATCGCCTCAAACGTGGGAAGCAGTGAGCCAAGATCACACATTGAGCTCCAGCCTGGGCAACAGAGCAAGACTCAGTCTCAAAACAAACAACAGCAACAACAACAACAAAACACCTACTGATGCCTGGGTTCCACCTCCAGAGATTCTGATTTAATGGATCTAGAGTGTAAGTTGGGCATCAGAACGTTTTAAACCTTCCCAGGTGATGCTATTGTGTGGCATGGTTGAGAGTCACTAGTTTCATCTTACATGAATCCTTCACTAATAAAGGTAAGGGTTCATGTAAGATGAAACTAGTAGCTCTCAACAACTAGATAAGGTGATCTGTCTTTTTTATTTTTAAAGAAATGAAAAAATTGTATCACAGCAATTGATACTGCCTCAAATGAGTGACTGCCTCAAATTCATACAATCAGTAAGTAGGAGGGTCAGAACTCAAATTCAAGTTAGTTGCTTAGTGCTCGTTCAACTTGCATCACCAATATTGCCTCCAGGTAGCTAGTATTAATGCACATGACAAAGGAAGAGAACTTGAAAGATGGAGACATGAGATATCTGGTTAAAGGTCAGACTTTGAGTTAGGGTGTAGTTAGGGCTCTGTATTTCTAATGTCCCTGTTTGCTCTTCTCCCGTGTCTTTGAAGCCAAGTTTGGGCCAATACCCATATTAGATAAATAAATCCTAGGCTCCTTGAGGACAAAGGTGATATTACTATCTGCTGATCCAGACCATGAATAGTCAAGGTCGAAAAATGAAATTGGCAGGAAGAAGTGTATTTTATTGGACCCAGACCTGGAATGTCAACGTTCTTAGTTCTGAGAAATTCTTGCTCTTGGAATTCATCCACTTTCATCTTTGGATACTTGCAACCTCCCTGCTCACAACCCATCATTGATTAAATTAGCAGATGCTGATGATAGAATGAGACTGAGGCCAGTGATGTGAAAATAATTTCTTGGCAGTGAAGGAGGCCCCAAAGGTTTTACAAAAAAAATTTTTTTAAAGCACTAACTAAGGAATAGAGCTAAAATGCTCAGACACTGCATGGAAGCCAGGGATTGTATTAAATCAGAGTAATTGGGGTGGAGAGGGAGAGTGTTTTATAGTAATAGTCATCATAGCTGGCACCAGATCTCTCAGGTAAGAACATAGACGCTCGGAACTTACGAGAGAACTTAGCTTTCCAGTATTCTTTAGGTGTGGAATGTGAAGTCCTGAGCGGGGCTGGTCTGCGAAGAGTCAGCAAGGTGAAAAGAGATAACAGAGAGTTTTGGGAGGTGCGTGACGGCAGACAAGACAGACAGGGAATAAAGAGAGGGAGACGGAAACATGTCTGGAAGCTGGAGATTGCCCAGGCAGGTGGCCATTGAGAGATTTCTAAAACTTCCGAGAATTGGGGGTATGTAATATTCTAAATCATATGAAATCTTATGCCATCCCTTATCTGAATGCCTTGGGGAAATCTGCTTTCCACATAGCTCTACAATTGTATTTTGAGGAATAAAGGGACCAGTGTACTTATTAGGGAGAAGTTATACAGTGCAGAAAGGAGAAAAAAATAAAAACTTGCAGAATAAAAGGGTGATCTGTAAAACGAACCAATTCAGTGGAAATGAGACCCAGGGCTGTAGCTGAAATTGACTCTCCCCAAGAACCTCCAAAGAGATTGGGGGGACAATACTGTGTCTCCCTCAGTTTGGGGTGTTTTGAAAAAATCTCATTTAAATCTCTGAAGTCAAGGTGATGCCACCTTGTCGCAAATGGAGGCTTAAGGAAGATTTCCAGTCTGCAATAGAGAACGTGGAGGCCAGACTAAATGGAACGCCCCTGAGGAAATTGCGGATGTAGCAGCAGTCCAGTTCACACGCTCATTCACTCATTCATCAAACACTGGCACAACATCTTACATCGTCAAGGCATGTAATATGTGCCGAGAATATAGACACTGTCCTTGCCCTCAAGGAACTTTCACCTTTGGAGTGAGAAGGCAGGGATAACTGATATTTATCGAGCTCTTTCTGTATGCAGATACTAGGCTATCTATTTCACACACTTTGTCTTTTTAAAATTCTCCCAGCAGCTTTATGAGCAATTATTATCCCCAACATATATATAGGGAATCCGAGGCCCAGAGACATTAGGGAACTTGTCTGAAATCTGACTTAGCTAATCCATGATTAAAAAAACGAGTGTTGGCCGGGCGCGGTGGCTCAAGCCTGTAATCCCAGCACTTTGGGAGGCCGAGGCGGGCAGATCACGAGGTCAGGAGATCGAGACCATCCTGGCTAACACAATGAAACCCCGTCTCCACTAAAAATACAAAAAAATTAGCCGGGCGTGGTGGCGGCGCCTGTAGTCCCAGCTACTCGGGAAGCTGAGGCAGGAGAATGGCGGGAACCCGGGAGGCGGAGCTTGCAGTGAGCCGAGATCGCGCCCCTGCACTCCAGCCTGGGCGACAGAGCGAGACTCCGCCTCAAAACAAACAAACAAACAAACAAACAAAAAAACGAGTGTTTGGACACAGAATTATCTGACCCTTAAGTTGGAGGAGGGGTCCTTATTTTGGTCAGAGGCACTTGAAAATTGGCAGTAGGTGGATCAGTCTGGATGTGTCATTTGGCAAATGTTCCCGGTGTTTTTCTGGAGTCTCACCTGATCTGCTCTGATGCCTAATAGCCTGTCCATTACCAGTGCTTTCTACCACGGGGTTAGCCATTGGTATTCTCATCAGCTCCATGTTTTGAAGCTGAACACACTAACTCAACAAGCCACAGATACCACATCATGAATGCGTTGGCTAGCACGAGCATTCTGCGGGCCTGCTGAGGGAACAGGGCGGTGGAGAGCTCAGTGTGGGGCCTGGAATGGTGATGCTCCAGAAACGTGGAGAGAAACGCTGCTCTTCATGGCAGGTACACAGGCCCTGCTTCCTGCAGCAAGTTAGAATCATCCACCATCACTAGAAAAGGGCTGTTAGAAGGGCCTTTTTAACGTGTCCTGTGCCCAGGCTACAAGGAGCAATCCATCATGTTGCATAAGCATAAACACTCCACAGCTAATTAAGTGAGGGTAAAATCATCTGCACCATCCATATAATATTTATTTAACACGATTTGCTTAAGAGAGGCCCAGAGTCCTTCTCCTTAGGGAGGTATAGGGGAACTGGGAGGAGAAAATTTGGGCACTTGAGGAGCAGAAACGAATTGGACTGGCAAGCGGAGAAGCCACCTGGGCCTGCAGTTGGCTGTGACAGTGAATGGACATCTGTTGTTTTTGTCTGTTTCGCTCCATCCTCTCCCATTGGGGATCCATTTCTCTTCTACTCCTATCAAGTAATGGGGATGGGGCTGCCAATCACAGTTTACCATCCAATCCCCTGGTCACAGGGGTCAGCATGTGATCCAGGTTCAGCCAATCGCAGTGCCTTGTTTGCCTGATCCGAGTGATAGGTCCAGAGTTAGAGCCAGCCCTTTTGGCAATGAGGACAAAGGACACTGATATTTTTGTGTTATGGAGTTCAAAGGACAAGGAGCGGGAACTTCTGGGGCCTTCTTTATTTATCATGTGGAGTTAGCTGTCTGTAGGAGATAATATCAAACAGAGGCCAGCAAAAATGGAGGAAGAGGGGACTGTGAGTATTGGGGTGCCAGTTTCAGTTCTTGAGTCCCCCGCGTGCTGTCCTAGTTCTTATAATTTGGGTTTTAATTGCTATCTTCTAAAGTTTCATGACTCAATACGTTCCCCTTCTGATTACACTTCTGTGAATTGGGTTACTGTTACTCGAAAGTGAAAGAACCTTGACTGATGTAGATGTGAACGCCAAAAATCACATCTTGGGAATATTTTCTTGCATGGAGCCGGCACCTTAACATGTTCTGCATTTTGTGCTGGGTAGGAATTGGACTATACGCTTACACGTCTGAACTTGAATGGACCCCAGGTGTTAATGGGTCCCATTCTTCCATTTATTTGGCAGTTGAGGGGGCTGAGACTCATCATGGAAAAGAGACTCGCCATGATCACACAGCAAACCAGGGGCACAACCAAAGCTGTGAAGGGCCTGTTCCTCTTGATTCTCAGACCAGTAGTCCCTATCTGGGTTAGGGCTGATGAGGTTTCTGGGCCCAGCAGTGGAACAAAGGAACTAAGTATGAATGCACAGGATCAAGAATCTCCAAACCGTGATGGCAGGCCAGGCATACCTCCTTCTTGCCCCAGCTCTGTTTCCACCCTTAAAACTTGCCAACACCATGTGGAGTGAATTATTCTTGGTTTGGTCTTATGCTCAGAGACCCAGCCTAGAACTCAACTTTCAGCACCTTGGCAGCAAGGCCTCAAAGCCAGCCCTACAAAAAGTCTAGATGTTTTCAACATCGGTGTGGTGTGAGTTTCAAAGCATGGTCATCTACATATCCTGTGGAGCCGTGAAAGAGGCGGGCTGCTGGGGGTGGGTGCACTGTCGAGACAGAGCTTTCTACTCCCACTTTACCCAGGGCACCCCTCCTAATCACCCATTTTTAAGTCTTTTTTTTTTTTTTTTGAAATATATATGTGGAGGTTTAAGGTACACTTTGAAAAAGCATTCCCTTAAAGAAAACAAAACAAAACAAAACACTTTTGTTTTTTTTGAGACGGAGTCTCGCTCAGTCGCCCAGGCTGGAGTGCAGTGGCTGATCTCGGCTCACTGCAAGCTCCGCCCCCCGGGTTCACATCATTCTCCTGCCTCAGCCTCCAAAGTAGCTGGGCCTACAGGCGCCCGCTGCCACGCCCAGCTAATTTTTTTGCATTTTTAGTAGAGATGGGGTTTCACCGTGTTAGCCAGGATGGTCTCGATCTCCTGACCTCGTGATCTGCCCACCTCCGCCTCCCAAAGTGCTGGGATTACAGGCGTGAGCCACCGCACCTGGCCTCAAACACAACTCTTAAAATCATGAATTTAATGAACTTAAACCAAGTAAATAAGCAAGAAAGAAATTCCAAGTGACCCTTCAGTAGGCCCAGAAACCTCATTATTGAAGGTAAAAATCACAGCTTACTTTACAATGACCCATATTTTGACAAATACTATCCATCAAATGATGGTTGTAAAGACAGAATCTTGGACAAATGGCCCCATACCCATATTGTTAATTAAGATATATGGTCTCATTCACTTGTCCGTTCACTAAATATTTACTGAGTGCCCATACGCTGGACTCTCCTGTGCTAAATACTGGAGGCACCACAGTGAACAAGATAGCTGTGATCCTTACTCCTACGAAGCTTTTAGAAATTTATTCTTCTCTTGCAACTGAACTCATTTTTTGAGGACTTATCTCCGGGCAGAGGAAAGGGAGTTTGGGTGTAAGGTCAGGCTGGAAAGAAGTTTTGAAAAATGAATCTTGAGTCCATCCATCTTTCTAAATATGTAGTCAGTCACCATCTCTCCTGAGCCAAGCTCAAGGAGGCTGAAGCTGACACAGCTCCCCATATATTTGCCCCTCTGTCTGTCTAATGGGGAGATATCTAGCCTATTTTGTTCTAGCTGCTAAAATCCTATCTGTGTCTCAGTACCTGTCTTCCTTTAAGGATTTTGAAGGGTGAATTAGAAGCATCTTTACAATGCAGGCATCTAGGCTCCCAACCCCTGGGGATAGCCCTCAGAAACCACATATACACGTAATAGTGAGCCAGCCTCAGGGGTGGAGGAACTGGTCTTCCCAATGACTTATGAAAGTCTCATTGGAAGATGGGAAACTTTGGTTCTGGACTTGACCCTGCTGACCATGGGTAGCTTCAAGCAAATCCCTTCACCTTTCTGGTTCTCTTGTAATTTTACTTACGGAGTGAAGGAACTAAAATGTGGATTTTCCCAAAGAAACATTTAAATTTCCATTTCTGATTGGATTCGTTAAGGTAAGGCTAGCTTGCTGTAACTGAAAGTCTCAGGGGCATAACAAAATACATGTTTATTTCTTTTCATGTCATAGTCAATAGGGGTGACTCTGGTCAAGTGGTCTTTTATGTGGCTATGCAGGGGCTCAGTTACCTTCCAATTTGTGGCTCTGCCTTCCTTTAAGGTAGAGGCTGTGCAAAATTTCAAAAAAGACCACCAGAATAGGTCAATTGAATGAATGCACAAAATCAAGGTGATTCAGAACACTTGAGCTGGCAAATGGGGAAAGACTGAGACAGGAGAGACTCCAGTGGGAAGTTTTAGGGACCAGGGCTAGAGGTGCCACGTACCTATTCTACCTACATTCCATCGGCTTGAGTCAGTCACATGGCCATAGCTAAGAGCAACGAAGTCTGGGAAATGCAGTCTAGCTGTTCCATTGGCCTGACTCAGTCACATGGCCACAGCTAAGAGCAAGGCAGTCTGGGAAATGTAGTCTCTGTGGTAAAGAAGAAAGGAAAACAGGTTTGCCAACCAACCAGTTGGGTATAGGAAACTGCAACTTTCCATGGCGGTTGCTTCTTGTTATTCTCTACTCAGTAAGGGTTTAAAAATCATATACTTCTGCCTCAACCAGAATAAATTACTTATAGGAGGTTGTTGCTATAATCCAGTTAGAAGATGACAGCAGCTTTTATGAGGAAAATCTGTCCACACACCCAGTTTTTCCCAGGAGAGGCCATGTATGCTTGTAGTCTCAGCATCCCATCCATGTGGTACCTCCTTTTAACTCTCAAAAGTATCCAGTTTGGATGATAAATTATATAGTCATCCTATCTTCACCATGCAGACGACAGAAGAGAATATGAGATTGTATAAAGATGCACAATATTGCTGAAAAGAAGCCACATATGGCCACTGTTCCATAAAGGCAGTATTTTTTTAATTTTAAAATTCTGCATCTGAAAACACAGTATGACAGAAAGCATCTATATACACCTGCAGTGTTTTTGGTATGATACAGTATTTAATACATCCACTGTTTTCTGCAAAAAATTTTGCTTTGTCAGACAGAAACAAACTTCCCTAGACAAAAAAATACAGCTAAGGCACAATTTTGTTGTTGTTGTTCTGCTAAATAAAAAGACAGAAAAGGTGCAAAAATGGGCAGGTAATGCAATCATTTCTGAGAATCACATTCTACCTCAAGGAAAAGCATTCAGATGACTGGAACTTTGATTACTGGTCAATTTCAGATAGTTCAATATCTCTTAAAATACTCCTTTAAATAAATAGCAAAATATCTACATATTTCAGTGTGTGCCATTTGAATTCTTTTTTTAAAACTTTATTTACAGATTCTCTGTTTTTTAAAATCAACACATTACAAAATATTTCTGTACAGTTTTATGCATATTATGATCTATAACAAAATAGTTATTTTTAAAAACTATATCACCACATGTCTTTGAAAACAACGAAAGGGACGGTAATAACTTAGAGTGAGGCCTCTAAAACAAATACCCAAACAAATGCTATTGACAACATAATATTACAAAAAAAAAAAAAAAAAAAAAAAAAAGCAAAAGGACTACAAAGACAATTGCGCACAATTCTAGTGAATTTCCTGTGAAAACCCTGGGGTTGTCTTTGGCCTCCATCAGCACTGGAGCAATGGAAGGGTCAAGAATAGAGTCTGAAGGTAGGAGAAGGGTGATCCCTTTGAGAACCCTACCCATCCGGGAATATTTAGTGCTATCACTTTCCAGGCAGGAAGGACGACGAGATCAATGGAGAACGTCTCCTGATTTACCCTTGAATGAAGTACATAAAGTCACTCAGTCTTGGGGGCAGGGGAGGTTTGCAAAGCCTTTTCGAGCACTCTGCCGGTAATTAAGCCAGCCCATTACAGCGGCAATATGCTCTAAGAGAGTGCTTCAGGAGTTGGCTGAGCTTGAAATGAGCACCCAAGCCTTCATTTTGCCCAGAGGAAAAATATAAGAACATTTTTCTTAAAGACGACATTTGTAAGCAATTTCTATAGCATCTGCAAACTACAGATTGGCAGCCCCTCCCTTAGGAGGCTGCCCAAAGAAGCTTCACGATGCTCTTTCTTCTGCGATGTTGGTGGAGACGGGAGGGAAAGGATGGATGGTCAGCTTCCCAAAAATAATGTTAAGGCCACATTTCGAAAAGGAGAAACCTAAGGCTTTTTTTGTTTGTTTTGAAGGAGGGATGGGAGAAGCAAGTTGGAGGAACATGAGGGATGGAGTAGATGGCATTAGGGATGGGGACGACAAGGTGCAGAACCCGCTTTCTGGTGGTGTCTGTAGGCAGAGGCAGTTGGAATATTCCCAGCCAAGTGGAGAGGGAAGAGAGGCCACATTCTCCCTGCATAAGCTTGGCGAGACCAGAGCCAAAGACAACGTGAGGGGTAGACACAGGTGGCGCAAGAAAGCCCTCCTCCATCTTAAGAGGGTCCTATACAGTATCTTGTTTGCAAGGTAAAAACAAACAAACAAAAAAACTTCTAAGTTAGAGAGCCAGAGAGGAAGAGAGAGAGGAGAGAGAGAATTTGCATAGATCATACATTCAGCTCAAGCAGATTTGGACAACTTCGTTCCCCCCTCCCAGGTAAACTCAGCAGACACAATGAGGTAGCGCCTGTGGTAGACCCATGGGCAAAGTAAGGTAACTGAGGCAGAAGCAAACAGGACATCCCATGAGCCAGCACAGCCCTATGTGATTTCCAAAGAGGCTTCCAGGGATGGGGCAAGATGGCTGTCAACGCTTGGGATTTGGAGAGAGCCCGGCTGTTTCACACCCTACCTCCTCCTCCTCCTAGACTGCCTTCGCCATTTCTGCCTGGTTGGATGCAGTCCCACAAGGGGTAGCCCCAGGCAGATGTGGACCTCTGCATATCTAAGAGGCAGCAGTCCAGATCTCCAGATTCTGTTCCTTCTTCCCTTCAGCACAATCTTGGGAGCAGGAGAGCGGAATGATCCATTGCCCCTCTGTGGAACTGTCTCTTGGGGAGGGGAATTTGACTTAGCAAGA
Organism: Macaca nemestrina; assembly: GCF_043159975.1. Classification (NCBI taxonomy): domain Eukaryota; kingdom Metazoa; phylum Chordata; class Mammalia; order Primates; family Cercopithecidae; genus Macaca; species Macaca nemestrina. The sequence continues at coordinate 17,523,202 of NC_092142.1, read as the reverse complement.
CGTCCCCATTTAGAGTTCAACATGGGCTGTTATTTTTGCCCTGACCTGATGCTGGCTTTTTTCCTCTTCTACCAGGGCAATGCATAATCTCACTGTAAACCACCTCGCCAGAGAGCAGAGGTTGCTGGCAGTGCACATGTGGAACAGTGGAATTTTTCTTTGCCCACTATCTGTTAAAAAAAACAAAAACAAAACAACGGACATTGAAAAAATCAGATTTTTTTTCAAAAAATCTGGATTTCTGGTTTCCTTTCCAAATTGGAAGATTCCACTACACTGTGCTTACATTTTTAACACACAATGATAGGTTGGGGCCGAGTAGCAGCTGCTCATTCTGGGTAGGTCATGTTCATGTCAGTAAGACCACGGTCCCCATCCCCACTCCCATCATGCCCTTTTGTCTCACACCAACCATTTCACTCATCTGTGCTAGTATCCTGGGCTCCGTAAGCATCTGTAACCCCTACCACAGTGTGTGGCTTTGATCCTGTAGGTCTAGCTTGCTGTCTTTAAAGCGGAGTGCTTTAAAGCGGACAGCTGCTTCTAGAATGTACACCTCTCCACCCCTGGATGCTGCTGGAGAGCTGGTGCTCCAAATCCTCAGTGAACTTGGTTGTGGAAGGGCTCTTTATTCACACCCCACTCCTGGTAGCTACTGCCCTGCTCTCTGCATCTTTCTGGCAGAAAGCTAAAGGTTCTAACCCGTGTCTTCTATTTGCCAACTAGAGAACCAGAGGGAAACATGGTCTTCAAACACCCAAACTTGTGCCCAAAGTAGAAGCAATTGCAGTGAGCGAGAAGTGGGGGGCAGGTCCTGTAGTTCTGCTCATCCTCTCTAATCCATTTGCATTTTAGAAGTTAAACCCACAATGAGAAATGAAGCCAGAAGGACTCATGATCTCACCAGGAAAGCCTTTTTTTCCCCTGCAAAGGGAGAAAGCAGTGTACTTCTTACAACACGGGGGAATTGCTCATTGCCTCCTTGGAGACACACTGCTTTATGCGTGGACCAGGAAGTGAAGGGGGATGTGGGAAGGCTGGCTGTCTCCTGAGCTCAATTTCTGCCTGAATGTCACTCAGTGAGTGGGACACTATATGGAGGGCTGCAGCCTAAGGAATGCTTCCTTCTCTCCACAAACCAATACCTCAAGGCCCACTGTTAAGCCTTCCTGAGCTTCCAGGGACCTCGTCACTGGCTCCCTGCAGGCTGTAATAGGTTTCCAGAGACCATGGCCCTATGCTTTTGAAATCTTCCACAACCCAAGCTCCAGGCTGTCTGACAATGGCCTCCAGCAAATAAATCATTCTCAGGCAGGTTAAAAAAAAATTTTTCCCTAGAAAAAACATCCTCTTTTCTCAAATCATGCTGGGCTTTGTTTGGGATTTTCCTTTTTTTTTTTTTTTTAAACCAAATGTAATATCTGCAACCTTATTCTCTGGTCTCTAATAACATTAGAGAAGGCAGAGGAATACTATGTGTGACTTCTCAGCTCTCCAAATTAGCTGTGGTGAGGAAGAAATGAAGTCACAGGAAAAAGGGAAGGGTCCCCAGAGTCAGCCAACTCTGCCATTTCTCCACTTGTTCCAGGATAAAACCAAAAAAAGGCAGACATGTTAGTGGGTGCAGGAGGGACCCCCATCTTGACGTCCGCAAGTTCACATTATGCGCAGGGACTTGCCACTGCTGAGTCCCCAAAGCCACTGCAAATAACGCTGCAAACACAAAGCACTAGTGGCCCAGCAAAGAGGGTGAAAGGGAAGTTCCTGAAGTGGCTTCAGCAGCCCCAGGGAAACCCTGGCCAGAGGCAGAGGCCGGGAGCAGAAAGAGGATGTGGTACCCAGCTTCTGGCCACCATAGAGTCTGTAAAAGAGATCATAGGGGCTTTCTGAGAAAAGTACCGTGAGATCCCTAGAATCGCTGTTGAGAATGACTATCTCCTGGACTCTGCTGCCTGGATCTGATGACCCTCTTCCTAAGATGGATCTCGCTCAAAGGAGCCTGTTTCCCTCCATTAAGGTCACATGGATGCCCATGATTAGATGGGCCATGGTAAGGCATCCACGGAGCAAGCAGGGATGGCCCAAGCTCTCTGCAGCTAGCACATTCCCCACCCACCCTCCAAGCTTTCTGCCTGTTACCTCCTCGTGCCTGTGGCGGGGGGTGAGTGGGGGGAGGATGGGAGGCTCAGGAATTCCAATACTCTTGGGATCCGAGAGAGAGATGAGGCTGACACTCTGTATAAGGAAAAAGTGAGGCTTCAATGGTCTCCAAGGCACCCCACTCAAAGCCAGTGGAAGATGCCGGTTGGAGCTTTCTTGGCATGGTGTTCAATGCCCCTGCTTTTACTCTGAGGAGGAGGAGGATGGGGGGTAGACGCAGAGAAAGATAAACCAAGAGAGAGACACCAGAGGGTGGGAAAAGGGGCCTTTTGTGAATAAAGGCAGCTTCAGTTAGTAAGATAATATAATTGACAAGCTGCAAAAACAGCACCTACTAATTAGTCATTGACTAAAACATATAAATAATAAATATCTAAAGTGACCCTTCTCTACATCCTCCATTGCTAACAGGACATCCTGCTTTGCGAGGTTTGGGATGGGGCAAGCACAAAACGAAGGGCAGCCCCTTCAAACCTATGCTGGAGAGAAGTGTCAGGACTGGCTCTCCATGGGAAGGGCAGATGGCTACCAGCGGTGAGCCCTTTTTCCAAGGGAATCCCACCATTCAGGCGAGATGGGATTACAGGAGCAAGGGACGCCTCCTGCGAAGGGCTCTCCTGGTGAACAGGGATGACACTCCAGGGGGCTCGTGGCAGGGAAACCTTTTGGGTTTCTGATAACTCAAACACTTGAATCATACTGTTTTTCGTTGTTTAAATAACCTTCCCACTTGTATGTTGCATGTCCCATTGAGCCTGTTGGCCCCTTGGATTAGGAAGGGCATGAAATTAAAAACCAAATCTGAAATGCTATTTCCTGGACGGGAAAAGTCTGGTTCATGCGGTTTGGTCACTCCCAACAGCACCGGCGTGCAACTGACAAAGGGTTTGTGTGTCTGACCTCAGAACAGAAGGGCTCTGGCAGGGGATGGGTGCTGCTATGCTATCTAGCTCAGGAGTTTTGCTCCAAGCATTGCTTTGTGAGTTTCATGGTCACAGCCATCAAAGTTCCCATTTTCAAGGATCAAAGAAGGTCATGGTCTTGAGTTTGGTGCTCACAAACATCATCCTATTTCTGCTACTTTGTGTGGCAGCCTTGAGGGAAGGAGGCCTAGACCCCTGGACAGGTGGCAGTTGCACTTGTGGCTGGACCTTGGCCATGCCACATCAAAAGGCTTTCCCACTTACCTAGTTACTAAGGAGAATAGCTCAACCCAAGGAGGGCCACTGAGAGGCTCAGAGCTCTCCTAAGGCTGCAGTCTCCATGAGAAAGGGACCACGACCAAGGCTGGCACAAAAGTCCCTCAGCCAAGGGAGGAGCAGAAAGATGAACCAAAGGGCGGGGCTGGAGTTTGAACCCATGGTTGGTCTGGGCAGTGCTTGTCAAACTGGCATTTGCAGAGCCCTTGGGTTCTGAAGAGGTACCGTAGGAGATACCCTGGGCAAGGGAACCAACCGGAGGGCTGAGCTTTGGGAAGGGAGCCTTGTACTCTTGAGCTTCAACCAGAGCAGCTTGCATTTCGTCCGCACCCTGAACTCCACTTATGACTGTGCTCAGTAAACAAAAGTTCTGCTGCTCAAAATAAAAGTTTCAAAATCACTCGTCTGGGGGTGGGGTGGGTCACTGGACGGGGAAGACAAGGAACCTGTAGGACTTGAGGATCAACCAGAAGAGGTGAGACCGTCACAGTGCAGGGACTGAGTCGTCCCACCCGCAGCTTGCCAAAGGCAGGTTGTTGGCTGATCCTGCTTTGACCTGCTGACCTTCCCTTTCCATCATTCTATGGCCAGGAGAGACCCATTCTCAGAGGGTGCCCCCCGCAGGGTGGGAGGCCAGGGTTCAGGCCCCACAACCCCTCTGGCTGCTTTCCTGTTGAGATCCTGCTGTGGCCCACTCCTTGTGCCCAGTGCTACCTGAGCCGGCCATCAGGTTTGACCGCCCCCAGCTCCGACTTGGGGTCAGGGCTGAAGGAGCTCCAGGCCGTCTGGCTGCAGATCTGCATGACCCGGCAGGCCGTGGGGCCCGTGGCACAGATGTCCATGGCAGTCCACATCCCGCCCACCAACGAGTCCAGCCATCCCTCCAGCACTGTGCCCGCGGAGGCTGCGTTCCTCCGTGCCTGCTCCACCTGGGCGGGGCTGATGGGCAGGCTGAGGACGGGGTTCAGGCTCTGGAAGCTTTGCTCCATGTAGGCGTTGCGGAGGGGCCCATTGTGCAGCTTCAGTGCCTCCTCTGAAAGACAAAGGGAGCAATTTGAGGATTAGAACAGCCACCAGTAGGATGCCTACTCATACTTCACCCTGTGCCTGGTGCTGCACTGGGCATCATGCATCGCCTCATTTAATTCACATGACAATCTCATGAGGAAGTTCTTTTAGCAGTCCCATTTCACAGCTGAGAAAACTGAGCCCGTAAGGACAGAGCCCACTCTGTACAGGGCATGGTGCATGCCTTTATTCATTCAACACATGTTTACAGAGCACCTTTGATAGCAGACACTGGTTCAGCCAATACATATTTTTAAGCACCTACATTGTGCCAGGCATTCAGTCAACACATATTTACTAAACACCCATGGTCTGCAAGGCACTGTGTCATTTGATCAAGGTATATTAAGTATCTATTAGGTACCAGGATCTATTCTAGGTGCTGGAGCAAACCAGATAGGAAGGTTAAGATCCAGTGGAGGGAGAACAACAACAAAGAAATAAACAAGTAGATAAATAAGGTTATTTCAGGCAGTGGTAAGTGTCACAAAAACAAACAAAAAAAAAAACAAAAAAAAACAAAAAACCAGAGTATTGAGAGAAGAGGGTTGGCAAACTGCAGCCCTTGGACCTAATGTGGCCTGTGTTTGTAAATCAAGTTTTATTGGAACATGGCTTTGCCCATGTATTTGCATATTGTCTATGGCTGCTTTTGTGCTACCAGAGCTGAGTACTTGAGACAGAGACTGTATTTTACCCAACAAGCTGAAAATATTTTGTATCTAGCCCTTTACAAAAAAAGTTTGCTGACCCCTGGGTTAGAGAGTGACAGGGTGTTTGTTTATGTTAGACAAGGTGGGTAGGGGAGACCTCTCTGGGGAGGTGACATCTGAGCTGAGTGTCGATTAACATACAGATCCTGGGGAAGAGAATTCTGGGCAGAGGGAATAGCAAGTGCAAATCTGAATTAAGCCTCTTTCCCCCAAATCACACAGATGCTGAGTGTTGCAGCCAAAGTCCGTACCCAGGTCTGTTTGGGGAGCCCAGATCTCAGCTGCTGAGTGTCCACCTTGTACTCTGCATAAGTTGGATTTCTGCTTCCTAGAAGCCTAAGACAGGGTGCATGAACTGACCACAGCACAATCACTCTGGAAGTATGAAGTTTGAACCTGGTTGAGGCGGGGTGGGAGTTCGAAGTAGCTCTCAGAACAGTGCTGCCTTGCTGGGCCCCTCCTATGTGCCAGTCACTTTGTGAAGCACTTCATACAAAAGCCCAGGTACTACAGATGCAAAGCCGTCTGGTTTTGCATCCCCATGTCCAACATACCAGGTGTGTGACTTCTGACCTCCATGCCTTGTACCTCAGTTTCCTCATCAATAAAATGGGTAAAGTACTAATACCTTCCTTCTCACTTGGTGAGGCTTAAATGGGCTGACTCATATAAAGTGTTTACAAATGACACCTAGCATATACTAAGTGCTGGGAAAAGCTTAGCTAGTGATACGGTTTGGCTATGTCCCCACCCAAATCTCACCTTGAATTGCAGCTCCCATAATCCCCACTTGTTGTGAGAGGGACCTGGTGGAAGGTAATTGAATCATGGTGGGTTTTTCCCATGCTGTTCCTGTGATAGTGAATAAGTCTAATGAGATCCGTTGGGTTTTTTTAAAGGGGAGTTCCCCTGCACAGGTGCTCTTGCCTGCCACCATGTAAGATGTGCCTTTGCTTCTCCTTTGCCTTCCGTCATGATTGTGAGGCCTCCCTGACCATGTGGAACTGCGAGTCCCTTAAACTTCTTACCTTTATAGGTTACCCAGTCTCAGGTATGTCATTATTAGCAGCATGAGAACAGACAAATACAGCTAGGATTAATTACTGTTGATATTAGTCCATAATCCTCACATACCTAAAAAACTAGGGGGGCTGGTTTTATCATCCCTATTTTACAGATGGGGAAACAGAGGCAGCGGGAGTTAGAGACAGATCTGGGGTTAAATCCAGGACAGACTAACTCCAAAGGCAGTGCTTATCACTCACCATGTTATTCTACTGCTCAGGGTCATCGCCAAGGTCTGATATTTCACTCATGCAAAAATTCAAACAATTGGGCCAGGCATGGTGGCTCACACCTGTAATCCCAGAACTTTGGGAGGCTGAGGCAGGTGGATCACTTGAGGTCAGGAGTTCGAGACCAGCCTGGCCAACATGGTGAAACCCTGTCTCTACTAAAAATACAAAAATAAGCCAGGTGTGGTAGCTGGTGCCTATAATCCTAGCTACTTGGGAGGGTAAGGCAGGAGAATTGTTTGAACCTGGGAGGCAGAGGTTGCAGTGAGCCAAGACCACACCATTGCACCCCAGCCTGGTTGATAGAGTGAGACTCCATCTCAAAAAAAGAAAAAATTCAAAAAATTGCAACTTCAGGCATAAATGGGTTAAACAGTAACATTTACATGAGAGGGACTATTACTACCTCCCAGGGCTTCACAATGGGGAAACAGGAAGTATAGCAATTTGGGGTGAAGGAAAGAAGGTATACACTTCTGTTATTTGTAATATTTTGAAGACATTCACATTCATTGCTTGCTTTATTGCTTAGTAGAAGCACATATTTTTTTATTTTATTTTTTTAGAACAGCTGGCCAATAAGTCTGATGAGTTGTGCTTTACCAAATCAGGTTTTGCAAGAGCTGAGATAGCTAGGATTATAAGAAACCTTCCAAGATGATTGCAATGTTCAGAAGACAGTGCTTCCTGTTTGCCTGACAGCAGCTGCCACCACCAAAGGTGCCCAGGATAGCCTGGATGATTAACAAGTGTCCAGAGTAGGCAAGAAGAAGGAAGAAAGACCATATGCTTACCCTTCTAAAAGCAATGAGAATAGCAGATGAATTCAAAATACGCCTTGACTAACACAGACAAGATCGTCATTTCTTTAATTCCCAATGCCCTAGGAAGCAAAAGGGTTGGGTTCTGTGGTTTGGATGGGCACAAGTGGGAGGAAGGAGGTGAGCCATCATCGAGCACATCCTCTGTCTTGCAAGGGTTTAGCAAAGCTGCTTTCTCTCATGGTAGTTAGGAGCCACTGTGTTTGGAAGTCTGGTCCTAACCCATCTTTCTCTAATACAGGGTAGGGTGGGTAGCTCCAGCCCCACCTGCCAGGAGAACAGGGCCTGCCGTCTTTGGTGCAGGCCCTAATTCCTCTATCAGAGCCTCTCAGCCCTCCATTCTGCAGAGTAAGAAAGTGGAGAATGAGGAGATACCGAAACTGACAAAAGGCAGGACATTCAAAGGGAAAAGAACATCTAACAAATACGCGAACACTGGGAACCAAACATTGTGGTTGATGGAAAAAACCCTTATGAGAAATGAGGTTAATGTGGGAAACGCTATTACAATATTAGCTTGCGATGCTCGTCTCTATAATTAAATTTTCCTCAATTCCACCTCATCGGATTTCTTGCGATTACCAGGGATGCATCAATAGAAAATTACTCTTGATGAATCATTTTACAAATTGCATTGCTCCCACCTTCGTGTTCACTGTCATTCATTGGAATATCGCTAACAAATACAATTACCGAGGACAGGAAGGCTGCTCTCGGTGGGGGTAAAATGACCCCTGGGTTATCCTGGGTGTGTGTGGGGAGATCCCTGCCTTCCTTAGAAACTCTAGAAGAAAACACTGGAAAAATCAGGACCCCATGAATGGCCCCCAGGCTACTCTACTGGCATGGGTGTGTATTCAGGAGCACTGCTTCGTTCTGTCCAGCAGGTGTACCTGAAGCAGCGAAGACACAGCCGTTTACCCCCCTCTCCTCCATGTCTGGCATTGGAAATCCTTAGGGATGCTAAAGATGTGAACTTGATCAAGAAGGAACCTAAGACCTCTAAGAGGGTGGGATTGGGCCTGGCCAGCTCTGGAGGGGCTTTCTTTTGCCTGGTTCATAGGGGAAGAAGGAGCAGGCTTCCAGCTCAAGAAAACATGGGTCTCTATCTTTCTGCTTTCTCTGCACAAAGAGCAGAAGCTGAGCCTTCACTTTGAGACTCCTATGATAGAGGACTGATTGATTGATTTTTTTTGAGAGGGAGTCTCGCTCTTGTTGCCCAGGCTGGAGTGCACTGGTGTCATCTCAGCTCACCGCAACCTCCACCTCCTGGGTTCAAGCGATTCTGCCTCAGCCTCCCGAGTAGCTGGGATCACAGGCACGCATCACCACGCCTGGCTAATTTTGTATTTTTAGTAGAGACAGGGTTTCTCCATGTTGGTCAGGCTGGTCTCGAATTCCTGACCTCAGGTGATCTGCCCACCTCAGCCTCCCAAAGTGCTGGGATTACAGGCGTGAGCCACCGTGTCTGGCCTATTTACTTATTGTTTTGGAGATAGAGTCTTGCTGTGTCACCCAGGCTAGAGTGCAGTGGTATGATCTTGGCTCACTGCAACCTCTGCCTCCTGGGTTTAAGCGATTCTCATGCCTCAGCCTCCTGAGTAGCTGGGGTTACAGGCACCTGCCACCATGCCTGGCTAATTGTTTGTACTTTTAGGAGAGACGGGGTTTCACCACATTGGCCAGGCTGGTCTTGAACTCCTGACCTCAAGTTCACCTCAGGCTCCTAAAGAGCTGGGATTACAGGCGTGAGCCACTGCACCCAGCCGTGATAGTGGTTTTTGTCCATGGTTCTGGGCCCAGAACTCCTGTAACCCTTGTTACAGTCTTTTGTTACATGTTGGGCACTTTAGGACTCAGGAAATAGAATCTCTCTCTGTCTGGCCTCCTCCTGTCCCCCTTCTCCTGCCCAATGCCAGAGTCTAATCAGATTGTGGGTGATAGGACTCTCATTCCAGAGAGGGCCCCGACACACACCCTGGAGGAAGGAATTATTGCACAGAGAGGCCAAGGAGAATCTGAACAGACAGGCCTTGCTGGGTTAGGTCAGACCCTTTTTGTCCAATCACATTTTGACGCAGTTGTCACGCTTCAATCATAGGTAACCAATGAAGTTTTCATAAAAGGCCCAAAGGATAGGGTTTGAGGAGCTTCTGGAGAGCTGAACACATGGTAGCTTCTTCACAGGAAAGTGAGGAAGAAGTTATCCACCTGCCGGGAGGATGGGTACCCCAATGCCATGGGGACAGAAGCTCCTGCACTCAGGGCCCTTCTAGACCTTGCCCTCTGTATAGCTTCATCTGGCTGTTTATCTGTATCCCTTAAAATATCTTTCATAATAAACCAATAAACGTAAGTGTTTCCCTGAGTTCTGTGAGCTGCTCTAGCAGAGTAATTGAGCCCAAAGAGGGGGTTGTGGGAACCCCAATTTGAAACCACTTGGTCAGAAGTTCCAGAGGCCCAGACTTGAGATTAGCGGGCAGGAGGGGGTGGTCTTACGGCACTGAGCCCTCACTCTGTGGTGTCTGATGCTACCTCTGGGTGGAGAATGTTGGAACTGAACTGGGGGATACCCAGTTGGCGTCCACTGCAGAACGGATTGCTTGCTTGCCGATGGGGAAAATTCCCCTACGTATTTTGCTGTCATGGAAGTCTTCTGTGTTGATTATGGCAGTGTGAGAGCAGAGGAAAAAGTGGTTTGAGAGCTTTTCCCAAACAACTCCTTTGCTGGGACTCCAGGCACCTCCTCCCCACTGCTGTGTTCCCATCCCCTTGCGTCATTAGCTAAAGGGCACCCAATCCAGAACTCTTTGAAGCTAACAGGCTGTAATGCATTTCTGGTTTTTGAGTTTGTGATCTGTTAGATGGACATGAACAATTCCAAATATAGAGAGACCCAAACATCCTGTTTCTAAAAGTTTGTGTTATAGATGTGCCTACACAGGGACATACAATTTTATGTTTAAGATTCTTCCTTGTCGGGGCTGGGTGTGGTGGGTGGCTCATGCTTGTAATCCCAGCTCTTTGGGTTGCCGAGGTGGGAGGGTTAGTTAGAGCCAGGAGTTTGAGACCAGCCAGGACAACACAGTGAGACCACACCCCTACAAAAATAGTAAAAAAAAAAAAAAACAAAAAAAAAAACAGCCGGGCATGGTGGCACACTCCGGTAGTCTCAGCTACTTAAGAGGCTGAGGTGAAAGAATTACTTGAGCCCAGGAGCTTGACGCTGCAGTAAGCTTGGACTGCATGACTGCACTCCAGCCTAGGCAAAAGAGCTAGACCTACATTCCTTTTTTTTTTTTTTTTTTTTTTTTGAGATAGAACCTCACTCTGTCACCCAAGTGGAGTGCAGTGGCATGACTTTGGCTCACCCACCTCCCAGGTTCAAGCGATTCTCATGCCTCAGCCTCCCAAGTAGCTGGGACTACAGGTGTGTGCCACCACACCCGGCTAATTTTTGTATTTTTAGTAGAGACAGGGTTTCACCATGTTGGCCAGGCTGGTCTCGAACTCCTGGCCTCAGGTGATCTACCTGCCTCGTAATCCTAGCACTCTGGGAGGCCAGGTATGAGCCATGGCACCAAGCCAACCTCAGTTACTTTAAAAAAAAAAAAAAAAAAAAAAAAAAAAAGACTTTTCCTTGCAGTATTATCAACAACATCATTATCATCATCAACAACAAAAACTTATGTGTTCACCAATAGGGGAACAGATACGTTGTGGTTCTTTAACCCAGTGGAATATCATGTAGCTGGTAGCTTCATATATACTGACTTAGAAAGTTAAAAAAAAAAAAAAGCAATCTTACAGTACAAAATGTATGATTTCATTTTTTAAATAGATCAAAGGTTTTGTGATTTATGATGTGTGTTATGTTTATGCTTTAAAAGTATTGAAAAACTTCTAAAAGGATTCACACCAAACTGTTGGCAGTGGTTTCTCTAGAGGTAGGATCTGAGCAGGGAGAAAGACTTTCCCCTTAATAAAAGGAGGTGAAAAGAGGGGAAATAGAAGTATAAACGTAAACCCTTTGAATGGACAAAGAAAAAAGGCGGGTTAGGAACCGACATCCCAGTCCCTGTTCTCCATGGGGATGGAAACCCTGACCTGAATTTCGTGTTAATTTCGTGTTTCATTTCCTAACAGCTGCCTTTGACACATGAAATAAGATACTGTTGACTTTGCCTGTTTTTGAACTTGACAGAAATGCATCATAATGATTTATCTATGATATTTCCCCCTCAACACTATGTTTTAGGGACTCATCCAAGCCAACACATGCCATGCTTTACTGATATTCACTGCTGCCTAATATTCCATTGTATGAACAGACAGCCAATTGCTTTTCCTTTCCAGTGTCAGACAATCAGACTGTTTCTGGTTTTGTGCTATTAAGAATAACTCTCATGTGAGCATTTCTGTACAAGTCTCTAGAGCCTATACCTGGGAGTGAAATGTCTATTGTAGGGTGTGTGTATGTTCAGCTTTACTAGGAGATACTAAACCATTTTCTAAACTCATCTCATCTTAGCACTTCACCCTCCCACTAGCACTGCATGAATGCCTGTTACTCCTAGCCTTAGTAACACAGGTTCTTATCTAACTGTCACGCATTTCCCAATAATATGGGTATGAAGTGGAACCTCTCTTTGCTTTAAATTTTCATTTCTCTGGGCTGAACATCTTTTTCTGGGTGAGGGCCATTCATGTTCTCTCCTTCATTTTTTTCCTCTATTGGTGGAGGAGGGTTGGTGGGTTTTTTTTTTTTTTTTTTGGAAAGAGCCAGATAGTAAGTATTGCTTTGTAGGCCATGCAGTCTCTGTCACAACGATTCAGTTCTGCCACTGTAGCTCTAAAGCAGAAGCAGGCAACGTGTAAATGAATGAGCATGGCGACTGTGTTCCAATAAAACTTTATTTACAAAAACAGGTAGTGGGCTGGAATGGCCAACTTCTGATTAATGGCATTTCTTTATAAATTCTGAAGATGAGTACTTTAAAAAAAATGTAGCAAGTATCTTCCACTATTAGGTGGTTCATCTTTTCCACCTGGTGTATCATATTTTTGATGAACAGAAATTCCTGTTCTGGATTTTTAAAAATAGTCAACAAGATTTGCTGATCCTTAATACCTGCCTGGGCGTATTTCCCAGCTTGTCTTCACCATGATCTAGGCCTTCTGGAAGTTCAGTGGGAGAACATCTAACAAATAGGTATCTAATACCTGCACAGATGACATCTCAGTGTGCAGGTAGGAAATTAGATGGTTCTCTAGGGAAACGCAGAGAAAAGTACTGAGAGCAAGGAGTGCCGTTCTGCAAGGACGCTGCTTGCCCTACATCTGAGCAGTGCTGCCTACCAACACCAGAGACCCTCAGGTTCCCGAGGAAGGAATATTTTCCCCACAGAGATGCTGGGAGTACTCACCCGGTTTGATGGGCTGCCTGTTGGAGAAGGTCAGAGGCGCAACGAGGAATTTGGTCTCTGCAACTGGCACCCAGTGGTGGAGAATTTTCACTGTCCAGACCCCAGGCCTCAGGGGCAAGTTCAAAGGGGGCTTGTAGTGCGTGAATTCGGCAGTGGACTCAATCAGGATGTCATAGGTGGCTGCGATGACGTTGACGGGATCCACCCAAATGACGGTCACGGTCACGTTGGGCCCCTTCCCCCACTTCTGCATACCCACCGGCTCATCCATGGGCCCCAGGAGACCCCCAAAGTTGCGGAACAGCCGCTCCTTGGCATCCCAGTCAGTGCCGACCTAAAACAGGGGAGTGAATTCTGAAGTCACTGGGCCTGAACTAGGGTGCTAGGTCTCAGAAAGGCCTAGGATCCCCTGTGTTAGCTTTCATATACCCATTTTACAGATGAAGAAACTGAGGCTCCAACTAAGTCACCTGCTCAAGGTTGCACAGCTTATAAGCAGAAGATCTGGGATCTGGACTCGGTCTGAAGGATCACAAGGCCTGTGGTCCTTTTATTTAAACCACTGGGCCTCCTGTGCCTGGTGTATGGCGTGTGCTTTGAAAAGAAAACCAAACATGGACTGAATGACTGACTGACTGACTGACTGAATGAATGAATGAATGCCTTGCTTGCAGGCCATTCCACAGAAACATACATCCTGCCACTCAACAGGTATAGCTAGTTTCCACTTCCATCCTTGGTTTTCCAAATCACACACCTCCACTGTGTGCAACGGTTCTGAACAAGAATAAAGGTTATGTTATTACAGCTGCTCTATCATACGCTAGAGACCCTGAGCATTGCCTGTCATCTACGGGGGTTCAAATAGGTTTCCTAGGAAGAGACAGCTCTGGCTTTCCCAAGGCACCTAGAGCTGGAACGTAAGCACGAGAGTCATCCTGCGATCCTTCCTTCCTGCCAGCCAGCTGGGGATGTGTGCGGCTGTGACCCACCGCAATCCTCTCTGGGCTTCCCTCCTTCCACTTGTGCCACCTGCAATTTCTTCTATATCCTGTAGTCAGAAAGGCCTTGTAAAATGTCCTCTTACTGCTGCCCCCAGGCTTCTTAGTGCACTCAGAGTCTGAGCTTGCCCCGTCCTCCAACTCCATGACCCCCTCCCCATCTTTCTCCAGGATGCCTTGTTTTAGCCACCTCAATCAAGGCAGGTTCATTTCCAGCTCAGCATTCCCGCACCATCTGCCCTGTGTGGAATACGCCTTGCTTGCACGGCCAGCCCCTTATGTCTAAAGCTGCCTCACAGAGTCTTTACCTGACCACTCCCTCCACCCCAAATTTCAAATGGACCTTCAGTCAATCTGTGCCATTCCCTACCGCTTTATTTTCTTCCTACCACTGGTATAAGCACTATCTCAGAGTTGTCTGTTGATGTATTTATTCCTTATCTCCTCCAGCTGTAATGTAAGCTCTGTGTGAACGGGGGCTTTACCTAGCAGGTTCTCTGCTCTTTCTTGGTGCCTACTACCATGTTTAGTACACAGTAGGTGCTCGAGCAATGTTTGTTGAACGAACGGGTGAATGGCTTGACCAAAAAATGAATGAACTCGGGAGATTCCTGACAATGAGCTTTGTTGCTATTTCAAATCAAATTAAATCAGGGGTCGTCTAATTTGAAAAAAGAGATCTCCCCCAGGTGGATTAATTTAGTGGTTTTGAGGACACAGCATGTAGGCATGTTGGGGCAAATAACGGGTACAGTATGAGCTTGCACTGCCTCTGTTGTCTTCCCATAATTAGCATCTCTAATGTGCGTGTGCACGAAGGTCGGGTGTGGATACACACACCTACATTCTGAGATTTCCTATGTGCAGGGGAAATAGGAGCTGATCTAGTTTCTCATTGTTCTTGCAAGAGTTACCATGTCAGTCCATTCTTTACCCAGGGTACAGAGCTCCACTGCTAATATTTGCTGAGGGATTACAGTGTGCCAGGCAGACATGTCCACTCATTTGATACTCCCAAATCCATAAAGGGGAGACCCTTGTCATTATCTTCACTTTACAGATGTGGAAACTGAGTCTCAGCGAAGTGAGATAACTCGCTATGGTCAGAGGGGGCAGAGCCAGCATGGGAACCCAGGAAGTCCAACCCCAGAGGCTGCATTCTCATCCACTATGCTACATATTGCCTCCCATTCATTAATTCATTCACTCTCTGTCATTCATTCACCCAACACATATAAACCGAATCCCTACTGCCTACCAGGGGTGACTGCCATCCGTGTACACTCACTGGCACATATCTTGCTTTCAGTTTTCATCAGGACAGAGACTAAAGATTAGGACTAAGAAAGTATCCTGAGGGCCAGGCGCGGTGGCTCAAGCCTGTAATTCCAGCACTTTGGGAGGTCGAGGTGGGTGGATCACAAGATCAGGAGTTTGAGACCAGCCTGGCCAATATGGTGAAACCCCGTCTTTACTAAAAATACAAAAATTAGCCAGGAGTGGTGGCGGACGCCTGTAGTCCCAGCTACTCAGGAGGCTGAGGCAGGAGAATCGCTTGAACCCAGGAGGTGAAGGTTGTAGTGAGCCGAGATCAGGCCACTGCACTCCAGCCTGGGAGCCAGAGCAAGACTCCGTCTCAAAAAAAAAAAAAAAAAAAAAAAAAAAGCATCCTGAGAGTAACAGAGGTAGTTACCGCTCTGACGTTCCTGCAGGGGCTGCCGTCCCTCCCAGACTTATGAAATCTTGGTATTTTTCTACTACCCTGTGGATCAGCAGGGACCAGCACCTTCTGTCCCCTCGCCCCTGCCCTGGTGCCTAGCAAAGTGCCCAGAACACAGTAGAAATTAAAAGGATACTATTTCTTGAAGGAATAAATGAATGATCAACAGGATTCAGTTCAGACCTTGAAAGGTCTATGGAGATTTCTCTAAAGAAGCCCGATTTCTATTTTCCTACTTATAACCGCTTTCAGCAACGCCTGGTTTGTAAGTCCAGTTTCTCACCTCTCCTGGAGACCTTTTTGGTTTGGCTCCAGCTTCACCTCTGTCATCTCTATCCCTCTCCCTCCCTTCCACTCGCTCCTTGCTCCAGGCCACCCTGGGTTACTCTCAGCACCTCGTTCTGAAGGGCTCTCTGTTTCCTCTTGATCTTCTGGCCATGATCCGCCTGTTCTCTGGACCGGTCTACCTTTCCCAGCGTCGTCCTAGCCAGCTCAAACTTCTTGTCTAGGTTTTGGCTCAGGTATCACCTCTACTCAGAAGTCTTTCCTGGACAGAGGCACCACTGAGGTACATCTCTAAGCATTTGATCATCAGAGCTTTTCTCCTCACCCCCACAGTACTGCATGTTTTAATTTATAGGTATCTCTCTCTCTCCAGCTCTAGACTGTTAACTCCATGAGGGCAGGGCTTGCTCACCAACATGTCTCTAGTGTCTGAAACAGTGCTGAGCATAGAGTAGATGCTCAATATATCTCTATTTCTATATCTATCTACTGTAGATGTTCAATATCTCTATAGAGATCTAGAAATAGAGATATATTGAGCACCTATTGTCTATTGATCAACTGATGATCTATGTAGATTGATCATCTACTTACGTGTTTATCATCTATCTCTATTAATCTGTCTCATTAATCAGTCAACTCTATTCTACCCATCAATGATCTGTCCATCTGTTTACCTATTAATCTATCCACCCATCTATCTGTCTGTTAATCATCTATCTATGTATCACCTGTCTATCAATCTATCTTGAACACATACTGAATGAGTAGGGACTGAACACATGGACTTCCCTCCACGCACTAGTTTCCAACAGATACTAACAAAACAGATGAATGGCCACAAAACTACTTTAGGGTCATATTTAAGGAAGAGATTTTTCACCAGTTAGGGGAAGATGGGAACCCTCCAGAACACTGCCCTTGGATCCTCCAAAGAAAAAATCTGAGTTTTAAAACCAAGATAACCTGGGCAGGAGAGTTCCGGAGCAGCTGATGAACAACCTGGATCTTGTTTCTCAACCGAGGAGCGTGATGGGTGAGGGGTGGGGCAGCCTGAGCTAGGGCTTTGCTGCTGTCACATCCTCTGTGACCTCCAAACCTTCTCAAGGGGCCTCACTGTGGAAGTTCACCACCATCCACTGCAGAATGGTCAATTACCCAAATTCAAATACATACTCAAATTCAAGCTTAACATACTGCTCCCTGGCTTCCAACCAACCAGTGGCTTTCCATTGCGTTTATTATCTTTTTTTGAGTTTATAATATGTGTGTATATGTATATATTTCAATAGGCTTTTGGGGAACAGGTGGTGTCTGGTGACATGAATAAGTTCTTTAGTGGTGACTTCTGAGATTTTGGCGCACCTATCGCCTGAGCAGTATACACTGTACCCCATGTGTAGTCTTTTATCCCCCATATCCCCCGACCCTTGCCCCTGAGTCCCCAAAGCCATGTATCATTCTTAAGCCTTTGTTTTGTCATAGCGTAGCCCCCACTTACGAGAACATACAATGTTTGGTTTTCCATTCCTGAATTACTTCACTTAGAATAATGGTCTCCAATTCCATCCAGGTTGCTGCAAATACTATTATTTCGTTCCTTTTTATGGCTGAGTAATAGTCCATGGTGTGGAATTTATTCACTCATTGACTGATGGGCATTTGGGCTGGTTCCATATTTTTGCAATTGCGAATTGTGCTGCTATAAACATGCATGTGCAAGAATCTTTTTTTTGTATAATGACTTCTTTTCCTCTGGTAGATAGCCTGTAGTGGAATTGCTGGATCAAATGGTAGAACTACTTGTAGTTCTTTAAGGAATCTCCACATTGCTATCCATAGTGGTTGTCCTAGTTTACATTTCCACTAACAGCATAAAAGTGTTTCCTTTTCACCACATCCATGCCAACATCTATTATTTTTTTATTATAGCCATTCCTGCAGGAGTAAGGTGGTATCGCATTGTGGTTTTGATGTGCATTTTCCTGATCATTAGTGATGTTGAGCATTTTTTCGTAAGTTCATTGGCCATTTGTATATCTTCTTTTGAGAACTGTCTATTCATGGCCTGAGCCCACTTTTTGATGGGATTGTTTTTTCCTGCTGATTTGAGTTCCTTGTAGATTCTAGAAATTAGTCCTTTGTTGGATCTATAGATTGCAAAGATTTTCTCCCACTCTCTGGGTTGTCTGTTTACTCTGCTGATTGTTTTGCCTTGCAGAAACTTTTTAAATTAAGTCCTATCTATTTATCTTTGTTTTTGTTGCATTTGCTTTTGGGTTCTTGGTCATGAAGTCTTTGCCTAAGCCAATGTCTAGAAGGGTTTTTCCAATTTTATCTTCTAGAATTTTTATGGTTTCATGTCTTGAAGTTTGATCCATCCAGAGTTGATTTTTGTATAAGGTGAGAGATGAGGATTTAGTTTTGTCATTCTACATGTGGCCTGCTAATTATTTCTGCACCATTTGTTGAATAGAGTGTTCTTTTCCCACTTTGTTTTTGTGTGCTTTGTTGAAGATCAGTAAGTATTTGGCTTTATTTCTGGGTTCTCTAGCCTGTTTTTATACCAGTACCATGCTGTTCTGGTGACTATGGCCTTATAGTATGCTTTAAGGTTGGGTAATGTTATGCCTCCAGATTTGTTCTTTTTGCTTAGTCTTGCTTTGGCTCGGCAGGCTCTTTTTTAGTTCCATATGAGTTTTAGGATTGTTTTTTTCTAGTTCTGTGAAGAATGATGGTGGTATTTTGATGGGAATTGCACTGAATTTGTAGATTGCTTTTGGTGGTATGGTCATGGTCACAATATTGATTCTACCCATCCAAGAGCATGGGATGTATTTCCATTTGTTTGTGTCATCTATGATTTCTTGCAGCAGTGTTTTGCAGTTTCCCTTGTAGAGGTCTTTTACCTCTCCTTGGTGGATTTGGGTTTGTTCTTGTTTCTCTAGCTCATTAAGGTGTGATATTAGATTGTCTGTTTGGGCTCTTTCTGACTTTTTGATGTGGGCATTTAATGCTATGAACTCTGCACTTAGCACCGGCTTTGCTGTATCCCAGAAGCATTGAATTCGGGAGCACGTTATTTAGTTTCCAGGTATTTGCATGACTTTGGCGGTTCCTTTTGGAGTTAATTTCCAATTTTATTCCACTGTGGTCTGAGAAGAGTACTCACTGTACTTTTGATTTTCTTAAAATTGTTGAGACTTGTTTTGTGGCCTATCATATGGCCTATCTTGGAGAATGTTCCATGTGCTGATGAATAGCATGTATAATAGAATTGTTTTACGCAATTCTGCAGTCATTGGGTAAAACGTTCTATAAGTATCTGTTAAGTCCATTTGTTGTAGAGTATAGCATAAGTCCATTGTTTATTGACTTTGTCTTGATGAAGTGTGTCAATATTACTGTGTTGCGGTCCATCTCATTTCTTAGGTCTGGTAGTAATTGTTTTGGGAGCCCCAGTGTTAGTGCATATATATTTAGGATTGTGGTATTTTCCTGTTGGACTAGTCCTTTTATCATTATGTAATGTCCCTCCTTGTCTTTTTAAATTGCTGTTGCTTTAAAGTTTTGTTTTGTCTGATAAGAATAGCTACTCCTGCTCACTTTTGGTGTCCATTTGCATGGAGTATCTTTTTTCACCTTTTTACCATAAGTTCATGTGAGTCCTTATGTGCCAGGAAAGTCTCTCGAAGACAGCAGACACCTGGTTGGTGAATTCTTATTGATTCTGTATCTTTTAAGTGAAGCTTTTAGGCCATTTACATTCCACAGTAGTATTGAGATGTGAGGTACTATTCTATTCATCATGCTATTTGTTGCCTGAATACCTTGGTTTGTTTCATTGTGTTGTTTTGCAGGACCTGTGAGATTTATGCTTTAAAGAGATTCTATTTTGGTTTATTTTGAGGATTTGTTTCAAGATTTACAGCTCCTTTTAGCAGTTCTTGTCGTGCTGGCTTGGTAGTGGTGAATCATCTTAGCATTTGTCTGAAAAAACTGTGTCTTTCATTTATGAAGCTTAGTTTCGCTGGATACACGATGCTTGGCTGGTAATTGTTTTGTTTAAGGAGGCTAAAGATAGGACCCATCTAGCTTGTAGGGTTTCTGCTGAGAAATCTGCTGTTAATCTGATGGGTTTTCCTTTATAGGTTACCTGATGCTTTTGCGTCTTAAGATTATTTCCTTTGTCTTGACTTTAGATTACTTGATGACTATGTGCCTAGGCGTGATCTTTTTGCAATGAATTTCCCAGGTGTTCTTTGCACTTCTTCTATTTAGATGTCTAGATCTCTAGCAAGGCTGGGCAAGTTTTCCTCAATTATTCTCTCATTATTCAAACTTTTAGATTTCTCTTCTTCCTCAGGAACAGCAATTGTTCTTGTTTGGTTATTTAACATACTCCCAAACTTCTTGAAGGTTTTGTTCATTTTTAAAAATTCTTTGTTGTCTTTGTTGGAGTGGGTTAATGTGAAAGCCTTGTCTTCAAGTTCTGAAGTTCTTTCTATTACTCATTTGATTCGATTGCTGAGATTTTCCAGTGCATTTTGCAATTCTCTAAGTGTGTCCTTCAGTTTCAGAAGTTGTGACTGTTTTCTATTTAGGTTATATTTCATGGGAGATTTTTCCATTCATATCCTATATCATTTTTTTTAAAAACTTCTTTAAGTTGGACTTCACCTTTCTCTGGTGCCGACTTAATTGGCTTAATAGTCGAACTTCTTAATTCTTTTTCTGGTAATTCAGAGATTTCTTCTTGATTTGAATCCACTGCTGGTGAGCTAGTGTGATCTTCTGGGGATTCACACTTCCTTGGCTGTCCCACGGAGCCTGCAGGGCAATCCACCTCCTTTAAAGGCTCTATGGATTCTCTTGTCTTTCCTGGCATGTTTCTGCAGTACTTCTGGGAGCAAAAGGTCCTGATGTGGGGCTCCACACACTGCTCTGTCCATCCGAGTGGGAGCTGCAAGTTCGTCCTGCCTCTTATCTGCCATTTTCCCTCTATCTTTCCATTGCATTGAAAATAGAACCTGAACATCTTTCCAGGGCCTGCAAGACTCCTCCCTGAGGCCTCTTTCCTACCAGTTTACTTCTCACTTGCTGCACTCAGTGCACTGGTCTCACTGCAACTCGAGTACTCCTAGCTCATTCCCAGTGCCTCAGGGCCTTTGTATATGCTCTTCTCTCTGCTCCAGATCTCCCCAGGGACTGGCTCTTTTACAGCCTTTAGCTCTGCAGTGATCTCCTTAGAAAAGCCTTCCTAGATGAATCATTCTATCGAAGGTTGTCCCCGTCAAGGTCCTGAGTCCCCAGGCATCACATGAATGAAGTTTTCTCTAGAATACCTGTCATTAGCTGAGCTGTTTTTGTTTATCTGTTTGCTCACTCATTGGCTGGCTGCCCCGCTGGACTGCAATTCCATGACCACAGGGGCCTGGTTTGTCTGGTTCACCACGATCCCTCCTGAACCTGGCACATTGTAGGCACTCGGTGACTACCTGCAGAAACAATGAGCATCTTTTTTTTCCAAGTCAATAGCATGAGATTCCCATGGATTGGAGAAATGTATCTGAGCTGTTCAGCCACCTGCTGTGAGTCAGGCACTCTGCAAGGCCCTGGGATGGTGCTAACTCCAAGGAGATCCTAAACAGCCTACAGAGTGGCCCTGTGGTTCTTCCTTCCCTTTCTGTTCATTTGCCATTAAAATTAAGACTTTAGAAAAAATTCAAAATACAAGTGAGGGCTCTCTGCATCACATGCTGTTATTTTTGCCAGTGATTTTGATGGTTCTCGCACCAAGGGTACCAGACCTGTGTAGTGAGGACCCTCCCCCAAAGCACTAGCCATGGGGAGGCCAACATCATTTGTCACTGCCAGAAGTACCCAGTTGCCCAACAGCAGGCTGATAAGCAGGGGGAGCCCAGACACGAGGCATTCATCTCTTTAATGGGACATTAATGTTGTCAATTGGCTGCTCAGGCCCCTAGCACAGAATCCAGCTGGGGCAGTATGTAATTGCCCCCTGACACCAGTAATTTATGGAGTGGGCTCCCTTGGCAGCTCACATCCAACAAATCCACTAGGAGTCTTAATTGAAAACAGTGGCTCAACAAGAAACTCTCACTGGTGCCTGTTTTTCATGGGGATACATACATTCGCTGGAGCACAGGTTAGGCAGGGCCACAGAAGCTAGAGAAGGACTGTCAAAGCAAACATAAGCAGGTGGGACTCCCCCTCTCCCCAACAAACTCTTAGCCCCTCAAGATGTACCATAGTCTACAATCAGACTCTTGGTCCCTAATCCAGCAGTCAGAACCATTGAGACAAATTACCTCCTTAGCCCTTACAGATGTGAGAAAGGCAGAAACCAGGTGCTGCAGTTCTGTGTGAACAACACGCACCAGGCTTCATCATGCTTCCCCTTCCTTCCTGCACCATGACCCAGGTACACTCACATACTCTTTCAGAAGTCTTACTCAACATCTACAAACACTATGTACTCTCTGTGTGCTGGAGATACCGCAGTGAAGAGGGAGACACAGTTCCAACTCTCCTGTGAACAATCAATGAGTGACCAGATAAAGCAACGAGATAATTTTAGATAGTAAATGCTACAAAAAAGTATTAAAATAGGGAAGGGTTGGGTGGAGAATGTAGTTATTGCAGCAGCTTAAGTAGGTGGCTGGGGAAGGCTTCTCTGAAGGTGTATCATTTGGATTTAGATCAGAAAGATCCAAAAAAAAAAAAAAAAGCTAGCTATGTGACCCATCTGTCCATCCATCCTTCCTTCAATCCATCATCCATCTACTCATCTAATCATATAGTCAGTGATTGATCTGGTACTTCCCTTGAGCAAATCCATGGGTGCTAAAAACTAGGGAGACAAAACCACAACTCAGCATAGGATTTGTGGCCAAAGAGACCCAGGTTGAATTTTGAGCTAGCAATCCAGAAAATCTTTGGATCTCTATCAGCCTCAGTTCTCCATTCTGGAAAATGCGACTAATATTACTGACATTGGTTTAGGAGTCATCACTGGCTAGGATAAAATATTCAGAGGGGCAGAAATTCTACCCTAAAAAATACATCCGTGTTCCAGTTGGTTTCATCTTTCCCTGTTTAAGATGCTGGTGCCAGTGACTGGGGCCAGAGAGCCTTCTCCGGGCACGGGGTTAGCTTATCTTTAGGGCTCTCCAAGTCCTCTTCTCCTCCATCTCCAACTAGAAGTGTCAGATAGTAGAGCAGAATCTGGCCAAGGGAACTGCAAAATACAATGAAATGTGACAAGACCTGGCCTCTTACCTCGGAAAACTGAAGCCTCCCGAAGTCGCTGGGTGGGCTTGCGATCTTGAAGACTTTTTTTGGCATCACCCAGGTCTCCAGAGTCTCCAGTTTGCTCACGGCCAGATTGGTAGCATGATGCTTGATCAGAAAGCCCTGGAAGCGGTCGGCAAGGAAGTAGAGGTGGACAGATGCTGGGTGGCCCATTGGGTAGTACCTGAAAACACAGGCGCTCATGGGTTAGGGCCCAAGGTGTGTAGGATCACAGTGAGGCTCCCCACCCACCAAGCTAGTTTTGTTCCTAAAGCAGTCCCCATTGTGTACAGTGCCTACCATTTTCCTTGCATCTGTCTGACAGCTGCTCCCTATGTAGCTATGATCTCAATGACTAGGAATACTTTTTTCTTTTGCTGATTATAAATGAAAACCATGCTGACTGTAGGAAAGTACCACAAAGAAAGTAAAATGACTACTTTCCATGCCTCTTCCCATACATAATGTCAATTCACAGATATTGAGTCCTCTGGTGCTTGGTACTGGGCAGTGAAAATGGGGTGTGAACACTGTCATGCTGATGGATTTCCCTTTGGCCTTATTTCCTATGCATCTATTTGCATAAATACTACATAGTTGGCATCTATCTATCCTAGCTATTATTCTGTCTTCTTTGTATAGGATTTCCTGAGGATTATCACATCTTTGAAAAGTCTCTGAAGACATGGTTTTGTATGTGTTGATACTTGGTGTTTCATCATCGTTAATACCAGATTTTATAAAGCAAGTTCCCTATCATTGGATGATAACTCTAATTTTTTGCTTCTCTAAACAGTGCTGCATTCAACATCTTTGAGCAAAACCTTTCATTTGTCTCTCCTCTGTTTAAATCTCCGAGGCTCTTCGTGTCTGCAGCTTAACTGTTGCGGAAGTACTGATTTATTCTCTCACAGTCCTTACCACTCACACCTCCTGAAATCATTGCCTTGTTACTGGATTGCCTTCCAGGGGGCATGGAAAAAAAAAGGAACTTGAACAGTCCTCAGATTGTTTGCTGGGCATTCACAGTTCATGCAAACCTGTTTTAAATCTGGACTTTGGGAGTGGACAGTCCAGGGATTGTGCTGTCATTCCACCACTGCAGCAAAATCTAGGCAGGGCTGTCACGGAAAACCTCCTATGATGACAGAACTGTTTTATTTATTTTTGAGACAGAGTCTCCCTCTGTCACCCAGGCTGGAGTGCAGTGGTGTGATCTTGGCTCACTGCAACCTCTGCCTCCCGAGTTCAAGCGATTCTCCCGACTCAGCCTCCCGAGGAGCTGGGATTACAGGCATCGGCCACCATGCCCGGTGATTTTTTATATTTTTGTAGAGAGGAGGGTTTCACCATGTTGGCCAGACTGGTCTCAAACTCCTGACCTCAAGTGATGCGCCCGCCTCGGCCTCCCAAAGTGCTGGGATTACGGGTGTCAGCCACTGCGCCTGGCCAAAAGTTTTTTATTTCCACGGGATTTGGGGGGAACAGGTGGTATTTGGTTACATAAGTTCTTTAGTGATGATTTATGAGATTTTGGGGCCACTAGCAATGTGCTACTGCTGAGCACTTGAAATATGGCCAGTGTGACTGAGGAACTGAATTTTAAATTGTATTTAGTTTTAGTTAATTTACACTGAAATAGCCACCTGTGGCTACCGTATTGGACAGCAAAGATATCGTCAGGAAAGAGCCAGTGGTCGCCCGCATTCATGTCCCCAAATCTCCCATCTCCTGTATCTTATGCTCTCTTCCATGTGACTTTGCAAGTTTCCTTGTACCTAGGAGGCAGAACCTATTTTTCTACCTCTGGAATCTTCTTTGGACAACAGGCAGTGGTAGAAGGGCTGTCCTGTCAGTTCTGAGGCAGGGCCTCAAGATGCCTTGCACATTTCTGTTTGCTTTCTTGCTCTCTTGAGGTCACCATCAGAGTATGCCTGGGCTAGCTTGCTGGAGGAGGAGACATTTGAAACAGCAGAGCTACCCTAGTTGTCCCAGCTGAAGCCATCCCAGGCTCAGGCAACTATTCCCAGCCAAGGACCACAGAGCCACTTCCCGACTTGCAGTTGGCTGCAGATACAGGAGCAAGGCCAGCCCGGACTGGGAAAACTGTCCAGCTGATCTGCAAACTTGAGCGTTACATAAATGCGTATTGTTTGAAAATACTGATTTGGGAGTTGTTACACTCCCATGTGTTATCATGACAGTAGACACGTAAAGCACTGCCAGTGTGTTCTGTGAAGTGGGTGAAGCAGGAAAACTTGCTGTCTTTGGAGTCAAAGGAAGAAATTGTTTCTGGAAAGCAGCAGTCAAAAAAAATGTAGAAGTCAATCTTTGATTACTTGCCTCCCTTCACTTTCTTTTCATTTTTTGAGATGGAGTCTCAAAAATGACTCATGGAGAGTCACCCAGGCTAGAGTGCAGTGGCATGAAATCGACTCACTGCAACCTCTGCCTCCCGGGTTCAAGCAATTCTCCCTGACTCAGCCTCCTGCATAGCTGGGATTACAGGTGTGAGCCATCACACCTGGCCCCTTCCATCCTCTATTCTCCTTATACACTGCCAGAATCCTGGTTCAAGCCACCATCATGTTGTACCTGCGCCTCTGCAGCAGCTTCCTTAACTGTCACCCCCTCTTACTTTTGCCCACTATAACCTGTTCCTATAATAGCCACATTCATCATCCCCCACTTAAATGCCACAAGCACCTTGCTTCGTGCTTGCAATAAAATCCAAACTCCTTACCTGGTCCACAAAGTCCTGCCGCTTTCTCTAGCCTCCTTTTGTTTCCAGCTACCCTAATCTACCACCTTCTGGCCACTGGGACTTTATTTTGGATTCTTGAACAAGCTACGCTCATTGCTGCCTCTGACTTGTCATTCTCACATGACTTTATCTTCATTTTTTTTGCAGAGCATTTCCCCTTATTGATCTTATGTTCTGGTTTACCCGTGCTTAGGTACTGTCTCTCTTTGCACTAGAGTGGGAGGGCTTTGAGGTCACGGGCCTGGTCAGCCTGGACCAAGACTGAATTCTCTGTGCCTAACACACGGTAGCTGCTCAATCAGTACTTATTGAAGGAGTGAAAATTCTAGAAGGATTTTCTCGTGAACCTCATGCTTCTAAGTTACATCTACAGTCCCTGTAACCAAGGAGTGAACACAAAGCCCTCTGATGCCTCATCCTGACTGTATTTGGTATCTAAGTAATGACAACCGTTCATGTCTCAAAACAGAAAAATAATCAAGATGCCATATAATCATCTACAGGAATGCAACCAAAGTATTCATCTGGCCCAAAGGTGTTTTTCTTTCTTATTTAAATATGAAGAGCACTGAAAAAAAATCAGATTTGGCTGGCAACTCCTAGTCTGCATTCCCACGGAATGTAGTGAGGTTCAGCACCACAGACCTCCAGGTTCCCAAGGTCAGCCCACCCTACAGGGGTCACACTGAGTTAAGATTCTAGTGCTTTGTTCCTGACCCTGGAGGGCATTCGGGGACCTGTAATTTATTTCTGTATGGTGGATGACAAGCAAACTTTATTTTCTTATTCTCTCAATCTGCCATTTCAGAAATTTCTGCAATGCACATGCGTTACTTGATAATGAGAAAAAAAAAATCAATAAACATGATTTAATGAAAGGTTATATTATGGACTGGAAAGGCACAATTTGCCTAAAATATCCAGATAAAATGAGGCAAAGTTTCCACTTGCCGTTTTCTCACATGCCCCAGGGCTACAGGGCTAGGAATCCATTGCCTTCTGCCTTTTGGGATGAGGGTCTTTTGTCCTGATTTATTTTCAGGCTCCTATTCATAAATACATCGGCTTTGCCCACAGCAAGGCACAACAGTTCCATTACAATAAAAAACGAGGTGGATGCCAGAGGATTCCTGGCTTGAGGCAACGTGACAGCTCACTTCACTCCAAAACGAGTACCAGGAGAAACTTTCAACAACCCTAGATAAATTGGGGGTGTCTTTTGGAATTTCCTGTAAGATCATTTACCTTATACATTCTAGGAAGCCTGCGACTGTAATTATTATGGAACCGACATTTGCCTTCCCAGTGTCAGGCGCTGCACTGTGTTCTGGGGATACTTGCAGGGATTCTGCCTCCAGACTAGCAGCGGGGAGAGAGACTCCCCCCAAGATACCACACATGAAGGTGAAGTCCCTGAACCACTTTCAGCTTGGGAGATGGTGGGCGTGGGGTGAGCTATTTTAATAAGTGTCATAGAGGAGCCTGGTCCTTGGATGGCTTGGATGGCTTTGTTGACTCGAGAAAGATGGACTGTGCAGTGGGAGGCAGTGAGCAAAGAAAAGCACAGGGGGAGAACGAGGAGTTGTTACCATCACACACAGTAGGTTCACTGTTGGCTGCACTGTAATGGCAACTGGCAACTAAGATACCAGCAATGACCTGAACCCCTGAGCAGTTAGGGAGGCCAAGGCGGGCGGACCACCTGAGGTCAGGAGTTCGAGACCAGCCTGGCCAACATGGTGAAGTCCTGTCTCTACTAAAACTACAAAAAGTAGCCGGGTGTTGTGGTATGTGCCTATAGTCTCAGCTACTTGGGAGGCTGAGGCAGAAGAATTGCTTGAACCTGGAAGGTGGAGGTTGCAGTGAGCCGAGATCGCACCACTGCACTCCCGCTAGGGTGACAGAGCAAGACTGTCTCAAATATAAAGGATTAACACTGTATAACTCATTAGGTAGTTTTTGATGATTATCTCCTTTAAACTTCACAACACCTTATGATACAAAGATGATGGGTACTACTCATTTCACAGATGAGGAAACCGAAGCCCAGAGAGATGAATGCGCAAGGTCAATAGCCTGTAATCAGAGTTTAAACTGCAGGTCCTAGATTCCTAACCAACACTAGTCTCCCTTTAAACGACATCAGAAACTTTACGGAGAGAGAAGCCGAGGGATGGGAGGAGGTGATGGGACAGTGTCACAGTCCTGCAGAAACCTTGCTGGCCAGGGACAAGACACCAGGCGGGAAACCTGCCTGTGTTTTCAGACAGTCAGTGAACTTTCTTCTTCCCCCAAGCCCCGTCAGAAACTGAAGATGCCAGGTTGTTTAAACAAACAAGAAAAAGGAGGAGAGTGATTAAGGAAATAATCAGAAAAGAGAATGGGAAAAAAAGGGATTTCTGCGAAAAGATATTCATCAGAACATTGTTTACAATGGCACATTACTGACAATGGAAACAGTGAAGGGCCGGATTAAGCAAACTCTAGAACTTCTGCTCAGTGGAATACTAGAGGCATTAAAAAGAATCATTATCGTTGCGGAAGCTACAGAGCAGCGTGGAGAAATGGGGGCTAAGAGTATAATGCCAAGGGAAGAAAACAGGATACCCAATTCTTGGTGCAATTATGTAAATATCCAAAATGCATATTGCTTCAGAACAAAAGAAAGGGTACACAACATGAAAGGCTTGGCTGGCTTAGGGAAAGAGATGGGAGGAGAAGGGATTATGTTGAATTATTTTCCTACCTCCCCCTCTTCTTTCCACATCTTCTAGAATGCTCTTTCCTGAAGTGTCGGCAGGTAGTGGTAGGTGAGACGATTGTAAGGGGTGGCTGAGAAGTTTCAACACTAGTTCTGCCTATTAATTTTCTTTGTGATATTTTTAGGTGTGATGACATTATGGTGAATGTGTTTCAAAGAGTTATTTTTCAGAGATACATTATTAAAATATTGATGGCTGAAATGATAGGATGTCTGGGATTGACTTCAAACTGATCTGGGAGGAGGCGGAAGGTGGGTGAAGATGAAAATGAAACAGATGAAACAAGATCAGCCCTGAGTTGGAAATTGTCGGGGCTGGGTGATGGGAACATGGGGTTCCACTGTTCTATGTTGTACATCTTTGACATTTTCCATCAAAAAAAGTTTTGTATATTCGTGGCTACCTTCCACTTAAGACAAATGCTTCATATGGTATGGTGACATAAAGCTTCCTGCTACAGTATATATATGTAGCACGAAGAATGAGTAAAATCATTGGGTACATAGGATATCTGGTATCTGAGAAAGTAAAGCACAAAGTGTGGCAATGGCTTGGATTGGAAATGCCATGCACGCTAGGAGGGTGGCGTTAGATGAATTTTGGGCAAAGGAAGACAGAAAGCATAGGGTGGCACTGCACTGCAGATCCCTAAAGAGGAGGAAGGGCCCCCGCTCTGCACCCTGAGCCTCCTCCTGCTTCTCAGCTCCTCTCCCTGCATCCCATATAGGACTCACCGGCAGCTGTTCTCCCCATCCGTGTGCAGGGATGTCTCGGCCCGTCGAAGACCCAGGCGGGCAAAGGAGTGGTACAAGGTGAGTGTCACGTCGCTCAGGCTGTGGATGCCGTCAGGCTCGTCGTAGACATTCTCCCAGTAGGAGCGGAGGCCCGGGGTACCTGCAGGGTAGTTCCCGTACAGGTAGTAGTCCAGCTGCCCAATGATTTCCTGATTCACCACAGCTTCGAACTTGCGGGCAAAGAAGGTAGGCCGGGCTGTCTGCTGTACTCATGGGATTAAAAAAAGAAAAACCAAATCAGCAAGTGCTGGGGTTGGGGGGAACCTGCAGGCATATCCTGTGGTTAGAAGCAAAGCTCTGCTGGATCCATGACACTTTTTGCACTTCTGTGTTCTCAGTTTCAACATCTGTAGAATGGGTTATAATAAGGGTGTGAGGAGGGTTAAATGAGTTAGTCTGTGCAGAGCATCTAAAGCAATAAGCATCATTTAGATGTCTGTTAAATGAACTAAATTTTAGATGGTAATAGCTGGGATGGATCTCAGACATCATTTAGGTAGAGGTCACAGGCTAGTAATCTAGGGCAAATATGTATTTTAGCTGGCCATATTTAAAACGTGAAAGAATTCACAGAAACTCTTTTGGCTTCTCTTTAAACAGCAATAGATCTGGCAACCCCAGGCCTATACTCCATGTGGTAACAACTGGTTAAAGCTGAATGGCAGCTGTTCCTTTAGACAGCACCTAGATTTTTCTGCTCACTGCAGTCTCCACCATGCCCTATTGCCTCTTTGGTATTTCAGCCAACTTGCAGACTCACAAGATTCAGAATCTCTGGGACTTTGAAAAATTCAGATTCCAGGCCAGGCGCACACCTGTAGTCCCAGCTACTCAGGAGGCTGAGACAGGAGAATCACTTGAACCCATGAGGCGGAGGTTGCAGTGAGCCAAGATTGTTCCATTCCACTCCAGCCTGGGTTACAGAGCAAGACTCTGTCTCAAAGTAAAAGGACCTACTGAGTCAGTAGCTCAGGAGTGTAGCTAAAACATTAAAAAAAAAAAAAAAATTCCCAGGTGATTATGATTCAAACTCTCAAGGAAACAGGCCCAGAGACAGTAAGAGACTTACCTGAGAACACACAGCAAGTCCTTGGCAGAGATGGGATGAAGAGTCAGGGTCGAGGGTTAAAGAAGTACTAAGCACCTGTAATCTACGAGGTTTTATACTTTATATTCAGTAAAAGGCCAGACAGTAAATATTGAAAATAGCTTTGAAACCACTCAACTCTGCTTTTACAGCATAAAAGCAGCCACAGACAAGAAACTAAATAAATGGGTATGGCTGTGTTCCAATAAAACTTCATTTACAGAAGCAGGCAGTGGGCTGACTGTGGCCCCCAGGGCTGGAGTTTGCTGACCCCTTGTGCAGGGCTGCAGAAACAAATAAAACACAGGCCTCTCCCTGGAGGAGCTTATTACAGTCTAGTGTTCATTATTGACCTAAATGTGGGTCCAGCCCTGTTTTCATGGTGGTAGATTAATAGCAGCAATAACTACTGACCACACACAATATTCAGGGCAGTGCACTTATATAATTGCCTCTCCTTTTCCACATAATTTGGCAAGGCAGGTATTAAGATTTCCATTTTACAGATGAGAAAACTGAGCTCAGAGAGGCAAAGCGGTAGGTACAGACTCACACTCCAAATGCATGACTCCAAAATCTAAGCTTTCTCTACTGCATCACTCCAGGATTGAGGCAACTTCGTACCCTTGGTGTTATTCTAAACATCTCATCGCCAATCTGCTTCAGGAAACCTCTCTGTGGTGGGTTCCTTTCACAGTAGCACAGTGGAGAGTTAGACCACCTGAGTTCAAATCCTCATTTGGTTACTGTCTAGCTGTGCAGGTGAAGTCACTCAAACTCTCCAGGCCTCAGCATCCTTAAAATGGGTTGCTAGCATAGTGTCTAGCACACAGTGTAGGCTGATATTTGATTATTATCACTAGCCCCTTGTTGCCAGGAACCCATGTAGGGGCAGAGGACTGGCCTCGGGGGCAGGATAAACTCCTTTCTCTGCCTGCGATTCTGACCATAGCTGGATCTTCTAAAAGGGCATGTTGCTATATTTATTATTCTTTCTCTCCAAGTTCAAGAACTCTGAGTTCCTTACAGGCAACAGTGTCTTCACTCTAGCTCTTGGGGGATACTCTTAATCTTTGCTTGCTGTGAGCACATGAAGCAGTCTTCATCAGAGGCTACAATGTCCCCGGGATGCCGGGCTAGGATACAAATGCTGGTGCCTGGGGGAGTGTGGGGCTCCGGGAATCACCACACGGAGGTTCTGTGCTCCAAGTGAAGATTCTCTGCAATTAGGACAGTGAGGGACAGGTCCTCTCCAAAGGTGGGAATTCACTGCATAGGTCAAACATTCCCCTGCAACCCTCTTTCTGCAGGGAAGATGTGGGTTTAAGCAGCTCCCTGTCTGCCAGCTTAAGGTGGCTGGAGCTGCTGGGTGGGAACCTTGAGGGGAATACGAATGAGAGATAAAACCTGTATACTCCACACTCATACAGGCACAAAACCAGGAAGGCAGCAGGGACTACTGGAAAAAACCCCTCTTGGAACACCCCTCCATGCCTCAGTTTCCCTACCTGAACAATAAAAGTGACGTCTGCCCCAGTAAACCCAATGACCACACAGCCTGGCACAGAGAAGATCAAACATGAACAGCATCCCAGTCACACATCAGGGGCACCTCGGCTGGGTTATGAGCTTGGCACTGTGTCCCTGCCTTCCCTGTGTCAGTGGTTTGGGAAATAGCTATACCATCTCTACACGGTGGCTCTAGTGACCTCAGAGTGATTCGTTTAACCATTTAGGGGCATTCATATTTGTGCTCTCTGCTGCTAGGTGTAGGGAGGGGTGGAGGAAGAAGCCACCATCCTGGCTTGGAGGGAGCAGAGCAGGAAGGGGTGCCCATCTTGGGGCCACTCTCAGGGCTCATGGTAAGTGGATGACCATTCCCCACCCTCCTGCTCTGCCCTTCCCCAGAACAGCAAATTGTTAGGCTGCCCAGAGACAGCTGTAAGGGGAATAATGTTCTACCTCTTGTTACTCTTTCAAGTATATGGTTTCCAAACCTGGCTGCTCCTCAGAAAAGTACAATTCATTGAAAATACAGAGTCATCAATATCACTGGAGATCAGTGATTCTCAACCAGAGGTGCTGCTAAACATCCCACCCAGGCATGGGACAGCACCTCCTAACAGGATCATCTGGCCACAATGGCAAGAGTTCTGAGGTTGAAAAGCTCTGCCCTAGATATACTTAAAAGCATATTCCTGGGTATAAATTTAAATATTCTGAGAGATTCTGACGAAAAGGCAATAAAGAGAGGATGACATGCATATGGCCTTTGGAAACTTTTTTTTTTAACCTTTCCGTGCCTCAGTTTTCATATCCCTAAAATGGAATAATAATATGAAAGGTCAGTTGCTTTTGGGTTAATGAGTCAATGTGGTTAGAACAGCCCTGACCTAGAGTAAGTGTTCAATAAACATTGGCTATTGTTGATGCTGTTACTGTTATTTATCAACAGCCAGGTTTGGCCACCATGTGGTAAGATGACCTGTAGGTCTGGCCTTGGATTTCTGCAGAGGTTTGTTGGAAAGGCATCATTTAGGAGGTTGGCAGGCCAGGAGAAAGTCTCACCTGGAAGCGGTGGAAGTCCTGTGGCTTGAAGTCATTGGGGGAGCAGCCACACCAGTCCACGATGTGCTTGTACTGGCACTTGCAGCCCAGCTTGCGATTCCAGTTGGTGATGCGCAGGTTGTTGTCCACCATGGTGTCGCAGTGGGGGCTGTTCTCCAGGACCGTATGGAAGAAGGACTGCAAGGGAGAGAGGGGCCTAGCCTGAGACCTCTCCCAGCCTCCCACAAAGGGACTGGGGTGGGAAAGGGTGAACTCTTGCTCTGAGTTCATGTAAGAACTGGTTGTTTTAAAGAAGCTGGGCCGCTTTCTGTACAGCTTGCAGAACCACAAGCCAAATAAACTTTTCTTTATAAACTACCAAGCCTCAGATATTCCCTCATAGCGATGCAAAAATGTGTAACACAACTACCCGACATTCAAGGGACTCTTATGTTCTCTGCATGCATTTGAGGTCAGCTGCCCATGTGGTCCAACTCAGAGTGCAGGTGGATGCTCTGTCCAACAGATTATGTGAAATCAAACGGATTCAAGTCTGAAATAGTTGGCTAACAAAGACTAGTGATCTGGAATTTCACCCCGGGGCAGGGAGACCAAATTGATGGTTGCAATAGACCTAGTGCTTCCTGCATTGCAGGACTGCAACATAGGGAAGGGAGTAGGTGGGGCTGCTTGCTGTCCATGGTACTGAACCAGGTGCCATATATTCTCCCTAACCCCAAGACTCTTGGCCAACCTTTTTAAGGGATCTAAGAGGCCATGTTGGATCTGAAAAGAAAAACTAGAGGAGAAACAATCACTGGAGTACTTGAGAGATTGCCAGAGAGTGAGAGAAAGATTTTTATAATATTTCTTATAATATTTCAACACTGTTTTATGACAGTCCCAGGCGAATATACCCCCTCCCTGTTCTCTCTCCCTAAGGGAAGCTGTTGGGGAATGTGTGTCTGCCTCTTATAAGTTTATGGGTACGGTCTTCTGATATCTTCTAAACCAGTCCTCTGGAAGTGGTCTGGGAGAATGGAGGGAAGGCAGAGATGCAGGAGGTGGGACTGAACAGAGACCCTGGAGTACATGCGCTTGTGTGTGCTGGGGCCGGGGAGGGGCAGAGGAAGCACACACGGAGCTTTGGTCACCAGGATTGAGGTGATGTCTTGATTAAAAATAGCCAAGCTCCCAAACAATCTCTTCTAAATGGATGGGTGGGTAAACGAGGCTCCACCCACCACCCCCCGCTGACCTTCCTGTGACGGTAAATGGCATGCCCATGAACCTGGATTTTAAGCTCGAATTGCCTTCAAGCCCAGGGAGGCATATATTCTCCATCAAGCAGTGGGGAAAGTACCCAATCACCAATTGCCCTGTGTCCTTTCATAATGATACAGAAATTCCCTGCAAGATAATGGATGAGGAGGTTATCAGAATTGAGAGAAGAGGTGATTTTTGCTGAAACAGGATTAAAAGCTGATTACTTAACATGTGTGCAGAATAGTAAAACCTGGCCCAGTGATGACAAGCTCATCATCCCTCTGGGTGACCAGGACGCAGTCAGCCCTCCCCGGAGGTTGGCACTGCCCCAGACACAGGCAAGAGATGTGCTGGGTGTCTGGCCTGCAGAAACACACGTAGCCTATGTGGTCCAAGGAAGGAACAAGGGACCATTCATGGGAAATGCCATAGATGCAACAGAAATGGAACCAGCTCTGCACTTTTCTCAAGCTGGTTTGGAAATGAGGATGCAATCAACCTGGAGGTCAGGAAGACGAATCTGGAATCCCTCAGCCCAGCTCTGACCAGCAGGCAGCTATGGGAATGTTAGTGGCAATCCTTCAGAACTGGATCCCCTCCCCACTTCTAGATGGGGCTGTTTTAGAATACTCTGGATTAATGGAGTATGACTCATGAAACCAACACCCTTTTCCTTCAGGGAACGATAAGGCAATATTCAACATGAGAAAAGGGATGCTTGGTGTAAAAAGGTGGTCATTGCACGATTGGTCACTGTGAAGGATGTGTCAAAAGTTGATGTGGGGGCCGGGCATGGTGGCTCATGCCTGCAATCCCAGCAATTTGGGAGGCTGAGGTAGGAGGATCACTTGAGGCCAGGAGTTCAAGACCCGCCTGGCCCACATGGCAAAACCCTGTCTCTACTAAAAATACAAACATTAGCTGGGTGTGGTGGTGGGCACCTGTAATCCCAGCTACTCGGGAGGCTGAGGCAGCAGAACTGCTTGAACCTGGGAGGTGGAGGTTGCAGTGAGCAGAGATTGAGCCACTGCACTCCAGCCTGGGTGACAGAGGGAGACTCTGTCTCAAACAAAAAAAAGAAAAGTCGATGTGGGTATGTCCTGAAAAGGTCAGCATTTACAGTTGTGCAGGTTATGTGCTACATACCTTTTAGGGGTGCCGTCAGCATTGTGGATATCAGAAGGGTTTTTAAAATAACAGTTTTCTGGAAAATAGCAGTAAGATTCTTGTTCTAACAAAATCTGTATATCGTGTGATTTTTATGACCAATGAAAGCCAAGTATCTTGAGGAAGAGCTGCCTTTTCTATTTTGCACAAAGACTGTGTGGACTGCTGGTGGTGGCACCGTGTGTCTACTCCACGCAGCCTCTGTGCAGACTGGAGGGAGATCAGGGACCCTGCTAAGACAGCAAGGATGTCTGGATGTGTAGAGGACAACGTAGGTGGACCCAGAATCTCTTTGCCAAAAATTCAGCATCTGCTTTGCCACAAAGGCTAGAACAAGCCCCTACCTTTCTTGGGAATTTTTTCCCAGATACTCACCTCGGCAGGAAGCAGGGTGTAGGAGTAGAACTGTTTCATCTTGGTCACCAGATCGTCTGTGGAGAACGTCACATACTCTACAAACTTCCGGTTTAGCAGGAACCAGTCCGAGCCACCATCCACGGCGATGCCCTCTGGGATCCGCCGATCTCCCAGGCGCCACATGTGAGCGTCGCACTCCAGGAAGAGCCGATCCAGGCCCTGCTTCCGAATGAACCTGGGAGAGAGAAAGCTGCCCTTAGCCCAGAGGTGTCGTGAAAGACAGAACTCCAGCCAGAGTCCAAACAAAACAACACAATCATAGCGATGACGGCATTTTTTGAGTGCCTGCTGTGTGCCAGGCACTGAGCCAGGGCTCTGCGTGGAGTTTATCACTTGATCCCCACAAGTGAGGCACGTCACTGTATTTCTCCCTATGAGGCAGGTACTATTTGACCCCCAATTTCCATATGAGGGCACTGAGGCTTAGAGAGCCCGGGGGATTTACCCAGCACAGCCAGATGACAATGATGATCTGCTACAGCTACTCCTTCTCCAGAGAACTTTGGCAATAATCTCCTTATGCCTAGAGGCCTTGGCAGTTTAGTGAATGCAGACTATGGATCCTTATCTCAGAACAGTGCTCTTCGATGCATACGATAAAATATACAGAGTTATGAAACTGAATAATAAAAACCCACCAAAATTCTGATATATAGTAATGCCTGTGCTTCTTGACTCACACATAATATACAGGATTACAACATTTTTTAAATTTTAATTTTTTGAGACAGGGTCATGTTCTGTTGCCTAGGCTGGAGAGCACTGGTGTGATCCTAGCTCCCCGCAGCCTCAAACTCCTGGGCTCACGTGACCCTCCTGCCTCAGGCTCCTGAGTAGATAGAACTGATTTTGAAAGTTATTTTTGTAGAGGTGGGATCTCACTATGTTGTCTAGATTGGTCTCGAATTTCTGACTTCAGGTCCCCAAAGCACTGGGATTACAGGCGTGCACCACCATGTCTGGCTGCTGCTTAAATTTTTTGTAGAGACAGGGTCTCACGATGTTGCTTAGGCTGGCGTAAAACTCGGCCTCAAGCGATCCTCCTGCCTTGGCCTCTCAAAGCGCTGGGATTATAGGTGTGAGCTACTGCATAGGGCCTGGATTACAAAATACATTTCAAAACACTGAATGTATGATTTTATACACATACACACACACACACACACACACACACACACACACACACACACACACATAGTTTTTGTTTTTGTTTTGAGACAGGGTCTCACTCTGTAGCTCAGGTTGGAGTGCAGTGGCGTGATCTTGGCTCACCGCAACCTCCACTTCCTGGGTTCAAGTGATTCTCCTGCCTCAGCCTTCCAAGTAGCTAGGATTACAGGCATGCGCCACCTCACCCAGCTAAATTTTTTTTTGTCTTTTTAGTAGAGATGGGGTTTCACCATGTTGGCCAGGCTGGTCTTGAACTCCTGACCTCAGATGATCTGCCCACCTCGGCCTCCCAAAGTGCTGGGATTACAGGTGTGAGCCACCACACCCGGCCTACCTCCTGTAATTCTGAAGTAGTGGTGAGCATAAATGATATTTAGAGGTATCCGCACCAACTATAATGTGATAGGAAAATAGGTGATTCCTACTGGTGACTGAGTCAGTTACTGCTAACACTACTGTGATTTGTTACCTACATTTAGCTAGATTTCAGTTGAAATTTCACTAAAAAAGATACCATTTTCTTCTCATCCAAAGTCACAAACCTCTCCTGAATTTTTCCCATGAACCCTAGATTAATAACTCCTACTTTAGGAACTATATACATATAATCATCTTGTTTGGAATTTTGCAAGGCAGGCTGGGCAGAGTTGGCATTTCCTATTTTGTAGATGCAGAAACCAAAGCTGTTCAGGTCCCAGAGCTGGTGACATGGGCGTGTCAGAAGGGTAGACAGAGCTAGAACCAAGCCTTTTGACCCAAATGCTCAGTCCATTAGCAGTTAGCATTCATTGCACACGTAATCATCATTGCCATTACCATCATCACCATTTTCATTATCATCACTGTTACTGCCACCATCATCATCATCATCTCCATCTTCATCATCACCACCACTATCACCATTTTCATATATTATGTGCCAGGTACTGTGCTGGCTCATGGTGGGGGTCAACGAGAAGTAAGGATGATCTCTGCTCCCAAGGAGCTATTTAGATGGGAGCTTACAGTCTAGAGTTGAACCCAGGGATCTTTCTGCTCCTTGAGCCTGCTAGCCCTTACACATGACCAGGACTCTGGACTTTTCAAGCCCTTATAAATAACTCTATCATATGAATGCTTCTCCACACCACCACAGCTTCCTTACACACGTGCCTTCTGGTCATGGATTCTGTATGTGCTGGGAATGATCGTCCTCTTCCTCTCCCCCGAGTGAACTTCAATTCATCGATCAGATTGCAGACCAAAAGTTACTCTCGCAGTCCTTACAGTCTTACAACACTGTGATTTCTTCCACCATCATTGCCATTACCATCGTCACCATTTTCATTATCATCACTGTCACTACCACCATCGTCATTACTACCATCATCACCATTTTCATTATCATCACTGTCATCACCATCATCGTCATCATCACCACCATCACCACCATCTTCATTCCCATTATCACTACCACCATCACCATGACAATGAAAACATATGGGCATTATCATTCCAAGGGCTTTATGTGGATTATCTACTTTAACTTTCATGAAAACCCCACAGACAGTACTTTTATTAACCCTGTTTTACATGTGTATGAACTCAGCAACTTGCCATAGCACATTTCTGTGATTACTGTCTAAGACTGTAAGTTTCAGGTAGCTAGGGTGGTTCTTGTTTTTGCTTATCACTATGTGCCTGGCACACAGTAAATGCTTAGTGAGTATTCACAGAATGGATAGATACTCAATCCATCAATAAGCAAACGCATGTCCAGCACCTACCACACTCCCAGCCTTGTGGTGGGTACAGTGGAAGACAGGAAACACTATAAACAACAGGCTTTATCTTGTAGGAATTCACAGTCTCACTGCGCAAATGCGATACAGGCACATGTAACCACAGGTTAAATGAGTTTTGAGGAACTTCTGGAAAAATGGGGACTAGAGCAAGGCTGAAAAGCCAGCATGCTGTGGACTTGGTCGGTGGTCAGGAATGGCGTCACGGATGAGGCAGGGCCTGAGTCAGGCTGGGAGGGCTGCAGGGAGGAGAGAAAATGGACATTCTAGACAGAAAACAGACTGATCAGCGGCCTGAGGAGCAGACCAGTTTGGCTTCATTGGGAGATTGCTCTGGGCAGATGACAGACTGGGAAGGTCATACGTTTTTAATAAAGCTAACATCCACACAATGTAAAACAACGAGAGACCAAGAAATGATTTTATGATCAATGGGATCTAAGTGTCTTGAGGAAGAGCTGCCTTTTCTATTTTCCACAAAGGCACTGTGTGGATTGCTACAGGCGGCACCAAGTGCCTATTCCATGCAGGCTCCATGCAGACTGGAGGGGGGCCAGGGGCCCTGTTAGGACAGCAGTGATTTAAAATTAAGCATTTTAAGGTGTACAGTTTAGTGGAATTAGTTCATTAACAATGCTATCCAACTGCCACCCCTGCCTAGCTTCAAAAC
This sequence comes from Macaca nemestrina, assembly GCF_043159975.1. Lineage (NCBI taxonomy): Eukaryota > Metazoa > Chordata > Mammalia > Primates > Cercopithecidae > Macaca > Macaca nemestrina. The sequence goes on along the minus strand of NC_092142.1, from coordinate 17,483,775 downwards.
ATTTCATCAGTCCCCGAAAGAGCACCCCATACACATTGGGCAGCCACTCCCCATTCATGCTAGCCCCTGGTAACCATCAGTCTGTCTCCTGCCTCTACGGATTTACCAATTCTAGATAGTTCATATAAAGGCAGTCATACAATATATGGCCTTTTGTGTCTGCATCTTTTGCTTGGCATAATGTTTTCCAGGTTCACCCATGCTGCAGCAGATGTCGGTGCTCCATGCCTTGTTTTTGCCTGCTCAGCATCCATTTATGATTTCCCTGGGAACCACATGTTGCTTGACTTTGGACTCATCCTTAACTCTCAGTTTACTTGGGTTTGTATCCTCCCTGTAGCACCAGGGGTGGGAACATGACCCAGGATGGATCAGAGCATCCCAACTGTCTGGCCTCCATAAATCAGTTCAGGGATGGGCCATCAATGCAAGCTGGGTCTGAGACTAGGTCTTGGATTGTTGCTGGAGTTACTGAGAAGGAGGGGCTTTTCTATGAGATTTCTGGCACGGAGGATGTGAGCCTAGGGCTGCTGGTAGCCATCTCATCACCATGAATATATAGGTTGTCTGACAATGCAGCAAACTGGAAATAGGAGACAGGAAGACACAGTGCCAAGGGCTTGATGGGTTCACTTGCGATTCTGGATCTCACTGTGCCTGACCCTCTCCCAGACTTGTGTGTAACGTATTTAAAGGCATTTTTGAAATGAGATTCCTCACTTGCGTTTGAAAAACTCCTAATACATGCCTGAATGATTTCAACTTCGTCACAACCATGATGTGTGGGGAGGTTCTCAGGCTCGAGACAGGGCAGGTAGCCAGGGCTGTGGCACAAAAATGCCTCCTCTTCCACTAGGCCAGTCTGCTTAGAGTTCTAGAGCTGTCTGCATTTCTACAACAGACCTCATTACTCTGTCTTCAGACTGGAGTCACCTGTCTCCTCGCAGATAGCCTTGGTTCTCACTACAACACACCTTGGCTTCAGACTTTGTGCCTCCCTTTCAGGTCCTAGGACAGTGCAGGTCAACTGCTCAAGAAAAGTCTACTGACTTCAGGGTTTGGAAGCTGAAGATGGTCCTGCCTTGTTAGTCAAGCTGAATTCCAGAAAGAACTCCCCCCTCACTGGGCTTCCCACAAATCCACTGACATCTACTCAAGGGAATGACTTGAAACCTCATTAGTAAACCTACATTCTTAGCACTTTTCTGCATGAGCAGAAAGCCTACCTCTAGACATTGGCTACTATGGAAGATAATGGCATAATACATCTAAGTCATCACAAAATGGATGACGGTGTAATGAAACGGCGATGACGATGATGCTGGCAGGGAACAGACTTAATTTGGCTGAAATGTGCCTTTCATCTACGGGGCAGTGTGGCTTTACCTGTCACCAGCTGGGTGACCTCAAAATGTTAAGGAGTCCTCTCTGGAGTTTCAGTTTGTTCCTTGGTAAAATACAAAGTTGGTGTAGATCTGGGTTGTCAAGTTAGATCCCTATAGGGGGGTCAGACAGATAATGGAAGTGTGTGAAGCAGCCTGGGTATGAAAAAACAAGCAGTGATGAAATTAGCAGAGCAGTGAAGGACACACATTCTGAAATGCACTTCCATTCCTTTAAAATAAAAAAGTGTCTCTGGTTAAATAAAACATCTCTCTAGGATGAATACAGTCCATAAGCCACCGGTCCAGTCATAATGATACTGGGTTAGGTAATTCCCAAGGTACTCTCCAGCTTTGACATTCTGTAAGTCACTTTGTTATACTCAGGAGAAGGGTGTGGGGCAAACAGTACATCTCATATGGATACATGGGAGCCTGGAGAAGACTGGCAACTTTTCTAAGGACACACAGAGGACTCAACATAAGGGCAGAACCAACCAAAATACCCAGGTGTCCAATGTCACGGGTCTTGCTCTTTCTCTAACATATCTTTCCACATGCAAAATCTCAGCTTATTAGCAAAGCCATGTTCTTGCTGGAGAGGAGTCCTCTCTGAGTCTCAGTTTCCCTCTTGGTAAATTACAAAGTTGGGCTACGTCTGGGTTGTAAAGTTAAATCCCTATAGGGGTCAGAAAGACAACGGAAGACAGATAATCCAAGCTCATTAGCAAAGTCATGTTCTTACTGGGGAGGAACTCAGCGAAGATTTTTCGTAATACTCACAGTATTAACCCACTGAAATGTAACCGAGCGCTCACTGGGCCATTAAAGGAAGTCCCTGAGTTTAGGAAAATAAAACCCTGCCTTGAACCTGGCTAGTGCTAATTATACAAAAATGTCCAGTCGGTGCACTTAACCATGCTTGAAACTTTCAATTTTAGATAATTTGTATTCAAACTTACATGGTTACCAGATTAACCGTGAGAGAGAGAAAGAGACAAGAAATACAGGTGAGAGGACTAGCAAAATTTTTCTTTCCATGCACCAGGTTTTTAATTTCATGTTCCATTATATGGGATAATAGCATCGTCTTGCAATTTTAATGTGATGTCCCAGACCATAATATTCAAATACAATATTTATGCAGTCATCTCCAAAATGAAATATTCATGGGATTGGGAGATGGGTTGCTGTATTTACTGCATTCAAAAACGGAAATGCTGCAAATGCATGCTTTGGTTAACTAAGAGTAAACGGAGACAGCTAATTCCCGAGGTCTCAGAAGAGTTTCTGGAGTCAGAGGGGTGAACGGGGACTTAGTCTTGGACTAGGAGATGGTGGCAGAGGCCCAGCAACTGGCTATCTACCAGGGGAGAGGCATCAGCTGTTTGGGCAGGGATTTGCATTTTTTCTTCCCTTTCTTTACCGTAACTTGAAAAGGTAAAATTGGAAGGCAAGGTAAGTCAGTGAACACCTGGGTGACTTTTTATAAAATATGGCTCACCGACAAGTGGCGCACGGCTCTCTCACCTGAGGCATGGAGTGCAGATATGTAACAATAAGCGCAATATACAACAGGTGCCCAGTGATGCGCTCTTCCTCTTCATTTCCCATTGAGTAGGTTACCTGGGGCAACTGGGGCAACAGGTGACACTACAGCAAACAGACACTGGGTGATCTAGGTACTAATCCTGCCTCTGCGTTCGCAGGCTATGAGGTGTGGGGCTGGCTTAACCTCTCTGAATGCCAGTTTCCTCACTGTAAGATGAGCCCCCTGACACCTGTCTTGACAGCCTCCTGAGTCAGCTGCAAAAGTGTGATGGATGATGCTTCTCAGAGGGCCTTGCAAAGTGTTTAGTAAGCGCTGTTCACCCAAGCAATGAACCGACTCAACCATCCCTCCCCCAAACCTGGCATCCTCCATCCTCCTCTCATGCTTTGTATTTCTCCACAGGACTTTTCACTTTCTAACACAATGTACAAGATATTTATTTAGTCTGTTGTCCATTTCCGCTCAATAGATGTAAGACGGCAGAAATTTTTGTCTATTTTTGTTCACTGCTGTATCCATACTGCTTAGATCGGTGCCTACCATACAACTGGTGCTTGATAAATATTTACTGAATAAGTGAACAAAGGGAAGGGTAACAGCCACACCTGTTGGGCAATCAGGAAGTCACAGACATTTGTTAACTAGGTATCAGATCCTTCTAACACACATGTAACAGAAAAGAAAATTGAAGCTCAGAAAAGTTACATAACTTTCCCAAGGTCACACAGCCAGAAGTCTTGAATTTAAATGCAGGTCTAGCTGGATCCATGGCAAGCTCTTAAACTCTGCCATCTTTGATGCCCTGATTCACCATAGTCCCACCAAAAAGAGAGAAACAACAGATCTGTGATTTCTAATGCTTGAAAGAGACAATGCCCAGAAATGAGAGAGAATCAAAAGAAAAGGGCTTATTGTTGGCTTTGGAAGAATCATTCTGCCAGACCGCTAGAAGACATCTGTCTTCTACCTGAGGTCAGATATGAAATCATTTACATTCAGCTTTACTTCCTAGGCTCTGAGGAAGGGGCAGTTCACCTTCCTGATATTTTTACCTATTAGCACACTATGGGAAAAAGTCACAGCTATATATCATCCTATTGGGACATCCCAGGGACCAAATCTACTCAGCTGACCATCACAGTTAACTAGACAGAGGGTGGGAAGGAGTCCTGATTCTCCCCCATGGGAGAAGTCAGTTTAAAAAAAAACCATCTATGGCTTTTGGAAATAATGTCAGAAAAGGTGGATGATAAAGAAGTTTCTCAATTCAGTTAATTCACTGGCTACAATCTTGGCATATTCATTGAGTGTGGAATTATTCCAAAATTAAGCTGTTCCACTTTAAGTTTTAGAAGGAATAGCTCTGCTCTTCCAGTTTACAGCATGTTTGAGCAAGAAGGAATCTTCGCAAGCAGCCAATACAGCTAATGCTACAAATTAAAAAAAAAAAAAAAAAGCCCGAGACCGAAAGTACAAATGATACATCCAAAGTCATACTGCCTAGAAAAAACAAAATCTTCCTTTTTCTGTTTTCCTGTCTGGTAATCTGTTATTGAATCTAGATTACTCTTTCAGCGTAAGTACAACGTCACGATTTTAGTTAAAAAATAAAGTCACGGAATAAATCATACCCACAACGCATGAAATCAGTCAGCTATGTGAACAGGCTCACACATCTCTTCCTAGGCTCTGAGGAATGGGCAGTTTACCTGCCTGAGATTTTTCTCTATTGGCACAAAGTCGCAGCTAATTATTATTCTATTGGGATGCAGGGGCAAGATTTTGAGACCTGGAGCCAGATTACTTGGCCCAAGTCTTGTGTATTCTACTAACCTTGGACAACTTTAATCATGTGGCACTTTGGTTTCTCACAGGGGAAACGGTGATCACAATACCTAATTCATAGAGCTGGTGTGATGATTCAAATGAGCTTGTATACAGGGAGGGCTTAGCACAGTGCTTAGCACATAGTAAGGGCTCCATGATGTTCATTGTGATGCTTTATGTTTTTTTCCTTTATCAAGGTGAATTTCTATCTGTCCTCTTCTCTCTTCTGGGATTTGGTAGACAGGTACATAGGACACCTCCATGGCTAAGAAGAAATCCTTTTGTCTGGCAGAGCAATGATATTTCAGCACCAAGGACAGAAGCCCTCATTTTTGTTGTGCCATAGCCATGGTTGTGGCATGAAGGTGACAAGTGTCTTGGCCATCCTTCTAACTCTGTCCAAGCTCTGGATGAGCTTGCGGGGATTGAGCTCACTGATTCTGAAGTTTGGCAGTTACACAGGGCCCCTGCTAGCCATCTCTCTCAGGCCCAGGGTAGGCTGTGCCGCTTCCTAGTCTGAACTGGAGTCAACTGTCATGCCTCTCTATCCTACAGTAGCTGGAAGAGCAAGAAGGCCTGGAGACTTCATTCTTTTAGCAGCACTAGAGAGCACCTTCGATATTCCAGGCCCTGCTCTATGCACTGAGAAAACGGTTCTAAATAAGATGGCCATCACCCCTGCCCTTCTCTCTCTTTTAGGTGAGACAAAAAGCCTAAATAATAACAGCTACCATTTATTGAGCATATACTACATTCTAGGCTCTGTTCTATGCCCTTAATATATATTCTTTTGTTTAGAATTCACTGCAGCCCCATGAGGGCTCATTTTACAAACGAAGGAACAGAGACACAGAAAGGTTAAGTAAATTTCCCAAGATCCACACAGCTGGTGAGTGGCAAGGAGGGGATTCAAGCCGTAGTAGTCAGGCTCTGCATTCCACACTCTAGCCACAAGGTTCTAATAAGTAAGTAGACATCGAGAAATATGAAACACAAATATACAATTATATGCTATATAGGAACAAATATGGGGGTCATGGTAGAAACTAAAGAGACAGGGACTTAATTAGTGGAGATCATTGAGGAAGGCTTCACTGAGGAGCAGGTGGCATGCGAGCTCAAAGAGAAGGCATCAGTCCTCTAAGGAGTTATGGGGAAGGCCTTTATGAGTGACAGAAAATTGAAAGTGCAAGGGCCCTGTGGCTGACAAAAGAAGCTACAGAGAAGTCCTCAGCTTCACAACCTCTCTTCACAGTGGCTGCCTTGATCTGATTGGTGGAAGGGACATACCACCCACAAGTCCACGTGGCTTGGATATGGAGGGAAACTCCAAAGTCAGCACCCTGAGGGAGTCAGTGCAACACGGTGGTTAAGCACCCTGACTTCAGGCTGGGCGTGGTGGCTAATGCCTGTAATCCCAGCACTTTGGGAGGTCCAGGCAGGCGGATCACTTGAGCTCAAGAGTTTGAGACCAGCCTGGACAATATGGTGAAACCCCACCTCTACTGAAACTACAAAAATTAGCGAGGCATGGTGGCATGTGCCTATAATCCCAGCTATTTGGGAGACTGAGGCAGGAGAATCGCTTGAACCTTGGAGGTGGAGGTTGGAGTGAGCTGAGATTGCACCCCAGCCTGGGTGACGGAGCAAGACTCTGTCTCAAAAAGAAAAATAAAAAGAATCCCGACTTTGGAGTCACTCTGCTTGGCTTCAAGTCTGTGTCGCCACCTATGAGCTGTGTGTTATTTAATCTTTCCAGCCTCAGTATTCCCTTCTGGAAAATGGGCATGAGAATGATCGCACTTATGTCATGGGGTTGTTGTAGAAAGAGTAAATATCTGTAAGGTGCTTACGACAATCAGTGGCACATGTACCAGTTATTATTGCTGCCCTATGTGGAGAAAGCTGACTTAGGTTTGACATTCAAGGAGGGAAGAAAAAGAAGCTCAAGTGGAAATGCCGAGTCAGTGGCCTGAATCCTGAGGCTGGAGTACCAGCGCTTGGTGGCTCACATTCTTCACAGGGCTCACGTCTCTGAATCAGCTTGCACCGCGAAACGTCTAAGTCTGTTGAGGGCTAATTGGTTTTCCGCATTTCATGTATTTTTAAAAACATTGTTTACTGCCTTTTTTTCTGATTATAAAAGGAAGGCAGAGCCTTCATAGATGGCTTGGAACATAAAAAAATGCAAAGAAGAAAATAAAAATCATACTCTACCTTTCAGAGATGACAGTGTGTGTGTACTTCCCGTCTAGCCTTTTGTCGAACTTCTTTGTGTATTGTTTGGAAGGAAGAAAAGTTCTAAAGATGACCTAAAAACACAGGCTGAGGCCCAGGGCGGTGTGCGTGTGCAGTTTTGTGTGGGTGCCTACATACTGCCAGACTTTATTTTGACGTGGCTGCTATAATTGGATTAAATAAAGTGAACATGCAAACAGTCATGAACGCATCGGCTGGGTTTAAGGAAAGCAAAAGAGAAATGCAATCTGCTTTCCCTATTGGAGATGAGATATTAATTATCTCCTCGCATCAATCATGGAGCTACAAGTTAGCCAGAAAGAGAGCTCCTCTCTCAATAAGCAAGCTGGCACCAAAGGGCCTCCCGAAAGTGGATTTGCCTGGAGGAGGTTCCTGGCCAGGCTCTCGACTGATTTGCCAACTTTTGGTTAAACATTTGCTTGTTTATACATCAAAGGAGGTTTGGGTCTGATGATTAGTTCAATGTCAGAAAAGGGGAGCTAGGGAGGCAGCTCAGATGCCACCCCAGCCTCCAACAGGAGAGTGCTGCCTCTGGCCGATGGGGTTCAGACCGGAGAAGAGAAACTTCTCTATACCACTTCTGACCTGGGGCTGGAATCTACCTGCCTGGCTTTCATATATTTGAAATGATAGCTGTTTCTCTTACTATGCTTCGCCTTATTTTAAGCGTGATATCCATAACTCGTGGGTTGGAGTGGCTAATTTTATAAACTGTCGATACACGTAAGGTCAATACCTAACTCTCATCACATGCCCACTTACAAAGGGCCCAAAAGAATTTCCCATGTCCCCCGTGGACATGAGAGTTGTTGAACATAAGAGTTATTGAGCATTTTTGTAACACCTTAATCATGTGTATATTATCATTAAGATTTTTCTCCTGTCAACAACACCGTCATTATCACCACTACCGCCACCACCATTATGATCATCATCCACTTAATAGGCACAACTAACTGTCCCCAAGGGCTTTTCCATATATTAATTCGTGCAACAACTCTATGGGATTGGTATGATTATCATCATTCCCATCTTCCAGATGAGAAAACTGATACACATGTAACTCATCTAACTTACCCACGGTCACACACTGTGAGTGGGCATTAGAGCTGGCCCGTGAAACTTCACAGTCTGGCTCCAGAGCCTGGATTCTTAACTGCTATGTTATGTGCTTTATGTAGCATCCTATACAAGAGGCCCCTGATATTCCGCTCTAAGCCAACTTTATTATTTTTAGAGACACGATCTCGCTTTGTCAGCCAGGCTGCAGTGCAGTGGTGCAAGCCTCAAACTCCTGGCCTTAAGCGATCCTCCTACATCAGCCTCCCAAGGTGTTGGGATTACAGGTGTGAGCCACTGCACCCGGCCTCTAAGCCAACTTTAAACAGCTTCAACTGTTTTCTTTCAATGTAGCCTTATTTGAAGCCTAATATCCATAAGTCACGGGTTGGAATGGCTAATTTTATAAATTTGTTGACACACATAAGATCAATACCTAACTTTCATAGCATACCCACTTACAAAGGACCCAAAAGAATCTCCCATGTCCCTGGTGGCACATGAACACACTTTGGAAAAGGCTGACCCTAGAAAGTAGGGGAAGGACCTGTCCCTACCCATGCAAAAAGATATTTCTATTTACATTCAGCAGGATTTTCTTTCATCTGCACACCTTAAGAGCATAAACCTGCAGGTCCTCTCAAATGCAGTCACTATGGAGTAATACAAGAACACAGGCCTTAAAGTCAGACGGAACGAGGTTCCATCTCAGCTCTGTCGTTCACTAGCTGTAGGGCCTTGAGTCAGGTAAAGCGACTCTCCAATCTCAGCTGTATTCATTTCTGAAATGGGGTAACACCTGCTAAATGAAGGTGAAATGAGAAAATGGACTGGAATGCGCCCAGCGCGGGGTCTTCCCGTGGTCAGTGAGGATGCTCCATCTCCCCATTCGCATTATCATTATTTGAATTTTATAAAGATGGAGAAATAGAGGCATGGCCAGTCAAAGCCATTTGCTGACATCCCATGGCGGTGGTCTAGAAGAGCTGGCATTTCGACCCGGGCGGCTGGATTCCAGCATCTACGCCCTTGCGCTTCACACACTGTGTCCCAGGGCTAACACGGGTGCCCTGGTGACCCTGGATGAAGTGGAGAAATTAGATCAACCAGGGAAGGAAAAGGCCCAGAGAAACTCCAATTTTCACTTTCCAGCTCCCTGGAAGGGTCCTGTCCTCACACGCTGAGACTTGAACAGGTTCCAGAGATTTGAAAACCTTCTCTGATGCTCCCTGAGCCAAGGCCAGAGACTTGTAGGGATGTTTCCAAAGACCTGATTATTCAGGCTGAGAGTAAATGTGCGGGCACCTGCTTCCGCAAGCCCTGCTGGGGCTGCCTGGGAAAATGACAGTTGTGCTACCTGTCTTGCAGTCTATCTAGAGACTTTACTTTTGGAGGAAAGCAAGGAGAAACAGTGAACACAACCCTCCCCTTCATTTAATAACAGAAACAATCAGGACCAATTTGGCAGCTATTAGAATACTAGTTTGCCTTTATGCCATCTCTTCACAGGGGGAGCCAGAAGTCCAAATTGGTTGCTCAAAGCTGGAGATGAAGAAAGAAGGTCAACACTGCTATTAGGAGCTACGTGGAATTAAAAACCGAGGCACCCTGTGGCCTATTCTGTATTTCACTGCTTGCCTTTGTTCCTCCCCATCTCTCTGTCTTTCAAGATCTCTGCCTCCGTCACTTCCTCTTTTACCAGGGCTGGTCCAGACACATGAAATATCAGAACGGGAAGGAAATTTGGAGACTTTCTCATTCAACCCCCTTGTTTTTCAAAGGGAGAAAATGAAGTCAAGAGAAGCAGAGTAGCTGCCTCAAAGTCACCAGTGCATTGGGAGAAAGCAGACCTAGAACACAGAGAGGCTTCATCACGCGAGAATTATGAGCTTGGACTCCCTGAACACTCACTTGGGCACGAGTGCTGTGAGTTTGACCAAGTAACTTCACCTTTTTGAGTCTCAGTTCCCTTATCCATAAAAGCAGGCTAATATATTGCCAATAATCCCCACTCAGTGCCAGAAAATTAAAAGAACACAGAAAAACAGAACTAATAGAGAGTCTGGGCTTGATGATATAATTTGCGCGGCTTGATTTAGCCATACCTGAAGTCAGCCCTAATGTTTTAGTTACCTGATCTGGTAATGTTCTTTACCCTTAAACTAGTTTGAGCTGGGTTTCTGTCATTTCCCACCAAAAGAGTACTCCCTAACATACCACCAGTGAAGGAATGTGAGCCGAGCCATGCCCACCTCTGGTCACTTGGGAGGGACCATGGATGATGGGCTACAGGTAGGTTTATTCACGCAGCAGGTGAGGCCACAGCTAACAAAGAGGAAAGTGGCAGTGAATGGGACGTTGGCTTGTTCTACTATTAAATGAATGCTAAACTACTGCCCTAACTTCCTGTAAATGAGAAAATCCCAGCTGGGAACTCATGCTCAAGAGTTGGAACTTGTGAGCTATTCTGTCAAGAGACCTTTGGGTTTAGGGTCTTGGAGGGAGGAGTAAGCAACATTTCCTTAGCCTGAGACTTCTTTATGCTGTCCTGCGACATGTGGGTACCACCTGTCAATTACGGATGCACATCAATTATACAAAATGTACTCAGGCACCTAGAGGCACAATTCAGGCCCATTCTCCATCTACTTCTTTCTCCTACCAGCAACAATTTAGTTCTATGTTCATCATAACAATGACATAATCATTGACATCACTATCATCATAGACATTTACTATGCCAAACGCTGCATATGCAGCATCTCATTTAATCCTCTCAATGACCAAATGAGTATAGGTCTAGTAATATTTTCATATAATATTATGAAACCAGCTCAGAGAGGTGAAGTCACTCATCCAATGCAACACAGTAGATCAGAATTCCAAACCAGAAGGTGAAACCTCGCAGTCCCTGCTTTTAACTTGCGCTATACTCAGCTCCTAGCACAGTGCCTGACAAATAGTGCACAGAGAATAAATCCTGACTAGGCTGAAACAAGTAATTCACAGACAAGTTAATTCATTTACAATGGGACCCCTTCTTGAGACACAACTTTGTTTGCACAAATCACCTATTAGCTGCTATCCAGAGAAGAAAAAGGGTTTTTCCTTCTCTACCTAAGGGTGGGGAACACCAATATCCGAGCCACTTCTGACAACTAACCACCTCCATGGAATCCTTGCACAGTCCTACCTTGCTCCTGTGGCTCTGGGGCCAGAAAACCGTGGGTTCAAATTCTAGCATTTAACCAGTGCGTGATCTTCAGAAAAATCAAGTAAACTCCAGAAGCTTGACAAATGGGGAGAATAATTCTTATAGCTGCATTGAGTGGCTGTGAAAATAAATTTGGATCCTATACAAAAAGGGCCCATTTAGTAGGAACACAATACAGAGTGGCTGTGATTCTTCTGACTCATCCAGACAGGCCTCTCTACTTAGTGGCCTGAATGTAGTAAACTAATCTGTGCTAATTTCCAGAGCACCTTCAACCACAGCATCTTCAACCAGAGCATCTTCGAGTTCAGGTGTTGCAGAAAGGGGCCTCCTTTTTAATGTAAAGAAGGTAGGCTGTGACTAGGACAGGAACAATCCATAAATAGCGGAATGAAATCAAAGTTTCAATCTAGAAAAATGATACAACACAAGGATTCTAGGGTTACTTTTTTTTTTTTTTTTTTTTTTTTTGAGACAGAGTCTTGCTCTGTTGCCCAGGCTGGAGTGCAATCTCCGCTCACTGCAACCTCCGACTCCCAGGTTCAAGCAATTCTTGTGCCTCAGCCTCCCAAGTAGCTGCGATTATAGGTGTGCACCACCACACCCGGCTAATTTTTGTATTTTTAGTAGAAATGGGGTTTCACCATGTCAGCCAAGCTGGTCTCGAACTCCAGACCTCAGGTGATCCGCCCGCCTCGGCCTCCCAAAGTGCTGGGATTACAGGCATGAGCCACCGCATGCAGCCGGATTACTTCTTAAAAGCTCAGGAGATGGAGCTACCTGCTTGCTTTTGTTCCTCCCCTGCTGTGGATAAGTGGGTAAACTGAGTCACACAGCCAGCCAAAACGACACTCCCACCAGCAATGGCAGAGATTTAAAGCAGAGATTACAAACAGAGATGTGGTCGGGGGCTGGGTTGGGGAACGGGGACAGGCGAGGACTGAGCGACCTAAGATCCAGGAAATAACTGCCATGAGAAAATTCAGGCACAGACTTGAATCGACCTTCAGATTTTTTAAGACTGGTTAGAAATCTGGATTTTCATAGGAAATACTGCTGTTTTTAAATAGGGCTATTAATTTTCAAACAAAGCACCTGAATGAAAACAAGGTGAAACAAAATACTCTGAGAGCTAAACCATGCATGTTAACAAGCTGAAATTATCCCAAGCACTGCCAAGTGCAATACTAGACCAAGACCCCTGGATGTCAGAGTCACCCTGGACTGGTTTTCAATGTTTCGTTTTTTTTTTTTTTTTTTTCTGAGACGGAGTCTCGCTCTGTCGCCCAAGGTGGAGTACAATGGTGTGATCTTGGTTCATCCCAACCTCCGCCTCCCAGGTTCAAGAGATTCTCCTGTCTCAGCCTCCTGAGTAGCTGGGATTACAGGCGCCTGCAACCACACCCAGCTAATTTTTGTATTTTTAAGAGAGACAGGGTTTCACCATGTTGGTCAGGCTGGTCTCGAACTTCTGACCTCGTGATCTGCCCGCCTTGGCCTCCCACAGTGCTGGGATTACAGGCATAAGCCACTGTGCCCGGTCTTTAACGGTATTTTCTATTGAAATAGGGAATCCCATCATGTGATGTCACCTACAGGGGGCACTCAAGGCCCTATCCCTTCCAGCTGATGGATGGTCATGGAGACTTGGGCTCAGCTCAATGCTGAACTGTAGAGATGCTGTTTTTTTGACATTGTTCATTTTAAGCGAGAGAGGTGTGAGGGATCTGGGTTGGGGTTCTGGGTGCCTCCAACCCCTGCTGATGTGTTGGGCACCAGTGAGGGAGTGAGGAGGAAATGGGGCTGGGATTAGGACCCCTGGGTTCAAGTCCATGCTGCTATGACACTCTTTTCCACTGCAAGGTCAATTCCCTGAGAGGAAGGGCTTGGTCTTGTTTGCGGCTAGAACAGCGATTGGCACATGCCCATGCTTGGTAAGTATGTGAATGACTCGCTGAATGAACAATCTGGGGACACTGCTTATATTATGGGCCTCAGTCTTCCCATCAATAAAATGGGAATTAACCGTGGATGCCCTACTGAAAGGGTTATTGCAATGAGACATTGGACTCGTGGAAGTCCTTGAGAGCAAATGACCAAAAGGGCTGTGACACCATGAGAAACATCTATGGTTATCTTTGTCCTTGGCTGACAAGAGGGACTACTTCAGATCCCACGCAGACACGGCAAAGGACAGCTGGTGCCAAGCCTTTCTCCCACCCTCAACTTTTCTGTGGTTGCATGAAACCAGCCTAGAAAATTCCCCAAATGATCGCTCAGGTTTTTGCTTCCATTTGGCACAAGGGGTAGGGGGTTGAGGTGTTACCTTGCATTGTCCCGGCCGTGTGACTTCAAGAAATTCATATCTCGGTATCGGGAGAGAAACGCCACCAACTGGTCATTTGTCCTGTGGAAACAAACCAAGGGGAGAGTCAGGCCAGAGACCGTGGGTACTATCTTCGTCAAAGAAACCCAGTTTCACCGATTATGTCAGTCTGCTCGAAGCACCTTCTCTGATCACTTGCACACGGGTTGATAAGGCATCCTCTTTAAATTGCCGTTTTTATGTCACAGTCACTGACTCTTATCACACTATGTTAAAAGGGGCTGTTTGTGCATTTCTCTCCTCTATACTCCAATACACTGGAGACTCTTTGAGGGCAAGTGGAGTGCTCTACATGTTTGGGAATCTCCAGTGCACGGCACTGGGCTTGGCAACAGCAAGTCATCAGTGTGCGGCCCAAAGCTAAATATACAGCAACCTCAGGACCTTTGCATCTGCGTGCCTGGGAAATTTCTCCCAGTATTGCTGGGTTGGTCTTGTCGTCAGGTCTCCTTTCAAATACCACCTCTTCAGAAAGACCTTTTCCGACTACTTAACCTAAAGTAGTACCTGCCTCCCCTTCTCTCCCCACCTTTATTACATCACTCTGTTTATAATAATTCACTATTGTATAACCACTTGAAAGCATTGACCTTGTTTTCATTAGAATGTAAGCTCCATGAGGACAGAGCCCAGCTGGATTTGTTCAACACTGGCATACAGTAGGAGCTATAGTAATGTTTGTTGAATAAATAAATGAATCAAAGTGATGTGTGTTCAAACTGACTCCTTCAAATGCACTTTGAGCAATGAGTGCATCAATGAATGGATGGATACCAAGTCCTCGATAACCATGGGCTACTGAATGAGAGAGCTTTAAAAAATATGAAGTGCAATACAAATGAGACACCGTTCCCAGCATTGTTATCCCAAATTTATCGCCATCAATCTCGGCACTAGCAGTGTAGTCACAGCTAATCAGCCTGCGCATACAGCTGTGACAGTGTTTTAAAAGGCAGTCACACGGGTCTCCATCTGCCAGAAACGCAGTCGCCTCTTCTGCTGAATAAACCCAAACAGGTAAATGGTGCTGATGTGACAGCTCCTTTATCACCAGCTTTCTCTGCTTCGGAATTTTTACTTCGAAAGAAAGCGTTAACTATTGTTTCAAATGGGAGGAACAGAGAAGAGGGCAGAAAGATTAAAAAGAAAAAAAACATCTCTGGGGTTATAATAGAAGCTAGACCTTTGAGAAGCAGGACAGTGCCTTAGAAAGCAATGCTTGGGCAGAAAGAGGAAGATCTGGGGACAGATCCCAGCTCCATGACTGAGTCAGCAGCTGTGTGTCCAAGGATGTCATTTAACCTCACTGAATGGTAGCTTGCTCTGAAGACACCTAGGTTGAGAATTAAACATGCCCAGCACCTAGTAGGTCCATCATGCATATATACTGAATGGACAACTGGGTGGATTTTAAGGGCACACAGTAGGTGTACAATCAATGCACGTACCTGCTCTATCTGCCTCCCAACTGTTTGGTCTGAGCTGCCCCTACTGCTCACCCTCCTCCTTCATTTCCCTGCACCTCCGCAGTCTCGCCACTCCAAGCCCCTGTTCTCTCATTGGATGACTCATGTTGACCAACTCATAATTCCAGCGGAGGGGGCACAAAGCAGTTAAGAGATGCTGCAGTGAAAATGAGCGCTGCTCATGTCCCATCCTATCACTGAAATAAACACCAATTCAAAACCAGCCATTCTAGCAGCGGCAAGCGCCGTGTGTCTGCAGGGAGTTGAATACAGCGCACACACGGAAAGCTAAACCTTGCTGATGGGCACAGAGGTGAACCCAGGGATGTTCGCAAAGGGCTAACCCCACGTGGCCGTACAATGGTGCATCTCCCGCGTGGTTAAACCCCATTGTGCATGCCAAGGTAAAGTCCACTGGTGCCTCCGACTCTGTTACCTGTAGCTCGTGGGGACAGGGCCTCTTTAATAAGTCGCTGGCAGAGGTGGAAACTAAATCAGCCTATAAAAAAAATTTAAGCAATGTTTCTCTCCAAACCATAAAGAGGCCCCATTCTAACTCTGCGTTTTAACAGCTCTTATTTACCAACCCCCTCACCACTCTCTGCGACGGTTCATTATTGTTGTCCTGATGAATACGGGACAAGTTAACCTCTGAATGAGTCCCCGGCAGTTGGAATAATAAATAAGGCCTCTCAGGCACCCTTAGTGGGAGGATTGAAGGGGCCGGGCCGGGGCTCCTGGGCCCCCTTCTCGTGAAGCCTCAGGCCTCCCAGGGTCAGCGGCTGCAGTTCCATTTGGCAACCCCAGAAAGCGCCTTTCAGGGCTGTGAGCTGGGGCCATTTTCACATTTACCGCTTCACCGAGTCCCCATCTGACGGGGATGAATAGGCATTTAGCGAATTTACTTAGCAATGCTTCCACATGAAATCGTCTCAAAAGATGACATCTTAGGGGAGGGAGGGTGGAGGAGGAGGGGGCTGAGGTTTCCAGGCCCAGAGCTTTTGGGCAAAGCCGCCTTTCAAAGCCAAGCGTTGTGTGCTTGGCAAAGGATCCTGATGGATTGTCTGGAAGGGTGGGGCGGGGGGACCCCTGCCTATCCCCTTTCCTAGGGGCCCGGGCCCCTTGCTCTCCCTCTGTGTGAAATGCCTGCTCTGAATGCTAAAGCCCATCCCCCCAGTCCTTCTCGAAAGGGAGATGGAAGTTGGCTGAGGACCAAATTCTCCTATTGTTGCTTTCAGACGCCTGTCGATAATTGCCTACATAATATTTAGTTCTCTCCAGATAATTAACAGCTTGCGATCTGTTGACATTTTACCCCGTTCCAGTTTCTCGCTCGCTCGCTCTCTCTTCCACTCACACACATTTCTCACTTCCCTTTCCTGGTGGAGTCATTTGCCAAATGGTTCCCATAGTTCATCCTTTGTATCTGTCTCGTCATCAATTTCCTCCTACTTTTTGCTGAAACGATTAGAAATCACATCTCTTGGTCTATGCCAGTTCCTCTGCTTCCTGAGGATAACTGGGGCCCATTGCTACCACCATTGGAGTCACTGGGAAGTCTCTGCTGAAATAAGTAAGAAATAAATATTAAAACAAACTTACTGGGAGCCATGAGAATCTTGTTGGAAATGAATAAAAAAATGAGTAATAAAATAATCTCCCAAGTCACAGCCATTTACTAAATGTGCACCATGTCCTAAGGTCATGGGAAAAGACTTTTGCCACATTTTATTGCATTTGATATTCACAACGATGCTAAAAAATGTAAATTTCGGCTGGGTGTGGTAGCTCATGCCTGTAATTCCAGCAGTTGGGGAGGCCAAGGCGCGCGGGTCACTTGAGGTCAGGAGGTCGAGACCAGCCTGGCCAACATGGTGAAACCCCGCCTCTACTAAAAACACAAACAAACTAGCCAGATGTGGGCTGGTACACCTGTAGTCCCAGCTACTCAGGAGGCTGAGGCTGAAGAATTGCTTGAACTTGGGAAGTGGACGTTGCAGTGAACCCAGATCGCTCCACTCCACTGCAGCCTGGGTGAAAGAGTCACACTCTGTCTCACAACAACAACAACAACAACAACAACAACAACAGGAATTTCACTCTCATTTTACAGACGGGCAACCAAGACTCAGAGAAATCATCCATTTAATAAAGTGCAGAACCAGAACTGGAACCCGGGGACAAATGTCACAGCTTGTGTTCTCTACTACGAGACTGCCTCTACAAATGATAGTGAATGAATGAGTGAGTGAATGAATGAATGAATGTATTCCACTTCAAGTGCAGAAGAAAAAAAAATACAGGTGCGATAATGTCTTCCTCTTCATAGCCTGGTCTGCAGCCCACTGCTATTAGAAATGCCATACACTTCAGGCCTCACCCAATACCTATTGAGCAAAAATGTGTTTTTAAACAAGATTCCAGATGATGCACATGCCCTTTAAAGTTTCAGAAGCATTGCTCTAAGTCAAGTATGACTATCGGTAGTTAATTCTCTACTTTCCATCTTTATCTGCTCCTCACGGTTTCTTCTGGAGAGCCTGGACTATGAATGAATTACTTTCATTTCAATAAGCCTTAGGTGTTGAGAGTATTAAATAAAAACAATACACCTAATACCTGTGCCATAGTACTCGGCATACAGTAAGCCCATGATAAATGTCAGCTATTATATAATAGCACTATTATTACCATCTTGCACATCAGAAGCTTAAGACACCTTGAACTGTGGAAAACAGTATAAAGACCCAACCTGATTTGAACCTGGAAGGCTTTCTGTGCATAAGACCCATGGAATGTTCTGCAGAGCATAGTTTAAGAGATGTCCAAGGCCTCTTCCCAGCTGGTGTCAGACTTAGGGACCGGCTCCCAGAGGGCCATGGTACCACTGTGTCTGTCTTATCTATATAACAGCTCCGGACATTAAGATATGAAGGAAGAGAGGGCAGAGTTCTCAGGTTCCCATAGCACCCAGGAGCCCATGCTGTATGGAAAAGGTGCTCTGGACACACAGAGGCAAGCAAGCCATGCCTGTTTGCTGGTGGCATGTGACAAGAGATGAAGCCTGCTCAGCTTCCACTAGGAAGGAGCCCAACACAAAACCAACCGTACCTCTCCGGGCTCCTGGTGCTCACCTGGCACTCATGCCCCAGAACCCCTTCCCCACTGCAGGATACTGTCAAGGACCCTGCCAGAGGTGCTCACGGTCCAATGGTGGAGGTGACAGGACTAAAGCCAAAGTTACATGCAGGATTTTGTGAATGTCAGGATTCAGGATTTCAAACCTCTGATGCTGCCAAGTGTGCACAGAGTCCAGGGGACACTAGAATTATTCCTCCTGGACTGCAATGAACCAGCCACTGTGGGGCAGAAATGCACATGAAAGACTATGGGGAGGCCGGGCACGGCTGTAATCCCAGCACTTTGGGAGGCCGAGGTGGGTGGATCATTTGCAGTCAGGAGTTTGAGACCAGCCTGCCCAACATGGTGAAACCCCGTCTCTAGTAAAAAATACAAAAATTAGCTGGGTGTGGTGGCACGCACCTCTAATCCCAGCTATTTGGAAGGCTGAGGCAGGAGAATCGCTTGAACCAGAGAGGCGGAGGTTGCAGTGAGCCGAAATCGCGCCACTGTACTCCAGCCTGGAGAAGAAGAAGAGTGAAACTCCGTCTCAAAAAAAAAAAAAAAAAAAAAAGACTATGCTGTTGCATGAGGGAATGTGAAATCAGGTAAGTCGAGGAAGTTGAAGGTTGAGGGTTGAGGCGCTTTCAATGGGAGCTGAGAATAGGCTACAACTGTTTCCCCAACTTCTGCTTCTAATGTATCCATAATCTTTATTTTATATGTATATTTAATTTAAATACCACTTTAGCTTCATCTTATGCACCAATGTTTATGATATTTGATGTACTTTTTTTTTTTTTTGGAGTCTTGCCATCTTAATCATTTTTCTGAGATCAGACGAGGTAGGGTGCGTTCTGGGTGGTATGTCTGTAGACCGTCTTAACCAGTTTTCAGTGTACAGTTCACTGGTGCTAGATGGATTCACACTGTTGTGCAACCATCACCAATATCCATTTCCAGAACTCTTTTCATCTTGCAAAACTGACACTCTCTGTTAAATAATAATTATCTCTCTCTCTTTTTTTATAGCCCCTGGCAACCCCCATTCTACTTCCTCTCTACTATTTAAACCATTCCAGGTACCTGACATAAGTGGAATTGTACAGGATTTGTGTTTTGGTGGCTGATTTATTTAACTAGCACCGTATCCTCAAGGCTCATCCATACTGTATCATATCTTAGAATTTCTTTCCTTTTTAAGGCTGAATAATATTCCATTCTGTTGTACCACTTGTATGTTATTTTTTCCCCGTTACACATTAAAAGCATTAACGACCACATGTCTGTATACTTCCTAAATCAACTGGGCTGCCAGGGGCACACATGGAAGGGGTCAACTGTCCTGGTTTGCCCAGGACTGAGGGAGTTCCCATGACACAGGACTTGTAGTTTTAAAACTGGATGGTCCTGAGCAAATGAAGATGAGTTGGTGACCCCAGGCACATGGCTCCATTGAGGGCTGCACAACCACAGGAGAACTGCCCACTCCACAGAGGCAAAAAGCTCACCTTCCTATGATGAACCCAATGTATAGAAAACAAGATCACAGCAGGGCCTATTGTAACCCTTTCCTATGCTTTTAAAATCATTATGAAAGCTTAGATCACAGCAAGATAAAGACTGAAATACCAGCAATAGCAACATCATCATCATCATCTAACACTTGAGTGCCTACTATGTGGTATTTGCATCTATTAACCCACTTAATCCTCATGACCACCCTAAGAGGTAGATGTCATTATATTTGTATCCATTTGTTATTATATAAATGGGAACATGTATGTACATGGATTTTTGCGTAACGACATATGCCACTTCTGTGACTCATCAGCACATACAGGTGGACTTCACCCTTTTAACAGTTGCACAGGATCTTATAGAATGGGCATAGCCGGCCAGGCGTGGTGGCTCATGCCTGTAATCTCAGCACCTTGGGTGGCTGAGGTAGGCAGATCACGAAGTCAAGAGATTGAGACCATCCTGGCCAACATGGTGAAACCCCATCTCTACTAAAAATACAAAAAAACTCGCCAGGCATGGTGGTGGGCGCCTGTAATCCCAGCTAATAGGGAGGCTGAGGCACGAGAATTGCTTGAACCTGGGAGGCGGAGGTTGCAGTGAGCCGAGACTGCGCCACTGCACTACAGCCTGGGTGACAAGAGTGAAGCTCCACCTTAAAATAAAATAAAATAAAATAAAAAGGCATAGCCAATGCCCTAGTGATGAACACTTAGGGCATTTCCATTTTCTCCCTGTTACAGATACTGCTCCATTGAACACCCTTGCATAACTATCTTTTCACATGTGGGCATGACAGGTTTCTGTAGGATCAAATTCCCAGATATGGAATTGTTCATTCTAAGATTATTTTTAAGTCTTTAATTTCAGAAAGCAAACTACATGGAATGAGGCTTCTCTAAGAGTTGAGAATGCCCAAGACTCACACCACTGCACAGAAATCAAGCCTGCGGCTGCCAGGAGCATGGGGAGGAAGAAGGCAATTGCATAGGTGATGGAGTTGGGATGTCCTGCAGAGCTGGCAGGCTCTTGGCTTCTCCAGCAGGCTGGTAGGCTTACGCAGGGGCCTTATGGGTTCCCCAAAGGACCAACCACCAGTGGACCCTGGAAAACAAAGGAGGCTCACATGGAAGTGGAAAGGACCTTCTGTCAAGCAACGAGGTGGGAGCAGAACCATCCTCTACTGTGCCTGGAGCAGCTGCTACAGCTGGTGCCCATCTGTCTGCCAACAGACCCAGCATCTGGACTATGGGGCAGCACCTCAGACAATGCTTTTCAGGACCATGGCTGTAGTCCTGGGATGAGCAAGCATTGAGTCCAATTCCATTCTTTTTCTCCAGGACCTGACACATTTACTGAGATGCTCAGTAAATATTCACTGCTTAATGCATGCCCAAGTGGAGGCCCGGTATGCAGGGTTCATCTCTGTGGCTACTATGCTCAGCACAGACAGCACCTAATCTATAGGAAAGGCTCAGTCCATCATTCACGTTTTTCTTTCTTTTTTTTTTTTTTGAGGTAGAGTCTCGCTCTATTACCCACGTTGGAGTGCAGTGGCACAATCTCCGCTTACAGTAACCTCCGCTTCCTGGGTTCAAGAGATTCTCCAGCATCGGTCTCCTGAGTAGCTGGGATTATAGGCATGCACCACAATGCCCAGCTATTCTTTTCTTTTTTTTTTTTTTTTTTTTTGGTATTTCTAGTAGAGATGCGTTTTTGCCATGTCGGCCAGGCTGGTCCTGACCTCAGGTGATCCCCCCGCCTCGGCCTCCTAAGTGCTGGGACCACAGGCATGAGGCCTTGTGCCTGGCCTATCATCCACTTCTGTATCCACATCTCTGTCCATTCCACACCCTCTGCCAGGAATGCCCCTTCCTATGTCTTCGCCCAATGAACTGGGGGTGATATCGGGGAAGAAATCCCAGAGTCAGGGTACTCATGAGAAAATGCTTCATAATAACAACTGCAGAAAGATTTCCCTTTGTTGCTCACCAAGTATTAAGTGCTAGTCCTTCAATTTTACAATAACCCATCCAGGAGGTACTCATTTGCGGATGAACAAACTAGGACTGGAAGAGCTTTCACGGCTTGTGCCAGGTCTTACGAGTGGTGGAGGGGAGATGCAGACCTCAGCGCCCAAGGGCCAGAGCCTGAGTTCTTATCAATCCCGCTTTCCCCGTGGTGAATAAGCTTCAGGAATGTGATCCATTTCTGTAGACACAGAGGCCGGAAACAAACAGGAAACTGCAGCTGCCTTCTGAAGCCTCCTACTTCCCTTCCAGGGGACTTCCGTTGAGTGTAAGTTGCACAACAGGAGTTGACACAGGTAGAACCTCTGTCCAGGGTGTGTGTATGTTTCCTGTGCTCCTGTAAAATCCGAAGTCCACCAAGTTTCCTCCTCTCCCTGCCTTCCATCTCATGAATGGATTCTAACTCACCCTGCCATCTCGTGAATGGATTCTAACCCACCCTTCCATCTCGTGAATGGATTCTAACCCACTCTTCCATCTCGTGAATGGATTCTAACTCACCCTTCCATCTCGTGAATGGATTCTAACTCACCCTTCCATCTCGTGAATGGATTCTAACCCATCCTTCCATCTCGTGAATGGATTCTAACCCACTCTTCCATCTCGTGAATGGATTCTAACTCACCCTTCCATCTCGTGAATGGATTCTAACTCACCCTTCCATCTCGTGAATGGATTCTAACTCACCCTTCCATCTCGTGAATGGATTCTAACCCATCCTTCCATCTCGTGAATGGATTCTAACCCACCCTTCCATCTCGTGAAAGGATTCTAACCCACCCTCCCATCTCGTGAATGGATTCTAACCCATCCTCCCATCTCGTGAATGGATTCTAACCCACCCTTCCATCTCGTGAAAGGATTCTAACCCATCCTTCCATCTCGTGAATGGATTCTAACCCACCCTTTCATCTTGTGAATGGATTCTAACCCATCCTTCTGTGTCCGGAATTGCTAGGTTCTTGGTCTCGCTGACTTCAAGAATGAAGCCATGGACCCTCGTGGTGAGTGTTACAGTTCTTAAAGATGGTGTGTCTGGAATTTGTCCCTTCAGACGTTCAGATGTGTCTGGAGCTTTTTCCTTCTGGTGGGTTCGTGGTCAGGAGTGAAGCTGCAGACCTTCGTGGTGAGTGTTACAGCTCTTAAAGGCAGCGTCTGGAATTGTTCGTTCTTCCCGGTGCCTTCGTGGTCTCATTGGCTTCAGGAGTGAAGCTGCAGACCTTGGCGGTGTTACAGCTCATAAAGGCAGTGTGGACCCAAAGAGTCAGCAGCAGCAAAATTTATTGCAATGAGCGAAAGAACAAACCTTCCACAGAATGAAAGGGACCCGAGCCAGTTGCTGCTGGCTAGCTCCGGCAGCCTGCTTTTATTCCCTTATCTGACCCCACCCACGTCCTGCTGATTGGTCTATTTTACAGAGAGCTGATTGGTCCGTTTTGACAGAGTTCTGATTGGTGCGTTTACAATCTTTGAGCTAGACAGAGTCACAGAGTACTAGTTAGCTAGATACAGTTAGCCAGATACAGAGTACCAATTGGTGTATTCACAAACCCTGAGCTAGACACAGAGTGCTGATTGGTCCATTTACAATCCTTGAGCTAGACACAGAGTCACAGAGTGCTAGTCCTCCAAGTCTCCACTAGGTTAGCTAGATACAGAGTGCTGACTGGTACACATACAATCCTCCTGTTAGATCTAAAAGTTCTCCAAGTCCCCATCTGGTTCAGGAGCCCAGCTGGCTTCACTCAGTGGATCCTGCACCTGGGCTGCAGGCGGAGCTGCCCGCCAGTCCCGAGCGGTGCCTGCACGCCTCAGCCCTTGGGCTGTTGGTGGGACCAGGTGCCACCGAGCAGGCAGCTGCGCCCGTCCGGGAGGCTCAGGCCGCGCGGGAGCCCACCGCAGGGGGAGGAGCTCAAACATGGCGGGCTGCAGGTCCCGAGCCCTGCCCCTGCCGGAAGGCAGCTAAGGCCCAGCGAGAATTTGAGTGCAGCGCCGGCGGGCCAGCACTGCGGGGGACCCGGTGCAACCTCCGCAGCTGCTTGCCCGGGTGCAAAGCCCCTCACTGCCCTGGGCAGTCAGCGCCTGCCGGAATTCGCACTGGCCCGCGAGCACGGCTCTCGGTCCGGGTTTCCGCCCCCGCCTCTCCCTCCACACCTCCCTGCAAGCAGAGGGAGGCAGCTCCGGCCTCAGCCAGCCCAGAGAGGGGCTCCCACGGCCGTGGCGGGCTGAAGGGCTCCTCAAGCACAGCCAGAGGGGATGCCGAGGCCGAGGAGGCGCTGAGAGTGAGGGCTGCTAACACATTGTCACCTCTCACTTCCATCTCGTGAATGGATTCTAACCCATCCTTACATCTTGTGAATGGATTCTAACCCATCCTTCCCCAGGGCTTATTTAGGGGAGGAGACACTGCCACTGCTCTCTCCTCCACACTCCAGAGAGTTTATGCAAGGACCTTATTGACAACATCTTCTCACCTACTGGAACAATCAGGGAAGTCCAGGATTGGAGAGCAACAGTGAATAAAGGCCAAGTTCAGGACTTACCGAAGAAGAGACAAGAACAAAAGAACTGTAAAAAGGGCAAATCCCTGATTCAAATGTAGTCAAAGAACATGCACTTGTATGTTCACTAAAGCACTATTAACAATACTAAAGACGTGGGATCGATCTAGGTGCCCGTCAATGGTGAATTGAATAAGGAAGATGCGGTATACATACACCATGGAACACTGTACAGCCATCAAAAGAACAAAATCATGTCCTTTGCTGCTACAGGGATGCAAATGGAGGCCACCTTCCTAAGTGAATTAACAGAAGAACAGAAAGCTAAATACCACATATTCTCACTTATAAGTGGGAGCTAAAAATTGGGTTCTCATGGACATGAAAATGGGAACAAACACGGGGGACTACTAGAGAAGGGAGAGGAGGAGGGCAAAGACTGAAAAATAACCTATGTGGGTAGAATGCTCACTTACCTGGGTAATGGGGGCCTTCATACCCCAAACCTCAGCATCACACAGTATAACCCTGGAGCAAACCTGTACACGTACCCCCTGAATCTAAAATGAAAGTTGACGTTATTTTTTTTTTCTTTTTAAATTTACAGAGAGACTTATTTTGCTAAGATATGGGGGAAAAGGTATGAAAAATGCTAAAAAGTATATTTTTTCTTGGATTCCATAGGCATAATTCCAGCCACCATGAACAACTGAGGAAAAGAGAAATGGATAAAATGCTGGCCTGGCCTCCAGGCTCCTCTCTACCCCATCCTCCAGGAAGCAGCTGCAGAATCTTCCTAAAACATGACTCTGACCATGTCACCCTTTGACTCAATACCTTCAGCGGCTCTCCATCATCTGTAGAACAATGTCCTCATCCCTTCACAAGGCATGCAAGGTTGTCTGTGACCTGGCACTGCCTACTCAATCTTTGGAATTACTTGAAGTTTTTTAAATGTTCTGTGTTCTTTTATAACTCTTAAGACTTTGCAAGCACTGTTTGGTCTCCTGGGAAAAATATGACATCCACTTCTTCAATAGGTCAGGCCCTGTGACAAACGCCTGGGACAGGAGTGGGTAAGATGGTTGGGGCACCTGTCCTCAAGGAACGCAAAGAACACTGGGGGAGGCAGACATATAGGTAGGTCCCTGTGATATGAAGTGAGACAGCAGGTGAATTGAAACATGGGCATTCAGGGGAGGCTACAAAAAGTATGCTGGGGACACCAGGGGACAGTACCTCCTTCTAAAAAGGCAGGCGGCAAACTGGAGAATGACTTGGATGATACAACCCAATCAGTTTTAATTGGATTTACCTTTTTATACTGACAAAAATGATGTGGCATTAAAACACACTCATTGCATTTGAATGGACCGGCAAACCATTTCACAAAGCCTCAGTACTTTCACAGGACATTTGTAAGAAACACATTTTTCATTTTAAACATACACACGCCTTTCTAAGAGGCAGTTTATCTGAAGTTCCATCAATGAGAACTCTTAACACACCAGCCCTTCCTTTAGACAGCTGTAATGGAAAGGTAATTGACAAGAATCAGCACCCAGGGGCCATGTAGGAACCTGGGACGCCACCGGAATCATGAATGAACTAAACTGACACTCCGCTTGGTGGCTGGCGGGGGGAGGGCAGGCTGGGGATCGTGTGTGTGCAAGCATGCACATATGTATATGAAGTCTATTTAATTGTATTTTGCTTCTCTTAAGTCTGCTTATCCTCGTATGCCATGAGGCATCTCAAATGTGCAGAACATTTAGTTAACCAAATTCTGATTCCCATACAATGATTTATTACAGCCAGTTATTTGATTTGATCTTCGGGGAACCAGGGGAGGTCCACTTCAGAGGGCATCGAAAGATTGAATCTTAAAAGTAATACGATTTAAGTAGGAAAGCCAAGAGACGGCTACAAGGAAAGCTGTTTTCAGAGAGGTGTTTACAGTAGTTTCTCTCTGATCCTTGCCACTTTCTTGCTGTTTGATTTTGGGCAAGTTCCACAGGCTTGCTGAGCCTTAGTTTTCTAATCTGCCAAATGGGAGCATTTAACAATGGTCTATGAGTTACTTGTGTTGTGGGCATGGTACATACAGTGCCTGGTGCATAGCAGGTGCCCAGTAACTGGAGTTCCCTGGAAAGAAGTTTCTATATTCTTCGCTAGAAATGCAGAGGGAAAGGTATGCCCACCCCTTGCTAGTTTCCTACCAAACTGTGACATTTCAATTCATACACACTTGTAGTTCCTAGCAAAAATTTAAGTTATGTATGTTCAAGTTGCTTGACTGTAAGCTACCTGAGGACAAGAACTTTATCTGGGTCATCTATGTTTCCTACTGTCCAGCACAGAGGCCAGGAACATGACAGGTTCCATCAGCCTTATGCCTATTTCTCTTGGGGTTCCCAGGCCCATTTCACTGTAGCCCACAGAAACTGCTCAGCACAACTGTGTTGTGAGACAGAATGAGGGCTTTTGTCCATCGCATCCCTAATGCCAGAAACATCCTTCCTACACCTTCACCTAGAAAACTCCTGCTTGCCTTTGCAAAAGCTTGCTCAGTGTCAGTTCCACTGGGAAGTGCTGGAGTATAAATGACCATTGAATGGCACTGAACTGTACTGACATGCCGACCTTTCTCTTTGTGCTTATGGCTGAGAACACGTACCTTTTCCACCATGCATCCTGCCCTGGGTTTGTTCAAATAATCACCATGACCTATAATACTAATTTGTCCATTTCCATTTCACCACACAGGTCTTCCTAATGCACCAACACTAATGTATCGGAATTTGGAGTGGTTAAAATAATGCAGATCTGACATCAGAGAAATGTAGGTTTCAGTCCTAGTTCCACCACTTACTGGCTGTGTGGCCTTGGGCAGGTCATTTTTAGTTAGTTGATGCTCAATTTTGTCATTTTTAAAATTGAGGATAACAACACTATGTACTTCATAGAGCTGAAGATGTAATGAAATAAGAGGGAGTAATCTGTTGCTTGCAACCACAAAATTCTAGCTGATACAGAAACTGGTACCAGAGTAGGGTAATGAGCGTTGAGCCAGTGAAAACAAGAGAGATCTACTACAGCTTAGGTAACCTAGCCCACAGAATGCTAGAATGTCAGCTCTTATTATTGTTGTTGTTATTATGAATTCTCTAGGACTAGAGTCTGTACTGTGCCAGGAGTAGGATACAGCAAGGATCTCTAACTCCCAGCACTTTGGGATTGGGTCAGTTTGGATTTCACCCCCAAGGTGAGATTGAGCTTGAAGGACAGTTGATACTGTCACCAAGCATCTCATTCTCCTTGGGCAGCTTGCCACGTTCACTAGCCTGTATGTATTGGAACAAGGTCAAAATGCATTGCAACACAGACAGGAAGTCATACATGCCATGGAAAAACAAACACTGTGGCTTCTGCAACAGAGAGGTAGATTCTGGAGGATCAGGACATGCTGCGTCCAGTATACTCTTTACTCGCAGATTTCCAAGGTTGCTTGTTTATCTCAGAGGGCTGAGGAGAAATTTAAAACGGATTTTTAAACAGATTTTTTCTTTTTAAACAGAGGGCACAGGGTTTGAAGTAACTTGACAGTTTCTAGGCAAAGAAAACTTCAGAAATGATTTAAATGAGAAGTTACCATATAGATCATCAGTTTTTAAACTGCATCTGGGGGAACCCCAGGTTGGGGCTGGGCAGCTGGGGCCTCAAGACACCTCGGGTGAGGTTTCTTTACCGAGGATTCACTTCCACCTATATTGGGAGAAATTTCAATTGAGCAAAAATGCTTTAATAGCCTAAAAACAAATGTTCAAAAATGATTTTAAAAACCCTAGAAGAAAACCTAGGTAATACCATTCAGGACATAGGCATGGGCAAGGACTTCATGTCTAAAACACCAAAAGCAATGGCAACAAAAGCCAAAATTGACAAATGGGATCTAATTAAACTAAAGAGCTTCTGCACAGCAAAAGAAACTACCATCAGAGTGAACAGGCAACCTACAGAATGGGAGAAAATTTCTGCAATCTACTCACCTGACAAAGGGCTAATATCTACAACCTATAAAGAACTCAAATTTACAAGAAAAAAACAACCCCATCAAAAAGTGGGCAAAGGATATGAATAGACACTTCTCAAAAGAAGACATTCATACAGCCAACAGACACATGAAAAAATGCTCATCATCACTGGCCATCAGAGAAATGCAAATCAAAACCACAATGAGACACCATCTCACACCAGTTAGAATGGCAATCATTAAGAAGTCAGGAAACAACAGGTGCTTGAGAGGATGTGGAGAAATAGGAACACTTTTACACTGTTGGTGGGACTGTAAACTAGTTCAACCATTGTGGAAAACAGTGTAGCGATTCCTCAAGGATCTAGAACTAGAAATACCATTTGACCCAGCCATCCCATTACTGGGGATATACCCAAAGGATTATAAGTCATGCTGCTATAAAGACACATGCACACGTATGTTTATTGTGGCACTATTCATAATAGCAAAGACTTGGAATCAACCCAAATGTCTATCAGTGACAGATTGGATTAAGAAATGTGGCACATATACACCATGGAATACTACGCAGCCATAAAAAAGGATGAGTTCATGTCCTTTGTAGGGACATGGATGCAGCTGGAAACCATCATTCTCAGCAAACCATCGCAAGAACAGAAAACCAAATACTGCATGTTCTCACTCATAGGTGGGAATTGAACAATGAGATCACTTGGACACAGGAAGGGGAACATCACACACCGGGTCCTATTGTGGGGAGGAGGGGAGGGATAGCATTACGAGATATACCTAATGTAAATGACGAGTTAATGGGTGCAGCACACCAACATGGCACATGTATACATATGTAACAAACCTGCACGTTGTGCACACGTACCCTAGAACTTAAAGTATAATAATAACAATAATAAAAGAATATCCAAATAAATTATTAAAAAATGGCCAATTTAACTTCCAGTTCTCTTTTGGGAGAGAAAATAGGCTGGCGTCTTACTCAATAGCAGAACTGGCTGAGCTCTGCCCTCACTAACTGCCCAATCTTGGGCAGAGGACAATTTTTCTGAACAGCACTGTTGCCTTTATAATAACAGGAATCGCAATATGACATGCCTTGTGGAGTTGTTTTGGGGTTAGAAGGAATGATGTCAGGTTAAGCTGTTAGCATGGGTACCTGGTGTACAGTAAACAGTAAGTATTAGCTGTGTTACTCTTGCAGCTGTGAATTAAATTTCTTTTCTTTTTCCCTCCTTCCTTCCCTCCTCTCTCCCTTTTTTCTCTCTCTCTCTTCCATTTCTCTTTCCTTTTCCTTTCTCCTTTTCTTTCCTTCCTCTTCCTGCATCCTGCCTACTCAATCTTTGGAATTACTTGAAGTTTTCTAAATGTTCTGGGCTTTTTCATAACTCTACGATTCTGCAAGCTCTATCAGCTTTCCTGGTAAATATCATTTCCCACTTCTTCAGCAAGTCAGACCCTGCCATAAGCATTTGCTGAGCATCTTCCTGTGTGCCAAAGACTGAGTTCATTTCTTTTTTTTTTTGAGATGGAGTCTTGCTCTTGTCACCCAAGCCGGAGTGCAGTGGCGGGATGTCGGCTCACTGCAACCTCTGCTTCCCAGGTTCAAATGATTATCCTGCCTCAGCCTCCTGAGTAGCTGAGATAACAAGTGTCTGCCACCACGTCTGGCTAATTTTTGTACTTTTTAGTAGAGATGGGGTTTTGCCATGTTGGCCAGGCTGGTCTCAAACTCCTGACCTCAGGTGATCCGCCTGCCTCGGCCTCCCAAAGTGCTGGGATAACAGGTGTGAGCCACCACACCTGGCCAACTGTGTTCATTTCTGACTTGAGACATGAATTCTGCTTTTTCGACAGCTGGGTATCACTTTGAGTTGTACGGGCTCATTTCAATGAGGACATTTAAGCCTGGGTTTTATTTGACTCTACGTGAGCTCACACCTCCTGCTTCTTGGGTAAAAGCTATTCATTTACAAGTATTTATTTCTTTTCCCAGAGAGGAATGTACTCAGCGGCAATACCTTAGTCCTACTTCTAATGTGTTCCTATGGTGACCGATACAGTGTTTTACTAACAACAACAAAAATCCAAATTAGTAACAAATGTCATCTGGGATCTGACCACATAAACTCTGCCAGGAAGATGCTGATACAAGTTCATTGCTCGCTGATGAATTCTTTTCAGTGCCAGGTCTCTGAGTATTTAAATGGCTGCATGGTAAAAACAGGATCGTAGTATAAATTATCAAACAGGACGTGTGGTAGATGAAGGCAGATTTGTGCACACCACACTATCTCCACGTACTCATTCAGCAAACATTTATGTGACACCTGCTATGAGTCAGATGCTGTTTCAGATGCTGAAAAAACAGCAAAGATGAAGACCAAATCCTTGTGAGAAAGGAGCTTTGGTGTTCTGAGGCATCCATGTACATCCTGGATTAGCTTCCCTGTATGCATTAAGAGCGTAGTCACATACCATCCTTGCTAGAATCAAGAACACAGGCACTCTGCCCACTTCCTGTGTTTTGTGGCTCAAATGAGGAACGTCAGTTGAGCAAGGCTTGGCTAGCACAATGTCTGGCATATTATAGTTGCTCAATGCACACAGGGACAAAGGTTGAATGCAATCTCTAAGTCTGTGCCGGGTTCCTGGTATGGAATTCACCAACTCAGACAGAATTCCTTTCATGCTAAGGCAGACACATCAGCAGGTCCCGCTGAGATAAGCCCGACTGAACAATAGCTTGATGTGCCACTGTTCTGCAGAAACATCATTCAGCAAAAGGTGAAGTAGGTTTAAAGCTCATCTCCACTCCTTGGTCCTTGCAGTACCACCCTGCAGGTTTCTTTATCCTTCTGAGCCTCTGTTTCCTTGTCTGAGTCGTGCAAAGATTTGATGAGACCATGGGTGTGGAAGACTCAATCCAGTGCCTGCCACATAGTAATTGCTTGATTATCTGGTAGCCCTTGTTTTGTATTTGGCTCTGAGTGAGGCAGAAGGATGGCAGGCTTCCCCGGGCTGCAATGTGCAGTCATCAAAG
This sequence comes from Macaca nemestrina, assembly GCF_043159975.1. NCBI lineage: Eukaryota > Metazoa > Chordata > Mammalia > Primates > Cercopithecidae > Macaca > Macaca nemestrina. The sequence goes on along the minus strand of NC_092142.1, from coordinate 17,452,367 downwards.
GTTTTCCCAGGGAAGCTGTGGTCCTTGGGATGTTGTTGATGGACCCAAGAGTTAGAGACCAAACCAAGAGCAACCTCTCTGTGGTTGGTTCCCTGGCTGGCTCTCCAGAGCGTGGCCAAAACAAACAAACAAAAAAACCAACCAAACAAACAAAAAACAAAAGAAAGAGATTCATCTAAAGAAGCTGAAATCCCTCTCTTTTTCTACTTTATCTTATTACGTCTTCCCATTTTCTCCTAAGTAGCTGAACCACATATGTTAAGAGTCATTGTAATACTGAAAGGAATGGAAAACAGGTGTTCAAACAAAACTTGTACATGCTATTCATGGCAGCACTATTCACAACAGCCCAAAGTAGAAAGAGCCCAAATGTCCATCACCTGCTGAATGGATAAGCCAAATGAGGTCTATCCAGACAATGGGATATTAGTCAGCCACAGAAAGAGATGAAGTACTGATACAAGCTACAATGCAGATGAACCTTGAAAACATTATGCTAAGTGAAAGAAGCCAGATGTGAAATACCCACGTGTTGTATGATTCCATTTATATGAAATATTCAGAGTTGGCAAACCCACAGAAACAGAAAGCAGACTGGGGGTTGCCAGGAGTTGGGGGTCAGAGGGGAATGAGGAGTGACTGCTTAATGGGTACAGGTTTTCCTTCTGGGGTGACTAAAATATCTGTAACTAGATAGTGATGATGGTCATACACCATTGCGAATGTATTAAGTGCCACTAATTTCAATTGTATATTATTTTTGGCATATTAAATATAACTTGTTTTTTGAGATGAAGCCTCACTCTGTTGCCCAGGGTAGAGTACAGTGGCGTGATCTCCTCTCACTGCAACCTTCGCCTCCCGGGTTCAAGTGATTCTCCTGCCTCAGACTCTCAAGTAGCTGGGATTACAGGCATGTGCCACCAAATCTGGCTAATTTTTGTATTTTTAGTAGAGACAGGCTTTCACCATGTTGGCCAGGCTGGTCTCGAATTCCTGACCTCAACTAACCCGCCCTCCTTGGCCTCCCAAAGTGCTGGGATTACAGGCACACACTGCCGCGTCCGGCTAACATATTTTAATGTTATTATTTATGTTTTTATTTTTATGCCACAATAAAAATATGCCAGTTGAACCCCAAAATTTCAAACTGAGAAACAAAACAACAGCTACAGCAATAACCATGTTTGGTGTATCATCCCTATTTTATATACGCTATCCACCTAATCCTCACAGTCCCCCTAAAATAAGCAGCAGTAGCTCCATTTTACAATGGAACAAACTTCTGAAAATTGGGTAACTTGTCTAATAATCATGATGATAATAACAATAATAAGTATAGGGTATAATAGTTACTTGCTGAAGCACCTGTTATATATCAGCTCAGTTTGCCTTCCCAACATCATCATGATGTACGTATTATCATTATCACCCATGTTACAGAGAAAGGTGAACAGAGATGTTAAGGGACTTGTCCTAGGTTAGACAGCCCACAGGTAACAGAAACAGGGATCTGCACCCAGACCATCTGACCTCAGAGTCCACACGCATCACCACTGGAGCCCACAGGATACCAGGCGTGGTCATGGAACCGGGAAGGAATGTGGACACCTGCAGAACTTACCTCCCCGTCCTCTCTCAAGGAAAATGGGAACAGACTAGGTATCTGCTCCATGACATCAAGGGACTGCATGGGATCCAGACCTTCTGCCAGGCTGCGTGGAAGCCAGACAGGTATGATGTGTGAATGTCCCTCTGGCCTGCCAGGCTCCCAGACACAGATCCTTGATATCTGTGCAGGCACCTCCAGTTTACGTGCAGAAGCAGCTGAGCCAACCTTAGGATTCATGAGAACCTACCACGGCTCATTGTCCTTTTGAAATAAACTCTCCAGCTCTTTGGAATGTTTTCCATTTTCATGGCGGTAAAATCTGAAAATGCCTCTAGGTGAAAAGACGTAAGTCAAGACAAAACCCCTCCACTGGTCCTCAATCTAGGAGTAAGCCCAGAGATGTTTTTAATAAATGGGGAATGTAGGCCGGGCACAGTGGCTTAAGTCTGTAATCCCAGCACTTTGGGAGGCCGAGGCGGGTGGATCACGAGGTCAGCAGATCCAGACCATCCTGGCTAACACGGTGAAACCCCGTCTCTACTAAAAATACAAAAAACTGGCCGGGCGAGGTGGTGGGCGCCTGTAGTCCCAGCTACTCGGAGGCTGAGGTGGGAGAATGGCGTAAACCCGGGGGGCGGAGCTTGCAGTGAGCTGAGATTGCGCCACTGCACTCCAGCCTGGGCGACACAGCGAGACTCCGTCTCAAAAAAATAAATAAATAAATAAATAAATAAATAAATAAATAAATAAATAAATGGGGAACGCAAAAAAATGCAATAAAATACCAGTGACTCTCATGGCACCTAGGAATAAAGGACCACAGTCACTGCAGCCACAGCAGTGTTACATGGAACAAACACTGAGTGCTCATTTGCTCCTTCATGCCTTACTTCACTAAGTACTGACTGAGCTCTCACTATGTGCCAGGCACTGTGCCAGGAATAAAAGACACGGTGGTGAGCAAAACAGGTGTCACCTCTCCACTTGTGGAACTGTCACCTGGGCAGCTTGGGTCACCATCACTGTCATCGTTTCTCGAGCAGTTTCTCTGGGTCAGGCAAGGTGCTGTACATTTCACAGCTTAATCCTTACAGTAAAGGCTGAGGCAGGTAACTGATGGTTCCCATTTTACAGATGAGAAAACTGAGGCAGAGATAGGTTGAGCAACGCGCCCAAGGTCACGTGGCCAGTAAACAGAACAGCTGGAAACTGAACTCAGGCTCTGCTGCCTCCTCAAGTGCACACTTTCAACCGCTTTGCTACACTGGCCTGATGGCCTGAGCCTTGGAAAATTCCTGCCGAATAGCAGGAGGAGGTTTGTAGGTCCAGTTCCAGATCCAGCTTACAGCGTCTCTCCAGGAAACCCAGGGCCACGAAGCCTAAGAATAAGGTATGCTGCGGGAAAGCTCAACATCAAGAGAAAATAATAGCAACAAAGCAACAGGAGGCATTTAGCCTGGTGCAAAGTAATTACCTGAGCTATAATGTACATATCCACTAGCCGGAAATACTAGCTATCATATGTTTCCCCTCCTCCAGCAGGCTGGTACAGTCTTCCACTTTTTTTTTTTTTAATCTTTCTTTTTCCCACTGCCAAGCAACTGATTATAAACTGAAGCAATCTCATCACGGCATTTTCTAATAGGAAACTTTTCAAAGGCTGCCCATTGCTTATAGGATAAACTTGGACTCCTTAACCTGGCTCTCAGGGTCTGGCCCCCACCTGCCTCTCTGGCCTTTTCTATTGGCGTATCCCTTTGCCACATCCTGTCCACGTAAGCCTCTTTTCATTTACTGCAGAAGCCATGCTGTCTCCTGCCTCAGTGCCTTTCTGCATACAGCCCCTTCTCCTTGCAATGTTCACTGTCCCTTTTTTTCACCCAGTTAATTCCTCCTCTTCTTTCAACTCTCAGGAAACCACTGGGCAGAGGGCACTCCAGCCTGCTGCCCATCTCCTTCCTAGTTTTACCTAAAAGGAGGGGGGAACTGATGGTAGGATTACTTAGTGCCAGTGAGATTGCTTGAGACATGGTTATGGGATGGGTGCTTCTCCAGGGAAGCTTTCCCTGGTCTTTTAGAAGAGAAGGGTTATATGCATGTCTGTTTCCTGCATTATATGCATGTAAATTTCTTTCCTGACAATGTCATGAAGATGCCATTATTTAATGGCTTAATCTGTGTACTCCTCAAAGGCAGCGATGTTAATGGTTCCATTGGTGTCTGTAACCCCAGGTCCTGGCAAATGTCTGGTACACAGTAGGTTTCCAAGAAGCATCTGTGGACTGACTAGAATGTATGAATGAATGAACAAATTCACAGCGAGGCCCTACAGCTGATAGTTCATTAAAATGTATTTTGTGGCCATCACCTAGGTTAAAAATCTCTGTCTTCCGGAATTAACATTGCAACCTGAGACGGACTTCCAAGATAAATTACAGGAGGGGAGCCCAGACACATCTAGGCAGTGAGTCAGTAGAAAACTAGACACACAAGAGCAACTGGATTTATGGAAAGTACTAGAGGAACACGTGTCCAGTGACTCTGGGAAATCTCTGAGAATTAGCTGGCATTAAGGCATTAGTCAGCAACTTGCCTGGTCCACCAAGGAAAGATAAACGAGCCCTGGGTTCTAGCGGGAGAGCAGAAACCTGGGGTAAGTGCTGAAATCAATGAGGCTCAGCATTCAATGACATTCACCTTTTTGATTCAGATTGAGGAAGGTGGTGCAGGGTGAATTACAGTGCTAATGAGGACCGGGTATTTATCCTGGGTTTAGGCAGAGAAGGCTGGGTGGTGAGAAAACACAGTATGCTCTGGCTTGCAGGAACTCTGCGGGGCTGGATAGCCACGGAGGATTGTCTGTGTGCAAACTGCCTGTCTCCTCTCAGCCGCCCCTGGTCAGGCAACACTGATGGGTGAGCTGTGTTTCATGTGCTCCTTGTCAGCTCAAGGTCAGAAACGGCACATGAAGTAGGTTAGGAGAACATAAAATAAAAGGAGCCTGCTGTTTAATAAGAGGTTCAGCTACCCAGGACTGGGTGGAAATCCAGGTCAAGGCCTAGGGGAGGTAGACCAGAAGGCCTTGGGGATCTCCATCACTCATTCTCTATCCAGGGTCCTGAAGTCTGAAGCACTTGTGATTCAGATTCAACCCCATCTGGGTTGACAGAATCGTCCAAGATAATGAAGCAAAGGCCATGCCTAGGAAGATGGGTGAGTGGTTTGGCACTAAATTTGAAAGGGTTGAGATATATGTGTTCTGGGCAAGGCCATGATCTCAAACACGGCAGATCTGGCAGAATGATCAAGGGCAAACTATTGCCTGCCACCTGCTTTTATAAAGAAAATTTTACTGGAACACAGTCATGTCCATTCATTTACATACTGTCTATGGCTGCCTTAGTGTTACAATGGCAGAGTTTCATTATCCTCCGAGACTATATATATACCATAAAACCTAAAATATTTACTATCTGACCTTTTATTGAAAACTTTGAGGCTGGGCGAGGTGGCTCATGCCTGTAATCCCAGCACTTTGCGAGGTCGAGGCAGGCAAATGGCTTGAGTGCAGAAGTTTGAGACTAGCCTGGGCAACATGGCAAAATCCCATGTCTACAAAAATACAAAAATTAGGCCGGGCGCGGTGGCTCAAGCCTGTAATCCCAGCACTTTGGGAGGCCGAGGCGGGCGGATCACAAGGTCAGGAGATCGAGACCACAGTGAAACCCCGTCTCTACTAAAAATACAAAAAATTAGCCGGGCGCGGTGGCAGGCGCCTGTAGTCCTAGCTACTCAGGAGGCTGAGGCAGGAGAATGGCGTGAACCCAGGAGGCGGAGCTTGCAGTGAGCCGAGATCGCGCCACTGCACTCCAGCCTGGGCAACAGCGTGAGACTCCGTCTCAAAAAAAAAAAAAAAAAAAAAAAAAAATACAAAAATTAGCCAGGTGTAGTGACATGAGCCTGTAATCCCAGCTACTCAGGAGGCTGAGATGGGAGGACCACTTGAGCCCGGGAGGTCGAGGCTTCAGTGACCTGTGATTGTCCCATTGCACTCCAGCCAGCGTGACAGAACGAGACCCTGTCTCAAAAAAAAAGTTTGTTGAATGAATGGAGCTGGAGGCTTTTATCCTAAGTGAATTAACAAAGGAAGAGAAAACCAAACACCACATATTCTCACTTGTAAGTGGGAGCTAAACATTGAGTACACATGGAAACAAAGAAGGGAACAGCAGACACCAGGGTCTCCTTGAGGAGGCAGGGAGGGTGAGGATGAAAAACTACCTATCAGGTATTCTGTTTATCACCGGAATGAAATAATCTGTACACCAAACCCCCAGGACACACAATTTACCTATGTAACAAACCTGCACATGTACTCCTGAACCTCAAATAAAAGCTAGAAAAGAAGTTTGTTGATCCCTCACCTGATAACTCTCTTTTTTGGGGTCATTCACAATCTTCCTCATAACTTTCTGGCATATCCATCTCATAGAAGTGTCTTCCTGACTGCCCCCCGCAATCCTCTTTCCATGCAGTAGCTTTCCTGGTACTCATTTCTATCTGATATATGACCCGCTACTGTCTCTTTCTCTAAATAGCATGGAGGGTGCACAACAGTGCTTGCTTTCTTTACTGCTGTATTCCCAACCCTCAGCAGAAATGGCTGGAGTATAGCAGGCACTCAATAAGTACTTGCCAAATGACTGAAGAGCCACTTACCCCTTGTATTGTTGCCTTGTTAATATTTTCTCATTTAAATCAACTTTTTAAGGAAACTTCAGCTTCCACAATCTGGGCTGAACATGTTCCTATTCCCCTCTATGTGTTAATATAGATAAACATGGACATTTTTGAAGACTCGCCTGCATTTCTCTTTAAATTACTTGCATACTGCAAGCGGCCCACGGGCCTACTTGGGAAGCCCTGACTCGTTGTTAAGGGCATGGGTGGGTTTAAGCTCCACTGAGCTCCACTTCTGGGTAGCTGAGCATCTGCTCAAGTCCCTTCTCTTGCAAATGGGGACAATGAAGGTACCATCTCACCAGATGGCTGACAGATTAAAGGAGACCATGGGAGAAGCACTCAGCACCTGCACAAACTCAGTGGCAGGGAATTCTCAGGGGTGGGGCCATCTCCCGGTCGCTCAGTTCACGACAAAGCAGTGCCCCCTCGGTACTGCAGCCATCACTGTCATGAAGCCTGTCTGAGACACTGCCCCAGCTCCTGAACGGTTCCACCACAACCCGGCAAAGCAATTTGGATTAATGGGACTATTTAGCTGTAGGTGTCCAGAGAATGCATTGTTTAAAGTAACTTGTTAGAAACTTCCCCAGGGTGGCAAACTTTTAAACAAAGATTGACTCTGTAATCAAAAATTGCTTCTGCTTGGCCTTAAACCAGATTCCAGCATCCCAAAGAGCTCGATTAGACTGAGAAAGGGTGGCAACGTTTGTGCCCCTGGCTCGGTTTGCCAAGTAATGTTGACTGATGAATACGATTAAATTGCACCGAGGAGAATCCCTCCCTGGAGGAGAAAGGACACAGGACGGTTGGTGGCTTTTAGGGGCACAGTTTTCATTCCTTCTCCGTAAGAGAACAACCACCAGTGTGGGATTCCCCTTCATCCCCCACCACAGGAAAACTGGTCAGTACCACCAAATGGCCTTCCCCTTCCCATTCTCCACTTTGGGATTAACTGGTTTTATAGGCAGTGGGCCGAGACCAGAATCCAAGTTCTAGAGATACTCAATCTGACCTGCATGGGCCTGCTCCACCCAAGCTGGGTGGGAGTGGGAGGAGGCAGCAGGGGAGACTCAGGAACCACGAAAACTTGCTTTCTGCGTTGGCTTTTGTTCCACGATGATTCCCTCGGAAGCTGACCTGCCCCAGATGTCCAAATCACTTTCTGACATTGCCTGGGGCTACCAGGGGAGGGGCCAGAGGCACCACACTGGAGCCTGGGGATGGGGTGAGGGTCAGTGAGGTTGGAAATTGGAAGGAAGTTTCTCACTTGAAATTTCAGGTGGATTACAGTTGCATTCAAAAAGCAACTAGAGAAATGTACTTGATTTTCCAAAGTAAGTGGAGAAATGGACTTGAGAAATGGAATATGCTGTTTCACCTCACTGGGGTACAGAAGGCAAATAAACACCAGGGCTTCAAAGAGCCTTGCAGCAGGGAGGGAACATGGGGGCCCGAGTACAGGCAAAGATGGCTAAGCTCAAGGTAACCACCTTCCTCATTCTCATCAGGAACAGACTTCCTCAAAGGCAGGTGCCCCCTGTCCCATCTGCATTTCTGTATTAGTACAAGGTATAGAGACATATAAGAGGAAGAAAGGAGGAGAGGAACACAAAAGGCCAGACCATGTTTTTGTCCAGAATTAATGACTACACAGGATTATTAATGATCATTGTCATCATTACCATTATCATCAAACAATTTCCTTGTTAAAAAATTGCCCAGTTCTGGATGAGGTCCTGTGTTCCACTATCTCTCATGTTTCTAACAATCTTATGAGGAAAGTACTCTGGGGAGGGCACTCCAACCTGCTACCCATAGCAGACTCTCCTCTGCCCATCTCTCTCCTGCATTTACCTAAAGGAAGGAGGAACTGAGGGTAAGATTACTTAGTGCTGGAGAGATTGCTTGAGACATGGTTACTAGTGGGCTAGATAACTGTTCTGTGAAACCCTTCCTCCCCCCACAATGAATCGCACTTCTTCTTCTTCTTTTTTTTAATGTTTTTTGCCTCAGGTCTGGGTTGTACTTAAGCCTCTTGGGGCCAAGACCAGTTATACCAACCACTTGCTGCAATGGGGTGGGCCCAGTAAGGTCTCCCTGGTGGACTCAACCATCTCTCCTCGCTTTGCACCCATCAGCATGACTGAGCATCCTGGTCCCAATGTTTTGATGGTAAGAAGGTGGAGAGGAGGTCACATGGAGGTGCCAGACCTGAGCCACCATGCTCTGATCCAGCTGTCATCAGAGACCTTGAAATATGCTAAGCTGTGCCTGGAGTCCCACTTGGCTATTCTTCCTTTTACAGCTCCCTGATGGATAACATGGTCATCTCCTCCTACAGGTGAGAAAATGGACTCACAAAGGTTGGATTTGTTGCTTGAGAGCATACAGCTCTCATACAGGGGGTGAAGACAGGTACCTTGGTCTGCACAGGATGCCATAACAAGACACCATAACTGGGTGGGTTAAACAATAGAGATTTATTTTCTCATAGTTCTAGAGACCGGGAAGTCCAAAGTGCCTGACAATTTGATTCTGGTGAAGGCTCTCTTCCTGGCCTGCAGAAGGCCACCTTCTTGCTCTGTCCTTACATGGCAAAGAGAGAGAGAGCGAGCTCTCTGGTGTCTGTTATAAAGAAGGACAGTACTTCTATAGGATCAAGGCTCCATGCTCATGATCTCATTTAACCTTAATTACCTCCTTATAGGCCCTATCTCCAAGTACAGGGGTTAGAGCTTCAACATATAAATTTTAGTGGGGCACGGTTCAACTCATAGCAACAGAATTCAAATCCAGGTCAGGCTGACACTGCATGACCGCTTCTACACTGTAGTGGAATGACTTGATGGTGTAGAATACGCCAGCACTGCTTTGATTTTGCTTTGAAAGAATTAGGCATATGTGGGGGGTAGGGGGAGGGACAGATGCCATTCCTTTCTAATTATGCTTGCATTAGGCTAATATTTAAATGAATGAGAATTCCAGATAGCCAGTTAGGGGAGAGATATGGAGAGTCTGAGGTCCAATGGGGACAGGATTACAAAGGCATTTGAAGGCTGGGGTTGTCCTTGCTAATGCAGGACAGACGGTTCCTAGGTCTATACTTAGAGCACACAGTCAGTAAAGCTTGGATCTTCCATTAATCAGAGAAAGAAAGAGGCCATCTGGAGATGGATCTACACTGGCTTGGGTAGCCACATCTTACCGTTGGCATCCTTGGGTGACTGGCTTTCCCTCCCTGGGGTCAACCACTTACACAACACATTGCATAAAGCACGGTGAACTTCAAGGTAAGCTGAGCCTGCATTCAAATCCCAGCTTGGCCACGATCAAGTCATGTGACGCTGGGCAAGTCACTTGAACACTCTGAGTCCTGATGCTATTCTATATGTCATCTTACCGGGAGGCCATGGGGACTAAAGCAGAAAGTGGGGGCAACGTGGCAGTTGGCTAAACATGAGGTGACTCTGGATCTCAGGTTCTGATGTACCCTGCTCATCTCTTGATACCTGGATTCTCATCCAGATACAGAAACCAAGGCTTTAGATGGGGGAGAAACGCATGGGAGGGCTTTACCCCAGATCTAACAGGTGAAATTATGACCTGTTGGCAAAAAACTCAGGTCCTTTCCTCTCTGCCCCTACTCCCCGCGATGAAGGAATCATGCATTTAAATGTTGGCTCCAATCCCCACCAGCTGTAAGACACTGGGAAAATTCCTTTACTTCTCACAGTCTTGGTTTCTTCATCTGCGAAGCGGGATGCAGTAACACTATCTACCTTCTGGGATTGTTGTGAGAATTACATGAGATAATACATAGAAATCACTTGGCCTAGAATCGCATGCACAGTAAGAGGTCAAGAAACATCAGTGAATATGATTAGCTACTGGAGTATGGCAGGTCTTAAAAGGCTTCCCCAGGCATCTACTTTAGGTGGCTACTATTGGCCATGCTGGACAATGACCCAGGGTGGGAGCAAGGGAGAGAAAATACTTGAATGATAATAAGAATAATCCACAGAGTCTGTATGCCTAACGATCGGACCTTAACCCTGTCGTTTGCGTCCTGTACTCAGCCAAATCTTTGCCCTCATCAATTTTTAAAAGGGTAGAAATGCTCTTCCCTCATCCCACTTTTAACACATGTGGTTCCTCCAGATTGCCCTTGAAAAGAATCTTCACTTGCAGTTAGATGTAAGGAACAGGCAAGGGAAGAATAATAGACTCTACAATAAAGATCACCCACATTGTAGACCACCCTGGGCTCGCATCCAAATTCCCAGGATGCACTTGGAGCATCCCAGCATGGATGCCGTCCATACTCTTGGCCACTGGAGAAAAAGTCACATAAAAGATTTTTTTTTTTCTTTTTCTTGTTGCCAATAAGCAAAAATGCTCAATGCATTGGGCAGGAAGATGCCAGGTTTGGAAACATCCCATCCACAGACACATAGAAAGCCGCTGCCAAGAGGAAGGAGAATTCTGAGATCTGGAGAGGGAGGGATTCGGAAGAAAATACATAGCGCAAAATTCATTGTGCGGTCAATCTGGGATCTGGTGAGGATATCAAATTGGCAGAGGACAGAGATCACATTTATTTCTGTACTGTTTAGCCTGGACTCTCTTTTCTTTTGGGAACAGTAATATAATTCTCTCTAGTGGAAGTGTTTGTACCCCATGGCATCAATGTAAGGTCCATGAGGGCAGGGTTTTAATTTAAATTAAAATCAGATCAAATTTTAAATTTAGTTCCTCAGTCCCACAAGGCACGTTTCGGGCTGTCAATGGCCACATGTGGCTAACGGCTACCTTACTGGATGGTACTTGTAGAACATTTCCATCACCCAGAAAGTTTCACTGGACATTGCTGGTCTAGAGCATTGCCTAATATCTAGCAGAATCTCAATGAGCATTTATTTAATGAATGAATGGCCAAAGTGCTCTATTCTCTGCTAGTTAAAGAATGGATACACGACTCAAGAGAGAACTAATCACATTATTTTCCCCCAGGACTCGGAACCTTTTTTTTTTTTTTCAGTTGTGAAATAATGAGAAAACAAATAAAACAGCAAGCAAACAAACAATACAGCTAAAAGTTCTCTAAGCCAAATGATGGCATCCTGTGGGTGAAGCAGTCACATCAATTCTTGTCCTCCATCACATCCTTCCCAGAAGGTCCTAAGCCCACAGACCACTCTCGGCTTTCTGCAGAACCTTGGTTTTCATGAGAACTCCGAGAACTTTAGGCTCACTCTGCTTGTCCAGCAGATGCTCTAGGTCACTCCTGGCCTTAAGAAAGCTTAAAGAGCTGTTCAGCCTAAAATACAGCTCAGGAGACCCAGGACAACCGGCAAGAGGGAAGCAAACTGCATTTCTGCAAAAGCAGGAGTGTGTGCTCCATCAGCCTGAAAAATAACAGGGCTGAGGATGTGTTTATTTTGCGACTAGAGGCAAGCAAAACTGTTAATGGCAAAATTACTGGCATGTTTTTCCAGTCTCCTTGTGAACAACAGTCTAAGCAGATATACCCTTTCAGACTCACACATTATCTGGGTGGAGCTTTTGTTGGATGGTTTCGAACCCGTGAACTTTGGGATCTCAGAAAGCAGAGTATGTGTCTCTGAACATCCCAAAGAACAAAAGTGGTTTGGTTGCTGAGAAAGCAGAATGCAGGGGAGATGGTAACACCTAAACATCTGAGTGTTGGCCCACCAAATATGCTTTCCCAAGAAGTACTGAGACTAACATTTTCCAATACAGCATGTAGCTTTTATTTATGTCTCTAACTATGTGACAGATTTCTCTCTCTCTCCCTGGACCAGTGGATTTCAATTCTCACTAGTACAATCACCTGCAGGGTGCGGGACGCTTTAAAAATATATAGATTCTTGGCTGGGCGCAATGGCTCACACCTGTAATCCCAGCACTTTGGGAGGCTGAGGTGGGCAGATCTCTTGAGGTCAGAAGTTTGAGGCCAGCTTGGACAACAGGGTGAAACCTCGTCTCTACTAAAAATACAAAAATTAGCCAGATGTGATGGAGAGTGCCTATAACCCCAGCTACTTGGGAGGCTGAGGCAGGAGAATTGCTTGAACTGACAGGTGGAAGCTGCAATGAGCAGAGATTGCACCACACTCCTGCCTGGGTGACAGAGTGAAAAGAGAGAGTGAAAAGACAGAGAGAGAGAGAGAGTGAAAAGACAGAGAGAGAGAGTAAAGAGAGAGAGAGTGAAAAGAGAGAGAGTAAAGAGAGAGTAAAGAGAGAGAGGGAGAGAGAAAAATTGATTCTTGGTGTCCCATGGCTATCACAAGGATAACCCCTGCTGTGTGCTAAGCACTTTACATATATGGACTCACTTAACCCTCAAAGCAACCCTATGGGGTGGTGCCATTATTATGCCCATTTTACAGGTGAAGTAACTGAGGCACAGGAACTGGTGTATCCAACTTCACACAGCTAGTAAATAAAGAAGCTGCAATTTGGACCCCGGTGGACTGGCTCCAGCCATCACCCTTGACCACCACGATGAGGGCAGGGCTGGATATGTTTTTCCTCACCTTTGAGTACTTGCTGCTTAGCACAGTGTCCAACACATAGTAGGTGCTCAATAAATATTTTTTTGGGTGAATGGGTAAAGTCAGAAGGAGCCCCAACTCCTGACCTCATCTGTGGGAGTACAGAAGTATCTTCACTGGGCTGACCTAAGCACTTTCCTCCCCAGAGCACCCCAAGATTGTCATCAGAAGGGGCTTGGTGTTGAGAGAAGGGAGAAGGGAAAAAGGGAAGCTTGGACCTCACACTCTACTCCTCCACATTTCCATCTTCAACCTGAATCTTCCCCGGACAATGAGAATCACTGGGAGTTCCTTTCCCGTTCAGCGGAGGTCCAGGGGCTAGCATGGGTAGAGAAGATCCGGTGTGAATGGAAAAGGTCATCAGGCCAATATGCTCAGATCTACAATCCCTCATGGCCAAGAAGTCATCACGGCTTAACAAGAGTCCTCCAGCACCACTGCTGGGCAGAGTCCCATATGATGGAGCTGCATCTTCTTAAACCAGATGAGGTCCTCAATTCAGGGCATACAGCACAGATACAACATGGCCAGGAGACAGGGGCTTTGGGAAGCTCTTCAGAATGATGAGTATATTGACTGACAATTGGACAAAGATTGTGGTACAAGTATATCAACATGATAGACTATCAGTCATAAAAAGGAATGAAGCTACATGCTACGATGCAGAGGAACCTCAAAAATATTAAGCTAAGTGAAAGAAGCAGGTCAGCAAATGTCATATACTATGTAACGGCATTTATATAAAATGTCTAGAATAGGCTGGGCGCAGCGGCTCACACCTGTAATCTCAGCACTTTGGGAGGCCGAGGCGGGTAGATCACATGAGGTCAGGAGTTTGAGACCAGACTGACCAACACAGTGAAACCCCATCTCCACTAAAAACACAAAATCAGCCAGGTGTGGTGGTGCATGCCTGTAATCCCAGCTACTTGGGAGGCTGAGCCAGGAGAATCGCTTGAACTTGGGAGGCAGAGGTTGCAGTGAGCCGAGATCGCGCCACTGCACTCCAGCCTGGGCAACAAGAGGGGAGGCTCCATCTCAAAACAAATAGATAAAAATGTCAAGAATAGGCAAATCAAGTCCACATATACAGAAAGGAGATTAGTGGTCGCAGAGACTGGGGAGACGTCTTTGGGAAGTGACTGCTTAATGGGTACACGGTTTTCTTTTGGGATGATGAAAATGTTTAGGATTAGAGGGAGGGTACGGTTGTCTGACACTGTGAATGTACTGAATGCCATTCAACAATTAAAAGTGGTTAATTTTATGTTACATAAATTTCACCCCAGTTTCCAAAAAAAAAAAAAAAAAAAAAAAGATCGTGGTTCTACAGTTTACTGGCCATAGCCTTGGGTTCAAGTTTCTTAACATTTCTGTACCTCACTTTCTTCATCTGAAAAATGGGGATATCAAGAGTGCATACTTCAGAGTTGCTGTCAAAATAATGTAAACCAGCTTGTCCAACCTACCTTATCTGGTGGTTCTGTTCTGTTTTGTTTTTTTGTTTTAGGCTTTTAGCAGCCTAAAGCCATGGTTTTTAGTTTCTGTCTCTAGTGATGAGCAGAAAAGAGGGACAAGGAAAGGCTTTACTGGCCCAGCCAGGAAAAGAAACTGAGGAGCCATAACTGTATTCTCTCCCTTGGACACCCTTGAATTGTAAAGCACTTAAAATAACGCTAGGAATGTACGAAATGCTACATATACATTCACTGTAGTTGTCGCATGGTCTTAACTACAGGAATTCTTTGATCCATTCGGGTCCCACTTAAGCAGACTAAAGGGATGAAAAGTCCAGGAGTGATTGTACACGGATGCTTGGACTTCCATACTGCTCAACTTCATTTCAAATCCCAGAGTGACTGGCATCTGTGCTGAACATTATCAAGGCCTTGGCTCCCTGCAAAGCTTCCTCTGCTCTGTTTTAATACTAATTTCTCTAAACTTACTTACCCAGTAGCAGTTGTGTTTTGGGGGATGGGGATTAAGACAAAATATGTGGTAAAGGGCCCTGAAGAGGGCCCAGCACACAGTAGGTGTGCAGTAAGTGTCCGCGCTGTTACTCTGGGGCTTAGTCTTGCTGGCCTGGTCCCATATAAACTCTGGTCTTTGGGAGATTGTAGAGAAGCCCTGGCCACCTACTCCGGTCTTTACCAGCTGGTGTTTCCCACTGAGGCACCGCAGAGCAGCTCTCTCCCACTGACAGCCCGCAGCTCTGGTAGTATCTCAAGACAGACATTTGGATCTGCGGTTAATGTAACTTACATGTCCATGTGGTGGGCCCTGATAGTTTGGACTTTGTTGCTGTGGATACCCAAGAGGCAGAAGTAGCAGGAAAATGTCAACATGGATTCCCCTGCCTGGTGGTTTCTGTACACATACACTGCCCCCTGTGTGCACACATATGTGTACACACCACAGACGGAATGTGAACCCTGGGAGAGGTAAAGGACACACTCAACCCTCCTCTCTTTACATCTGAGTTGCCCCAAGACACTGGCCTTAGGGAAAGACACAGTGTGATGCATGAGGTCTCTCTTTTTTTTTTTTTTTTGAGATGGAGTTTCATTCCTGTTGCCCAGGCTGGAGTACAATGTCGTGATCTCAGCTCACTGCCACCTCCGCCTTCTGGGTTCGAGCAATTCTCCTGACTCAGCCGCCCAAGTAGCTGGGTCTACAGGCGCCCACCACCACACCCAGCTAATTTTTGTATTTTTAGTAGAGATGGGGTTTCACCATATTGGCCAGGCTGGTCTCGAACTCCTGACCTCAGGTGATCTACCTGCCTCGGCCTCCCAAAGTGCTGGTGGTATTACAGGCACAAGCCACCGCAGCCAGCCAAGGTCTCTTACTACAAGTCCAAACCAAGAAACAGGACAAAGTGCTACTGGCTTCATCTCTTCCTGCAGCCAATCTAAAGTATGCCAGGTGTAATTCCCTGCCTCAGTAAATAGAACATACAAATAAAACCATCATACCTTTTGAGGATTCAAGACCTATCAGGGCCTCAGAGTTTGAAAGTATCCATTTTCCACTTACATCCACGTGTTGGGTACACAACCAGCTCCAACCGGAGCCTACGTGGACCAGGAAGTCATGTCAACAGCAGAGCAGGAACACCTAGAGTCTCTAAACACTCTTGGCTTCTCAGCTTGCATATGCCAAGTTCAGGAATATTCTTTATGTCCACAAATGAATTGGTTCTATTCTGTTTTTCTTGAAACATTCAGTCTTCACAGCCTATCTTTGCTTTTCCCTCCTTCCTTCCTTCTTCTTTCTTCTTTCCTTCCTTCCTTCCTTTTTCCCTTCCTTCCTTTCTTTTTTCCTTTCTCCCTCCCTCCCTCCCTCCCTCCCTCTCTCTCTCTTTCTTTCTGCCTCCCAGGTTCAAGTGATTCTCATGCCTCAGCCTCCTGAGTAGCTGGGGTTACAGGTGCGCACACCATACCTGGCTATTTTTTGTATTTTTAGTAGAGATGGGGTTTCATCATGTTGGCCAAGCTGGTCTCAAACCCGTAACCTCAAGTGATTCACCTGCCTCGGCCTCCCAAAGTCCTGGGATTACAGTTGTGCGCCACCATGCTTGGCTACTTTTCCCTCTTTTGACAGAGATGTGAGTTCAAGAAATACTTTACTACTCTTTTAACTCTATCAAAGAGAAAAGGGAAAGTAACTCAAGTCCCAAGGTTACTTGTAGCCATGGAGTGATTTGGGCATTTTAGGCAGGACTTAGATGTCTAAAATATTAGCAGGCAGGTTTTAATGGCATCAAATATCTAGGTCACATATTCCCAAGAGTTTGAGTTTTGAATTGAACCCAAAAAAGGTACAAGCGTGGAAGGAAGGCCTCTCTTTAAAGCTACAAGCAGCTTCTTTCTTCTTCACAGCATGGTCGTTGGGGGCCTTCTTCAGTCCTGGGCTTGGGGGCATCCCCCCATCTGCTGGGAGACCCTAGACTGTAGAAGGCGCTGGGGAGGCACACTCTCTGGTCAGTTTGAACGGGGTACACCTGACACCCGTGAACCTAAGAAAAATGACGGGCACTAGAGTTTTTCTCCACTCTCACATCTTCTTTTTGTTTTTTTTGTTTTGTTTTTTTTTTTGAGACGGAGTCTAGCTACGTCACCAGGCTGGAATACAGTGGCGCGATCTCAGCTCACAGCAACCTCCGCCTCCTGGGTTCAAGCGATTCTCCTGCCCCAGCCTCCCGAGTAGGTGGCATTACAGGCATGCACCACCGTGCCTGGCTCATTTTTATATTTTTAGGATACATCTTAGGACGTCTAAGGACTTAGGATGCCTAAGTCCCACCTAAAATGTCCAAATTACTCCATGGCTACAATAACAGCGTGTATTTATCAACCACTTTCTATCATTAGACACCGCAGTAGGTCCTTATCATGCAAGATTTCACAGAAACTTCCTAAGAGCCCTGTGAAACGGGCACTAATATTGTGTTTATTTTAAGGTGGAGAATTTGAGATGCAGGAAGTTGAAGCAACTCGTGCTGATCCACATGGCCAGCTGGTGGTGAGGCAGCACCTGAAACCAGCATGTCTGTGTCCAGGGCCCAAACAAGGCTAGTGACCAGTAAAGACCAGTGCATCGTTAATATCTAAGAGAGGAAGAATCTGCCTGCTCCCCTGCACCCTCCACAGTGAAGGTTGTGCAGGGGACACAGGGAGGTGATGTCAAATCACAGAGCTGCTCACAGCGGCCACGCCGGGCTGGCTGGGCCCTTAAGTATCCCCCAAGTTTTCAGTGCCTCTTAGAAGTGCCTGACTTGGGCACTATCGCCCCTTTGAGAAGACTCCTGAGTTTGCTCATTCTTCCTGGGATGGGAGAAGTAGTGGTTTTGGAAGCTACAGATGGGGCGGCAGATGGAAACTGAAAACTTATCAGCATTGCCCAGGATGAAACCATTCATCTGCAAAATTCATATGTTTTTGTGTAGGGCAACTTCATGAAAACAACAGCAAGAGGAACCAGCAGTGCTTGATGCATAAAGTGCCTCTGGCTATGAGGCTGGCAAAGAAGAGTGGGCAAAGGAATTCATGGGAGACACCATGGAAATGAGATCAGTGAAGTAGAGGAAGAGGATGAGAAAGGCCAAGAGATACAGAGTGACCTGGGGCACTAAAGCAAAAAAGCCACAAATAAGACAACTCTCTTCTCTGAACTCCAAAATAGGTTGCACGCATGGCCTGAGAAATGATTTCGGGACCTCTCAGAGATACAAGATGAGACCTTGGATGTACCTTACGTATAAATGGCTGACATTCATTGAGCACCTTCCAAGTGTCCAACAGGCTGCTAGGTTCTATTATTATATCCCAATTTCACAGAAATTGGATTTACTTGCCTGAGGTTACGCTACTAGCTAAGTGGCAGAATTCGGATTCGAGCATTAAGCAGTTTGAGCGCAGGCACTCAGCCTCCTGGGTGCTGAGCGGAGCTGGATTCTTTCAGGGAAGTGGCCACGCAAAGCAAGCCAACAGTGGCCTCCAGGGGGCAGCAACGCGCATGCCTACCTGGCCTCAAGAGGTCTCCGGCTTAATGCAGGTCCCCAACCTAGCCTGGCATGACCTCTGAGGCCTCCGATGGGAATCCAGAGAAGGAAGAATGTGGGAATTTGAGCATAGCCCTTACCACTCAGGAACAGACAACGGGGGTCCTCCTACGACCATCCTGGACATCCCTGCTGCAAGGCAGTCTAACCACTATTCTGCCCAGCCACAAGCTCATGGGGTGGGACTGTTTCCTTCTGTGCTTTCAAGGTGGCCTGGGGCCATCCTGATAGTCCAGTTCTGCTGAGTTCCCTAAGAGGCCGACTTCAAGTCAGAAAGAATACCAACTTTGCAACCAGACGAAACTGGTTCTAATCCCCACTCCGCCATGCATTCATCACATGACACGGGGCCTTAGTTTGTCCCTCTGTAAAACAGGTTTATTGTAAGGGTGGAAGCAAGTGTTTGCCACACTTGCTGCTATGCTCAGCATTTTGGGACATTTCCAAACTCATTCCTTCCATGAAAGATGGAGAAGGAATGTTCTAACCCCTCCTTGCCATGTACTTGTCTAAACTCATTTCTCCTCATTGTTTTATTATAACTCTATCCATTGTTTAAATTTCTCAAACGCAACAAGTTTGTTTCTGTGCTACATTGTGCCCAGGCTGTTCCGTCTATAAGAAATGGTGGTTCTCAAGTGGAGGCAATTTTAGCTCCCAGAGGTCATGTGTCAATGTCTGGAGACATCTGTGGTTGGCACAGGTGGGCAGGGTGTGGCCCTGGCATCTGGTGGGCAGAGGCCAGAGATGCTGCTACGCATCCTACAAAGCACAGGACGGCACCCACAGCAAAGAATTATCCATCCCCAAACATCAGCAGTGCCACTGCTACAAATCCCAGTCTAGAAGGATCTCTTTCACATTTCCTTCCCAGGGGATCCCTTCTTGTCCTCTAGGTCTCGGTTCAAAGCTGAATATTCAGAGGCCCTTCTGACCTCCTGATTATGGCCCTCGAGTTTTTCCCCACTCCCACATCTTCCTTTTTTTTTTTTTTTTTTTTGGTGTTTTGAGACAGAGTCTTGCTGTGTTGCCAGGCTGGAGTACAGTGGCGCGATCTTGACTCAATGCAACCTCCGCCTCCCGGGTTCAAGTGATTCTCCTGTCCCAACCTCCTGAGTAGGTGGGATTACAGGCATGCACCACCGAGGTCAGCTCATTTTTATATTTTTTAGTAGAGACAGGGTTTCACCATCTTGGCCAGGCTGGTCTTGAACTCCTGACCTTCTGATCCACCCACCTTGGCCTCCCAAAGTGCTGGGATTACAGAGATGACCCACCGCACCCAGCCCACATCTTCCTTTCTTTATGGCTTGTTCACACCTTGCTTGATGTGTCTTTGGCATGATCATCTAGCCCCATCTTCTCATCTAGGATACACATTCCATGAGCAGGGGAGAAGTACAGGAAGCTGCATTGCTTTTGTTCACAAAATGTACTACTTAGCACGCAGCACGGCAGTTGCTCAGCAAATGTTTGTTGAACAAATGAACACAATTGTGGTAAGTACAACTCTACCAGTAATGTTCTGTAACCATTCCCATCTATCCCTCTGTCCTATGGACAAAGGAAAACAGTTGTCTTTCTAGTGCCCGTCATTTTTCTCAGGTTCAAGGGTGTCAGGTGTACCCCGTTCAAACTGACCAGAGAGTGTGCCTCCCCAGCACCTTCTACAGTCTAGGGTCTCCCAGCAGATGGAGGGGGGATGCCCCCAAGCCCAGGACTGAAGAAGACCCCCAACGACCATGCTGTGAAGAAGAAAGAAGCTGCTTGTAGCTTTAAAGAGAGGCCTTCCTTCCACGCTTGTACCTTTTTTGGGTTCTGATTCAAAACTCAAACTCTTGAGAATATGTGACCTAGATATTTGATGCCATTAAAACCTGCCTGCTAATATTTTAGGCATAAGCATCATTGTGATGCTGTCTTAAAAAAGAGATCTTATCTTTTCTAGATATATACTGAAATATTTAGAGATATAATTATATGACATCTTATATTTCTTTCAAAATAATCCACTGCTGGGGGAAGAGGATGAAAGTCCAGACACAAGAAAAATGGCCATGAATTAACCTGGGTGACATCTATGTGGGAGTGCATTACACTATTCTTGGTACTCTTGTGCGTGTTTGAAAGTTGCCTTAATAAAAGTTTTATCTTTTTTAGGACTCCTTCATCTAGATCTCCTGGGAATGCTGTACCCTACGGCCTTGTGCCATTAGAGGGAGGAAGATCCTCTCTTCACTCCCATACACTTGCCTTTTCACACTTGTCAGCGAATCCAGATGGAAAACACAGTCAAAGGAAAAAGCTGCCCTCCTGAGAGAAAATATCAGCCTGGCACAATGGCTCACACCTATAATCCCAGCACTTTGGGAGGCCAAGACAGGCACATCACCTGAGGCCAGCAGTTTGAGACCAGCCTGCCCAACATGGTGAAACACCATCTCTATTAAAAATACAAAAATTAGCCAGGTGTGTTGATGGGTGCCTGTAGTCCCAGCTACGTGGGAGGCTGAGGTAGGAGAATCATTTGAACCTGGTGGGTGGAGGCTGCAGTGAGCTGAGATCACACCACTGCACTCCAGCCTGGGTGACAGAGTGAGACTCTGTCTCTCATATATATACATACACACATATACACACATACATACATACATCGTTCACAATATCATTCAAAGTATCATGCCAGTGGCTTCCATCTTGCTTGGACTAACAGCCAAATTCTAGGATCACCACCATCTGGCCTCAAATTACTCTCTGCCTTTATATCTCTTGTTACGCTACCCCTCACTTACTCTGTTACAGCTCCACTGAGCCCGGCTGTTCCTCACACAAGCCAAGCCTGGACCCATCTCTGGGCTCAGCCCCTGCCTTTCCTCCTGCCTGGACCACTTTCTCTGTAGGTGTCACTCTCTTTTTCATCTTCTTCTGTTCTCATCCGCGAAAACCTTCCAGGTCACCGTTGGTAAAATTACAACTCTCCCCTACTTTCGCCCTGTGCTTTATTTTTCTAAGACATCATTTAACTCATTTTGTTGTATGTCTCCCTACTTGAATGGAAGCTTGTGATGGTTACTATTGAGTGTCAACCTGATGGACTGAAGGATGCAAAGTATTGTTTCTGGCCACGTCTGGGAGGGTGTTGCCAAAGGAGATTAACATTTGAGTCAGTGGACTGGGAAAGGCAGACCCCCCCTCAATCTGGGTGGGCACCATCTAATCAGCTGCCAGCATGGCCAGAACAAAAGCAGGCAGAACATGGAAGGAATAGACTGGCTGAGTCTCCCGGCCTACGTCTTTCTCTCGTGCTGGAGGCTTCCTGCCTTTGAACATCAGACTCCAAGTTCTCCAGCTTTAGGATCCTTGGGCCTTCGACTACAGACTGAAGGCTGCACTGTCGGCTTCCCTGCTTTTGAGGTTTTGAGACTCGGACTGGCTTCTTTGCTCTTCAGCTTGAAGATGGCCTATTGTGAGACCTCACCTTGTGATTATATGAGTCAATACTCCTTAATAAACTCCCCTTTATATATACATCTATCCTGTTAGTTCTGTCCCTCTAGAGAACCCTAATACAAAGCCCCATGCGGGTTGGAGTTTGTCTGTTTAGTGCACTGGTATATCAGCGAACAGAGCTGGGAAAACCATGTGCACAGTCTGTATCTGTTGAATGCGTGAATGAGTGAGTGAATGAATCAGTGATTCTCAGGTCCAATCAGAATCCTATCCTGAGAGATCCTGTGGAGACTATGTGTCGGTCTCCTTCTGCCTCATGGGTTCCCAGCCAAGACCAGCCAGAGCAGGACGTCAGATGAGGCTGGTTTGGGGCCCTTAGCTGCCTTACCTGATGGGGTAGTCGGCCGCACTGAGGTTGATGAAGAAGTCCCAGGGCCAGTCGGTCATCTCCAGGAGGTCCCGCATGCTTTGCAGGTAGGTGGAGAGGAGGCTGGCTCCCCCCCAGATGGTGGCCATTCTCCAGGGGGTGACACGGACATTGCTGTACTGCCTGGAGACCTGGAGCACTTGTCGATGCAGGTAATTAGAGCGCTTTTCCCAGAAGAGAAAGGGTGATGACATTCAGTGGCCTAGAAAACACCCAGGCATGCCCCTCACCCCATCCCCTCTCTGTCTCTTCCCTCCTGGTTGGGTACTTCTGAGGACAGTGGCCTTTGCCAAGTAAATGATCCTGAACTGGGGTGTCTTTCTGTATTGCAATTCAAACTTGTATTATTTTTTACATTTCAAATTAGCCATTTGAAATGCAGATTCCCTGGCCCCACTTCTGAGCTAACGGTTCACTAGGCTTGGGCTGGTGGTGCCCAGGACTTCACATTTTTTTAAATTTTATTTTATTGATTTATTTTTTGAGGCAGAGTCTTGCTTTCTTTCTTTCTTTCTTTCTTTATTTATTTAGACAGAGTCTCGCATTTTTTAAAATTTTATTTTATTGATTTATTTTTTGAGACAGAGTCTTGCTTTATTTATTTATTTATTTATTTATTTATTTATTTAGAGTCTCGCTCCGTCACCCGGGCTGGAGCGAAATGCTGCCAATTTGAGTCTCGCTCCGTCACCCAGGCTGGAGCGAAATGCTGCCATCTCAGCTCACTGCAACCTACACCTCCTAAGTTCAAGCAATTCTTCTGCCTCAGCTTCCTGGGTAGCTGGGATTACAAGTATGCGCCACCACACCCAGCTAAGTTTTGTATTTTCAGTAGAGATGGGGCTTCACCATGTTGGAAAGGCTGGTCTAGAACTCCTGACCTTGGGTGATCCGTCCACCTCAGTCTCCCGAAGTGCTGGGATGACAGGCGTGAGCCACTGCACCCGGCCAACTTTGCATTCTTATACATGACAGCTGCATGGGGTCTGAGGAAGATAAGCTGGGAAATATGGCTCTATCTAAACCCATCTATATTTCAGAGGCAGAATTTCTGTTTCCTGTCCCCCTTCCCACTCATTGCTCCTCCATTATCCTCTCACAGGTCTGCTAGAAGCCAACCTTTTGGACAAGACATCCCCCTTTGCCTTCTTGACTAAAGGCATAATTGTGTCACCAATAGAAATCTCAGGGACAAGGGAGCTCAGGATTAGCAGGGCTGATGCAGGTTTTTGTTAATAAAGTTTTATTGGTACATAGCCATGCTCATTTGTTGACATGTTCTCCTTGGCTGCTTTAGCACAGGGCAGTCCTGAGTAGCTGTGACAGACAGTATGTGCCCTGCAATACCTAAAATACGTACTACCTTGCCTTCTATAGAAAAAGTGTACCCACTCCTGGGATAGCGATATGCTTTGGCTGTGTCCCCACCCAAGTCTAATCTTGAATTGTAGCTCCCATAATTCCCACATGTTATGGGAGGGATCACGCGGAAGATAATTGAATCATGGGGGTGGTTTCCCCCATATTGTTCTCGTGGTAGTGAATAAGTCTCACGAGATCTGATGGTTTGATAAGGGGAAACGCCTTTTGCTAGGCTCTCGTTTTTCTCTCTTGCTGCCACCATATAAGACATGCCTTTCGCCATGATTGTCAGGCTTCCCCAGCCACTTAGAACTGTGAGTCCATTAAACATCTTTCTTTATAAATTACTCAGTCTTGGGTATGTCTTTATTAGTAGCATGAAAATGGACTAATACAGGTAAGCTATTCCCACAAAGTATGTGAGAGGCAGGAAGAGGGCAATGGGCAGAAGGGAGAGGTAAGAAACAGCATTTGTGGGCCGGGCACGGTGGCTCACACCTGTAATCCCACCATTTCGGGAGGCCAAGGCGGGCAGATCACGAGGTCAAGCGATCAAGACCATCCTGGCCAACATGGTAAAACCCTATCTCTACTAAAAATACAAAAATTAGCTGGGCATCGTGGCATGCGTCTGTAGTCCCAGCTACTTGGGAGGCTGAGGCAGGAGACTCGCTTGAACCTGGGAGGCAGAGGTTGCAGTGAGTGGAGATCACGCCACTGTACTCCAGCCTGGCGACAGAGCGAGATTCTGTCTCAAAATAAATAAATAAATAAAAAATAAAACCCAAAAAACAGCATTTATGGACAAAACTGTAAGTCACAGCTGGGAACTTTGAAACCAACACACACATAGAGACAGCACTCTAG
The DNA here is from genome assembly GCF_043159975.1 of Macaca nemestrina. Taxonomy (NCBI): domain Eukaryota; kingdom Metazoa; phylum Chordata; class Mammalia; order Primates; family Cercopithecidae; genus Macaca; species Macaca nemestrina. The sequence goes on along the minus strand of NC_092142.1, from coordinate 17,427,768 downwards.
GACCACATGCTCTGTGGAGAGGCAGCTGGTCAGCTTCCAAGCCTTTTCTGAAAGCAGGCAGCCCGGACTAGCGATGCAGAAGGAGGGTATCAGAGAGGGACCGACAGACCCTGAAGGAAGCCCAGCAAGCGGCGATCACAGGGGCCTCTCACCTTGTCCACGTGGATGTAGTAGAAGTGGTCTTTGTGGTAGATGGCCTTGAACATGCGCTGCAACTGCCGAGAGGCGCGGCCGTGGACCACCAGGACAAAGGCGATTCTGACGGGGTTGGCCGGCATGTACTCTACAGAGTCCTCATCCCACTGCACGTTCTTGTTGGCTTTACCTAGGGAAAATCCAAGAGACCAGAGAGGAGAAAGTGAGGCTCTGTTATCCTTTGCAGGGGCAGGAAGTTTCTCTGGTGCTTCTTTTGGGGCCTATTTTAGGGGCACGGTCATCAAATTGAGCCCTAAAACATAATTCAATGCCACTAAGCACGTCTTAGATTCTCACACTGTCAGGCACAAAAGGGGTTAGGGGACCCTGGGGTTGTTACGACACAGTTTCCATCCTGAGGAGCTTAAAAAGGCTGGAAGCGACACATGGACACATATTTAGCTACTGAACAAGGCAGGAGGAGGTGAGAGCTATGAGATGTATCTCTGAATCACAGAGGAAGAAGCAGTTAATTTCGAGTTAGTGAATGTAAGATACATGTGTTGTTTTTGCCTGTCAAGAATTCATTCTCCCTTCTTCTAATAGCATCCAATATATTGTTTGTTTTAATGGTGGTAAGAACAGATAGCATGAAATCTACCCTCTTAACAAACGTTTAAGTGTACACTACAGTACTGCTGCCTATTAGTACAATGTTGTACAGCAGGATCTTTACATTTACTCATCTTGCATAACTGAAGCTTCATCATCCAATACCTTTTGCGGCATCATCATCCTCTCCTCTATTCTCAGTCCATATGGGTGGGGAAGACCTAACTCCATCGTCTATTTCCGGGGTGGACCTATAGCTTAGGCCTGGCCAATGGGAACGCTGACTCTCCATAGCCACAGTATTATTTAGAGATGAACATATGTCTCAACCAAGTTAATTAACCAATAAGACAGAATGCTAGACGTTTGTTAGAACTGCTACATAAGAGAGGCTGTCTCTGTTTTTTTTTTTTTTTTTTTTTTTTTTTTTTGAGACAGAGTCTTGCTCTGTTACCCAGGCTGCAGTGCAGTGGTGCGATCTCAGCTCATTGCAGCCTCTACCTCTCAGGTTCAAGCGATTTTCCTGCCTGAGCCTCCTGAGTAGCTGGGACTACAGGCACGCAACACCATGCCTAGCTATTTTTTTGTATTCTTAGTAGAGATGGGGTTTCATCATGTTGGCCAGGCTGGTCTCGAACTCCTGACCTCAGGTGATCTGCCCACCTTGGCCTCCCAAAGCGCTGGGATTACAGACATGAGCCATTGTGCCCGGTGAGAGGCTCTTTCTCTGTTACACAGGAGACTAGAAGATTCTATGAGCCTTTCTGTTCCCACATGGAGATAGGTTGCCTGAGAAGAAAACTAACATGGAGCATGTTGCCAAGTGGGGATGAGGGTCCAGGTGCCTGTGGCCTGCCTTAAGCTCCTGCAATAGTAAGCCTACAGATCACCCACTGTCATCTATCATGTTCTTTTAAATCCAATCCTATACCACATCCACTTGGATAAATAGTCCCAGACATCTTTTATTTCGAAAATTAGCCCTAAAGACTCCTCTCTTTCTTTCCCTTGCTTCAGATAAAAAGAACTTTCTAGTTGAGTTTATTAAAATCTCAACTAGAAATCTCCTAGCTTTCCTCAGCCTGATTTCGCTTGGGTCCAACCCAGTTTCTTACGAGTTCTGGGTTTATGGGACCCAGGACATTGTCAGGGTAGTAACTGCAAGTGTCCCAGCATCTAAACCCGGAGAACTGAGATGGAGACTGCGGGGCTGGGGGATTAGGACATTGGGAGTCTAAGCTGTCATCAGAAGGCAGAATGGTTGCTGAATGAACGAGGCTCTTTCTACGTAGTTCCAGGAGACAGGACGAGATTGACGTAGATAATGTCCAAATCACACTACACAGCCTCTACGGCTAGTGATCTAACTACTCAGATCTCTCTGCCCTTGATTGGTGGGTCTCACATTCCATCTTGTCCCCTGGCCTTCCTTCTCTTCCTCGAACAAGCTCATTTCTGCCTTAGGACCTTCTCCCTGGCTTCCTGTGACCTGGAACACCTTCTCCCCAGATCTCTGCATGACTGCATCTTCATTAGTTCACAGTCCAAAAAAGGGACTCACCACCACCTCTTTTATTCTCTTTCACCTCACCCGATTTCAACTTTCTGCATAGCATGTAACACTGTCTGCAACTGTTTATCTGTTTACTTGCTTATTATCTGAACACACCACTAGAACATTAGCTCCAAGAGATGAGCGGCTATTTTGGCCTTGTTTACCATAGAATCTGCAACACTTGAACAGTATCTGACACACATCTGGTTCTGGGTGAAACAAAAGTTACAGGAAGGCACATTTGGGATCAGTAAAATAACAATACCTTTTATTGAGCATTGACCAGCCCTTGACATTCATTAGATAATTTAATCCTTATAATGATCTTACAAAGTAATGCTATTATCCCCGCTTTCCAAATGAGGAAACCACAGCTTAGAAGAGGCCAAGGGATTGGCTCAAGGTCACACTACTTTAATTAGTTAAGCTGAGATTCAAACATAGGTCTGATTCCAAAGATCATGCCCTGAACCACTAATATACACCATATGACCATACCTAGAGTTTGGAAGGAAAAGTTTCTAACAATTGCTTTTAGTTGCTTGTTGCTAGCCAAATACTTCTTAAGTTAGTTGTTGCAGGCAGGTAGGCATGCACTTAAGGACTAACAGCTATTCCAGTATTTCTGTATTAGATGAGATGCTGATTCTAGGTGATTAATAAGGCTGTATCTTTTCATCCATCCATCTATCCCTCCACCCATTCATTCCTTTATCCATCCCTCCACCCATCCGCCCATTCATTCATCCATTTATTCATCGATCAAAATCCAACCACTCATCCATACACCCACCATTCCACGCATTCATCCAAATCCAACCACTTATCTGTTCATCCATCTATCCACCCATTCATCCATCCCTCCACCCATCCACCCATTCATTCATCCTTTTTTCATCCATCCAAATCTAACCACTCATCCATCCATCCATCCATTTATTCATCCATCCAAATCCAACCACTTATCTGTCCATCTATCCACCCATTCATCTATCCCTCCACCCATCCGCCTATTCATTCATCCATTTTTTCATCCATCCAAATCTAACCACTCATCCATCCATCCATTTATTCATCCATCCAAATCCAACCACTTATCTGTCCATCTATCCACCCATTCATCTATCCCTCCACCCATCCGCCTATTCATTCATCCATTTTTTCATCCATCCAAATCTAACCACTCATCCATCCATCCACCATTTCACCCATTCATCCATTTATTCATCCATCCAAATCCAACCACTTATCTGTCCATCTATCCACCCATTCATCCATCCCTCCACCCATCCACCTATTCATTCATCCATTTTTTCATCCATCCAAATCCAACCACTCATCCATTCATCCATTTATTCATCCATCCAAATCCAACCACTTATCTGTCCATCCATCCCTCTACCCATCCACCCATTCATTTATGCATTTATTCATCCATCCAAATCCAACCATTCATCCTTTGCTCCCTCCATCCATCCATCCATCCATCCATCATAATCTAGCTACTCATCTGTCCACTCATCCATATCTAACCATTCATCTATCCAAGCATACAGCAAACCCTCCAACTATGCAACCAGTAAAGCCTCCAAGAGCTTATCATCCCAAACACCATCCATCCACTTAAGGTATATGGGGCCTTTGAGATTAACCCTTGCTTTTCCCTGTAGCCATGAACATCTTTTGCCATAGTTTTTGAATGAGCAAATTAATGAATGTGTTCTGAAGAAGAGTGGCTGCTCTGATCCAGAGGAGCTGCTGTTTCTTAAGTGCCTCCTATGCATTCACTGTTATTTGACGCTGTGAAGAATTCATTATCATCCTCTGAGTCTCAGAGAGGTCAGTATGTTTCCCAGGTCATACAGTGAGTGAGGACAGAGGTGAGAGGGGAAGCTGAGTGTTGTGGAGTCCAAAGCCAGCCCTGATACTTCCACTTGCTCTCTGCAGAAGTGGAGATTTGGGATATAGAGGATAGGTGTAAGGACTCTATGCTGGTCTTTAAAAAGGGCTTGGATGTTGATGCTGAGGACTTTTGCAACTTCTCTTTAGGGTTCTAAAAGGCAGAACTGATTTACAGACAGACAGACACAGACATGGATGCTTTTCTTTTGGAGAAAGGCAGGAGTCCTGTGAAATCAAAGACAAATCACTTCAGCAAGAGAGCTCCATTGGCTCAAATATAAAGTCATCTTTGGGTCAGACAGTTAGTCTGGGGAGCTGCAAAGAGAACGGGGAACAAAAAATCCAGAGCTCTTCTGAGTACAGCTATTCTGGGGAAGGGGTGGGTGGGAAGGAACAAAAATATCTAAAGAAAGGAGACATGCAGAGAAGGAGAAATGGAGATGGGGATGGGGGGCAGACGGGGAAGAGAGCGAGTCAGGAGAAAGATCAATCATTTACTGAGTGCCTACTATGTGTTAAGCAATTTCTGTGCATGATTTTATTCACTTCTATCAAAACTGCTATGAAAACAGAGTTATTATCTTTCTACTGTAGGCACGAGGAAGCTGAGGCTTGGAGAGGTCCCAGTTATAAAGTAGCTGAGCTGAGAATGGAGTGAGTCTGTGATCCCAGAGCCCTGTCATGGTCACCATGTTCAATCAAACTGTCCTCATTTCAAAAAGAAGAAAATCCGTCCCTAGAGGAAATGTGTCAGCTTTCAGCTGCAGGACAGATAACAATGACACGTGGTCAGAGCTATCTGGGTCTTCATGAACATGGAACTCTTTGAAAGACCAAAACCCAAATAGTGTCCAGCTGAAAAAAAAAAAAAAAAGAATTTAACAATGTGATCAGATTCCCATGGCACAAAACAGAAAATAAGTGGAAAAATCGGAGTGATTAGAGGCAGCAGGAGAAGCTGACTTCAGATGAATGTTAACAAGCCAGGTTTATCGGGAGAGAACAGCAAGTATATTTTTGCAGTGCAGGTGTGAAGGGTGAGGATGGGGGGGTCCCGGAGAGCTCCCCCAGTAGATAGCTGTGCTGTGTTAGTTCCGTTACTCAAACTCCCTACTTCTTGGCAGCGCTGTGGGTCAAACAAGGACTATGTAATCCTTGGGCTCTAAAGACATAGCAGAGATGAAGGTGCTTTGCAAGGGTCAAAAGGCTGTTCCAATGTTGTGGTGCTGGCAAAGATCATATTAGCAGTGTCCTGTAATAATGATTTGGGAGCACAAAGCAAGGTGCAGGGGTTTAGAACATGACCTGTGGTCAGGCAGATGTGAATGACCTTGGACTTGCTATGTAATCTCTCTAAACCTTAGTATTCTCATCTGTAAAATGGGTATGTATAATCACAGAATCCACCTCACATGGACGTTCACATCCAGGAGAGAGCACAGTGCCTGCCATCTAGTAAATGCTCAATAAATTATACTGTCATAGCCATCATTTCTTTGTGGCTGCTCATCCACGATGACCAGGATTTAACCAACAGGCCCAGCTCCAGAGTTCTACCTCAAGGCTGCACTGGCTCCCAGGGCTGTGTGTACTCTAGAGCCCGCTGCTTGCAAATAAACATCTACAACCGGAATTTCCCTCTGCAGCGTCTGCCCAGACCACAATTAATAACAAATGTGAAGGAGCTGCTTGACTGGAATAGTTATTCTACCAACAAAGCCCTCGATTCTATTTATACTCTGAAAGGGCTACTTCCGGCTGCTGCAAGGGGCACTTTCTGACTTGCTTCCAACTAAGAGGGTTAGGTTGGGTCTTGGGAACTTAAGAGACATGGAAACAAGGTTATATACAAATGGGGCTTGGGTTAGGAAGCTCCCAGCTGGAGCCCAGCTTCTGTGCTGCCTGGGAAGGTGTGACTGGGATTCAGAGATGGGGTCTAGAATGTAACCTTGCACCGTGTGGACTCAGGAAAGACAGCGGCCCTCTCTGATTGTCAGTTCTTCGTTTATAAAGTGGGAAGAGCAGTCTGTCTCTGACCCGCTGGGTTCCAGGGTGACTCATGATCACAGATGAGGAAACGCTTCACAGCAGCAGCAGGTGCGTTGCAGGGGAGTGGGATTAGTCTTACTGGGGGAGAAAGCCTGCACGCTCAAGGTTCTTTGTGAGATCTGGGTGGGAGATGCCTTTTTCCTAGTGGGAAATTTCAAAAGAGGTTTTCTGGTGATTCAACTTGAGAGCTGTCTGGTGCCCAGAAAGAATCCCCTGCTCTCAATGGGCTTAGAAAAGGTGGTGGGGTGTGGTGACAAGAGTACTGGATAAAGAGCAACGAGGTAGGTTCAAATTCCTGCTTCTGCTATGAACCAGCCATGGGGGCCTGGGCAAATCAATTTCTTTCCTTGGTCCTGTAGACTCTCATAGACTAGTAACGCTATCAGATGCATGTGAAATACTCATTATGCCGGGCAGGGTGGCTTGCGTCTGTAATCCCAGCTACCCTGGAGGCTGAGGCAGGAGGACTGCTTGAGCCCAGGAGTTTGAGGCTGCAGTAAGCTACGAAGGTGTCACTGCACTCCGGCCTGGGTGACAGAGTGAGACCCTGTCTCTAAAAGTAAATAAATCAAAAATAAACACTCATTATGGCCTAAGCACTATCCAAATGTGATCTCATTACTTAACTGTCCCAAGGTCTCAGGAGGCAGGTGCCACGTTAGGAGTTAGCGTGAGAATGGAGACCACCACTTGGGTCTGCCAGACTCCAAAATCCATAGTTTACCAAATGAGGGAGATGAAATTTCTGGATATGTCTGGAAATTTCTGGATCGTCTGGAATTCTAACCCAATCCAGGAGTTAGCATTGTCACCTAGAGAACTGTACTCCCTTGAGAGTCAGGTTGATTTTCTTTTCTCTTTATTTTTTTGAGACAGACTTTCACTCTTGTCACCTAGGCTGGAATGCAACGGTGCAATCTTGGCTCACTGCAACCTCTGCCTCCCCGGTTCAAGCAATTCTCCTGCCTCAGCCTCCTGAGTAGCTGGGATTACAGGCGCCTGCCACCATGCCTGGCTCAATTTTTTGTATTTTTGATAGAGACAGAGTTTCACCATGTTGGCTGGGCTGGTCTTGAACTCCTGACCTTGGGTGATCTAACTGTCTCAGCCTCCCACAGTGCTGGGATTACAGGCGTGAGCCACGGTGCCTGGCCCAGGTTGGTTTTCTTGATAGCTGTCAGTTTGTCCCCTATGAGCCAAGGTCATGCTCTTATCTTTTGTAGGATGCCAGCCTTGCCCCTGGACTTGGCACAGAGCTAAGTTTGGGGGAGACGCCTCAATGAATGATTTCTGACTGACAGATTTAGCCAGACAGCTTCATCCACATACAGGGTCCTGCTGGTGCGGGCCGGGTGGGGGCGAAGTTGAAGACTCAGGCCTGAGAGGTTGCCCATGGCTGTCTCCTCTCATCCAGCAAACTGGCTGGGGGCTAGGTGCCCTCACTTTTCCTCGAGGCTTTCCAGTGGTCTGCAGACCCTTGCCTAGCAGCACCAAGCCCCGCTGGGAGGAATCAGTCAGCGGCCCAGAACTGCTTTGCACACTCCAGCTGCTGCTCATGCAGGGCCACCAGGTCCTCTCCTGCCCAGCTTAATGAGAAGAGAGGGGCGGAGAGGACATGAACTGGGGGTCATGGGGTCCACAGAGGGGAGCTGAAAGAACACAGGTCCAAAGGTGAAAGTGGCCAGGCCAGTACCCATCAGGTCTCAGCAGAAATGACCCTTCCTTGGGGAGCCCTCCCTCTCTTCCCCATCCCTTCATTTAAAACGTATTTTTAACTACTTTTTTTTCTTTTTTTTCAGAGATGGAGTCTTGCTTTATAACCCAGGCTGGAGTGCAGTGGCATCATCATAGGTCCCTGTCACCTCCAATTTCCGGGCTCAAGGGATCCTCCTACCTCAGCCTCCCAAGTAGCTGGGACTACAGGTGATCACCACCATGTGGGCTAATTTTTAAATGTTTTGTAGAGACAGTGCCTTGCTATGCTGTCCAGACTGGTCTCAAACTCCTGGGCTCAAGCAATCCTCCCTTCCTCGGCCTCCTAAAGTGCTGTTGTTATAGGTGTGAGCTACTGTGCCTGGCCCCCATCCCTTCTTTGAGTTCCCTGTCACAGCCCCTCTGAACATCCCACAATTCTCCTTTTTTTTTAAAAAAAAAGTTGTAGCCCAAGATAATACATGCTCAGTATCCCTTACGTGAAATGCCTGGACCCAGAAGTGTTTCCAATTTTGAACTTTTTCAGATTTTGAAGTATTTGTGTATATGTAATGAGATGTTTTGGGGAAGGGACCCAAGCCTAAACACAAAATTCATTTCCGTTTCATATACATGTTATACACATAGCCCGAAGGTAATTTTATACAATATTTTAAATAATTGTGTGCATTAATCAAAGTTTGCATTAAGTATCTATGCATAGAATTTTCCACTTGTAGCGTTATGTGTCCAAAATGTTTTGGATTTCGGAGTACTTCAGATTTTGGATGTTTGAATTAGGGATGCTTTGTATGTATAACATGTAATTTACCATTTTAGCCTTCTTTTGTTTGTTTGAGATGGAGTCTCACTCTGTCACCCAAGCTGGAGTGCCGTGGCACGATCTCGGCTCACTGCAACCCCCGCCTCCCAGGTTCAAGCGATTCTCCTGCCTCAGCCTCCTGAGGAGCTGAGACTACAGGTGCCCGCCACCACACCCGGCTAATTTTTTTTGTATTTTTAGTAGAGATGGGGTTTTGCCATGTTGGCCAGGTTGGTCTCAAACTCCTGACCTCAGTGATCAGCCCGCCTTGGCCTCCCAAAGTGTTCGGATTACAGGCATGAGCCACCACACCTGGCCTATTTTAAGCATTTTAAAGTCTACAGTTTAGTATAATAAACATACTTACACTATTGTGCAACTATTATCACCATCCATCTCCAGAACTCTTCATCTTGCAAAACTGAAACTTTCTTTCCATTCAACAATAACTTCCCACTCTCCCCTCCTTCAGCTCCCGGAAAGCCCCATTCTACTTTCTACTTCTTTGAATTTGAATCCTCTAGGAACCTCATGTAAGTGACATTGTACACTATTTGTCCTTTTGTGTCTGGCTCCTTTCACCCAGTGCAGTGTCCTCCAGGTTTGTCCATGCTGTGGCCTATGTCAGAATTTCATTCCTTTTTCAGGGCGAGTAATACTCCATTGAATGCATATAGCAGAACTGATCCACTCATCTGTCAATGAACCCTTGAGTGGCTTTCGCCTTTTGGCTGTTATGAATAACGCTGCTATGAACGTGGGTGTACAAGTACCTGTTTGAGTCACTGTTTCCATTCTTTGGAGTATATACCCAGAAATGGAATTGGTGGATCATAAGGTCACTACTTGTAAGGTTTTGTTTTTAGGAGCCCATCCTGCACTTCCTAACTCAGCTATTCCACAGAGGGGCTTAGCCTGGGTCTGCATCCCAGCCCCACCATTTATCAGGTCACTTTGCCTCTCGTGCCTCAGGTTCCTCATCTGTCAAAGAGAACTCACCTCCAAGTGATGCTGTAAGCACAGCCATAAATGAGGCAAAATAAGGCTGTACAGACTGATTGTGGAGGAGCTCATGTGATGTGACTCCAGGGACCTCGCCCATCGCACTTGAACTTGTAAGTAATCACATGGCTGGAGACTGGTGAACAGGGACCTGATCCTGAGGACTATGGCGATTATGTGTGTGTGTGTTTTTTATTTTTTATTTTTTTTCCAGTTCGTAAGACAGGATCTTGCTCTGTTGCCCAGGCTGGAGGTCAGTGATGTGGTCATGGCTCACTGCACTCTCAAACTCCAGGCTCAAGAGATCCTCCTACCTTAGCCTGCTGAGTAGGGACTAGAGGCATGCACCACCACACCTGGCTAATTAAAAAAAATATATATACATCTATTTGTAGAGACAGGGTCTCCCTATGCTGCCCAGGCTGGTCTCAAACTCATGAGCTCAAGTGTTCCTCCCTCTTCAGCCTCCAGAGTAGCTGGGACCAGAGGCATGCATCCCATGCCCACCTAATTTTTTTAAAAAAATTATTTGTAGGACGGCCGCGGTGGCTCATGCCTGTAATCCCAGCACTTTGGGAGGCCGAGGTGGGCGATCACAAGGTCAAGAGTTTGAGACCAGCCTGCCCAATATGGTGAAACCCCGTCTCTACTAAAAATGCAAAAATTAGCTGGGCATGGTGGCACACGCCTGTAATCCCAGCTACTTAGGAGGCTGAGGCAGCAGAATTGCTTGAACCCGGGAGGCAGAGGTTGCAGCGAGCCAAGATCACACCATTGCACTCCAGCCTGGGTGACAGAACGAGACTCTGTCTTAAAAAAAAAAAATTATTTGTAGAGATAAGGTCTCCCTGTGTTGCCCAGGTTGATCTTGAACGGCTGGGCTCAAGTGATCCTCCCCCTTCAGCCTCCCAAAGTGCTGGGATTACAGGTATGAGCCACCTTGCCCAGTGTGTTCTTAAATGAGATGTCAGAGTTACCCAAGAGAAGATTCATGTGCTGCTCATTCAGGACATCGAAAGGCATTGAGTCAGAGGGGCACTGTGAATCCCTTTTCAATTCTTACCCACCTCTCCTGAGAACTCCACCAGCAAAGTCTCAGGTCAATGCAAACAATCTTCAGCAGCACTCCCCTACTGAACTTCCTTTTCCAAAAAGTGGACTCTTACCCCCAGGACGGGCATCTCTGGCAGGTAACAGGAGTGCCGGCTAGTACTGAATGCCATTGTTTTTGTTTCACTGATTTCTTTGCATTGTTGCTGTCTCCTCATGGCAAGTAACAGCAAGATTTCCACTTATGGCTGTGATACAAAATTACTTTTAAAATAAAATGTGCTTACATAAAGGCGAGTCTATTGCAGTAAAAATATTACAAGAATAATAGGGCAGGTGGAATGTGAATATGGCAGAATTGTGAAGGCTGGAGGGATGTGAAGGAAGCTTGGGGAATGTTAATTAGACTCCATGAGCTTTGCTTCCAAACTAGGATGTGCTGAGTTTGTTAAACAAATGAGAGGAGGTAAAGGCCAAGGGCAAGGGGATGCTCAGGCAGTCCCACCCATCCTGCAAAGACCCAAAGGTCCAGACAACATTTGATTTTCCTTGATTAGGGCTCCCACTTGCTTTAGGAGCCCAGGAGGGTTTGTCAGGAGTCTCCCGGGGTGGGCTTTTGGGACAGCACCTTCCTGCTAGACAGACAGGGGTCTGCGGAGAAACACTGTCCTTTGGATTCTTACTCTAATTTGCTGAGTACTTAACATTCATGTGGTTCCTTCATTCATGAGGCTTTTACCTCTTGTAACAACGCTGCAAATGAAAATTATCCCCATTTATAGATAATCATCCCAGGCTCAGAGAGGGTGAGGAACTTGCCCAAGGTCATAGAGCCAGGAGGTGGACAAGAAATTAGGATACACATTGTTCTGAAGTCAAACACCATGCTCTATGGCTAGCTCTTGACCAGGCTTTGGCTAGCAAGAATCTGGCATCCTCATCTTCACTCAGGCTCCCATGCTAAGCTGGATGGGAACCAAAGCATCATGTTCTCAGAATGGCTTCAAAACCATCGTCTCCCCTAGAGCAAGATTTCTCAACCCTGGCACTATTGATATTCGGGGCCAGATAATTCCTTGCTGTGGAGGGCGCTGTCCTGTGCACTGTAGGATGTTTAGCAGCATCCCTGGGTCTACCCACTAGATGCCAGTAGCACCCACCCAGTTGTGACAAAACCTAAAATGTCTCCATTCATTGACGTGTGTCTCCCTGGCGGGGGGTAGGGCGTGGAGAGGCAAAACTGCTCCCAGTTGAGAACCACTGCTCTAGGATAAGCTCTCCAGATGTGGTCTCTGGTGAGCAGCCTCAGCAACACCCAGGAATTTGTTAGAAATGTAAGTTTCAGCCCCAACCCCAAACCTTCTGATTCAGGAACTCTGCGAGTGGGAGACAAGGACTCTGTGTTGCAATAAGCTCTTCAGGTGATTCTGATACAGGCTCATGTTTGCCTAGGCCGGTGGCTGTTAACCCTGGCTGCACATTAAAATCATCCGAACATCTTTGTTTTAGAAAAACACCTTCAGCCTGGGCCACACCCCAAGAAATTCTAATTTAATGAGTTTGGTGGGTACAAGTATTGGGACTCTTTTGAAACTCCCCGTGATTCTGACATGCAGTCAGGGTTGCGAACCACATTTTGGATACCTTTTCTTTCCAACCACCTTTTAAAAAACGTATCTCTTGAGGTGGAAAGAATTTTACCCAAACACATCTTTGGCTGTTGCCTCAAATGCTCGTGGCCACTCGCTCCACCAGAGACTGAAGGCTACCTCATTCATTATTTTTCTCCCACTCTGAGAAAAAGTCTCTCTCCACCCCCGACCAAGCGCTCAGGACATTTTCCTGCTCACTGATTTCCCCCCCACCCCATTCAAGTCTGGAGTTATTAAACCACAGCCCATGGCTGAACCGTCTTATTGATTTTATTGTTCAGAGCCCTGGGATATTCTAATGATGTACTGCTCAATAAATGGAAACTGGTGGGATAGATATCGATGGCGTATGGTACATTTCACCGCAATTCGCTGGGTCCCAGTCACTTGGCCTGTTACATAGCATCTGTGAAAATGCTGCGCTGTGGCCTGCAAGCTCTTATCCATCCTGCTGATGTTACCTTTTCTGTGCATCAAGGATGAAAGTGCTATTATGATAATAGCAACGTGGCCACTGTGTGCCAAGCCCCGGGCTGAGCGTTTTCTAACAGACTTGATACGGTTTGGATCTGTGTCCCCAAACAAATCTCATGTTGAATTGTAATCCACAGGGTTGGAGGTGGGGCCTGGTCCCTCCAATGTTGGAGGCGGTGACTGGATCATGGGGGTGGATCCTTCATGAATGGTTTAGCACCATACCCTTTGATGCTGTTCTCTAGAGATCTGCTTGTTTAAAAGTGTGTGGCACCTCCCCTGTCTTGCTCTTGCTCCGGCCCTGTAAGACGTACCTACATCCCCCTTTACCTTCCACCACGATTGTAAGTTTCCTGGGGCCTCCCCAGAAACAGAAGCCTTGGTGTTTCCTGTACAACTCACAGAACTGAAAGCCAATTAAACCTCCTTTCTTTATAAATTACTCACTGAGGTATTTCTTTATAGCAATGGGAGAATGAATACAAGAGCTTACCTCATTTACTCCTCACAGCAGACCTTTGGGGGAGGCATTCTGACTATTCCCATTTTACAGATAAGGAAATTAAGACTCCATGTGGTTACCTGACCTAACCAGCTAATATGCTGCAGAACTGGAATTCAACCCTCCATCTGTTAGACACTAAAATGGGGACTTTTAACCCCTGAGCTAAACCATGCAAGGAAACAGCTTCTACTGTATTTCAGCAACCTACCTTCCTCCCTCCCTCCCTCCCTCCCTCCCTCCCTTCCTTCCTTCCTTTCTTTTTCTTTCCTTTTCTCTCTCTTTCTCTTTTTGAGACTGAGTCTCGCACTGTCACCCAGGCTGGAGTACAATAGTGCAATCTGTGCTCACTGCAACCTCTGCCTCCTGGGCTCAAGCAGTTCTCCAGCCCCAGCCTCCCGAGTACCTGGGATTACAGGCACCTGCCATCATGCCCGGCTAATAATTTTTATTTTTAGTAGAGACAGGGTTTCACTATGTTGGCCAGGCTGGTCTTGAACCCCTGACCTTGTGATCTGCCTGCCTCAACCTCCCAAAGTGCTGGGATTACAGGCATGAGCCACCGCACCTAGCCATTTGAGCAACCTTTCAGAGGGTTTCAGCACAGATCAATATTTCACAGATCCTCCTCCCTTCTCAAGCAGTATTTCTCAACAGGGACTACTGGCATTTGGGAACAGACAATTCTTTTTGAGTGGTGTTATCCCATGATAACAGGCACTGAAATCCCTAGTCCCCCTAACAGCCTCTCCTCACTTGCACTTTCTGATGCCCCCTAGGGGACCAGCATGTCTATTGCTTGAGAACCACTCATCTCCCTGGGAGGCAGAAGGCTCCCTGCCAAGATGGCCTCCCTCTTTTTGGCAAACAAAGGTAGCCACTCTGGAAAGGCAACGCAGCAGAGTGGAAAGAAGTTCCGTTTTGAAATCCAATAGATCTGCGTTCAAACCATGGCTCTTCCCCCATTAACTCTGGGAGGTCGGGCAAACCATATAACCTCTCAAAGATTCTAGTTCATCATCAGTAACATAGGGATACATATTGACTCTCCTTCATAGGGAGGAATTGATGGATGGAATTGTGCTCAGAGAAGTGCCCAGTAGAGAGCAGTAGCTCTGAACCTGGGGCATTATGTCTTTCCCGTCTCCTATGTGCTCTTTCCAAACTCCTGATCCATAGAATCCAAGAGCATCAAAAGTGATGGTGTTTTATGCCACTAAGTTTGGGAGGATTTGCTACCTAGCAGAAGTAACCAGAACGAATGCCTATGATATGCCAGGCAGGCACCATTGTGGGAGTGAATAATAGTCATCCACATGCCACAAGAGCTTTTGCTCATGAGAAGCAGCCTCTCCTGAGAAAGAAGACAGATAATAAACACATAAATATCTCGAGGACCAATACGTGGTATGCAGAAAATGAAATGGTGGCCATCATTATTATTGCCTTAAATAATGACTTGCAAGTAACTACATTTTCTCTTCTCCTCTTTCCAACCTCATTTCCCTCTGTGCTCCTCCAATCACCCTTTCTGTGAAGCCAAAATGTCGTTCAATCTCACGAAACCTCTGCTTCTGTTTTTTGGTACCAGGAGATCCTTTCCTTTTCCAAAGATACTATTTGCTAGGTCTGAATTGTGTCCCCTGACCATTCTTATGTTGAAGCCCTAGCCCGTCCTGTGACTATATTAGAGATGTGGCCTTTAAGGAGGTGATTAAAGTTACATGAAGTTGGGCCGAGCACAGCAGCTCACACCTGTAATCCCAGCACTTTGGGAGGCCGAGGTGGATGCGCCACTTGAAGTCAGGAGGTGAAGACCAGCCTGGCCAACATGGTAAAACCTCATCTCTACTAAAAATACAAAAACTAGTCGGGCGTGGTGGTAGGTGCCTGTAATCCCACCTACTCCAGGCTGAGGCAGAAGAATCACTTGCAGAGGCAGAGGTTGCACCATTGCACTCCAGCCTGGGTGACAAAACAAGACTGTCCCTCCAAAAAAAAAAAAAAAAAAAAAAAAAAAAGTTAAATGGAGTCCTAAGGGTGGAGCCTTGGATTTAGGAGATTTTTACTCTTAGGAGAGGAGACACCAGAGAGCTTGCTATCTCTCTGCCACATGAGGTCCCAGTGAGAAGTCCGCCATCTGCAATCCACGAAGAGCGCCCTCACCAGAACCCAACTATGCTGGCACCCTGATCTCAGATTCGTAGCTTCCAAAATGGAGACAAATCTCTCTGTTTTTTAAGCCACCCAGTCTATGGTATTTTTTTTTAAATGATAGCCCAGGCAGACTAATATACAACTCAAGGAGGTCAGGGATGTGCCCCTTAGGCTACAATTGACAGGTTGAGTGAAGAGTTAACTGTAAGAGAAGAGGGAAAAGTGTTCCCAAGCAGAGGGAACAGCATATGCAAAGGGCCTGTCATGAATGAGAGTACGGTAAGGAGAAGACATACAGGAAGGCCAGTGTGGCTACAACTGAGGCCAAGAGGAAGTACAGAAGATGAGGATGGGCAGACAGCAGAGGCATCACACGGGGTCTTGGGTACCACCTTAAGGCCTGCAATGGAAGAGAGCAACAAACCCTTTCAATAGGCTTGTTAACCATGGTTGAAGAGTAGGTGGCAGGCAGGACCTATTTCGAAATTCCCAGGTAGGGTGGCATGGAATGCTTTGCTTCACGGCGTGGAGTGAAAGAGAGGCAGGAGCCCCCATATCCTGCGCTCTGTTCTTGCTGTGTCCAGAAAGCCTGCTCTATCTGGACTCCCTGCCCTCTCGACCCAGAGGCTGCTGTGTGCAAGCTCTCCTATGAGCCTTCCGGTCGCTTGACATTTTCATCTGTGTCCTCCTTTCTCCTCTCTGGAAGGGACTCGCAGGCTCAATAAACACTGCCATGGAAAAACGCAGCGACTCATCTATTTTTATTACAAATGAAGCTTCTCGAGGAGGGAACAACTCTTATTTACTTCTCAGGGTAAGGGTTTTGACAACAGGTTTATTTTCTCCAACCCTCCAAGGATTAAGTGAGTAACACTCTAAAGTTAACAGTACATTAATTAATGCCAAATTGGTTGGAATTTTCCTAATAAAAATCCTCATAGTAATCACATTATGGGCCATTAACGCTGCCTCCTGATCATAAACCATAAATATGTTCTGCAGGTGCCTTCTTCTAAAAAAGGGACATTTCTCCAAATCGTTTCCCATTTGTCACATTTATGCTGTCACGTCACATAACGCAGACAGGAATAATTATAAAAGCTCATGTGGGTAGGATTTACTCTGCGCCGGTCACTCGGCCAAGCCCTGTACACGTATCATCGTTCTTGCAGCAAACCGATGAGGTGCTGCTATCATTCTCATTTTACAGATGGGGAAACTGAGGCAGAGAGCGAGCGCATAATCTGCCCATGGTCAAGTGGCTAGGAAGTAATGGAGCTAGGATGTCAGTCCAAGCAAACCGATTCCAGGATGCTCTGCCATCCTGCCTCTTGAAAGGTAAGGACTACATCTCTAAGCACAGTGGTTCTCTTCGTCAAGCCTACTGCTAATGAAATCTCTGGTTGATCACAATAGCAACCAGCAGCAATAGTCAACACAACATCTGGTTTTGCTCCTAGAGGGCAGGGATGGTGTCTCATTTACTTGGCCTAGGAGAGTGTCTGGTGACAATGCCAGGGGCACTTGGAACACACAGTAAATTCCTGTTGAAGAAATAAATGGACATAGAAACACACATGCCACAGGGTTCACGACAGTGGGTAACAGCGAGCACTTCAAACGCACTGAGATCTTAATAGATCCATCTCCCTGCAATGGTGTGAGCTGGACTCAGCCTCAGGCCGGGGCTCCGATGCACAGACAAGGAGACCACATGACTCGCGGAGCAGCAGCTCCTGGGACAAAACCAAGGAGGAGCTTGTTTCAAACTCTGTTCTAGCTTCACTGCTTAGGTGCTTCTGATTGTTTCTTTGATTTCTCTGTCTACATAGATAACAGCTACTGTAGAAAATCCAAGCATACAGAACAATATGAAGTAAAAAAAAAAAAAACCAACAAAAGAAACCCAGATATTAGTGCCAAAATATCACCATTGTTAAGAAACGTTCAGAGAACATTTTGCAAATAGTTTTACGCACTCACATTATATATAATCCTATATGTTCTGCTTTGTCATACGCGTTCTGTTTTCAGTAATGTACTCCTGACATCTTTTCGCTGTCAGTGAATACAGGTATTCTCTCTTTCCTTCCTCCCACCCTCCTCCTTCCCTTCTCAAATGTTCACAGAGCAGCTACCCTGCCAGCCACTGAGAATGCCCAAATGAACACTGATGTTGAATCTGTCTTCAAGGAGCTGATAGTCCAGTGGATGTTGGATGGAGAAAACAGATCAACATATTTTACAAAATATTGGATGCAATGGAGGAAAAGTACAGGCGGCCAGGGGAGGAGAGAGATGGGGTCAGGTGATCTGATGCCAACCAGGTCTACAGACCTTTCCAAAGAAGCCACAGTGAAGTTGAGCTGTGAAACATGAAGAGTGAGCCGGACGCGGTGGCTCACGCCTGTAATCCCAGCACTTTGGGAGGCCGAGGTGGGTGGATCACGAACGAGGTCAGGAGATCGAGACCATCCTGGCTAACATGGTGAAACCCCGTCTCTACTAAAAATACAAAAAATTAGCTGGGCATGGTGGTGGGCGCCTGTAGTCCTAGCTACTCGGGAGCTTGCAGTGAGCCGAGATCGCGCCACTGCACTCCAACCTGGATGACACAGCGAGACTCTGTTTCAAAAAAAAAAGAAAAGAAACATGAAGAGTGAGCCAGGTGAAGATATATCACTTTAGAAGGAAGGAAGACCATAAGACCATGTGTCAAGGTCTCAAGGCAGGGAGGGTCTTACTTTGAAGAATAAAAAAAAAAAGTTGGGGGGCCGGGCGCAGCGGTTCACACCTGTAATCCCAGCACTTCGAGAGGTGGATCACAGGGTCAGAAGTTCGAGACCGGCCTGGCGAACATGGTGAAACCCCATCTCTACTAAAAATACAAAAATGAGCTGGGCTTGGTGGTGCACGCCTGTAGTCCCAGCTACTCGGGAGGCTGAGGCAGGAGAATTGCTTGAACCCGGGAGGCGGAGGTTGCAGTGAGCCAAGATGGTGCCACTACACTCCAGCCTAGTGAGAGAGCGAGGCTTCCTCTCAAAAAAAGGCAAAACACCAAAAAAAAAAAAAAAAAAAAAGCAAACTCAGGGGTAGGGAGAGGGGAGCAGGGAGGACTTCTGTGTTTTTACTTTCCTTTGGTGCTTTTCTGTAGTTTTAAGACTTCTGTAAGGTAATGACAAGAACATACTGAGTAAGTAATTCAGGGCCTCTGGGTAATTTTTCTTAGATGCCTCCAAAGATGGAAGCCTCAGTGGCTTACATAGCAGCACTTGCGCTCAGCAGTGATTGTGAGCTATCGCTTCCAAAATGTGCCTGCTCGAAGCTTTCATCCACGGGTCCTAATTTGGTCTTCAAAGATAGCGCTGCTGCTTCTGTGGCAAACCAACCCCTCAAATATGTGGAAATTGTTATTTTGCAATTCCTCCAGCCCCCATCTCCCTCCAAGTCTAAGCCATGTGCATATTCCAAGCTCATTCAATTTCTCTCCTACAACCGGTAAGGTCCCTGTCATGTTTCTTCCTGGGAGGGACTAGAAGATCCTCCACGGGCACAGCCTGAGATCACTGTAAAAACTTTTAAATACCTCCCAGGCATGTGCCAGCACAAATTCATTTGTTCATTTGATGAATAATTATAAATGCCCGTGAGTGTGCTATACCCTGGGGCAGTGGCAGGGGGGTGGGGGGTGAGGGGGAAGACAGCAGTGGACAGGATGGACTTATCATTTATTTGAGAAATAATTATCGGCCAGGCATGGTGGCTCATGCCTGTAATCCTGGCACTTTTGGAGGCCAAGGTGGGTGGATCACCTGAGGTCAAGAGTTCAAGACCAGCCTGGCCAACATGGTGAAACCCTGTATCTACTAAAAATACAAAAATTAGCCGGGCGTAGTGGCACATGCCTATAATCCCAGCTACTCAGGAGGCTGAGGCACAAGAATTGCTTGAACCAGGAGGTAGAGGTTGCAGTGTGCCAAGGTCGTGCCACTGCACTCCAGCCTGGGTGACTAAGCAAGACTTTGTCTCAAAAAAAAAAAAGAGAAATAATTATCAAATGCCTGCTCCTGGGTGACACACTGGGGGGCTGTGCACTGGACCAGACGGACGTGGTTGGGGAATCTCTAAATAAATGTGAAATGAATGAACGCTACGTCTTGTCTTGAGCCATTACAGAATCATTGAAGGGATAACCAATATGCTGCCTTGGTGCTTGTATTAATCAAGTCAAGTTCCCTAACACTGGTTTGAGAGCTCTTGTCTCGGTTCACCCATCACTCTTCGACCTGCCTGGAAGACCAGAGAGACCTTGATTTCTGAATCGTGGCTTGGAAGCTTCATTTAAGCCAGGGGGCTCCTGAGAATAATGTTCTTTTTTTCCTTTCCTTTCCTTTCCTTTCTCCTTTCCTTTCCTTCCTTTCTTTCTTTTCTTCCTTTTCTTTTCTTTCTTTCTCTCTCTCTCTCTCTCTCTCTCCTCTCTCTCTCCCTCCCTCCCTCCTTCCTTCCTTCCTTCCTTTCTTTCTTTTTTTCTAGACAGAGTCTCGCTCTATCACCCAGGCTAGAGTGCAGTGGTGCGATCTTGGCTCACTGCAACCTCTGCCTCTGGGTTCAAGCGATTCTTCTGTGCAATGGCTCATGCCTGTAATCCCAGCACTTTGGGAGGCCGAGGCGGGCAGATCATTTGAGGTCAGGAGTTTGAGACCAGCCTGATCAACATGGTGAAACCCCATCTCTACTAAAAATACAAAAAAAAAAAAAATTGGCTGGGTGTGGTGGTGCATGCCTGTAGTCCCGCTGAGGCAGCAGAATAAACTTTTCTAAATAAGAACCTCTCTGAATGAACTGACGGAGGAAGCTCATTTTAAACATGGGCTGGCCCCTAGACCAGACAACTGCAGGGGAAACTGGGTGGGTCCTAGGATTTTTTGACAGGGTACAGTTAAGATAAGCCTTTAAGGAGACAGAACCTGTGCTACCACAGCTTGGGAAGTCCACTGACAGTGAAAACAATTTAAATTAAATTAAATTTAGTCAGCTCCAAAAGGAAACACATGTAATGTTAATTTCATGGGTGTACCAATGTGTAAACCTAACAGATGATACTTAAATGAGAAAGGCAGAGAAATGACATTTGGTTAAACAATGCATCAGTGGGTAGGATTTGTTGAAACTGCCATTAAAAAAAAAATACAAGCACAACTGAAATCAAAGCAAGCTGTCATCCAGGCCAGGCCACCTAGGTGTTCTCATATAACACGTGTGAGAGAAGCAGTGGGTAGCCGGGGTTGGAGGCAGTCTGGATAAATTTGAGGAACTCAGGTCAACATCTGCGTTAACCTTTTTTTTTTTTTTTTTTTTGAGACATACTCTCACTCTGTCCCCCAGGCTGGAGTGCAATGGTGCAATCTTGGCTCACTGCAACCTCTGCCTCCTAGGTTCAAGCGATCCTCCTGCCTCAGTCTCCTGAGTAGCTGGGATTACAGACACGTGTCACCATGCCCGGCTACTTTTTATATCTTTAGTAGAGATGGGGTTTCACCATGTTGGCTAGGCTGGTCTCAAACTCCTGATCTCAGGTGATCCACACCCACCTCGGCCTCTCAAATTGTTGGGATAAAAGGTGTGAACCACCGCGCCTGGCCTGTGTTAACTTCTGATGCTGTTCCTGGGATCGTTTGCCCGGGCAGATAAAATCATTTGGTTGTCCCTCCAACTATGACTGAGATCTCACCCTGGGCAGAAAGTGTGCCTTTGCTTGTTTATGCCCGTTTCTTAAAAGCAACAGATTGTGTAGTATTGGAGGTACATGAAAATGTGGAAAGACAGGCTTTCTGTTTTACCTCTGACCCTTGGCACAAAATAGGCACTCAGGCAATAAATGCAGAATGAATGAATGATCCAGACACTCCTCGTTTTACACCCTGTGGCTTCATGGTGGCATCAACATTTCCTCGCCCCTGTGTTAATAATCACCACCTCCTCACATACTGTTTGGGATCCTTATCCCTGTCTGGCAGCCATCACTCCTGTTCAATATTCACAGAACTACATCCTATGGTCAATAAAGCCAAGGGAAGCTGATTGACTGGCAAGAAACAGGACTCCACTAAAAATGCTGACCCAAGAAACAATGCGTACACTGACCCTGCCAGAAATATATTGACAAAGGCCAGCACTTCGTTAAGCACTTACTATATGTCGGGCATGGTATCAAGAGTGTTTTCGGTTGGTTGGTTGGTTGGTGGCATTTTTTTCCAGTTCATCATCACACAGACACTGAGGCGGATGCCATCATTATCCCACTTTTGCCGAGGAAGAACAAGTTGAGACTCAAAGAGGTTATGTAGCATGACCAAGATCACACAGCTAGTGGCCAAACTGGGGTTTGAACCCAGGCTAACCTGCTTCCAGAGCCATTACTGCATCCTACCTTAAATGTATTAAGAATACGTTTCAAGCAGAGTGTGGTGGGGTGCACCTGTAGTGCCAGCTATTCGGGAGGCTGAGGCAGGAGGATTGCTTGAGCCTGGGAGGTTAAGGCTGCAGTGAGTTATGATCATGCCACTGCACTCTAGCCTGGGTAACTGAGTGAGACCTTGTCTCCAAGAAAAAATAAAAAGAACGTATTTCAGATGACTGATAAGAGAGGAGGTTGACAATTCCTTTGTGCTTTACATAGAGCACTAAAATCCAGTATGAGCCAGGGCAATGCTGGGCTCAACACATGGATCCCCGAATCAGTGGCTTGAACACAACAAAGGCTTATTTCCTTCTTCTATGCAGCTTGAGCAGCTCTCCTACAGGGCCGTCCTCCCAAGAGGTGACTTGAGGATCCATATTGCTTCAATTCCACAATCCCACTCCTCAGCACCCTTCTCTTGCAGTGCACAGAGGGGACAGCGATTGGCATGACGAATTCACGCCCCGTCAACTGGCTTGGCCAGGAAGTAACCATCATTTCCACTCATGTCCCTCTGAGGGAGACTGAGTCCCAGGACCCCACCCAGATACCTGGGAGTTAGTACTGGAGAGAACAAGGGTCCTAGAAGAACATTTATATTTTATGCCACAGAAACATACTAAGTTATGCCCTAAGCCAGCACTTCTTGACCAGGGAAAATTTGGTCTCCCTGAGGACATCTGGCAATGTCTGGAGACATTTTTGTTTGTCACAACTGGAAGAAAGACTGCTACTGGCATCTAAGGAGGTAGAAGCCAGGGATGCCGCTAAACATCCTACCACACATGGGATGGCCCCCACAGAAGGGATTATCTGGTTCAAAATGTCAAGTGCTGAGGTTGAGAAACTGCTTGAAACCCATGATCCTGAAAAAGATTGTCTGGGGAGTGTATTAAAATGCAGGATCTGGGCCGGGCACAGTGGCTCACGCCTGTAATCCCAGCACTTTGGGAGGTGATGGCAGGTGGGTCACTTGACGTCACCAGTTCAAGATCAGCCTGGCCAACATGATGAAACCCCATCTCTCCTAAAAATATAAAAATTAGATGGGCACAGTGGTGTACACCCATAATCCCAGCTACTTGGGAGGCTGAGGCATGAGAATCAATTGAACCCGGGAGGCAGAGATTGCAGTGAGCCGAGATCACGCCATAGCACTCCAGCCTGGCTGACAGAGCAAGACTCTGTCTCAAGAAAAATAAAAATAAAACACAGAATCCTGCACTCTCCCTCCAGATCATCACCTGGCAGTATTTCAGTATTTTCAGGGTCCCCTCTGGCAACTGTGACGGCTGTTCTTCGTGAACCACACTCAGGGAAACCTCACGGGGAAGAGGAATCGAGAACACCAAGGGTGGGTGGGACTAGGCGCTGATGGACTCGCACAGAGACACCCCTCAAACGCTTCAGGGTCAGTGTGAGGCAGCTGAGCCAGGGGAAAAAAAAAAAAAAGGCTGACATTTGTTAAGTGCCTCTCTCTGTCTCTTTCGTGCAAGCCTTGAATTGCAGGGAACATATTCTAAGACTAACCTGTCAGCCAATAACAACTAAATTACAAACCTTGCCTCCCGCTGTGCCCCGTATCCCTGTCAGACGCACAGTCGCACTCAGAGGAATGCTTCCTGGAGATGCATTCCCAGCATCGGGGAAGGTGACCCTTTTGCAGGAACAGAGCCATGTGGTCACATGTATTTCACAGGGGCCAGAGGGCTGGAAAGAACCCAAAGGAAAGGGAAGCAACTCTGGGCAGAGTAGTAGGGCAATCAGAGTGGTCGAGGCTCTTGGTCAAACCCATGTCTGCTTTATCCATGGCACTCACTACAACCTACTTCGTATCGTTTGCAGTCAGGTCTTGCCAAGCGGCTGTGCTTTAGCCAGTAAAATAGAAATGTGATGCACACAACTTCTAGGTTTGCCCATGGACACCTGCGCATGCTTCTCTGTGCTATTTCCCTCTCCACTGTCTGGGTGCAGAAGAGCACAGTGACCTTGGATGCTGTGTGGTGAAGATAGTGAAGATAGTGGAGTCAGACGGAAAGGGCCTGGATCCTTGAATTACAACATGGAGGGGAGTCAATCAGGAACATCTATTTTGGATGGCAGAGGATGAAGACATCAACCACCTTCACGTTAGTGGCATTATACACTGGTGGCTGTGTTCCAATAAAATTTGACTTACGAAACAGGTGGTGGGCTGGATTCAGCCCACAGGCTATAGTTTACCAATCTCTGCTTTAAGAGAAGCTCAGTCTACCAAATATAGTACTAGCCTTCCAGAAAGAGTTATCTGATTAGACATTTTGCCCTGTGTGACCTCACTGCAAACAAACATTGCTAGGTTTGATTGTTACAGCAGCTGATGTTGCCCTAATACAGTGATTCTATACCTAGGCAACGAAGGCAGAAAGGCTTGGGTTCAAACTCTAGGACCAGCCCTCGCTAGCTCTGTTATCGAGAGAAGCTACGAGAACCTTTGAGCTTCAATTTCCCAAAGTGGAAAATGTAAAGGAAATACTGAGGAGGGTTTCCCTGACATATTTTAATAGAAGGCTGTGGTATATTTGCCATCTAGGAGCTGTTGTACAGATGTTCTCACTGTTGATCACATTCTATCAGCGAAAAGACAGGGACAGGAGGAGAAGCAAGGCACTGAGATGGGTGAAGGTGAACCATTTAGAAAGCCTAAACTTTCCATACATTTCTTACATGGACACATGAATGACCCAACATACACTTTGAGCAGCATCTGCCTTCTATGAAGACCAGGCACGCGCATGCCTAATCACCCTTCGGGAGCAAGAGCCATCTGTGATTTGGCTTGTTTTCTTTCGCAATCTTATTTTGCAGTCTTATCAGTGTATCTGTGCAAAAGATTACTCAGTATACATCCGCTTGTTAGTGGATGCAGGGAAGCTATCATAATTTAGAAAGCACATGCTTTACACTCTCCAGTCAGGCTTCCCTCTGTGTCCTGGCTCTGTCACTTATTTGATCTGTGGTCTTGGGTAAACGGCTTCACCTCTTGAAGCCTCCTCAGCTTCCAAATCTGCAAAATGGGTATGCCAGAGACAGCTAACCATCCACCAAAATCCATTCTCCCCTCTGTTATACACAATTACAGATGAGAATGTGACACTTCTCAATGCTTCTTCAACACTTCTCAGCCTCTCTTGTAGCCAGGTGCATGAGGCTCTCCCTAGACTTTAAGACAGGAATCTGAAACATTTTCCTTTCTATAAGGGGGACACAAAGTAAACACTTTGGGCTTTGCGGGTCATATGGTTCTCTGTTGCAACTACTCAACTCTGCCATTGTAGAGAGAAGGCAGCCACAGATAAGACCAAAACAAATGGGTGTGGCTGTGTTCCAATAAAATTTAACTTACACAACAGGTGGTGAGCTGGATTTGGCTTGTGGGCTATCGTTTACCAATCTCTGGTTTAACAGACGCTCAGCCTACCAAATATAGTACTCGTCTTCCAGGAAGAGTCATCTCATTAGACATTTTGTCCTGCGTGACCTCATAAGCCACCAATTCTTATTACACATACATACACACACACACACACACACACTTTCTCATTTATAATTGGTCTGTGTCTCTGAAATTCTCATCATGTCCTTAAACGTCAACTGTTCCCTGCTCTTTAATCCCAGTCTCCATGGGCGATGTCTCCCCCAACCCTTCCTCCTCCTTTTTAGGACCCACTCCATAATCTGCAGGGCTCACTACAGATGAAAATGCAAGGCCAGGCCCCTTGTTCAAACAATATTAAGAGTGTCAAGATGGTGAAAGCAGAGCATAAAATCTAATGTGGGGCTTTCTGAGCATGAGCTCAGGTTACAAAGTCCAGCAAGCAGACCCTGCTTGTCTGGCTTGTATTACCACCAGCAAGCCCAGAAAGTTTCCTGCTTAACTTCTTGACAAGTCCAGAGACGTGCCACCTGCGTGCTGCTTGAAGGGTTTCGGGAATGGTTTTACACATCACAAGAAGAAGAAGGAAAAAAAAAACCCAATTTTCTTTTAGTATATTACTTGTCAGACAGCGAAATGGGATATAATTATGGTGTGACATTTCCAACAGCAAATATGTTCCAGTGTAAGCAATTAACACCGGTTCTTTTGGCAGGCTTAAAAAGATTACTCAGAGACTGTGGTAAGTTACAATGCCCCATGAATAATAAATAATGTAGAATTGCAGCTAAGTTGCATTCTACGACCAAAGTTCAAATTTCTTGATGAAAATAAATTGGGTGCTGTTAACCCTCTGTGGACTTCACGTGGCTTCTTTGGATTTTCGTAAAGTACATATTTACCTTACCCCTAAGAACATCTGCAAAAACTTTAAAAAAACTCTGCATGTATTCATTTCAGCTGCTGGAAATTTACATGAGGTAGTGGGTTTGAAGGGGACCCCCTCCAGGATGGACAGAATTGGGGAGATGGCTTGCACTGAGAACTATCATCCTTGGTGGCTGTTATGGTTCAATGATGAAGTCCCAAGATTTAGTAGAAGGTATATCTGGACCCATGTCCCTATTCTCTCCGCCATTCTTGACATAACCAAAGGGAGGGCAGCACCTTCTGAATGTATTTGTGCAGCTTGTGACTCTGAGCAACTGAAGCCAATGAAACACCAGCAGCAGTTACAGAGCCACACACCGTAGGGACATTCAAGGCCACCATTATGTGCAAAGCCTCAGGGCCATTGTACCCTGGTACTATAGCACTGCTAGCACTATGGGCTGGATAATTCTCTATTGGGGTGACGGCAAGGTGTCCTGTGCATTGTGCGGTGCCCAGGAGCATCTCTGGACTCAATCCACTAAATGCCAGGAGCATCCTTTCCAGAGTTGTGACCATTAAAAATGTTTCCAGGCCAGGCACAGTGGCTCACATGTATAATCCCAGCACTTTGGGAGGCTGAGGCGGGCAGATCACCTGAGGTGAGGGCTTTGAGACCAGCCTGGTCAACATGGTGAAACCCTGTCTCTACTAAAATATAAAAATTAGCCAGGTGTGGTGGTGGGCGCCTGTAGTGTCAGCTACTTGGGAGGCTGAAGTGGGAGGACGGCTTGAGCCCAGGAGGCAGAGGTTGCAGTGAGCCGAGATCACACCACTGCACTCCAGCCTGGATAACAGGGTGAAACCCCGTCTCAAAAAATAAAAATAAAGTTTCCAGATATTGCCAGATGTCCATGGAAAAAATAAAACACTACTTTAGATAGACCTGGGTCCATCACTGTGTGGCCTTCAGCAAATGACTTCATTGCTTTGAGCCTCAGTTTCCACATGTGCAAAAAAACTCCCATGCCTACCTTATAAAGAGATTGTGAGGCTAGGATACAATGATGCAGACAGAGTGCTCAGCCTGGTGTCTGGCATAAAGTAAGCATTCAGTAAGACAGATGCGATTTATTCCATCACCCATTTGACTGTTTACAAACAGCTACTGAGCATAGTGGAGCCATGGCAGGTACCAGGAGTGTGAAGATGCACAAGCCTTATCTCTGTCCTAGACATGCTAACCAACAATCTCGGTGCACAGGGGTGCTTGCTAAAATGAACGCCTGGGCACGGGGCAATGGGGGCTTGGAGAAAAATACCTAAATCTCAGGGCTTCATGGACAAGATGGCACTTGAGTAAAGTAAAAGTTTCCAGGCAGACGCACGTGGGGAAGGGCATTCCAGGCAGAGGGAACTGCATGTGCAAAGGCGTGGTGGTATGAATCACTCAGAACTCCCCTGAGCCCAGGACAGCTGGGAGGTGAATTCTATGATGCAGATAAGGGAGGAGGAGCAGCAGGGACAAGGCTGGCAGGCAGAGGGCAGGTGAGGAAGGATCCTGAGATGTCAAATAGTTCTCATCTCGTCAACCCAATGAATTCATAGCAAAGCTGAGTCCAAATCCTGCCTTGCAGGAAGCAATGCGGTGATTGATTAGCAATGTCTGCTGCGGCCTGGGAAGGTAGAAGAGACTCAAGTTGCAATGTATTTCCCTGTTTGATGAGGGTTTTCATCAGGGGAGCGATGTGAGGAGAAGAACATTTTTTAAAGCTCACTCTGGAAGCCAGGTTTTTTGTTTTGGAAGAGAAGACAGAGGAAGAAATGGGGCAGGAGAAAGAGTTGGGAAGTGACCGTAATACTACCAGACAGAGACAATACATGTCTAAAGGACAGAGCAGGATGGTTGGGGAGGAAGAGATGGATACAAGGCATTTAGGACCCAGAAATGACAGCGACTTTGTGGATTTAAGGGAGTAGAAATAACAGAGACTCTTGGATTTTTGGTGTGGGCAAGTTGAGAAATGACAGGGTTATTCACCTAGGAAAAAAGTTCAGCAGATTTTGGAGGCAGAAGGATGGCAGGTTATTTTTCAGACCCTTAGAGGCCTGTGGAACCTCAAGGTAGAAATGTCCATCGACTACTGTAGGTTTGGATCAGGAACCCAGACCAGTGATGAGGAATAAAGTCATTGCTTAGACACGGTGGCTGTCTTCACTGGCCAATAAGTGAGCTACAGTGACCCTGCTTCTCCAGCCCCCGGGGAAACCCAGCTGTAAACGAGAAAGATGGCTCCTTCCAGTGGGATTCTCTCCTAAAGTCATTCCCGATTGACAGGATTAGTGAAGGACGACAGAAGAAAGTCATTACTGAATAATCCCCTGCACATTTCATAGTCAACACAGCATTCATATGATCCTTGTAATCCAATTAGGCGATGCAGGAAGCTATATCTTAATTCCTGACTTCATTGTGACTTGCCTGGTCACAGGCAAACCTTGTTTAATAAGGTGTCACCTAAACACTGAGTGGTGCCTAAAGAATGAGCACAGAACGGTGGTGGGGTTGGGGGCTGAGGGGAGGAGGTGACTGCTGTTTAGAGTATGTCCTGTCTCAAGCAGCCAATAGGATACTTAGAAGTCCCATGTCCTCATCAGCGAGGCTTGTGATTGGAGGAGGCTTCTGATTGGAGGAGGCTTGTGATTGAAGAAGGCTTCTGATTGGAGGCTGCTTCATCTCCCCTTCTCTCCATCCATTTTGCTCCTCTTGACCTGTGTGTGACAACTGCCTATCTGGTGGCTGGAACTCATCTGACAATAGGAACAACAATCATTTTTACATGAGTGCTACTTACTAAGGGCCCACCTCACACCTGGCATTTTATACACCTGGCCCAAAAAACCCTTGGGCAGAGTAGATTGTATCTTCATTCTAAGGATGAGAAAACTACGTATGACTCACAGAGGTTAAGGCATATGTCTCAGGCCACACAGCTAGAGTTAGATTCAAATCCAGATCTGTTTGCTTTACTTTTATTAATTTTTTTGAGACAGAGTCTCGCTCTTTTGCGCAGGCTGGAGTGCAGTGGCGCAGTCTCGGCTCACTGCAGCCTCCACCTCCCAGGCTCAAGCAATTCTCCTGTCTCAGCCTCACAAGTAGCTGGGACTACCAGTGCATGCCACCAAGTCTGGCTAATTTTTGTACAGATCTGTTTGATTTCTCAAGTTAGTGTCATTCGCCTCTGGCACCATGCCCTTCCAAGGCGAGATTCCAGAACTGACATGCAAAAAATGTGCAAAATGCCTCCAGAACTCTAGCCTGGGCCAGTCCTGGCCCACATGTCCGTGTGAGGGCTGGTTTACCTCCATCCTCCTGTGCGTGTGACCCCAGCTGTGGGCTTATGTGGACCAGATGAATGTGACTGTAGTTACACCTAGATCACAAAGAACATCTGAGAGGAGGTGATGCCTCTGATCTCTATCAGACCACGAGCAAACCAGAGAGTATGGAGTCTGCTCCAAGTGCTAGGCTAGGCCCCATGGAGGAAGTGCTTATGCTGGGATCTCAAATTCCAGACCACACTGGGCTGCCCATGTAAGGTCAATGAGAGAAGTAGGCCGGGGAGGGGGGCCGAGGCGAATTACAACAAGCCCATTCACCCTAACAGAGGTGATCCATTCTCAGCATCAATCATTTTACCATGGGGAATGCATTCCAACTTGCTCAATCTCCTGGTTTTCCAGAAGACTCCAGAAATACTGATTCTTATGGGCAATATCCCAATTTTAAAAGTTACTAATCCACATTTGTAAAAAAAATAATCTGTATGTGAGTGTACTGGGTTAAACCGCATCCCTCAAAAATCACGTCCACTCAGAATCTCAGAATGTGATCTTATTTGGAAATACAGTATCTGCAGATATAATTAGTAAAATTAACATGAGTTCATACTGGGTTAGAATGGGTTAGAAATCCAATGACTCATCTTCTCCTAAGGCCACGTGAAGACACGCAGGAAGGTCACGTGCTGATGGAGGCAGGAACTGCACTGGTACATCTACAAGCCAAGAAACACCAAGGAATACCAGCAGCGACGGGAACCTAGGAGAGAGGCATGGATGCTCCTCTAGACCCTCTAGAACAAACCAACCCTGCTGATGCCTTGGGCGTGACCTTCTGATCTCCAGAACTCTCATTCTCCAGGACGAGAGAATAAATTCATGTTGTTTTAAGTCACCATGGTTGAGGCGATCTGTTAAGGTGGCCCTAGGGAACTAAAACAGAGAGCCAAACCCACCAGGGCTGTGAGAAGAATGTGCCCAACCGTCCTTCCCATGATCACAGGATCATGCTCTTGATCCTGTCTCTGTCCGCCTCCTCTTCTGAAGCTTGACTGATTCACTTCCTCCCTTGCATTGCTGCCTGTCCACCACACTGGCCTCCATCCTTCCTGGGCTAGTTCAGATGTCTCCATTTTACCAGCATTTCCTGGTATTGACCACTCTAAGCCTTCCGTGAGCAGTAGATGGTCCTGCTCTGCATCCTGAAATCTGCCTGCTATCTGTCAGTCAACGAGAGTTGTTTTCCAAAGGAAGCTGATGAGAAAATCCAAAGGCTTGTCTTCACCCATTCTCCATTTTTCTTCCAGCGCTTCTGACAGCTGGAGGCCGCCTCCTCTTTTTGGAATGCCCTGCTCTTTTGGCAGCCCCAGTCCTGCCCTTCCTAGGTCATCTGAGCACCTTTCATCACTTCCCTTGGCTCCGTGTTGACCTTTTCTTTCATCCTCTGGTCCCTTAAATGTAGGGATTGCAGGTTTATTCTCTTCTCTATGCTTTTAAAAAAGCTAACTCAGTGGCCCTCAACTGGAAGTGATATAGCTCCCCAGATACATTTATCAGTATCTGGAGACATTTTTCATGGCCACAACTGGATGACCTGTACTACTGGCACCTAGTAAGTCGAGGCCAAAGGCATCCAAGGGGCACAGGATAGCACCTGACAATAAAGAATGATCCAGCCCAAAGTGTTAATAGGACCACGGTTGAAAAACCCTGAGCTAACAGAACCCCACTTCGACGCTCTTGATCATTTGTCTCGTGAGCTGTGCCTCTCAAGGAACTCTAGTCTGGAATATTCTCAGAAGGAAACAGTTCATGCATTGCTTCTTGGAGATTTCCAATGTGCATTTGCCCCTGAAAGGCTCTCACAAGGTCTGCAGTCAAATACAAACTTGTTTCGCATTTGTTTAATCCACCATTTCCTAAATGTATTTGAATACAGAAATCCTTTGGTTAGGCAATAATCACTATCATTCTTCTGAAGTAAGCAGCACTATCTAACAATTTGTTGAGCATTGACCATGTGCCAGAGTGTCCTAAGCCCTTCACATGTCCTACAGGGCCTTTCTCCCCGCAGGCAGTTGGGTGCGGTGGATAACAGTGTTGGGTCTGGAGTCAGGTACCTGGCTTGGCATTTGGGGCCACATCAATGAACTGTGTGACCTTCGTAAATGCCTTCATTTCTCTGAGCCTCAATTTCCTTACCTTTAAATGAGAGTATAGTCATGCATCACAACGACGGGATACATTCTGAGGAGTGGATTGTTAGGAGATTTTGTTATCGTGAGACTTATCACAGAGCGCACTTACATAAACCTAGATGGGATGGCTTACCACACCCCTAGGTTACATGCTCCTAGGCTACAAATCTGGACAGCATGTTGCTGTACGCAATACTGTAGGCAGCTTTAACACAGTTTTAAGTATTCGTGCATCTAAGCATATCTAAACATAGAAAAGGTACAGTAAAAATATGGTATAAAAGATGAAAATGGTACACCTATGTAAGACACTTATCATGAATGGAGCTTGCAGAACTGGTAGTTGCTCTGGGTGAGTCAGTGAGTAAGTGGTGAGTGAATATGAAGGTGTAGGACATTACTGTGCATTACTGGAGACTTCATAAACACTGTACACTTAGGCTACACTCAATTTATAAAATAATAAACTATGATGTTATGACTACAATGTCTCTAGTCAACAGGAATTTTTCAGCCCCATTACAATCTTACGGGACCACCACTGTATATGCAGTCCATTGTTGACTGAAACACTGAAACATACAGTGCATGACTGTGTGTATCTGTGTGTGTGTGTACATGTACATATATACACACACATATATACATATACATATATACATATACATACATACACATATACACACAGACACACATATATACACACACATACATACACATACATATATACACACATACATACACATATATACACACATAGACACACATATATACATATATATACATACATACACACATATATACACACATATACACACACACATATATATACATATACATATATATATATATCCCATGTCAAAAAATTCTGAATCTCAACTCCGATGAAACTTGTAAAGGGCTTTCTGGTATGTCCTCTGTAATGCTGATTATTGACTGATTGATGATGATGAAGATGGTGGTGGTGTTGGTAGTGATGGTGCTGGAGGTGATGATGATAGCTGTGATGATTGGGGAGGCAATGACAGTGGTGGTGATGGAGATAACAGGATGGTGGTGAGAGAGAATAAGGTGGTGGTGACGGTGGTTCTAATGGGAGCGGCAGTGGTAGAGGTGATAGTGGTGTTGGCAATGGTGGTAGTAATGAAGATGGCAACAATACGAGGTGGTGGCCTTCGTCATGGTGTTGGTGGTAATGTTAGCAGTGGTGGTGATGGTGGTACTGTGCTCTCTATTTGGACTGTCCTTCTTGACCTGGTGAAACTGTATCGTTGCCTACTTACTTATCTCAAAGACTATGACGTTTTCACTGATTGCCCCCTTTGGGCATCATTCTTCCTCTTTGGTGTCACATTTTGTTAATGCCTCCACCATATCACTCTCTGACATATGCTATCAGGACTTGTCTCCTCTGCTCTTCAGGGGGCACCTTCCCTTCACCTGCCACATACAAAGAGGGGCCATTTAATACATGCATGTTGACATCAAATAGGGTAGATTATGGAGGCACCAGAACTTTCCAACAGGCCTCTCCCCAACCCCATGGGAAAAATGACAACCGAAAGCAACTTGATGAGAAGCATCCCCTGCCTGCTTCAAGGAGACCTCAAGGCAAACTCATGCCCAGCCTCAAAACACTCAGAAAATGGGTGGTGGCACCAGAAGACAACTTTCATTGCGGGCCAGCCACTGCCCATCCTGCTTGAACACAGTGAGTGATGGATGCTGGTGCTGAGCAAAGCAAAAGGAGGGCCTGGAAAGGAAGCAGCCCGGTTTCCCGCTGCAAGCTAGTGACGGAGAAGACTTCTGTCTGCAGGAGCGAGCAAGAGTCCTCAGAGCAGAAATTTAAGTAGGAAGGTGTGGTGCAGGGCTCTGCGCATACTAAGTGGTCTGCAGATGCACCCTGCTTCAAAGCGGAGCTTGCAGGCTGCCAGCTCCTGGGCCTGCCCAGCCTGCAGACGGCTTTTCTGGGGCTCACACTCTGTTTTGCTGCTTTGTTTTAAATTAAAATAGTTGTCAGTTAAATCAAGAGATTCCAGATTAAACTCAGATTTCTCACAAAAAGAATAATAAATGGAAGAGCAAGCAAGCCTGGGCCTGCAGTTCTCAAGGCAAGGGAGCCTGGGGCTTTAGACTATTGTGGAGCTAAGTCAGTGGCAGCTTCTACCTGCGTACTCCAGGCACTGACATCCTGCCTGGCCCCTTGGGGTATTTTGCGACCCTTGCTATAAATACCACCAGTGAATGAAATGCCAACTTCATCCTGGTTAAGCGCATGTGCTTAGGGGTGCAGCAGACTCGGCTTCACATCTGGGCTCTGATTTTGCGTGGCTGGGTCACTTCAGGCAAGGTTACTTGCTCTCCCCTAAGTCCTAGTTTCCTCATGAGCCAAGCAAAGGATGCTAATGACATGGCTCCTCCATACTGAAGGATTCAAGAAGACCGGACCAAAGACACGCTTATTGAGTGATTCTCATAACTGGTACCTGTGTCGACAGTGAGATGGGTACTGCTGCCACCCCCATTTTGCAGAGGAAAAACCTGAGACTGGAGGAACGCAGTGATTTGCCCAAGAATGCCTAGCTTGTGAGTGACAGAGCCTGGATTCAATTGCAGAAAGCCTGCCTTCTGCACCCAAGTCATCACCACTTCCAGCTCTAGATTTTTCACTCCCAAGAGGCAAAACCATCCCTCCATTTCAGCTCTTGCAAATCTCTGGGCCTCCGTTTAGCCCTGCTTAACTGTCCAGTTATGCCTTTGCCTTTCCAATGAGGCTCTGATCAATGCTACGTCTTGAGACACTAACTTCTGCACGGCTATCACCTGTTTGCCTAATGAATAATGAATAAATGCCTAAGAAATAAATAAGCCTCAGGGGTAAATAAGCACATAAGAAATCAATCAAATCAGCTAGTGGGTAGAGAGTAGATAAAAACAGCAAAAAAATAACAGCTCATTGACCACTTTTTTTTTTTTTTTTTTTTTTTTGACATTTCTAAAATCTCTCGGGGATCATTACAGATTTCACAGCAGCACTCGAAGACCCCTCCCCACGTGGGAATCCAGCAAACTAAGCCACGTGATAAAAATAAATAAATAAATAAACCATCTTGTCTCCAAACCCTAAGCTTCAAGTCTACCCTGAGCAAAATGAACCCAGCACTCTTTGGTGCAGATCCACAGTAAATGATTACTTAGCCCACAGAGAAACGTCTGTCTGCAAGACTGTGTTAGTTATTATCCTATCATAATAAAATAGATTATGCTATAGTAATGAATACGACCATAATGGTTTGCTGGCAGTTTAATCAATGCATTCCTCAACTGCAATTGAGCAAAATAGGTAACGGAGGATCATGTGATCTACATTTTTATTAATTTGGTGCCATTTGTCTCCTGGTTGTTTTAATGATCTCTCATTATGAGAAAATGGGAAAACTTCCTGGAAAAAAAAAAAAAGGAGTGGGGGAGTCATCTTGCTTTATTTTATTCCTTGCTTCGTTTTAGCGTGAAAAGTAGCTTGTTCCAATTCAGTTTGGGAATGGAGGTTACTGATTCCTGATTAAACGTAGTTCTAGATTTCAGACGGCAAAGCTCCCTTATCTCAGAGAAGTCAGACAAAGCTACTCAAGTCATACGCAAGTTTAGATGTGTTGAAAGTGGCCTGGAACCACTAACAGCCAAATCATCATCATTATCATCAGGTTTATTTTTTGGAGACCTACTATGTGCTGAGCATGGTGCTGGTTGAGCTCTTCTTTCCAGACCTCCCACCCATCCTGCAAAAGGACATACCAGTAACCCCATTTACAAATGGGGTTCAGAGAGGTCAGCTAACCTGGCCAAAGGTCACACAGCTGGAAAGAGGCAGTGGCAGACTCCAAACTCGAAGGGCCCCGTCTCAATGCCTCTCAGTATTTCTTACACACACGAAAGGGACTGTTTGTTTCTCAGTCCCCAAAGACGCGCTGAGTCACGGTAGAAATTATGCATTCAGAATACTGAGTGGGGAATTATGACAAATGCTTTCTTTGCAGTTCCTTTAAGGACTGTGTCTCTCTTGATATAGCTTTCTGGCTTAAAAAACGTTTGCCTAGTGCCTGCATCTGTTTACAGAAAATCCGACGTGTTGGTAAATGTGCACCTTGAGTGTCCTCCAAGTAACAGCTTTAGTCCACATCCAGTTTCTAAGTGCAACCATCCCTAGCCTTTTAAGCACATATATCACTCTCTATTGTTTAATCATTATTATTATTATTATTATTATTGAGACAGAGTCTTGCTCTGTAGCCCAGGCTGGGGTACAGTGGCACAACTGCTACTCACTGCAACTCTATATCCCGGGTTCAAGCAATTCTCATGCCTCAGCCTCCCGAGTAGCTGGGACTACAGGCATGCGCCACCACGCCTGGCTGATTTTTCCATTTTTAGTAGAGATGGGGTTTCCTGATGTTGGCCAGGCTGGTCTCAAATTCCTGACCTCAAGGGATCTGCCTGCCTTGGCCTCCCAAAGTGCTGGGATTACAGGCATGAGCCACTGTGTCTGGTCTTATTGTTATTTTCTTAATCAGAGACTGTACTTGTGGAGAAAAAGGGTGATCCAAGCCATAAAACAGTGGGGGACAGTCTGACATGAAACACTGGATGATGGGATGGTTTAATTTCTCCTTATCCTGGAATTCTAGAATCTTGTTTCTGGGTCCCTGTGTTAGAGAAATCAGGTTCTGTGATGCTGTTGGACCTCAGTAAGGGAAAATCTCTATTCCTTTTCATGCCCTACGTGCTTTACCCAAAGTGCTAGAACCCGTCTGTGATCCTGTCCACTGCTGTGATTAGGTTTTAAAGTGCAGACATCAGGCAGGTAACCTCACGAGTGAGGAAGGCCTGGTGTGAGACTGCAGCGAGTTTCACAGATCAGGAATAAGCAAATCTGTGTCCCATCCAATGGAGATGCTTTTTTTTTTTTTGAGACAGGGTCTCGCTCTGTCACCCAGGCTGGAGTGCAGTGGTGCAACATCTGCCTCCCAGGTTCAAGTGATTCTCCTGCCTCAGCCTCCTAAGTAGCTGGGACTACAGGCACGCGCCACCACGCCCAGCTAATTTTTGTATTTTCATTGGCCAGGCTGGTCTGGCGATACCTCTTTCATCAACAGATCAGCTTGGTCATATGTGGCCCTGAAGGCTTAAGGTTGCCAGATCTTTCCATTTATCTTGAGGGAAGCTGGAGATCTTGAAATTTAAATACAAGTATCTGATTTTTAATTATTAGCAACTGATTCATAAAATTCAAGCGTCTAGCCTGGGCCTGGCATCTTGCTGGCTTTAGTCTCCATGCCAAGAGTGAAAGTGAGCATGCGTAGGGTCTTACCACCTCTTCTTCATTTACGAGTCTAAATGGCTATTAGGAATCAAAGAAGACACCTGAATTTTTTTGTTAGAGGGATTAAGGAGTGTCACTATCACAACTGAAATGGAGAGTACCAAAAAAAAAAAAAAGGCTGGACTTGGTTGAGGGGAGAGTGTTGAAAAGCAGATGTGGGATTGTGACCTCAGTGGGACATGTGACTGGTGATGCCCATTGTAGTTTCCTGGGGCTGCCCTAACAAAGTCACACAGCTGGGGGGCTTAAACAGCAGAAACTTACTGTCTCATAGTGCCGGAGGCTGGAGGTTCAAGATCAAGGCGTTGGCAGGGTTAGTTTCTTCTGAGGGCTGAGAAGGAAGGATCTATTCCATGCCTTCCCTCTGGCTCCTGGGGGATTGCTGGTAATTCATGTTCCTTGGCCTTGAGATACATCATCTGTCTCTACCTCCATGTTCCCTTGGCGTTCTTCCAGTGTGCATGTCTATCTCTGGGTCCGAACGTCCTCTTTTTATACGGACACAGTCATGTTGGATTAGGGCACACTCTAATGACCTCATTTTAACTTGATAATCTGCAAAGACCCTATTTCCAAATAAGGCCACATTCACAAGTCCTAGGGCTTAGGAATTCAATTGATTTTTGGGGACACAATGCAATCCATAATATCTACTTAGCAATTGAGTATAGAATTCTGAAATTCTGAAGAGAGGCCTGACTGAGGTATCATTGGCATTTAAGCGGCTGTTCAATGCAGAAAGTAAGGTAAAGAACAATGTTCAGGTGAGTTTTGTTTGGGGATTTAAAAGATCAAAGATTGTAAGGATGTGTAATATACGAAGTTTGGTGCTTCTCCAACTTTAACGTCCATAAAGTGGAAATAATGGTATTCAACTTACAATCCCAATTACTACATTATTATTATTTGAAGGGCTCCAGAATGAGATCTGTGTTTTTCAGTATTTTTTCCCCATTCTCATTCCAGGAAGAAGTTCAAAGATACTTTAGATAAATTATTGATTTTTTTTTCCAAATGGACTTTTATCACCCCACAAATTGGCCTCCCTTAGGGTGACTCCTGCCCTCTCCTCTGCCTTTCCACGCTCAGCAATGTGTCTTGGTTGATGATACCGGTTGGAGGTTTAAGATCAATGTCCTTCGTCCTGACAGGCAGTGAATTGGTTTTTTCAGAACCTTTCTCATGACTCCAGGAAGTGCACATGTAATTAAACCGACTCTGTGTTGGGTTTCAGATTAGTGAAGTGTGCCTGTGGCAAAAGGTCTTTTCCTTCCTGAGAGACACAGCAGTGTAATTAGAATCCGGAGACGGATTCATCAGCATTTCTTACCAGTGTTTCTACAGGATGCTCCAATATTCATCTGGGCCTAGTTCCTCTCCCTGGGAGACCATGGGATATCATTGCTGCATGCCAGCTGCTGGCCAAATGCAGGGGTTCCTCTCGGGTCACTTGGATGACACTGGGTGTTCAGTCCATTCCAGGCAAGTTAGCTGAGAGCCCGGGTAAGTCAGTAACAGGCTGGTAAGTGTCTGTCCTTATTTCCAAGTCAGTATTAAAATGGTCCAGGTGTGAGGCCGGTTCCAAATCCTTCCGAAGGTCATTGTTCATGCATTAGCCATTCAACAATCATTTGCAGAGCATGTGGTATGTGTCAGGCCATTCCACCTTCACTTAGCATCCTTCCGGTGAGGGCAGGTGTATCTGGCACACAGGCTGGGGGATTTTTATCATGAGCTGAAGTCAGAGCACTGTTTCCCCTGGCCTTTATATTCATCCACCCCATCCCTAAAAGTCAACTGAAACCCTGGAGAAACAAGTTGTAGTTATTCCTTGTAAAATCTGTAATTTATTCCCATTAATCTTTTTTTTTTTGAGATGGAGTCTTGCTCTGTCTCCCAGGCTGGAGTGCAGTGGCGCGATCTCAGCTCACTGCAAGCTCCGCCTCCCAGGTTCACACCATTCTCCTACCTCAGCCTACAGAGTAACTGGGACTACAGGCGCCCGCCACCACGCCCGGCTAATTTTTTTGTATTTTTAGTAGAGACGGGGTTTCACCGTGTTAGCCAGGATGGTCTCGATCTCCTGACCTCGTCATCCACCCGCCTCAGCCTCCCAAAGTGCTGGGATTACAGGCATGAGTCACTGCGCCCGGCCCATTAATCCTTTTTGAAGACAATGTCAAATTTGTAAAGTGTTCAAATATACCCAGGAAATAGCAGGGAGGAATTTTTAGCTTGTCTTAGAACAGGAGTCAGCAAACTTCTTCTGAAAAGAGTTAGACTATAAATATTAGGTTGGTACAAAAGTAACTGCTATACAAAAGTTTTTGCTATTGAAAGTGATGGCCAAAATTGAAATTACTTTTGCACCAACCTAATAGTTTAGGC
This sequence comes from Macaca nemestrina, assembly GCF_043159975.1. NCBI lineage: Eukaryota > Metazoa > Chordata > Mammalia > Primates > Cercopithecidae > Macaca > Macaca nemestrina. The sequence continues at coordinate 17,388,110 of NC_092142.1, read as the reverse complement.
TTTTGGAGGTGCACAGTCTCTGTAGCAACCACTCAGCTCTGCCCTTGAGGTTGGAAAGTAGCCACAGATGATACATAAAAGAATGGGCGTGGTAATGTTTTAACAAAAGCGGACTGGCAGCTGTCTTTGGACCCAGGATCTCTGTCTTAGAAAAATCAGGTTTTGTGATGCTGTCGGACCCCAATAAGGGAAAATCCTAAATTCCCTTTCATGGCCTAGAAGATCCTGCATGACCAGACCCCTGTCTTCCTCTTTGTCTTCAGCATCTATGCTTCTTATTGCTAACTAAACTTCAGCTATCCCTTCCGCCTTTTGGCTCTTAGTCATGCCAAGTGCATGGCAACTTTAGGACTTTTGCAAAGCTGTTATTTCTGTTTCAACAGCACCACTGGAGCTGGACTCCATCCTTCTCCATTTCTCCCACTTCCATCAGCTTTTGCAAAGTAAGTTGAGGAGTTTAAGTGATCTCACAATAGGGTGAGATATCTCATGACAGTGAGGTAGGGCAGTCATCCGCTAATTTTCTAGATGTGGTAATTTCTCCATTTCAGTCAGTGATAGCAACACCAATCAGTTCCTTTAATGAAAAATCCAGGTATCTTCTTCGATTTCTCCCCAGCCTCATCTCTACAGCCAATAGACTGCCAAGTTCTGCCAAATTTGCCTCCTGAATTGTCTTCAAATCCAACTTTTCTTCTTTCTTAATTGAACCTATTGTCATTTCTTGCCTAGACTACCCCCAAAGGGATGCTTATTGGACTCTTCACTTGCAGACTTGGACCGCTGTAATCCATCCATCCATCCATCCATCCATCCATCCATCCATCCATCCCTCCCTCCCTCCCATTCATCCACCCACTCATGCACCCAGTCCATTCATCCATCACCATCCATCCACCCACCCAGTCCATCTATCCTTCCATCCATTCATCTATCCATCCATCCATCCATCCATCCATCCATCCATCCATCCATCCATCCCATTCACCCACCCAGTCCATCCATCCATGATCCATCCATCCATCCACTCACCCAGTCCATCCATCTATCCATCCATCATCCATCCACCCACCCACCCACTACCCACTGAGTCCATCTGTCCATCCATCCATCCATCCATCCATCCATCCATCCACCACCTACTCACTGAGCCAGTCCATTTATCCATCCTTTCATCTGTCTGTCCAATTCACTTATCTTTTTATCCATCCATTAATCGACCCATCCCATCCATTTTTCATTCACTCAACCCATCTTTCCATATATCCACCCATCTTCTCATTCAGTCCTCTATTTATCCATCCAGTGTATCTACTTAGTACCAGGTGGGGTAAATAGTGAAAAAAAAAATATTTAGAACCTGCCCTCCTGGAACTTGTAGTTTAATTTGGAAAAGGGATGCTAAATAAACACACAAATACACGTATATTAATAAACTGGAATAAATGCTATAAAAGAAAACTTTTGCCTGAGAAAGGATAACTGGGTTTAAACTCAGATCCAAGGAACTGCATGAATTGCTGGGACAGGCATGAGAACAGGGGTCTGGACAGGAAGCCTAGCATGTGGGGAAGCCTTCAGCTACAGTCTGCTTTCTCTAAGGGGATGCAGGAACAGGGAGAATGGGTGAGAATGAAGGGAGATAAGGCTGGAGAAGGAGGTAGGCCAGACTGCAGTGAATCCTGAAGGTCTCACTGACTTGCAACGGGGAGAGTCCTTGGCAAGTCTTCAGCAGACGAGCCACACACTTCCAAGTACATCTTAAGAAGCACACTATAGATGCAGAATGAAGATTCACTTGGAAGAGGTAGGGAGCGGGTGTGGGAGAGGCAAGGAGGGGGTATGAGACGCAGATATGAGCAGGTAAATTAGAAATGTGCTGCCACAATCTACAAGACAGGGATGTTGCAGAAGAGAGAGAAATGGACCCACAGTGATATTCAGGATGTAGAATTGAAAGGTCTTCCTTCTGGTTGAGATGTGAGAATGAGAACTGACCTTTTTCAAGCTCTTCAGGACCAAGCCTGAACCAGCCTCAGTGGCCTGAACCTTCCAGAAGGAAATAATGCTTTCCTTAATGATGAGGATAGTAAATAAGATAATTAGTACTGAACCAGCACCTACTCTGTAAGCACCAGGTACTTTTTTACATATTACACATCATTCCATTTAGGAGAACCCGATAGACTCATTTTAGAGATGGGGAAAAATGAGGCGCACAGAGGTTTAGGTGACATGCCCAATGTTCCATAGCTGTCGGTAGACCCAGGATTCAACTCCGGAACTCCAACGATTAGAACCCCATGTCCTTGACCTTCTGGACAGGACCATTTCCAGCATTCCACATTTCACAGGATCCTATTGCATGTTTTTGGAGCCAGAGAACACTGGTGTAGACACCCCTCTGCCACCCCAGAGAGAAACCTCATAGGATTCCAGACGCATAAGTAAAGTCTGGAGGCTGAGCTCCGCTGATCTGCTGGAGTCTTTATTGCTGTACAAATGCATTATTAATCAGCCACTGGGGTCCTCTCCATAGAGCCTTTTAAATTACAATTAAATTCCTTGATAGCATTCCATGCACCTAATAGTGCATTTCCTGTGTTCACGACAATCAACAAGGAGAGGGAGGGAGGCCTGGATAACCAGGTTAATTGCCCTTTGAGGTTGAGGCTGAGAAAGCAATGGCAACAGCACCTCTAAATTCTTCAGGTCCCCCAATGCAATTCTAATAAAGTCTTGAAACAAACAGTGCTGTCAAGCCAGCATCAGGAGTACAGACCGCAGTTCCTTCATGCCTGGACCACTGCCGTGGCTTCGCTGGGCCTCCAGGTCACTTTGCCAGGGCCCTCCTTCTTGGGAGCTTTCAGTGTAAGTGTGTGAGTGCATGGAGATTTGTTCCTTAATGGCCATGAAATTTCAGTTTTGCAAAACGAAAAAGTTCTGGAGATCGCACGATCAATGCAACCATGAGGAGAGGGAGGAAAAGGGGCAGCATCAACGTTGGAACTGATGGGGCACCCCTGGGAACTTGCTGCTTCCTTAGGAGTCTCCTACTCACTTCCAGGTTATGAAATGGTTGACTTTTAGGGGATACAGTGTGGGGAAGAGGCAGTTAACTATCCTATCTTCTAGAACTATGTTCTCCACATGCTAGAGCTGGAAGGTGATAGCAGCCAGGGAGCTCTTCAAAGCAGGAGTAGTAGTTTTTCACACTGTTGATAGAGACATACTCGAGACTGGGTAATTTATAAAGAAAAAGAGATTTAATGGACTCACAGTTCCATGTGGTGGGGAAGACCTCATGATTATAGTAGAAGATGAAAGGCAAGTCTTACATGGCTGCAGGCAAGAGAGAACTTGTGCAGGGAAACTCCTCTTTATTAAACCATCAGATCTCCTGGGACTTATTCACCATCGCAAGAACAGCAAAAGAAAGATCCACCCCTGTGATTCAGTTACCTCCCACTGGGTCCCTCCCATGACACATGGGAATTGTGGGAGTACAATTCAAGATGAGATTTGGGTGGGGACACAGCCAACCGGTATGAGCAGGGGTTGGCAAATTATGGTCTTGGGCCAAATCGAGCCATCCATTTAGTAAACAACATTTTATCGGAGCACAGTCATGCCTATTCATTTATGCACTGAGTTGAGTAGTTTATACATTAAGTTGAGTAGTTAGGACAGAGACCTTCTACCCTGCAAAACCTGAACTATTTATTATCTAGCCTTTTACAGAAAGTTTTTCCATCCCTATGTTAAAATGTAAATCAGATTGTGCCACCATCTTGCTGGAGACCCATCCAGGGCTCCCTATGGCCCTAGAGTAAAGGTCAAATGACTCATCTGGAACAAATCATCTAGCCTCACTCTACAGAAGAATCCTCATCTGTGAAATGGGAGAATGAAGAAGCCTACTTCACCAATTTAGAGCAAGATTTGAATGAGGCAATGCATGTTTCAGAAGAGCTATTTTTAAAAAATGGTAAAATACACATAAAATTTACCATCTTAATCATTTTAAGTGTACAAAAGTGTTAAGTATATTCGTATTGTTGTGCAACCAATCTCCACAACTTTTTCATTTTGCAGAACTGAAATTCTATGGCCATTAAAAAACAAATCCCCGTTTCTCTCTCCCTCAAGCCCCTAGGACCCATCATCCTACTCCTGTCTCTAGGAATTTAATTACCCTAGATACCTCGTGTAAGGGGGAATCACATGGTATCTGATCTATGGTGACTGGCTTATTTCACTTAGCGTGAAGTCCTCCAGGTGCATCCATGCTGCAACACATGACAGGGTTTTTTCCCTTTTTAAGGTTGGATAGTATTCTGCTGTATGTGTAGACCACACTTTGTGTATCCTTTCATCTGTTCATGGACACTTGTGTTGCCTCCACCTTTTGACTACTCCGAATAATGCTCCTATAAACAAAGGTGTACAAATGTCTCTTTAAAAAGATTCTGCCTTCAGTTCTTCTAGGTACGTACCCAGAAGAGCTAACTTTTATTGAGTGCTTTCTAGAGACAGCCTCTGCTTTAATAATTCACACAGATCATCTCATTCCATCCTCACAACAACCCTACAAGGTGAGAACTATTAAGACCATCATCATTAGGGTGACCATATAACTTATTATGGTCGGTTTATGAAAAGCTTGCCCATCCCTTTGTTAAAGTCTAAATGAGATCACGGCACTGTCTTGCTCAAAACCCATGCATGGCTCCCTAAAGGTCAAATGAATTATCTGAAACAAATCATCCAGTCTCACTCTATAGGAGAATCCTCGTCAGGTTAGAGTGAGACCAGAGAACTCCTGAGAGGAAAAGGGGTTCCATTACTAACTATACCAGGACGGCAGGCATAGATGGGGATTGTCCTGGGCAAACCAGATGTCAACCATCATCCCCATTTTATAGATTAAAGATCAGGCAACAGAGCAGTGAAGTCCCTTGCACAAGGTCCCAGAGTGAGGGAGGGGCACAGCCAGAATTCAAACCCAGGCCAACCGACTCAAGCTTTCACGGCTAAGCACAGTTCTATGTGCTTAGCACAAGGGGCGGCAACAGCCAACAATTGATGTGAGGTGTCCCATTATGGGCTCTTCAGGCTGGGGAGAGGGGTCTTCAGGGGGCTAAGAGTCATCAAGGGCTGAGAAAGTCAGAGGGGTGAGGGGGAGGCTTTTCACGCCCAGGAGTGAGACTGCGGATGCCAATGCGTCCATATCGAGTGTGAACTTGCCCCATGGAGAGGAAGCAGATGTGCGGGTCTCCCACCGTGCTTGGCCATGGCACCAGGGACATTTTGGACTGAAAAATTATTGTGGGACTGTCCTTTGCAGGATGCTGAGCTGTATCCCTGGTCTCTATGCATTAGATGCCAGTAGAACCCCCTTTCCCAGTCGAGACAACCAAATGTCTCTAGGCAAGGCCAGATGTCCCGAGGGGCTCAGTGGCCCTGGTTGCAAACCACTGAATCAGGGAAAGGGCAGAACTGGGGGGGACAGGATGTTCTCTCAGGTCTGGGCTTCTCAAAGTGTGGTTCTGGAGAGGCAGCAGCCTCTGGTAGAAGTATCACTTCTCAGATTCTGTCCTTGACCTGGGTCAGAATCCCTGGGGGTGGGGCCCAGGGGCTCTGTTTCCAACACCAGCCCAGGCATGCCTGGCAAGCACTGTCTTTGACCACAAAAGACAATTGCTGGGATCTCGGAGGACCAGGCACGAGAGATGTTACTAACGTGAAACCCGAAGAGGGATCCCAGGCAGAATGCAGGATGGACAATGAGGATGTTTTAGAAGCTGCCAAGGTCCTGTTGGTGACCAATACAGGATATGCTGTTATAACCAGTATAGGCTTTTTACAGGGCAGTTTGATGCTGTCTATTAAAATTTAAAATGGGCAAGCTGTTTGACCTGCCAATACCATTTCTCAGGATGCTCTGTAGCACCCAGTCTCAACTCAGGGTCCCCAAGAGAATTCAGCTCGAACGCTCTGGGGCATCCACTGTAGATATCAAATTAGCTTTTCTCTGATGTATCCAGAATGGTACTAGTTATGTACATCTTTGAGAGATCTGAGAAAACAGTCACTTAGTATAGCAAAAAACTGGCCACGACCTAAATGTCCCTCAATAGGGGAATGAGCAATTACAATGTGGTGTATCCATACACAGAGTAATATGGTCAGCTACTATAAAGAAATAACTTAGGTCTCTAGCACCAGGCAAGGAAACAGATCTCAGACCTAGACATGTGCAAAAAAAAAAAAAAAAAAAATCATGTAACTTGTGAATTCTTACATCCCACAGTCAGATACTATTAATATATTTTTACAAGTTTCAGATTTATACATCAGTTTCATATGATTTATGATTCCCCTGTCACAAAACCACACTCTTTCTTTTTTTGACATGTGTTGAGTTTAGATATCTAAAGAAAAACAAAAATGTACACACAAGTGCCACTGCTCAGATGGGACTGACGGATCAAGATGGATTTTCCCCTTATCTGCAATGTTTCAGTTTTTTAAAATAATGAGAATGTATACAGTCTTGACTTAAGGAATTAGATTTTAACAAACATTCTTTCTGCATTATTTGGGCAAGTTCTTACAAATTGTGAAGAGAATTCTCCTTTCTCTGCCTTCTCACCATCTTTTCGCTTTGGTCGCTGGAAACGTCACGGGGGACTGGCTCTTGGCAGCCTCCCAGTTCCTCTGAAAGGTTTCTCACTCTATCCATGCCACACTTGGAGGTGAGCTATTAATTTGCGCTTTGTGGCTCAGCCTCGATTCTGATTTAGGGCAACATAAACCCTCCTCAAAATTGCAAAGAATAAATTAGTTTACTAATTTCGCCATTAAGAGTTTATCAAAGCAAGCACTATTTCAACCGTCTCTTAATCAATCACCATTTTCCGTGTTTATCTCCTATTCAATTTTTACCACAGGGTTCTATACACATCAATTTGTCTGATGTTCTTCCTACATATGTTTTAAATTACCTTATCATTGTATAAATTTCACAGCCATTAAAAGGCTCTAATACCAGAATGGCTGACATGGTGTTAAAAATTGAATTCAATTCCATGGGGTAATAAATTGTGACCTAAATCCAATCTCTCATGGGTGACTGAAGGATACAATGAAAAATTATTGCTTTGTCATTTTTACACTAACACAAATATACCACAGCAACTAGAAACTGGCAGAGAAATGGGAGGTAACCGCGGCTGGCTATTTCTCACCCCAGGCAATGAACTGACTTCAAACACAAGTCCTTAGTGTCTTGGATGGGATCAGCGCCCCCCTCCAAAAACAGGTGAATTATCTGACTGTGTGGGTCTCTTTACAACAGACAGATTGAGCAAAAGGAGGAAATGAAAGCTGCAAAGGGCTTGCTTCAGCCTGAATGCAGGTGCTCCTACAGACACCAAAGTGCAGTGGTAGGGCTTGCTTCAGCCTGAATGCAGGTGCTCCTACAGACACCAAAGTGCAGTGGTTAAGGCCCTTGCCATGCCACTGGAACCAAAGTCTCTGAGCTCAGAGCCTGTCTCTGCTACTGGTGAAATGTGTAAATCTGGGTAAGTTTTCTCTCTCTGTGTATCTCAACTTCCTTGAATACAAAGTTGTTAATGAGGAATAAATGAGTTAATGTAGCTAAACCTTCTTAGGATAGCCCTTGGCATTTAATAATCCCTATGTAGAGGTTAAGCATTATTATTTAAGAGCAGTTTCTTGTAGAGACCTTAGCTCCCTGTTTTTTCTGGCTGCAGAGAAGGTGAATAACAAATACCAATAGCTAGAGAAAGGTGTTGACTAACATGCGGTGCATTTTCCTTTATCTCTGGAGAAGCTAGATCAGTCATTTAACACATCTGATTCCACATTTACTAAGGGTACCGCAGAGCAGACAAGCTAAGGCATGGGTTTTGAAGTCAGGCAGAACTGGGTTTGAGTCCAAGGTCTGTCACTTGCAAATGTGACCCTGTGCAAGCTACTTAACCTCTCTGAGGCTCAATTTCTTCATCTGTTCAACGGGACTAGAGAACATCCTTTCTCCGGGGCCGTGCAGGAGTCGCGATGAGATCACACATGAAAAGTGCTTGCCTCCACACCTGGCATTCAGGAAGTGCCTAAGAAATGTGGGTTCTCATGTCCTAGCCCCGTGCACGCAGGGGCTGGAGATCCAATGGTGGAGACTCAGGATCTGCTATAGCAGCCAGTCTCAACTCAGGGTCCCCAAGAGCATGAAGGGGACTCAGCCCTTGTGGCTCAGTGTGGGCCACGGAGGACTCTAGCAACCACGCTATCCTGTGACATGTGCCCCAGCAGGGAACAGGCAAGGTGGTTTGGGGGCACACAGCTTGAACACCTCACACAGACTTTGAGAGGTACAGTGTCGGGAGACAGCATCACAGAAGGCTTCCAGGAGGAAGCGGCATTGATACGAAATCTCAGCTCTGGACTGCCAAAAAATCTGAGACAGGAGAAAAGGCCAGCTAGTTTTGTTGACTTACGCAGAAAGGAGAGAGAGCTAGTCCTTTCACTCTAAGGCTTTCTTACTTTTCTTTCTTTCTCTCTCTCTCTCTCTTTCTTTCTTTCTTTCATTGGCCATGTCTGGGTTCCTTCCTTCTTGGAGAAATCCTGTTTTGGGGGCCCTGGGTGGCAGACACACAATCAGTTGTGCCCAAGGGAGCAAGCCTCTCCTGGAGCAAGAATTCTGTGCGCTCTTCAAATCTCTATTCTCTGCCTTGTTCTGAGGCAGCTACTGGGCAAGAATTCATGGAACGCCAAGAAAAGCATCACAAACCACCCTGCCACGGAAGCAAGTCTCCCATGCCCACCTGCAGGCTTCCAGAACCACAAGAGCTGCCAATCGAGAGGTGGCCTATTGCTGAGTTGTAACAGGTGCTTGGTAAATATTTACTGGCTAGACCGATGGAATAATGAAAGTACACTCAAATACAGTATTTCATTCAGCAACCTGAGGAGGCAGAGGAGGCACTTGTGCAATCTGTTTTATAGGAAAGACGTGAGGCTCAGAGAACACAAGTGCCTTGTTCAAGGCTTTTACAGCCGATCAAGTGGCAGAGGGGCCACGAGTCTTTTGAGTTGAGTCTGGTTCAAAGGCTTCTCCTAATCCAGTGTCAGCTCAATGACAGTGAAACAGCCCAGGACACTGAGTCTATGCCATTGCTGGAGGCACTGAGGATTTCCTTCCATGGCTTGGCTGTCATGAGAAACAACAATGTAACAGGAGGCAGGACCTCCCAAGGATGTGTACCCTAAGTCCAGGGCTAAGAACTTGGGGACAGGGGTTGCTCTCCTGATCCAAGATGACCTCTTGTTCAGGTCTCAAAAGTGGAAGAAGCATAATTCTGTGGAGAAAGGATGTGAGACCTGCCCCCCCAGTCTCAGCCTGCCAGAGCCCTATTTTTGGGGCTGATATGGTTGGCTGTGTCCCCACCCAAATCTTAAATGGTAGCTCCCATAATTCCCATGTGTTGTGGAAGGAACCTGGTGGAGGTAACTGAATCATGGGGGTGAGTTTTTCCCTTGCTGTTCTCTTGATAGTGAATAAGTCTCATGAGATCTGATGGTTTTATAAACAGGAGTTTCCCTGCACAAGCTCTTTCTCTTGCCTGCCACAATATAAGATTTTGCCTTCCACCATGATTTTGAGGCCTCCCCAGCCACATGGAACTGTGAGTCCATTAAACATATTTTTCTTTATAAATTATCCAGTCTCAGGTAAGTCTTTATCAGCAGCATGAGAACAGACTAATACAGGGGGGCCTACCTTCCCCTCAGGTCTCTGGCAATTTCAGTTCAGTACTGAGAGATGCCTCTACTTCCATTCTCCTTGCTCAAAGCAAACACACAGATCCTCTAAATCCAGCACTTTTAGGATTACAACTTGGCCTATGAGCAGATTAACCTTTTTGCTTATAGCCAGAGGTCCCCTGTTGGTCTTGTGAGTGTTTTAAACTAGCAACACCTCTTCCCACCCGAGGGCCTTTGCACATGATGCTCCCTTGACCTGGAATGTTCCCCTTCAGCCTTTCCTCTAGTTAACTTTTACCACCCTTCATCTCTTAGCTCAATGATAAAACACAACTGTGCATCTCCCCAGAATTGCTGTTGCAATTCTACATGTGAATTTTTTTTTTTTTTTTTTTTTGAGATGGAGTCTCACTCTGTCATCCAGGCTGGAGTGCAATAGTGTAGCCTCAGCTCACTGCAAGCTCCTTCTCCCAAGCTACAGTGATTCTCATGCCTCAGCCTCCTGAGTAGCTGCGACACAGCTAATTTGTGTATTTTTAGTGGAGACGGGGTTTCACCATGTTGGCTAGGCTGGTATCAAACTCCTGACCTCAAGATCCACCTGCCTCCCACAGTGCTGGGATGACAGGCATGAGCCACCACACCTGGCCTACATGCACATTTTAATGATCATTTGTCCCTGTGTTTCACTACCCACCTTAAACAGGCTGCAAGCTCCCTGAGGACAGGGATTCTGTCTGCTTTCCTCCCAAATGAATCCATCCAAACTAGTTCCTGGCACGACAGGGGATACTCGATGACTAATTGCTGAATGAGGGTATACTGAAGGGAGCTGGAGACAAACAGTTTCAGGTCCCAGGTGGTAGATGCCATGCTCAGAACACCACCTCCATTGAGACTCTAGATGCCTATATTTCCATCACTTTGCTTGGTGCACACAGGCCTCTGTAGAGACCCCAGGATGAAGGGAGGTTGAGCCACTGAGGCCAAAAGCAACCACGTTATCTTCTTTCCCAGTGAGGGCAAGACAGAGGCTTATGATATGCCAAGCATGAGACAGTCAAAGATGAGTATGATCAGGCCCTTGGCATGTCTTTCCCCATCATCTAATGTCAGGCACAAAGTAGCCTCTTGATAAATATTAAATGAATAAATGAACTCAGCATATCCAAAGACTAGGAACTGTTCCATTCGCAAGCAGTTTAATTCTTAGTAAGTTCTTCCACAATGAGACCAAATCTATTTCTGTTCCTTCTCTATGCACCTAAGTAGTTTTTTTGTTTGTTTGTTTGTTTTGAGATAAAGTCTTGCTGTGCCACCCAGGTTGGAGTGCAGTGGTGTGATCTCAGCTCACTGCAACCTCCACCTCCTGGGTTGAAGCGATTCTCATGCCTCACTCTCTTGAGTAGCTGGGATTAGACATGCGCCACCACACCTGCCTAACTTCTGTTTTGTTTTGTTTTGTTTTAGTAGAGATGGTGTTTCTCCATGTTGGCCAGGCTGGTCTCGAACTCCTGGCCTCAAGCACTCCACCCACCTTGGCCTCCCAAAGTGCTGAGATTACAGGTGTGAGCCACCACCCATGGCCTGTAGGCACCTATCTAAATGGTCCCCACCTCACCTGTCCTCTCACCCTGCTCTATGTCTTCAAAAAAATCATTTGAGTCATATCCAAACATTAGATTGCAGATGTGACTATTCACTTGTCACCTCTGGTCTCCCCTATTCAGGTAGAAGCTCCCTGAGGGTACAGTCATCTAGACGCACAATTGATTCCCAGAACCAATGGACATGGTGTCCAAGTGGGACAAGGTGTTCTCTGCTCTTGTTCACTGTTCTAACCCCAGGTCCTAGAACAAGGATTGGTAAACCACAGCCAGTAGCTGTCTATTTTGGCATGGCCCTTGAGCTAAGAATGGTTTTTACATTCTTAAGTGGGTAGAAAACAAATCAGAAGTAGAACAGCATTTCACAACAAGTGAAAATTATGTGAAACCCACATTTCGGGGACCATAAATGACTTTAATTGAAGCATGCCCACGATGGTCATTTGTTGATGTGTGCTTATGGCAGCCTTCACGCTACAACAGTAGAGCTGAATAGCTGAGACAGAGACCACGCATTTTATAAAGTCCCAAATATTGATGATCTGGCCTTTTACAGAAACCGTGTGTGTGAGGCTCTGTCCAGGAGCATAGCCTTGAACGTGGTGGCTGACCAATGAATGGGTCTGCTGATTTCCTCTGGATTTGCTAGTCTCTTGCCTTTCCCTAGAAAGCCCAAGGAAGACCTTTGGGACTAGTTTTGTCCAACTCCAGTGAAGTGCTCCTAGATACCTCTTCTTTGCTGGACTCCCCAGAATGAGATGTCAAAGGGCCCAGTTGGAACTGCAAGGGTGGCCTTGGGAAAGTGAAAATTATGTGAAACCCACATTTCGGTGACCATAAATGACTTTAACTGAGGCATGCCCACGATGGTCATTTGTTGATGTGTGTTTATGGCAGCTTTCACGCTACAACAGTAGAGGTGAATAGCTCCTCCCCACCCACTTGGCCAAGCTGTTCCAGGTCAATGTGGCTTCATCACATCACTCTCATTAGCGTGGTACCTTTTAACTTTTCGTAGTTATTCCCTCATTTTCTCATCACTGGTGATACAGCAAAGGACCTGGGAGAAACTAGTATCTCTGGCTGACAAATGGGGAAACTGAGGTACTTACCTGGGGCCACTTGTGACACCCCCAGTTCTATTTTCCCTCCATTGCGGCTGTCAGTCACGCCTTCTAGAAGCTGGCTACTCATGCTGTGTAGTTACCCCACCGTCCCCAGGGATATAGAAGAGACTGCCCTTAAGCAGCTGGCAGTACCACCTGCCAGTCTGTCTCTGCAGCGAGTGGCCAGCCTTCCCCCAAACATCCCCATTCCAAAAATCCATTCCTGCAAAGACTGATGGGTAAAGGCAGTTTGCTGCTGCCACAAAGGATCCCCTTCTGTTCATCCTCATCCCTATCAACTGCGCCAGGTTCCCCAGCCATGTGCAACTTCCTTTGTCCATCACCCATTGGAGAACTGCCACCTTCACTCAGACGCCCAGACCTGGGTTCTCCGCTCAAGTCCAGCCCACCCTGCTCCCAGCCAATCACCATCCCTGGAACTTCTCACATTTTTCATTTCTAATTCTCCACCCAGATGTCTAGACTGCAGACCCACAGGTCACTTACAGCATCTATGTGGTGTCTTAACAAGACCTAACAAGGGTGAAGAAATGCAGGAGCAACCCAAGGAGCCAGCAGGGCCTTCCTTGGGACGTTTTAACTCAAGACACAGGGTAGCTGGTGGCCGTGAGCGCCACTGCACGGAGGGCGCTTGCTGACATGCAAGTGTTCAAAATGTAATGAGGCAGAAAAAGCTGTGTCACCTGTCAGCTGGCGCTTTGACAATGAAAGGGGCAGAGGTACGCCCTTCACCTAGGATCCGTGTGTTCCCTGGACCAGAGCTTCTGGGGAAGAGGTGGTCCTGGAAGGCTTCCCAGAGGAAGCGCATTCAGGATGGGATCTCGAGAGGCAAGAGGTAACAGCCAAAGTGGGGTGAGTGGGAGTTGCGGGGACAGGGAGGGGGCTGGGGAGGACTGGAAGCTACTGGGGCTGTGTCTGAAGAGCAGACCCAGCAAGATGTGGCTGAGCAATGGCTGATACTATCAAAGCAACCCTTTCCTCTCCTTTCCTCTTCTTGTCGCCCCTTCAATTATACAACTCCTCCTTCGCCACTATTAGGTTGACGCAAAAGTAATTGCGGAAAAAAAGAAAGAAAAAGAAAGTAATTGCGGTAATACTAACAAGCCAAGCATATCCATTTAACTTCCCCAATGCACTCAGCATTTTATATGCATTGTCTCATTTCAGCCAACCACCCTATAAAGACAGAAGATGAGTTTTTGTGTCCATTTTACTGTGGAGACCGAGTCACTGAGAGGCTAGGGTCCTGTCACGAGTAATGGCAGAGCCAGGAATTAAACCCCCTTGTCCAAGCTGTCCTTGACCTTCAATCCGACCTGGTTCATTCCCCTGAAACACTAGGGACTCCAGTTGAATAACCAGAGACCCTAGGGTGTGTAGCTAGAAACAAGTTTCTCTGAGGACATCCCTGGGGGCTGATGCAGCAGAGTCCCCTCCCCAAACCTCACTGCATCTCCCTCTGCATGGCTGCCAGTGGACAGGGATGTCCCCGAAAAGGGATGGAGCTAGGGCTTCCTTCTAAATCCCTCTTCTTTGGAGAGCAAAGGAGAAAAGTCACGAGAGCAAGGAATGCCTCACAGAAAGCAAACCATCTCCTAAGCTTCTGGACTCGACATTTTCCCTAGTGGTGGTGGGGCGAGGGGACAGACAGCGCGAGGGATGGGGGGTGTGGGGGCCCATTACCAAAGTCAACATTTAAAATCTATTTCTCTTCCCCTGAATGTTTCAGACTTGCAGCCATGAGGAATTGTTTCCTTAATTATATTCAACTTCCGGCATACTCTTGGCTGCAGTTTGGGTGATGTTGCGTTAAGCAAAATGAGAAACACAGGGCATCCATCTGTGTGTATGCACATATGTATATGAATAGTTACTCATATATTAAATTTCCCTCCACCCCTGTCTCCGTCTCCACATTTAGCAAAGAAATAAAAGGACCACTGGGCTGAAGCTCAAATCCCTCCTAAGCAGAGGGAAATCCGGGTGTCATGGTTTCCAGAAAGGGAACACGATCTCCGTATGGGGTGTAATTACATCTTAGCTTTCTGCAGAAGAATAGTTTATGGCTTAAATGCTATTAATTGTAAGCCGTTTTGTTCCATGGGAAGTTGTTCATTGATAACTACCCAATTAGGGTTATTTTGCAATTAGTCTATTCACAGTAAATTTATTGCAAAAGGGGGAGTCTGTGGTGTAGCAAATTAAAGCGTCGCCGAGGCTGGGTGTGCAATGGCTTTTAAATGCCAATCTTATTAACCAGCTCACAGGTCCTGGGAGGGGGTATCATCCTGGCCAGTGCAGCAAAGGTCTCAGGACAATCCCCAGTAAACTCACACTGCAAAGCCATTTGGAGATAACCTCAGCATGACCAGGAGAAGTGCAGGAAGCCCTGGCCTAAGATGCTGAGGTTTTGATTTTTCTGAACAATTGTGGAGCGGTCATAAAGCAAATAGGGATGCAATGTACACTAGCACTACCAGGCACAGTTCTCAGCTGTGAACTAGGCCCTTGGAAACCCCCTAAGCTAAGGGTGATGATGCTCATCTCCCCTTTACAGATGGAGAAACCGAGGCACAGAGAAGTCAAGCAACTTGTCCAAAGTCCTACAGCTTGTGCATGGGACATCTGGGATTCGGATCCAAGTGGTCTGGCTCCACCACCCCAGGCTCTTAACCATAGACAGCACCAGCCCCCCTTGTTTCCCAATAATGCCCTGCCTTCTCCCTTGGAACTCACTCTACTGGCACCAGGGAGAGAGAGAGAGAGACCGCCTACAGGTGGGAGAACAGCTTTGGGGCTTGACAATTTGAGATAAAGTGACCCTTTTGCCTCCCCAAGAGGGACAGGCTTATGGAAAAGGATGCAGGCTCTGTAACATGAGTTCCAATACCAGCTCTGTCATCTGCTGGCCATGTGTTTCTCGCCAAGGACTCCCCTTTCTTGAGCCTCAATTTCCTCACTGACAAAAAGGGTTCACGATAGACTTAGCCTGTAGGGCTGGTGTGGGGACACAGTGTGACAAGGCAGTCTTGCATATATTAGCACAGATGACCCTTGAACAACACAGGTTTGAACTCTACGGGTCCATTTATACACAGATTTTCTTCCCTCCTGCCATCCCTGAGACAGCAATAATACCAACCTCTCCTCCTTCTCCTCAACTCAACATAAAAACAAGGATGAAGGCCTTTATGATGATCCACTCCCACTTAGTGAACAGTAAACATACTTTCTCCTCCTTATGATTTTCTTAACTTCTTTTCTCTAGCTTACTTACATTTATTTATTTATATATTTTTTTGGACAGAGTCTCGCTGTATTGCCCAGGCTGCAGTGCAGTGGCACAATCTCAGCTCACTGCAGCCTCCACCTCCCGAGCTTAAGCGATTCTCCTGCCTCAGCCTCCCAAGTAGCTGGGATTACAGGCATGCACCACCCCACCTGGCTAATTTTTGTATTTTCAGTAGAGACAGGGTCTTACCATGTTGCCCAGGCTGGTCTTGAACTGATGACCTCGGACGATCCACCTGCCTCGGCCTCCCAAAGTGCTGGGATTATAGGCATGAGCCACAGTGCCTGGCCTAGACAGTATATAATGCAAGTAACATATAAAATGTGTGTTTATCAACTGTTTATGCTACCAGTAAGTTTTCAGTCAGTGGTAGGCTATTATCAGTTAAGGTTCTGGGGGAGTCAAAAGTTGTGCTCTAGTTTTTGACTGCAAGGAGGTTGGCACCCGTAACCCCAGAATTCTTCAAGAGCCAACTATAGACAGTAATAGCATTTTGCAGGGATAAGAAAACTAAAGCCCAAGGGCCAAATCTGGCCCATGGCCTATTCTTTGTTTTTCTTTCTTTTTTTTTTTTGAGATGGAGTCTTGCTCTGTCTCCCAGGCTGGAGTGCAGTGGCACGATCTCAGCTCACTGCAATCTCTGTCCCTCGGGTTCAAGCAATTCTCCTGCCTCAGCTTCCAGAGTAGCTGGGATGACAGGTGCACGACACCATATCCAGCTAATTTTTTTTGTATTTTCAGTAGAGGTGAGGTTTCGCCATGTTGGCCAGGTTGGTCTTGAACTCCTGACCTCAAATGATCTGCCTGCCTCAGTTTCCCAAAGTGCTGGGGTTACAGGCGTGAACCACCACGCCCAGCTGGCCTATTTCTATAAGTTAGGTTTAATGGGAACATAGCGCATTTGTGTATGTGTGGTCTCTGGCTGCTTCTGCCCTATGACGGACGGCAGACTTGAATAGTTGTGACGAAGACTGGCCCCCAAATCTTCAAATACTTAAGATCTGGCCCTTCCCAGAACAAACGTGCTATCCCTGATATACAGAAAGAGCTCAATATTATCCTCATGGAATGGCATTCAACTCAGGCCTCCAAAACTTCTCCGCCAGGCACAGGTTAACAAAAGATTCTGGAAACGCTGCACTCCACTTAATTACTGCTACACTCTATGTGCCAAAGCTAATCAAGAATATGGACAGGAACCACCTGGACCACTTAGACAAGGCTGAAACTGCAAGGGAGAAAGGAAGCTTTCCTTTCTAAATCTTTCCATTTGAAAGGATTGTGTAGGCCAGGCACTGTGGTCCAGGCCTGTAATCCCAGCTACTCTGGGAGGCCGAGGTGTGTGGATCATTTGAGGTCAGGAGTTTGAGATCAACGTGGCCAATATGGTGAAAACCCACTTCTACTAAAAATACAACAATTATCCAGGTGTGGTGGCAGGCACCTAGAATCTCAGCTACTCGGGAGGCAGAGGCAGGAGAATCACCTGAACCTGAGAGGTGAAGGCTGCAGTGATCTAAGATGGTGCCACTGCGCTCCAGCCTGGGCGACAGAGTGAGACTGTCAAAAACAACAACAACAAAACACACACACGCACACACACACACACACACGAAACCAGATATGAAACAAAAGTACTGCATAGACACATGCTTGCTACTAGAAACTAAAATAATATAGATGCACTTGTTAAAGCTGTCCCTGCTGCCACCCCATCCCTGCAGATAGGGCCCACAAGGAAGGTTTGCTGTCTGTCCATCCAGCCCTCTTTCTGTGTACTTAGTGTATATGGCCACCTCCTATCTCATCTAAATCCTCTCTTCTGTGACCAGTGCTAAACACAGAGGCACATATTTAAAATGAAAACCACCTCTAATGAACTGGGTGACCTGGCATAGGTCTCTTCCCCTCTATGAGCCTCATGTCCTTATCTGTCCAGGGAATCGAAGGAAGAGTTCTCTAAGAGATCTTTCTAGGCTACTTTTCTGGGGAGCGATTCTCATGTTGCACTTCCTTTCTGCATCAAGAGAGCTGTGTGAACTGAGCATCTGCCTTCTCAGGGGGACACCAGGCAAAGCCTTTTGTAGCTCCTGGATTCACCAATGCTGGGGGAACGGAAAGCCCTTACTCTCCAGTTCTGCAGCTGGCTTGATTCTCTGACTCTATGCTTTGACACTGAGCAGCACCTCAGTGGATCCCTTCCAGCTGTATCTGTTGACCCTGACACCTCCCCAAACTCCATCTAGCTTGACTCTGACATGCCCCCAACCCCACTGGAGCCCCCAGAGCTCTCTGTTGCCTCCTTGCTGGCCTCCATGCTCATTTAAGGGTCTTTTACCTTTGGTGATAACAAAAGCAGGTGTTGGCATTTGGATTTAGAAGCAACAAGGGAGTATTGTGAACCTCTGGCCACTTTGTGAGGGACAGCTGGGCTGGCTTTGCAGTGTGGCCCAATGAGAAGGAGGGATGGCCAGGAGTCAATAGTGAAGTAGGCTCCCAGGGATGGTGGAGCAAAAAGACCCCTAGAATACAAGCTGCTCCCTGAACAGATAAGAAATCCAGGACCTGAGAGCAGAAAGGACTCTCCCTATTAGCTGGTAGCTGAGCTTGAATGAAATCCACACCCGTTTATTTCAAATGCATTCCTCTCTGTTTGTTGCTAGTGGCCCCGACTCTTTGTGGGAAGGTGCCTTTTGGATGCTGTCACCCTCTCCACAGAGAAAACCACTGAGCAAACGAATTCACAAACGTTTTGCGAAGTAAGATCTTCTTCGAGGAAAAAATAAAATTTGAGAGTGTTCCCAGAGGCTGGATTATCGTAAGCTAAGGTGGCAGGGGCTAGCGGGAGGGAAGGGGACATGCCCTAAACAACAGTGACCACGAGTCAATGACCAGCGACCACGTGGCTGGGTCATGGGTACCTTGGGGTTCTGTCTACTCTGAGTGGGTCTGAAATTTCCTTTCATAACAGTAAGCTTGTAAAGGTCACTTAAAGGCCATGTGACCTTGGGAGAGGCATTTTACATCTCTCATCTGAAAAACATTGGGCTCATGACATCAGCATCAGCCTCACGGAGTGGTGGATGTCATTAACAAATTGACTGCACAGAGCCTGGTGCGGTGTCCAGCACATAGCGAAACCTCACTAGCCACCTGCGGCTGCTGTCATTCCCCTTCCATGGGCACTAGAGAAGGGGAAAATCACCACCAAGAAATATACATCAATGGCATGATTACACATGTGCTAGTGAAACTGGTCTCCCCATCTTCAGAGGGCCCCTCCACTCTGCCTGTGAATTTCTGGATCAGAGCTCTGATCCCTCCCTATGTCTCAGCAAGAGAGCTGGTTTACCACCAGGTCATCAGCACACAGAAGAGTGCCAGTGAGGGGAAACAGGGAGGGGAAAAGGAAAGAGCAAGGAAACGTGGAAGGAAGGAAGGAAGGAAGGAAGGAAGGAAGGAAGGAAGGAAGGAAGGAAGGAAGGGAGGGAGGGAGGGAGGGAGGGAGGGAGGGAGGGAGGGAGGGAAAGAAAGGAGGGAAGGAGGAGAGAAAAATTAGGAAAGAAGAGGGAAAAAAGCAGGAAGGAATGTAATAAGGGAAGAAAGAAAACAGGAAGAAAAGAAAGGAGAGAAAATTAAAATAAGGAAGAAAGGAAATAGGAAAGAAGGAAGGGGGAAGAGAGGAAAATAAGGAAGGGAATGAGAAGAGAGAAGGAAGAAAAGGAATGGAAGAAAGAAAGCAGGAAGAAAATAAAGGAAGGGAGGTAAAAGGAGAATGAAAATAAAGGAATGGGAAGGAAAGAAGAAGGGAAATAGGAAGCAAATGAGGAAGAAAAAGAAGAGGGAAAGAAATTTTCAGTAAAGAAAAATGGACAGAGCCTCTGAAGTTAATGCAACCAATTAGAAACCTCTCAAATCATAATCAATTACAGTATATTCATGTCAATTCTCATCTCAGTATCCTGCTGAGAGAGAAACCAAACCATATCAGTACAGCTCCCTTGGCTCCTGCAAACGTCACATCAGCTCCCGATTTCACTCTAATTTCATCCTTTGCCATAAACGCAATGGGTTAAAGCACCTACAACAGGTAATCTGATTTTACAAAAATTTTCTGATACAAGACTTCAGCATTCAGGGAGTACTAGAACACATTAGATCTCGCGTGCTCATCCGGGGTTTGGAAAACAGGGCAGCCGTTCTCAGGAGCTCTGAGAAGGTGAGCAGAATGGGGCTGGGCAGGAGGAGGAAGTGGCCAGATCTCTCTCTGAGCCACTGGGGCTGGAACTTACCCTCCAGGGGGCAGAACCGAGTCACCTTCTCAGGCATCAGCAGCCCTAACTTGTGGCGGCAGTAGGTCTCCCCAATCTCCTGGCGGCAGTGCTTGGACTTAGCACGGGACAGGGCAGAGATGGCCTCCTTGCCCGAGATGTCACACTTGGGGGGCTGGTCATACTTGGTCTCGGGGGAGCTGCCCCCAGTTTTCCTGGCATGAGGCAGTCTGGACACATCCTTCCCACGGCTGCTGTTGGCTGCGGCTCTGTCCCCGGGAGGCAGCACCTCACCGGGGCCTTTCCCAGGGAATGCATGTCCTTTTCCTTTCTCCTGCTGTTCCAGCTTCCTTTTCAAAAGCTCCTTCTGTCTACTCGGTGGCTTCTTCGCCAACTCAGGCTGGTGCTTCTGCTTTTGAGTCCTGGGTGCGAAGTTGCTGTTGTCAACATTCTCAAAGTCTTTGGGGACAGAGTTCTCGTTGTTGCTGTCTGTTCGCACTTTCTCTTTTGGCCGGTGAGAAAAGTAGCCATCCTGGAGAAGAGGGGAGAGAAAGAGAAGAGAAACTTGACTGAGCGATCACGCTAAGTGGACTGGCCTTAGGAGAGTGAGTCATACGCACATGGAAGCCTGGGCCATAGTTTCACATCCCACTTTTGCTACTGGTTTAACCTCTGGTAAGATGTTTCTCTCTGGACCTCAGTTTCCCCATCTGGAAATACGAGATGCTCCAACCAGAAACGAAGGCTTTTTCAAGCTCTAAAGGGCCATGACTACGATTCTCAATGCTTCTTATCAACCACACCTTTTCAAGTCAGTTTCTTTCCTTGATTGTTTCGCCACTGGGTAACAAACATTTTGTTCCAGCGTCCTGTTTAAATTCCAGCTGAAAGTGCTGTGATGGTTTACTTAAGGGCTGGAAATGATATAATAAAGTTATAAAGGGAAAAATATTGGTAGGATATTATATACATTCCATTGCCTTTAGGACATGCTCATATATCTATGCCCATAAGAGAAATCAGACCTAGCCGTTGTAAATTCTGTGGGAAAGAAACCAGCGGCTTTTTTTTTTTTTTTTTTTTAAAGAGGAATGCAGCCCTTGCAGGATAAACCTTATGCTAAGTCCTAGAGCAATGCAAACTTGTGACACTCTTGTGCTTGAGTTTGGCTCTTCATGTGTGTATGTGGAACAGAACTGATGAAGTCACTTGGGGTCGAGGCAAAGATCAGGAGTCATTCTGGAGACCACGCGTGGCATGGATGTTTCTAGAAGGGTTGGACCCCAAACTCAGCTCCTCTTTGGGTAAATGGGTCCTGGTTACTTTGATCAGTTGAATGATCAAATGCATCATTCAACCAATGCCCCGAATTGTTTCTGCAACATGCTGCTTCTGCTTGAAGCTCATTCCCAAGGCCTTAATCTGAAAGCGTATCCAGTGTCCTAGAACATGGCCCCTTGACCTCTAAAACCACATAGAACAGTAATGGCTCCATACACCTGCCCTTGTTGCTATGGAAACACAGGGGCAATGAGCAGCATCCCTGCTAGATTTCCTTTTAAGGAAGGCTGAAATATGCCTTTTACCAGTTCCCAAGGAAAAAGGCGTCAGGGCCTGACCAGCGGAACTGCAGTGGTAGCCAAGAGCAGCTGACCCTCAGCAACGCTCCCACCCCAGCAGGTCAGCAAACAACTGCCCGTGTTTTTTATAAATAAAGTTTTATTAAGACACAGCCACATCTGTCCATTTGTGTATTGTCTATGGCTGCTTCCTGATACAACAGCAGAGTGAATAGTTGCAATAGAAACTGGTCTGAAAAGCCTAAAATATTTCTATCCTAAAATATTTCTACCCTTTAAGAAAATGTATACAGACCCCTGCTCTGCTGGAGTGTGAGTTAAAAGGCTTCCTCCTCTTGGACATGGTTAACTGTTTCTCTTCTCACCATCCATATATGACTTAGTGATGGCCTGGAGAAGAAGGTACCCCTAGGACCGGGTGTGGTGGCTCACACCCGTAATCCCAGCACTTTGGGAGGCCGAGGCAGGTGGATCACTTGAGGTCAGGAGCTAGAGACCAGCCTGGCCAACATGGCAAAACCCTGTCTCTACTAATAATACAAAAAAAAAAAAAAAAAAAAGCTAGGGGTGGTGGTGCACACCTATAGTCTCAGCTAACTCAGAAAGCTGAGGCAGGAGAATTGCTTGAACCTGTGAGGCAGAGGTTGCAGTGAGCTGAGATTGCACCAATGTATTCCAGCTTGGGTGAGAGTTAAATTGTGTCTCAAAGAAAAACAAAACAAAACAAAACAAAAAAACAAACAACAACAACAACAAACAAAACAGACGCCCCTCTAGCCTCTGCTCCATTGCTCCTAGCTGTAAGCACGAATTTCTCCTATTTGGTGGAGGCTCTGACACTAAGACACCTTGTGGCCACTCTGTAAGCTGAGTATGGCTATGACTTTCATTTTACAGATGGGGAACTAAGCACGCACGAACAAGTGACTTGCCCAGGGTCACCCAGCTAGTTGGTGGTGAAGCTGGAATTCAAACCAGACAGACCACAGACCCCACACTCTGGGCTACCAGGGACACCATCCACTTCCAAGAAATTGTATGATCCTTATTACACCCACCACCCAAAACCCTTAAGCACTGCAAGCTGACACTGAACTGCAAGATCTGACCCCTCCCGCCCAGCTAAATGAATCTGCTCTAGGTGTGTGACCTCCAAATTGCAATCTTCAGGCCGGCCAGTGGCCTACTGTGTTGAAGAAAGTCACAGGGAGACAGTAAGCAGCAGCCACAAAGCACGTGGTGTTTGAGGCTGCAGGAGCTGGGAGGTTAACAAGGCAGGAAGAAGGAAAGAGATCCAAGAAAAAAAGAGATGATCTGTCCCATATTGGGTCACAGGGTGGCCACTGGTGGTACACAGGAACGGCTTTTACATCCTAATCTATAAGTGAGGGCCTTCTGCTTCTGATCTGTCTTATTCTCCCACAGAGACCTACAAAAAATCCCCTTCGGTGGGTACCTAGACTACATCTTTATTCTTGTAACCTAAACAAACACTGCTGATGTTCCTCTTTCCCCGTTTTTCTATCCAGAGGCCCTTGAAGAGTCCCAAGCAGCCTCTCAGACACATTTTCTGAGCTCTTACCACCAGCCAGGCACCATAGTAAGTTATTCACAGGTATTACTTAATAGGGTACTGACAACTGGATGTATTCGCTTAGACATTTTATAGAATGAGGAGCCAACGCTGGTTGTGATACATTCTTCAATATGGATCACGTGATAGGTGCCATGCTAAGCCCATAGATGGAGTATCTCACTTAACTCCTGGAAACAAGTTCCAACGTAGGCACTGACAGAAAAGGGTGGAAAATAAGGTTGGGGATGTTAAGTCATTTGCACAAATTCATCTTGGGGAGGTGGTGAACTTGCATCTGCCCGATTCTAAAACTTGCTATTGTATCACGCCTCTTGTGTTTTGCTGAGAGGTAAATCGAGAAGCATTGAGCTCCCCTGCAGTGGAATGGGAATCACCCTCTTTGCTCATATCAGCATCTGTCGGGATGAAGCTGATGGGCAGGGGTGGCATTCAATAAAGCTATGAAAAACCATTTCAGTTCCATTCCTTCTAGGCATGTGTTAGGATTGCAAGTCCCTATCCCTTGCACATTAGGTACAGACAAGAAACACGGTATGGCCAAGAGCAGTAACTGGAACCCATAAGGTGTCATTCTCTGGATACCACAATATCCAGCCACCCTCCTGCTGGTGGAGGTCATGCATCCCTGAGTGAGGCCCATGTGGAGGAGAGACTCCACCAACCCTCAGGGTGCAGAAATTGACCCCTGCTTGTTTTGAGTCACAGAGATTTGGGGGATCTGTGTTACTGTAGCATGGTCTAACTCATCCTGATTAATCCAGGAGCCAACCTGATCTCCTTTCTTCCTTTGAGCTGACTTAGGTACAGGAACCAATTTTTTTCTCCCTCCAACAGACAGAAAAACCTATTTGACGACTCCCATGCTCCAAGAACATAAATTTAAATTCTGTCCCTAAGTCCATTTTCTAGAAGCTTCTAGAAATGTCTAAAGGGCAGGGAATAAGCCAGAAGAGCTACTGCCCTAATGGACATGTTCATTTTCTCTCTTCAGACGTATCCTAAGTGTTATTCTTGGGCTCTTCTCTTTCCTTATTATCAGCAAGGTTCCCCGCCACACAAGAGAAAACCTCCACAAACCCCCATTTGAAAAGCTCCTGTTCTCCATCACTGGCTGAACTTCGCCTAGCAAAACCAGAGAGAAAACACTGCGATCATCTCCCTCCACCCCCAGTGGTCAATGATGCTAATCTGACAATCAGAGAATGGCCAATTCCTCTGGCTAATGTGTAATACCAGGAAGAGGCACCATCATTGATTCTAAAGAGACTCATGATTAATACCCGCCATCTATTCAAGAGAGGCCACTACAATGGCGATGATTAGCTTGTGGTGGCCCTGTGAACTTCTGCTTGGCCCCGGATGCTACTCAGCAGCCACGGGAAATAAAAAGATTCTAGTATGAGGGAAGGAAAATATTTTGTCTTCTGGAATAAAGAGCTCACAGATATTAGATCGCTTCCAGAAAAGTCAGAGAGAGGCGCAGTCAGCGAGAACTGGAGGCCTGAGAATTCCTGTCCCTCGAGTCACTGCCATTTTCTATAGTGACTGCTGGAGTTCTAACTTCCCCCCTCCAATTCATTTTTTTCTTTTTTTTTTTGAGATGGAGTTTCACTCTGGTCACCTAAACTGGAGTGCAATGGCGTGATCTCGGCTCACTGCAACCTCCGCCTCCTGGGTTCAAGCAATTCTCCTGCCTCAGCCTCCTGAGTAGCTGGGATTACAGGCACCAGCCACGACGCCCGGCTAATTTTTGTATGTTTAGTAGAGATGCAGTTTCACCACATTGGCCATGCTGGTTTCAAACTCCTGACCTCAGGTGATCCACCCACATTGGCCTCCAAAAGTGCTGGGATTACAGGTGTGAGCCACCGTGCCCAGCTCATTTTTTTATTTACTATTTAAACACTTTATTTTACTATGCAACTATAGTCAACAATATAGCACTATATGCAACATATAGCAAATTGTATATTGTTGCATGCACTACTACATTGTTCACTACAGTACTGCACAGCAGATCTCTATGGTTTCTTTATTGTGCATGCATGATTGAGACGTTACGCCCGTCCATCAGCAACTCCCCATTCTCCTCCCCAATCCCCCAACCCCTGGCAACCACCATTTCACTCTCTAGTTCCAGGATTCTGACTATTTTCGATAGCTGATAGAAGCGGAATAAATACACGTGCTATCTGTCCTTCTGTGACTGGTTTATTTCAGTTAGCATAATGTCCTCAGAGTTCATCCATGTTGCTGCATGTTAGGCTAATATCCATTGTATGTACATGCCACATTTTCTTTATCCAGCCATCCAAGGATGGACGCGACATATCACTTCATGTTCCCCCTAACTCTTCATCTGACTGCCAAGAGGTAAACAGATTTTGGCTTTTCTGTCCTTTCTGTGGAGACCCAAGATCCAGAAAGCCAAACCCAGGATCCCTTCCCTTTACAAAACCAATCTTGGGAGATCTCCAGGCAGACCCATAGAAAACAACCATCGTATGGCCAGCACCAAAGCGGCCCATGATCTGTGTCCTTTGAATCTTCTCGAAAACTCTTCGAAGCAGACAGTATTAGTCCTCCTTAAGGGGAGGAGACTAACACAGAGAGAGGTTAAATGACTTGACCGAGTCCATGCTGCTAGTAATGAAATGACTCAAACTCTCTGTGTCTCTGTTTCCTCATTTAAAACATTGGGATGATAACCCCTTGGTATCCATGGAGATGATAATACTACTCACCTCAGGCCAGGCACGGTGGCTCATGCCTGTAATCCCAGCACTTTGGGAGGCTGAGGTGGTCAGATCATGAGGTCAGGAGATCGAGACCATCCTGGCTAACACTGTGAAACCCCGCCTCTACTAAAAATACAAAAAATCAGCCGGGCGTGGTGGCGGGCGCCTGTAGTCCCAGCTACTCAGGAGGCTGAGGGAGGAGAATTGCTTGAACCCAGGAGGCGAAGACTGTAGTGAGCCGAGATCGTGCCACTGCACTGCAGCCTGGGTGACAGAGCGAGACTCTGTCTCAAAACAAACCAACAAACAGTGCCTCACCTCTTGGGTAATTCAATGAGGAAGAGTGTATGTAAAACTACTAGAACATGTGCACCACACAAAGCCGGAAGAAGAATGAGCAGCAAACCAGACTGGGTATCTCTACTAATTAACACTCTCTCTCCCCTGACAGTCTCCGCCTAGAGGACAGATTGGTTATTATTTCTCAACTGTGATCAACTGGCGTCATCTTCTCTACTCTTAATCAATCCAACTCTCTCACCTTGAGTTGTTTATGCCAATGCAACCCTTTGACTTACTTTATTTTAATGTACTTATTACAATGATTGCACATTCAAATGTTTGCGTGCAAGCTCCAAAACTCTAATTGCTCTGCTGTTGCCTTACCTCTAAGCTGCTGCTAGAATCCATTTTTATTCTGGAGAAATAATTAAATGCAATAACGTCCTCCGTTTCCATTCAACCTTGGGCATGTTTAGAGCCAATTTCAATCAGGTAGAAATATGCTAAACAATATGGCTCCGAGAGGCAGGTTACCTGACCCACGCTGCTATTGCAAAGACACGTGGGTCTGTTTCCATTTTTCCCAGGTTCTCTTGGTTCAGGATGAATCTATACTTAGTCTACTGAATCCCGGCTCCTTGCTCCCATTTCTGAGGGGTGGGGGAGGGTTGTTGTGATTTTTAAACTATCCACTTAGAGATAAACCTTTGCTCTTATTGTTTATGTAGAAAGAGCACCAGGCAGGGATGGGGAAGACCTGGGTACTAGTATTGCATTAGCTGGTGTCCAATTTTCTTATCTGTAAAATGATGTGTCCCGAATGTGTGTTACTAACCATTCTGAGTTAGTCATTAATCAATGTATGCAATGAACAAATTCTACCCCTTCAGCTCATTAAAAAAACAGTCCGATGGACCTTAAGAGACCAGGAACTGAGGAAAAGACGGACGCGCCAAAGGATATCCCGTCTCCTCCCAGCCCTATCCCTCCATCATCGTCTATAGTAGCACACTGAGATTCAGAGGTCTGGATTCAGGAAGAAGTGAGCTTGACTCCTCCCTTTTTCATTTGCTGGGGTTCTTCAAGCTGGGACAGAACATTTCTCCTCTCTTTGCCTCAGTTTCCTCATCCATCCCAAGGAGCCGAAGATGGCACTTGCCTCCCAGGGACTGAATTGATCAAGCATAGAAGATAATGCCTGACATGTGCTAAGTGCTTAAGAAACATGTATGTCTTAGGTTCCGTTCCAAGCCTGTTGCATGCACTGACTCATCTCCATGATGAGCTGATAAAGAAGATGCTATATTTTCTACCCATTTTTCAGATTGGAACATTAAGGTACAAGGAGGTTAAGTGACTAAATCCACACACCTAGGAAACAGAGGAGCCAGGATTTGAGCCCAGGCTGCCTAGGTCCAGAGGTCATGCCTTTCAATACCCCACCTGCCTCTCCACAGCGATTAGGAATAGGGACAGGGCCAAAGGGAAACCCCAGCCAGGTGCACTGCTCAGACATGAGGGCGTCCGTCCCACCCGCTCATCGTGACCAGTTTACGGCTTCCTTTTGTGCCATGTGCACGCACAGCCGGCTGGGTAGTTGTTTGCTGTTGAACTCAGTGTCCGAGGCTTCGTTCCAATCACCAAGGCTACCAAGGCCACTGGGAGGGACAAACGGGGAGAGATCCGCACCTGCTTCCAAAAAGACCTCCGTGCCAGGGTAGGCAAACGGTGGAAGCGCAGCGTGCGTGGCTGTACCAATTAGGACATGCAATTACCCAGGCTGCCAATGCAAATAGACCTAACAGAGGCCCCTTGCCCAGCTCATTTGCATGCACAAAAGGTGGCTGGGCTGGCCAGCACTTAGAAACCCGTGGACGACGCTGGACACGGGCAGGCCCTGCTGTAACAGAACCCTAAGTAAAAAGCCCCTTTGCAATGTAGCATCATGTTAACGGGATGCAAAACACAGGACAGGCTGAGATGGGAAGGAGGGAGA
Source organism: Macaca nemestrina (assembly GCF_043159975.1). Classification (NCBI taxonomy): domain Eukaryota; kingdom Metazoa; phylum Chordata; class Mammalia; order Primates; family Cercopithecidae; genus Macaca; species Macaca nemestrina. The sequence continues at coordinate 17,359,831 of NC_092142.1, read as the reverse complement.
CTGATAGGGCTGAGTTGGAATCTGGTCTCTGCTTCTTAACTCTGAGATGGAGGACAAGAGATTTAACCTCTCAGAGCCTCATTTTTCTCACCTACAAAAGAAGGGGGTAAGAAGACCTACTTTGCAAAGGTAAGGCGGGGATTAACTAATATGTCACACACATAGAATGCTATTTAACAAAACAACATTGGGTGAGAGGCTTGAGGTATGTTAAGCACTCAAGTGGCAGCAGGATGATATTTCAAGCTAGCGCCTTGTCACCTGATGAGCAGGTCTGAGTCTTTTTGGAGAGGCAGGGTGTTGAGGCACAGTGGGTTGAAATCTGGACCCCGCCCTTTGCTCACTGTATGGCCCCGGGCACAGTGCCTAACTTTGTCTGCCTCAGTTTCCTTCCCTGTAAAATGGGGACAATAATGCGTACCCAACCTAATCAGGCTGTCATGAGAATCAAAATCAACACATGTAAAAACACTTAGTTTAATATCTAGAACTTAATAAATATTAGGTATAATTTTTTAAAATAGAATTAATGCTTGCGATGGTGATTTAGTAAAGTGGTTCTTAAAGTGTGGTCTGGGAACTGTTGGGGGTCCCTGAGGCCTTCTCAGGGGATCTTTAATGACAAACTATTTTCACCATAATATAAAGACGCTATTTTCCTTTCTTGTTTACTCTCTTATGAGTGTACAGTGGAGCTTTCCAGAGGCTACATAACACGTGATACTGCAACAGAAATCAGAAGCAAATGTGAGAATCTAGCTGTCTTCTATTAAGCCAGGTGTTACAGAGATTTGTGAAAAATGTAAAACGGTGCCTCTCTTCTCCCTAAATGTGTTTTTGTTGGGGAAAATATGCATATTTTTCATAGATATATTTTATATACACAAGTAATAGGTACTATGACTGTTTTTAAGTGAATTAATAAACATTTTAAGAATGCCTTAGTTTAAAAGTTACTGTATAGAAAACATTTGATAGAACCTACCTAAACCAAAGCTCTCTGGGGATCCTCAATAACATTTGAGAGTATTAGGCAATCCTGAGACCAAGTTTGAAAACTGCTGACATAATACATAGGCACAATCAGAAATATCTACTGATTATTAAAATTAAAAGTTTAGGATTCTTACTATGCAGCCATAAAAAAGGATGGGTTCATGTCCTTTGTAGGGACATGGATGCAGCTGGAAACCATCATTGTCAGCAAACTATCGCAAGAACAGAAAACCAAACACCGCGTGTTCTCACTCATAGGCGGGAATTGAACAATGAGATCACCTGGACACAGGAAGGGGAACATCACACACTGGGGCCTGTTGTAGGGTGGGGGAATGGGGGAGGGATAGGATTAGGAGATATACCTAATGTAAATGACGAGTTAATGGGTGCAGCACACCAACATGGCACATGTATACATATGTAACAAACCTGCACGTTGTGCACATGTACCCTAGAACATAAAGCATAATAAAAATAAATAAATACATAAATAAATAAAAAAGAAATCAAAGTAATAAAGGGCACCTACAAATGTTAAGCATAAAAAAAAAGACTTAAAAAATAAATTTTAAAAAAAGTTCAGGATTCTTTTATGTTGGCTGTTTTGCTATATGCCAAGCCTTTAGATTTGTATTTTACTTCCATACACAATACACACACACACACAGAATAGATAGAAATTGAAGTTGAGTGACAAGTACTTTTTTTTTTTTTTTGAGATGGAGTTTTGCTCTTTGTCGCCCAGGCTGGAGTGCAGTGGCACAATCTTGGCTCACTGCAACCTTTGCCTCCCGGGTTCAAGCCATTCTCCTGTCTCAGCTTTCCAAGTAGCTAGGATTACAGGTGCCTACCATGATGTCCAACTAATTTTTGTATTTTTAGTATAGACAGGGTTTCACCATGTTGGCCAGGCTGGTCTCAAACTCCTGACCTCAGGTGATCCACTCACCTTGGCCTCCCAAAGTGCTGGGATTACAGGCGTGAGCCACTGTGCCCGGCCAATAAATATTTTTATATAGAGAGAGGAACCCAGGCCACTCAAGTCCTGAATCACCCTCAGGGAGGAAGAATGACCTGCTGTCAAGAGTGGGTCCTTGATCAAACTATAGCCAGCCTCCTCTGCCCCCTTTTTCTTTTCTTTTCTTTTTTTTTTTTTTTTTTGAGACGGAGTCTCGCTCTGTCGCCCAGGCTGGAGGGCAGTGACCAGATCTCAGCTCACTGCAAGCTCCGCCTCCCGGGTTTACGCCATTCTCCTGCCTCAGCCTCCCGAGTAGCTGGGACTACAGGCGCCCGCCACTGCGCCCGGCTAGTTTTTTGTACTTTTTAGTAGAGACAGGGTTTCACCATGTTAGCCAGGATGGTCTCGCTCTCCTGACCTCATGATCCGCCCGTCTCAGCCTCCCAAAGTGCACCCAGCCCCTCTGCCCCCTTTTTCTACTGGGCCTCAACCTTTACCTATAAAGATTTGAGTGAAACACTAACATCGTTTTTCTTTTTCTATTTATTTTTGAGACAGGGTCTCATTTTGTTCCCCTGGCTGGAGTACAGTGATGTGATCACGGCTCACTGCAGCCTCAACCTCCTGAGCCCAAGCGATCCTCCTGCCTCAGCCTCCCGAGTAGCTGGGACTACACAGGCTTTCACCACTATACCCAGCTTTTTAATTTTTTGTAGAGACAGGACCTTGCTATGTTGCCCAGGCTGGTCTCAAACTCCTGGGCTCAGGCAATCCTTGGCTTCCTAAAGTGCTGAGATTACAAGTGTGAGCTACCAAGCCTGGCCTGAAACACTAACATAGTTTCTAACAGCTCAAGGCCCCATCCCTGGGATGACCCCAGCTCCTGCTTAAAGGGACTGCTTTAGAAAACACAAGGCTGCCAAAATAATTTACTGTTTGTTCCAGCTAACACCTCTAGACAGGGCATCATCTCCCAGCCTCTATAAGAGAGCAGGAGCCAAATTTCATAAACAGCAGTTAGCAAACCCATTTGGGTCTCACATAGACCAACCCTCCCTTCCTGCGTTTGGTAATTCTTCACTTCCCTGACTCCACTGAGCTCATCTCCCTTCCCTCCCTCCTTCTCCTATTATTATTATTAATTAATTAATTAATTAATTTATTTATTTATTTATTTTTTTGAGATGGAGTCTCCCTCTGTTGCCCAGATGGAGTGCAATGGCACGATCTCTGCTCACTGCAACGTCCGTCTCCCAGGTTCAGGCAATTCTCCTGCCTCAGCCTTCTGAGTAGCTGGGATTACAGGCATGCGCCACAACGCCCAGTTAATTTTTTTCTTTTCTTTTTTTGTATTTTTAGTAGAGATGGGGTTTCACCATATTGGTGAGGCTGGTCTCAAACTCCCAACTTCGTGATCCGCCTGCCTTGGCCTCCCAAAGTGCTGGGATTACATGCGTGAGCCACCGCGCTCTGCCTCCTTCTCTTTTTAAAACACCCAGTGACCTCTGAACAAATCCAAGTTGAGTTCCGTTCCATGCTGGACACTTTTTCTATTGCAACAGGCATTACTGATTAAATCTGCCCGTACCGCTTTCATAGGGTCTGGCTTTGTTTATGTCTGACGCGGCCCAAGGCTACCTAGCCTGGACCTCAAGCCTGCAAGGCTAAGTCCCTGGGGTAAAAACCGAAGTGCCCAGCAAAGCATGCTCAGAGCCGAGCCCCTGCCTTAACCCACTCCCTCTTCCCAACCCCACCACGGAGACATGACAGTGGCAGTCACGGCGCTCAGAGCACCCAAGGTACTGCGGGCAGGTGGCAGGAAAAGATCTGAACTGGCATCTTCTGGCTCTTTCCCTATCAGCATAAGAGACAGCTGTGTGGTACAGAGATACACAGCAGAGGGCGAAATAACGGCAGAGGAGAAAAAGAAGAAAAGGAAGGAAATGCGGGAGAAAATGGACCGAGAAGAAGAAACAAACATCAGCTACTGTTGACTATGTGCTGATTACCTACCAGGCACAGAGCTAAGCCCTTGGTTTGGCATCGCTATTCATTCCTCAAAACTATCTCAAAAAGTAGGTCGGGGTCAACCAAACACCCTACCACCTGTCTTTGTCAATAAAGTTATTCTAGAACACAGCCTTGCCCATTCGTGCACACATTGAAGGCTGGTGCCTTTGTGCTGGGGTGGCAGAGTTGAGCAGCTATGACAGAGACTGCATGCCCAGAAAAGCCAACATCTGGCTCGCCGCAGAAAAAGTGAGTGTCCCTTCCAATGGGGCCACTGAGGCTGAGCCAGGCTTGCCCACGGTCACTCGGTGGGTAAGACGCAGGGTTAGAAGTGACTCGCAGGAGTCAGACTCCGGAGACAACATGAGGTTGCAAAGTCAGACCCAAGGACAGGGGGACAGAGAGCAGAGCCTTCCAGAAATGACAGCAACCATGTCTGCTTGGGAACAAAATGCCTTGCACACAGAAGGGCTTTTCTGTGGGGAGAGGCCTCCTAACTGTTTTAAAAGTGTCCCGAAGGCTGGCCTCTTCTCCGTTACTATTTGAACACGGTTTGCCTCTAATTAATTACAGCATTCCATTCCATTATTCCACAGTTATGGCCACAATATCCAAAGATACAGAGAGAAAGAAGGGGTGTGGTACAGAGACACAGAGAGACAGACAGAGAGAGACACAGAGAAAGAGACACAGAAAGACACAGAGACACACAAAGACAGAGAGACAGAGAGAAACACAGAGAGACAGAGACGCAGAGAGACAGAGAGACAGAGAGAGAGATACACAGAGAGGGAGAGACATACAGAGAGACACACAGAGAATGTGAACCACCCAGTCTTGCTTCGATAATAAAGCCTCTACATACCTCTCAGGCAGGGTTTCTCAAGGACAGCGCTGTTGACATTTGGGGCCGGATAACTCTTCGTTTTAGGGGCTGTCTGGTGCATTGTGCGGTGTCTAGCAGCATCTGTGACCTTTACCCACTAGACCCCAGTAACGTGCCCTTGTTACAATCAAAAATGTCCCCTGGAGTAGGGGTGGGGCAAAATCACCTTCCCACCCCGACCCCTGCTAAGAACCAGGGCTCAAGGACCCATGCTGGCCGATCTCAGCTGCTCAAATCCTGTTCCCATTCAGAAACAGCTTTTCTCTGATTTTCAAACATGTATCCAGTCAGAGCAGTCAGAATAGGAGGGAAGCTACTATGAAGAGAGCTGGCTGGAGAAAGGGCCAGAGTTAACCAGTGAAGGGTGTCCCAGAGCGGAGAGAGGGAGGAGGCTGGCAGGGGTGACCAGGTAGAAGTGGCAGCTGCATGGGGAAAGCGGGAGAAGTTAGGGTCCCCACTAGGGAAGGGTGACATAGAAGAGGAGGGACACATTCATTTGGGCAGTGGATAGTCCTTGAGTTGATGGCATGTTTTTTACTTTTTGTTTTTGTTTGTTTTTATCATTTTTTTTGAGACAGAGTCTCACTTTGTCACCCAGGCTGGAGTGCAGTGGCACGATCTTGGCTCACGGCAACCTCAGCCTCCCAGGTTCAACAAATCCTCTCGCCTCAGCCTCTCAAGTAGCTGGGATTACAGGCGCACATCACCATGCCCAGCTAATTTTTTGTATTTTTAGTAGAGACACGGTTTCACCATGTTGGCCAGGCTGGTCTCGAACTCCTGACCTCAAGTGATCTGCCTGCCTTGGCCTCCCAAAGTGTTGAGATTATAGGCGTTGAGCCACTGTGCCCAGTCATGTCTCTTAATTTAAGCCAGAAGGCACAACTGGGACCCATGGCTCCTTCAGACACACAGATGTCTGGTTCGCTCTGCAGACTGTTTTCAATTGTTTAACTTCATCTCGGCCCATATTTCAAAATCTAGAGATTTCATCTAAAACTTTGGATTTCTGCCCTTTCTGGAAACGTCAGGGACCTGACAACACTGAGTTTAGATTTCCATGTATGACAGTCGTCTTGAGGCTAAGTAGTGGCCCCATGGTCTCCAGAAGGGGCATGCGCTCTGTGGACCACCACAGCCCCCATCCGGCCTGCCCAGTGTCCCCTTAGCCATCTGGCATGATTGAATGCAGTGACACTGCTTCCCACCAATGACAGGCTCTTCCAGCAGGCCTTCTACCTCCTAAGTTTGCCTTGGAGATCTCAGAACCCCAACAAATCCTTGTATTCCAGAGTGTTTGATGGAGTTGGCACTGTCCCTAATGAGGTGTTCTGGAAGTGTGTGGTGGCATTTCCGGTTACCATAACGATTGGGGGATGCTCTTGGCAGTAAGTGGGTGGAAGAACATCAGAAACCCAGCAGGACAGGGGAACACGCACGGCTGGACAATGAAGAACTGTCCTGCATCCTGCATGACTTCTGAACGTCCCCAGATGTCCTGTGCGTAAACAACTCATTTATAATTATCCAGGCCAGGAGCCTAGCTTAGATTTACATATGACACAACATTATTATGAATGGTTTTAACGCAGCCAAATTTTCTAGGAAAGTAACTACTGTTTCACTCAAGAAGAGATTTTATATCACTGAGTTTGACCACAGTTTCAGAAAATTACATCATCAAAGGCCACACAAGCTGTGGCTGTGAGTCACCAACACACACATCCATTCCCCACCTGCATTTGTAACTACTGAGTTCTCACTGACTTAACATGCAGTGGCTGACCTCTTGATGTATCCTCCAGCCTCTTGCAACCAAAGTGTGGACCATCGGCCAGCAACATCTGCATCACCTGGGAACGTGTTAGACGTGCAGGATCTCAGGCCCCAGCCTGGACCACAGGAATCAGGGTCTGGATGTTAACAGCATCCCCAAGCAATTCGTCTGCACATCAAAATTTGAAAAGTACACCAGGCGCGGTGGCTCATGCCTGTAATCTCAGCACTTTGGGAGGCCGAGGTGGGTGGATCATTGGAGTTCAGCGGTTCGAGGCCAGCCTGGCTAACATGGTGAAACCCTGTCTCCACTGAAAATACAAAAATTAGCCAGTTGTAGTGGTGGGTGCCTGTAATCCCACCTACTCGGGAGACTGAGGCAGAAGAATCACTTGAACCCAGGAGGCAGAGGTTGTAGTGAGCCAAGATCAGCCACTGTACTCCGGGCTGGGCAACAGAGTGAGAATGTGTCTCAAAAAAAAAAAAAAAAGAAAAAAAATTGAGAAGTGCTAATGTTGTTGCACCCATCATTCATTCATTCATTCATTTTGGAGACAGGGTCTTGCTCTGTCATCCAGGCTGGAGTGCAGTGGCATGATCTCGGGTCACTGCAACCTCTGCCCCCCAGATTCAAGTGATTCTCCTCCCTCAGCCTCCCAAGTAGCTGGAATTACAAGTGTGCGTCACCACGCCTGGCTAAATTTTATATTTTTAGTAGACACAGCGTTTCAGCATGTTGGCCAGGCTGGTTTCGAACTCCTGACCTCAAGTGATCCACCTGCCTTAGCCTCCCAAAGTGCTGGGATTACAGGCATCATCATTTAAATAATAAAACATATTATCTGTTTATAAACTGCTGTCATATATTTCTTCTTACTATTTTAGCAGTCTATTGATCTCTTTTAGAGTTGTGGGTGTTTAAGTAGGTTAGAATAAGTCTGGATTTCATTTCCGGACGTGTGAAAGGATTTTAAAAGATCTATGACATTGAGCAGGGCTGGGTCTGCTAGGGTTAAAATCACAGGTTGATTCATTCCACAAACGTTATTTGGGTGTCCACTCCCTGACAGGGCAGCGGAAAAGGATATAGGAAGGGGAACTCAAGTACGCTTCCGGCCGTTGGTGCAATTCTGAGACAAGAGAGGAAAGTGAGTATGTATGTAAGTTATTTTAATACAGGACCAAAAGGGAGTGTAGGGATGGGTGCGCTCAGGGTTTGAGTTTCATCAAGGATGTGGAGCCTCACATGGTCTGGGGTCCAAGGAGAGTAGAGAAACTTCACAGAGAAAGCAGTTTTCCCACCCCATCTCGAGAAGAAAGGAGCAAGACAGACAAAGGAAAAAAGGGCTTTCCAGGCAAGGGCAAAGCATGTGCAAAGGTGTGGTGAGAGGAGCAGCCCAACTCCTTTTATAACAACAATGATCCCAGTTAACACTTACTGAACATTTATTCTAACGACTGAGCTACATACTTTATATAGATTATCTTTAAAACTCCCAGAGCAGGGCCGGGCACGGTGGCTCATCATCTGTAATCCCAGTACTTTGGGAAGCTGTGGCGGGGGAGTTATTTGAGCCCAGGAGTTCAAGAGCAGCCTGGCTAACACGATGAAACCCTGTCTCTACTGAAAATACAAAAATTAGCTGGGCGTGGTAGTGTGCGCCTGTAATCCCAGCTACTCAGGAGGTTGAGGGAGGAGAAATGCTTGGACCCAGGAGGGGGGGGGTTGCAGTGAGCCGAGATTGGGCCACTGCACTCCAGCCTGAGCAACAGAGGGAGACTCTATCTCAAAAATAAACAAACACATAAACAGAAAACCCCAGAGCGACTCTATTGGATAGCTGCAATTAGTATCCACATTTTACAGGTGAGAGTATGGAGGCACAGAGAGGTTAAGTAACTTGCCTCAAATCACACAGCGTGGTTGTAAAACTTACGTTCTTACTCCTGTGGGCTGTTAACAGCTACCCTTGGCTCAGTACCCCACAGGTTTCCAAAGTCCCCCCTAGGAGGCAACACTGCTTTCACCAAAGGCCCTGGAAGAAAGCAATCACTAACTGAGCTGATCTTTGACCTGGGGTGGGGACAGGAGGAGTTGGGAAGTAGAGAGTTATCTGAAAAGCCTGGGCTCCTGGTGTAAAGTCCTCTTGCCTAGCTGCCTGTGATTCATTCTCCACCTCTGTTATTTCAGATTCATTTCTAGGTTGGTACCACACACCTGACTCCTGAAAGCTCCAAACCACAATATTCTATTTGTCCCCTGGTTTTATTTCCCTATACACCTTCTCTGTCTCTCTTGATTCAACTCCCAGGAAGCCCTCTTGTCCTAACCATCATCCTGCCTCCCCAACATTCTCCAATCCAGGTCCTCTGAGATGGGGCACTTAAGGAGACAAATGGGTCTCCTGCTGATGAAAGACATCCCGTTTTCAAACTCATCCTTTGCCTGTGTGGGCCCCATCCCCCCACACATGCCCTGCCACAAGTGGGTAATGAATGGCTCACTTGTAAGCTCATTACCGCAGGGCCTCTAAAGAAATGGAAATGCACACGGAGCCAGAGACATAAATAAGGAGAGGCGCCTGTAAATAAATAAATATAGACGCATATACACACACACAAACCCAATTAATTTCTATCATCTGAAAGCCGGAGCCATTTGGGGTGGGGAGAGTGTGCAAGAAATAGGCTCCTAATATTGCCATCCATGTGATTTCAGAACTGAGCTTCCCCAGCAGCTGCTAATAAATTATTTTTACTATGCAGAGGTACAAATGAATATGCTGCTGTCACCCCCTAAATCTCCTTTATGAGCATGTGTTTGCCTTGGCCCAACCTACTGGGGACAGGGGCTTCCGAGCAAGTTTTTATTGGCCGAGTTCCTGAAGGAGGCTGCCATCTTGAAGGTCTGCTCTCTGTAAGCTGCGGGCACCCCACTGGCACTTCCTGTTTATGTCTGAGGTTGGCATGGCCTGCAGGACATCTACTGTGTATTGGAAGGCCACAGGAATCAAAGTGACAGCAGTGCCTACGCCCAAGCTTTTAGAAAATGATTTCTGCATCCTGGACTGAGAGCTGCTGTTGACAAGATGGAACGGACCCCTCTTGGCCATGTACTTCAATGGGCCCTGACATTTTCTACCAAGGTTTCGGGGTGGATATGCAAAAACCTCATCACTACCAACTTCTGTGTGCACGGTCATCATCTAGAAGGAAACTCTGGTCACCCCCTTTGGAGACAATGTATCCAACGTCCAGTTTTCCAACTGTTCAGAGCAAGAAGGCGGCCATGGAAATCATGGTGATCACGATATGCTAACCAGGACATGCTGGGCACGGTCCAATGAGGTTGTTACAAATGCGTGCTCTGGAGTCACTCTTGAGGATTTGCAATCCAGCTCTACCACTTCCCAGCTATGTGATATGACCCAGGGAAAGTTCGTTACCCTCTCTGAGTCTTGCTTTCCTCCTACGTAAAATATCTATAATATCGAAACCTCGTAGGGCTAAAAAGATATGTTGACTTAACCAGTGCAAAGACACAGGTCAGAATAGTTAACAGTTAATAAAAGGTAGTGGTTACCCACATCATTTCACGCAAAGTCTTTCAACGACCTTTCATACATTCATTCACAGATAACACCTGAGGTGCCGGGGACATGTCTGTGAATAAGACAGGCAGATACCTGCTCCCATAGAGCTTCCATTTTAATAGAATAAGACAGACAACCATCCTATCCACAACTCAATAAACAGATCCTATCACAATGTTGGGCATGTTATCTATTTTTATAATTTCAACTTTTATTTTAGATTCTGGGGATACCTGTGCAGGTTAGTTGCATGTGTGTATTGTGTGATGCTGAAGTATGGGGTATGACTGACCACATCACCCAGGTAGTGAGCGTAGTACCCAATGGTTAGTTTTCTAACCCTCGTCCCGCTCTAGAAGTTCTCAGCGTCTACTATCACCATCTTTCTGTTTTTTTGTTTTTCCAGACAAAGTCTCTGTCATCCAGGCTGGAGTGCAGTGGCGCAATCTCTGATCACTGCAACCTCTGCCTCCCGGGTTCAAGAGATTCTCCTGCCTCAGCCCCCTGAGTGGCTCGGATTACAGGCGTGCACCACCACAACCAGCTAATTTTTGTATTTTTAGTAGAGACGGGGTTTCACCATGTTGGCCAGGCTGGTCTCGAATTCCTGACCTCAGGTGATCCACCTCCCTCGGCCTCCCAAAGTGTTGGGATTACAGGCGTGAGTCACCGGGTTCGACCTACTGTTGTCATCTTTATGTTCATGTGTACTCAATGTTTAGATCCCACTTCCAAGTGAGAACATGTGGTATGTAGTCTTCTGTTCCTGCGTTAATTTGCTTAGGATAATGGCCTCCAGCTGCAAAAGACCTGATTTTGTTCTTTTGTATTACCCACTGTTCCCAGATGTGGGAACTTAGGCTCACAGCAGTTATCTCAGCAGGTTTATCAGCCAGGGCTGTCCCACCCAGGAAAGTTTTGCAAGTGAGAAGAGCAACCAGCAAGAGCTGCCTGGCTAATAGGTGAAAACTTTGTTTCCTCCTCCTCCTGCCCCTCCTGCCATGTTCGAGAGCGCGAGACGCCTCCCTGAGAACATGTGGCATCCAGGTCGGGTAGACAGTTTGCTACTGGAGAAGTTCCTTATTCAAGGGGCTGAACAGTGGCACCTTTTCTGGTATGAGCAGCCAGTCATGCCCAGACTTCTGAAGTCTGGCTGGATTCAGACACCGAACTCCCTTTAGTCCTCAAAGGAGGACTGAACGGTGCAACACCCAGCACAAGGTGGTTCCGAGAGACCCGGTGGACCACTGTTGTTCAGGCCACTAGATGGCTCTTTCTGTGAACTTTGCAGAGAGCACGCTGGCAGCTGCACCTAGATACTGAAGTCAGGCTGCTTCTCTTTGGACAGACAGAACACATCTCCAAGAAGTTCTTCTTCACAGCCGCAGGCGATCACTACCTCTTCCTTTAAGCGGGTGTTCCCATTAAGGCTTTTCACTTCAGAGGAGTTTGATGAGGCGAGACTGGGACTTCCACACTGTCTACTAAATCAAAGTCACTGCCATCATGCAACTTTCTGCTAACTTTCCCAGGGGAAAAGCGGAGCTTCATGGAGCTCCACTCCATCATCTGTTGGCTTCAAATCATCCCATCAGAGACAAGCTCCGTCTGAGAGCACCTACTGTTTACCTAAGATTTTGCAGGATTCTCTTGTTTCATCCTCCCATTTATCTTTGGTGGAGATATTATCTGACGAGATAGAAAAGTAGACTGTGGCACAGAGATGGGGGCTACATGACTCAGGCAAAGTCGCCCAGGAAGCAAGGGGCAAGGCTGGGATCCATCCCAGGTCTGTCTGATTCTGAAGCTTGTACTCTTCACTTTACAGCCTCTTCTACGCACAGGGAACATCCTTCTGAGCTCTGCAAGTGTCCAAACTTAGAACGGGCAACCAAGGCTGACTGTGAACATTTCCTTCCTGGCTGGGCTTTAGGAAGAGAAGCGAAATTTGCCTATTACCTCTACACACCGGCTGAGACCAGGAGAATCCTGGGTGACACCAGGCACTTAAGGATTTCATGATACGGTCTCTCCCTTCCTAATGCACCTTTCAGCATTGCTACTGGGACAGCATATCCTGGGCTTTTTAAAATTTAATCCTCTTCACAGCCCTCTCGAGAGGCAGCATGGCCCCGTGATCAGGAGCATGAATGCTAAAGCCAGGCTACCTGGGTCCCCAACTTAGCTGTGCCATTTTGAACCTGTGTGACCTTGGGCAGGTTTCCTAGCTGTCACCAGCGCATGGGGTTGAAATGAGAATTAAGTCAATGTTGGGAAAACACTTAGGACAAGGCCTGGAACACAAATTGTAGCTGTCACTAGTATTATCATTAATAGCAATATGTCCTTTTTCAACATATGAGTAAACAGAGGCTCGGAGAGGTGAAGACACGTCCTCAAGGTCACACAGATCAGGGATTTAAGCCACAGCACCTGACCTGGGGGCCAAGCTCGTATTCCCTCTCCATCACAGCCCCTTCAAGTCCCAGGCTGGAAACGAGCTGCCCTTCTTAGGAGTGAAACACCCAGAAAATTGACAATTTATCTTCAGCAAGTGTGGCATTCTGGATACACTGTGGGCTAACTCTTGGTGCAGAGAATGGGTTGAGGGGTCAGCTTCTTCAGCACCTGGCTTCATCCATCTCTGGGTCACTGATGGCTTCCAGCAAGACGACCAAAGAAGACCATGAGAGTCAGGCTAGGCCTCCTCCTCTGCATATTAATTATGGCCAAGGCAAAATGTGGCCACGCCAGCAGTTATGAGACAATAGGACAGTCAGGCAGAAGGTACCCTGGGCACCCCGCCCTCGGCCCAGCACAATCTTCCATGGCATTGCTGAGGACCTCAGCAAGATGCAGACCTTGAGGGATGTCAGCCTGTCTCCTCCTCTGGGTCTGTCCTCTTTCTGTGCCTCTGTTCATCCCTCTCCCCTCTCTCAACCACCTCTCCATCACTTTGCAATCAACATCCTGCCCACGGCCAGGGGTATCTAAAAAGTTATCCAGGCTAGGCATGGTGGCTCATGCCTGTAATCCCAGCACTTTGGGAGGCCTAGGCGGACAGATGACTTGAGGTCAGGGGTTCGAGACCAGCCTGGACAACATGGTGAAACCTCGTCTTTACTAAAACTACAAAAATTAGCAGGGCATGGTGGCAGCACCTGTAATTCCAGCTACTCAGGAGACTGAGGTGGGTGAATCGCTTGAACCCAGGAGGCAGAGGTTGCAGTGAGCCGAGATCACGCCACTGCACTCCAGCCTGGGTGACAGAGCAACACTCTGTCTCAAAAACATAAATAAATAAAAAGCTATTCATCTTCTGAAGAATGGAGGTGTTCATATTTTGTCTTTATTATTTTCTGAAACGTACTTCATTATTTTTCTAACATAAATATGTACCAGATATAAAAAATTCCAATACAATCTCGATTTATGAAATAATTCAAAATGTACTAAAATTGTACAGAAAAATAATACAATGCCCTTCCACGTACCAATTTTGTTATGTTTTATTCAATTATTTAAAGAAATTACTTTGTAGAGACAACTGGGAAGTTCCTCCCAGCTTTCAACCACTCTCTCTCAACCCAGAGGCTACTTCTATCCTTCACATTCATGTGTTTATATTTTTAGTTAATACATATGTGTCCACATACAATGTATAGTGTTGTTTTGTGTATTTATAAGTTTGAAAAAAAAGGGCACCGTGCTGTAAATATCTCCTTTGCATTTGCTTGTGTCATTCAATATTAGCATTTCTGCCTCCATCTCTCTTCTTTTATTTTCTCTGCTTCTCAATTCTTCTTCCCTCAGGTAACATGATGCAGAAAGAATGACAACATTTAGTTCACCAATTCTCAGCCTTGCCTTTCCATTGGACTAATCTGTGAGCCTTAACAAAATGCAGATGCCCAGGTGCCCACATGGGAGATACTGGTTTAGTGGGTTGGGGCTGGAGCCTGGGAATCAGGATTTCTAAAAGTTCCCAGGCAGTGAGGGGTAAGCACCTGGATTTGGCCCCTCTTCCAGCTTTGGGTACCTGCTGTGAATCAAGGTCACTCCTGCTCAGAGGCCAGGTGAAGGAAGCATCTGCTAGGCTGGCCTGCAGCGTCCAGGGGAGCAGCAGCAGGACAGGTACCAGAGCTGGAGGCAGGCGTCGGAGCGCCAGTGCCTGGTCACACCCAGCGTTGTGACTCTGCTTGGCTCCATGCAGTGTCCAGGGGAGCTGCGGAAGGACAGGTACCAGAGCTGGAGACAGGCGTCGGAGTCCCAGTGCCTGGTCACGCCCGGGGTTGTGACTCTGTTTGGCTCCATGGCATTCTGCGGACCCTGCTCCCCACATCTGTAAACTGAGTGTGCTGGATGAGGGCAGTACTTCCTAACACTTCCTCCCTTCACTGGGTAATTTTACTTGGCTCACATTTAAACATAAACATTTATGTTGTTTTTTTAAAAAAAATGATGATTGTGATTCCTAAAATTCAAACAGAAGGAAACAGGAACAATGCTATTCAACCCCGGCTAGACCAAGTTGTCTGGCTAAAGCTCTGACCCCAGAGAGCCCTTTCTCTGTTGCACAGGGAAATGTGTAAGTGCTGGCGAGGTGTGAAGGACACATCAGCGCCGTGCTGAGGCTTTCTCATTGGTTTAATCCAAGAGATTGCAGGAGCATTGGAAAGGCAGTCATTTCGTCCCTGGATGATTCAAAGTTATTTAATGTCCATAGAAGCCCCACAAATCATCTTGGGTGCCACCGTGGGTCACAGACACTTCTTGGAAACACATGGAAAATTCACATGGAACTGGTCAATCCCTCTGGGCCCTTATCACACGGATGCTGTAGAGTTCTACAGGTCTATGGGCCATACCTGAGATTCCACTACAGGAGAATGAAACTCCCCTCCCTCCTCTCTCAGTCTCCTAGAATGCGGATGGATGAAGAGATCCAGGCTGAGCTACATTTCCCCTCACCCAGCCTCAATCTGGCTATCTTCCCGGCCAGAGCTCTCCACGCAACTCCACTTTCTACCTCCCAATAATGACGGTAGTACTACGTGCAGCACTTACTGTATGCTAGGAACTGTTCTAAGCACCCTGCATGGTGCTTAGATCCTTTTAAACTTCATGGCAGCCCTAGGAGGCAAACACAGTCAGGACTCCTATTTCTCAAATGAAGAAACTGAGGCACATGGAGTAAAATGCCTTACTGAAAACCCTCACCCCAGTCCTCCACTCCCCCACCCCCTGGCCAGTAAGTAGCCACCAACAACTGTACTACAGCGCCCTTTCGAATGGCGGGGGGCTGACAGCTGTCTATTTGCTCTAAAGACGTGGCTGCTTCAGGGAGCAAGTGAGCAGGGGGAGAAAGAGGGAAAACATTTTTAGAAATTATTTCCGACAGGTGACCAGATACTAAAATAACAACATTTGGTTTGCCTTGCTAGCTGGAGGCAAAAATCGGCTCAGGTGGGAGGGTGAGGCCGCAGGCTAAACGCAGACAAGGCTGGCTTGCCTTGAGTCGGCCCAGTTCTAGGAAGGGCACCGGCATTTCCACCATTAATTGATGCACTGGGAACCCCCAGCTTGGGTTTCTTTAAGGAGGGCTACGGTGGAGGAGGAGCTGGGTCTTCCATGGTGTAAATGTGAAAATGAGAACCTCCCAGGGGCTGCAAGACCAGGTCGTATATGGAGTCCAATGAGCTATTTTAGGGACAAAGTGTAAAATTGTGGAAAATAGTTATAACATAGAATGGGCTGTGTGTATGAATATTTTTATTGAAAGCAAGAATATTTACTGCATACTAACTATGTGCCGCTGTTGTAAGGGATTAACATCATTACATTATTTCATCCTTCCAAGAATCCTTAGATAAAGCTACTACTGCTAACCCTATTTTACAGACAATGAAACTGACACACAGGAATGTCACCCACTTCAAGTCACACAGCTAGTAAGCAGCTCGTTCGGAGCATAAAGTCCAGGGCTCATCACCTTCCAACTTCACGTATTGCATGCATAGCCCCCCATTTCCGGAGCGCCTAAGAAATTCCCAGTCATCCAGCACGAGTGGATGGAAATGAAGGCACATCCCATCCTCGCTTGGAAGGAAGAAGGAGCTAGCCCTGGAAAACTGACAGGCTGGCACGTCTGGAGGCAAAGCCGAGCCAACGGGAGCAGATGGAGCCCAGGCAGCAGATGTTAACACAGTTTCCTTTTTCCATATGCTTTTCTGTTTAGCTGTAATAAGTGAATTGTTCTTTAATATCTGTCAGGAGCTCAAACTCTGAAGGCCGGGGGCAGTCACAGTCACTCAGAAAGACACGAAGGGAAGCTGGCCGGCCGTCTCTTCACATCTCAGAGGAAGGGTACAGAATGTTAAGAAAGATGCCAGACACAGCAAAGTCCAGGTGTTTGTGTACACACACGCATACACGGATGTGCACACACAGGCACGCACATGCACGCTCCTTGCCTGCCATGACAGTCAGATTCTCAACTTACATTCTAGGGTCTTTGAAATCCCACCTCAGCGTCCTTCCCACTCAGCAGTAACAACTAAGTGGAAATTTCAGATTTTGCTTTTGAAACGACAACAATGAAAGATCCAACTTGAAATGTATAAAGGGCTCAAACAGCTTTGCTCCTCAGGACTTCCAATGCAACCACAACTCATTTCCTTACTGAAGGGCAGCAGGGCAACGGCAGAACCCTGTCTTCTGTCTTAGGGTACTTCACGTGTCTTGGGACATCTGGACCCATACTGTCATCACATAGGGGCGGGGTGTGATGGTGACGTCTGTGAACAGTATTTCTTCAATGATATTTCCATGTGACAGCCATGAACTATGACTCTCATAGTCTCACCAACTTCACCTTCTTTCTAAGGATCCAGCTGTGATCCTGTTATCCGCACTGCCACTGTACACCCCCCGAGTCAGAGAATCAACACCAAGGGGAGGTCCCCTGGTCCTCACAGTTCCAGCTCAACATAGAGCAGAGGTTGAGTTCTGAGCTAAACCTCAGCATTATCCCTTAAAAGCCACGTGACCTTGGGCAAGTTACTTCTGACATCTCTAAGCCTCGATTTCTTCATCTATTAAACGGGAAGAAATAGCACCTTCCTCCCTCAACAGTCCTGTTGCGAAGATCAAATGTTAAGAAATGCAGGTGAAGTATTCGGCACAGCAACCGGTACATAGCAAGCACTTACTGAGGAGCAGCTACCATTTTTTAAAATTACTTCTGTTTCTCATTCATTCATCTGTCCCACCAATACTGGAGCACCTTCTAGGTAACCTACGTTGTGCTAGGTGCTGAGTAGCGAACAAAACAGATTCAGCTCCTGCCCTAATGGAACTTACATTCTACAGGGGGAGAGACAACAGAGAAATAATAGTTGTCCAATATGATATGACCTGGGGATGAGTACTTTAAAGAAAGACAAGACAGGAGAGAGCAGGGGATGGCGTTTCAGATGGGGTCAGGTAGGACCTCTCTGAGGAGGTAGCATTTGGCTGGCCCAAAGGTAAGATGGAGCTTCTCCAAGAACAACCCGGGCAAAAGGTACCAGGCAGCAGGAATGGTAAAAGCAAAACTCTCACAGCTGGGGATAGTGCTGCGCACCTGTAGTCCCAGCTACTTGAGAGGCTGAGGCAGGGGGATCGCTTGAGCCCAGAAGTTCAAGGCTGCAGTGAGCTACGGCTGTACCACAGCCTAGGTGACAGAGTGAGACTCTGTCTCTAAAAAATAAAAATTTAAAAATTTAAAAAGCAAAGCTCTCAAGGCAGAAATGAGCTAGGACCAGTCTGGCAGCAGGAAAAGGAAGGTGGGGCTGTGATATGGAGAATATATTCATACAGCACAGGAAAGCAAGATGGGGCTGCACCTGGGTCCACAGAGAGGAGAGAAGTCCCTATCTCATTCTAAGTGCACTGGGGAGCCGCTGGGGGCTTAAGCAGCAGAGCACGCCAGATCTGACTGATGGATTGTGGAAGAGCCCACTCACCCATTGTTCACAGACACACAGAGAGAAAGCAGGAGTGGAAACAAAGGTGGATACAGCCCTGGCCAAGTCCCAACTGAGATCAGAATGCATTGCCTAGGTGCTGCTCCAGCCTCTTCTCTCTGGGGGATTGTCCGGGAGGGACTAGGGAAAACACACAAGTGATGGGAATTTACTTAGCAGTCTCTGGCTGCAAGCTTGGGTGACTAGAATCACCCAGGACCCCATGATAGCGATGATCTCACACCAGCAAATGGCTTGAAATCAGAATTCAAACGAGTCTGGCATGCCCGGATAAAGCGTGTAATTTAAAGCATCCCAGAAGCCCTGGGAACTTGCGCTAGACGCTTCTCGATCTGCTCTCAGGGGATCTCCAGCATTATTCTGGAGAGATCAGGTAGCAGAATTAACGACTGGCATTTCCCACCTGATCTGCGGCTTTGATCCTTCCTGCCCTGTGACTGTCTCAGAACCAAAGGTTGTGGGACAATGGGCACTGCGCCTGTGCCCAGACCAAGAGTCAGCATTTAGCCCCGGCTGCAAATTTCACCCTCACGCCCGGAGGCCCTGCTTTCTGCTGGGGTCTCAGCCAGGAATGCCAGGCCCCTCACCCCTCACCCAGGCTTGCATTCAATAACCCCTGCCTGTGTCTCCCTCACCAGACTTTCTCCTCCTCCTCTAGGCCTACAGAACCCTGTTGCCAGCTCCACTACAGAATTTGCCACCTGAATTGCTTGTTAACACGGGTAGAGTCCCCTAAAAATGTGTCCTTCTGAGGAGCAGAACTTATTCAAGCTTATAACCCCCAAGGGTCTAGCCCCAAACCTGGCACATGTCTCTCTGTGTGTGTGTGTGTGTGTGTGTGTGTGTGTGTGTGTGTGTGTGTGTGAGAGAGAGAGAGAGAGAGACAGAGAGTATGTTATGCTAGTACCAACATAAACAGCAGCTAACACAATATGGGTCTGGGCCCATGTGCCTCTCTGCTAATCACTAACTTTCATGATCTTCTCTGACCCTCACAATAAACCTGTCATAGAGGATCTATTATTACTCCAAAGATACTTAAGCTCAAAAAGGCTAGGACATTTGCCCGAGGTCCCGGCACTAGTAATTGGTAGGACTGGAATTTGAACCAGACTCATGTAAGCCCATAAATCAAGATCCTTCTCCATCACACTTACTTGAAGGAGTAAACGGAGACTGAGCAATAGGTAGGAAGAGTGGGTGGGAAGCTGGGGAGGGAGGTATGGAATAAATCATCATGGAAGGGGATGGCAGATGGACATTAGAGAAATTAACACATCCAAGGATGTCCTCAGGGTTTTGGTCAAACATGGAAATGACTGACTCACCAATATACAGGCCACTCTCCTTGTCATCCCAAACCATTCACCTTCAAGTATCCATGGATCTGCACTGATTCTTAGTCACATTCTTAGCCCAGGTCAACTTGTCACCCATGTGGATCCTTGATCAACACAGCACTAAAATTGTATGTAAAACTGGCTTAGCTAATATTCATTAGCTACCCACACTTAGGCACATTACACATATTAGCTTCTTTAATCCTCACAACAATCCCCATGGGTAGGTATCATCATGACCAACGTCGTCATCATCATCATCATCATTGTCATCTTAACCTCATCAATCCCCATCCTAATTGTAAGGTTTTCCAGCAAGTAATGGAAGACGGGGACTTGAACTCAGGTAATCTGCCACCTCCACCACAAAGTATAGCCATCGTTGACTGTGTCCTTACACTGCTCTAAGCATTTCCCCATGTCTTCTGTTTTAAGTGAATTTAGGAGATGGGTACTGCTTTCATTCCCATTTTATAGATAAGAAAACCTACATTCAGAGTTCAAACACTGAACTCTGTTTAGGTGTTTGGGGAGGTCAAGCCCACCAACCACCACCCAGCCAAGGCCACGACCATTCATTCATCCTGCAGCTTTATGAGAATAATAAAAAGGTTCCACCTACCCGTGGGCAATAGTCTACTGTATTCCTTGATGACCAGAGTGTAGGTGAATTTTGGCTCCTACTTAATTCCCTCCTGCAGTTATATCCTGAACAAGCATACATAGAAACACTGCAGCCAGCTAAAAATAGGCAGAACTGAAGGTTCCAACCCAGGCCTGGCGCGGGTCTAGTTTTTCATCATGTAGATGCTCCATCACCCACTCAGATACCACTCCCCCTCTATTTTTTTTTTTAACCCAGTTCGAGATTCAACCCAATCCAAGGCTGCTCAGTAAACGCTCAGTGCAGTATCCTCAAGTGGGCAAGCGCTCAGAACGTAGACAG
Organism: Macaca nemestrina; assembly: GCF_043159975.1. NCBI lineage: Eukaryota > Metazoa > Chordata > Mammalia > Primates > Cercopithecidae > Macaca > Macaca nemestrina. Next base: position 17,339,296 of record NC_092142.1, on the reverse strand, counting down.
ATCCCTCTAGATCACACCCCTCTCCCATCCCCTGGGGCTGTGGCCGCTTCATCACAGTCTCAGCAAAGACTCTGGGCTCGCAGAAGGTAACTCTGCACCAAGAGACAATTTGTCGAATCCTTGCAGTCAGTACTGCGTGTGGCCACATCTCCCCACCCCAATCAGGCAGCCACTTCACACAGTGACCTTTCCTGATCTGCACTGTCAGGCTGCAATTTAGCCATTCTGAGGACTCTGCTGGAGGCTTCTTCAGCCAAAAGCTTGCTGCTGGGGAGCCCTCCCAGGGCCCTGGACTCCGTTCAGATGTCACTTAGCATTAAGGACCTACCATGTGGGGCTCCCGGAGAGGAAGACAACACATCTCAGCTGAATGTCCCCAAGAGACAAGTCAAGTGAGGAGCAGGGGAGGCAAAAGAAAGACAGATGTTGGGCATCTAAAGAAGCGGTAGAGGACTGGTAGTTCCAACTGGCAGCAGAAATAATAGTACCAGGAGCTTAACATTTACCAATCACTTAGGAAAAAAGATTAAAACTAAATGAGAGTTTAAGACGTGCCAGGAACTCTGTTAGGCATAATTATTCTTTATTTTTATTTTTATTTTTTATTTGAGACAGGATCTGGCTCTGTTGCCCAGGCTGGAGTGCAGCAGTGTAACTGTAGCTCACTGCAACCTCAAACACCCAGGGTCAAGTGATCCTCCCACCTCAGCCTCCCGAGTAACTGAGACTACAGGCATACACCACTGGCTAATTTATTTATTTATTTTTAGTACAGATGAGATCCCACTATGTTGCCCAGGCTGGTCTCAAACTCCTGAGTTCAAGCCATCCTCCCACTTCGGCTTCCTAAACTGCTGGGATTACAGGCGTGAGCCACTGGGCCCCACCTAGAGGTAATTCTTCAAGTGGGGGCCTGTAACACTTACTCCTCCCTTTTTCAATATAAAAATAGTGCAGTGCCCAAGCAGAGATGCTACAAGATAAATCAATTGCCAGCAAAATCCTTGGTGTATAACCTAGCTATATAGTTTCACTTTTGGCAAGAGTAACAGCAGCTGGGATTTCTTACATACCTCCCACATGTCACCGATTGTATATGATTCTTTTGTTCTTCTTGGGGCTTATTATGCTTATTGTAGACTGACTGCACTGATTGTCCCAAGCAATGGTCTGCTGCATGCACGCCCTTGGCAATGTGCCTTGCTGCTTCTCCCAACAAGAGGCTGAGTTGACTTGTCCATACCTTGAATATGGGCAGGTCATGAGACCTGCTTTGGCCAAAAGAAGGTAGCAGAGGTGACCCCACTAAGTTTGGCTTCTCTGTCTTGGAACCCTGTCACTGCTATTTGGTCTCTCTACTGGAGGATGAGAGACCACGTGGAGGAGAGTCCAAATGACTTTCCTCCCAGTTGAGATAATCCTAGACCAGCTTAGAGGCAGCCAGTCTCCAGATATGAGAGCCCAACTGAGGTCAGAAGAACCACTCTGAGACCAGAAGAACCATCTAGCTCACCCAAAGACTCTTGAACAGTAACAAATAAAAATTTCTCACTGTTTTACCCCACTGAGTGTTGAGGTGATTTGTCAAAACACCCCAAGAATATAATAAATAGATTTTTTTAAAAAAACTGAGCCTCAGAGACATAAAGTCACTTGTCTAAGGCAACCCAGCTGGTAAGAGACGGAGCTGGGATTCAGCACCATTGTAAGAGTTTTCATCCATGGTGATCTATACCTGGGGTCAACAAATCATTTTCTGTAAAGGACTGGCTAATAAATATTTCAGGCCTTGTAAGTCATACAGTCTCCGCCTCAACCACTCAACTCTGCCATTGTAGAGTGAAACCAGTCAAAGGCCGTATGTAAATGAATGGTGTGCTGTGTTCCAATAAAACTTTATTTCTAAAAGCAGGTGAAGGGCCAGATATGGCCTGTGAATGGCAGTTTGCTACCTCCTGCTCTAGATTGCATCTCTGCATCATCACCACTTATGCCAGCTTTTTTCCCCTTTCCCCGTCTGCCGCCTCCCTCTTTCCTTTCTCTAGAATTTCCATGTAAAATCCCGCAATTGTCTTCTGCCATGTTTACGTTCTACCCTGAGACATGTGACAAGTACCTCTCAATTCAGGGGCTTTGTTTCCCCAGCGTAAGTGTGTCTCAACTCCATGATTTCATAAATCGATGTCATTTCCAGAAATCAGTTTGACTGATGTGTTTTCCCAATGTTAGGTTGATACCTCTCTGGATTCCCTAGGTATGGGAATTTAAAAAGTTCTGATTGCGTTCCAAATCCAAGACCCAACATCATCAGGGTGACAGTTGAGAATGCAAATGACTCCTATTCAGAATATTAAAAATAAAAGTTTCAGTTCTGTAGCAAGGAAAATTTGGCTCCAAAAAAAAGTTTGCAAAAAAACCAAAATGAAAACAAAACAAAGCCAAACATGCAAACAAAAACAAAACCCCAAATCCAGAGTGATGCAGAAGAAAGTCTAAGAGCTGTTTCATGATCCCACATACCCTGTCTCTGGGGCAACCTCTAAGAAGTAAGAAAGGAAAATGACCATGAATTTCTGCAGAGAACAAAAATTTGGCTTGAAGCAAATGAAATCCCAGTGATTTTCCATTTTAAGGATATCTATCTTGTCCAAAAAAAAAAAATAAAATGTTATAATAGATTTCATTTTTTCCATCTCTTTCTTGTTCTTTTTGCCTCTTAACTGTCCTACTTAGAATATCGAAACGTGTTGGCAATTAAAGTAGACTCTGAACTTGGCTACTTTCTCCCCAGTTAAAAGAAAAAAGAAGTCGACTTGAGTGTTTAGCAAAGGAGTTCATGCAATTTAGAGGCTGAAAGCCACATCTTGAAAATTTCATCCAAGGAAAGTCAGGGTTAGTGTCAAACTTTCCATCATTTTTAACAACTTTCTAAGTAAAACTAAAGATGTCTATCTGGACTTTAATTTTAAAAGTCTAAAGCACCAAAGGCAGCGGAAGGTCCATCTCATGTTTCATTATGGTTAAATTCTATTTCCAAGAACCACCAACCTCAGTCCCGGGACCTGGCATGGTTGAAGCTATTTCTGGAGGCTGCCATGACTCTTGGAGCCAAGAACAAAGCGGAAGGAGACGCCTTACAGGCAGGGGCCTTCAACCGCATGGAAGTACCAGCGGATCCTGTGTTCAGAAACCCCTACTGTACTCTTAGCTCCCCAAACTGTCGAATCGACCCAAGGAGGTGCCAAAGCCTACCCTGGAGCATGCACTTATAAATGTCTGCAAATGACGTGGGCTTTCTCCGTGTTAGATGTGGAATAATCACTGCTAACATAATTATCTCCATTATACAGATGAAGAGACTAAGGCCAAAGTCCAAGGCCCACAGCTAGCAAAGGGCAGAGCTGAGATTCACAGCCGGCTCATCTGACTTCAGAGCCTGTCTGAAACATGCCGAAATAACTGACTTGGTGAATGATCCTATTAATGTGGGTGATCAGATAGAAGTGGTTATAATGTCCTGGGGTGGATCAACACCCTGGCTCTGCCACCAAATCCTGATCATCCTCAGGCCATGGGACAACTGTCTTATTCATTTATTTATTTTTGAGACAGGGTCTCTGTCACCCAGGCTGGAGTGCAATGGCACAATCATAGCTCACTGCATCCTCAGCCTCCCAGGCTCAAGGGATCCTCCCACCTTAGCCTTCTGAGTAGCTAGGACTACAGGTGCACACCACCACATCCGGTTAATCTTTTTTTTTTTTTTTGGTAGCGACTGGGTTTATATATAATTTATTGGGCACCACCACACCCAGCTAACTGGCTAATTATTTATGAGTTTTTTGTAGAGAGGAGGTTTTGCCATGTTGCCACAGGGCTGGTCTTGAACTCCTGGACTCAAGCGATCCTCTTGCTGTGGCCTCTCAAAGTGCTGGGTGTGGGTGTGAGCCATTGTGCCCGGCCTAACTGTCTCATTTTGAAAGAAATTTCATTCAATGAGCAGCATATGTAAGATATGGGACCTGTGAGGTCAGCAGGCTGAGGTTACTCCCCATTACACAAATGTGGAAACTGAGGCCCAGGGGTCCTGCCCACTGTTACCCACCTGGTAGTGGCACAGTCAAGAATGAACAACAGATCCTGTGTGTCCAGCCCAGAACCAATAGAGGGGTTTGGATTTGGTCGGGGTGGAGCAGGCTCACCTCAGTTTTCCCAGCTTCTGTCTGTTCCAAGGCCAGAAATCCTCTGAGCCCCCTGAGCTGTGTTTTCCTAAAGCTCTGAAGGTCAAATATGCTACTGAGGACCTCACACTTGGAATGTGCCGAGAAGGGGTACAGGAATGAAAGCTGCTGGCTTAAGGGAAAGACATATACAAGAAGAGCTGGAAATTGTATTTTATCGCAATAGCTATTTATTCCTGCCACTGGGTGTTACAAAAAGACCATGCTCCAAAAAGGCTTAAACAAAAGACAGTGTTGCATTGACCAAAAATTAAACGAATAAAATACAGTGTGGGGACGAGGTGTGGTAAGGAAGGTAATCAAGAGAAAAGAATATGATAGGATGGCCAGGAATGGTAGCTGACACCTGTAATCCCAGCACTTAGGGAGGCCGAGACCCGTGGATCATGTGACCCCAGGAGTTCAAGACTAGCCTGGGCCAAAAAAAAAAAAAAAATATATATATATATATATATATATAAACTGTGTATGTGTGTATATATATATTTTTGAGACAGGTTCTAAATATTATATATACATATATGATGGGAAATTCAATTTGCCACCAGAAACATTTAAAAAAATACCACAGGTTTTATGAGAGATATAACCTCTGTTTCTGAGCTTGTGAGACATGTGAGAGAGAGGAATTGTCTTTGAGCTTCCTAGCAGGCAATGCAAAGAGGGAAACACAAATAGTTATTTGAATCTGTGTCACAGATGAGATTCCTCCTTTCACAAAAAAGACACTCCCATCCCTTACGTTTTTCGTGTTATTATCTCTTGATTGTGTTCTGTTTCTCACGTATTAGTTCCATCTCTGTATTTGCTGAGCTGATCTCTGTATCCGAAATGACCTGCTGCAGGGCTCTTCACAATTGCCCCTGAAATTCAGAGAGGCTGGCTGGTCTGGGTCCCTGTACAGCCCTGGTATAGTCAAGTGTTTATTTACTGAGCGTCACCTGAACAGACTGACGATGAAGGAGAAGTTTAAAATCACTTTGCTAGGAGATGATGCCACCAGAATAGCAACGGGAAATGAAGCAGAGAAATCCCTGACATTAAAGTTGAAATGAATGAGGAAAAGCACATTTGTGTTGACATCATCCCTGTCGGCCCACACACGGTCTTTCAGAAACACTTTCCTGCACAAAGCGGGGCATGTGCGAACACAGAGGTCACTTCCTCACGTCTCTCCACACTTTCCCCAGTCCCGCAGTCAGGGATGAGACGTTCATCCAAGTCCTCTCAGCCCTGAGAACCAAGGGGGCTACAGTGGGCAGGGTCACTGTGTGGGAGCCTCAGGACCCAGGACTCTGGCACATGCTGGGCTGCGCTACGCAATGGAATCGTAAGCTAAGTTGGGCTCCCTGCAGTCATGGTAGCGTTCCAGAGCCAAAATTCCCATCTGCAGCTACAAGCAAAGAGAGTGGAGGTCCGACTTCAGCTAATCCGCAAAGCGGGCACTTCCAAGCAGACTTTTACCAGAATTCTGTGCTAGGAGATTGGGGAATTGATTCTCTGTCTGCTACCCTCACTGATGCCTAGGGGTCCTGGAAGGTTAGGAGGGGAGGAGAGGTGACCGCAGGACAGGGTTTCGTGGCATCCCCGAGTTTACCTCCACCAAACACACCCGAAACCTCCATTTAACACCCAGAGACTGGTATTTAATCTTTCATTCTGCTGACCTGCGAGCATCTCCCTAATGCAACGTCCACTTAGCATGGCCACTGTATTTCCCCAGGGACAGTTGTACCAATTAAACAATGTGACACTTTAGAGGTGTAAAGCTATGTATTTACTCCCAAACCAGAGCTTGAGTAGTTTCTAACAAAGATTTTCTCCCTCCCTCCTTTTTTTTTTTTTTTTTTTTAATGAGACTGAGTCTCCTTCGGTAGTGCAGTGACACAATCCTGGCTCACTGCAACCTCCGCCTCTTGGCTTCAAGCGATTCTCCTGTCTCAGCCTCCTGAGTAGCTGGAATTATAGGCGCCCATTACCACACCCAGCTAATTGTAGTTTTGGTGGAGACAAGGTCTTACCACGTTGCCCAAGCTGGTCTTGAACTCCTGAGCTCAAGTGATCCTCCCGTCTCGGACTCCCAAAGTGCTGGGGTTACAGGCGTGAGCCCCCACACCCGGCCAGAATCCCCCTCTTAAGAGTCATCACTAGTGCCCAGTGTTTACTCTTCAGAAAGGTCACTGCGGAGCAGCTGCAGGCAAGAAACCCAGGACGCATCTTGGGGAAATGCATCTAAACAACACAGAGCAGAAGACGGGAGGGGGTCATACTCCGAGTACAGGCTCTGGGGTCAGAGAAGAACGGGTCCAGATCCCAGCTCCACCTACTGCTCCATGGTTGTGCAATCTTGAACAAGTTGCTTAACCACTCTGGGCCTCACTGTCCTCACCTGTAAAATGAGGTGTGCCTGTGGCATTAGGAACGCCCTGGGCAACTGTGCTGAGAATGCAGGAGCGGTTACAAGGCTAAGCAGTCATTCCTCTGCAGGGGTCCCCCGCTCAGCACAGCTTCAAAATTTGGTCCTGACTCTGCTTAGGGGTTTCTGACAAAGCAGGGTGGGGAAGGGAAAGGGAGGTTTCTGGAAAAGCCAGTGGCCAACTTCCAGGCACCGCGGACAGGTGGCGATGCCTGTCTGAGGACCAGGCATCTCCCAGGCTGTTTCCAGGCTGCTCCACGTGAGGGAGAAATGATGGGCTTTGCTGGCCAGCCCGACAACGTCAGAGGACGTGTTACTGCTTGAAAGTACAAAATAAGCAGAGCGCGGGTAACTAAACACTATTTTTATCGCCTTTCCGCCACTCTCATGCCACAAGCAAGAGCTGCTGTGTAAGGGAGGATGGCAGGGAGATGTGTATTCAGAGCATAGGGTAGCCTGAATACCAATGGGGCCAGTGAGAGGCTGTGTTGTAAGGGCTTCTAGGGGACAGCGCCCAGGAGGGTCGCAGCCACCCTCAAGGCTGACCTAGGAGACAAAATCACCTTCCTCCCCAAACTCAGCCCTACATCCTGCTGCCCTAGGTGACGACCTTGTCTTATCTTTCCCCCACCTAGGAATCTGCAAAGGTATTTTTCCCTTAGCATCAGAAACAAAACTTACCCTCCAGCTCTGGGCAAGAAGGATCTGAAAATGACAGGTCTAGGGTCCTTTGGGGCAGGAACAAGCACCCTTATTCCTGGTGTCCAGACAGTGCATGGTGTAGGTATGCAGCAGGTACCAGAAGAAGATACCATAAAAGAAGTAACATCCAAGGGCTTGGGAGGCATCTATGAAGAATGGCAACAAAACCCTTGCCTTCACAGAATTTTATTCTAGCACAGGGACACAGAAAGATGACAGATACAACAAATAGTGCACAGAATAGGGTGGAAGAGAGAAGTCAGTGGTTAGGATGACGCAATGGGTGCATTTCTTAATAAGGTGGTCAAGGGGGGCTTTAGACCGAAAAGGTGAGGTATAAGCAAAGACTCCCAGTGGGTAAGTGAGCAGGCTGCATGGCTAACTGGCAAAAAGCATTTCAGGGACAGGGAACTGCTGTGCAAAAGCCCCGAGGTAAGAGCCAGTCTCACGTTGCTGGTGGAGACCAGGAAAGAAGCCAGGGTGGAGGAAGTAAAGGATGAAAAACAGAAGCTTAGGTCAGGAAGAAATGGGAGACAGATCACATAAAGCCTTATAGTGCCGAGGTTCTTTTTTTTTGAGTCAGAATCTTGCTCCGTCACCCAGGCTGGAGTGCAGTGGCATGATCTTGGTTCGCTGCAACCTCCATCTCCCAGGTTCAAGCAATTCTCCCACCTCAGAGTACCTGGGATTACAGGTGCACACTAACTTGCCCAGCTAATTTTTGTATTTTTAGTAGAGACGGGGTTTCACCAGGTTGGCCAGGCTGGTCTCGAACCCCTGACCTCAGGTGATCTGCCCACTTTGGCCTCCCAAAGTACTGGGGTTATAGGCATGAGTCACCACACCTGACCCAAAAGCTGCAGTTCTTAACTGGGGCAACTTTACCCACAGGGGACATCTTGCCATGTCTGGAGACATTTTTGTCATCATATTTGGGGAAGGGGAACGCTACCAGCAATTAGTGGGCCGAGGCCACAGACGCCACTTAATATCCTGTAATGCACAGGACAAGTCTCCCACAGCTAAGAATGATCTGGCCCCACATGTCGACAAGTTCACATCTAGACCACTGTAGGGCCTCTGGCTTTTTGCTCTGAATGAGCCGGGATTATGTGGTGAATGAATGAACCCCCTCCGTGCTCGCACTGCTGATAACACGCACTGTAAATCCGGAGGTGTTTCATCTTCCTCCAAACTGTTCCTCGAATTCATAGAGTTAAGAAGAAAAAACACCTTTTTTTTTTCCCCCTGTGCCAAAAGCAAAGAGTGGAATTCCTAGTTTTGAAATGTCCTGTTTTATGTGGGACCTAAAAGGATGCCAACTGTCTTCTGGCCTAGTGACAACAGAAGTCACTTCTTGGAAAGCTGCGGTAACATGGAGGTGGCTAGGGAGCAGTCCAAGGGAAGAAAACAAAACACAACAAACCTAAACCAAACCATGTTGAGCAAGGCCTGGGGGTGCTGGGGTACCACGGGAGGCAGGCTCAGCACCTGTTTATCTCCATGTAAAGATTGCAGAGAGGGGGCTGGGGCTTTGCAGGCCTTTTCTTTAGTGCTTTCACCTCTAATCTCCAAATCCTAGCCCTGCTCCTTCCAGAAACCTACAGCCTTGCCTAAATTTCATGTGGGTGATTAAAGCAGAGGACCCAATTCCCTATTCCTGCCTCTCTGTTTGTGAATAATCAAAGGCTAATTAGCCAAGGCCCCATGGGACAAGAAATTAGACGTGCAAGAGACCAAAGAGGCTCTGAGAATAAAACTGCGACGTGAATCTGACATCAATGCCAGCAGGGGTGTCTGGGCTCAGATGGGCAGGAGCACGGAAGCTGGGGCCAACTGGGGACGGATTTCTCCAGGGCTAGGCTGACCCCTGGCTTACACCAAAGACAGAGAAGGACAGGCCGCCAAGAATCTGGCCTTTCTCCATCAGCTCAGGGATCAGTCAAATCAAAGCATCAAGAATCCAGGGTGAGCTCAGATTAGCGAGGGCAAAAGGGATGTTCTCCAGACTGACACAAACCACCGGGGTTCAAATCCCGGCTCCTCCACTTCCCGGCTGTGTTCGAGTCTAAGGTCTTTGAGTCTTAATTTCATCACCTGTAAAATGGAATCAAATACAAATAATCAGGAATGACTTTCCGGGTTTCTTTTGGTAAAAGGGTGGAAATGAATGGAAAGGAGGAAGCAGGAGTACTGTTCAGCGACTCTTGTGAGCTAAGACATTGTCCTCAATGCTTCAGATTTATGTTTATTGCATTCTCGTAACAACTCAATGCAGTATTGGGTGTTCCATTTTAATATGAAAATGCAGAGGTCTCGCAGGATAAAGCACTTGCTTGAGTCAGGGAAACAAATCCCCTTTCCGTCTGCCTCCAAATCCATGTTTTATTAGTACCACCACCCGACACAGAGCACTTTTAACTCCTCATGCGTACTGCCATGCTGGGTCCTTATAATATATGCCAGCCCGGGTGCAGTGGCTCATGCCTGTAATCCCAGCACTCTAGAAAGCCAAAGCAGGAGGATCAGTTGAGGCCAGGAGTTTGAGCACAGCCTGGGCAACAAAGTGAGACCTGCCCCTGCCGACTACGTCTCTAGAAAAAGTAAAAGAAAAATTAGCTGCATGTCATGGTGCACACCTGTAATCCCAGCACTCTAGGAAGTCAAGGCAAGAAGATGACTTGAGGCCAGGAGTTCAAGACCAGCCTGGAGAACAAAGTGAGGACCCCATCTCTACAGAAAATGAAAAAAATACAAAAATAAACAAACTTATCTTGGTATGAGGGTCCATGCCTGTAGTCCTCACTACTCAGGAGGCTGAGGTGGGAGGATCACTTGAGCCCAGGAGGTCAAGGCTGCAGTGAGCCATGTTCATGACACTGGGCTCCAACCTAGGCAATGGAGTGAGACCTCGTCTCTATAAAACACAACAAAAAAACAACAATATTCCTGCAGAGGGAGCCAGCGGTGAGAGCTACCACAGCTCCATTCTACAGATGAGGAAACCGAAGCACGTCCTTTAGGTCTCACTCGCCAAAATTTTTGCCTCCAAGAGAAAACCAGACCCTCCCTTATAAAACAAAGTCCAAACGAGTGTAAAATCGGTTCAGTCAGGTGACAGCCATGAGGAGAGGGATGGTGTCACATCGGGGGCGGAATGGGCTGGGGGTATATTGTGTCCAGTTTCAGAATGAAAAAACCCCAGCCCACAACTAACGTTCCCTGCACAGCCACCCCATGCCACACGCTGAGCCCAGGAGATCTCATCTCATCTTCACAGCACGCCTGGTGGCGAGTGCGCTCATTGTTCCCATTTTACAGATGAGGCAGCTGAGGTTCAAGGAGCTGGTGTCATTTAAGCCACACTGCTACTGAGTGGAGGACTGCGGAGTTGAACGGGGTTGCTTGGCACATTTCCTGCTGCTCTGAGGTCCCTCAAAGCCTCTGTGAAGCGTAAGGATGGGAGGTGGGAGTCCTGAAAAACTGGTCTACCTGCTGCTGTGCGAGATTGGGTTGGGACAGCCAGCTCTCCCCTCTCTGGCCACAGTCTTCACCTGGCAGGGAAGGGGTTCCACTGAAGGTCCTTCGGCTCTGACCTCCTCTGCTACTCTTCGTAGACCATCAGCTGCGGCTTCTCAATGCAAATGCTGTCACTTGCCTCAGGGCCTGTGCACTTGCTGTTCTCCAGGCCGGGAAAAATATCCATCTTGATATCCTCATGGTTCACTCCTCAGGCAACTTGTCAGAGGACACGCCCTCTGAGAGCCACCACCCCTTCCCCATAGGCATTCCCCATCCCTCTAATTATGTTGCTCTTCAGGCCACCTATCACTCTCTGGGATATTACAGATTATAGTTATAATCTCTAACAGCTATTATTAATATATAATACATAGTTGCCTATTATCTGAATAATATATATACTAATATATATCATATTACATATTTGCTTATTGTCTACATTCTCCAACTAGAACACAAGCTACTTTGTTATGTCCCTTCAGTATCCACAAACCCTGGCACATGACAGGCATTGGGTAAATATTTGTTGAAGGAATGCCCGGATGCATTAAATGCTTTTTTGGGCACCTACTGCACTTAAGGCAGAGGGAAAATGCACGTGGTTCACCACCCCCACCCCACCACCACCAGAGCATCTAGTTTCATGCCTGTATCAATCTGGCCACCATGTTTAATCAGCAAATCTGAATTGGGGGAAATAACAGAATGAGGAGGGGGTGGTAGTAAGCCCCAGCAGGCTTCAGGGCCAGATAAAGGAGGCCAACAGATTCCATCTGCACAAAATACCATTCAGCCCTCTCCATCCCGTTAACCCGCTCTTCCTCAAGGAACTTCCAGAACAAACTATCGCCAAACACAATTGAGTTTAATTACTCAGATGATTTTAATAGTGCAGCCAGCTTTAATTACAGGCAATGCTGCTGCACAAGGGCTAAAGACACCCTCTGAATTTCTAGCGTCCTTTCCACCTCACTTCTCTAGCTGAGGTCGCCATATGTGGGAGTCGACTTAGCCTTGACTCTGCCATACAGACTTACCAGCAAGGTTGAGGAGAAGAGAGGCTTTTTGTCCCCTGCAGAATTGAATGAGGACCACTCATGCTAGAAAATTTCCCTAATTGCTAGAACATAGCTCTTACATAACGAAGGCCCAGACAGGTCTGCGGAATGAGACTGGTTCGGGTTCTTAGAGAAAAGTTTCAGAAAGACGAGGGACATAGGAAGCATTTTGCTTTTCCCCCATCCTGGTGGACATGAAGGACTCAGGAAAATCTACGAAGCTGCTTTATTAACGACCCTGTTTCAAAGCACTGACCCAGGCAGCAGGAAGGGAATCTGGCCGCCTAGGCTTTCTGTTAATGAGATGAGAATTGAAGTTCAAAAATAAACTGTGGGAAGCCTGGTAGGGAAATACCAGATGACAAGAGGATAATCCGGTGACCAAAGGCATAAAAGGTGGCGGGGGTGGGGAGCCCATATCTAAATCAATAACCAGGTCAGGAGGAATTTGGGGGTCAAAAGAGTGGCTTAGTTGTTAAGAACACGGTAAAAACTGACCTTGGATGGCTCCGTAAGTATCTTAGCTTTGTGGAGATATTTTCATGCCCCTGACAAAATGCTATCTTTTAAGAAGTGTGCAGACTTCATTTCTAGGCATGTAACCTTCACATTTAACTTGCATTTAAGCAAAATGATATGCGTGTAGGGAGGATTGCTGTGGCAGGTTTTTAATTGCCAAAGACTGGAAACCACCTCAGCCTCAGCAGTCGTGGTATGGTTAAATAACTATGCTATGTGAATGCAAATGCAAAATAATGCAGCTATTTCTTTTTCTTTTTTTTTTTTTTTTGAGATGGAGTCTTGTTCTGTTACCCAGGCTGGAGTGCAGTGGCACAATCTCAGCTCATTGAAACCTCCACCTCCTGGTTTCAAGCGATTCTCCTGCCTCAGCCTCCTGAGTGGCTGGGGTTACAGGCACGTGCCGCCACCGTGCCCGGCTTATCATTGTGTTCATAGTAGTGACGGGGTTTCATCACCACCTTGGCCACGCTGGTCTGGAAATCCTGGGCTCAGATGACTGCCCACCTTAACCTCCCAAAGTGCTGGAATTACAAATGTGAACCACCACGCCCAGTCTAATGCAGCGAGGCCGAGACGGGCGGATCACAAGGTCAGGAGATCGAGACCATCCTGGCTAACATGGTGAAACCTCGTCTCTACTAAAAATACAAAAAACTAGCCGGGCGAGGTGGCGGGCGCCTGTAGTCCCAGCTACTCGGGAGGCTGAGGCAGGAGAATGGCGTAAACCCAGGAGGCGGAGCTTGCAGTGAGCTGAGATCCCGCCACTGCACTCCAGCCTGGGCGACAGAGCGAGACTCCATCTCAAAAAAAAAAAAAAAAAAAAAAAAAAAAAGAATGGGGGACATGACATATATACTGAACCAGAACAATCAATGAGCTAGGTAGGTAAGTGACAAAAGCAAGACACAAAATAACAGATACAGTTTGCTGCTGTGAGTTAAGACTGCGCTTAAAGCACAGTCTAGAGCAATCCATAAGACTGAATTCAGATCCTTTCTCATTCACTGTGCAACTCTGGGTAAGTTACTTTACCTCTCTGGGCCTCCGTTCCTTTATCTCTCAACTAGAGCTTTAATAGGAGTTAGTTTATATATCTAAAGCACATATTCCCAATAGGGATGATTATCACCCCACCAAGCAAGCAAAATTTCGGTGAGTAATGTGTGTGTGTGAAAAAAAAATCAGGTCAGGTGCAGTGGCTCGCACTCATAATCCCAGCAGTTTGGGAGGCTGAGGCGGGTGGATTAGTTGAGGTTGGAAGTTTGAGACCAGCCTGGCCAACATGGTGAAACTCTGTCTCTACTAAAATTATAAAATTAACCAGGCATGGTGGCGGGCGCCTATAATCCCAGCTACTCAGGAGGCTGAGGCACAAAAATCCCTCGAACTCAGGAGGCAGAGGTTGCAGTGAGCCAAGAGTGCACCACTGTACTCTAGCCTGGGCAACAGAACAAAACTCTGTCTCAAAATAATAATAACAGTCTTAGATATGCAATGGTTAGTGGCCCCGCAAAGCTCAACCCTACCGGATAAAATCTTATTCCATAGTATTTAATTTCTCTCACAAGAGAGAATTTAAATTAAATTAGATTTTTCTTCTTGGGAGGGTGATAATGAAAGAAAGCTTGACTAATACTGAGCTCAAGTACTCAGAACAGCATGAAGCAGATGGGGTGACATTTACCTTGCAATGTCGCTGCCAAGCTTAAACACAATGGTAGATGCAAAGGCCACAATGCTAAGGCGTTTCATCGGACCCCACCACAACAGGTGGTGAATGCTAATATCAACTCTCACTTCTTAGATGAAGGGTCAGAGGTTTACACAAGTGGAAAGACTAGGCCAGAGGTCAGCATCTGAGCTGGAATTTTCACCTGGTCTCTCTCTCAGACTAAGAGCTTCCTCTTTATGCTCCAGTGGTGCTTAGAGACCACACGATCTGTTTGTTCTGGTAGCTTCCCTAAAATACAAATCAGGGCCGGGCACAGTGGCTCATGCCTGTAATCTCAGTACTTTGGGAGGCCAAGGTGGGTGGATCATTTGAGGTCAGAAGTTCAAGACCAATCTGGCCAACATGGTGAAACCCCATCTCTACTAAAAATACAAAACTTAGCCAGGCGTGGTGGCATGCACCTGTCATCCTAGCTACTCAGGAGACTAAGATGGGAGAATCGCTTGAACCCACCAGGTGGATGCTGCAGTGAGCCAAGATCATGCTACTGCACTCCAGCCTGGATGACAGCAAGACTCCATCTCACATATAATAATAAAAAAATAAAATACATGTCGAGGTCAACCCAGGCCCAGGTACCAGGATGCGTCCTCACTCTGCTGAGCATCAGCGTAAGACGTCGAGTCTAGACCAGGGGACACCATCACAGTAGACAGCCATGATTACCTCATCCCGTCTGCTGTTAGCAAGCTGCAAAGCCTGCTGGTCCTTCCTCTTCCTCCTCTTTTGAGGCTCTCTGGAGAAATATCCATCTGAACGGAGCACTGAGAACAGATCCACCTGTCATGAGCAATGGCCTGTGTCAATTATTTGGATGCAGGGCGGTGGAAGGGACAGATTTGTTTTCCTTGATGGCAGCCAGAAAGCTCTTTGTCAAATCTCCGGTTCCCCACCACGGTGTATACCCATGCCAGCTCCAAGGTATGAAAGTCCTATGGCTGTGTTTCCTTTCTTTGTCTCAGTTTTAATTCCTGCAGTCTTAATTCTGTTTAGTACACCCTCGCACACTGCCATAAACCCTTCCTGAACTAGGGATGGGTGTAAAGAGATGAACCAACAAACACACAGAACTTCAAAAGGTTCCAGAAAAAAACACCACTGGCACAATAACTGGTTACCCAATCCCCCAAGGCTTTTGAGGAAGGCTGGGGAAAGAAGGGGTTGACCTTGGGTCTAGAACGGGTGAGGGGAAGAGAAAAGAGAAAGTGAGAGAGAGAGAACGAGAGAGAGTGAGCAAGCAAGCGAGCCCACACGTAAAAGTGAGCTTAATGTAAGGGGATGAGCTGGGGTGGGGTTGGCAGTACAGGTAGGGAAAGGGAGTACATGGGAAAGGAAAGGGGAAAGGAAAGGAGAGGACTGGAGCTTCAGTCGTGATGATCTTGAAAGACAGACTACCCACTGATTCCTTGGTTTACTCATTCATTCATTCATTCATTCATTCATTCATTCATTCATTCAAGAACTACCACGTGCAAAGAATTGGGCTCCCTGCATGAGATACAATGATGACAAAAATAATGACATGGTTCCTGCCCTCATGAAAATCATATTTAGTTCGGGGGACGGCAAACTACAGCTTTAAGACCAAATCTGGCCTGCAATCCTCTTTTGTGAACCAAAGTTTTATTGGTACACAGCCACTCCTGTTCATTTGCATATTATCTACAGCTATGGTACAGCCACCCCGGCAGAACTGCTAAGTGGTGACAGAGCCCACATGGCCGGCAAAGGCTCAGATAGTTACTAATCTATCTGGTCCTCTACGGACGGTTTGCACACTCCTGTTTTAGCTGCTGTTACTGTTGCTGTTGCATATTATTTGTGGGCATATAAAAATGTTTCCAGTAAACTATGAGACATGTTGAAGCCCCCGTGAGTCCCCAGTTTTCCCTGCCATAAAACTGGCATAAGAGGGCCATGGTGAGTGTTCTAGGAAAAGCTCTAAGAAATAAGCCCAGAACACAGACACCTGCAATCCTTTTACATTTTCATTATTAATGGTATTTCAATGGCTGGGAGTAAGAGGCGGAATCATTTCACTCCACACGTCTGTCTTTAAAACATTCAGCCTCTTCACTCTGATTCTAAGAACAGGTATGATTAGTTGATCCATGGGACCTCAATCTAAATAATCCAAGCATGTTACCACATTCTCTTGATTTTTCAGATGAAGATTTTTTTTCCATCATTTTGACATTTCTGGAACTGAGGCTTATCTTATAAACACTGTGTACATATGATTTATTAATTTGTATTTAAGAGCAAATGATGTGGCAGGCACTCAAGATACATGAACAAAATACATATGTGAGCAATGCATGCGTGTATATATACGTGTGTGTGTATAGGTGCATGCAGATATATATGATAGTTCATAAGGCATCAATTTATGCTTCACTGGAATGTAATAAGGCAAAATTTATGCTTACATTGGAATGTAATAAGGCAGTAACAGCTTAAAGTCTGTCAACTGGTAATAACCATCGTGGTGAAGGGAAAAAATAGCAGTAAATCAGAGGAACAGGGGTAGCAGAAGTTTGCAATTTTCAGAGCAATGGTTGGGATGGCATTCCCCCCAAAATGACCTTTGATCAAAGACCTGAGGCAGGTGAGGAGCAGATTTGCTGGAATTTTGGCTTCAGGCACAGGCAAGGGCAGGTGCAAAGATAACTATCTCTGTCACCGTGTCTTTTAATTCCCCCTGCTTCTTTCCCAAAGCTGTTGCCAACACTATGGTGTCCTCCAGTCACAGAAGTGCTGTATTTGGATGGTATAAGCATGGTGCAAAAAAATGGTGCAGGGATTTGGACCGTGCAGGGGAGGGTGGTAAAGTGATTGTAACGTGTTTTCTTTCAGCTAGTTCCTCAAGCTCAGCTCCTTTGAAATAGCTGACATGTTTTCTTGGCCCTAAACCCGCTGTAAGTCTATGTCCAAAAGCATCATATGTCAACAACCTGGTAAATCACAGTTAAGACTTTTTTTCTTTTTCTTTTTTTTTTTTTTTTTTTTGAGACAGAGTCTCGCTTAGTCGCCCAGGCTGGAGTGCAGTGGCGCGATCTAGGCTCACTGCAAGCTCCGCCTCCCGGGTTCACGCCATTCTCCTGCCTCGGCCTCCCGAGTAGCTGGGACTACAGGCGCCCGCCGCCTCGCCCGGCTAATTTTTTGCATTTTTAGTAGAGACGGGGTTTCACAGTGTTAGCCAGGATGGTCTTGATCTCCTGACCTTGTGATCCGCCCGCCTCGGCCTCCCAAAGTGCTGGGATTACAGGCGTGAGCGCATGGTACTTATAAGACTTTTTTTCTTCCACAAAAAGTCGTGGGAACCAAACAGGCTGTAACCAAAGTTGCTGGACCGGTTAAACCACTACCAGTTACTTCTTTGCCCATGGTGAGTAAGGCTGCTTGGGAAGGTAACCTGTTTTCCCTGAATACTCTCAACGCATTCAAGATAAATATATCTATTCATTTGTATATCCCCCAACTTGGCACAGATGAGGCTTTGGGTTTGGATAGTAAAATTTAACACTACCCTATGACATTTCAATGCTAAGTTTCTTGGAAAACTCACCAAGATTGCAGCTACAGGCCCAGAAAAGAAAGGGTGACAGTTTCTAGATGGCACAGGAGTGATCTGGAAGTCTGTGCACATTTATAGCACCACTCAACGCCGTGGGGTGCCCACTGTGGGCCGGGTGTCATATTTAATTCCACTAACTCCTGCATCATCTCCCCATTGTACAAAGGAGGGGATGGGGACTCAGGAAAATGCTGACTGCAAAGCCATCCCAGTTCCCCAAGTTAGAATGACTCCTTGTCTCGACTACCCAGGACTGGATGGGACTCATTCTCCAACTTAGATTCCAGTTCACGCATCCAATGTGAGCCTAAGACTACAGTAACTAATCTCACTACTTTATCTAGTTTCTAAAACAAAATGTCCTCTGGACAAGAGTGAACAGTAGAACAGAGCGAGCGTGTGTGTGTGTGTGTGTGTGTGTGTGTGTGTGTGTGTGTGTGTGTGTGTGTGTATGTGTGTGTGTGTAGCTTTAGTTTTCTTAATATTTATGTATAATACAGAATACCTTTTTTTTTTTTTTTTGAGATGGAGTCTCATTCTGTCACCCAGGCTATAGTGTAGTGGTGCGATCTCGGCTCACTGCAACCTCCACCTCCTGGGTTCAAGAGATGCTCCTGCCTCAGCCTCCCAAGTAGCTGGGATTATAGGCATGCACCACCATGCCCACCTGATTTTTGTATTTTTAGTAGAGACAGGGTTTCACCACGTTGGCCAGGATGGTCTCGATCTCCTGATCTCATGATCCGCCCACCATGGCCTCCCAAAGTGCTGGGATTACAGGCGTGAATACCTTCTTTCTTAACAGCATTAAACAGACCAAGTATTGCTCAAGTAAGCATTGGTAACTATAAGGACCCGGCAAACCCCAAACTCTGACTTCCGGAGAACTTTATTTCCACATGAAAAGAGCTCACACATGTTATAAACAGCCCTGTGTTCAGATTCCCCTTCCCCCGACACTGCCGCGGCGGGCAGTCCCTGTGGGGGCGGTCACTCCTTTCTTCTGACTCATCCTCTCACTACTCTGGCAAAGGACAGTAAGAGACAGCATCCTCTGAGAACCTGCTCAGAACTGCTGTGATGTCCCTTCCCTGACCCAAACAGAAGGAGGTACCCCTGAAAAGGAGAAAGGATTAAAAAGCCAACCCAGAGAGCCTCTGGGTGCCAAAGGACTGCCGAAGCTCTTTACCCTCCCCTCTGTATGTGTAAATTTCAGGGTAACTTACCAAGTGCATTCTTCTCTTAGGAGCCACAGTCTGTGTGTATTCAGATTGGGAGAATGTAAATACAAGCGGTTGGGAGAGGGAAAAAGAACAAGAGAATAGGAGCGAGAATATTGGGAGAGAGAGAACAAGAGATAGATAATATATGAGAGGAGAAAAATTCGAGCTACACACAATTTTCACCCTATATACTGACTTTCAAGCCTTAAAGTCGGCCAGGCATGGTGGATCACACCTGTAATCCCAGCGCTTTGAGAGGCCAAGGCGGGTGGCGCACGTGTGTATAGTCCAAGCTACTCCGGAGGCTGAGGCAGGAGAATCACTTGAACCCAGGAGGCGGGGGCTGCAGTGAGCTAGGATCACACCACTGCACTCCAGCCTGGGCGACAGAGTGAGACTGTCTCAAAAAATAATAATAATAATAATTCCCTGCAAGCCTAAGATGCAATTTCTCTATACATGTGTGTTTCACTTTATGAAGTAGACAGAGCTCTGAAAAACTGGATGTGAATAAATTTTTGAAAATCTTTTTATATACATGAAAAGTCAGAACTCAAAGGTACCCCATTCATGAGGACATGAATCCTTCAGTAAGATTAAACATCCCAATTCCTAGAAATATATCCCCTTGGTAATTTGGGGTTTCCTAGTCTTGAATATCCTTACATTCATGAAGTCAAAAGGGTATTAGAGGCATCTCTTCCAGCCCCTTCACCATGCAGAGGAGGTGCAGAGAGACAAAATGACTTGCCCAAGGTCACACAGCTAGAGTGAGTCACAGCTGAACCCTGAACCTGAGAGTGTAGTCTCTGTAGGGGTGCACGTACTGGTGGATACTCACTTGTGCTACCTGAAATAAATGGACCTGAGAATCTGGTAGTTATATGTGCCTGCAGTTTTGTGGGTTGTTTTTTTTTTTGTTTTGTTTTGTTTTGCTTTTTTTTGAGACGGAGTCTCACTCTATTGCCCAGGCTGGAGTATGATTTCGGATCACTGCAACCTCCGCCTCCCAGGTTCAAGTGATTCTCCTGCCTCAGTCTCCTGAGTATCTGGGATTACAGGCATGCACCACCACACCCAGTAATTTTTGTATTTTAGTAGAGACGAGGTTTCACCATGCTGGCCAGGCTGGTCTCGAACTCCAGACCTCGTGATCCGCCTGCCTCAGCCTCCCAAAGTGTTGGGATTAGAGGCATGAGCCACCGTGCCTGGCCGAGCCTGCAGTTTTAATGCCCTATTTTCTGGAAGTCAAAACTGTATCACTGAGGTGTTTCTCTTTTTCATTACAGGAGTCGTTTCTATTTTATTTATATTTTGCAGTGAAATGATTTAAATCAAATGTGCTTGGGTGCAGAGGAAATCTGATTTGAAAGAGTTTTTGTGGCAGAAAGAGAGCCAGCAGATACTTACTTCCTGCCTTGCAGAGGCCAGTAACATCCTGGTACAAGGGGATTCATCAATACATCTTTCATAAGAGGGCTTCTCTGCACAGTGAGGTGGAAAATCTTTCCAATGACTCTGGCCCATTTCTAACTTTGCCCCTGAATAAAAGAAGGGATTGATTGGGGCTTGGAATGCTTCCATATCCAGGGGCCTTCCTGCACCCCAGGAGGCAGAGTCTATAAACGGAATTCAATTGGGCAATTGCTCGTGGAGAGAAAACCCAGCAGGGGTGAGCACAGCCTCTAAGGAGAGGACAGTGAAGGGTTAAAGGTGCACCGCCTTCCTCCGCTGGGGTCTGCAGAGGGACTGATGCCTGGAAGTCTCTAAAATAAAGAGGCTCAAAAATAGTCAAAGAGGCCGGGCGCGGTGGCTCAAGCCTGTAATCCCAGCACTTTGGGAGGCCGAGACGGGCGGATCACGAGGTCAGGAGATCGAGACCATCCTGGCTAACACGGTGAAACCCCGTCTCTACTAAAAAATACAAAAAACTAGCCGGGCGAGGTGGCGGGCACCTGTAGTCCCAGCTACTCGGGAGGCTGAGGCAGGAGAATGGTCTAAACCCGGGAGGCGGAGCTTGCAGTGAGCTGAGATCCGGCCACTGCACCCCAGCCTGGGCGACAGAGCGAGACTCTGTCTCAAAAAAAAAAAAAAAAAGTCGAAGAGACTTGCCATTGGGTATTCCAGGGACTGCAGATCCATCCCCCACTCTCCATGAACTACAATGTATGTTGGCAGCGGGATATACCCCAGTGCGTCCATCAGTCAATCAGCTGGTATTTCTCAAGATCTATAATGAGCCAAAGCCGAGTGAGAGAGCTTGAAGGCTTCGTAACACAGCAAAGGGGCATGGGGAATTGAAGAGTACATCCAGTTCCTGTAGACACATCCCACAACCCCAACCTCCCAAGATGGTGCCAGTAAGCTTTCTGTTGGCTGGGAGACCAGGAGACCTGAGCTCCACCCTGGATCCTGCCACTTAAGTTAGCAGCTCTTTGAGTCTCAAAAGCATGCCCAAGTTGACTAAGCCTGCTTTAAAAGTTACTTGGAGAAGTGCTGAGATGATTAAATAAAGACAGAGTCCAACACCAGGCACAGGACACGCCCTGAATGAAGAGATTACTTCCCTTCTCTTCCGAACCTTTCTTCTCCTCACCCACCTCCCTGTAAGGTGAAGATACAGCTCTGTCTACACAGAACAGTCACTTCTCTCTTCCTTTCTCTAGGGTGGTTTGGGTTCAAAGATGGAAGCTGTATTTGCACCCTTGCAAGCTGGTTTGGTCCACACTTGCTTTCCTACCCAAAGACCACCACAATCCCTAGCTACTTTAGAACTTCCTCAGCACGTGAACTTGAACAACACCCTACTCTTCTCCAAGACCCGGTTTCGGGGTAAATGGGATTAGTAAACCTAATTTAAGTCAGAGTTGCTATGAGGATTAGAAATCAACAGGCTTCCCAGAACCTGACACATGGTAGATGCCCAATAAATGAAATTTATTATTTTCTGCAGGGAAAATAACATCTATCTCCTCTAATTGTCACGAGGATTAGAAGTAAAATACAAAGAGCATTTAGCACTGTGTCTGGCGCAAAATAGCGGATACTATATACATCTTGATTGATGGAGACAAAAGACCAAAAGATGAACATAAACATGAGCAAAAGCAAAAAAAAAAAAAAGGTTCAAGAAAAAACAAATGTCGAGCCCAGAGCCTAGCAATCAGAGACAGCTAGAAAGATATGCACCTAATGCAAAAGTACTGGAGAGGTGGGAAGGCGGTTCAGAGACACACAAGGGTCTACAACACAGTTTCTCAATCTTGGCACTGCTGACATTTTGGGCCAGGTCATTCTGTCTTGGGTGAGTGCTGTCTTACGCAGTGTAGGATGCTGAGCAGCATCCCTGGCTTTACCCACTAGATGCCAGTAGCATCGGCTCCCCACAGTTGTGACAACTAAAAAATGTCTCTAGATATTGCCAAATGTCCCTTGGGGGAGCATCATTACCCCCAGTTGAGAGTTGCTAGTCTAACATAGCGTCTGACACACCGTGGGTCCTCACTGAGCAAATACTTGTCGGAAGAAGGCACGGATGGAGGTGAAAGGGATCAACGCTGCCCATCCTATACCTGGATAGGACAAGCCCTGTGGCTTGCCTGGGCTGTGTCAGTCATAATGAACAGGTGGGAGCGAGGCTCTTTGTGGACATGCACCAGCTTGGTTTCTCTGAAACAGGCGGGCGTTCCTAGAGTGTACTGTCTGTGCTGTGCCTTGTTAAGAGGGGAAATTTTCCAAGAACCTATTTTTCCAGCACTGCAGATTTCACGTGGATATGGTCGTAAACATCTACAACCCTGAACCTGCAACTCATTCCTCTGCCTTCAAAGGGATTCTTTGGAAGCACTTCTCGTCCCAAATGGTTTAATGCCTCTATTTTGAGAACGAGCCATTGCAGTCAAGATTAACAGGGTTAAGATGTGTGTTTGTGGTTCTGGGCTTAGTGGTGGAAAAATCATGCTTCTTGCTTGTGAACGTAACCTTTTGGTGGATGGTAAGAAAGGCTATATGGGGGGAGGGGCGGAAATAAAACGCATAGGTCACAGGGGTAGGGGCCCCAGGGGTCAGGGGTGGCAGGGAAGAGAGGTCATGTGTGCTCAAAGCCAGCTGAATTTGGAGGCTGAGAGTGGGAACACATCATTCCTGTAAAGATGGGATCAGACTGAAACTTCTGAGACCTGATTTCAGGAATGAGCTGCAACAAAATGCCTGCAGACTTCCTGAACACCTTCCTCTTCCTCCCTAGCTAAAATCCTTCCCCGACTCGTCATTCTCCCTTGGGTTCATTCACTTCCCTCCAGCCCTGCTTTTCCCCTCTTGCTTCTGGACAGTCTCTTTAGTCATTACCAGGTTTTCACTCACACTAGCACCTTTGCACATGCCACCTCCTCTTGTTAAATTAATCTTTATTCCATTTACACTTCTTCCTCTCAGCTTAAATGTCACTTCCCCGGGTAAAGGCTCCTGTTCCCCTTGGGTCAAGACTCACGGCCATACAGTCTCCGTACACTGGGACTTTAGTCCCATTTCACTTATCACAGTACCACTCAGTGACCGGCATCTGTCCCCACCAGATAGTGATGTTGCCTGACAGCAGGAATTGCATCTTCTGTTCAATAACGTGTCCTCCTCCTACTCAGGGTCAGTAAACATCTGTGGAATAAGTAAGGGCATAAGTGGGGAAAAAGCAGGCCTGGCGCAGTGGTTCATCCCTGTAATCTCAGCACTTGGGTAGGCCGGGGCAGGTGGATCATGAGGTCAGGAGTTCAAGACTAACCTGGCCAACACAGTGAAACCCTGTTTCTACTAAAAATACAAACATTAGCCAGGCGTGGTGGTGCGCACCTGAAATCCTAGTTACTTGGGAGGCTGAGGCAGGTGATTCACTTGAACTCGGGAGGCAGAGGTTGCAGTGAGCCAGGATCGTGCCACTGCACTCTAGCCTGGATGACAGAGCAAGACTCCATCTCAAAAAGAATAATAATAATAAAGGGGAGAAGGAAGAGAGAGCTTTGTTCCGAGTATAGACAAAGAGTGTTACTTTCAGGGGTCATGTCCCACGGCTCCATTCCCACACACCATTAGAATAAAACAGAGCACGGTATCAGAGCACAGAGGAAAAGGTGAACTGCCCTCTGCCTCCTTTCCAGCTCACACACATTGTTTCCAGCCCCAAACCTGATGAAGTTGGGTCCCAGCTCTCTTCCTTGCCTTCAGCCCAGGATAATCACCTGCTGCAAATTCACTCACTGTTTGAAGTACAACAGCAAGTCACCAAGCTCTTATTGTCGCAGTAGCAGAAGGGGTTACATCAGAGTAGAAGACGTGGACCTTGGCCTCAAGGAGCCCAGCAGCATCAGCGCTCAGGAGCTGGTTAGAAATGCAGAGTCCCAGGTCCCACCTCACATGGGCTGAATCAGAATCTGCATCTTAACAAGGTCCTCTGGTTCATGTGATGAGCCTCATGGGCTGCTCCTGGGTTTGAGCAGCCTGCTCATCAGAATCATCTAGAAGATTTGTTAAACTATAGATTGCTAGAGCCCTACCCTCAACCGCAGTAGATGATTCCAGGGGCCCGGGGGTGGCAGGTGAAGCTGCATTTCTTTCCATTTCCCACGTGATGCACCTGCTGTTGGTTCAGGACCATATTTCGAGAACAGCTACCTTACTGCTCAGACCCAGGCACACAGCTTGGTTTCTAGCCAGATCCATGGGACTGTGGGTGAATTCCTTTCTTCTTCAACAGCGTTGACGCTGCTGTCATGCTGTTTGTGCAACTTAGGCAGTAAAAAGTTTCCTTTTCCCCTTATTGGGTACATCAGTCTGTTTTCACGCTGCTGATAAAGACATGCCCGAGACTGGATAATTTATCAAGAAAAAGAAGTTTAATAAACTCACAATTCCAAGTGGCTGGGGAGGCCTCACAATCATGGTGGAAGGCAAAAGGCACGTCTTACATGGCAGCAGGCAAAAGGAAAATGAGAGCCAAGCAAAAAGGGTTTCCCCTTATAAAACCATCAGATCTCATGAGACTTATTTACTACAATCAGAACCATATGGTGGAAACTGCCCCCATAATTCAATTATCTCCCATTGGGTCCCTCCCATAACACACAGGAATTATGGGAGCTACAATTCAAGATGAGATTTGGGTGGGGACACAGCCAAACCATATCATTGGGGGTCTAAGCAGAGGTCTGAGGCCCGGAAAGGCCTCCTAGAAGAGTCAAGGTGTGAGCTGGAGGATGCAAAAGAGCTTGCCGACAGACAAGGGGAAGAGGGGCATTCTAGACAGAGAGCACTGCCCAAGCCAAATGAAGCAGGCATGAACTCAGGCACGCCCAGAGGGTGACTCATCCACTGTGCCAGGTGGAAGGGAGATCCAGGGGAAGGGTGGGGCCTGGAGATCACAGAAGCTCTGCTTCCTGTTACCTGTAAGATCCTTGCTGGCATAGCACTGTGAAGGACTCAACGAAACATCCCTGAAATCTTCATCATCATCATCAGGGCTGGCATCCCTGTAGTGCTTACCACGTATGGGGCCTTGCCTCAAGGCCTTACCCGCATTAACATATCTTTCTTTCTAACTTAAAAAAATAAAAATAATCATAGACTCACAGGAGGTTGCCAAGATAGCACAGTGTTCTGTGTTCCCTCACCCAGCTTCCCCCAATGGTGACATGTTATGTAACTGTAGTGCAATATTAAAACCAGGCAATTCACATCAGTACAATACTGTTAACTGGACTGCAGATTTTATTTTGGTTTTCACCCATTTTCAACATACTCGTGTGTGTATCTGTGATTCTATTTACTGTTTAATCTTCACAACAACCCTATCATCCCATTTCGCAGGTGAGAAAATTGAAGCACAGACAGAATAAACTGACTTGTCCAAGGAGGGGCGGGAGGCAGCAATTGAATTCAGGAAGTCCAGCTCTAAGCTGCTATGCAGTGGTACTTCTCCGGCAGGTTCTGGTAACTAGTGCAAACTCACTCATGGATCAGAGGTGTTTCTGAGGGTACTCACCTTTGAAAAGGACTTCTAGGTGCCAAATGTAGGTTCCAGACCCATCCCAAAGAACCAGGTCCTCTTGGAAAAGCTCCCCCTGGCAGGGGCTGAGCAGGAAAGCTGGGAGAGAGGGCACGTCCTCCCAGGGCCATGGCCACAGATCCCCAGCCTGGTCGACTCCTGGATAGTCTCTATCCCAGCTCAAAGGTGTGCCTGTCTGCTTCATCTGCTTTCAGGTTTCTGGTCTGGTGATGTTCTCGGGACTGGCCTGGGCTGCCTGCCAACACCAGGACTAGACAAAAGTCTGCAGTTTTGAGCCCCAGCCCCTACCCCTGGAGCCCTGGCAACTTCATAGAGGCCCGCTTGTGAGGCCAGGAAGCAGCAAGCTGGGCTGCTCAGCCCTCTGCCAACCTCCAGGCCCCTGGCTGCTGGGGCTGGAGGAGGGAGAGAGAAGGGGACAGAACAGGATATCCAGTAAGGCTCTAACACCACCAAAAAAGGCCTCCCTCACAAGCCAGCCTTGGCGGCCAGCGACTTACCAGACAAGGGCCCCCTTTCCTGCTGACTTTTATGGAGTGTTGGGCTCCTTGGAAGGGAATGTTCCCTGTGCTTAGAAATATGTGGAGATGATCTATGCAGGTGGACAGGGACTGCTTAGACCCATGCACACAGCTTGGTTTCTAGCCAGATTCGTGGGACTGTGGGTGAATTCTTTCCTTCAACAGCGTTGATGCTGCTATAATGCCGTCTGTGTAACTTAGGCAAGAAAAGGTTTCCTTTCATTAGAGGGGAAAACATTCAAACCATTAAAAAAAAAAGTTCATAGAAATCCACGACAGCATTGGGAGTGGTTCTGCCCAGACACGGGGCGACTGTGGTCAAGGCCCAATCAACAGCCTCCTCTGTTAACCTCTCCAAGCCTCAGTATCCTCAGCTGAAAAGTGTGGATTAGGCTGGAAGGATCCAGCCCAAACTATGAACCTACAGGGAGAACGGGAATAAGGGGATAAAATTAAGGGGTTTTTATTTATATTCCATCCAGAGATTCAAAATGCAGCTGCCTCAGACAGACCTCAACCATGTGTCAAGGTCATCAATGATAAATCAATCCACCCTTGGAGGGTCAACACACTGGAGAGGGTCTGTCCAGCCAGAAGAACATCAGAACTCAATTGTTTTAAGACATTCTGCAGGCCAAACCAAACTTGTCGACTCACTAGTTACTGGCTTTGAATTCTAAAGTCAACTCTTGTCCAGAAATCATTTCAGGAGCTCCAAAATCTCAAGATCAGGAGATCCTAGAGGAAGATTAGAAGAAACAGGCCTTTGTGTGTGGCCCTTAAGTTAACACAGCCCCCAGCTCCCCGGCAAGAAACCTGGTGGGCCCTGACTTCAGGAGCCTCCCCAGGCCCACCCGTCACCCACAAAATAGCACCCTTGGGGTGCTGCAGAGGAGGAGGAAAAATGCTTAGTCAGCCCACCCTGCTGCACGTTGCCGAGTTAAAGTCACTTTTTAGAGCCCTCTAGAATCCAACAGATTCCAGGTCCTAGAATATGCACTACAGGCTTCCCCTGGAGCACAAGAAGTACCTCTCTCACTCCCATCAATTGCTTCTCCATGAATGGCAGCCATCCATCCACCTGCTGTCCAAGAGAACACATACTGGGTGAAAATGTATGCAGAATCAGCTGAGAGCAACATGCGAAACCAAATTATTATTTATATCCTCCCATTCCAGGAAAGAAAGGCCTGTGATGAAAGACACAGAGACCAGAAAACCACTACACTAGTGAGAGAAAAATCAATAACCAAAGTGAGAGAGGAGAAACTTGACAAACCAAAGCTAACAGAATAATTACAATTAACATTAGATGAGGCTCTGAGCTCCCTGGTGGCCAAAGCAAAAAGGGATGCTTTGTATTATATAACTCATATGCAACTTGACAGCTAGAAGCTTAGCCAAAGAAAAAGAGAAAAGTTCGGTCCTGGTACGAGTATGTCAGGCAGGTGGTAGGAGGTGATAAGGTAGAGAGGTGAGTGGTACCCAGGTCAAATGCAGCCTGGTGGGCCAAGGTCGGGCCTTGGTTTATACTGCAAGTGGCATGTAGAGCCAGTTGGTGGGTTATTCGCAGAGTCAAGACTTCATCTGACTCATGATTTAGAAGAGCAGCTCTGGGAGCTATGCTGGGGATGGCCTGCCTGGGGAAAAGGCAGAAGGAGGGAGGAAGATTTAGAGACTACAGTAAAAAGCCAGGCAAGTCCTTAGGAGAAAATCCATTCTCCTTCCTAGAGCTGACTTACAAAGCTCAGCATGTCCTGAATCTGCCTCTCCATTCAACCCAAACTCATGCCTCTCTCCCTCCCTCCAGATACCCTCATCTCCATCTATGTCCTGCCTTGGGGATGCTCTTTGTCACCTTGTGCATTTGTACATGTTCTTCCCCCTACTGGCATGTTCTTCTGCCCAGCCTCATCCTTTGCATCTCAGCTGAAATGTCAGTTTCCTGGAGAGCCATTTCCCAAACCCCTATCACAAGCAGAGAATTCTCGCTCCCCAATCCTCAATTCTAGAATCTTCCATCTCGGCACTAATCACAGCAGATCATTATTGTAACACTGGTTTACCTACGTTGTTGGTTGGTTGGTTTTGTCCCGTCTCTCTACCAGGATGTCTGTTGTTCTAGGAAGTCAAAGATAAGTCTATTCCCATTGCGTTTCCTCCAGCCCCATAGCATAAGACTTGGCACAAAGTAGATGCTTAATAAATTCTGGCGAATAAATGGACCCCATGAGGCAGACACAGAATTAGCTTCAGGTTAGAAAACAGAAGTTCAGAGAAGTTCAGGCAACTTGCCCCAGGTCGCCTGGTGGTAGACCTCAAGTCTGACTCCAAGGCTAGGCCCTTTGACCCTACACGCAGTTTCTCTGAACTCAAATTAGATGACCTTGCCCTGATCATGCCTTGGCAAGTTCCTGGAATGAGGTCCTTCCCATTGCATTAAACCAAGATCTTAGTGCTTTGACAGAGGGCCAACGAGAACATGAAGAGCATCTCTAAAGTCCCTAGAGGACGCCAGGAGAAGCTTAGGAAATTGCAGCCGCACCTGGGTCAGATCCCGGCAGAGTACAAGAGCAAAGGGGCACTAGGAAAGAGCCCCCCTGGTTGGCCACACTGCCTCCACCTTTCACCACTCACAACGCAAACCATTCTGCCCGAAGCGCACAGCTTTTATCTCATCAATTTTCTAGGCTGTGGCAACCAAACAGTGGAATCCACAGGAAATTAAGCTTACTGACTCAGTCTTTGAACATCACATGGAGAAGAGATATTTACACATGTCATCTGAGCCCTGGGAACTGTAGGTTATTGGCAGCACGTATTTACGGTGTTTCACCTGACAGTGGAGATGGGGAGAAAAACAATCATGCCTCCCCCTCCATGCAGATTTGGGGAATGCAGAGATTAAACAAGAGTTAGGACCCCCTGCTATTTATTTATGTATTTATTTAAGACAGAGTCTCTCTCTGTCGCCCAGGCTGGAGTGCTGTGGTGTAATCTTTGCTCACTGCAGCCTCTACCTCCCGGGCTCAAGTGATTCTCCCACTTCAGCCTCCCAAGTAGCTGGGATTACAGGCACGTGCCACCATGCCTGGATGATTTTGTTAATTTTTGTAGAGACAAGGTTTCACTATGTTGCCCAGACTGGTGTTGAACTCCTGGCCTCAAGTGATCCTCCTGTCTCAGCCTCCCAAAGTGTTGGGATTACAGGCATGAGCCACGGCACCCAGCCAGGATCCCCGCTCTTGAGGCTCTGTTTTACTTCTGCTTGGCTGGCTCAGACAGCAGAAGGATTTGGGGGAAAAGCTAATTTTACACAGACCTTGTTATCTGAAAGAGCTGACTTTGACACCTCAGGCGGATTTTATGGAGCTCTCAATGTTGCAGCGATAAACTGTGATCTGTTTCCCCATCTAGGTGTTTGACTCCTGCCATTTCTTCATGGTTCCTTGAGCTGTAACTTCTCTTTGGATCATTTACAACTAGAGAGGGGAGGCAACCTTTGACATTCTTGATGGATGCCCTGGAAGACTGGTAAATGAATGCCCAAATTAAAATTAATCACAAATAATGGCATCAGGTGAGGCGCAGTGGCTCATGCCTGTCATGTCAGCACTTCGGGAGGCCTAGGAGGGAGGATGGTTTGAGCCCAGGAGTTCAAGACCAGCCTGGGTAACAGAGTGGTACCTCGTCACTATAAAAAATACAAAAATTAGGTGGGCATGGTAGCATGTATCTGTAGTCCCAGATACCCAGGAGGCTGAGGTGGCAGGATGGCTTAAGCCCAGGAGATTGGGTTTGCAGTGAGCCATAACTGTACCACTGCATGCCAGCCTGGGCCACAGCGGGAGACCCTGTCTCAAAAAAAAAAAAAAGCATCAGCAGCTAGTATTTATGGTATGCAGTATCTCTTTACCCTCACATGTTAAATCACGGATTCTTTTGTAATTAGAATAAAATCCAAGCTCCTTATCATAGGATGTCCTACAGGATCTAGCTACTGCCCACTTCTGTAATGTCCTCTCTCCTCCTCTCACTCATCAATATGTTTCACCACCATGGCAAGCTCATTCCTGCCTCAGGGCATTTGCACATGCTATTCCTCTGCCTGGAATGCTTTTCCCTGCATCCTTGAATATCTGTTTAGTTTATTCTCATTGCTGAAAGCTGGGATCACTTATTACCTATCCCACACCAGTCGCTACCCATCTTGTCACCCTGTTGAATCACTATCACACAGCCTTTTCACTTGTTTGAAGCATTCTTATGTATGCATTTGGTTATGTGTTTATCACCTGTTTCTTCTTGCTAAGGTTGGTGAACCTGGGACCTTGGATTTCCAGATTTCCAGATTCCCAGAAGGTCTAATGCCTGACATGATACCAACACATAGCGGAGGGTGAATAAATACTCAAGGAAGAAATGAAAGGGAGAATGGGAACTGGACCCTGAGTTTACCTGATCTCACTCCAAAGCCGGGGCTCTTAACCACTGAGCTACACAGCCACAGCAAAGGACACTGCTGAATCAGCAGCCCCTGTTCAAACAGCTAGACTTCCAAAGTCAACACCAGCACGTGGCTTTTCGGAGGAGGAGTACATTTCATCACTAGGCCAAGATTGTGTTTTGTTTTGTAAATCACTTGCTGAGTATTACCAAGGCTCCCACACCAATGAATGCTTCCTCCTTTCGTCCTGCAGGGTAGAAGGTCCTGGCTTGGTTCTCCAACCAGCTACAGGCCCGTTTCCCGCATGCAAAGATCATGTTCGTGCTTTAGCAAAATGCGACCCCAAGATCATGCAATCCTGGGGTCAGTTATGCAGATCCGAAGCACTCCTAGAATTCAGAACCTGGTTCCATGAATCTGTTAACTGAGTCTATAGATGTTTATAATGAACTTCCAGACACTCAAGACAATGCAGAGAAACACCAGAAAAGTCTAGTGGGAAAAGCAAGGATTATGATGCCAACAACTCTATGTGGTTCCATCCTGGGCTCTGCTTACTCTCTCTCTCTTTTTTTTTTTTTTTTATCTTCAGATGAGTCTCACTCTCACCCAGGCTGGAGGGCAGTGGCATGATCTCAGCTCCCTGCAGCCTCTGCCTCCTGGGTTCAAGCGATTCTCCTGCTATATCCTCTAGAGTAGCTGGGATTACAGGCATGTGCCACCATGCCGGGCTAATTTTTGTATTTTCAATAGAGACTAGGTTTCACCATGTTGGCCTGGCTGATCTCAAACTCCTGACCTGAGGTGATCCACCCGCCTCCGCCTCCCAAAGTGCTGGCATTACAGGCTGGTCTCAAACTCCCGACCTCAGGTGATCTGCCCACCTCCGCCTCCCAAAGTGCTGGGATTACAGGCATCAGACACCATGCCTGGCCTCTGCTTACTCTCTTGTTGGGTGAACTTGAATGAACTACCTCCACTTTTTTTTTTCTTTTTTTTTTTTTTTTTTTTGAGACATAGTCTTGCTCTGTCACCCAGGCTGGAGTGGCGCGATCTCAGCTCACTGCAAGCTCCATGTACCGGGTTCACACCATTCTCCTGCCTCAGACTCCTGAGTAGCTGGGACTACAGGTGCCCGCCACCACGCCTGGCTAATTTTTTGTATTTTTAGTAGAGACAGGATTTCACTGTGTTAGCCAGGATGGTCTCGATCGCCTAACCTCACGATCCACCCGCCTCGGCCTCCCAAAGTGCTGGGATTACAGGTGTGAGCCACCGCGCTCGTCCAGCTACCTCCACTTTTTTAAGCCTCAGTTTTCAAGTACGTAAAATGGAGGCAATGACCATACATGTATCGGGAAGGACTTACTTTCAAGGCCACAGCAAGAAATACATGAAAAGTATCTATCAGAATGCCTGGAACTTACAATAAATGATCATGAAACATTTGTTAAATGCCTGCCATGTTCAAGGTGCAGCAGGGTACGCTGCCTGAGAGATTCTAAGAGCATGGCAAGAAGGGCCCTGTCTTTATTCCATTTCCCAAATTCCACATCGGAACACACAGACTGACCAACGATTGGTCAGTGTGAAACAGACGCCATTCAGGAACACTTATTTATTTATTTTTTGAAATGAAGTCGCTATCACTCAGGCTGGAGTGCAGTGGCACGATCTCGGCTCACTGCAACCTCCACCTCCCGGATTCAAGCAATTCTCATGACTCAGCCTCCCAAGTAGCTAGGATTAAGGCATGCACCACCACGCCCAGCTAGTTTTTGTATTTTTAGTAGAGGTAGGGTTTTGCCATGTTGGTCTTGAACTCCTGGCCTCAAGTGATCTGCCCACCTCGGCCTCTCAAAGTGTTGGGATTACAGGCGTGAGCCACCACACCCGGCCCAGGAACATCTCATATCAAGACACCAAGCCTGGATTTGAATTCCAGCTCTGACATTTGAGGTACCCCTCACCCCATTTCTGGGCCTTAGTTTCCCCCACTGAATGGAAATAATGGCCTATGTCATCTGGCCCCTTCGTATCCTTCTACCTTCTCCCATCCCCCTTTCACAGCTCTCCTCCCCACTGGACTTCGAGTCTTCAACCATGCTAAGCCTCAGGGAGTTCGCACTCTCTGTTCTTTCTGCCTGGAACAGCCTTTCTTCTGGTTCTTCTGGGATTGGCTCCTCCTCATTCTTCAACCCTCAGTCTTTCCTGGCCATCGCTCACTCCATTTGATCTGACAGCAGCTCCTCCTTCACTTCTTTATTACCACTAATCAACATTTGTAGTGATATATGTGTTGTTTGTTTCCTGTCTCTTTCTTCCCCAGACTACGGAGGTTGTAAAACATTCAGAAAAAGGAAGCCTGCCTGTTTTGATTAGCAGTGTATTTCCAAAATCCCAGCATGGTGCCTGGAGCACAGCAGGTGCCCAATAAAGGTTTGATGGGGGGTGGGTGAAAGTTTGGCATTCCCTCCAATCGATCGCATCAAGGCCTTCATCTAACCCACCCTGAAGAACCTCAAACACACCATTCCCAGTGCTTACATCAAGACCTCTTTCTGCCCCACCTCCTGAGGCAATGCGGCATGGGTTGTGAGTGTCCTTAGCTGTGTGACCTTGGAAATGCTTTTTTTTTTTTTTTGAGACAGGAGTCTTGCTCTGTCGCCAGGCTGGAGTGTAATGGCACGATCTCTGCTCACTGCAACCTCTGTCTCCTGAATTCAAGTGATTCTCCTGCCTCAGCCTCCCAAGTAGCTAGGACTACAGGTGCGCACCACCACACCCAGCTAATTTTTTTGTATTTTTAGTAGAGATGAGGTTTCACCACGTTGGCCAGGATGGTCTTGAACTCCTGACCTTGTGATCCACCTGCCTCGGCCTTCCAAAGTGCTGGGATTACAGGCGTGAGCCACCGCACCCGGCCAACCTTGGAAAAGTTTCTTAACCACTCTGTGCCTAGGTTTCTTACCACTGAAATGAGGTTAATGATAATAGTTCCCGACTCATATAATTGTTTTTGGCATTGCAAGAGTCAACATACATAAAGGACTTCGGTAAAATACACATAAGGCACTTAGCACTTTTTATGCCTTGTATGTGAATAAATGTTAACTAGGGTAGGTGGACCCCTGTCCCTACCATTCCATGCAGGTTTCCCTGAGTACCTTATTTTTCACACCGGTATGTTAGCTCCTCATCTACAAAGTGCTGCTCAACTCTGAGGCCCACTGGAATCACCTAGAGAGCTATGAATTATCCTGGAGTTGTATCCACACCCGCAGCATCAGACTCCAGTGGGGCAGGCTGCACATCTGCTTTTTACTCACCCTAGGTGATTCCAACATGGAGCTGAAATTGAAAACCACTAGAAACGCCTCTTGCTCAAAGGATCTCACAACTGTCCACTGCACATTGCCCTCCCCAAAAGACTACTATTTTTACTGTAATAGCCTACACTGGACAGTTCCCAAAGTACTAACTAGTCTGCCTTTTTTTTTTTTTTTTTTTTTTTTTGATACAGTCTCACTTTAGTCATTCAGGCTGGAGTGCAGTGATGTGATCTTAGCTCACTGCAGCCTTGACCTCTTTGGTTCAAGCAATTCTCCTGCCTTAGTCTCCCAAGTAGCTGGGATTATAGGAA
Organism: Macaca nemestrina; assembly: GCF_043159975.1. NCBI lineage: Eukaryota > Metazoa > Chordata > Mammalia > Primates > Cercopithecidae > Macaca > Macaca nemestrina. Next base: position 17,304,641 of record NC_092142.1, on the reverse strand, counting down.
CGCACCACCACGCCCTGCTACTTTTTGTATTTTTAATAGAGACGTGGTTTCACCATGTTGGACAGGCTGGTCCTCAACTCCTGACCTCAAGTGATCCACCCACATCAGATTACACACATGAGCCACCACACCCAGCTATCTGTTTTGTTCTCCTTAGAGCAGTGGTTCCCAACTGGGGGCAATTTTGCCCTGTAGGGGACATATGGCAATGTCCAATGACACTGTGGATATCCTGGTTCCAGGGATGGGGTGCTATTGGAATCTAGTCAGTACAGACCAGAGAGGCTTCTAAACATCCTATAGTACCTGGGAACCCCTGCACCCAAAAAACGACGTATCCAGCCCCAAATGATATGGTGCCAAGGTTGGCAAACCCTGCTGCGGAGCTATCCTTTCTGTGAACTTGGGAGGACAGCACAGCCTTGCTAACAATGGGAAGGAAAGAAGAAGAAGTGAAGGGAACTTATCGTTACTGAGTTTCAATGCCAAACACATGCCAAGCAGATGTTTCATGAACAATGACAATAGCCACTGCTTTCTGAGCACCAAACAATGGCTTACAACAGAACGGAACCCCTGACATATCTTACTTAACTCACATGGCAACTCTGAGTTCCTTGATTCTGTTTTTGCTTCACGCCTAAGACAGCGGGGACAGCAAGGTTAGGTAACTAGGCCAAAGTCACAAGGCTTGTACACGGCAGATTTAGATTTTAGCCTATTTTGTTAAACTTCAAAGAGAAGGCTACCCCAACAGATTAATGCTGGCAGCTCACACCTCCGGGTGAGCTCACTACCTACCGGGCAGTGCTCTGAAGACCCGACAAGTCAAAACTTAATTCATTCCCATGAACTAGATAATATCGTCATCATCATCATCTCCATCTTACATCCTGGGACACTGAGACAGACTGCTGCAGTGCCTTTTGAAGAATTTCACACAGTTAGAAAGTAGCAGAGATGGGGTTTGAACAAGGGGCTTAGATCCAGAATCTGGCTCGCTCCCACCATACTCCCCTGCAATGAGCAGAAAGAATCGAATTCCAGCCTGCCTCAGGACCTTTGCACGTGCTGTTCCTGATGACATATATGTCTCTACTCTGGCCTCTTTGCCCTGCTCTTTTTCACTCGCTGGATCTCAGTTTATACTTCAGTTATCTAGGACACCCTCCTAGCCCTGCCAACTCACTGACCAGATGAGTTATCCCTGTTAAACTCTATCCTGACTCCCCTTCATAGCATTTCACACTTTAAAAAGAACCCATCACTTGTGCAAGTGTTTGATGACCATCAGTCTCCTCCTGTAGACTACAGTCTCCATGTAGACAGGGACCGTCTCTGCCTTGTTCAGTGCTGTATCTCCAGGCCCCTGGCATGATGTCTGACACAAAAGAGGGGCTTGATCAAAGCTTGTGGCTGAATACATGAAACAGAGAACCTAAAGCCAAAACAGCAGCTGGTGCCAATCCGGTCCATTTCCTCATCCCCAGAGAGGGACAGGGCCATCCGGAGGGTCCTAGCCAAATACCTCCGTGGCAGGTCAGGGCTGCAGAGCTCTCCGGGCAAGCTGGCCGTGGGGGCCATCAACCGACTCCTCAAAGCCATCTCTGCTTCATGGTGGCTGGTCTTTATCATTTTCCAATCAACACTGGTTGAATTCTAATTGATTTTCTATGATATCCCTCTCCAGAAGGGAGAAAGGCTCTGTTTATTGGGGCAGTACGTAGAGGACAGGCCTTTTCTTCCTGCTGTATTTAATGCTGCTGCTAATCACGGAGATTAGACTAAAACAATTACAACAGCTAATTAAAGAACAATGCGGTTTTTGGCATCTTCGCGCAGACGGCACCATTGGGAATTCCTAACTCGGGCAAAGCAGGGATAATTAAAACCCCGGCTCCACTCTCCCTACTCCAGCAGCTGGATCACGCTGATTAAACTGCAAATAAAACACATGAAACCAACACTTTGTAGTCTATCCAATTTCACTTAAAAGGGCTTTTAACTGATTCATAAACAGAGAAGCCGTAAACAGCAAATTATTTAACTAAAGCCAGTTATTTCATCATCACGGTTTGCTTTATTCCCAGCTCCGGACTTGTACATATAGCCCAGGGGACATTAGGTTGATGGGGCCTCAGGAATCACTCCAGAGCTTACTGCCACTTGCTCCTGTTCACTGGCAACAGGATGTCACCAGTGTGCAGCTGCTTTCTCTGGGCTTTTTCTCCTTTTGAAAAAAAAAAAAAGGTCAGGTAGTGCTCAAGTCCCTGAATGACTATGCCCAGGTCGGATCAGACTCTGCTCTTGATTCTAGGTCAAGAGCAGATGGCAGAGATACAGAAAGTTCTGAAGTGCAGATATTAAAAGCATCATATTTAGCTTTGAAACACTTAACTTATTCAGAGCTGGCCAACTACAGATCTAAAATGCAACCCATATCTACCAAAGTATGAAACAGACTCATTCTCAAGCTATGGGAAGACATGTCACAACAGCTGGGTAGAAAGCACATTTGTTTCAGACAGGCACACTCTGAGATCCCAGCTCAGGTCCCATGCACACATGCTTCCCAACTCATCTTAACAAGCATGGTCATGGGGATTGCTAACTCTCTCTCCACCCTGCCAACCCAGAGACAACAACGGAAAAAGTGAGAAAAAAAAGAAAAAAGAAAAAGGTCAAGGGAAAAAGAAAAGGACAGAAGAGAAAGGGGAGAAAATGTTAACACTAGAGACAGGCTCACTGGGAGCAGCAAGAAGAGACAGAAAAAGAAAAAAATACCCCGAGAAAGCAGACACAGGGATTTTCAGAGCGCAGCATGACACGTGCGGTGAGGACCTAGGAGCCAGAGCCTGTCCCTTTGTGGTGGCCGGGTATGATGGTCACGTTCCACGGCAGTGTTTCTCAAACCAGCTGTGGAGAAAGGCCTTTGCACGCCCAATCTACTGCAGGGTGCTAATTTTGCAAAATAAAACAAAAAAAAAAGAAGCATTAAAAATAAAAGATTGACTTGCTTAGGTGCCATGCCATGTCCGGTTACCATAAAAGCTTTTGAAAGCTTGTCCTTCATTTCTGAGTGTGTCTTCATGCGCACAGTGAGAAACCCTGGGGATGGCGCTGGTCCATGGACCGACCACGCTCTGAGTAGTCCTTTTTGAAAAGATCCCCCACAGTCATTGGTAATAAACGTAATCAGATTCATAGGATTCTATTTAATGTGCACCACATGTTTTCAGTTAACAAATGTAGGCTTTCAGACATACATAAATGTAGAAAACAAAGACCGGAAAGAAATGCATCAAAGATTTTATTTCAGAATAATGATTTCACCGATCTCTTTTCTTCTCTGTTTTTCAAGCTTTGTTATAAAATACTCATGAAAGTTATTTTTAAAAGAATATTCCATTTATGAAGGCAAAGAAAGATGATGCTTTATCATAACATGAGTTATAGCTATTTATATATAATTATGAATGTTATTTATTTATAAGTATCTATTATGTGGTTCAAAAAACGCTATGTAACTGCATGCAGCCTCATGAAAAAAAATTATACAGCCAATATATATGATGTTTGAAAAGAATACTCTGGGGGTGGGGGGTTGTGGTGGCTCATGCCTGTAATCCCAGCACTTTGGGAGGCTGAGGTGGGTGGATCATCTGAGGTCAGGAGTTCGAGACCAGTCTGGCCAACATGCTGAAAACCTGTCTCTACTAAAAATACAAAAAAACTAGTTGGGCATAGGTGGCATGCGCCTGTAATCCCAGCTACTTGGAAGGCTAAGGCAGGGGTATTGCTTGAACCAGGGAGGTAGAGGGTGCAGCGAGCTGAGATCGTGCCACTGCACTCCAGCCTGGGCGACAGAGCGAGACACCATCTCAAAACAAAAAGAACACTCTGATTTTAGAAGATACTTTTGTAATTTTGGTTGATCATCTAATTGCCAATGTTGACCCTTTTCCGACCAATGAAAACAGCAATTTCACATAATTTAATCTAACATAATATTAAATGCAATCTAAAAGGTTCACATGAATAGAGGTTGAAATCAATTACGTAGAAAATGCACATACATGGAAAAGAAAACTGGAAAGGAATATGCAAAAAGCTGGCATGGTGATTTTATTTTTTCCTTCTTGGTCATATTCCAAATTTCCAACCATGGGAATATATTGCTTTATGAGTGGGGAAAAAAAAATTCCATTCAAACATTTAATTCAGAGACACTGCTAGCATTTTTGAGAGCCTTACCCTAATCTGGCTACTTACTCTATGTCTATGTGTACTGGGAGAAGGAGGATAATGAGAAATTTAAATTCATAAGCATTAATTGTTCGATTATTAAATTAGCTCATCATCTCTAAGCATGAACTGGGCAGGAAGCCTCATGTCTTTGCAGGGGAAAGTCCCTCTGTTCAGGAGGGACCTGAGATCCGTGTTCCCCTTGTCTGAATCTGCCATCCATTATCCTGATCGTTTTCAAACAGCTTTATTGAGGTATAACAGACATACAAAAAATTGCATGTATTTAACGTATGCATTTTGAAGAGTTTGGACACACGCATAGACTCGTGACACCATCACCACTATCAAGATAACAGACATATCCGTCACCTCTAAAAGTCTCCTTGTGTCCCCCTTTTTTTAGTTGGCAAGAACCTTAACATGAGATCTACTCTCTTAATACATTTTTAAGTATACAACACAGTATTGTTAATTACAGGTGCTATGCTGTCCAGCAGATTTCCACAACTTACTCATCTTGCACAACTGAAACCTTACACCAATTGGACGCCTCCCCATTTTCCTCTCCCCCATCCCGTGGTAACCATCCTTTTATCCATCCTCCTGTGACCTTGGGCAAGTAACTCCCTCTTTTTGATTTCAGTTCTCCCACCTTTAAAATAAAGAATTTTGAAAGGTTGACCTCTAAGCTCCTTTTGCCTTTGGTATTCCACACTCCTATTCCATGGTGGCTGGAATTGACCCCCTAAGTCATGAGACCCAAAGCAAAATATAAACACAGGACCTCTTATGCAAAATAATCAATCATTTTAGGATGCTGACAACAGAAATTCCAACAAGTGCAGAGGCCCCCTCGCCATGGAGCTGTGTGTGACTGCACAGGCCGCATGTCCATGAAGCGACCCTGCCGATGGCAGAAGGCCAAGGACAAACACCACCAACAGAAATAAAAAATTCTCAGTTATACGATAGACAAGGTCTGAGGAGCTAATGGACAGCACGGGTGGGGAATGATGTGTTTATTCATTTGTGTAATGTTATCGTCACACAAGGTATGTGTATATCAAATCGTCACACCTTGAACACACTGAACACATTCAACATTTATATTCCAACTAAATGTTTTAAATTATTTTTTAAACAGTGTTTGAGAGGCCAAGCATGTATATTTAAGAATTATTCACAAAGCAGATAAAACATCGGTCAACAAAAACAGCCATACTTGGGATGAATGATTAAAAACGAGCAACAACTGCCTTTTCATTCTTGATCACAATCAGTTTCTATTTTATAAATACGTCTTGGAATAGGCAACTGTGCTTGGATTTCACAGGCAAGCTTGCCTTTTCCTCAAGTCTTAAATTCCATCGCGGTGAGCCAAACTCAGTCAACCTTTTCTGTGCTAACATCTGTGATCAAGATTAAAGTAACTAACAGCCAGCCCTGGCTATTGAAGCATAACCGAAGGATAAGATCAGGTATTTGCAAAGTGTGAGGCTCCAGCCATACTCATTATCTGCTTCAAGGACTTGATGTCGCCCTGACTATCGTTAATCTGAACACTGGGATGAGGGGACCTTCGTGGAGGGAGAAATTGAGTCCACCTCCCTCCTCTGAATTAATTGCAGGAGGAAACAACCACAGACAACGTAACCTCCCTTCCACTGAGCTCGGCTATGTAGAACAGCCTAGAACAGTAGGGATAGACAGGTGCCCTGCGTTTACCACCAGAGCCTATTTTCTCTGTATACATGTCTAATGAATGTGATTATTTCTAGGGTTGAGAAGCAGGGCCAGCTGATTGTCACAATCAGGCACATTAAAAGCCATGATAGGCCGGGTGCAGTGGCTCAAACCTATAATGCTAGCACTTTGGGAGGCTGACATGGGCAGATCATCTGAGGTCAGCAGTTTGAGACCAGCGTAGCCAACATGGCAAAATCCCATCTCTACTAAAAATACAAAAAAATTAGCCGGGAGTGGTGGTGCACACCTGCAATCCAGATACTCGGGAGGCTGAGGCAGGAGAAATGCTTGAGCCCAGGAGGTAGAGGTTACAGTGAGCCGAGATCGTGCCACTGCACTCCAGGCTGGGTGACAGAGCGAGACTCCTCAAAAAAACAAAAAAAAGAAGCTGTGGTAAGTAACACTGGGCAAGACATGGAAGAGCATGAAAAAAATGATCAAAAAAGGGGCAGATTTTTCTTTTTTATAAAGGGACTCCGGGGTCACTGAGTGAAGAGCCTGCGCAACCATCAATGCTTTTAGCAGAATCTAAAGCCCAGCGCTTGAAATGATGGCTGGATTCTTCAAGGAAGGCTTCACACACATCCGGCATACTCTATTTGAGAAGGTAGGAAAACAAATGGGTGATCGAGTTTAGACAAATTCCTTAAAAGTAAAGCTTAACTCTCCAGAAAAGGAGGCTCCCAAAGCCTCCAAATGGCTGAAGTTTTGCTGGAGGTATGCGTATGTGCATATTCACATTTTGTAGCATTTCTATGTACTTCTTTTAAAAATCCATCCTTATCACAGGCCGTCTTAGAACAGGAGTTTGCAAAATTTTTCAGTAAAGGGTCAGACAGTTAAGATTTTCAGCTGAGCAGGCCATGTGATCTCTCTCACAACGGCTCAGCTCTGCCGCTGTAGCTCAAAACAGACAGAGACAAGTACGTAACAAATGGGCAGGCTGTATTCCCATAAAACTCCACTTACAAAAACAGACAGCTGGCAGCATTGGGCCCATGAGCCGTAGTTGATCAACCCCTGGTCTGCCACAAAAAGCATGGGCTCTGGACAGGGCGGGGTCTGGATTCAAATCCTTTCAATTCACCACTCTGTAACCGTGAGACTCAGTTTCCCTCTTTTACCATGGGGGGGATATAATACACACATTGCTGCGTAATTGTAAACAGCCATTGGAAAACACAATAGATATTTGATCAATGTTAGCTTCCTTCTGCCAACAGTAAATCTTTTCATCTTGCTGGTTCTTTTCTTAGTTCTTTATCTATATGGTTCTTCATCAACACGGTTCTTTTCAGTCAAAAATGGCCTTTCTCCAACATTATCTCACTGCCCTACCCTTTTCTCCTCTCTTATTCCACAAGGCTGGTAGACAGACATCACTAACTGCTCTACTGATAAGGAAATAAACACTCACGGAAGTAGATACTCTAGCCAGGGTAGGGAATTATGTGCTCCAAACCAGCAACCTGTGCCTCTGGGTCTGTTACTCGCACAAACGTGGACACCCGTGGGTTTATAGACATGCCCACTTAGAAATCTACGCATGGATGCAGAAGAGGCACTTAACCATCACAGGGAGGGGCACCAGGCTTGGATCCCACCTTGGTGACATACAGATTGTATATCCCCAGGCAAGGCACCTGACCACACAGCCTGGGTTCCCTCATTTATGAAATGAGGCTAAAAATAGGATACGTTCCAGAAGTTTCTACCTCAAAATATTGAGCACCTAACACCTAGCCCATAGTACATGTTCCATCAATAGCTGCTGAACGAACCAATGTGATGGTGAGGGTTAAATGAGAACAGTATTCATAGCCCCCGCACGCTCAATAAACGGTCACAGCTCTGCTTAGTGACGGATCTCTATGCACTACATATGGAGGTAGATACACGCACATGCGCATGCATGCGCACGCGCGCGCGCACACACACGTACGGCTGTCAGCTCCACACGGGCAGGAGCCATATCTGACACAAAGCATTTGCTCATTACAAAACTGTGTGTTCATTTATGAATATACAACACACTGGTGCATATAAACAGATAAGTGCAAACAGCTGATAAACTGGGTTGGGCTCCCTAAGGTCCCTGGAATTCTCTATCTACATCCACCCAACCCCCAGAAGGAGCAGAACAGGCTGATCCAGACCTCGGATGATGAGATTCTGTGGGCTGTTTGCTGGATTTCAGACCACCACCACCCATACCGATCAAAGAACTGCATCGTTTCACTCCCTGGGCTGTGACTCCAGGGTCCCATGAGGTGACACAGGCTAGAGGTGCCATAGAAAATGTCCCTACTAGTCCAGGCACGGTGGCTCACACCTGTAATCCTAGCACTTTGGGAGGCCGAGGCAGGTGGATCCCCTAAGGTCAGGAGTTCGAGACCAGCCTGGCCAACAGGGCAAAATCCCAACTCTACTAAAAATACAAAAAAAAAAAAAAAAAAAATTAGCTGGGTATGGTGGCACATGCCTGTAATTCCAGCTACTCGGGAGGCTGAGGCAGGAGAATCACCTGAACCCAGGAGGCAGAGGTTGTAGTGAGCCAAGATCATGTCACTGCACTCCAACATGGGGGACAAAGCAAGACTCCCTCTCAGAAAAAAAAAAAAAAAGAAAGAAAACGTCCCTACTCAAGGTGTAGAAGAGCAAGGGGCAGTAATAACCTCAACACACATATTAGGTGGCTTTCGAGCGCCTGCGGAGTCTCAGGGACTGCTGCCCCTGAACTGCCGGGATGAGGTTCTGCCTTCGAACAAAGATGGTCCATGCATTTGGAAGCAAAATGCTGACAGATGTTCCACTGCCCTGCACCAAGGGAGGGCTTATGCTCAACTAGGTCCTGGCCATTCCTCTGGGCAGAGCAGGCAGCCACTGTGCACTGCCAGCCTGTCCCGATATCTCCTCTGAGTCCCCACAGCCCCTTGGCCCTGTGCACAGGCGAGGCCGCCTCTAAAGCCAAGAAGGCAACGACCCAACTCTGGAGGAGGGGGAGATGGCTCAAGCTACAGCACATAAGGCCTTCTCAGGGCTGCCGTGACCATGCCGGCCTCAATCCCAGGCAGTTGCCTTCACCACGCCAAGGTAAAGTCCTCGGAACTTGGACAGTGGCGTCAGAACAAGGGTGGAGGCTGTGTCCTCTCAGCATGACATCAACTAACAGCCTGGCTCCTTGGCCCCGAAACAGAATGAGCCAATGTCTGCCGTTGGCCATGCAAAACCAAGTCCTCATGTAGTCTGTGGAAATAGTACATGGAAGGCCAGATGTGGCCTCTGGCTTGAAGAACTGAGTTTGCTCAACTGACACGTGTTTTCCATTCAACGCTCTTTCTGATTTGGTTGCAGTTGTACTGCTGTTGTTTAAAGGAGGGAGGGATTAAACCACCCTTTTTGAGAGGATAAATGTGTGCTGGGTCTGTACATGTTGATGATAGACAGATACACACACACATATAGTAGATGTTAACAAGCCCATTTTGTTGACAGGCACACTGAGGACTGACGAAGTGAATGACATATCTCAGATTGAGTCCACAGCCAGGACTCAAACCAAGATATGATAATTCCACTGTCCACTTTTCCCCACCACACTGTGGTATAAGACCTAAAACTAATATTATGCGCTGCCTTGACACCTGGGGAAAGCTAAGAGCATGCCTCACATTGCCTGAACGTAAGTTTCCCTAACTACTTTGCTTCCTCAAATGAGGTCCTCTAGCCAGACAGCCTCCTTTATCTCAGCAAGACCAGGCACAGTGCCTGCCTATCCCTGGAGAGTGGGTTTCTGCTCCCTGCCAGCCTCCGGGATTATTTAAACAAGACAATCATAACCCCTTGTGGAACGCAGGGATTATCGCATCCTCTTGCTTCTGCACAGCCTGCCTCCCACGGCCCCTGGATGTTCACCCTGTCCCCAGATGCAATCATGTGGCCCTGCATGGTGCACGGCATCTGCTTCTCTGGGGCTGATTGTATGTGACTCATAAACTGCTATCCCTCTGGTCTGTCCAGCTTTGGGTGTTATCCCCATAGGGTGGGAATCCACTTCAACCATGGGGTTAAGGAGAAGCAATCAAAACATACACCAGGATGGGCATAGTGGCTCACGCCTATAATCCCAGCACTTTGGAAGGCCAAGGCGGGCAGATCACTTGAGGTCAGGAGTTTAAGACTAGCCTGGCCAGTATGGTGAAACCCTGACTCTACTAAAAATACAAAAATTAGCCAGGTATGGTGGTGCGTGCCTGTAATCCCAGCTACTCGTGAGGCTGAGGCAGGAGAATCACTTGAACCCAGAGACAGAGGTTGCAGTGAGCCAAGATCACGCCACTGCGCTCCAGCCTGGGTGATAGAGCCAGACTCCATCACACACACAAACATACAAACACACACACCCACACACACACACACACACCCACGGCTTACTGAGCAAAGTGGGACTATTACAACATCCACAGAATGATATTCCAAAGTCCCTCTCTAGAGGTCAGCTTGCAACATGCCTCCCCACAGGTGGACACTGGTCAGTTTTGCAAGAGACAGGAGCCAAGGATTCTGGCCTTCAGATAACTAAACCTCAAGTTCATCCGCAGACAGGCCAATTATAGTCATCCAATAGATACTCCATCATTCCATTGTCACTCTTCCTGTCTGTCCGCAGGAGCTCTGAATTCTGCAACCTCCACCTTTCGGTGTGCAGCCCAGGCAGAAGCCACAGACAGGGCATGAGCAGTAGCTAACAAGGGCAGAGTGTTTACAAACCCAGGAAGAGGTGACAGCACAGGCAATTAGAGGCAGAACCACGATTAACTGTGCCCAACTAACCAGAACCATCAATTAACTAAAATCTTCTTTTTTTTTTTCTTCCCTCTCAGGAGACTGAGGTCAGGAATTGAGAAAATCGCAATTTAAAACGGGGGGAAAAAAAATTGTGTTCCGGGCTTTTCTCTGGCTCGACTCTGACCCAGGTCCATTTCCTTCACCCTCACGCAAGACACATGTACAACTTCGAATTTTCTAGTAGCTGTGTTTTTTAAAAAAGTGAAAAGAAATTGATTCATCTATTTGATTTAACCGACTACATCCCAAATATTGTCATTTCATCGTGTAATCCATATGAAAAAGTATCAAATCTAAACAAATACGGAAAAGCATTAAGGAGATATTTTATATTCTTTTGTTTGGGCTAAGTTTTCCTAGAGCACAGCTTAGCTGGAACCGGCCGCATCTGAAGTGCTCAGTAACCCTGCGTGGCTGGCGGCTACCATATGGGACAGCACAGATCTGGAGCTAAAGTGTGAAGTGATTGTTTAGAATGATGATTCTGGAGGGTTGCTAGGGTTTGAATGTCCATGTCACCTCCAAAATTCATATTGAAATTAATTAATTAATTTGAGATGAAGTCTCACTCTGTTGCCCAGGCTGGAGTGCAGTGGAGTCATCTGGGCTCACTGCAACCTCCGCCGCCTGAGTTCAAGCAATTCTCCCACCCTGGCCTCCTGAGTAACTGGGATTACAGGCATGCACCACCATGCCTGGCTGATTTTTGTATTTTTGGTAGAGATGGGGTTTCAGCATGTTGGCCAGACAGGTCTCGAACTCCTGACCTCAAGTGATCTGCCCACCTTGGCCTCCCAAAGTGCCGGGATTACAAGTGTGAGTCATGCGCCCGGCCTCATGTTGAAATTTAATCCCCAAGTCAAGAGGATTAAGTGGTAGGTCCTTTAGGAGGTGATCAGGCCAGAAGAGTTCTGCTATCATGCATGGGATTAGTCCCTTACAAAAGGTATGGAGAGAACTAAGTAAACCCCTTTTGCCCTTCCATCCCTTTTGCCATGTGAGGACACAGAGTTCATCCCCTACAAATAATATAGCGACAAGGCACCATCTCACAAGCAGAGAGCAACCCTCACCAGACCCCAAACCTGCTGGCACCTTGATCTTGAACTTCCCAGCTTTCAGAACCATGAGCAATACATTTCTGTTGAAACTTACCCAGCAGCATAAACAACTTAAGCCAGGGGTTTAAAACAAATTGGTCACTAGCGAATAACTGCGTGCTAAGTGTTTCCTCCCAACAATGCCTCATAAATGACAAACTGGTCTTGGGCTTACATGGGTCTATCAGGTCCTGGAGTAGAGACTGCCGAGTCCCCTCTCTACAGCCAGGATCTTTCTTCACAGGAAGGTGACTGCAGTAAGAGCTACCTGCCATGACCTCCAACCCATTAACTACCTCTTTGTCTGATTTGCAATATGTAAGCCTTCTCCGTATCTTCCACCTAAATGATGAATAAACACTTCAGACAAAAAAAAAAAAAAAAGGAAATTATTTGAAAAGGCCATTTTTCTACTAACCACCCAGGAATGTGTAGGTGTAGCATTTAATAGTGCCTACAAAGTCCCTCCCCGAGGGGACCTTGCAGTCCATCAGGGACAGTGAGAAGCACACATTTAAAAAAAGATCAACTATTATCCTGGCTAACGTGGTGAAACCCCGCCTCTACTAAAAAAACAAAAAGTTAGCTGGGTATGGTGGTGGGTGCCTGTAGTCCCAGCTACTTGGGAGGCTGAGGCAAGAGAATGGCGTGAACCCAGGAGGCGGAGCTCGCAGTGAGCCGAGATCATGCCACTCCAGCCTGGGCGACAGCATTGAGACTCATTCTCAAAAAAAATAAAATAAAATAAAAAAAGATCAACTATTTATGGGTCCAATAAAAACTAGCTACTGGGCCAGGCGTGGTGGTTCACACCTATAATCCCAGCACTCTGGGAGGCTGAGGCAGGTGGATTGCTTGAGCCCAGGAGTTCAAAATGAGCCCAGCCAACACGGCATAACCCTGTCTCTACTTAAGAATACAAAACTCAGCCAGGCAAGGTAGCGGGTTCCTCTAATCCCAGCTACTCGGAAGGCTGAGGCACAAGACTCACCTGAACCTGGGAGGCGGGGGTTGCAGTGAGCTGAGATCATGCCACTGCACCCAGCCTGGGCGATAGAGCAAGACTCTGTCTCAAAAACAAACAAACAAACAAACAAACAACAAAACCTAGCAAAAACTAGCTACTGGCCATCTGGAACAAGGGTTAACCAACATATGGGCAGCCCGTTTTATTGTTGAGAAAACAGAGATCAGAAAAATGAATGAATTACAATCCACCTGCTCCCGTAGGAACTGCAGAAGAGTGCAGCCCACAACACAGCAAGCTTTCCCATTTTAAAATCATTCATCCGGTGTAATCCCAGCACTTTGGGAGGCCGAGACGGGCAGACCACCTGAAGTCGGGAGTTCGAGACCAGCCTGACCAACATGGAGAAACCATGCCTCTACTAAAAATATAAAATTAGCCAGGCATGGTGGCGGGCGCCTGTAATCACAGCTACTCAGGAGGGTGAGGCAGGAGAATTACTTGAACCTGGAAGGCAGACGTTGCAGTGAGCCAAGATACCGTCACTGCATTCTAGCCTGGGCAACGAGAACAAAACTCCATCTCAAAAAAAAAAAAAAAAAATTCATTCATTGAGTAACTTTTCCGTTTTTTTGCCCTATTCATGTAATGTATGTTGTTTTATTTATTTTTCAGGGCTCTTTAAATCAGCTCATCTCTATTTTTACTTCAATGATTTAATTTAAAAAGGAAACATCACCCCTAAATTAGTGGGAAAACCAGTATAATCTGCTATAAATGGAAGGTAACTAGAAAAATAAACAGAGGCTATTAATTTCTATAAAGCCTGTGGAGGTATGGCTTAAAATCATCTTGTGAGCCACCAGTTTGCACGTGACACTTTGGAAAAGGCTGCAACGGAGAAGTTCAGACCTATGTTTTGCCTGGCTGGCTGGGAAGACTGTAAAGGAAGAGGAGGAAAGGTATCCCAGGTGTGTGCACAGCACGGAGAAACGCGCGGAGGTGGATGGAGGGCACAGCGTGGAATGCAGAGAGGAAACTGACACCTGCCTGATTAAATCACCCAAGCACATTCAGTTCCGTGCCATGGATTTAACACGGACTAACACACTTTGGAAATACTTTCAAAGCAAGGTCTGCAACAATAGTGTTTTTGTAACTCCTAGTTAACAAGAGAAACAACAGATCCAAGTCCCCATCCAGTGTTCCCCAATACTGTCGTCTGATTCTGTTTTCTGTCAGGGAAATAAAATATCCCATTTCCTCCATAATGGTGAGTTCTGAAAGCAGCTGTCCAAGGTCAGGGCAGATGGAGAGGAAAGACGCCAAAAAGAAGCAGGCAGGCAAAGGCCAATGAGAAGATGTTGTACTCTGAGGCCCCGTCCTTCACTAGTGTGGGGTTGCAGGTTTCAGTATGGGTGCGGATATGGATGTGGGTGCATACGTGTGCATGCATGCGTGTGTGTAAGAGAAAACCTCCTCCCAGGGTCACCCCAGGCCATCAGAGACACACATACCTTGCAAAAGGTCAACTTCTACATTGGTTGGGGCAAGTCTAGTCCGTCCAAATCCCACAGGGAAGGGCCAGCCTGGCTTCTACTCCAGCCAAGCTGACGTCCCCCAACACGGGGACTTTCGTACGTGTGTCCGACTGGCCCCGCTCCCTGCCAGGGGCTGCCTCTTCAGGGCCTAGAAAACCTGATCATGTCATGCAGTCCTAGAAAAAACGCTCACCCACTTTCTCAGAAGAAGTGCAGTAGGGCTCTCTGGCCTGCACAAGCCAGTGACAATTTTTTTTAAAGCCCTTGGAAAAGAAAGGCATATATTCTGCAATACAATATTTGCTGGACACTATCATAACATTTTATAAGATCGTATGTAACCCCAACTGTGGCTAGGAACAAAAAAATATTATTCAGTCCCTGAAAGGCATATAAATCCCTACAAAGTACAGGTTTTCTTTTGTTTGTTCGTTTTTGTTTTTTAAGTGGTTAAATTCTCACAATTTTTTGCCTTTGTTCAGTGCAGGGAGATAGTGGTCTGCAAAGGTGGTAACACTGACTTCCTGAGACTCTTTTTTCTTCGAGACAGGGTCTTACCCGCTAAAGGGCAGTGGCACAATCATGGCTCACTGTAGCCTCCACCTCCCGGGCTCAAGCCAGCCTCCCACTTCAGCCTCCCAAGTAGCTGGGACTACAAGCAAATGCCACCACACCCAGCTAATTTTTAGAGAGATGAGAGCGGGTCACACTGCATTGCCCAGGCTGGTCTCAAACTCCTAGGCTCAAGCGATCAGCCAGCCTCAGCCTCCCAAAGTGCTAGGATTATAAGCGTGAGCCACTGCGCCCAGCCTCCTGAGAACCTTTAATTGAACTTGCAGCCTTGCAATTCAGTCCAAGCTCCTACATGCAGGACTCTACATTGCTAAATCCAGGGAAGCCTACCTTGGTCACCTGGGAAAATAGTGTGAGAGGCTCCTTAGATCTCTCCCTATCCACCTGCTCCTTAAAAACCTCACAAGAGGTTGTGGGACCACAAACCATTGTCCCCGAGAATTCCTTTTTCTCTCCAAAACTTGCCCTATTCACACATTTCTGATCTTTTTTTTCCTAGGCCCTACTTTGTCTGTTCTACTATTTGTGTGTGTGTGTGTGTGTGTGTGTGAGAGAGAGAGAGAGAGAGAGAGAGAGAGAGTCTTGCTCTGTCACCTAGGCTGGAGTGCAGTGGCACAATCTCGGCTCACTGCAACTTCCGTCTCCTGGGTTTAAGTGATTCTCCTTTATCAGCTTCCCGAGTAGCTGGGATTACAGGCATGTGCCACCACGTTTGGCTAATTTTTGTATTTTTAGTAGAAATGGGGTTTCGCCATGTTGGCCAGGCTAGTCTTGAACTCCTGACCTCACCCACCTCGGCCTCCCAAAGTGCTGGGATTACAGGCATGAGTCACCGTACCTGGTCCCTGTTCTACATTTTAATGGCCCTCAAATCTGTCCCCTACTTTCCTTTCCTTTCCCACTGTCCCTGCCCCAGTTCAGGCCTTTATCATAACTGCCCTGAACTGAATGGCCCCTTTTCTGATTCCCTGCCTCTACGCTCACTTCTGCAATCCATTCCCCATGAAGCAGCCAGAGTGATCATCTCAAACTGATCTGAGACCATGCTCTTCTGCTCCTCAAACATCTTCAGTGGCTCCCCATTACCTACACAACACATCTGAAGCTCCCTGATGTGGTCTACAGTATCTGGGCCTGTGCTTGCCTCATCAGCCCTATCCCCTGCCAAGGCCTGCTCCTCCCTTCTACATCCGACACTTTGGAAAAGGCTGCAACGGAGGAGAAGTTGAAACCTATGCTTTGCCTGGCTGGCTGGAAAGACTCTGGAAAGGAAGAGGAGGCTTGTGTTCCATGAATATTGTATTTCCTGTGATTTTCTGACAAGGCTCAATATTTTCATCTCTGTTCTCTGTCGGAACGATCTTTTGTGTCCCCTTATCCTGGTCATTCCTGGTCTGCTCACATTCACCCCCTTTTTTTTTTTTTTTTTTTTTTTTTGAGACAGGGTCTCGCTCTGTTGCCCAGGCTGGAGTGCAGTTAGTTCAAGCAATTCTCCCGTCTCAGCCTCCAAAGTAGCTGGGACTACAAGCACCCACCACCACAATGACCTAATTTTTGCATTTTTAGTAGAGATGGGGTTTCACCATATTGGTCAGGCTGGTCTTGAACTCCTGACTTCAGGTGATCCACCCACCTCAGCCTCCCAAAGTGCTGGGATGATCATTCACCCTTTAAGGTCACGCTGTGGGCAACAGCTCCTCCAGGAAGCCTTCCAGGAGTGTTCTAGGTTATGCTGTCCACTCCTACATGATCACAGAACTGCTAACACTCCACAAGGGGGAATTTCTATCTTACAAAAATTCAACTATAAACAGTCAGGAGGGAAAAAAAAGAGAGACAGATGGCGAGACAAATCATTTAAATCATGTGGGACCCTGCGCACCACTTAGCTCTGCGTCTATACCCTGTGATGAACATCTTGCTATGATTTCTCCCTCCATCTAGCCCAGGGTCATTTATTCTGGAATCTGTGAGTTTGGGGATCTATGGAGAGAGAATTCTGGGGGTCTTTGAACTTGTACATATCCACTGATGAACCTGTACATATTCATAATTATTTTCACTAACTCTAACCGAAATTTAGCATGCCCTTCAGTTATGAATATAGGCAACAGACTGCAGTAGTATGAGCAATCCGAGACTTTGACACCAACAGAGATTGCAGATATTTTCATGTCACATTGCTTTGGTGGCAGATGTCTCCAAATATTATTTATACTTGTCATTATTTCAAAATTAGGGTAGTTATTAGAGCCGATGCCAAATCTAGTTTAATGTGTTAATAAAGAAGCAAATGCATTATTACTCCACAAATTTCTGATTTTTATATATACTTTGATAGCTATACTTCAATATAACCACTTTCCTTTTTAATCCTCTGCATTTTTCTGCATTTGAAAATATTATTCAGAGCAGGGGAGCACTATTTTGACCAGATTCTGAAGGGATCTACAACACAGAGAAGGTGACACTGTCTGCTCTAGACAGTGAGCTAACTGGAGGCAGGGCACCAGGTCCTTCATCTTCCACTCCCCAGCACCTAAAGCAGTGGTCAGTGTGCAATAGCAATTTTTAAGAAATGAACTATTTTATCTATCTTTCTTTCCTTCTTCCTTCCTTCCCTCCTTCCTTCTTTCCTCCCTTCCATCTGTGTATCAATCATCCATCACCTACCCATCCATCCCTCCCTCGCCCCTCCCTCCCTAACCCCTCCCTCCCTCGCCCCTTCCTCCCTCCCTCGCCCCTTCCTCCCTCCCTCCCTCGCCCCTTCCTCCCTCCCTCGCCCCTTCCTCCCTCCCTCGCCCCCCCTCCCTCCATCGCCCATCCCTCCCTCCCTCGCCCCTCCCTCCCTCCCTCCCTCCCTCGCCCCTCCCTCGCCCCTCCCTCCCTCCCTCCCTCGCCCCTCCCTCCCTTCCTCCCTCGCCCCTCCCTCCCTCCCTCGCCCCTCCCTCCCTCCCTCCCTCCCTCCCTCGCCCCTCCCTCCCTCCCTCCCTCGCCCCTCCCTCCCTCCCTCCCTCGCCCCTCCCTCCCTCCCTCCCTCGCCCCTCCCTCCATCCATCCATCCAGGATGCATCCATCACCCCTTGTCCACCCATCCCTCTATCCATCCACCCATTCATCCATCCATCCATTATCCACTCATCTATCTACCTACCCACCCCTCTATCCATCTACCCACCCATCCACCCACCCATCCTTTATCCACTCATCCCTCTATCCATCCACCCATTCATCCATCCATCCATTATCCACTCATCTATCTACCCACCCACCCCTCTATCCATCTACCCACCCATCCACCCACCCATCCTTTATGCACTCATCCCTCTATCCATCCACTCATCCCTCCATCAACATCCATCCATCCATCTGATTCAATCTACAGTTCTAACAATTGACACCCCTGTACTTGGTCTCCCAGATCCAGTTCTGCAGCTCAACTGGAGACTCCCTAAGAAGGAAAAGTGAGTCACTGTGGAAAGAGGTGATACTATTTGCTTGTATGGCCACGGGCATGTCCCAGAATGTGCCTGCAGCTCAGCTGCCTTTCACAGGCTGAACACGGAGCGCTGTCTCCAGCTGCCACCCCATGGGCTGGGGCCCCAAGCTCAGGTACAGCGCCATGCCTGTGTTCAGATCACTTCCTTACCCAGGAGCATCGTGGTTTTCTGCTTTCACGGTATCCCAGAATGGTTAAATCTTAAAGAACAATCGCCAGCCATCATCAAATACAGAAACTGCATAGAATGGTGGTTACGAGTTCTGTGTAGGTCCAAAGACCAGCTCCCCACTCACTCTTACACGACCTTGGGTGACTTAGTTAACCCTCTCCTCTCTGTGCCTCAGTTTTGTTATTTGAAAGAAGGCGTAACAACCACACCTCACTTACACAGGTTTATGGGGAGATTAAAGAGAATCTTCCTTATGGGAAGATGAAGTGAGTTAATCCATACACTGTACTTAGCACAGAGCCTGGCACATAGTAAGTGTTCAACAATTTTTAGCCATCATTACCCACCATTTCCTCCAAGGAGGCAGACAATCAGAACATTAGGACCCAGAATCCCGAAAAATGGAGCTATAGAATTCACAAACACCCCATGTTAAAAAATGCTTACATCCACTCACATCTAACATTCAAATCGAGGCAGCAAGATAGTTTTTACCCACTGGTTTGTTGAAGATTATAAAGATTGATAATCACCAGTGCCTTTGAAAGGGGAAACAGGAAATCACATAAGGCTTTGACAGGAGATGTGAAGAAACCTCCTCATAGGACAATATAAAATGTAAAATGCACACACCCTTTCAGCCAGCGTTGTTAAATCTAGTCACTTACACTACAGAGGTACATTCCCAACGGAGCAAACATGTATTTACAAGAAGGGCTAAAGGCAGCATAATTTAAAATAGAGAGGAAAAAACAATCTAAATGTCTATCAACAGGAAATCAGTTAAATAGATGATGAAATAGTTAATGCATTTAATTAATCTTTATTGAACAGCTACTACATCCCAGAGACCGTGACAGGTGCTGAAAACCGAACTCGACAAAATAGAAAAGTTAAAAATAACGAGGAAGAGTGATACATGCTGACAGGAGATGAGTGAAAAGATACAGAGGAAAAGCAACTTACCATAAATTATGTTTCATAAAACATGTATCATAAAATATGAGGTTCCATTTCAAGGAAACAAATTCCTGCCAATATGCACGTGAATACACTCACGTACATATATTAAGTTGGTGCACAAGTAATTGCGGTTCTTGCTATTACTTTTAAATGGCAAAAACCGCAATTACTTGTGCGCCAACATAATACAAGTTAAAATGCAAAGGAAAACTTCGGAAGTAGTAAAAAAAAAAAAAAAATTAACAGCAGTTATCTCTGAAGAATAGTCATAGGAAGTGATGTGCTTTTGAATTGTTTCCATCATGTGCTTGTATTGCATTAATCCTCTGTAGGTCCCGTATGCTCCATCTCCTCTCAGAACACATCCAGCACCAAACTATTTTATTTTTAATTTTTGTGTACACGGAGTAGGTATAAACTACTTCTTTCAGCTTTCACTATTAACACTCTGGTCCAAACCAACCCTGCACACCCCCTAACATATTACAACAGCCTTCCCCCTCACCCATCCCCCCGTTCTTGCCCTTGACCCATTACAGTACATTTTCAGCAGAGCAGCCACCAATCCCATTTTCCAAGGCAAGGCCATGTCATTCCTCCGTTTAAAATCCTCTGAAGACTTTCCAGTGTGGAGCAAAGGAAAGACCCTTTTAAGTTTCCCGAGGTTCTAATGATCTAGCTCCACCTCCACCACCCTGCTCTCCCTTACTCATGCTGTTCTAGCCATGCCAGGCTATGCTGGTGACCAACACACCAACCACATCCTACCTCAGGGCCTTTGCCCTGGCCGCTCCCTGTTCCTTCCTCTTTCTACAGAGCTCTACCACTCACGCTTTTGAGATCTTTGTTCAAACACTGCTGCATGAAAATGTCTCCACCAAAGGAAAAGGGCAACCTATCTCCAACTGGCCTGACCTGGCCCACAGACCTCTGCTTTGCTCTCCCATGCTCTTATCGTCATCTGACATGACATATCAACATGCATTTCTCGGTTGGGCGTGGTAGCTCACACCTGTAATCCCAGCACTTTCGGAGGCCGAGACAGGCAGATCACACGAGGTCAGGAGTTCGAGACCAGCCAGGCCAACAGGGTGAAACCCCATCTCTACTAAAAGTACAAAAATTAGCTGGGCGAGGTGGTACGTGCCTGTAATCCCAGCTACTCAGGAGGCTGAGGCAGGAGAATCGCTTGAACTCAGGAGGCGGAGGTTGCAGTGAGCCGAGATCACAGCACTGCACTCCAGCCTGGGTGACAGAGCAAGACCCTGTCTCCAAAAACAAACCATACATTTCTAATTTACTACCTGTATAGAACATGAGTTCAGGAGAATAAGAACTTCTGTCTTGTAGGCTGTTGTATCTCCAGCCCCTGAAACAGTATCCAGGACGTCGTAGGCACTCCAAACATAATAGAATACACTGATCAATATTATAATAATATAATATAATATGATATACTACTGATAATAGCAAGGATGAAAAACAAATCCAGAAAAGAACTTCAAGTCCCAAAAGAAAAATTTTTATAAAAACAAAACATACATTTCGAAAAAACATGTTTCCAGTCACAGCTGCCCGCAGAGAACAGGGTGGAACACCCAACAAGAAACTAACACGTAAACACCTCACGGCCAGCACAGCACACAGCAGCCTGGTTGTCTCAGGCAGCCGCTCTGCACACAGGACCCTTTCACAGAGTCCAGGGAGTAAATGCCAGCCGGGTTTGAACATGTTACAATGTCAGCCCCTGAAGCCACAGGCTATTTTCGGGTGTCAGGCAAACCCACAATCTTCTGTAACAGCCAAACTACTGCAAATCTGAAAACCAGCTCCCTGCGGTCTTTAAGGGGACAGGACTCTGGGATTGTCTAGAACTCCTCTAGCTGAAAGGAACCTAGTGCCTGCTGCATTAACAGTGACTCAGGCACGGGTGGGCTTGGGGTCTCCATCCCCCAGATGTGAGCTGGAGGCCCTACATTCTTTTGTGCTTCATATTGTGCTGGCTTTTTATTTTTTAAATAAAAAATAATAATAATAATTTGAGACAGAGTCTTGCTCTATCACCCAGAATGGAGTGCAGTAGTGCAATCACGGCTCACTGCAGCCTCCACCTCCTGGCCTCAAGTGATCCTCCCACCTCAGCCTCCTGAGTAGCTGGGACTAAAAGCACGGGCCACTACGCCAAGATGTTTTATTTATTTTTTTTTTTTGTAGAGATGGTCTTGCTATGTTGTTTGGGCTGGTCTCAAACTCCTGGCCTCAAGAGATCCTTCCACCTTGGCTTCCCAAAGTGTTGGCATTACAGTCAAGAGCCACCATACCCAGTGTGCTTGGCTTTTTAAATGAGGAGAGGAGCCGGGCACAGTGGCTCAAGCCTGTAATCCCAGCACTTTGGGAGGCCGAGACGGGCGGATCACGAGGTCAGGAGATCGAGACCATCCTGGCTAACACGGTGAAACCCCATCTCTACTAAAAAACACAAAAAACTAGCCGGGCGAGGTGGCGGGCGCCTGTAGTCCCAGCTACTGGGGAGGCTGAGGCAGGAGAATGGTGTAAACCCGGGAGGCAGAGCTTGCAATGAGCTGAGATCTGGCCACTGCACCCCAGCCTGGGCAACAGAGCAAGACTCCGTCGCAAAAAAAAAAAAAAAAAAAAAAGAGAAGAGGAACAAGACGGCGTTCTTCTGTACCTCATCACACCCACAGTGAAACACTTGGCACATGCTATCTTGTTTGTAACTTCAGCTCTCATGAGGTCACTTGGAAGCAAAAAATTAAAACCCAATGACATTTACAGGGAGGTGTTCAACCAGCAAACGTCACCAGCTCCATTTCATTCCAGTCAATGGGTGTTGATTGTCACACAGTCTCTGCATCCCATGCTTGGTTAAGACAGCGGTTTTCAGCTCAGGGGTGATCTCCCAGGAGATATTTGGCAATGTCCAGAGACATCTGTGAGACAACTGGAGGAGGGAGTGTCATTGACATTTAGTGCGTACAGGCCAGAGATGCTGCTAAACATGCTACAATGCAGAGAACAGCCTCGCAATAAAGAATAATCCTGCCCCAAATGCCAGTAGTGCCCAGATCAAGTGACTCCAGGTTAGTCAGTCCACATAGGTGAATAAGGTTGCCCTGGGGAAGGGAGACCTTAAGCACTGCAGTGAGGCTGGAGGGAGAATGGGGTTGATAAGATCTGGTACACCTTGGAGCTTCTGAGATATGTCTTCGCAGTCAACTAAGGATTCTTTTCTTTTTTTTTTTTCTTTTTTTTTTTTTTTGAGACAGGGTCTCACTGTGTCACCCAGGCTGGAGTGCAGTGGTATGATCTCGGCTCACTGTCACCTCTGCCTCCCAGGTTCAAGTGATTCTCCTGCCTCAGCCTCCCAAGTAGCTGGGACTATAGGCATGCGCCACCACGCTTGGCTAATTTTTATATTTTTAGTAGAGACGGTGTTTCACCATGTTGACCAGGCTGGTCAGAAACTACTGGCCTCAAGTGATCTGCCTGCCTCAGCCTCCCAAAGTGATTATACACAGGCATGAGCCACCGCGCCCGGCCTAACATAGGCAAATCTACTACCTGGCCATGTCTGAACATACCCCGGGCCAGAAAAGGAGCTTCCTCAGCCTGTGGGTGGCAGAGGTGAGACCCACACGGCCAGCTGTTGGCCCATTTTTATTTCCTTAGAGGATGTCTCAGCCTCTGCTACTCTTACCACTCAGCATCCAGGCAGTTCTTGGCTTCACTCATGTGGTGACAACACAGTTCATCTCCGAACCGCACACAGGCAAAAAATGTCCCAGCTTGCTCGTGAGACAAGCACCTAGCTTGGCTGCCAAAAACATTCTGGTATTTCAAGTCATGCTGCTTTCCTGTCTGCAAAGAGGAAACCAGCTACCTAAACAGAGGAGGAGGAATATTGCAGAGAGGGCACAGAGCAAATCTCTGCAAAGAATGCCAACGTCTTTGCCCTCTCTGTGGCACAGGGATGCAGGAGGCAGTGCATGGAGGCACGGAGGCTGGAGAGCCTCTGCTCCCCAAGCCTGCTACTTCCGCAAGACAGAAAAGGCGGGGGGGTCGCAGCTTGCATTCAGAAGTGACAAGAGAGTGTCTCTAGCTTATGCTCTTAGCAGTCCTCATGGCGGCTTTAACTAGTTGGGAAACTGAAGCTCAGAAGCTTAAAGCCTTTCTCAAAGGTGATGCACTGAGCAAGTGAAAGAGTTGGGATTTGAAGCTAGGACTACGAAAGTAAGTGCTTAGTCGCCAGGCACTGTTCTGTTGCTTAATGCATGTTAAGCCATCTGATCATCCAAACAAGTCTAGGAGGTGGCTACTACTGTTACTTCAACCGTTTTTGTTTTTTGGTTTGTTTGTTGAGACACAGTCTCGCTCTGTCACCCATGGAGGAGTACAGTGGCATGATCTTGGCTCACTGCAACCTCTATCTTCCGGGTTCAAGCAATTCTCCTGCCTCCGCCTCCCAAGTAGCTGGGACTACAGGCGTGTACCACCCCATGTGGTTAATTTTTGTATTTTTAGTAAAGACGGGGTTGCGCCATGTTGCCCGGGTGGTCTTGAACACCTGACCTCGGGTGATCCACCTGCCCTCGCCTCCCAAAGTGCTGGGATTACAGGCATGAGCCACCGAGCCCAGCCTACTCCGACCATTTTTAAAGAAACTGAGGCACAGAGGGATCGCTGGCGCGTGGAAGGTCTCACAGCAGCTGAGTGGTGAGCCAGGGGGTCTACTGCAGAGACCATAACCTGCCCCCACGAGGCCCGTTCTCACCTCCCCAAGGGGCTGCTTGGGGTGACCAGGTCCAGACGGCCCTTGTCCACTTTGCAGGCGAGACCCTAGGAGGATCCAGAGTCCCGAGTGTGCGGGGGACAGGACAAACAGTACCCGGGGGACTGTCACTGAGGTGAACGAGCGCAGCAGGCCAGGTGGGGACTTCTATGAACCAGTGACCCCATCCCGAGCACCCATCCAAAGAGGCAGCTGGTGGTCACCAGTCACTGACATCTAGAGGCTCAGAGTGGTTTTTACCAACCAGGTTTTCAAAAATCTTCCAACCCCACCCTTCCCCTCTCTAAAAATTTAAACAACTTAAAAATCTTCCCAAGGCCAAAGGCAACCCATACGCAGGTCAGTGATGGCACAAGGAGGCCCATGGCACAACTTTGAGTCCAGGGCCAGGAAATGAGAAAGTCACCTCCCGCTCCCATAACTGGGTCCGGATTCTAACTGGGCCAGTGAACGTGGAGACAGGTCATCTGGCCAAGAACTTCTTTAAGCCCGTTTTATAGCCGAAAGTTCCTTCTTCTAGCGTTGAGCTGGCAGGACTTTTCCTTCTCAGGACAATAAAACTGCGTTTCTGTCCTCGACCCCACCCATCTGGCACCTGCACCACAGCAAACTTCAGTTTTCCACCCAGTTCTCTTTTGTTCAGTGGAAAAAATGAGCTACAGTTCCCAGAAGAAAACGAGAACAGGGTTATTATGAAGAAGATGCTCTTTTTCAGAAAGGCAGTTGAAGGCAGTGGGGAAGGTCACATTGAGGGCGGAGTCGGGGCGGCCCCACTGCTACTCCCTCCTGCAGGACCACTTGGTCTCGAGAAGCAGCTACGCGCTGGCCCTCCCTGTTGGCTCTCACAGGCACAAACCAGAGGCGGCGGCGTTTCTAAGAAGTCAGATTCAAACTCTAGGACAGTTAACCTTTCCTGGAGGTGTGACTGAGAACTAAGAAGGGGTGATTTTGTGAAGGCCTCGCTTGCAGGCAAAAATAACCTGTCTTCTCTGTCTGTCTGCTCTGGGGGCTACAGGAAGGAGATGAAGGTCTGTCCCCCACCTCTCCCCACCCCACCATGCCCTAGACCTTAGTCCCTCCCCAGTGAAGAACGCCTTTACCACCGTGGGAGAGACAGAGGAGCATGAATGAATGACAAAACCCCAAGCTGACCCTGCCGGGGGCATCTCTTCTACACATGTGGCTCCTGCGGTGCTTTATTTAGCACGAGACTGTTCAGAATGTTTATTTTTGGCTCAGTTTGAGGGGACAGTTTTCACAAATAGAATGACAGCTATGATCTTCTCTTTAAGAAAAGAGCTTGGACAATCCACCGTTGGGCATTCCATTTCAAGAGCTTCACTGTCCCCTGGTTCCATTCTGGGACCTCCCCTCCATTGGAAGACCCTCTCCTTTAATCAAAACATGACACAAGATAACAGTGACTCCCATTGGCAGTGCTGAGCCAGTGAAGGGGGGCCCAGTCAGGGTCCCTGAAGGAAAGAAATGTTACTCTCCAAACTGAGGAGACTTTACAAAGAGATTCTTTATAAGGGAAACTAACAAGGGAGGTGCTATACATCAGGGCTGGCTACAGCCAGGAGCTGTCACCACCCTGGGGCCTGAAGGGAAGGGAGCAGTGTTCCCGGACCATGGAGACAGTAGCTGCAGCCACGGGAGAGGGCAGCCCCACAGCAGCTGTGGCCCGGCTAGGGGGGCACAGCCAACCCATGGAAACCCTCATCTCATCCCTCCATCCTTCCTATCTCCTACCAGTTCCTCTCCTTGGCCAAAGCAAAGAGAAGTCCTTGCTGATGAAGCCCACCAAGGTCAGCCTCTGTAGGCCCAGAGAAGAAAGGAGAGGGGTGGAGAGTAGATCTGGGGCTGGGGGTTGGGGGGCAGAAGAAACCCAACATATTTCATCTTGCTAATGCCCAACATGGAGACCGCAGGAGGAGGCACAAAGAGGGCGTGCGGGGCTGTGGATCTTCCAAGCTGAGTCTCCACCTCCCACTGTCCCTAAACAGCAGAGGAATACTGGTTTGCTACTAAAATGCTGAACGACTGGGCAAATTGCTCAGCAGCTCTGGGTCCTGGTTTCCTTCCATGTCAAGTATAAAGGTGGAACCCACAGCCAGCACTGCAGAAGAGGGAGGCCTACGTGTGGGCCCTCTCAATGCCACTCCGGAACTCTGTGGTCTCAGACCAGGGACGGAGCCTCTCCATGCCTCAGTGTCCTCACTTGCAAAGGAGGGGAGTGACAGCACCTTCCCCAAGGGCTGTGGTTATGAGGAAACGAGGTCACACACATAAAGTGTTGAACAACATCCCAGGCACACAGAAAACATGCAATCCCCCCTCCAGCTCTCACATTCCCCAAGTTTGGGCCTTGTCTATGGATTTTTACACGCTTTATACACCTGGACCTCCCTCGTGCTGCTATTTTTTGTGAAAGCAATTTTCTTCATTGAATGATCCCATTAACTAGAACCTGCAAACCCAGCCTGAACATTCTAGCACCGAAACCTTCTCTTTTAAGCTCCGCAGTACGCACAGCCCTGCCCCAAAACCCCACGGAGAAGATCGCTTCTGCTTCAAAGATCTTGGTGCGTGTGCTATTTATGCCAAATGTTAGCGATGCCTCCTCGCTGAGCCTCCGGCTCGTAAGTCAATGCAAAACCAGCCACACTGCCTTGTCGCTCAGCGGCAGCACCACGGGCTTCTGCCTCAGTGCTTGAAGTGAATGGCGGAGGGGGTGCCCTGACAGAAGATGCGTGTGCTGGAAGGGAAATGAGACCACTGCCTCCCCAAGGCGCCACTGCTGTGCTCACCGTCTGCAGGGCAAACCCTGCCACAGCCTGTGGCCTCAGCTACTCATCCTAGAATCCACTCTGTATGGACAGATGTTTCCAAGCCCATGTGCTCTGGATTGCCAAGTGAGTGATCTACAGCAAGCTAGAGCTTATCTATATCCACATCTAATACATATCAAATCTCTGTATCAATAAATAGATACCAAATCTCTATGTCAATTCTTTGTGTCAAATCTGTCTATATCTAATCTCTTATCTCTCTCTCTTTTTTTTTTTTTTTTTTAATGGAGTTTTGCTCTTGTTGCCCAGACTGCAGTGCAATGGCATGATCTCGGCTCATGGCAACCTCCACCTCCTGGGTTCAAGCAATTCTCCTGCCTCAGCCTCCTGAGTAGCTGGGATTACAGGCATGCGCCACCATGCCAGGCTAATTTTGCATTTTTAGTAGAGATGGGGTTTCTCCATGTTGGTCAGGCTGGTCTCGAACTCGTGACCTCAGGTGATCCACCCACCTCAGCCTCCCAAAGTGCTGGGATTACAGGCGTGAGCCACTGCGCCCGGACTCTAATCTCTTTCTATATCTTATTGCTATCTATATCTATCTTGCAACATAGCAGTGAAGGAGACAGTATTTCCTGTGTCACCTGGCTCTAGTTCAGGTTCTATCTCTTACTGACTATACAACTTTTAAAAGGAAACTTGGTCTCTCTGGCTTTAGCGGGCTCCTCGGTAAAATGGGGTTAAGGTTAGTATCTCCAGGGGTTATTTCCCAATATACGAAAGCTAAACTGCTAGGTTCAAAGGTTCAAATCTTGCTGCCTTTGCTACCTGTTGGGCAAGTAACTTAACCTCTTTGAGCCTCAGTTTCTCATCTACAAAACGGGGATGACAGTAATACTTCCCATATCAGACAGCTGTAAAATGCAAATGAGCAAATCCATGTAAAGAACTTAACTTAGAAGAGTGCCTCGCATGCAGTATAAATGCTTAATTCATGTCACATAAAAGTGCTAAATGTATGAATCCATGTCCAATGTACACTTCCCATCTCCATGAAACACCTATTCAGTGTATATAATCATTATTGACAAGAGCGATCTTTTTTTTTTTTTTTTCCCGTGACGGAGTCTTGCTCTGTCCCCCAGGCGGCAGTGCGGTGGCACAATCTCGGCTCACTGCAAGCTCCGCCTCCCGGGTTCACATCATTCCCCAGACTCAGCCTTCCCAGTACCTGGGACTACAGGTGCCCACCACCACGCCTGGCTAATTTTTTTGTATTTTTAGTAAAGACGGGGTCTCACCGTGTTAGCCAGGCTGGTCTCGATCTCCTGACCTCGTGATCCACCTGCCTCAGCCTCCCAAAGTCTTGGGATTACAGGCGTGAGCCACCGCGCCTGGCCAAGAGTGATCATTTTAAGTGTTCTGAGTTAAGGTCTTAAATTCAAACCTTCAATGTCTCGGGTGAAGTCCACCCCAACAAGGAGAGGAATGGTGATCTCAACATGATCTATTTTTTGAAATGGTGCATGTGGCTGCACTTTGGGGAACTTGTTGGCTATTTGCGGAATGTTGTTTCATATCATTGACCCTGAGTCATACAGACTAAAAAGGATCCCGTGGTCAGGGGACTGCAGATCCTCCCTGAGAACGACTCTATGCTCCAGGTCCAGACTCCCTGTCCGCTGAGCCAAGTCTCTGCCCAGGCCGTGGTCTTGCTGGTCACCTACCTGCCCCACCAGGACTAAATAGAGACGCAGCAAATCAGAGCCAGAGGAAAACATAATAAAATGATCCGGTTCCTCCCCAAACTAGCCTTCTCTGCCCCAGAGAGGTTCTTCTGCCACAAGGAGGCTGATGGGGGGAAAAAACAGATGGGCTGAGAAGCAATTTAGTCTCACCATCCTCTCAACAGATGCTGGGCACCGTAAGAATTAATGGGCTGGAGACTCAGGTAAGAGCCATTCAGAAGCTCCCTGATTACTCCAAAAACCACTCTCTGCGGAGGAAAAGGTTAATCGAAGCCCAGAGCCGGAAGAGTGGAGAGGAGACAGCAATTGCTTTAATCTCGGGAGTGGGGAAGAGCTTCACAAGAAAGAAGTTTGCACAAATGAGCCTGTGGTCTATCCCTGAAAGAAGAACCAGGCCTAAATATCAAGATATTTGAACGACCTTCTTCAGTCCAGAAACCTTGGCAAACCCCTCTCTAAACCCCAGCCAAGTAGCTGGATTAAGAAAAAAAAAATTTTTTTAACTCTGCATGTTCTCTGCACTATTAAGCCATAAATCTCTGAGGAAGCCATCTCCTCATGAGGTTTCTTCTCCCATAACGATCCAACAGGATCCAGTTTTTACGCACGTGATGCACATGTTCCTGCGTATCGTGGGTTATTGTGTACCTAGAGTCAGACATGTCAATGCAGGCCTGGACACATTAGCAGATGAATATGTCAGCCAGGCACAGTGGGTCACACCTGTAATCCCAGCACCTTTGGAAGCCAAGATGGACGGATCACGAGGTCAGGAGTTCGAGACAAGCCTGGCCAATGTGGTGAAACCTCATTTCTACTACAAATACAAAAATTAGCCAGGTGTGGTGGCACGCGCCTGTAATCCCAGCTACTCAGGAGACTGAGGCAGGAGAATTGCTTGAACCTGGGAGGCGGAGGTTGCGGTGAGCCGAGATCACAGCATTGCATTCTGGCCTGGGTGACAGAGCAAGACTCTGTCTCAAGAAAAAAAAAAAAAAAAAAAAAGATGAATGTGTCACGACCACAGCCTACAGCTGGCTAAAGTCTGCACTTAAACCAGAAAGGGTGATGTTTGAACATAAACAAGAGAACAAACAAGGAAGTCACAATTGTATGACTGGAAGTGTCTTTGTAAAATAAACTGTCCTCAGAACAAACAAGGTTACTCTGGGGTTTCCTAACCTTGCCACTACTGACATTTGAGGCTTTTTTTTTTTTTTAGCAGGAGAGGGTGCTTTCCTGTGCATTATAGGATGTTTAGTAGCATCCCTGATCTCTACCCACTAGATGCCAGTAGCATCCTTCACCCCAAAGTTATGACAATCACAAATGTTGGTACAGTGGCTCATGCCTGCAATTCCAGCACTTTGTGAGGCTGAGGTGGGTGGACTGCTTGAGCCCAGAAGTTCAAGACCAGCCGGGGCAACATAGCGAAATCCCAGCTCTACGAAAATTACAAAAATTAGCATGCACCTGTAGTCCCAACTACTCGGAAGGCTGAGATGGGAGCCCAGGAGGTTGAAGCTGCAGTGAGCTGAGATGGAGTCACTGCATTCCAGCCTGGTTGACAGAGTGACAGAGCAAGACTCTCCAAAAGAAAAGGAAAAAGTCTCAGGTGATTGTCAAATATCTCCTTGGTGGTCAAAATTGACCTAGTTGAGAACTACTGGTTTATACTGAAGTTTAAGTTCAGCTGAACATCAGTCAGCTAATTAGCTATTAGCCAAATTTCAGACATCAGCCCCCAGCTCAGCATAACACTGCTGAGACCTAAAGTTCCTTCAGTCTGCCAAATGCTCACATCAGACATTAGTTCGACTGGATGCCCCTGAATTTAAGCATCTCTCCTTCTCTCCTACCTCCTTAGTCCTTTTCTTTCTCCCCTGCCTGATTAAGTAATTCTTTATTTATCTTGACATTATAATGACACAAAAGCATTGAAGGAGCGAACGCCTTAATTGAATCTAAGAAAAACTGGCATTATTTTTTATAGGAATCCAGACACACTATGCAAAAAATTCAGAACTCTGTCATTAGGGTCTTTTTGCAAGGTTAACTCTTAACTGTAAGCTCTTCAGCACATCTCACCTCCCCGGCTCAGAAGCTCAAGCCTCACCTCTCCAGCTCTGATTCCCCACTACCTGGGAGATTTTACAACCACCTCCACTCTACCCGGTCACTCTCTTACAAACATGTTTGTCTTATTTCCACCCACTTATTACTATCTGAAGTTACAGATGCATTTATTAATATCTTTTTGTATCTTTTTCATCTGACTCGCCTACAATGGATGCTTTCTAGGTAAGGAACCTTCTGTTTTCCTCTCTGCTGTATCTTTGGCATTTAGCACAAGGCCTGGCCTCCACATGGCCCAACAGCGATTTATGGAATAAGGAAATGGATGAATCCCTTTACATAGATATAATTTCTCAAGTGTTAACTTCCATTCACATCCACTACTCATTTTCTACAGCAGCCTTGTTCACAATCATCATGGCTTCAGCAGCATCTTTAAATCATGTCAATGTCATTCCCTTCCCTCTACCCCCAGTTAGCTGATCAAAGAAAGTCAAGTAACTGGTTGGTTTCAAAAAACGAGAAGTTGGGAGTTTTCCTCCTGATGCCTTTGATCTCCAGGTCCTGAGGGGGATCTCAGCATAACTGAAGACCTGCTCCTCCTCTAACTCTAGCCAAGTTCACAAATACCCAGATTGACAAATCTTGACTCAAAAGAGCTCCTTTTATTACATCTCCCAAGGTAACTTCCGTGTTTCAGTGGAGGCCATTAGCTAATTGACAGAGAGCCTGTTGAGGGTGGGGGGAGTGGGGACAGGAGGCGGCAGAGACGCTAAAATTAAATGACAGGAGACCTTGCCAATTGGAGTGGATTCAGAAATGATCAACTGTCTTGGGGATCGATGAGAGAGAGAGAATCAAGTAATAAGGATTCAAATTTATCAAAACACTATTGATGTGCAGGGACATGTTTCGCTTTGGTTCTTTCAAAATAAATTTTCATTTGGGTCCACTGCTCAAACCATTTTACCACCAAGTCCTCTGACAAACTGTCAAAGATAACTCACTGTGCAAAGCACTGTATCTTTCTATCTATCTACCCATCATGCATCTCTCTACCCATATATCTAAGGACATCTGTGGATAGTTGTGCTAAGCACTGTCTATCTGTCCATCTGTCTGTCTATGGATGTTGGATTGCATATACCAAGCCCATTTCTCCAGCTTTGCCTGAACGTTAGCAAATCTTTCCACTCGTCAAGGCAACTTTCTTTTCTTTCAAAATAGGAAAGCAGTTGAGAAGATAAGATTCTGATGTCATGCAACCCTGAGTCTAATGTGCACCAATACTATCTGCTTCCTGTGTGACCCTGGGTAAGTTACTTAGCCTCTCTGACCCTTAGGTACCTCATGTGGTACCGCAGTTAACACCTGTGTAACTATGGCATTTGAGGATAAAATGAGAGAAGTCAGTGCTTGGCAAATGGTAAATGTTAGTAAGAATGGGGATAAGAATAATGCCACCAAGCCACTCACTGAACTCCTTTTTTTTTTTTTTTTCCATTTCTAGGTCACCTGATCCCCTGGCAATCACCATCTGGAGACCAGGGAAGCATTCACCAGCACAAGTCGGGGCTTCCTTGGTGCCTCCCCAGGGGCAGCCTGCCGAGGCGGGAACCTGACACCAGGGATTTAAACCTTCCTCGGCTTCCTCATTCTATTAATCTGGCCGTTAAGCAGAGAGTCCTGCTGATGCCAACAGATGCAAAGCTCTGCTGTGCTAACGGCAAAGAGCATTAGAGGAGTCCTCGGTAGCCAATCAATCCATCTCCCCCAACTCAGAACAGCTGCACAGGGACAGATGAACCAAGCGATGGCTGAGGACCGCTGCAATTCACACGAGGGAGAGAGGGATGCAGGAAGGAAAGGGCCCCTGCACAGCCCAGTGTTCTAATGCAGGCCAGGTCTTGGGCAAGCAAAGCAGCTGATGCATTGTGCAAGGACACAGCGCTTGGTGACATCTAACAGGCACGCTAACCTGTGACAGCTGGGCTCAAGGATGGAGAAGGCAATGCTGTCCTTAGAAGCCAAGTGCACTGGGGGAAAAGTGGGAAGTGACCCAGGGCTCAGGGCACATCTGTCACCGAACCCCTGCAGAGTTGGTTCTTCCAAGGTTGGCCACATCTGCCATCGTGTTCATGGCATATGGGTAACATTTGAGGCACTACTTCCTGCCAGAAAGGGACCTGACCCCCTTGTCTGACCTGCCTGCAGGCAGCTGAAGAGGATCCCATCATTCACTTCGCAATGGGCTGAGGCCCAGCACAAAGTCAGATCTGGCCACAGGCTTGTGCCAACAGTCACAAAGAAACATTTGCACTTTGCTTGGGTTCCCACATCTCTTTAACATGGGAAATCAGAACTCGGGGAGCGACAACAATATTCCCAGGCTCCCCAAAGACAGAGAACCAAATGAGACTGATGGAGCATTGTTTGGACAAATTGAAGCCCTTCCCCAGTGGCACAGCACAAATGCTGAGAGTCTACCTTGTGCCCCTGCTGGCTGCAGATGGAGGCTCAGGTCCCTTAGGCTAACAGATTGGATTTTAAGAGTGGTCACTGTGCGAGGAGCTGCTGCTGGAAGCCTCAGGTGCTGGCCAAAGCCACTGGTCTGCAACTCCTCTTTCCCATGCGGGTTTTGAACGGCTGACGGGGTGGTGTCCAGAGTGAAGGGTACAGCAAGGTCAAAGACAGAACCATCCAGGGGTGCAGCTGTTCCCCTTCCAGGAGATAAGATTTGACTTCCAGAGTTCGGGACGCAGATGTTTGCCCATGGGTCTTCCTAAGTCTAACAGGCTATCCTTCTGGGGAAGGATAAGGAAGAGAAGGACCATCATTTTAAAAGCACCCCGGAAGTTCTCTCATAGTCCATGGGGTAGACTGGGGAGAGACATTTCCCAAAGGACAGCACACACATCTCTGATAGGAAGTTTAGGTGACATCAGAGGGTGCCTAAAGGAACATTATTTTCACAGTTTAATATTTATTTTAATGTGGTGCAAAAAATATATAACTAGCCCTTCAAACTTGTGGTTCCACGAATATTATTGCTCGAGACAGGGTTTCTCAATCTCGACACCATTAGTATTTAGGGCTGGATCATTCTTTTTGAGGCGGAGTCTCACTCTGTCACCCAGGCTGGAGGGCAGTGGCTCAATCTCGGCTCACTGCAGCCTCTACCTCCTGGGTTCAAGTGATTCTCCTGCCTCAGCCTCCCAAGTAGCTGGGATTATGGGCACATACTACCAAGCCCGGCTACATTTTGTATTTTTTTTTCAGTAGAGATGGGGTTTCACCATGTTGGCCACGCTGGTCTCGAACTCCTAACCTCAAGTGATCTGCCCACCTCGGCTTCCCAAAGTGCTGAGACACAGGTGTGAGCCACTGTGCCAGGCCCAGGACCGGATATTTCTTTCCAGTGGGGAGCTGGCCTGTGTGTTGTAGGAGATTGAACAGCAACCTGGATCTCTACGTACTAGATGTCAGTCGTAAACCCCCCAACCAGATGAGACCACCACCAAATGTCTTCAGACACTGCCGAATAACCACCGGGAACCAAAACCACTTCCTGATTTAGACCCACTGGATTAAGGTAAGTCTATTTCTCAAAGCGAAGTGAGTTACGTTAAGGAAAAAGGTATTTTTAGGTGACTTTATAGAATAGATGAAATTCACATGAGGCAAATGTGGTCAAGGTGGTAAGTACAGACAAAACCAAGCCAGAGAGCAGCCAAACAGGCAGAGGCAACGGAATCCTTTTCCTCCTCAAAGCTGCACCCTCTATACCTCCCTGCTGGCCCTGCTGCCTGGTCAGCCCTGGGGCCCATATGGCTACACGTGTGTGCCAGAGAAAGGGAGGACAGAAAAGCACAAGGAAACCCTGAAGATCTGCTGGCCTTCCCCAGCAGGCAGGAAGCAAGGAGGGTCTCCTCATTCCTCTTAGGAGGACCCAAGCAGAGATGCCAACGAGAGGGCAAGGACCCAAGGTGGAGGGGGCAGAGGCCAGGGGAGCAGCTGGTCCTTTCCAGTGCACCCCAGAAACCCCTGAAACTCCCGAGCTGTCATTCAGCCTTGAAAGGTTCCCACAGGTTTGACTGTGACTGACACTTGCAAACTATTCCCTGTGGGGCTCTGAATGAGGCCCGTCCTGTCTATCTTCTCTCTTGCCTGTCAGCCAAACTCAAAGAGCTAAGGAAAGAATCAGTCCAAAGATAAGACACATCCCCTTCAAACCCAGCAGGAACGGTAACAGTTCTATTGGTTTAAAATGCTACCACTCACAAGCACTTAGCACGCACCCCGGACCTTATAAACATCATTTCCTGTAATCCTCAACCACAACCCTGCAAGGTGGGCACTACCACTGGGATGACATTTCAGATGGAAGGACACTGGCTTAGACATTATGTGGCCCCACAAACGTCGCAGGGTAGAAGACACAGAGGTGGAATTCCGCCTGGCTCTGTTGAACTCCAAGGCCTACACTCATAGCTGCTGCAGTGTCGTACCTCCCAGGAAGGCAGCAAGCAGACAGCCTTACAAGACCCGCTGGTCATCCTCCTCTCCACACGGAAACACCACTGCAATCATGATTCCTCAGAATGGCCTAACACGCAAGCACATGAAAGGATGCAACTTCCCTCCGTCTGCCGCCCTCACTGCCAAGGAAAAAAAGTCCTCCAAGTTCAGGCATCAAAGAGCAGCATCTTCCCGCTTCACGGCTCCCCTCTGTCTCCTCTCTCCTTTGCATGAACCTCCGCACAATGGTTGGGTAGGAGCGAAGGACAGAGGAAAACTCAAAAGAAATGATTATGGTTCTTGTCACAGGTGGGAGGGTCCTCAGACACCTGGGTGAGAATATGTACACATGTACACCCACACCACTGCACACACGTGTACACTAGCTGCCAGTGTGGATACACACATGTGCAGGCACACACACATCCAAATGGGACAAGGGGCAGCCATGGGCCTGTCCAGCCTTTCGGGGCCAGGGGACAAGTCCCCTCGAGAGCTGGAATATCAAGGCTAAGTGGCCAAGACAGGAAAGGTACTCACCTGAGTCTCCAGGGTGATGAGCGGACTCGGGTGTGGCTCCTGTGGGATGAAAGGAGAAAATGCACGTGAGGAGTGGAAAAAAGTTAACTTACTACCCCAGCATCATTTTCTTTCTTTCTGGTTTTTTTTGTTTGTTTGTTTTTTAAAGAGACAGGGTCTCGCTTTGTTGCCCAGGCTGGAGGGCAGTGGTGTGATCACAGCTCACTGCAGCCTCGACCTCCAGGGCTCAAGTGATCCTCCCACCTCAGCCTCCCAAGTAGCTATGACTACAGACATGTACTATCATGCCAGGCTTTTTTTTTTTTTTAATTATATTTGTAGAGATGGGGTCTCACTATATTGCCCAGGCTTTTCTACAACACTTTGGCCTCAACGATCCTCCCACTTTGGCCACTCAAAGAGCTGGGATTATAAGCATGAGTCACCATGCCACGTTCTCAGCATCATTTTCAAGCAAAGCTTGATTTCCTCAGTGCTCAAGCCACCCCATGGGGAGGGCAACCCAATCTGTGTCCTCTATTCTACAGAGATGTCAGGACAGCACAGCCCAGTCTGCACACTGCCCCAACACTTCCTCTCATGCCCAAGTGATGAAGGAGGCTCAAGATTTTGTGAAGGAAACACCCACATGCAGATCACACAAAACAACAAAATGTAAAGAAAAAAGAAACAAGGCACCCTTGTCAAACAGCTCAACGTGCATCCAAACCCTCTATTCGGAGGAGAGTTTGGCTCCGTAAGAGGATTAGGAATAAACCAGAAAGAATATAAAGTCCTGACTAGGGGCAAGGCCATCATCAATTTGTGTCTGATCTTGGAAAGAATGAGGGAAGGAATGAGCGCGAGCAGCTTAATTTCTGGTTTGAGTGGCACATTCCAATGGGCTGGGGAAGGTCTTTTTTTAGGATAGAGAAGGCCAGAGAAATGTCCTATTCATTCACTCTCTACAAAAGCCGATTGACCGGGAATGCTTGGTGGTACTGTCTCGGGTCATTAAGCATGAACCCTTTGGGTTGGAGGAGACACAGGGCGGGTACAGGAGGAGGAAAAGACTGAGGGGAGGAGCTGGTGGTGTCCAGTGAGTGGTTTCCAAAGAAAACAGGAAACCCAGCATATGAAGGCTATTTCTGTCTACACCATGTCTGCTCTGAACTTAATCACCTTGGATTTATAATTCTGGGAAAAACAACCTTAAGCTTCCTCCTACAGAGAATGGGCATGATTTCAGGGCCCTGAAGTACACCCAGTTTGAAGCTTTGCTTTCTCTTAGCAGATTTTCCACCACAGGGTTTTAGGAAACCATGCAAATTAGCACCAGCCCACTGTCCCATAATGTGAACAAGAAGGAAATGCAGGGAAATCGGAACATTCTAAACTCCTCCTCTAGGTGAGCTGCCATTCACTGTCTTGATGACTGTTCTATGATATCTTTGTAATGATCCCCAATTCTGGGGGGTGTAAGAGGCACGATCTCAGAAACATGGTGAGCTCTGCTCCGCTCTGTCCTTTAGGAAGAAGAATTCGTCGTCCCCCAACTCCAATTATGAGTCGAACTCCCAGTAATTGTCCACTGGTGTAACTGAAAGGAAACTGCCAAGAGAACATCCCACATTAATTCTCACATTCCCCCAGGCATTGAGTCTTCCTCATACCCAAGAAAACATTGAGGGAAACATGTTCTCCCCGTCTCCCCACATTGCAGCCTTGACCTATACAGGAATCTGGAGAAGTCATGAAGGAGCTGTTTGGGGCCTGTCTCTTCAAATCCTTACTGATTTCTTCCCAGGGGTGAAGAAGTGACAGCTAAGATTGGTAAAACCCAACATTCGTAGAGCAACGTTTTTTTGATCAGGCAGGTTTTGTATCACTCATATGCAGAAAGAGTCTATTCTGTACTTCCTGTTTCCCTGTGTCAAGCAAGCAAATGGGGCAGGACCCATTTTTGTCTTTGGGAAGCAAGACCATCCTCCTGGTCTGTGGGTGGCAGCGTGAGTCAGACCTGGTATGTGCCTAGTGGGTGAGAGCATGCAACATCTGCTATTCAGGTCAGAGTAGTCTGGGTCTGTCTGTCTGTCCATTCAGATCTTACCACCTCGATTTTGATTTTAAGATAAGAAGCTGCATCTCAGCCTCGAAATTAGCCTCAATCCCCAAGCCAAGTCCTCGCAAAGCACCAGACTGGGGTGTTGGGTGCATGCCCAGATTAATTAAGCTGTACTTCACAGACCATTTGGCTATTGTCTGAGACTTATGCTTCATTGCTTAGAATCTCCACGAGGTTGAAGAGGGGAGAATGCCATCCTGAACCCCTAAAAGCAGCTCCAATGGACAAGATTTTCCTTGGGAAGTCATAGGAAATCCGTCAACTGTGTTGACAAAACCAAGAGCCTGATTTCTAGATGCAATGAAGCATCAATTCTCTATTTGATGTTCCAAAATCAGAGACCTTATCAGTGCATGGTCAGGGATCCAAGATTAAGAAGCTTCTGGAAAGCAAAAGCACAAATGCTATCTATTTAGCATCTTCATTAACTAACAGGGAAGAAGATAAAATCCTCACAAGTGGTCACATCATTAATACTTAGGATTCACTTGCCAACATTATTAGGCTCTCCTCCCTCTGTGCGCACTGGAAATGGAAGACTCTCCCTAAAGAGCCTCAGCCCAGAGGATTCAAGGTATGACTATATATCTGTGCGGTCTTGCTTTCAGCAACATCCTCCTTAATTGGAAAGGCTAACGAAGTGGAACCAGGTCAATGATGCTGTCTGCCTAATCCATCGTATCTGTCTAAATTGGGACTCTTTGGTTTACAGTAGAGTAAATTCCTGTCCATCAGAGGAAAGCCTCCTGGAGACCAAAGGGGAATTTGCAATGTGCGTGCATGCTACAGTGGAGTGCTTTCAGAATCTTAATGCAGGTACCATGGAACTGCCCACAACAAGGAAAGCCCTTCCATATCATCTATCGTAACAGCTCAGTTGGGGAAATGAAATGGGGAACTAGGTGCACTGAATTGGCAGCCCTTATTCATCACAGCTCCTAGATCCACACCCTCTGGTCATGTGACTTGGCAGTTCTTTGCTGTGTGCTTCTCCGTCCCTTAAGCGTGGGTTTGCCCATTTGACTGCTTTGCCCAATGGAAGGTTAGTAGATGTGGCATAAGCCGAAGCTTGAAATATGCTTAGGTGATGAAGTGTGGCCTACTGTGTTTTTGCCATTACAAGAGATCACGTCCCCAGTACCCTGCTGGTCCAAGGAGGATGACAGACACGTGAAACAGACCTGTACACAATCTGCAGCCTGAAGCCACGCCCAGCCTAGATCAGCCAACCCCCTGCCAACACACAGAAAATATATGCTTGCTATTTCAAGCCACTGAGTTTTGAAGTCATTTGTTATACAGCATTATTGTGGCAGTAACCGATATACTTATTTATTTATTTTTTTGAGACGGAGTCTAGCTCTGTCTCCCAGTCACCCAAGCTGGAGTGCAGTGGTGCGATATCCGCTCACTGCAAGCTCCGCCTCCAGGTCTCATGCCATTCTCCTGCCTCAGCCTCCTGAGTAGCTGGGACTATAGGTGCCCGCTACCACGCCCGGCTAATTTTTTTGCATTTTTAGTAGAGACGGGGTTTCACCATGCTAGCCAGGATGGTCTCGATCTCCCGACCTCGTGATCCACCCGCCTCGGCCTCCCAAAGTGCTGGGATCACAGGCGTGAGCCACCGTGCCCGGCCAGTAACTGATACACTTTCTAAACACTGACCTCAATAGATCAAAAAGTGTTGTCACAAACACCCACAGACTCAGCACCTAAATACTACTCATGCTCTTTCTCTCAGTCTGCAAATGCATCCCAGGAACCTGAAATAACTACAGCTAATGGCGATCATTTATAGAGGGCCTCCTAGGTGCCAGGCCCTGTGTGCTAGCTATACCATTACATCAAGCAAGGAAATAAGTGACCATCAGGATCTTGCATGCCTCTGAACTAGCCCTCAATCCTGTGTGCCCAATATACCAGTCCTTCTGAATTTATTATTTAAATACCATCACAACATGACAGGAAAAGATTACTTAGAATCCTTTCGCCTGGAAATACATACAGTTTTCATTCCTTTGGTTTATTCTTAACTTTGTCCTACGGGCATATTACTTGACTGAGATGCTAAACAGTTGAATAGCAGCAATAAATGATATTTGTTAAGTTCTCACTATGTTCCAGGTACTGGGCTTAACTTCTATGCCTGTATCATTTCGTTTACCCCTGTAATAACCCTAAGAGGTAGATATTATCACGATCACTATCATTAGTATAGAGATGGAGAAACTGATGACCAGAGAGACTGGTAACCTGTCCGAGCCACACAGATGCTGTTGAAAGCCTGGATTTGATCCCAGCATCTTACACTGGAAAACTCTGGGACCCACTCTTTTACAAGAGCTCTGTTGGAAAATACATTATTACTTTGGACAAAGTAATCCTGCAATTTTTGGATAATGTCTATCAAAATCAAGAATACTTATAGCAAATAAGCAGTACCACCTTAACAAATACCGAAATCTTTTTATCATCTGTCTTTTTTAAAAAGGTAGTGGACATGGCTGATAGAAATTAGCACACATATCATGACTAAAAACAAAACAGTCACTTTGCCACAGCAAGGAACCGTGTAAAGTTAGCTAAATCAATCCACACGTGTTTACTAAGTTCCGATTCAGTAGCTAGCTCTATGCCTGGCAGGCACCATGAGGGAGACAGAAATGAGTTTAAAGTGACTCTGTGTACACCGCTATTCCCAAAGCTAACTGTTTAACTAAGAGGCAGGAGCCTGATTACAGGTCTTAGAGCAATGAAACTTGTCTACACCTCAAAAGTCTTGCTTGTAAGACCAAGAAGCCAGGATCAAGGCCAAAGGCGTAATTTTAACAAGCAATTAAGCCCCAACAAAGAAAGCAGAGAGAGGAGGAAGAATTTGTTCATTATCATTCCAAGCATGCATCAAACCTGTCTGGCTCTCCTAGCAGATTCTGAGCCCTGAGCTAAGCCTCAGCCATTATAAAGCGTGTTCTCTTCCTTTGCTTTGAGGATGTTCAGAAGACAGCGCTTGCTCTTGGGTATTAGGCAACGACATTGGTATAGGGATAATGATCCCGGTACACTCATGCCTTCAGGGCCAGATGTCTCCGTGAGGCCCGCCAAATCAATGACATAGACAATGGACATTCACATGCCACCTTCTCCCAGAGACGCTCCCAGGGAACACTTCAGAAGGTTGGCTTGGTGCTTTCTCTCCCCAAGAGCCCTCTAATTAAGGCCAGAACTGGGAATCTTCCACCATCAAAAGATGGTGTCTCACTGTCACTCATCATCCCACCACCAGATAACTTGGAAAATCTAAGAAACTCTTCTTGGGATCACAGATCACAGCAAGTGAAAACTCACTCATGACTCGAGCCTGCTGGAGAACGTCCAGCTCTAGCCAACTCTGAACACCCAGCCAGAAACCTAAAGGGACGCTGTCACTTAGCTGCAGGCCTGGTGCAGGACAAAGATATACTGTTCAGTGGGAAAAGAGTGCGGGTTTAGGGGTTACCCCAGGGTTCAAACCATACATAACCACTGTATTCGTCTGCTAGGGCTGCTATAATAATACACAGGCGAGGTGGCTTAAACAACAGAGATTTATCTTTTTACAGTTCTGGAGGTTGAAAGTCCAAGACCAAGGTGTCTGCAGGTCTGGCTTCTGAAGTCTGACGCTCCTCTTAGCTTGTACACATGGTGCACTCCTCACTGTTTCCTCACACAGTCTTTTCTCTATGCATCCCTGGTATCTATGTGTCCAAATTTCCTCTTCTTTTCTGGGAGGGCAGAGATGTAGTCTCATTATGTGGCCCAGACCAGAGCGCAGTGGCACAATCCAAGCTCACTGCAACCTCCGTCTCCTGAGGTCAAGTGATTCTCATGCCTCAGCCTCCCAAGTAGCTGGGATTACAGGTGGTTGTTACCACGCCCAGCTAATTGTTTAGAATATTTTTAGTAGAGATGGGGTTTCATCATGTTGGCCAGGCTGGTCTTGAACTCCTGACCTCAAATGATCCACCTGCTTCAGCCTCCCAAAGTGCCAGGAGTACAGTTGTGTGCCACTACTCCAGTCTAATTTTTGTATTTTTAGTAGACATAGGCTTTTGCCATGTTGGCCAGGCTGGTCTCGAACTCCTGACCTCAGGTGATCTGCCTGCCTCACCCTCCCAAAGTGCTGGGATTAAAGGCATGAGCCACCAGGCCTGGCTGAAATTTCCTTTTCTTATTAAAAAAAACCAGTCAGATTGGATGAGGACACCATTACTTAAATTTAATCACCTCAGTAAAGGCCCTATCTCCAAATAGTCACATTTTGAGGTACTGGGGGAGGCAGGGTTTCAACATATGAAATTAGGGTAGGGGTACAATTCAGTCCATAACCACCACCCAGCACCACTTGTGACCTTGGGCAAAGTCCTCAGCTTCTGTGCACTTTATTTTTCTCACTGACACTATATAAACAGGTAGGATTACACTTGCCAACACAGCTACTGTTAAAGTGGAAAACAGATTTTCTGAGACCTTTTCGTAAGGGACACTATTAATAATTACACAGGCTTAACAGGTATAAACCCAGACTGTCCCAGCAAACCCTAAGGTCTCCTCCTTGTCTTGAACACGGGATACCACTGACATCATGAGTTGTCATGAACATTAAATAAAAGTAGATACTGTACATAGTTACAACCTCAAAAATGATTTTCTCTTTGATTTCTTCCTCCAGGCTTACAAGGGCTGAGACATATCCCTCTATACTCAACCCTACTAAAACCACAAGCCTTCTGAACTGCAAGCTGCCGTAGACACGAGTGCAACCCATGTCATGTGACGGCAGCGAAATGAGCACATTTACCTAATTCGTTTTGAATGCTTACTTTGTGCCAAGCATATGAAATTCCTGCAACCCTGCCAAGGGAGGTATCATGATCCCCATTTTATTGATCAGATAACTGATACTCTCAGAGAATAATTTGCTCAAAAACACAGGGCTAATCAGGAATGGAGCCAGGAACAGTAAGCAAGTTTGTCAGTTACCAGAAACTACTCTTTTAACTGATATCCTGGTGTTAATCAAAAGTATGAACTTACAGAATCAGAATCTCTGGGCAAGGGTCCAAGGAATCTACATTTTTATTAAACGCCCTTGGGGGATTCTTATGTACACTGAACCCAAGAGCCTCCACATGCTACCTAAACTATACCATGCGTAATGCAAGGCTGAAAAAGCTTCCAAAGTGACAAAGAATACAATTCCTGCTTCTGATCCCCAGCCAGCCATCGAGTGTCGGACACATGCATGAAACTCTTGAGTGTTGGTGTTCATGCTCTGCACCCCCATGAAATTTCCAGGACAGGTGCAAAGTGCTCCCTTTTCCCCACTTTGGTGAAGGGATCTGCCGTGCCCTAAAAACCTGGTTACCAACCTCCTCTTTCCAGCATTTCCTCCCGAGGGAAGTGGGACTCTTTCAAGTCCTCCTTCTTCGGCCCTC
Organism: Macaca nemestrina; assembly: GCF_043159975.1. Taxonomy (NCBI): domain Eukaryota; kingdom Metazoa; phylum Chordata; class Mammalia; order Primates; family Cercopithecidae; genus Macaca; species Macaca nemestrina. Next base: position 17,260,922 of record NC_092142.1, on the reverse strand, counting down.
ATTGCAGCAACCAAGGTGTTGCATAATAGGGCTTTCTCTTCAGATGTCCCCATGGGATTTCACAGTGGCTCCTAAGACGAAGGCTGGGCACGTGCAGGGCAGGCGGCATGGGGTGATGAGGGAGGGATGCCAGTGACACAGAAGTATCCCTGTTCTCTTAAAAAGGCTGCATGTGGAATGTGAATGCAGGCCAGAATCACACAGCCCTCACCTTGTTGGAAAATGGGAACTCACCTACAAATAGGACTCGGAGGAGAAAACAGAAACTCCACAGAGAGAACAAGGGGATTCTCCATGTTTTACAGAAATGTTGGCAGTTAAAACTGTGTGTATCGCTCTCTCTCTTTTTTATTAAAAGTTTAAAAAGTTGGTCTTTTTTGCTATCTTACATTCAATTCAATATTTTTCAGCCCAGACCTCAGAAATGAGCAGTAGAACCTGAAAATGAAGCTTAGGCCCTTGGAGATGGTAATTAATCACCCACAGCCTTGGAAGATAGAGAAACCACAGACTCGTGGAAACTCAGGAATTATTTTAACACTTCTCCAGCCTGGTATGTGTATCCTTGAGCACAAATGGTTATCAAAATTCTAAACTCCTGTATATAATACTTTGTTCTGTGTGCGCCTCGAGAGGTTTTGTAATTCTTTAAAAAGCACACAGAATTACCATCTTAGAATTACAAGGTTTTGAAGAAACCTACCTGAAAAGATCAGAGGCGTGAGCTACAGACTGTTAAGACAGGAGTGCCCAACTGGTGGCCTGTGGTTGCTTCAAGCTGGTTTGCTTTTTATTTCGGCCTGTGGCCTTGATGAAATACTTGAAATCATTGCCATTTTTTCTTTATTATTATACTTTAAGTTCTAGGGTACATGTGCACAACGTGCAGGTTACATATGTATACATGTGCCATGTTGGTGTGCTGCCCCGTTAACTCTTCATTTACATTAGGTATTTCTCCTAATGCTATCACTCCCCCTCCCGCCGTGACAGCCTCCGGTGTGTGACATTCCCCACCCTGTGTCCAAGTGTTCTCATTGTTCAATTCCCTCCTACGAGTGAGAACATGCGGTGTTTGGTTTTCTGTCCTTGCGATAGTTTGCTCAGAATGGTTTCTAGCTTCATCCATATCCCTACAAAAGGACACGACCTCATCCTTTTTTTATGAATCATTGCCAGTGTTTTAAAACCAGATACTTCACGTGCAAATCCAGATTTCTCACTTCTCCTTTAAGAACAGAAGATTTAGCAACACTGGATATGTATTCTTGCAAGAAAACAGCTCCAGACTGAGTAGCTGGCCTGGCTACTGCGAGCAACAGAACTTTTCACCCCCATTATTAATTCAAATTGCCTAAGGTCACATAGCTAGTCAATATTGACAACAATCAAAATACCAGCTAACACTGTTCTCACACTGAATGCCAGGTATTACTGTAAGGGGTTTGCAAATACTATCTCATTTAAATCTTACAACTGGCTGGGTGTGGTGGCTTACGCCTATAATCCCATGGAGACCAAGGCGGGCGGATCACTTGAGGTTAGGAGTTCAAGACCAGCCTGACCAACATGCTGAAACTCCATCTCTACTAAAAACACACAACTTAGCTGGATGTGTTGGTGCATACCTGTAGTCTCAGCTACCCGGGAGGCTGAGACACGAGAATAGCTTGAACCCTGGGGGCAGAGGCTGCAGTGAGCCAAGATCATGCCACTGTACTCTAGCCTGGGTGACAGATACTGTGTCATAAAACAAACAAATAAATAAACCTTACAACAACTCTAGGAGGCAGGCATCAAAAGCCCCCTTTTACAGATGGTGCAATTGAGGCTCAGAGAAGTAATTTTTTCAAAGTCATTCATTAGTGGGTGGTGAAGGCGGGATTTGAAACAGGGCATTCTTTTGGACCACTAAGCTACACTGCTACCCAGAGGTACAACCATGTCATGAATTGGAAACACTAAACCACAGTTCATGGTTCTATCAGCATCTGGCGCTACGAAGCCATAAGGAACACTGAATTGGATCAGATGCTCCTCATACCAGAGGTTCTCATCTCCTTGCTGTGAGTCTTCAGGTTGACTACTTTGCCTGTTCCAGTGGTTAAAGGTAATAATAATCACCAACATCATCTCACAGTCTTTGTGGAGCACTGACTGAGACGTTCAACCAGAGCCTGGCTCAGTCCTGACAGTGGGTGGGCCACCAAAGTTAGTTCCTCTTAGAAGACAATTGGTGACACTTTACAGTGCTTTGCTTTTCACAGCTCCGAGGCATTTCAGACCATAAACAAGACCTGCCATGTGCCAAGAAGGCAGCCTTTACCCTAGACGGCCCAGACAAGAAGTACTGGCTAAATCCCACCATGCTGCAAATCTTTCTGAAGGCGGCCACCCAGGCTGTGTTTGAACACACATCCTCCTGGAGCTGGGAAAACAAGCCACATCTATACTTCAGCCCGATAATTAGCTTTTCCCAGGCGCAGGCCGCAGCACCTATCAATTTTGCACCCACTTGCTGTGGTCACAAGATGGCAGGTAGCCCAACTGGAACCAATACTGCCAAGTGTCCCACAGACATTGTCTGGAGTTCCAATGATACTATGTGGCTTCTGGGACTGCTGGGCGAGTTCTCTATTCCACAGGAAAACAGTTCAGATTTGAGCTCCAGAATCCAAAATTGTGAGTTCAAGGAAAGTACTTAGAGGTAGAGACCAGGCATGCAGCGACTTCACAGTAAGGTGCCGGAGGCAGCTATTACTAAGCAGGCCACCTGGCCTCAAATTCTCAATACGGCCCGAGGAGCAGATATTATTAATAGATTCCAGTTTCCCTAAATGTCCATCCCTGACCTGAATCAAACCCATCACTGTCTGCCAAGGCATGGGAGATCCAGGAGGAAAGGCCTATTTCCTAAGGGCCACACACAGTTTGGATTAGAATTCAGTGCAGAATTTCAGTTTTTTGATACCAAATCTGGAGTTCATCCCATTTCGCCAAAATAAATTTCTATACACACCCCTCCCTGCTTTTCTTCACTTCCTCCTCTTTCGCTCCTTCACAAGAGCCTCTGACCAGGACATCTTTTGTTCGAAGATACAGGAAAACTGTGATTCAGCAGCGCTTCGCGTCTGGAATGTCTCCAAGAGGCCACACACAGAACTGCCGACACAAACCATGGGGTGGGGGCGGAAAAAACTATCCCAGGAGGTGGGGAGTGGAGAGCTTTGCAGTCCCAGGCTACAGCTCGGGATGTGGAGCTGCCTTCCTAGGCCAGAAGAGAGATGCTGAGAACACCAGGCTGGCAGGTAGGCCTGCAGGGGACAGATGGGCCTTCTCCATTTAGGTCAGGGTAGAGTCAGAAAGAAGCTTCAGCAGGGGGCCGATTCTGCCTGCAGCCTGTCCCCTCAACCTCCTGCAATATTTCTTAATGAAAAGATAGTGACAATGAAGATGACAGCCTTGATGACAGTGCCCCGTATACCGCTATCATTGGTTAAGTCCTTATGAGATACCATAATTAACCCTTTATGGGTATTACTTCAATAAACCCACATTCCATCCTCATGAAGTGGCTGTTCCCGGAAGGCCATAAAGACTGGAAAGACAGATGATTTTTTCGGTTTTTACGGAAAGAAGGAAGGAAAGGAGGGAGGCAGGCAGGGAGGCAGGGACAGGGTCTTACTCTATTGCCCAGATTGGAATGCAGTGGTGTAATCATGGCTCACCACAGCCTTGAACTCCTGGGCTCAAGCAATCCTCCCACTTCGGCCTCCCAGGCAGCTGGGACTACAGGCCTGTGCCACCACACCTGGCTAATATTTCATCTTTTTGTAGACATGGGGTCTTCCTATGTTGCCCAGCCTGGTCTTGAACTCCTGGTCTCAAGTGATCCTACTGCCTTGGCCTCCCAAAGTGCCGGAATTACAGGTATGAGTCACTGTGTCCAGTTTGCTTTTTCTCTTGATGACGTTACGTATTTCCTTGTTCCTGGATTATGAATACCCTGTAGTACTGTTCCTAATGTATATAGGAAGAAACTGAGGCTCAGAGAGTTTCAAGACTTGGTGGAAAGCCACAGAGCCAGGCCCATTTAACCTTAGTATCTTCAGAGACGTTGTTTTAAAAAAGAAAAAAAGGTAACCAGAATGCTTGGATGTGGTATGGTATGATCTGCAAGGTGCACAAAAATACCTTTTTTTTTTTTTTAGATGGAGTTTTGCTCGTCACGCAGGCTAGAGTGCAGTGGCGTGATCTCGGCTCACTGCAACCTCCACCTCCCGGGTTCAAGCAACTCTCCTTCCTCAGCCTCCTGAGTAGCTGGCATTACAGGCGCCCGCCACTAAGCCTGGCTAATTTTTGAACAATTACGTTTTAAAACTAGGTGCCAGCATTTAAAATTTAGGGTGAATTCACGATATTCTGATTTGTGGCTTTTCGTGAAACGTGGAAAGATCTGACCCGCTGGGTGAGCAGGTCCACTTAAGGCAGGCACATCCCCTTCCGTTTGCCGCCACCCCACCCTGCCCACCTGGGCTGAGCCCTGAAAGCACCCAAGTTTATAACCTCCCTATCCGTTCACCACCATACCTTACCCCTGCCCCACAAAGGAAGGTACCATGTTACCCAATGAACATGACTCCAACCCTCACCCCCCAATCTCAAGCAGAAAAGTTCGAGATCCCATGGCTTCACAGCAGAAACAGAAAAACTCAATCCGTAAGTTGATCACTGAGGTTAATACACACAGGATCGTCTTCCTGTAGCTCAACGGTCTTGACTTTTCAGGGCCGTGACCCAGGAGGGAGGCGCCCGTGCAGAAGGCAGAACAGGAAGAGCTTCTTAGCACCCACTGTCTTCTCTTCCTGCACAGCCGCCTTGGGCAGCTGCCTGTGAACACCACGGCTGTTTTTCTCCTAGCTCTCTCGGAAGGAAGTGCTCTCATCACCCACGACAACAGAGTTGGCCTGAGGAGCCAAAAACGTGCACAGGGGCTCCAAGCCCAGCTCTCCTTCTGTTCAGGGCAGCCTCAGAGACAGGAAGATGGGAAGAAAGTACAGCCTGGGATAGAACATCCTGCGAGCCCCTTACAAAGCCCAAGCTGTGGGGGAAGGGAACGAGAGGAGGGGGCCAGAGGAAGGGGGTCCAGGACACACCGATTTTGTACAATGAGCTCCTTTCATCCATGAATAGAGGACTCTCCTCAACTCTGTCTCAATGGCTTTGTTTCTGAAACGATCAATTCTACACCCAGAAAGCCAAATTTGCCAGACCTCGTGCCAAGGTCAGGCAAGAGCCTGAGATCCCCCAAGCAAGTTGATAATCAACACGCAGGAGACGTCACTGTGCTAAGTCCCGTTTGGCAGATCCAAAGCTTACAACGATCCACTTTTATTTCCACGCTTTCTGCGGTGGGGCGGGGTTGGGGGACCCTCGCTCACATGCATGCCACGCTTGGTGGAACTGTAGGCTCTATTCAGGAGAGTAAGTGTTACTTTCCCAGGGACTTCATTGAGACATCTGTGGGGAGGGCAGGATGAGAAAGAGCTGGAGGAAAAAGATGCAAGGTAAAGTGTGTGGTCTCGAATTGAACACATTCATGAAGTGGCAGGAAGCATCCCTAGTGACTCAGCAGTGGCCTCTGTTTAGCCAACACTTTGAGAACACGATCTTCATGGGCTGACGGCAGAGGTGGCCAACAGAAACTGGAATCTACAAGCAGTATTCAGCTCAGGCATAGTTTGTTCAGCCTGCACAATGTTTTCAAAAGAACAACAAAAACCTACACAGCATGCCAACGCTTCACATTCAGGACGTTTCACATAAACTGCAAAGTTCTGGCATTTTTTTTGGAAAAATCAGAAGACCTGGCTACACAAATCCAGCATTTTCCTAAGAGACTGCCTCTCTGGCACTGGGACGCAGTTATCCCTCTCGGAAGGGTCACAGGCCTTCCAGCTTGCCACGGTCCCTGCCCCAGACACATGTCCTTTACTTATTACGGCTGCCGGTGTGGCTGCTGTGGGCATTGGAGTTTGTAATCTCCGGTTCAGTGGGTCCTAAGCTAAGCCCAGCACTTTCAGCTGGAGGACCTGAACTTAAGAGAGAAGGACCAGATATGAACCATAGACTGGTTGTAAAGTAACGTGGCTGCAAAGTCCAAGAATAATTTAACTCAAGAAGCACCTATGAATGCAAACCCAGGAATACAAGGCAGAGAGCACAGCTGACTCCCATGGATAGGGTTGGGAGTCCTGTCTTCTCATCAGCCCCTGTTATATACTCTTTTAACAACGTGTCCCACTTCCCCAAGACCAGGGACTATCTCCTCTGTTCTTATGCTTAATGAAGTCCTGAGACTGCCACATAGAAAGCACTTGGTAAATTCTTGTTGAACCCAAATCAGTTGAAACCCAAGTCATGTTATAGGTGGAATCTGACAGATGTATGCTGAGAACTCAGCCAACTTGTGAGCTGTAGGATGTTTTCCTGACTGTAGTCAAGGCAACTCCTCCCTATAAAGAAGAGTCTGGGGTGTAAATGACACAGCAGAAGGAGACAAGCTCAACCTACTGATTGGCTAATGTCTGAGATGAGGAAGCAGAAAGGTTAGTCTTTACAGGATACGTAGTCCCCAGGACCAGGGACCAGGACCACGATGAGCTATGGTCTGTTAGGAAGGTATTACATGTGTTGACTTCATAAAATTAAAGCATGTTCCAACTTATCAAAGGATGCAAAAACTCCACAGAAGAAAGGAAGGGGGCCAGGTGCGGTGGCTCAAGCCTGTAATCCCAGCACTTTGGGAGGCCGAGACGGGTGGATCACAAGGTCAGGAGATCGAGACCATCCTGGCTAACACAGTGAAACCCCGTCTCTACTAAAAAATACAAAAAACTAGCCGGGCGAGGTGGCAGGCGCCTGTAGTCCCAGCTACTCGGGAGGCTGAGGCAGGAGAATGGCGTGAACCCGGGAGGCGGAGCTTGCAGTGAGCTGAGATCTGGCCACTGCACTCCAGCCTGGGCGACAGAGCGAGACTCCGTCTCAAAAAAAAAAAAAAAAGAAAGGAAGGGCCTCACGTGGTGGCAGGTGCAGCATATTTTACTGTAGCCTTTCTAGGTCTAAAAAGGTAAAATGAGGTTTATCACATCTGCTTTTGCTGTGTGTAGCCATGGCTAGTTTTCTCCAGTTCTGTATATGAGAGAGAGAGAGAGAATGTGTGTGTGTGTGTGTGTGTGAATACACGTGTGTACACATACATTTGTGAGCATTCACACGTATATAGAGGTATGCATGATGTGTGGTCTCTCTCATTCAACACCCCTCCCCCCAAAAAAGAAAGCTGCTATGGGATCTGTAGATTTTGTTTGCTGACTATCCCTAATTCTGGAATTCCCTGGTCTAAGTTACCCCACTCCTGGTACTAATTTCAAATGGCTGTGGGGGAGGGGAAGCTAGCTTCAGGCAAGAATCCACTAAGCAGTTTTATTTCTGAGCTGGGATAGAAGCAGGAAAGAATAACAGGAAAAACATGCAGCATCCCATTTCTGCACTTTGCATTTAGTTGTAATTATTCATGCAGGAGCATCTTTAAACACCAAACGAGGGAAATATTACAGTTGTTCTGATTTCACATGCTAACTGTGTTTACAAGCTAACAGCATTTCTCAGGGACAATTATCTTATTACTAGTGCACTAATCTTTTCAATCTTTTCAACACAGTTTACAGCTGCAGACTTCAAAAATTAAGGCTAATTAAGACCCTGCGTTCAGCAGGTACAGTAAACTACTCACATTCCAACAGGGTAAAAGAAAATCAGTTTAGGAGAAAGGGTGTTAGAGGGGCACAGTGTCAATGGCAGACCGAAGACATTAGAAAGCGTCCATCAGTTTGAGGTCTACAACTCTCCCAATGCTAACGTTCAAGAACAAGTTCCATTAATGGAAAGGCCTGTAGAAAGCAGGACCAAGGACAGCTGGTCTGGCCCATTTTTAGGAGAAAGGGGGTATTTTGCATTCAATTATCAGTTTCCAGTCATTATCTTCTTCCGTGTGACTTTAGCATAGAATAGTGGCTAAGAACATGGAAACTTGTACCAGAGCATCTGTGTACAAATGCCAGTTCAATTATTTTCTCGAGCAAATTACTCGAGAGCTTGGTGCCTCAGTTTCCTCATATGCAAAGTAGGAATAATACTAATGATATATACCTACTTCCCAGGTCTATTAGGATTAATTGAATATCTGTAAAGCACTTACAATCATGTCCGATCATAATCATCACATATGTATTTCTTCTAAAAAGTGTGGTCTATAAGGACTAACAACAAACATCTGTTTTCTAACACATTCTTGACCTCACATGTACTCACTGCATTATGGGCCACTTGAGGGCTGCTAATATATAATCATAGCTATATTTATTGTGCCTGTTAGCAATACATTCTCCAGTTACTTGCCCTGCTATCTCATTAGCTGCCATATAAAACCAGCACCTTGGATCATCTAATATTATTTTTTGTTTTGTTTCATTTTAAATCACAGAGAAGCAGAATGCTCTCTGAAGGGCTGTTGTTGGAATCCATATTCACAGTCCAGCTTCTCAGATCCCAAGCCAAAGCTCTGGCATCCCAAGCTGTGGTGTCTGAGAAAGCAGTAATCAGCGTCTACAGTGCTCGGGCCACGGACGTTCATCAGGCACCTACTATTGCCTGGACCTAGGCTTGAGAGTCTGCTTCTTGAATGCTCACACCAACTCTCTGGGGTAGGTAATGCTGGCCCCATTTTACAGATGAGGAAACTGAGGCTTCAGACAATTCTATAGTCACAAAACTTGGGAATAAAACAAAGTTATCATGTAATACATGTGTTTCATTCTCTCTGGCAACATGCTTTTAAGCTAGCTGGCGGAATTTCTCAAGATGATAAATACTATTATTATCACTAGTTGTAGAACTCATCATAAGGGTTGTTATCATCAACACTAACATACACTCTGTGCCAGGCACTGACATATTTTACTCATGTAATTCTGACAACTGCCCTTAAGGAATGGACTCCTATTAGCCTCTATTTACAGATGAGGGACCTGGGCTCAGAGAGGTTATGCCACATGCCCAAAGTCACACAGCTGCACAGTGCTGAAGCTAGAATTTGACCAAATCCAGGAGATCTGGCTTAAGAACACCGCTCATGAACACTCTGTTCTCCAGAATCTCGTAATACCTATAAAATTCAACAACTGTCTCCTTTTCAGTGGACACATAAGGTATATATATAACAAGTTAGCTAGAGGGAGTATTGATTCCGCCATCTTATATCAAACAACTGATTGCAAAATTGGTGATTTTAGTTAGATCTGTGATAAATGCTGCCAAGGGGGAGAATGTAGGGACAGAAAACACAGGAACTTCATCCAGGAGAGAAGATCAGAAAGGTTCTTTCAGAAAGGGAGAAATAAACTGGCCGCCAAAGAATGAGTGAGAATCAACTTGTCCAAGGTAGGGGAGAGGACAAGCATTTCAGGCAGAAGGAGAAGCATGAATAAAGGCTCTATGGTGGGAAGGCACTCATAATTTGGGAGGACACAAAGAAAGGAAGTCTGAATCTAGAATCAACATTGCGAAGGTGAGTAGCATAAGATAAAGTGGGAGGATTTGGTGTAGGGGCCGCCAGGTCAGGGATTCCCTTTGGGTGCTAGGAAGGAGCTTGGATCTTATTCAAAGAGCAACAGGGAGTCACTGCCAAAGTGCATGGGTAGATCGATTTGCACCTTCGTCAGAATCAGCTTTCAGTCCTACTACCTAGATTATAATATTTGTCTTTTACATAATCAGATCCAAAGGTACTTCTGAAAAACCAACTCAGTGAATCAGCACACTGAAGAGTTTCAAAATGAGTTTCAAATAATTCCTATTCCCATTTTTGGGGATCACGCTACAACCCACACAGTCTAAGACATTAGGTTGCCACTACCTACCGTGCCTTACTAATTATTCGACCCTCAGTATTGTTATTACAGACTGAAAAAAATCAAGAGGTGATTTTCTATAACATATGCAAGTCGAACAAAATCTTTTCTCTGTCTAAAATAGAAGGACAAAAAAAAAATCAATCTAGGTTAGAAAACGTCAATTTGCAACTGAGTTCTGTGGCTTAGGAAAATGGCATGAGCATTTGTAGGTTGAAAGAAATGAGTAGCTAAGACATCCCCCCACCACCTCCCACACATAACCAAACTGTACAGACTACCTCCGGCATGCTTCCATTTACTGATACCTACAACGTGCTAGGTGCTATGGTTTATTTCAACCCCATAACCAGTATGAACAAGCATCCCGGCTTGCCTGGGACTGAGGATATGGGAAGTTCAGCACTAAAAATCAGGCATTTCCCAGACCAGTTAGGACACATTGGTGGCTCAACCTGCGACAACCAGAGTTATTAATATAAGGCAGACACAGGCTCAGAGAGGTAGAGACACTTGTTAACGTCACACAGCAGGTAAGGAGCAGAGACCAAGATTCAAGTTCCAATCTGTGTGACTTCAAATCCTTCTATAGTAACATTTCTTAGGCACGTACTATGTACGTGCTTTAAGCCCTTTAGAAGCATTATAAGCACTAATTCCTCGCATCTCTATGAAGTACATACTCATTCTGGGTCTTGTTTCATAGATGGAAAATTCAAGGCTAAGATTAGCTAATGACTCATCCAAGATCCCCCAGCCAAGAAGAGGGACCTGGTTTTAGTGTCTATATTGTTAACCAGCCCATCCAACAGACCCCTGGGCAAACGCCCACCCCCTGTTGCAATGCAAAAAAATAAATTTTTTTAGCTGTTTTCTTCTTCAAGATAACATTTAAAACACACACACACACACACACACATAGAAAAGATTAGACTAGAGGTTTGAAAAACAAGTTGCTCTGAGTCTTAACAGCCACCACAAAGCAGGAACTGCTAGTGGCCGCTGATTTACAAGGCTCTCTGGCAAATCACAAAAGGGGAAATACAGTCAGATGTGATAAGGCCTGGTCAGGTTCGGTGCTCAAGGGCAGTCCATGCTCCAGAGACGCCTGGAACATGCTCCCGGGGCCTCGTGCCCATCAAATCAATCCCCACCGGCCAGGTGGATGGGTCTGCTGTTGGGACAGGCAGCCTGGAACCACATTTCCATTTCCACGCTTCAGGAACCTGGCCTTTCAATGCCATGCCCTGGGGGCACCACAGGCAAAGGCCCAGACTTGAACGGCTGGAGCCACTGGTGTCCTTACAATGTGTGTGCAGGGGGAGGTGGCAGTGTTGAAAAGGGACGGTCACCACTGCACCACCACCACTACCATTGATCACTGAGAGTTTTTCCTTGTGTCCGAGTCTGTACTATTAATAAGCCCTGACCTGCGTAACAAACCACTTTAGAGAAGGAAGTGGGACTGTGGATCACAGCCAGTGTTGCCCTAGGGCTTAGAGAGGCCCATCCCACTGAGCTTTCATGATCTGGTGACAGTGGTTGGGTTGGGGGGTTGTCCCGCAGGGAACATTTGACACTGTCTAGAGACATCTTTGGTTGTCATAACTCGAAAGGGAGGGTGTACTGGCATCTAGAGGGTGGAGACAGGGATGATGCTCCATATCCTACAATGCACCGGTCCGCTGCTTCTTTATCCGGCCCCAAACATCTACAGCGTGGGGCTGAGAAACCCCGACCTAAGAGGACAGAGGCAGATCAACCACAGCCAGCCGAGCTTGCAGGTTGTATCCTTCCAGACCCTTCCCCAGGGTACCAGCCACTCAAACTAGAAGCCACTGCTCAAGAGGATGGGTGAGGTGTCTTTTGCTCACAGCTGCATCTGCAGGGCCTAAAACAGATTTGGTGACTTGTCTTTTCTGTTAAAGAATAGGGACCTGGCTGGGCATGGTAGCTCACGCCTATAATCCCAACACTCTGAGGGGCTAAGGTAGGAGGATCACTTGAGGTCAGGAGTTCAAGACCGGCCTGACCAACATGGTGAAACCCAGTCTCTACTAGAAATGCAAAAATTAGCTGGGCATTGTGGTGTGCACCTGTAATCCCAGCTACTCAGGAGGCTGGGGCAGGAGAATCGCTTGAACCGGGGAGGCAGAAGTTGCAGTGAGCTGAGATCGTGCCATTGCACTCCAGCCTGAGCAAGAAGAGCAAAACTCCGTCTCAAAAAAAAAAAAAAAAAAAAAAGGCCGGGCGCGGTGGCTCAAGCCTGTAATCCCAGCACTTTGGGAGGCCGAGACGGGCGGATCACGAGGTCAGGAGATCAAGACCATCCTGGCTAACACAATGAAACCCCGTCTCCACTAAAAATACAAAAAAATTAGCCGGGCGTGGTGGCGGCGCCTGTAGTCCCAGCTACTCGGGAGGCTGAGGCAGGAGAATGGCGGGAACCCGGGAGGCGGAGCTTGCAGTGAGCCGAGATCGCGCCACTGCACTCCAGCCTGGGCGACAGAGCGAGACTCCGCCTCAAAAAAAAAAAAAAAAAAAAAAGAATAGAGACCAAATGACAAATGAACAAGAAGAAATGCACCCAACCAGGCCAGGTGTGGTGGCTCACACCTGTAATCCCAGCACTTTGGGAGGCCAAGGTGGGCGGATCATTTGAGTCAGGAGTTTGAGACCAGCCTGGCCAACATGGTGAAACCTTGTCTCTATTAAAAATACAAAAATTAGGTGTAACGATGCACGCCTGTAGTCCCAGCTACCTGGGAGGCTGAGGCAGGAGAATCACTTGGACCAAGAGGCAGAGGTTGCAGTGAGCCAAGGTCGCACTACAGCACTCCAGCCTGGGTGACAGAGTGAGACTCTGTCTCAAAAGAAAAAAAAAAAAAATGCACCCAACCTAAGGCGTGCACAAGCTAGCCAGGTGTCAGAGATGACAATAATTAGCACGGGAAAGTGTTTAATAGGGATGGGGGCCCAGGGTTTTGGCAACTACCAGGTGGGATCTCAAGCAATTTATTTAATTTATGTAATTCAGTTTCCTCATTTGTAAAATGAGGATAATAATACAGTAACAGTAGGTACGTGATATAATCGTCATGAGGAATTAGTGAGACAATGGTTGTCAAGTACACGGTAAATGCCAGATAAATCACTGCCTCTTCCTACCATTCTCCAAGTTGTTTTTATTTTAACCATCTAAAATAATTGCTATGATGGAGCTACACAGAGGGTACAGCGGGAGACAAAGGGAAAGACCCCTTTTTTGTGTTCTGCTCCCCTGCAAAAGAATGAGGATCTTAAATACCTATTCACCCATATGTAACTGCCAGGGAGAAGGGGATTACTGGAGAACTGGTGGAGATCAAAGAAGCCCAGCCAGGTACGGTGGCTCACGCCCGTAATCCCAGCACTTTGGGAGGCCAAGGCGGGTGGATCACTTCAGGTCAGAAGTTCGAGACCAGCCTGGCCAATAGGGTGAAACACCATTTCTTTTAAAAATACAAAAATTAGCCGGGCATGGTGGCACACACCTGTAATCTCAGCTCCTCAGGAGGCTGAGGCAGGAGAATTGCTTGAACCTGGAAGGCGGAGGTTGCAGTGAGCCAAGATGACACCACTGCACTCCAGCCTAGGCAACAGAGTGAGACTCTGCCACACACACACAAAAGTAGATACTTGTTTTTATAGATGGAATAGTCGCGGCTCAGATTAATAACTCACCCAAGATCCCCCAGCCAGGAAGAAGGACCTGGTTCTAATGCCTATGTTGTTAACCTGCCCATCAAACAGACCTGTCAGGACCTCATGAGGCCAGACAACAACCCCCCGTCCTCAGCTAGACATGGCGATACAGTTTCCATTGTCTGGATGGCAGAATCTTCCCATCACTGCAGTGGTTCAAGATGTTCAGGCTCTTTGGCGGGACAGCCAGCCTGCTCTATTCTCAGGGGAAGGGCTTTGAGAACGGCTTATTTAGCTCACTCTTGCCTCCAAGATGCTTATCACCCCAATCCCACTCTTGCACAACAAACACATTCCCATCAGGAAGGCTGGGTGACCCTGCCTTCCACGGAATGGAAGCTATGATCCCATCCATTCAGTACAGCCTCTCATAAATGCTCTGTTCCAAAGATAACTAGAATAATCAGGGAGTCCTCCAAACCCAGACATGACTTATTTTCTATTTCTAGCTGAACCACGTGATGCCTGTGAGTTTCAAGGACTGGAGCATCCCCATTCACGCTGGAACCATCTCAACTAGAAGGGGGAGGGTGCACAAGCAGCTCTGGATCAGCCCACTGGGGTTCAGAACAAGAAAAAGAATTTCTTTACCTCCCCTGAGTTTCAGCCTCAAAGAGCGGCAAAGAACCTGGAGACGATTAAATCCAGCTGTGCTCATTGTACAACGGGAAGAACTGAGGCTTTGGAGGACAAAGAAGATACCCAGATGATTTGCATTGCTCTTTTTCTCCCTTGCTTCTTTCTCTCTTGTTGAACTGGAATAGGTCAAACCTGTCTGCAATACTCAAATGTCACAGGGGTTTCCTCCACTAGGCACGGGTCAGAGCTTATTCTCAATCAATGTTCAGAGAATGAAGAAACGTCAGCAATTACCTAGTAGGCAACTTTGGAGAGGATTTCACTTCCTCTATAATTAAACACAACAAATGGCACGAATGCTGAAGGGACAATATGCATGGGTGTGTGTGAGAGGGAGACTGCAGTTCCCATACCAAATGGGTATTCGTTTGTTCCAAGATTTTTTTTTCACCAAAAAATGCTTTAATATCATCACCTTTTAAATAATATACACTGTCATCTTGATTATGTCTACTGGGCTTACTCAAAGAGGCCAGGACCTTGCAGAGAAATGAGCCTGAGGTTTCCTTCTGCCAGGTCACCAGTAAATGGATATTTCCCAAAAGGCGAAGCTTTTAACATACGACTGCATAATTTAACCTCAAATCCTACTTAGTATTCTAGCAAGATGCCTCCTTCTAATTGAGGTAATTTCTAGAAATATACTGCTAAAAGTTTCCTTTTCTTCAGATAAAGCGATAACTGCCATTCATGAAGCATGTATTAGGCGCCAGGTACTTCAATGGCCTTAACTCTTTGTAACTCGCGTTTTCGCCGTCACGACAACACCGTAAGGCAAATATGGCCAGTTCACAGCCAGGAAAACTGAGGCTGAAGCGGAAAAGTAACTAGCCCAGTGCTGCAAAACCAGTAAGAGACTGAGCTGGGGTTGGAACCTAGGAATGACTCTCTTTATACCATACTCTCCTAAGCTCAGATTAAAACCCACTCCATCCTCTTTCTTAATATTTCTTCACAGAATATTTCTAAGAACTTAACTTTTACCACAAGGGATACAAAATAAGGAATCAGAGGAGCTATCTTACCTCAGCTTTATCCCAATCACTTTGCAAAGTTACTGAGATTCAACTGCTTTGTCTGCTAAATGGGCACGTCCCCCTTCAACTCGCCCCTTTGCTTTGTTGCCAAAAACAAAGGAAAAGGCAGAAAAAAAGCATGTATGTCTTCCAGAATTGTCAGAGGCCAGCAGATCTTCCTGCAGGATGTCAACCTAAGCACTCTTTCAAACGCTCCCCGGGCAGGCAGCCCAACCCACCACACTCCGCTCCAAGGAGACACCTCCTAAAATAAACCCTGCTAACTTCAGTTAGCTCACCCTAAAGACTATATATAGAAGAAAAAGACTCAGGAGTTCCCAGTTGGCAGCAGCTTCTCCAAAACTCAGCGCAAATGGCTGATTTCTAACTTAATCTCCAACATCTGACAGGCAGCTTTAAATCAGGGAGGCTGACTAAGAGATGGAAAACCCCTGTGAGGCCAGCCCAGTCCGCCTGGGGGCAGAGACGCCCCCGGGCTTTTCAGCAAACTGGGGTGGTGTGAAAAAGGCAGGCCGGCCCTGGAGGGTGCGGGAGAGAAATCAGACAAGGTGTGGTGGGTGGGAGCAGGATGGAGCCCAGCCAGGCCACTGGGCATGTTGTGGGGTAGCTGGGCGTAGAGGGTAATGATCTGTACCGAGGCACTGCTGTGAATTCTGAGTGTCCTCTGGGCCTCATGTTAAAACACACACACACACACACACACACACACACACACCCCTTACATCCAGAGAGCCAGACACACACACACACACACACACACACACACACACACACACACACACACACCCCTTACATCCAGAGAGCCAGACACACACACACACACACACACACACACACACACACACACACACACACACACACACACACACACACACACACACACACCCCCCTTACATCCAGAGAGCCAGATATTCACTCTAAAGACACTTTTGGAAATACTGTCTTTCCAAAGACCAACACTGGCATTTGTATTTGAAATACTGCTTAGGCTGAATTCCGCAGGAAGACCTGCTGGCCTCTGACAGTTCTGGAAGAAATATGCACTTTTGTCTGCATTTTCCCTTGTTTCTGGCAACAATGCAAAGAGGTGGTTAGAGGGCTGGGCGCGGTGCCTCACACCTGTAATCCCAGCACTTTGGGAGGTGAAGGTGGGTGGATTACTTGAGGTCAGGAATTCGAGACCAGCCTGGCCAGCATGGTGAGACCCCCGTCTCTACTAAAAATACAAAAATTAGGCAGGCGCGGTGGTGCACACCTATAATCCCAGCTATTCAGGAGGCTGAGGCATTAGAATCGCCTGAACCCAAGAGGCAGAGTTTGCAGTGCACTGAGATCATGCCACTGAACTCCAGCCTGGGCGACAGACCCAGACACTATCTCTAAATAAATAAATAAATAGACAAATAAATAAAGGTGGTTGGAGGGAGATGTGCCCATTTAGCAGACGAAGCAGTTGACTCTCAGTAACTCTGCAAAGTGGAAGGATATACAATAAATTTTAGCAATGATTCTTTTAAAGAGAAAGACTGGAAAAGAAGGAGAAGTCTCCTATTTTATATCCTTCTCTCATGGGGGAATTTTGTTATCACATGCTTATACTCCTTACATTTAAAAAGCAAGGGTCACTTACAGATAGATGGATAATAAGGTGGTTTCTCAAAAAATTAAATATAGAAAAATTAAGGGCCGGGCGCGGTGGCTGAAGACTGTAATCCCAGCACTTTGGGAGGCTGAGATGGGCGGATCACGAGGTCAGGAGATCGAGACCATCCTGGCTAACACGGTGAAACCCCGTCTCTACTAAAAAATGCAAAAAATTAGCCGGGCGAGGTGGCGGGCGCCTGTAGTCCCAGCTACTCGGGAGGCTGAGGCAGGAGAATGGCGTAAACCCAGGAGGCGGAGCTTGCAGTGAGCTGAGATCTGGCCACTGCACTCCAGCCTGGGCAACAGAGCGAGACTCTGTCTCAAAAAAAAAAAAAAAAGAAAAGAAAAATCAAATATAGAATGCTATATAATCCAGCAATTCCTCTTCTGGGTTCACAGCTGAGTGAAAAGCAGGGGCTTGAACAGCTATTGGCACATCTACGTTCAAAGCAGCATTACTCACAGTAGCTAAAAGGGGAAAGCAAGCCAAGTATCCATCCTGAAAGGTCTGCACGGATAAACCAAATGCAACATACACACACCATGGACTAGTCAGCCTTAAAAACGAAGGAAATTCCGACACGTTCCGTGATAGGGACAAACCTTGAAGACATTATTTATGCTAAGCGAAACCAGCCAGTTACAAAAGGACAAATGCTGTGTGATTCCACTTATAGGAGGTACTTAGTGTAGTCAAAATCAGAGAGACAGAAAGAAGAATGGCAGTTTCCAGGGGCTGGGGATGACAGTGGACAATGAGGAGCTATAGTTTGTTGTTATTGTTGTTGCTGTTGTTTGTTTATTTGTTTTGGCCTGCAAAGCGTTTTAGAACTTTTCAATTAATCGCCAGTGTTTGAAACTGAGAAAATGTAAAAGAATCTAGAGAGAGAAAGCTCATCAGCTGTTGCCTGTGGATGGGGTTTGGGAAAGAGGGAGGTATTTATTATACAGAGAGGTAAGAAAATTCTGGGGGTGATGTTCATTATATCCAATAATTTGGGGTGATGATGTCACAGGTGGATACATATATCAAAACTCATCAAATTTTACACTTTGAACATGCACAACTTATCACAAGCCAATTACATTTCAATAAAGCTGGACAATTTTTTTTTTTAATTTCACACTATTCAACCAAAAAAAAAAAAAGAACAAATAAAAGGCAACATCTTTTTTTTTTTTTTTTTTTAAATGGAGTCTCACTCTGTCACTCAGGCTAGAGTGCAGTGGCATGATCTCGGCTCACTGCAACCTCTGCCTCCCAGTTTCAAGCAATTCTCCTGCCTCAGCCTCCCGAGCTGGGATTACAGGTGTGCGCCACCATGCCTGACTAATTTTTGTATTTTTAGTAGAGACAGGGTTTCACCATATTGGCAAGGCTGGTCTTGAACTCCTGACCTCAAATGATCCACCTGCCTCAGTCTCCCAAAGTGCTGGGAATACAGGTGTGAGCCACCATGCCCAGCCGCAACATCTTAATAAAATAAATGGAGATTGAATTATTAATAGAAAATGTCTAACATTCTAGCTCTGACAGTCTATGAAATTATGATTCTAAATCCAAGGAAACACTACAGAAAGAGAACCTAAGATTTCTAGGAATGAATTTATTTACTCAACTAACAGTGGCAATAGATGTGGGCTAACAGTACACTTCAACTTTATCTCAGTTAATCCTCACTGTAAGCCCATGAAGCAGCTGTTGGTATTTTCCCCATTGAACAGATGACAATACTGAGGCACAAAGAGGCCACCTTCCAGAATTGGGACCAGGGCAGGGATGATTCCAGGGTCCATGCTCTTACCCACTGTGCTATGCCCCCTTCCTCAATTGTCATTGGACCACTATGTGCTGGGCACTCTCTTGGCCAGATTCACCGTGACAGAAGCCACTTTGGGCCAAAAGGTTGCAAGAAGGGGCAAATGGAGATGCCGGTATTTGGGCATCTCCATTTTTCTGGGGTGGAAAGCATCACTGCACATCAAAACAGGTACACAGAATGCTTCACGACGGGCCCATTTCAGCAAGAGGCACGTTAAGGTCCCAGGAATTGTCCAAGGCACTGCTGCCCCATAGAACTTTCTGTGATGATAGAAACAGTCTCTGTCTGTACTGACCCCAGTGGATCTCACTAGCCACACGTGGCTGCCGACCACGTGGCTGTTACAAACATGGAAATTGCATTTCTAATTCTATTTAATATTACTTAATTTCAATGTTAATGGGGCCCCACATGGAGTGGATTGCAGTGTCACTGTGTCAGCAGAGCACAGCCTGGAGATCAGAGCCCAGCACAAAGGTTGGGATCTCAGGACTTGGGGCAGGCCTGCCAAGAGTGCAGCCAGCACAGCACGTGGGAGATGAACTTGGCCCTGCAGAGGAGACAGTGTGACTGCCTCTGAATGCCCCCTTATCTATGCGTGAGTCAACCAGGATACTGAAGGGCATGCGGACCACAACACACATGCTTTAGATAACAGTCCCCATACTAGCACTCACTATCCCAGAGGTCTTGTGCAAGATGCTTTAGTGCATTACTTCCTAGAGACCCCAAGAAGGAGTAACTCCCATCCCCATTACCCAGGTGAGGAAACTGAGGTACAGAGAAATGAAGCAACATACTCAAGGTCACAGTCACTGGCAAAGCCCGGATTTGAACCCAAGAGGTTTGACTGCAGAGGACAAATTTCAAACAACTACCCAGTCCCACCTCCCAAGACAGAGTCACACCTTGCCGCCTGTCCTGAGACCCATGTACTCACTTCCAACAAGCTGCAGGCACAGGCTTTCATTTTGGTGGAAGGAGAAAAGCCAGGCGTCCCATGGAGAGAGCTGAGAAAGGCACAGTCAGAATCCCAAGCGCAGGGATAGACAGTTCCTTCTAAACCACCGTCACTAGCCACAAACACAGGAAATGCATTGCAGCTTCACATCTTCCTCCTCATTCTGCACGGCCCATTCTCTCTGCCAGGAATCCCTTCCTCTCTTGCCCACCTGGAGAATTCACATTTATCCTTCCCAATTCAAGACTTTTTCCTGGAAACCCTTCCCGACTTCTGAAGATAAGCAGGCCCCTCCCTCCTTAGCTAGCTGGTTGCGGTCACCGCCACCACGACTCTATCCCGTAATTACTTCTCTCTAAGCACCCATCTTCCTCACTCCACTGTAACATTCAGGATTCCTTGTGGCAGGGGCTAGGTCTTAGCCACTTGTTTTCCCAGAGCCAAACAGGGTGTCTGAGGTCCTGGCTCAGCAACTGTTGATTTGCAATGGCAATGATAAGATGAATGATTTCAACAAAAGGAACATCTATATTTTAAGCGCTGAATTAAGAACTGGCTTATGTTAAAGGAAGAGAGTAGTGAGTATCCCTCAATGTCTTGGGCCCTGGAAACAGGCCAGGGTATGTTTTCCAACTCAGCTACTTCCTGTAATAACTGTGTGACCCACAGTGGATTTTTTTTATTTTTTATTTTTTTTGAGATGGAGTTTCACTCTTGTTGCCCAGGCTGGAGTCCAATGGCAAGATCTCAACTCACTGTAACCTCTGCCTCCCAGGTTCAAGTGATTCTCCTGTCTCAGCCTCTCGAGTAGCTGAGATTACAGGTGCCCGCCACCACGCCTGGCTAATTTTTGTATTTTTAGTAGAGACGGGGTTTCGCCATATGGGTCAGGCTGGTCTTGAACTCCTGACCTCAGGTGATCTGCCCACCTACAGCCTCCCAAAGTGCTGGGATTACAGGAGTGAGCCACGGCGCCCGGCCCCGAAGAGAAGTTTTAACCTCTAAAAGCTTTCCGGTTTCCTTCCACAAGATGAGGATAACATCAGGATCTGCCTCTGGGGGTTGCTGGGAGGATCACCTGGGCTAACAATGTATGTAAAACACTTGGCATAGAACTTGGGCTTCTATAAAGCAGTTCCAGCCCTGGGCCCAAAGGATCAGATTGAAAGTGAATCGGCAGATACGAGCTGATGCTGTAAAACAATTCCAGGTAAGTAAGTGGTTTTGCCCATTTCTTCTCCTTTAGTCCCACCAAGTTCTGAGAGATCCTGGACCCATTCTATCACTCGGCTGGCCAGACCTGGTTTTCAGGGGCCCTCAGAAAAGAGGTCACCCACTGATCACCACCCCCTTGCCCCCCACTGAATCTCTCAGATACATTTTGTTTTGACCTGCAAAGCGTTTTTAAATTTTTCTATTAGCCGCCAATGTTCGAAGTTCAGGAAGACTGTGCAATTCAAATTCTGGATATCTAACCTTCTTTGCAAAATTAGATCTGGCCTCACTGGGTCCGTACTTTGAATTGACTGCGTCTGAGAGGCAACTGTGCGCTTCAGATGCGGTGTGGGGGCGCCCAGTCCCCATGTGGCCAGGACACTTGTTCTCATTACCAGCACCGCCCAGAAAACATCGAACTTTGCAACTCCTGCCCTAGGGAAGGAAGTTGGCCAGAAATAGCCTGTTTTATTTAGCAAAGCTGTAAGCTAAAAGCAGGGAACAGCTCCCAGGGTGAGTAAAAATCCGCATTCCAAACTCATCTGACTTCTCTTGGACAGCACCGGTATGTAAAGATACAGATGAATTAATGATTCTGTTTAGTAATAAACTAACCCTCTTACTGTCCCTCTCATGGAGAAAGCGAAAAATCAATCGCTGGTGGCAGCACTCTCAGTCTACACCTGACAGAGGGGCGACAGTTAGTGCTGTCCTATTCCCAGCATCGGGCCTGGAGGAATTCCTGATTGTAGGTGCCTGCAGAGTCCTTGAAGGAGGTAAAAGCTGCTCACAAACACGAGCATGACAGTTCTCTGCATTTACTCCCAAAGAGGAGATGACAGAGCAGACAGACATGATTGGATGAAGAGACAAACCTGTCCATGTCACTCACCTTCATGTCTTATCTGAAGTGTCACCTCTTCATAGATGTGACAAATGAACCTAGTAAATGCAGGCCCCCACTGCCTGCCCTGTCCCCATAACACACATAAACACACACATACACACATACACACACACATACACACATACACACATACACACACACACACACAACACACATACACACACACACACAACACACATACACACACATACACACACACACGCCTATGCACTCCACTGTCGGCCTTCCTGGAACATTTCCCAGAGGCTGTAATATCTTATTATTTGTTCTCTTGTGCACTCTTTTCAGCTAGATTATACGCTGCACGAAGGCAGTAGCCTTGTCTGATTTGGTCTGTTTCCAGCTACTTGTCTGTTTCTGGCACCTCACATAGTCCTTGGCACCCAACGAGCCTTTCCTGAGAATTTGCAAATGCATTTTTGACACAATAGATGGTATTCTGCAACGTTTCCAAACTTCCAATGCCCGTGCACTACTTTCACGGCTTTTGCCATATATCTGTACTACCCAATCCAGTGACTTAGTATTTTCTTCAACCAACTCTCATTTTTTTATTGAATAGATCTCTTTTAAAAATAAAGCTTTACGGCCATGCGTTTAGTCAACAGAGAGACACCTGTAATTGATGAGCTCTGGAGTTGACAGTCACCTATGAGCAGCGGGACCCTGGACAATGAGTTCACAACGTGGTGCCTCAGTTTCCTCATCCGCAAAACAGCACTAACAATAGCGCCTCCTGAATACAGAGGTTGTTCAAGGGTAAATGACTTAAAACATGTAAAGTTAATTCATGGCAAGGGCTTCAAATAGTGCCTGCCACAGAACCAATACAATATGAATACTACTTGTATTAGTATTATTTAGGGGGGAAAAAACGATATCGCTTTAAATAAATACATGACAAAAGAAAATCACTTACGTAACAACTGAGAAACACTTTTGGAGACATGGGCTAAGCCTGAGTTTTACTGCTACCCAGATGTGAAAAGCACCCCCTTCCTCAGGTCCTCATCTCCCATCTTTTAAATGAAGATGTTGGGCCGGGCACTCTAAGATTCCGTCCATCTTCCAGTTCTGAATTTCTGACTCTCAATCATGGATAGCACTACCTTAAAAGAAATAAAGTAGGAAAAACCTGAATTTACACAATAAGCTCAAAAGGAAAGAGCTGGAGGGGGCGAGGTTATTCGCATTCCCAAAGGATTTGCTTTTACAAAGGGATTAACAGCAGAGTTGCTTTAAATAGCAGCTTAAGCCTTGTTTATGGATTACCAGATACTTGATGGAGAGGTGGAGGGGCTCAGGAACTTGGAACAAAAGCTTGACTATACCCAGGCAGAAATGAAATCGTGCATATGTTTTCTTTAAAATTACAATACACATCAACAGGAAGAATGATTCCATTTCAAGGAATCTGATTCCTACTCAGTATTTCCGTTGCATGTCAATTGCATTCAAGAAGGTACGCCTGTATCCCTGTATCCACGAACCAGTTTACAGCAGTAATCCGGTGTTCATGTTTTTAAGCCCCTATTATAAGAGCATTGATAATTTATTAAATGTCCTAGGCACTGTTGAGCATATGACATGCATTACCTCATCTAATCTTCACAGTAACCCAATAAGGCAGGTGTAGTTGTCATCATCCTTTTACAGATGAAGAAACTGAGGCTAAGAGAGGGGAAGTGACTCACCCATGACAAAAGATGGCAAATTTAAGAGTCAAGCCAAAGCGCATGAACTTGGCACTGAGGTTAGATTATAAAAGGTAAGATCCTTGCCTCAAGGAGGGCACAGAACAGCCACGGAGGTCAGCCGACTCAGAGGAGGATGATAAATGCCGCAAGAGACACCTTTGAGGGAGCAGAAGAAGGGGATATCAAGGTCTAGGGTGTGCCCAAAGCCAGGAGTGACTTCATCTGACTCCCAGGTGTCCATACTCGAGCATCTCTAAATACTCAGTGTATAGATTCCTCTCCTCCATCCTTCATACACAAGAGACCCTCTTATCCGTACCTGCCTGTGCACAAACCAACCTGTCCTAGGCCGCTCTATTCCCGAAAGGTGGGCTGTGGGTCTGGAGGCGAAGAGAAAAAGAGGAACTGTTGCAGAGTCTCTCCCAGCACCCACACTGCTTCACTAGTCTACCTGAGAGCTTCCCATTGCCTGGTTTTCCTCCTTTGAAAAATGGGGATATTAGCCACCCCCCACCTCCCTCGGCAGGGAAGCACTAGTGATTAATTAGGTAACATCTGTGAAGCACTCCCAGCTTTCCAGAGAAGGGCACCTTGGGAGAGGAGCTATAAAAACACGAGACACAGGCTATTATCGGCGTCATCATTATTATCATCATTGTCATTATGACATTCTCCTGCCCAAAGACCTGCAGTGGCTTACCACTGCCCAGAGAAGAAGGTGCCATTGGCTGCCTGGCAGGCAAGGGAACCGCTGCTACCCCTTTTTGGACTCCCCCACCCCCATGCATCTCTAACCAATAATACCCTATATGCGAGTCCTGCAACTTCCACGTGGAACCCATTCTCCTCAGAGCAGCTCCAGTCTTGCCCGGTCCAAGAACCTTTCCTAACCACACAAGCTGGAAATTCAACATTCACATGCCTGTCTCTGTTGTAGACACCATGATATTTCTTCTCCTGAAGATTCTATTCATAGGAATACACAAGTGCATAAAAAACAGTGAATCTGCATGAGCTTCTCTTTTCCCAGGGCTATAAAACAAAGATGCTACACAAACCATGACTCAGTATCTTAGACTGATGCTCGTGACTTATAATGGGTCACATCCAATAAACCCACTGTAAGCTGAAAATAGCCTAAGTTGAAAATGCATTTAATGCACCTAACCTACCGAATATCACAGCTTAGCCCAGCCTGCCTTAAACTCGCTCAGAACACTGACATTAGCCTACAACTGGGCAAAATCATCTAATACAAAGCCTAGTTTATAATGAAGTGTTGACTACTGTACACGGATGTTTTGCAGACATGACAGGATGCGAAAATATAAAACACAATATCCAGATACATCGCTAGCCTGAGAAAAGATCAAAACTCAAAACTCGAAGTAAGGCTTCTGCTGAAGATACATTGCTTTGCACCAATGTAAAGTTGTAAGTCAAACCCATCGTCAGTCAGGGACTGTCTGTGTCTCTCTGATTAGATGACAAGCATGTAGAGGACCACAGAGATAAAGTCTACAATTCATGAACAGAGCCTCGGGAACTAGTTAAGGGAACAAGCACAGTCTCTGGGTTCAGACAGATCAGAGCTCCCCATTCTGCCTGTCACTACCTCCCTGAGTCCCAACTTCCTCCTCTGGAAAATGGAGACCATCATACTTAAGACAAACTGTTAAAGAAAAAACTAATCCGGGTTAAGGAAGGAGAAACATCATTGGAAAGGATTATTGCGAAGGGAAGAAAGGAACAATTGCACTAGGGAGGGTGCTTTACCATAAGATCTTAAGGATCCTGCAAGCATCTCAAAGGCTAGGCAAAAAGGAGTATTCTTTTACTAAAAGGAGAAAGCAAGAGCAGGTGTGGGGAAGAAAGGATGGGGTAATCAGAGAATGTTTTACCCTGATGCCAGCCTTTTCTCAGGACGGGCTATGTGCTGGCTTAGGCTCGGCGTGGGTCAAGGTACAAGCACGTGGAAGAAGAAGAGAGTCTGATCCAAAGTCTGGTGATCAAGCATGTTGTTCTGATTGATCAGTGGGAACGAGCAGCCAGGTAACAAATGGGAATGTGCAGGGTCTGAGTCTAGCCCCGTCCTGGGGAAACAAAAGGGTATCCACGAGTTGTATCTAAGTCATATGGGGAACACTGGTTCTTTGCAGTGAGGCATTTTCGGCAACACAAATGGGTGGGGGGATTCCTTTGACCTTTGTTCTTCCCCAGGAGCAGAAGGCTCATGTAAAATTCAGTATTGTTGATCCCCAACAAAGTGGCTGTGTAGATTCAATGTGAAAATGCATAGAAAGCCTAAAGGCTTTTATCGTTTTTATTTTTCTTAGAGATAGGGTTTCACCCTGCCACTCAGGCTGGAGTGCAGCGGCACGATCCTGGCTCACTTCAGCCTCAAACTCCTGGGCTCAAGCGATCCTCTCACCTCAGCCTCCTGAGCAGCCGGGACTACAAGTGCACGCCACCACGCCTGGCTACTAGTTTTGTTTAATTATGGTTTACCTGCAGGATAGTACAGAAGGATCACTGTAAGAGGCAGAAGGTTGAGAAAGGAGTACAGACATGCTGGAGGTGTCTTGCAAACAAATATGGAGCCCCAGAGTGGATCTGTGTCTAGCCAGCCAGGCACAGAACACTTCCGACTCACACTGGACTTTGTGTCTAATCAGCCCCAGGCCATTTTTACACCATCTTCTCTTAAGCGAGACAGGTCTTCAACCTAAAACACATCCAACATAGTCCCTAGCCGTTGAAAAGTTCAAAGAAAAATTAAAAAGTGAAATATGCAGCCCACCATTGCAATCCATCCAAGAATCAAAGGGTGTAGGCTCCAAGACAGGATGGAGAACCAGGAGTTAAACAAAATTCTCCAGTAACTTTTTATCCTCTGCTATAATCAGTGGCACGCAAACCTGTTTTAAATTTACCGACAGCTTAAGCTGCCACCCAGCTCTTGAGGTATTTTTAGTCAAGTAGAAATTCATTTGGAGCCTGAAGTCAGGAAAGGGAATCATGTCAGGTGTGGCTCCTGCAGGATTCAGATCGTGCCCTGTACCTGCTTTAGTCACTATTCCTGATTTGCACACAATTAAATACTCACTTCACCCCCCACCTCTTCGGCATCTTCGGCATCTCCCCCACAAAGCAGCGGGAGGGGGGAATAAAACGGCAGGGAAGTCAACCCTCGGTTTAAGAGATCTGTTGTTAATCCGAACATCATTTCCATTAGCAGAAACAAACTCAACTGGGGGAGGAGAATACAAGGAATATAGGGCCCTGAGTCGAACCAAAAGAGAACAAATTCCTCTTTCCCCACTCAAAACAGGCTTATCCAATAAAGCTGAGGCTGTATCTACACGAAAAAGCTGCCAGCAAGAATGAGGCAGACACAGGAGGAAGGAAATTAATACTTTGGGGTGGGGAGTGGTAGGAAGGTGCCTAAGTCGAAAGCAAAACACCATAGTGTTCAAGCCAAGCATGGAGGAGGAACCTTCAATGCCTCTTTATCCTTCAGGCCCCTGTGGCCAACACATCTCCAATTCACTGGTAAGTCAACACAGTATGTCCAAAACTTGAAACTGCCTTTGCAAAAATGGTAACAGTGAGAAAATCATGACAGTGAAAGAGGTCTGATCTAACCAACCCCCATCTTGCCTTTAACCTCCCAACTGCTCACGATCATTCCTGGGCTTGGGTCAAGCTCACTTTCAGAGACGTTTAGTTTATACTTTAAAATATAACAGTCCTTCCCCAAAACTAAACCACCTTTGTAAAGCTAATGTAGGCCTATTAGGTTAGAAGGATTAAGAGAAGCCTTGGCCGGGCACAGTGGCTCACGCCTGTAATCCCAACACTTTGGGAGGCTGAGGAGGGCAGATTGCCTGAGCTCAGGAGTTGGAAACCAGCCTGGGCAACATGGCTGAAACTCCCGTCTCTACTAAAAATACAAAAAATTAGCTGGGCATGGTGGTGGGCGCCTGTAATCCAGCTACTCCAGAGGCTGAGGCAGGAGAATCGCTTGAACCCGGGTGATGGAGGTTGCCATGAGCCAAGATCACCCCATTACACTCCAGCATGGACAACAGAGCAAGACCCCATCTCAAAAAAAAAAAAGAAAAAAAAAAAAGCCTGAATTCTGCTAAAGTGTAAAGGATTACCAGCCATTATTCCTGAGGTCTCAAGATTTGCAACTTCCCTGATTCCTCCTGCAGATAATGTCACTCTTGTAGAACCTAAGATTGGCCTTTTGAGATGTCTTTTCAGGTTTTTGCATTTCTTTTATTTAACACTTGATATGGACTAGGGGAAGATTTTTGCATTTCTGACCATGATGGCTCAACCCAGACCCACCAACCAGTACTGTGGCCTCGCCCAGAAGAGGATCATTTTCCACACACCCCTGTGATTGCATCTCCAACCAATCACCAGCACCCATTCCTTTGCCTGCCAAACTATCCTTGAAAAACTCTAGCCTCAAAATTTCCAGAGAAATTTCCAGAGAAACTGATTTGAATCATAAAACTCCAGTCTCCCATTCGGCCAGTTCTGCATGAATTAAATTCTCTCTATTGCAATTCCCCTGTCTTGACAAATCGGCCCTATCTGGACAGTGGGTAAAATAAACCCATCGGGCAATTACAAACTGTCCGCTCTGACCTTGACCACCACTATGCTAACCCAAGTCCCAGTCATCCTGGATCCCAACATCCCTTTACTCCCAGGGTCCTTTCTTCTTCCAGCAGCCACCAGAGGGACTGACAGGGTTTGGTTGTGTCCCCATCCAAAACTCATCTTGAATTGTAGCTCCCATAATTTCCACATGTGGTGGGAGGGACCCAGTGGGAGATAATTGAGTCATGGGGGCAGTTTCCCCCCACACTGTTCTCATGGTAGTAAGTCTCACAAGATCTGATGGTTTTGTAAGGGGTGGTTCCCCCTTTCACTTGGCTCTTATTCTCTGTTGCCTGCCCCTATGTAAGACGTGCCTTTGCTCCTCATTTGCGTTCCACCATGATTGTGAGGCCTCCGCAGCCATGTGGAACGGTGAGTCAGTTAAGCCTCTTTCCTTTATAAATTACCCAGTCTCAATGTCTTTATTTAGCAGCATGAGAACTAATACAGGGACCCTTATAAAATCATAAACCGAAGAACACACAACATAGCAATTCATAAATCCAACATGACTTCCCCATCTCACTGGAAATAAAATCTAAACTTCTCACCTTGATCAAAAAGCCCTACAGGATCTTATCCCTGCCTGTTCCTCAAGCTCATCTCATACCATGCTTCCTTCTTCCTCTGTGCTCCAGCACTCATGGCCTAAGGTTTCTAGAACATTCCATTCTCTCTGCCACCTCAAGGCCACTTCCCTCTGCCTGGAAGGGTTTTCATCCAAGTTTTCACATGGCTTCTCTGGTCGTTCAGGTCTAGGGCCAAATGTCATCTCCCTCAGGGCTCTCTTAGGACCACCCTCTTCAACACATCCTCCTGTTTTAATCCACTTGCCATGTTAATAGGTTCTACTTTTTTGGTCTGTTTGATCTCTGTGTCTTATTCATTGCTGCATCCTCATCGTGCACACTAGCTGACACTCCTAAAAAATATTTATTGAACGAATAAATGACCACCAGAAGGAGAAAGGAAACCTTCTGTCTCAGGACCCCAAATTCACTATGCCAAATGGGAGAGTTATGCTTGGAAACTGAGTCATGCAAAACACTGCCTTTCCCTTTGTTCCTAAACAGACAGCTGCAAGATAGAAGGCCACATATCTCTCCGGGTGGCCTCCCTCACCTTGACAATGTAAATTAACAGCTTATCTTCAGAAGCATGGACAAAGACAAGACTAGAAATCGTCCCCCTGCCCATCTCAAGACAAATGTATATCTGACAGTTCCCTCCACTTTATGTGTACTTTATCCCATGTAAAATACGGATTTACTGAGCTTGAGATGAATACATAAGTGACTGTTCCCCTACCCCCGCCTTTCAAATGCAACATGTGGATCCGGGGAGAGTTAATCAAAGCCTCATAAGAATGTGACCTCTCACCTCACTCCCTACCTTCCCGTTTCTTCTTTCTTTCCTCCTTCCCCTTCTGCCCACTTTCGTGCCTTTAAATACAGAGTCCTCAAAGCCCTCTTTGGAAAAAGCACAGGCCAGATCCTCCAGTGACTTTCGTCCCTTTTTCCTGGGGATGTCCTCAACCTTGGCAAAATAAACCTCTAAACTGATTGAGACCTGTCTCAGACACTTCGGTTTGCAGAAGAAACCACGACTGTAGTACATGATGTGAGTAGATGGCTCTGAAGGTGACAGTGTGTATTTTACATGATGGCGTACCTCAATGTATTTATTTTTTATTTCTATAAATGTAAGGGGTACAGGAGCAATTTTGTTACATGGATAAACTGTGGAGTGGTGAAGTGTGGGCTTTTAGTGTATGCCATCATCCAAATGGTGTACATTATACCCATGAAGTAATTCTCATCATCCCCCCCAACCACCCTCCCACTCTTCACAGTCTCTAGTGTCTATCATTCTACACTCTATGTCTGTGTGTACACACATTTAGTTCCCACTCCCACTGATAAGTGAGATCATGCTGTCATATCTCAATGTAGATGCAAATTGTTCATCAACAATATATGCTACGTCTTTAGAATTCAGAAAAATGTCCTATGAGTCTGGGTGTGGTGGCTCACGTCTGTAACCCTAGTGCTTTGGAAGGCCATGGTGGGAGGACTGCTTAAGCCCAGGAGTTCAAGACCAGCCTGGGAAACATAGGGAGACCCCATCTGAAAAGAACTAATTAATTAATTTGTTTGTTTGTTTGAGACAGAGTCTCGCTCTGTTGCCCAGGCTGGAGTGCAGTGGCGTGATCTCGGCTCACTGCAAGTCCGCCTCCCGGGTTCACACCAATCTCCTGCCTCAGCCTCCTGAGTAGCTGGGACCACAGGCGCCCGCCACCATACCCAGCTAAATTTTTTTTGTATTTTTAGTAGAGACGGGATTTCACCATGTTGGGCAGGCTGGTCTCAAACTCCTGACCTCGTGATCCATCTGCCTCGGCCTCCCAAAGCACTGGGATTACAGGTGTGAGCCACCATGCCCAGCCAACTAATTTTTTTTTTTATATGTCAAATGAAGAAGTAAATTCTCAGACCCAAGTTGTTCCAAATTTATTTAATAACTGAATCAGGTATCAGGTTTCAAATTTAAATTAATGAAAATGAAATAAAAGTAAAAACTTCAATTTCTCACTGCTGTAGCCACATTTCCAGGGCTTCTGATATAGCCCCATGTGGCTGGTGGCCACCACACTGAACGGCACAGGGGTGGTTCATGTCACCCACCACAGCAGCGATCATCATTACAGTTCATGGAGAAGAGATTTCTACTCAGCCTTCGTGGAGGTCTCTTCTCCATGGGAGGCAGAGGTGGTCTCCACATGATCCATCATGTCCAACCCTGCCAGCTTTTTCCTTCTGCTCTCTCAGAGGAGCTGATACGGCCCAGTGATTCTAACAGGGAGCATCTGGGCGGAGTGCCCTGGAGGCAGGAGTCCATCCTCACTGACATACAGCACAACTTCACCCACTCTGCAAGAAGCACCTGAGCTTCCATGTCAGACCATGGAGGAGGACAGCATTTCTGGAGATAAATAAAGCCACCACGCTTAGAGAAAACAACAGAGGAGAGTGGGAAGAGCTCTGGCCCTGGAGCTAGACCACCTGTGTTCGAATCCCAGCAATGCTACTGACCAGCTATGTGACCTTGGGCACACAATTTAACCTATGACTCAGTTTACCTATAGGCAAAAGGTCAGCACCTACCCCATAGAGGAGTTGAAAGGAACAAATGAAACAGAGGATATAAAGCATTTGTTGGGCTGGGCTCGGTAGCTCTTGCCTGTAATCTCAACACTTTGGGAGGCCAAGGCAGGAAGATCACTTGAGGACAGGAGTTCAACACCAGCCTGAGCAAGAGAGTAAGATCCCTGCCCATCCCCCCGTATTGGTCCATTTTCACACTGCTATCAAGAACTACCTGAGACTGCGTAATTTATAAAGAAAAGAGGTTTAATTCACTCACAGTTCCACATGGGCTGGGGAGGGCTCAGGAAACTTACAATCGTGGCAGAAGAGGAAGGAGAAGCAAGGCACATATTATATGGCAGCAGAAGAGAACGAGAGTGAAGGGAGAACTGCCAAACACTTTTAAAGTATCAGATCTCATGAGAACTCACTCACTATCATGAGAACAGCATGGAAAAAACCTTCCCCCTCATCCAATCACCTCCCACCAAGTCCCTCCTTTGGCACATAGGGATTACAATTCGAGATGAGAGTTGGATGGGGACATAGAGCCAAATCATATCACCCCCCACCCACAACAATCTCTTAAATATTAAAAAATGGAAGAGTGGCACATTCCTGTAGTCCCAGCTACTTTGGAGGCTGAGGCAGAAGGATCACTTGAGCCCAGGAATTCAAGGCAGCAGT